>NC_054836.1:37246313-38465063 GCF_018345385.1 Vulpes lagopus | reverse complement strand
AGATGCCAGCAGTGGGATGGGGGATAAAACTGGGATTAAATTCCTCCCAAAGAGATGACTGCCACTTTTCTTTAAGATTTTATTTATTTATTCATGAGAGACAGAGAGAGAGGCAGAGACATAGGCAGAGGGAGAAGAAACAGGCTCCTTGTGGAGAGCCTGATGCAGGACTCAAATCCAGGACCCCGGGATCACGACCTGAGCCAAAGGTAGATGCTCAACCACTGAGCCACCCAGGTGCCTGGCTGCCATTTTTTCATGTAAAACTCAGATGCGACTAGACCTACATCCTTAAATACACCATTTCCATCTGACAAAACAGACTTATTGGCCCCTTCCCGTCTTGCTTTCTTGAGTCCATTTTGACTTATCCCCAAATGGGTATACCTAGCCTGAGCTACAAGGCCTCCATTGACAAGACTTTCAGCTTCAACAAGAGCTTAGTAGCAGATTTCAGTTGCCTTAAGGCAGGGGACGGGGAGAGACTCCAATTGGTGGCTATCAGAAAGGTGGTCTATTGTACTAAAAAGTGGCCTTTCCAATACTCTAGAAATCATTATATCCTTAACAAAAGCTGAGATGTCCCTTTTTCCATCTGGGTTTATGTATTGTTCCATTTGGACCAGCCAGGAGGGGATAATACATACGGTAGTCCCTGAATAAGAACATTCCCTGACATTTTTTTTAAGATTTTATTTATTTATTCATGAGAGACACAGAGAGAGGCAGAGAGAGAGGCAGGGACATAGGCAGTGGGAGGAGAAGCAGGTTTCATGCAAGGAGCCGATGTGGAACTCAATCCCAGGACACAGGCACCATGTCCTGAGCTGAAGACAGGCGCTCAACCACTGAGCCACCCAGGTGTCCCCATTCTGTGACATTTATGGGGCATGTGCAGTACAAGCATATAAAACATCTCTGCCAACTATGCATTCAGCAGTGGAAACCACAATAGTAGTATACTGAAGTGGCCCAGAAGCCTCACACAGTAAGCCACTTGAGCTTCCCTTCCCCACTTTGAAATGTGCCCAAATCCTCTAGGTTGAATTCAGGTACCAAGGAGTCTAAGCAGATGCACATCAGAGTCTACACAAGATTCCAGATCATGCTATTTCCCAGATGGGCAGGTAGAAATAAAGGGTAGTAGGAGAATCTAGGCTATGGGAGGATGACAGTGCAGCAGAAAGGGAAGTTTATTGCTAGGCTTTTTCTCCCCTTTCAACCCATCACCCTGGGATGAGAGCCTAAGAACAGCTCTACTTCCTCCCTCAGACACCCCTGCTCTCCAGCAAGCACCAGGATCCCTTTTCTTTCTGCCCCTGAAAACATGCCACTACAGATCCACCCTGCTATTCTGAGGGGCTTTAGTGACCCTTGTGCCTGGTGCCCCATCTTCTCACCAACCAAACTGAGCTGTGAAAAGGGCCAGATAGAAGAGTGCACTGTCTCTGTGCTATTAGGCAAAGTGCTGGGTTCACTTTTCTTTCTGAGTGGACTCCTGCTTATGACTTAATCAATGCTTTCAATTCATCCAAGCCAATGTTTTTGGTTCATCCAAAGTTCTGTTGAAATAGCAAGGTCCTGATTGCTGACACCAATTGTTTGGTTTGGGGGTACTCCTGGCTCAGTAACCACAGACATACTGCCTTTTAGCTAGGGCCATGGAGTTTGCTTGCCTGTTGTCATAATAACATCCCTTCCTCTATCTGCAGAAAGGAAAGAATAAGCAATAATCAAGTGCCATTTGGGTAGCTTGTTAGTCCTCCTTTTTCTTGCTCAGCCTTTAAGCATAATTCAACTTGTGTTTATTAACAGGACAATAGAAAACACTTCTTCCACCCTCATCTCTCAAACGTACCCTTCCTCTCACAACTTGGGCAAGAATACTCACTACCAGATTGAAGACAGTTTTTTCATCTCTCTGAACTGGATTCATGAGACCATCCTCTTCCAGAAAGTTATAGCTCTGTTAATATTCCATCCTTGTCCCCAAAACTGTCAAAATTACATTAATTTTACCCTTTTATAAGCTACGAAGTTAGCATGTTGCTGTTTCATGGGTGCTTGTAGAAAACACAAGACTTTTATATCACAAACCATGAACTTGGTTACTCACAGCACAGTAAGCATCATGAGCATCAGCATGCTCACATTGGTTCTCCTTGTCCCCAGGTCACATGGGGACAACATGGAGGACCCTGATGGATACCTGCATTTGCAGTGTGTTATGTTATAGGAAAGAAATACTTATCTTTAAGAATCTACCAAATTTATAGCAAGCAGTAAGCAAGCCTATCTTTTGTCCCAGAGGGAGACATTATCTTAATTTCAAAATTGCTCACTGCAGATATAACCCTGAGAAATACCCTGGGTAAAGGGAGGTCAGGGCCTTACATTCTTGGTATACCCAACAAGATGCGTATAAGCATGAGAAATTTATGGAGGAGTTTTTCGCAATAACAACCAGCCCACTGGGGAAAAAGTAGTAATTTTTAGAGATCTGCATTGTATCACTTGCCAATTTCCTGACTTAAATACTACCTCATGGCTGACTTCAAGCTTCCACTGTGATATCACTCAAGTCAAAGTTCGGAAAAGATGTGCACACACACTAGCTGGACCATTCATTGATAATTGTTGCTTGAATCAATTATTGCTATGATTATTGTCCTTGTCTTTGAAATGCATTGAAAGGTATGCATTTCAAAGTCTATTCACCTATGAGAACAAGAATGTCTCTCATCTGAGGATCCTAAAATAATTTCTGAGGAAGTTTGGAAGGAAAATCTTCAGTTATATTCATGGATAAAAGAAAACCCATAAAATTGAAATATTGAGAATTGTGGTATGATAGTCCCAACTTCTAACTGGTAGTCAATTCTCCACATTTCTTTCTACATCTTTAATAAACGATTAAACTCATGCCTATAAATTTCTGAGTCATTTTCTCTGACATTTATCTGGCCTTAATTTTCTTCATAATATTTATTACTCCTTAAATTTCCAGGCCCCCCCTTTAGTATTTTTTTACTTCATGGATTGTCTTACTGCCTTTAGAATGCAAAAACAAGAATTTTCACCTATCTGGTTTATCCCTCTGTCCCCAGAACCTGTAAGTGAGAATTAGTCAATAAATACAGGATTTATAAATGAAATCTGGGTCCTGTGTTAGTTATCAATCCCATCTCATTATGCTGCCTCTGATTTTGGGATGGTGGGCATGAAGATAGCAATCAAGATGGCCAACAGAAGCTCCAAATTTTTTCCTCTTTTTTCTTTTAAGATTTTATTCATTTATTCATGAAAGACACACAGAGAGAGAGAGGCAGAGACATAAGCAGAGGGAGAAGCAGGCCCCATGCAGGGAGCCCCTTGAGGGACTTGATCCCAGGACTCCAGGATCACGCCCTGAGCTGAAGGCAGACACTCAACCACTGAGCCACTCAAGCGTCCCCAAGTGTTTCCTCTGATAATTAAACCTTGATTAGGTTTCAGGACATCTGATATCCCAATGCTGCCACTCATACACTATGTATAATCAAATCATTAAACCTTTCCATGCCTCAGTTTCTCTATCTAACTCAAGATCTTGGAAAGAATGGCTTCAATTTTCATTGTCATCTGTAGACCATATAGTGCTGGGCGTGTATCGGTGATAGTTTTTGTCTCATGCTGATGACCTCTTTGCCTCTGGAAGGTGAAAAGAGAATAGGAATGAACAGCTAACGTTTTACATTTCTGTCATCTATCATAGTGATTCAGAAAATCTGAAGATTCTTTGAAGACAATATCTGTTTCTCTTTAACCAGGATTCAAACAATTATTCTGACAAGTTTCCCAAACTGAACACTCATCTGTATTATCATCTATAAAATGGGGCTGATAACATCTACATCACAGTATTGCAGTGTCAATTAAATGAGACAACCTAAATAAGTGGTTCTCAAGTGAGGAGCTTTCACCAACAGCATTGGCATCATCTGCCAGCTAGGTAGAAACCACAAAATCTTGGGACCTGCCCCAGATCTCCAGAAGCAGAAAGTCAGGGGTTGCCCCCTTCCATCTGTGTTTTAATAAGCCTTTCAGGAAATTCAGATGTACATGAGAGTTTGAGAATCACTAACAAATGAAATTACTTGACATTCATTTGGCACTCAATGTCTGCTTTTTTTTTATTCATTCAGCTTTATTAGCCACCCAAACCAATCCCAGCTGAGCTGCAGAATTATTTCACCTCACCACACTTGATAGATGGGAACAATGGATAGGAGACTTGGGAGCAGACCCTGCTCTAAAACCCAACTACAAATGCTTGTTCTGGCTGTTGTTCCTCTTCTCTGCAATGATCATATTTTGACCAAATGTTACCTCCATATTTATGTTTTTATCTCTCCTGTATCTTTTTATTTATCAAGGACTTGTTTCAATAAACCAATTTACGCATACCCAAGTAGCCAGATAGTTGCCTACATGGGCAGAGTCTAAGAAGGCCGTAACACTGGGGTGACAGAGAGAAGAGCATGTGCTTCAAGATCAACCAGTGCTGGGATAACACCATCCAGGGAGAAATTAGCACTGGAGAAATTAGCCTTGATGGATCCTGAGTTTTTCAAATAAAAATTAGCATTAACAACAAGAAAAGCCTATATTTATTGAATGTCTCCTATGTGCCAGGCACTAAGCTAGGCATATTACATTTGATATATATTATCTCATTTAAACCAAGACCACTAGTTATCTTTTTGTCTTTAAACATATCTTATTTAAATACTTCCAACAGGGGCACCTGGGTGGCTCAGTGGTTAAGTGTCTGCCTTTGGCTCCGGGCATGATCTCAGGGTCCTGGGATAGAGTCCAGCATCAGGCTCCCTGCAGGAAGTCTGCTTCTCCCTCTGCCTATGTCTCTGCCTCTCCCTATGTGTCTCTCATGAATAAATAAATAAAATCTTTTTAAAAATAAATACTACCAACATTTTAATGCAATTTTGCAACATACAACACCCACGATTTCATTGTCCAATATAATAAAAAGATAATAAAGATACTTTGGGGAAACAGGACTTAATTAATAACTAGCTTTTTGGCAAACTCTGTTAGAATGCCTCAATTCCATTAAGTGAGTGATATCAGTTGGAAAAATGAGGCTAATTTTGCTGCAGGTTTAAAGAAAGTGGAAATAACCTCTAAATAGTGGTTTATCTGCACTTTGCAGTAAAGGTTCTTACTTCATTCTTAATTGAAAAGGCAAGTTACTGTTGAATTCTGAAAATCCTGAAAGAGATTTTAAAAGTAATTTAATGTAGCATTTTATGGTTGCTTTTGTAGTTTAGAATTTGCGATGGATATCGAGGGATGTATATGCCTTCTGATCCCTTAGATTTAATCAGACTTCTCGCTTGCTTGCATAATGGTTTATGGTACCTTTGATGATTTGCAACCAACCTAGCTCTTTTAATAATTTACTGTAAAAGCATTTAATTTTTAATGGACAAGAATGGGTTAGAGGTAGCTTTTGCATTGGTAAGTGCTCTCCTGAAGACTGGGAAAAAGGAACAGTGTATTTAAATTCCAAACATTATTGAAAAACATGCGTCTTTTATTACCAAAATCAAATGCATAATTGAAGAATATACCTAACCCAAAATTATTGTTCATGCTTTATTTAACCAGAAGATAGCATTGCTTTCATGATGCTATCATGAGGACATTTTTTCAAATGGCCCCCCTTTTTTTAATCTTCCATGCTGCTTTCAATATTCTGTCCCACTAGATAAAGCCTATCTCCCACAGGGTGAGCATATACATCATTTTATTACAACTTGCTCATCAAGAAAAGCCCAACAAAAGAATGGTTTGTAAGTCTGGTACAGAAAAGAAATACCATCTTATACTCATTTTCCTTAAAAGTTTTTCTAAGATCTCCATATAATGTGCATACCTAGGAATGATTTCACAACTAGTCTTAAAAATATCAGAGTTTCCATGTGGAAAGAAAAATGGGAAGATGCCAGGATAAATATTTTTTAAGACTTGATGGAGGACAAAACATATCTTGCCTTCAGAGGCACATAAAACAAAAAATGTTGCAATTGCCGAATAACCCCTTTTTCAGATATGCCATATGTAAAAATCAGAATGACCTCACAGAACTACTTTCTAGGGAATCAACTAACAGCCCACAGCCCTGGAAACTTATTCTCTACTCTCCTAACATTCCACAGCTGACTGTCCCCAACCCTACCCTGAAATGGCCCACAGGGAGAACTCTGATGGTCAAGAGTCCAAGTCTAAGCTCTATTTCTAAAGCACCTTTGGAACTAAGACATCAGAGCAGTTTCATGAAAATGTGAAACTCATTCTCTTTGTTTTGGCCTTCAAACCGTCTTGAGACCAACGCCTGCTACACAGATTGGCTCCTAAGAACCTTTGGTTCTTAGCCAGAAAGTTTGTGCTCTGTCAAAAATTACCCCATCTAAAAATGAAAGTTTGAGGATCCAGCACCATTCCCATGCTTGGTTTCCTGGAATAAACCTGCAGGTGTGAGACTTACCTGGTTAACAAGGACTCTATCTACTGCCCACTATCTTTTGGCTTCCTGGCAGAGGTTATATGTAAAACAGCCCAATACCAACTTTCTCTATTAGCCAGATTCTCATCTCCACCCCAGCTAAAGAACAGAAACTTGGAGATTTAATCAACTATCCCCCAGATTTAAAGAAGTATGAATTGATCCGGAGTAGACAAGTTCTGGGACACCTGACTTGGGTGACCCTTATCAACCACATACACACGTATTTCTTTCCTCTCTGGCTCTTTCAAATTCTTTCTCATATCATCAACATTGACTTAGAGGTAAAGAGTCATTAATGGTCATCAGGCAATCCACAAACCTTTCCTGTAGAAGAAACTGAGAGCTAGGTAATTGCCCAAAGTTACACAAAAGCCAGAAACTAGTTTTCTAAATTGAGTGTTCTCTAAATAGAGTGATTTTTGAAATCTACTTTCCAAATCAAGTGCTTTCCCCATTACATCATAGTCTCACTCTTCCCTTTACACCTCTGTTTTCCTCTCCACCCTCCCCTACCCTCCCCTGCAACTACTCTCATCACCTTTGCTTTAGCTTTAGGCTTTTCCATGGTGCCAGGGGAACCCACTTATCTGAAGTGGTAGGCTTCATTGCTTAAAAAAAAAAAATTAAGGGATGGGTGGGGAGGGATAGATAGTAGATGTTCCTGACCCCAGTCTAACAACTTTTTTCCTCTTCCTCTTCCTCTTCCAATCAGGTGTGCTGCCTCTTTTTTTACATTCTGACAACATCACAGAATGAACTGACTTACCCCTAGCTTATCTGTCAGCCTCATCTCTACAACAGAAACATAATTAAGTTTCTTGGGCATGTTAATTCCTTGTAATGTCCTCACCAGGTTCAGGCTTTGTCACCCATCTTCAAAAGAGAACAAGGAAATGTAGAAAAGAATGTTATAAATGTAGCCTCTAACTTCTATCCCAGCTGGGTTATCCTGGGTTATCTAACCTCTATCCTTGGCCTCACCCCAAAATTTATGCCAACTATACATGAAGTGATACCCTAAAGTGTTAACATTGGTTATTCCATGGTCATAGGCCAGGAATAGGGTAGAACCAGAGAGAGAGATTATTATCTTCATCCTATTAACATCTTTTAAAAGATGAGGAAAAAGGAAAGAAGGAAAAATGGGAGAAAAACATGCCTAAATCACAATAAAATTTGTAAGCCTGAAACCTAGAGTATATCAGAAAAAAAATGTTTTAAATATATATTACAAATAAAAAGGCTACAAGGTATAATCAAACCTATAATTCTTTAAATCCATAAAGCTAGGTTTTTAATGAAAGGTGAAAAGGTCTATAAATTCCATTTTTCCCTTAGCAGTTAAAAATAAGAAAATTCTGAGTTATGGAGTGATTGTGAATAGAAAAGAAAAATGTCTCTGTTATGACTGGGTGCTACAATTTTTCATATATACCACTGATATCTATACAAGGGGGAAAACAGACTGAGTAACAGTCCATCTTGTATTTTTGGCAGACTAAATGATTAACCATTTCACATCTGAGTCAGTCTCAATCCAATCAACTGTATGGAAATGAGTCACTATTAATAGAAAAAGTACTTAACTCAAAAAGGTTCATTCATTAATCACGTATCAACACACCAGAAAGATAATTTTTCTGCTTAAGTTCCCAGGCTCTACTTGCTCATTCATTCCTTCACCAGATATTTGTTGAACTCTTACAGTGAGGCAGGCACTCTATAGGGCACTGAGGATAAAACTCTTTAAAATAAAGAGTATTGTTGATTGGAAGGGAAAAATTAAAAAATAAATAAATTAGCTCATGATCTAAACATTAACATAGATTTTCCACACAGACAAAAAAAAGAAAAGTGCTGTAGGGATGGGGGCGAAAGGGAACAATTACATATCTATTCTAGGGCAAGTGGAAAACTCTTCACAGAAGAAGTGACACCTGAGCCAGGACTTAGGGAGAAGTTGGAGTTCATTGCAAAATTTCCAATGAAAATCAAAACCTGAAAATGGAAGAGGCCAAGTTTACAAAGACTTCCATTAGGCCAGTATTTCCCAATGTGTTTATAGATATTATTTGGGAGAGAAAAAAAGGGGTGGGGGATTCCATGGTCAAAGGAAAGTTTAGGAAATGCTGGATTCTACAGCCTGAAAGTTTTCTGTACTGCAGGACTTCTCAGAACCTTTACATCCTCAAAATTTATACCAACAAAATACATGAAAAAGATACATCCAAGTGTGAACACTGGTTACTCCATGGTTATAGAACTGGGGTGGAGTGGAATCAGTGAGTACTATAGGAATCTAGAAAAGAGGGATAGAATATTCAGTAATTCCCAGGCTTAAAGAAAGTCCCCTTTTCTTTATAGAACTTCGGGGTTTACTTGTCTGTGTATACACTTTACATCTGTATTCATCATCTGTACTTGTGGATTTATTTTCATGTGTGTTTTAGACTAAGATAAAAGAAGGTAATTGTATGCTCCACCAGTGAAAGTTCGAATCCCTACTGGAAAAAGCAGCAGACAAGTCTTAACATTTTATTATTATTCCCTTCAACCCTACAACCATTCTCATTCCTGAAGCCTGTTATCATCTTACAGAATCTAGAGCCTCTACCACCATTTTGTTTGGTGTCAGTGTTCAAAGATCAGAAAATCCAGAGTAAGATGACTGAGCAATACATATGCATTTGATTGGTAATTATATCTGAGGACTAAACCAAATAGCAACCCAGCTATCACTTTTCTTCTTCGTATAATGACCAACAAAGATTAATAATCAGATCGTCCCTTCACACTCATTGCACATGTGTGTTAAACTATGCTTTTTCTATTTGTGAAAAGGAGTATAATTAGGTATATTTTAAGAAGTACTAAATATTAATAAAAGGGGGGAAATGCAGATGGTCTAGATAACACAGTAAAAGATGAATGACTCACAGTGTCACTATTTCTGTGAACAGAACCTCAGAAACTGCAGATAAAGACTCCAGACCTGTGACACGACTCTATTTAAAGCATGTACTACCTGTATAATAGGCTGGAGAAGAACTGATCCAACTGATGGAGGGGGCTTTAGATCTATGACTTGCATTATCATGATGAATTCTATATTAATATTAAAGTTCTATCCATCACATTGGAAATTTCCCTAGAGAGTTTTTTAACATTTCCCTGGTGGCTGCCTCAATATGTAAATCACTGCCATCCTGGGAGACCAATGCAGAATCTCTGCTTATAACTTTTTCTACATTACAGGGTTTTTTCCCCCATTTTATTTCTGTGCAAAGCGAGTTCTTTTGAATTTTACAAAGAAGAACGTTGCTCCCTCTTCAGATTACCTGAGTCTGTATCACTCTCGCAAGCCCTCTAGTTCAGCTGTTCTGCATTGTTTCCTACTTCCCTTTTGTTTGCTGATAGTAAAATTAGCAGCAGCAAGAGGTTTGCTCTGTAGGCTTAGGAAACTTGGCTCGAGCTGCTAGTACAAGCAATAAATGCTGGCCAGCTTATATTTTGTAGCCTGTAAAATGTTGGATACCGTAGCTCAGATTCTTTGGTCGGTGGCCACAGTCTGCAAATGTCACATTTCATCAAAATCACTTCGGCAACTGTTGTTCACAGGCCTGACCAAAAGGAGAGAGGGTGATGCAATCAGAGCATGTGGGAGAGGAGTTGGAGTCTTGTGGAGTCTCTTGAGGGTGTATCAAGAACTGTGCTGCCCCAAGTTCTCAGGTGTGACAAAGATCTAGGGATCTCCTTGACGGTAATTACAATAAGCTCCAAATTCAACTACTTTTGAGATTTGGGATTGGGGTAAAGGAAAAGAACAACAGGCCCAGAATCACCCACCAGGCCTGATTCTCTCTTCCGTGCCAGAAAGAAAATCTTGGAGATAGAAGATCATCTTCCACCAGCCTTCCAATTATGCTCTTCTCCCTCCCAGCCTGCATCACTCTTCCTCTTCCTCCCACCCCACCATTAACTCTAGAGGATAGTGAGAATAAAAGCAGAGCAGTAGCAGTGATTAGTAACTGACATTTAGGAGGATCATTCGGGGCTGATGACTCGCCAGCCCTGCTGAAGCATTTGCTCAAATTTCCCCCCAGATGGGCCATTCAGAAACCGTGGGCAGCTGAACACAGAGCGGGTGAACACTGACTAGCTGCCCTTCACCAGACAGCTTGCATTTATTCCGGAATGGGGCCAACCTACATCATCCTCCCTGACGCCAGCATTTTTCACAATTTACCCCTCAGAAGGCTTCCAGGAGGGGGGTGAAGGAGAATGACTGGCACAACCCAGAGCATCCTGAATGTCCTTTACTAGTGTGTAGTTAAGGAGAGGGGTGTGGGACTAAATTGTCCAGCCTCCTAGATGGAGAGCGCCTACTGCAGGGAGAAATTACCTGGCATATTTTTCATTCAAAAAACTTTATAAATTTTTTAATCTTACTCTTTCAAAATGAGCCATAAATGGGTCAAATGATACAGAATAGCAAAATGGATTTGGTATGAATTCTTTATAATTATGGAAATGGCAGCTTCCTTATTGGTTACATGAGTCACATAACATGTAATTCCCTGTCTTGGGTTATTAATAATGGATACAGAGTTATCAAATTGTTTTAATGAACACTTCTAAAATACTTTCTGTCACTGAAAGCAAATATTTTATTGCAGACAGATCTATTTGTAGGACTGAACTAGGATGTCCCATTTTTACTACTTCTAATTTAGTGTAAGTATTGTCAAAAAATTGACAGAGAACAAGGAAGCTAATTATCAAAAGAATATGTGCTTATATTTGGAATTATGCACAAGAGCCTTATTTTTACTATCTCCAAAATAAACTTACCAATCTTATTATTCAAGGAAAGTCCATTATTTAAGGAGAGGGAATTTTGGACTGTTTCCAAAGACGACCCAAGTGTCAGACGGAGAATGGCAAGTCTGCCAACTTAATAGAAAAATAAACTTGCTTGCTCAAAAAGCAATGAACCATTCTACCCTGGGTCACAGAACTCACTCAACCTTAGTAAACACAGTGGGAAGAAATGAAGCAAGCCAGTATCACCACAGCAAAATAAAGGGTGTGAAACATTTAGGAAAGAGGCCTAAGTTAAAAAGAGTTTAGGACCATTTAGGGACCAAACCACCTGGTCTTGAAATTCTCAGGACAGTGCTTCATATCTGGTGCTGAGCATAATGGTGGAAACAGGAGCGCCTCCAAATGCCAAAGAGAAACACCTGAGCCAGGGCTGCACTCACCTGCCAGGGGAGAAAGGGAATCTTACAGGCTCTCAAAGTTGGCACTGCTTTTGATGGATATATGGAGAAATAGCTGGGAATTGTGCCCTCAGCTGCCCCTGGGGAAGGAAAGATCTCAAATTTGTTTTGTTTTGTTTTGTTTTTACCATCAAAGCCCCACATGAGCCACAAAAATATCTCACAAGAACACCTGCTTGCAAAAACAAAGACCCAGATGGCACAGATGAAAGCACTGTCTACTAGTATCACTGGGCTAGGACAGAGACCTCCTCAGCATCTTTAAAGAAAAACAGAGAAATGCCCACCAACAGAACGGTCAAGTGGCTCTTTAATTGCAACTCAGAACTTAGTTTTTCACCAGCTTGGAAAGCAGTTTTCCTCTGCATGGAGAATTGGATTCAGGAAGGGAAGAGTCCAGATTCTCCCTCACACTCTATCTATCCAGCTGTATTACACATTTTTATATGGTCTTCCCAGTAGCAACACCTACCCTTGACTCATTCACAGGTTTGCAATAGGATCTTCAACGTTAGTGCAATGTGACCCACCCTTGGCCATAAATGATTGGTTCAGGATGGGGCACTTTATCTAGACTGAACCAATCAGAATCCTCCCCCAGTTATTTTGAATCTGGAACTGAGATAAAGCAGTTTTTTATGAGGTTGCTGAAATTGAGAATATGTAAACTCAGAAGGGCTGGGCTGAGAGGTGGAAAAATCAAGATAGCAGTAGGAAGGAATGATGAAACTGATGCACTGAGAGAAGAAATGAGAATCAAGGAGAAAGTCCCAATGGTGATTTAAAGTCCTGGGCTCCAGATGTTCTACGGGCCCCCATCCCATTCATAAGATATCCCCATATCCTCATAATAAATTCTCCATTTTGCTTAAACACATTAAAAATTTCAGTTACGTGCAACTGAGGAGCTCTGAGTAATATATCAGGTAAAGGAGAGACTAGTTTTGCAGCTGTGCCAATATAAAAAGCCTCAACTACAAAACATTTACAAGACTAGGAAACTGCTCAAGAGGCAGGGAGGTCCAAAGTAAGCCCACAGAGATTTTTCTCCCATTTCATCTCTCATCATGGCCAGGATTCTGGAACTCCTCCTCCCTGGTTATTTTTATCCAAGTTAGATTAAGTTAAGATACTCATTAAGGGAAGTTTTGAAATGGTAAGTTTAAACAAGCAAATCAACCAAAGAATATGGAAGCATAAGAAGGGCAGTTCCACTGCTCTTTGAACTAGATGTTGGGGAATGGGGCATGGACAGAGGTGGTATTCACTGAAAGATCCACATCAGGCTCCTAGATGGATGCTTCTAGATGATGGATCATCGGCTACTCCCTATATAGATGAATCAGAGAGGGCTCCAACAGGGCCCATCAGCCAAAGCCCACCAACGCCTGGGTCATTCAAACCTATGTTTACAATACACTGTTGTCCCTAGAGATGGTATGCCTGCTTGTACATCTAAATATGTTCTAAAACTTTTACCAGCTTTGTCTGTTTTCTTTATTACTGTTTCTCAAAGGGTAAATATCTGATTTCTTAAATTCATCTGGTACAAAACTTAGTATAAAATTAAATCCATTAGGCATTCAATAAGATTACATTAATATTTATTTAGCTCATTTAACCTCCAGTAAGTTCTGAATTTTCTGTTGAGATCTCATCTTTTAGAATCAGGAGATTGCCAGAAAATCTTCTCCTTTAATTAAATTTATACCCCCAAGTCACTATAGACTTAAAAGTATGCTTTTGAGGGCTCCTTTGGAACAAGAAGGGGGCATTTCTGTTGCTTGCTTGGGATTGGTTGCATTTTATTTGTCATAGAAGTTGGTTGAGTTTAACCAACAGAACTGCCATGTCGTAATTCCTGGCTATGTCATGGACACATCCTTCTGAAGGTCCAATAAAAACCAGTGTTGAAGGAAAATGTAAACCCCTCCTCAGTAGTGAAATCCAGCCACTGAGATCTAAGGGATACAGGCACCGATTGGCATACAGTATCCACATGAGCTCAGACCTAGAACAGAGAAGAAGGCAGTATGGCCAAAGCCAAAGGACTGGTAAAAAAGAAGAGCAAAATCCAAGTGTCAATGTGTTAACACAGGAGCGGTCAGAGCTAGGGCAGCTTCTGCTAAGAACAGCAACTGCATGGCTGCTATGGGTCTTCAAGAACTCCTACCAGGAGTACTCAGGACCCCTAGTCACAGTACATCTCTAGTAGCCCCCTGTATCATCTCTTTTCATCAGAGATGAAAGAGCATCTAGAAAAGTCCACATTAGTCATGACACTCATTGTTATTAGTTGCTCATCTGCCCTTATTCCTGTTTGAGATGGGAAAACAGTTGTACTCAAAACATCCTTCAAACCCCACATCAGTGTAGGCTTAAGCAACAAATTTCGTCCTCAGTGAAGATGTGTTCAGGCTGGTGGAAAAATCAGGCTACTGGATTCGACTAGGTCCTTCCTAAACTATTAAAAGTCTGAAATTTGGGCAGCTTGGGTAGCTCAGCGGTTTAGCACTACCTTCAGCCCAGAGTGTGATCCTGGAGACCCGGGATCCCTGCATGGAGCCTGCTTCTCCCTCTGCCTGTGTCTGTGCCTCTGTGTGTGTGTGTGTGTGTGTCTCATGAATAAATGAATAGAATCTTTTAAAAAAAGAAGTCTGAAATTTTCTTTTTTTTAAGCAAATTATTATGTAAAAAGGCACACACTTGGTAAAAAAAAATTAAATTATTCTGCTCAGGTTAGAATAACAAGATGGCTACTTGCTTATTTTAAAAATATAAAGGCAAAACTGGCCAAAAAAAGAGGGAAAAAAAATCCCAGGAAAGGTCTTGGTTTCCATTACCTATATTTGTATAAAAGCTATGTGTTGTTTTAACTAAACATCTGGTCTTTGTCCCTCATGTAGAGAATTCTGAGTTTTCTTGACACTTTGGCAAGAGGTACCATAACCCCCTGCCAGGCCAGTAAAAATCACACATTTTTCCTGCAAAGAAAAAAATGTCAATAAAAATGAAACATTAAAAAGCATAAAAGCCTGAACTGGAAAGCTGTGCTGTAGAGAGGCTGCTTCCTAATCAGCCTTGCACAATTGCTTTAAAAATTCTTTAAAACATTGCCACTCCATATCGTTGGAAAGATTTAATACTGAAAAGTTTGTTCAGTATATTGTTCTAAAATATGTCCTTTAGACACAGGGACTTTGCGGTTTAATCAAACTTCTAGAATAAATCTTATGAATTAATTTTTATAATTATTTAATGTGTATTCCTGTACAAACTGATTCTTTAAGTGACTCCAACTTGAATTGAAATTCAACTGCTTTTACTATGTGGAAGAATCATCTTTGTCTCACGTTCACATCAGCACCTCCAAGGCCCTGGCATTGTACTCTGTCATAACAAAAAAGCAGAGAAGTAAATACAATCCTACTATTAAAATATGACAAGCTCATTATAACACCCCACCCATAAATCTTGAAACAAAGACACCATCACGCATTTTTAAAATAGTAATGTTATACAATTTGCATGGGATATTTTATTTGGAACCAAGGCAGGTATTTCTTTGTCTCTGTGCACAATACACTGAAATGTATTATAAAGCAATGTCACCACCCACCTCTAAAGGGGGCCTGAAATTAGTTAGCAAATGGTTACAAAATACTTTGCAAACAGGCAATGCAAAATAAGACTACAATGCCCATGAAGTCTTCTGCAGAGTGCAACAACTGGACTATGCTTAGATGGAGAAGAAAGAAACCATCAGGATGCAAATGCCCTGGAAGTCAACTGCTGGGCTGAGGATGAAGAACAGGGTTCTCTAACAAAATTCTTCTGGATATTTAACATTTACCACCTCTTTGGTAGAGCTCTCCGTGGCCTTATGGGGTATAGATCAATGTGTGGAGGAAGCTAGCTCTACTGCACAAAAACTTTTTTTTTTGCTGCACAAAAACCTAAAGAAAAATTTGCAGCTCATGCCACAAAAACAACCACTTACTTTAAATATTGTCCTAGAGGTGCAGATAAACTAGAACCTTACAAGGTCCTAAGCAACTCAAGTCAGCTCAGTTCCTGATTGGTAGAAAGGATCTGTCCCCTCCTCTTACTGTCTGCCAGAGGCTGGGGGGCATCTAATGGGCAAGGAAAAAAATAAGTAATCAGAGAAGCCTTTTTCTACCCTCAGCCAGGGGATCAGGGGAGCCTATGAAGTCTGCCTACTGGAAGACCCTGAAGCATCATCAGGAAGCCCTCTTTTGGGCTGTGTCATCCCTTTACACACCCTTTCTGGTGTTTGGATCCATTTGCACAGCAAGATCCATCAGAAAATATTGAACTTAATCAAGCAACATGTTGCACTGTAACAGGATAAACCCATGCTCACATTCAACCTACTTATACCTGACCATGTATGAGTCTCAGTCTGGGAAAGCCTTAGATGTGAATCCTCACCAGAAAAATGTTAAGATGTTAAGATTTCTGGATAACCCAACAAACTTAAGCTCTAATAATATATAAGTCACAGGAAGAGGAAACTCTGGTCAAGAGCCAAAACTGTAGAAAATAATTAACAACCACCTTCAATTTTAACCCTTATTCCTGAGACACCTGGGTAGCTCAGTGGTTAAGTGTTTGCCTTCCGCTCAGGTTGTGGTCTCGTAGTACTGGTGTCGAATCCTACATCGGGCTCCCCTGGAGGAGCTTGCTTCTCCCTCTGCCTATGTCTCTTGTGTGTTTTTCATGAATAAATAAAATCTTTAAAAAAAAAAAAAAAACTTATTCCTAATACCAGTAAAAAAAAAAAAATGTGTTCATTCATTTAGAAATAAAATGTCCTGAGCATCTGTGAGATAGACAATGGAAATGCCACTGTGTTCTACACAAGCAAGGCTCTGTCCTGACATAGTTTCCCCGAGCAGTACAGGAGGAGGAGAGGCAAGGTATGGTGTAGGACACGTCCGAGCGAAAAAGCCACCACCAGTAAATACATCAAGAGGCTGCAGCTGGAGGTCAAGTGAGCTGGAGGTCAAGGGAGACTTCGTGTAACACGTGATGCCTCCTCAGCTGAGACCCAAACGATCAAGAGGTATAAGAAGGAGAGAAGGGAGTGGACGAATATTACATGCATCAGAAAATCATGAGCAAAGGCAAAAGAAATCACATCCATTTGGAAGAAAAGAAAGAAGTTTGTCAGAAAACACAGAGGTGGTAGGGAGCGGTAGGAGAGACAATGCGGGAGACGTAAGGAGACTACACAAAATGAAAAGTGGGCCTAGGTGAATCCAAGAAAAATGGGAAATCACTGAAAGGTTTAAAAAAAAAATCACAGATATGTTCTACTTTGTAAAAATGCTTCTAATTACTCCATGGAGGAAAAATTGGAGAGGGCCAAGGAAAAGGTCTAGGCAAGAGAAAATAGTGAACCAAGTACTGGCGATGGGGATGGAGAGACGTAAACAGATTAATTAGAAGTTAGAGGAGGCGTGCCTGGGTGGCTCAGTGGTTGAGCATCTGCCTTTAGCTCAGGTCGTGATCCCACGGTCCTGGGATTGAGTCCCGTATCGGGCTCCCCACAGGGAGCCTGCTTCTCCCTCTGCCTGTGTCTCTGTCTCTCTCTGTGTCTCTCATGAATAAAGAAATAAAATTGTAAAAAAAGAAAAAAAAAGTTAGAGGAGACCGGGCAGACTGGCAGAGTGAAAGCACATTCATAATGCTTGGATTCAAATAATCCTGGCTCTGCCATTTGTAGTTGCTTCATCCTTCTGCACCTTAGTCTTCCTTTCTTGAAAGTGGGAATAATAACAATAATAGTAGTAGCTACTTATGGGACTATTATGAAGGCTAAACAAGTTAATTCACAAGGTACGTAGGATAGTTCTTGGCATGTGGCAAGTGCTCAAAAAAAAATACTGTCTGTTATTATTGAATGTGATAGCTCAAAAACTAGAAACTAGCTGTTTATTAACTCTAGAATGGGATGAGGGAGAAAAGGGGAGAAAATAGTTGTGAATCTCGCAAAGAATTTGAGCCTGGTCAAATGTAGTGACTGTGCCAGTTAATCTATTTATTGCCTCTCAGCTCCAAATCCGCTCTTCATTTCATGCTCTGAGATAATAGAGATGGACCCCCACAAGCATTTTATCCTTTACAGCAGGCATAATTTTAAGCTTTGTCAGTAAACAGCACTAGAGGGGTATACTACAGGAGAAAGGGACATCCCCTGGCTCAAATGGGTTTCCATTTGCTTCTTTTTGCTCCTACACATGGCTGTCAGTGGTGCATGTGGGGGGCATCTGTAGTACTCAACCCCATGGGGTTTCAGTGGCTGATTCCCACTGAGTCTCAGAAATATCCCAGAAAAAGCCTTCCCAGCCTTGACCCATTGGTACCCTGGAAGCACATCTCCCACCTGTGACTACAGACAGGCTCTGGCCTGGAGCAACCTGGCATGCTTCTCTGCCATCTATTCTTTCTCCAATATGGTTTGAATTCCTATCAGTTTATCCTTTCCTTGGATACTCTCCCTTGGCCCTCCACGTATTCTTTCTCATTTCATAGTTAACCCAGATTATCATTAAATTCTTTATGTTGTTTAAATTACTATGTTATTTTCTATCTCCTGATTAGACCCTGACAGAAATAGTATTGTTCATTGAAATGGGAAACATAAGAAGAGAGACAGGTGTGAAAAAGATAAATTCCAATTTGGACACAGAGGACTTGAGATGCCTGTGAGGCATCCCTATGGCACTATCTGGTAGGAAACCAAGGATCTGGGGGCGGGGGGGGGGGGGGCGTCTAAAGCTCAGCAGAAGTGTCCAAGCTGGACAGAGAGGCTTAGATGTGAGTAACCCTCAGGTCTCTAAAGTCTCAGTTAATGAAGCATGTATGTAAATGCCACACATACAGAAGATAGGTTTTTTTTTTTTTAATTTTTTGTATGCCCCTATGCCTCATCAAGAATCCCTAAATATGCTATGTATATAGGAGCACAATTCATCAAAAGATTTATAGTGATTTCACACGGTGTGTGTCAGGTCATGTTGTTTTGTATCAGTGTTTTCAAAGCTCACTGAAAATACAGTTGAAAAGTGCCAAGCTCTATGTTAATAAGATAACTCTAATTATGCTCCAAACTTGGAAGTTTGAACCTGGTGGAGGCAGGGAAGTAATTAGTCATATCGGCTACACTAGATGCTGACTGCAATCAGAAAAACTCATAGATGTGCCAAAATCCCAAGTAGCAGTACTGAAAATCGGTGTCCTGCTAACGTCTGGAACAACCAGATAACAAACACACTTTGAGAGAGACCCAGGCTGATCCCTTCCACTTTTTCCAGGGTGTGAATTCAGCCAACATAACTTGCTCCTTGCTTCACCCATTTCTCAAAAGTTTGGATCTACTGACCACAAAAAAAGGAAGTTCCATCAGCAGTTTGCAAAGGAACAATTTGAAAGAGAAATGCATTAAATCCTCAGGGAAATTAAACCCAAATAATCCAATAACAGTGTTACAAAATTAACCCTAGACTATGAATTGAATTAATTGCCTCCTACTGTGGGGATTCTTGGCTAGCACAGACCAAAACAAATGAGGCCAATGATGTCAACTGCCTTCAGAGAGGACTGTGGGCAAGTGCGACCTCAGGGCACCCAAGAGTTTACCCTTTGTTGTATTTCTCATTTATTCTGGAGATCTATAATACAGAGAAAGTCTTCACGTCTGCCCATCACAAACCTCAAATTATGGTTAGTTGCGGAATTGGCTCGAGGTGGCTCTAGAAGTAGCTAGAAATCAATCACTGTAAGGTCTTTTCTCCTGAGAGGGATGAATGGGCAGATGGGAACAAGTAATGATTTCTCTAGAATCCAGGCAGTCTAATGATAAGGCAGGTTTTTAACAACACCAGTCATCTGCTCCAAAAGAGACTCGCTTTGGCATTTCAGTAAATAAGCATTTATTTCTATAAATTCTTTTTTTTTTTAATGCCATGATGTCAGTATGCCTGTGGCAGTGCGAGATTACCTAAATAATATGAGCCAGGGGAGCAACAAAATTAGCATGTATGTGACTTACCAAACCTCTGCTAGGGTTCTTAAGGGCTCTGCAGAGGAAGGTAGGATACAGCATCATCACGGAAATACAATCCCAGTGATTTATACAGTTTTGCCAAATAAGGCCCACAGGGCAGATACAAAAGGCCTGTAACTGCCTCCAGCTTCTCCTGAGACAGCCAGTTTGTCAAAACGCCTAGCACATGGTCTTATGCCCACCTTTCACGTCGCAGCTGACATTTACTCCTGAAGCTTTAATAACCAAACAGCATTTTAGAAAAAGTTAATTAATGTCATTTTATTTGGGTATTATGTGACTTAGAACTCTTTTTACACTCTGAATTTTGTTTGACATTTTGAAAATACTACGCCTAACTCTTTTGTGTGGGTAAAAAAAAAAAATTTTTTTAACATAGCTAGCATGTACTGAATACTATTTTTTTCCTTCTCAAGAATTGACGCAAACACCAAAATATTTTTCATTTGAGCTCAAAGAAAAGAAGCATCCTGTTTGTTTGGAATCTTAATTACCATGGCCCCAAACTTATCTAATTAGACGCTCCTTCATAATGAGGAAAATTATTTTCAAAGTTAATGAATTTGCAAACAGGAACATTGCTGTCTTTCCAGAAAGAATTACCCACATTCCTTAAATACATAGTTTAGTTAAGCACTCTAATTAATACTAGTACTTAAAACATGTGGAATTGGTTTCACTGATAAATCAAACTTTCCTTTGTTTTTAGACAGTATAAAAAGACCACGATTCCCCTTCTTGCAGACACCAGGCTACACATAGAAACTTAATTCTAGATTCTGAACAAAATGAAAGTTATTTCATCAAAACGCTTTATTTTATTGATTTTAGCCACTTCAAGCTTGTTAACATCAAACATCTTTTGTACAGATGAATTAATGATGTCTAATCTTCACAGCAAAGAAAATTATGACAAATATTCTGAGGTAAGTTTTTTAACTCTAACATGACTAGTATTAACTATATATTTGTCCCAAATCTAATGCTTTTGTATTTTGTAAAGAGTCAGGAATAAGTTAGTTTGTGCTTCATTGTTTGTCAAACTGTTGCCTTCCCATGACAGTACATTGATGTAACTTGTATTTTTTAACACAACAGCAAACAGTCTGGGCTCTCTAATGACAATTTATGTATAGGATATGATACTTAGCAAGAGTAAGGTGCATTAATAATTTTCACTTGGCTTAGAAGTACACAGTTGTAATAAATATTTGCAGAAATAAGATCTGGATACATTTCAGCTAAACATTTGAATTGTCTTCAGCTACAAACAAAAAAAAAGGATTATATTTTCTGCTTAGTAAAGTACTGATGAGCCATAGATTTACCATAAACTTATGGTAATCTATATCTAAGTAAAGTATTTATCCCTAGAGGGTAGAATTACAAGTTATTTTTATTTTCTTCTTTATGCTTTTACATATTTATATATTTTCCAAGTTCGCTGAAATGAGTATATGACTTTTTACAATCAAAAAAAGTCATTCAAAAATCTTCATAAGGACGAATTTTCACAGTAAAGCTAAATCTAATTAAGTATTTGCTATATTTCAAATGGTTCCTTTCAGTCCGTATTTTAGTGGCACAGTAACCCACAAGCCAACCAGTGCTTTACTAAAAATGTAATCTGTATATTAATAAAAATACCATCAGTTTCCTACAGCAGAGCTCTAAATATGAGCAGATAAGAAAGAAATTCAGTGGCGCTGCCTCTAACTCTACCCCAAAACCCGGCTAGTATCTCTGTTTCCATGTATCGGCCACTTTGGCGTTTAAAAAGAGGAGACACAAGAGACATGAAGAAACAGCGGGAGGTTTCTCTAAAATCAAAATATAAAAATATGTGAAATATTTCATAAACCACATAGATTGCAGTTTTAAAAAACTGAATGAGAATAACTGCAGTAAAACAAACTTTTGCCTCATTTCAATACTTTATTACGCTCCTGCTGCTCAAACACACTGCTGTATTCACTGTATTTATTTTATTAATATTTTATGGTTGTCTTACAGTAGTCCAGGGACATTGAAACTGGACTGCTTAAAGAAGCCTAATACGAACTATTTATCTTTAAAAATTCTGCATACGAATACACAAACTTTGTTTATAGTTTTAACAATTCTGCTAACTAAAGTCAGGATTTAAGTTAATTTGAGGTTTAAATCTATTGCTTATAACAATGATTTCTTTTAATATTCATTTCTAATCATAGCATGAAGGAGACTCTAAGAGGGAAAAGGAAAGAAGTCTCAATTTTGAAGAACTAAATGATTGGGGTCCAAGAACTGTCATTAAGATGAGTGCACCCACAGTCAACAAAATGCCACACTCGGCAGCCAACTTGCCTTTGAGATTTGGGAGGACCATGGAAGAAGGAAGAAGCACTGGGGCAATGGCCAACCTGCCTCTGAGATTTGGAAGAAATATAAAGGAAAGCATCTTAAGACATATTCCTAATCTGCCCCAAAGGTTTGGGAGAACAACAGCCAAAAGTGTCGCCAAGATGCTGAGTGATTTGCTCCAACAATCCATGCATTCACCATCTGCCAATGAGTTACTTTACTCCATGAAATGCCAGCCTCAAGAAATCCAGAATCCTGATCAAAAACACCCATGGTAAATACCTGAAAACCAGTTAAAATGCATGGGCCATTATATATAGCTGGTCCAAAAATGCTAAAAAGGATTACCACTTTTCAGAAGAAGTTTCTAAGAAAGTTAAGTTTCTTAGAAGGAAAAAAGCAAAGGGACAAGGAAATAAATATCTGAGCTGAGAAGCACAGAAGACCAGATATAAACATGATCATAGGTATAAAGTAATGAGATGGCTTTCCCTAAGCCCCACGTGGGCATCAATCTCATTATTCAATAGCCACATACCGAGTAGGAAGATTCAATGACAGGATTGGGAATTTAAGCCTATGAGATATTGTCCAACATTTGACCTCTTTAATGTAAAAGGTCTCGCATGAGGGAGCTATCTATAAGTACAAAGGAAGCCATCCCAATATGTCAGGTCTCAAATACAGAAGGTTTTCTCCCTCAACTTTAAATCAAATCTTTTTCTTTTTTCTGGATCTCATTTTATAAATGAGTTCTATTATAATCATTGCTTGTATTAATATTAGCTACTATGTACAAATCAGAAAGCAAGAGGTTCATTAATAGGCAACCTACCTATTATTTTCTAGTAGAGAATATATATATAAAAACAACAAATTTCTATGAAGTAGAACATGACACTTTAAGGCCTATGCAAAGTAAGGCAGCAAGCTGTGACACCTTGTAAGTGAGACCTTTTCAGAACATTCCTGGTTTATTTTTTACCATGGCTCTTATCCCTATCTGATGTATGCTTAAGATCCATTCCCCTACTAGAATTCCCATGCTTTCTGTCCACTGTATATCCCCAGTGCCCATGGGAGAAGAAAAGGGGAGTATTTCTACATGTGGGAATCTGGGAAAGTTTCATGAGTTAGACTTTGAAAGGTAGCTCTGTTTTGAACATTCAGGGACTGGTTGGAGGAGAGAAGATACTTTCGGGCAAAGAGAGGAGTATGAACAAGACAAGACAAGCACAGCCAGGGTTCAGTTCGGCAAGAGCATCAGGGGTGTGAAGAGGAAAGGAAAGAAGGCAAGAAGTTTGGGCTAAGAGCAGAGAGTGCACACAGGGTCAAGTAAAGGACTTTGGGCAAATGAGCATTATTCATCAAGGAAAGGAGAACCACTGACATTCTGCTGAGGTCCTAAGATATTAAACAGAGGTAGAAATTGGCAGCTAACCAGATGTTGGCAATGGGACAGTCATGAGGGAAAGATGAGTCAAAGGTAACTTGGTAAGTAGGAATACATACTCATTACAAATTCATGTTCTCATCAACATCTCACTTGTTTCAAATGCAACACGATTCAACTCAAATATAATTCAGCAATGAGGATCATGGCTTGTATTTTTATATGTAATCTTGCTATTGTTATGATGGATGAGAACATCTTGCACTGCTTATGTTTTAGGAGACTGGGACTCAAGGAAATAGATGATGCAGAACTGAAACAAGAAAAATAAGAAGTCTGGAGCTTGTCCCTACAGATGATATAAAGCTGTGGCCTGTAGTCTGCAAACAACTCTATAGTGAAGACACCAATGAATGAAGAGTCACTGTATTTTGATGGGTTATTACTGACAATTTTTCCTTGTCACTAGAGCTAGTATCTTAAAGTTCTTTTAAAAAACCATTTAAAGATATTGTAATTGTAATAATTGAAAATGAAATAATTTTCATCTAAATAAAAAGAACATTGCAAATACTTAAGAAGCCTTTGGTAATGGAGGGGCTTGGGGGGAGGCTGAAGCCATACACCATCTTATGTAAAAATCATGGACACAGCCCCATTTGAAGTAAGAAATTAAAGAGTAGCCTGACAAAATATTATTATGAAATTTAAATAATTTAAGAGAGTAACATGGATGACAAATGAACAAAAATAACAAATCATTTACAAACATGTTTTTATACACTCATTTTTTCCATTACATCAATGGTTAATGATTGTGTGATAGGTTGAAATTTTTCTAAAAAGGAAGATTTTTAAAAAGGCAAGTGTTAGATGTCTCTTCTCTATATCTGGAAATTTGCCTTCTGGTGTGTCTCTTTTCTCCTCATTTAATAGTTTGAGTTTTTAATTGGCAGAAAAAAATCTGGTCATTCTTAAACAATTTATAAGCACAGTACGCCACAACACAAATGCACAGTTATTTGACTTTAGTCCTAAATCAGATATAGCTGGTTTATTGAATAGTCTGAAGTCCATAGGGTGCAAATAAGAAATGGTGTTATTTTTCTTCTATCCTGCTCCCAGCTGTGCAGTGTTGCATCTCCTTTCCCTGCTGAGTAGTGATCCCTTAATGAGATACCCTGGACGGATTCTATAACCTCCTTGGCCACTTCCTGATATTAGAAAACTCAGTCAAGTCCACAAGAAACACTCTTAACTAAGACAACAAACTGATGGTGACCAGAAGGGAGGTTGGTGGGGGGATGGGGTAAATAGGTGATGGGGATGAAGGAGGGCATGTGTGGTGATGAGCATCAGGTGTTGTGTGGAAGTGTTGAATCACTATATTGTACACCTGAAACTAATATTACACTATATGTTAACTAACTGGAATTTAAAAAAAAATCTCAGTCAAGTCCAGTTAATGATGCCAACCTCATGTGCAAAGCAAAGCTTCCCCTCCCCCATTGCTGGCTAGGCCAGTGGCTAGAGGCCCTGAAGTGGTGAAAGGGGCATGTCTCTGCTCTTCCTCTCTTCCTCCCCTTCCTCATCTCAATGGTAGGGTGGTAAGCAGCAAAATAGTAGGCCTATGAAAACAATCTCTTCTCCTAGCTTCTCCAGGGTGTCTAAATGGGCAGAGGTGGGATGGGGGTAAGGGATCAAGAGTAGCCTTTTTGTCTTCTCTCTATAATGTGACTGCTTCTACAAGTGAGTTCTTCAGGAAGCCCTACATGGATCTGCACTTGCCCTGGTCACTGACCTGAGAGACTCGGATGCTACTTCCAACTACTGCTACCTCATCTATACTCCCCATAGCTTCTTACTGACAGAAAGGCTAGAGCCAACCACCATCTCAGTGTCCACTTGATCCATAGAAATGTGGTCATCCTTGTGTGCCAAGGGCTGTATTGCATGCTGCCCCCACTTGTCTCCAACCCTCTTTGCCCTGCTTAGGAGGGACAGGGGCAGATGAGTAAGTCTACTGCCTAAGCAAACAGCCAATCAGAAGTGAATTGCCCGTGCCCACTTCACGACCCTGCTCTCTATGAGGGATTTTCTAGAAACCTCTCTTGGCTGGCTTCAGAGGGAGGAACAGCTGCAGGAGGTCTCCTGGGGAGGGGGGGCAGTCTCTCAAACATAGCTGGGAGGGGCCTGGACCGATGCAGGGGCTGTAATGGCTCTATCACCTCTTTGTAAACCCTGAAGTGGTGTCTGGCCCCCACCATTCACAGTTTTCATTATAATGTCAGGTGTTTTGGTATATTTGCACATCCAGGTTTGATCCCCAGTCGCCAATACTGAGCAACAGAGAAAGTATCATGCAACATCCTGATACACTAATAAAGAAATAAACAAAAGGCCATTTGACCCCTTGATACTATATGATATAGGGAAATTTCTTGTCATCTAATATGAGTTCTTTATCTAAACCCTTGAAATATATGGAAAGTGTCAGGTAAATAACCAGCTGCCAGTTGTCCCCTCACCTACTGGCTTACTCTGTTTTAACCCATCACTACTCACCAGACCCTTTGCTAGCTTCAACAAGAGACCATTTGCACAGGAAAGTTTGCAATTTTGCTCTGGATTTGTGGCATCTTGAGGAGGGGATCACATTCCAGAGTCTTTCACTGAAAAAGTTTCAATTAGATGAGCCTCTTCTCCTGAGGATCTCTTCAACTGGACAACTAGTAGGTTCTCTTCCTTGCTCACCCCAGGACATGCACATCCATGCAGTCACACAGGGTTGGTTAAATGCTCTGTTGTTGCCTTCTTGAAATTCACAATTAATTTTGAATAAGGGGTCAGTCAGTATTTTTATTTTACACTGGGCCCCTCAAACTATGTAGTCTGTCCTGTTCCTCCAGACTTATCCCTTCTGGTTCTTGAATACTTCTAGTATTCAATCCCTCCCCATGTTTATTAATCAGAGCAGCTCCCATTTTCCACATGAAACCCAAGGGCCAGCCTGTCACCTGAGCCTAGGAGGTCTGCTTACATCCTAGGGTATCAATATAACTGCACAACTTGCAAGATGTGGTCACAGTGCAAATCTATTTTTATATCCCACTCTACCTGCTTTAAAATGTAAGGGACAGAGAAGAGGGCATACAGCAGTTCTCCCCCGGCCCTGGATGGAAGTCTTGAGAGATGCCATGAACCTCCCAGCTCTCAAGTGATGTCAGACCCTTGGTCTGTCTAAACAAAAAACATGGGATCTCAGTTCCATTGCAATCAGCATTTCAATCTGTGTTCGGCCATCCATTTATTTGTTCTCTACTGTTCCCATATAAGGCTGAGTTTGGGGTCAGGATTGTACTCAACTTCTGCTTCTCTTCTAGGGTCACCTGATTTCTCACTCTCTGGCTGCTTTGTTGGACTCTGCTGGGATGGAAGACAATCTGAGATGAAAGACACAGATGAAGACCTTTCAACCCCCAAGCTGGCCTCAACTCCTGCCCTAGGACACAGCCACCCACTCCATGCATGACCATTTTCTCTTCTGAAGATCCTCTTCAGTAGGACTCCAAATGGTTCTTGCAAACCTCTCTTTACCAAAATCTGGTCACACACCGTTCACTCTCCATACTTCCAAAACATTTCTGCTATCCTGATACTCCCAGAAGCTTTAGCTTTTTGGCCTGGAGTTGGGTACCAGGCCTTTTTTCTCTCAACTACATGGAACCCATTTCTTCATCATACGGAAGGCCCTCCCAGGTGAAGAATAAGAAATGCAGTAATCTCTGACACCTGGGCATGGGTAGAGGGCATTTAGAGCTCGGTAACAAAGCTCTCCAAAGAAATCTCTTCATAAACCCAAATCCCACCTTTTCACACTCTCCACATTGGTAAGGGGAGTGAGGACTAGTGGAACGTCTTTCAAAATGCTTCCTTCAGAGTCTGGATATAGTGATTTTGCTTTGGAATTTTATGTCTGTTAAATTCTGGTATTTGGCTAAAACTTCATTTTTTTACATCCTTTGCAACAATGATGGAATCCTCCTTATAAGGAATGCTTACAGTTGCTAAAAATGACATTTTCTCTGAATCATTACACATAT
Organism: Vulpes lagopus; assembly: GCF_018345385.1. Lineage (NCBI taxonomy): Eukaryota > Metazoa > Chordata > Mammalia > Carnivora > Canidae > Vulpes > Vulpes lagopus. Next base: position 38,437,279 of record NC_054836.1, on the reverse strand, counting down.
ATGTGCATCTTTCTGAAAAAGAGTTCAAAGCTCTTGGGCAAAATTTCAGTGGGGTTTGTGATCTCCATAAAGTTTAAGAATCACTGCAACAGAAGATTTTTATTTCTAAAATTACTTTAAATGAATATCTAGTTCAGTTTATAAGTGAATATTGTTATCTGATTAGACAACTAAGTACTAAGAATGTAATGCCAAAACAATCAGAGTCATTCAAGTGGCTTAACCCGATCTCTTCCAAATGCTGACTTTTTATGGTAGCATAAAATGGGAATGACATGGTAATTTTGCTCTTCTCCTTAATGTGCTTCCCTAGGCACATCCCCAAAACATCCCATTCTATACCCCTCCTCCTCTCTTCCAATACTTCTCCCCTTTCCCAAGAATATTCCACTTAGATTAGTCCTGACCTAAACTTCAGTCAGCCTGTAAACAGTGAACAAAGCGCAGGGGCTTTGAGAAAGCTGGGGTTGACAACGTCAACGATTTTCATGGAAAACAACTTCCATGTGATCTCAGGTCCACATTTCATACATCATACTATGACAATGACCTTGAGAAATACAAAATGGAAAAAAAAATGTACCGACTCTGGGACCAATTTCTCAGTGAGAAAAATGAAAGGTCAGTATTCACTTAAGTGTGACCAACAAAATGAAATAGGCAAGAAAGGTGAGAGCACTGGTCTCCACTTACTTCATGTGTGTTTTCTCTTTTTTTGTCGTAAAGCTCTTCCTGCAGACATTATGGGACCCCCTTCCTTTGGAACTTATCCTATTATCTAATGAACATACCAAACTACTCTCATGTTTCTGTACCTCTCCCCAGCTTAGTAATAGTGATGATTTGTTGTTATGATAACTGTCTGTTTTAATGTCTAATGCTATCATAACTATTTCTGTGATGCTCATTTTTATATGTGAGAAGTAAAGTCAGAAAGAACTTTCAGAAGAAATGTGAGCTAAGAAGTGGACAAAACTGAGATCTGACTTCAATATTTGTGCTCTTCCTCCTCCATCCACCAACCTGTTCACCACCACACAACCACCTCCCGTCTGGCCCTCAAACATTTTAAGTATTTAGGAAACATTTGTTGAATTAACCTTTAAAAAAGAAAACATGAGTGCCCTGAGCCCAGCCTCAGTGTTTTAGAAAACTATATGCAGATGCAGATTTTACAAAGGAGGGAGGGAAGAAAGGAAGAAACAAAGACCACAGATTCCTGGACAGTTTTAACTTAGTTGTTCATTAAGGTATCTACCTGAGAAGCAGTAAGGAGGTGCCTAAGTTATCACTAATGAACAACTATAAAAGGTTAAAACATCACAGAATAAACTCTAATGAAACATTAACTAGCAATTTTTTCCCCCTATATCAGACCAAGGGTTATTGTTGATGATGAAACTCAACAACCAGTTTCTGCCTCAGTGGGAGAACTGAACTGGTCAAGACAGATGCTAAAATATGTTGTCACTGGGGCACCTGGGTGGCTCAGGGGTTGAGCATCTGCCTTGGGCTCAGGTCGTGATTCCAGGGTCCTGGGATTAAGTCCCACATCAGGCTCCCCACAGGGAACCTGTTTCTCCCTCTGCCTATGTCTCTGCCTCTCTGTGTGTCTCTCATAAATAAATAAGTAAAATCTTTTAAAAACATATAATAAAATATGTGGTCATTGGCAAGCAGAGTGGGGGGGAAAAGGCATTTATGTAAACTTGGCCTGATAGGTCTTTCACTCCGTGGGCTATTTGCAGCCTTGCACAGATCTCATTTGTGAACTGTAACAAAGCAGTAAAGGCATTAAAATAAATCAGAAGGAAGTCTGCCCCCAGCCCACTGCCATCAATTGCAGGAATATCCGAGTATTATAGCCTTTACCTTTCTCTCACCTAAACTGATGTCTGTTACTAATCACTTTGCTTCTTGGAGTCAAGCTTGAATTAGGAAAATATTATGTGGCGAATGTCCCTCTTTATTATATCAAATGTTTATTTTAACTTACTATGCATTAATTTGGCCCTGAGTTCCTAAAATGCTTTTTAGATATTGCACATTTTATTCATTGTTGTTACAAGTATTAAAAAATCCAAGTAAAAGGGATTTTTCACTTGCCTTTCTAATCTATTCTTTTTATTGTGGTAAAATGTACACAACATAAAATTTACCAGCTGAAGTACCTTTAAGTGTACAATTCAGTGGCGTTAAGTACATTTCACCTGTCTTTTTAAATAGTCTGGCACTCTTCTCTAATTATACTCATACTATTAATACCTAAAAAAGTACATCTAAAGCTTTAGCATGATTTTACCTACCAAAAAAATTCCTTTAACAAGGCTAACATTTTTAGAGATGCCAACTCTGACAGACTCCTATTATTTAGGAGTGTCACATTTTTCACCAGAACATTAGGTTTTTTCTATATTCTCTTTAAGCTTGTCTTGAAAGTGGGTTATTGTTGCTAATCCTTTTTCCTCCCACGCTACTTTATCATCTCACCAGCTCGTAATATAATGCTTTCATTTGGGGCCAGAGCTAGTGCTTCTCTGGAAATACCTGGAACTGTAAAGTTCTGTTAGCAGCCAGCTATGAGGAGATATTTATTTCAGAGAAGTAATGAAAATTATCCCAAGAAATAAAGAATGGCCAACAATCATCTGTATGCTTGCTATTTTGTAGCACTTTTCTTTGAACTTCAGGGATGTAACATATTCTTCTTAATAGTCTATTTTTGTCTTTCATATATCATGAAATTTTACTCTTATAACACTAAGATAATATGTATAATCCTATCCCTTTAGCCTCTTCCTAAATACAGGAACTATGAAAAGAGTCAAACAGGAAAATCTCTATTAGAATCAGGAGTGGGGGATCCCTGGGTGGCGCAGTGGTTCAGCACCTGCCTTTGGCCCAGGGCGCGATCCTGGAGACCCGGGATCGAATCCCACGTCGGGCTCCCGGTGCATGGGGCCTGCTTCTCCCTCTGCCTGTGTCTCTGCCCCTCTCTCTCTCTCTGTGACTATCATAAATAAATTTAAGAAAAATAAATAAATAGAATCAGGAGTGGAATTAAATTATGAGATTAATGTCAAATTAATACTCTCTTCATAGAGGGAGAGAAATATTATTTTAATCCTGAATAAAATTCTCTTAAAATTTATTTCTCACCAGATTTCTAGGAATTGGTAATTGTGATTAATAAAACACAAAAATTATTGTTTCTCTTTCTTAAAATACACAACCATAGTAATTACCTGCAGAAATGTGCCCACATAATTTTCAAGTCGCTTTTAAAATATCATGAAATGTCATGTAGCTTTTCCCATGTAATTTAAAGCATGAAACTGTAACAAATATTGCAAAATTACTTTTAACCACTAGAGGGCAGAAAATACTCCACATTCATAACTTAACCAATTTTAAATTCTTAAGCCAAAAACAACAATCATCACCACCACCACCACCACTGACACACAACAGTCTTTAAGAGCCTCTTGTTTTATACTGTATAGTATACTGTACACTTAAGTCTCAATTAACAACTTAAAAATTTTAAACTAATGTACAATCACCTCAATTCAACAGTTTTTAGGAAGCAAAGGTTAACATTTTTGCAGGCTCAGTCTAGCTATGAGTTAAGAATTATTAGCATCAGAGAATTCATATCCCTTAAGGAAAGCAGAGTACTTTATTTTTTTTAAGTTTTATTTATTTAAGTAACCTCTACACTCAACATGGGGCTCAAACTCATGACCCCGAGATCAATAGTCACAAGCCCCTCTGACTGAGCTAGGCAGGCACCCAGAAAAGCAGGGTACTTAAAAAAACAAACAGTACCCACTGAGAAACAGCAAGATCCTATGTTAATATATCTGCAATGAAATGCAAACATTGTATTTATTATAAAATTGAAATAGTCACTGAATTCACAAACTGATCAAATATTAAAATATTTACATTAAACCCTTTAATTTCTTTTTTTAAGATTTTATTTAATTTTTTTTTAGAAATAGAGCATGAGCTGGGGGAGGAGCAGAGGGAGAGGGACAAACTCCACACTGAACCCAGAGCCTTGACGGGGTACTCGATCCCACAACCCTGAGATCATGATCTTAGTGGAAATCAGGAATCTGACACTCAACTAACACAGCTACCCAGGGAACCCTAGACCCTTTAATTTCTACATGCACCTTCTTCTACTACAAACCGGCTGTAGGTCTACTTCTGGCAAAGATGGTTTTAGTCTCCTCTTAATATACCTTTTTGATCTAATTAACTTTTGCTTCCTTCCCAATTAAGCCATTTGCATTTCAGTAATTAAAGCATTACTTTGTTTGATTAGAAACCACAACCTCTTCACTTTTTCACTCTCATTAATTAAAATGCATCATGCTAAATTAAGCCATTTGGATTTCAGTCTGGGTGGGTGACATTTTAACAACTGCCCCTTCAACCTTTTCCCTCTGTCAATCTTGGCCATGTCCTCCATCATGGGATGGTGAGAAGGCAATGGCATTCCTCCAGATGGGGGAATGGGGCAGGCACGGAGCCAGGGATTATACATCACTGAAGTCAGCAATTTCTCTGATGCATGAACCTTTCACTTGCCAATCAAATCGGATAAGGCTTTTACCTTGTGGGGTTATGCATGACCTTAACCAAGACACTAAATCATTTCTGAAGTCCTGTTTCTTACCCTAAGCAAACCTGCTCTCCCCACTTTTCAGCCCTATGAGCACTGTTCACTCTGAGACTAACAAACACAGCAAAGTGGTAGAGAAAAGCTGAGGGGTAGGACAGGGTGGACGTTTCACTTCTTTAAGGAAAGCAACGTGCTTCTAAAATCAAGGCTGGTCAGAGAAGAGAACGGCTTCTGCATTATTACCTATGGGTGGAAGTTACAAATTGGCAAGTTTGAAAAGAACTTCTCACAATTATAGCTGCCCAGTAGTTGATCTAACACGAGCTATGGAAAGGTGTGTGAGCAAAGATTGGATGGTTATACATCAGGAATATCACAGACATCACTTCTGCATGGACTGTGAAGTTAAACTAATTGACTTCCAAACTTTATGAGTCTTCTTTTAAGATTAATTTTATGTTTAGAAAGAAATAGGTGTACGAAGTCTAAGAAGTCAAAAGAATTCTACAGGATTTGTATTAGGATGACAGCACCACCCCAGTTTTCCAGGGATAGTTTTAATTTAGACTTACTTTCCTAGCATAATTTTAATAGTGTCCCCCTTTCACCCATAAAAATGTTCCAACTGAATGAAAAATTACTGTCTCAAAGCCAATCTCATCCACTCCCAATTTCTACTCCCCAGGAGCAACTACTTTTAACTCGTTCAGGATTTTTTTCTATATGATGTCAAATTTCTAAACAAACAAAAAAGCATGATTATACATTTGTATCAGTTAAAAATTATCTTTGAATTTAAAGACAGGGGTGAGGTGGTAGGGGGATCACTGACTTACACAAATTGAAAGAGATTCCTGGAAGGAACATTGTTCAAAGACTTGCTAGTCTAAGAATAATTTCTCTTTCTTCACAGTGTTGGGATTTTATATCCACCCAAATTCTTATCAAAGTGTAGGGGTAAGAGAAGTAATGACAGGCCATTTGTCCTCCAAAGCACCTCAGAGAGTTAGTCAAATTTCTGTTAGGCTCAAGACACAGATAGACTTGTCCCTCTGCCCAGTCTTGCTTCCTTTCCTCCCTTCCACAGGTGTTGATCTTCAACAAACATCCTATACCCCAAACTCCCTCTCAGCATCTGCTTCCAGAAAACCTCATCCACAGCAAATAGTAATATAGTTCAAAATTCAAAAGGTGCAAAAAGGGAATATGGTCAGCTACCTCCCACCCTCCACTGAGTTCTAGTTACTAGGTCCCCTTCCTGATGAGGTCAATCAATGTAATGTGGCCAGGTTCTTGTGCATATTTCTAGAAATATTCTAAGCACATGTAAGAAATATTGAGTGTATACCTGTATGTACAAACACATAATCAATAAGAAAATACATAAATTTCTTTCATTTATTAACAAATAGTTAACATAGCCTACAACTGTTCTATACTTTGATTTTTCTTCCCTTCAGATATATCTCAGAGGTTGTTTGAAGACAATAAATAAAAAGTATCATCAGGAATGCCTGGGTGGTTCAGTGGTTGAGCATCTGCCTTTGGCTCAGGTCATGATTCCGGGGTCCTGGGATCAAGTCCCACATCAGGCTCCCCATAGGAAGCCTGCTTCTTCCTCTGCCTGTGTCTCTGTTTCTCTATCTCTCTCATGAATAAATAAATAAAATCTTTTAAAAAAAAAAGTATCATCACTCTTACCACTCTTTTTAATGCCTGCATTGTATGGATGTAATATAACTTAGTCAATGGACATTTAGGTGATATCAAATCCTTTCCTGTTACAGACCATGCTGTACTGCTTAAGCCCTGTGGGCATGCATGTGTGCAGAGAAAATTCCTAGGAAAGGAATTCCTAGGTCAAAATGTTATCCAGTCACAATTTTAATAGATGTTGGAGAATTCCATTTATATTATACATTGTCTCCCAATATATTCCATTATATTGTCTTCCATTTATATGGTACCAATTTACATTACCCCAAAAATAAATGAGAGGCTATTTCTCCCATACACTTACTTTATGTGTATCACAGAATAATGAAGTCCAGCATAATATATAAATAAAATAGAAATTTTAAATGTTAGGATAAAAAATATAGAGGTTTTAATACCTTTTCATGCCCTATTGGATCATCTTGTGCCACCTTGGTGACATTTCACCTCACTTTGGAATTCAACAGGTTACCAAACTACAGAGCTTTCTGTGATATGGATCAGACATTTTCAATTTTGCATCCCCTATGTTGAACACACTGTAGCTGTTCAATTAACATTTATAGAATACATGAAGTAATGGAAAAATGAGAATACACCTGGTAAGCAATATACATAAGCCTATAAAATCTCTCATTTCAATGTGCCTATTTTACCACCAATATGTCTGAGAGTTGTGTATAAATATATATACACAGTTCACTACTGAACAACACAGGGGCTACAGGCACCAACCCCTATGCAGGCAAAAATCCAAGTATTACTTTTTACTCCTCCAGAACTTAACTACTATAGCCTACTGTTGACCAGTAACATAAACAATCAATTAACAGGCATTTTATTTGTTGTTTTTATTATATACTATATTCTTAAACAAGCTACAGAAAAGAAAATGTTATTAAGAAAACCATAAGAAAGTACTGTAGTGTACTGTGAAACATCCACATATAAGTGGGCCCACACAGTTCAAATCCATGTTGTTCAAGGGTCAACTGTAGAATATACTGGTAAAGTGTATGTGTATGTGTGTGACACATGTATATGACCAAAATACTCAAAATTCTTTTTAATAATTCCATTTTATACACACACACACACACACACACACACACACTTTAGCTATTCATCAATGGACACTTATGTTATGTCCTGGCTATTATAAATACTGCTGCACGAACATGGGAGTCTAGATATCTCTTTGAGATTGTGATTTCGTATCCTTTGAAAATATATTCAAAAATGGAAATGCTGGATCATATGATACTTACATTTTTAATTTTTTGAGGAACCTCCATACTATTTTCCATAGCAGCTGCACCAGTTTGCATTCCCACCAAAGTGCCAAAGTGCATGAGGGTTCCCTTTTCTCCATCCTCACTAGCACATGTTATCTCTTGTTTCTTTGATAATAGCCATTCTAATGGGTGTGAGAACATTTCTCACTGTGGTTTTGATTTGCATTTCCCTGATGATTAGTGATCTTAACCACTTTTCATGTGCCTATTGTTCATTTGAATGTCTCCTTTGGAAAAAATGTCTATTCAGACCTCTTCCCCCTTTTTAATCAGATTATTTGGGCTTTTTTGTTTCTTTGTTTTTGTTCTTGTTTGCTATTGAGTTATGTGAGTTACTCATATATATAGGATATTAACCCCTTATCAGATATGTAGTTTACAAATGTTTTCTACCATTCCATAGGTTGCCTTTCATTTTCTTGATCATTCCTTTTGCTGTGCAGAAGCTTTTTACTTTAATATAGTCCCACTTATTTATTTCTGCTTTTGTTGCTTTGCACTTTTGATGTCATATCCACAAAATTGTTGCCAAAACCAATGTTTTCTTTTAGGAGATTCATGGTTTCAAGTCTTGAGTCATTAATCCATTTCCAGTTCATTTTTGTGAGTAGTATAAGGGTCCAGTTTCTATATCCTTTGTTTGTGAATATCCAGTTTTCCCAGCACCATTTATTAAAGAGACTGTCTTTTCTCAACTGATTCTTCTTGGCTCCTTTGTCAAATATTAGCTGACATATATGCATCTGTTCTGTTGGTCAATGTATCTGTTTTTATGTCTATACCATACTGTTCTGATTATATTTGATTATTTGATTATAGCTTTGTAATATAGTTAAAAAATCAAGACATGTGGGACACCTGGGTGGCTCAGCAGTTGGCGCGCCTGCCTTCTGCCCGGGGCGTGATCCCGGAGTCCCAGGATGGAGTCACGCATCGGGTTCCCTACATGGAGCCTGCTTCTCCCTCTGCCTGTGTCTCTGCCTCCCTCTCTCTGTGTCTCTCATGAATAAATAAATGAAATCTTGAAAAAAAAAATCAAGATATGTGATGCCTCTAGCTTTCTTCTTTTCAGAATCGCTATGGCTAATCAGGTTCTTTTGTACTCCCATGCAAATTTTAGGATTGCTTTTTCTATTTCTGTAAAAAATGCCATTGGAATTTTGATAGAGACTGCATTGAATGTATACATGGCTTTGGTAGTATGGACATTTTAACAATATTAATTCTTCCAATCCATGAGTATAGGATATCTTTCCATTATTTGCATCCTCTTCAATTTTTCATCATTGTCTCATAGTTTTCAGTATGCAGATTTTTCACTTGGTTGGTTAAATATTCCTATGTATTTTATTGTTTTTGATGTTATTGTAAATATGATCATTTTCTTTCTTTTTAAATAATTTATTTTTAGTGTATAGAAATGCAGATGATTTTGTATGTTGATTTTGCTTCCTGTAACTTTACTAAAGTTTTTTTTATTGGTTCTAACAACTCTTCAGTAGAGTGTTGTGAGGTTTTTGATTACTGATTCAATCTCTTTACTCATTATTGATTTGTTCAGATATCCTATTTCTTTCTGATTCAGTCTTGGTAAGTTGCATGTTTCTAGGAATTCATCCATTTCTTCTAGGTTGTCCACCTTGTTGGTGTATAATTATTCATTACAATTTCTTATGATCCTTTGTATTTCTGTGGTATCTATTATAATACCTCCTTTTTTCATTTATAATTTTATTAACTTGGGTCCTCTTTTTTCCTTGGTCTAGGTAAGGTTAGTCAATTTTGTTCATTTGGGCGGGGGGGTCACCTAGGTGGCTCAGTGGTTGACTGTCTGCCTTTGGCTTAGGTCATGATCCCGAGGTCCTGGGATTGAGTGCCGTATCAGGCTTTCCACAGTGAGCCTGCCTCTCCTTCTGCCCATGTCTCTGCCTCTCCCTCTCATGAATAAATATATAAAATCTTTAAAAATTTTTGTTCATCTTTTCAAAAAACCAGCTCTTAGTTCTGTTAATCTTTTCTATTGTTTTTCTATTCTCTGGTTTATTTCTGTTCTAATCTTTGTTATTTCCATCCTCCTGATTACTTTGGGTTTAGTTTGTTCTTCTTTTTCTTATTCCTTGGGGACTAGTTAAGTTGTTCATTTGAGGTCTTGCTTTTTTCTTGATGCATTTATCACTATAAACTCTTAGAACTGCTTTTGCTGCATATCCTACGTTTTGTATGCTGTGTTCTCATTTTCACTTACCTCAAGGTATTTATCTCTTTTTTTTTATTTCTTCTTTGACCCATTAATTGCTCAGAAGTATACTGTGTAATTTTCACACTTATGAATTTTCCAATTTTCCTTCTATTATTAATTTCTAGTTTCATACTATCGTTATCAGAAAAGATACTCAATGATTCAACTTCTTAAAGACCTCTTTTGTGAACACATGATCCATTCTAGAAAATGTCCTGTGTGCACTTGAGAAAAATGTGTATTTTGTTGATGTTGGTTGGGATGCTCTCTATACATCTGTTAGATCCAGTTGGTCTATAGCATTGTTCAAATCATTGTTTCCTTATTGATTCTCTGTCTGGACGATATAACCATTGCTGAGAGAGGTGTATTAAAGTCCCCAGCTATTATTACATTGTTGTTTATTTCTCCTTTTAGTTCTATTAGTATTTGCTTTATGTATTTAGGGGCTCTGATATTAGTTGCATAAATATTTATAATTGTTATATCTTCTTGATGACTTACTATTGTCATTTTGTTCATTTTTTTCTGAATGCTTTGTAGATATTATTGTTCCTACTTCTTCTATCTTCCTTTGTTACTTGATGATAACTTTTTGTGGTAGTATACTTTGACTCTTTTATCATGATCTTTTATGCATCTAATCCAGATTTTCTTTTGTGGTTGCCATGAGGCTTGCACAAAATATATTTACAACATTCTATTTTAAGCTAATAGCAACTTGATTTTGGTAGCATACAGAAACTTTATACTTTTATTTCTCCCACTTTCACATTTTAGGTTATTGATGATACAATGTACATATTTTTATATCATGTATCCAATAACATATTATTGTAGTTATGGTTATTTTTAATACATTTGTTTTTGAACTTTTAAATGAGAGTTGTAAGTAAATGATGCACCAGGGTAGGCCTCCTGGCTGGGCTACATGCCAAACAGGGCTGTTGGGTGGACTCTCTCATTGGGTGGGGATATTGGCTGTGCTTCACAGTCAAATGTGGCCACTAGCCAGGCTCTGTAATCATCTCTGGTCAGACAAAGTCACAGGCTGTGTTCCATGGTGAGTGACTCCATATCTGGGCAGGGTATGGGCTGAGCTCTGCAACTGCCCCTGGTCAGATTGGATCTCAGACTGTGCTCTCCAACTGGACTGGACTCTGCACTCAAGTAGGACTGCGGGCAGAACATCATGGTTAGGCAGACCTCAGACTGGTTCCTATGATCAGGCAAGGCAACAGGCCCTGAAGTTGGGCAAGACTACAGGCTCTGCTTCATGATTAGGTAGGCTGCTGGCTATGCTCTCTGGTCAAGAGGGGCCTCCCAGCTGTATCCTGCAGTTTGGTGGGGCTAGATAGTATATGCTGAGGTCTGGCAGGGTCACTGGGTTCCCTGTTGGGCAAGGCCATGGACTGGGTTCAGTAATAGGGTTGGGCTGTAGGCTGGGCTCCACAGCTGGCCAATAATGTAGGCTTGACTCCATGCTTTCCTAGGTTCACTGTTTATACTCTCTAGTTATACTGGGCCAGATTATACTAAATAGTTGGGCAAAACTGCTGACTTGGCTCCCTGCCTGTGAATGGCTATAGGATGGACTCTGTGGCTCCTGGATTTCCTGATCAGGCAGGATTGCAAGCTATACTCAGCAACTGGGTGGGAATGCAAATTTGCTTCCCTACTGGGAGGGTGAGGCAACATAGAATAGGCTCAATAGCCAGTAAAGCCTGTTGGCTAGGGACCCAAATCAAGCAGAACTGCCAAGTTCCCTGTTCAGGCACCGCTGCAAACAGGAATGTGATTTGCCAAGTTCTGAGCTTTGCTTGCTGTAAGCCCCACCCTCTTCCCCATCTCTATCTTAAACCCAGTGGTTAAGCCTCACAGATTCTCCAGTGATCTCTGTGAGGAGAGACCCAAGAGGACTTACAGGGAAGCATCCCACAATACTCAGAGGCTGGATGTCCACCTTGGGCTCTATATTTTTCCCCGCTGGAGAAACCATAGGTCCTGAGAGGACATTAGCACAGCCAGCCAGAAGGGCAATACAATTAGATGAAGTCACTCCTACTCTCCTAACGAGGTTCTTCTCAATCTCTGTGGACATGGAGGCGCTTCAGCCTCACCCCTGGTTTCTGTGATTTTCACAATGGTGTCTTGTCTATGGATAGTCACTGGTTGGTCTTCTTATATAGGGGAACTGAAGTTCAGAATGTCACCTATGTCACCATATTGATTGTCACTTTTTCTATGTTTAATTTAAACAAATGCTATGGTGCTTTAGATCTCATTCTGTTTCTTTGTTATTCAACAGTTTTTCTTTTCTATATGTGATACGATATGTATAGTTAGGAAAAAGGAAACCAAACTAGGCATTGCAGCAGAGGGACTTACAGAAAAGTGATCACACAGATGTTAGAGGCCTGAAAGAGCAAAACAAGAATAGAAAAAAATAACAATAAGCTGAGGAAACAGAGGAAAAATTAGAGGTTATCAAGTCCTGGAAGCTCATGAATCTTAGACTCAGATCTATGAGGGAGGGCCTCAAACACACAGCAAAATCCAGAATAACTAGAGTAGCTGCTGGAATATGAGAGCTGAACAAGGATTCTGGACACTGAACAGTGCTGAGGACACACTGGAGTTTAGGCCTAGTGAGAATGGAGGGACTTTGGTGAACATTCTGGCCATTCAGCTAAGGCTCTTTTGTAAAGAGGCAAAAAGTCAGGAGGGAAGTTGAAACAGACCCACCCTAAGAAAGCCTAAAAACAAGCCTCATATATGCTGGTAATTTAACTGCCTGCCAGAACAAAACCTAACATTCTTTAAATACCTATAACATAATCCAAAGGATGAGTCCAAAGTTCCTTACTTGAAAAAGTGACAGAGAGAGAATGTGAACCTAAAAGAAATTTAATGGAATGGCCAATATCAGAACCTGTCCATGAATGTGAAGTAAAATTATACCATTATACTATGGGCCAAGTGGATTTTTTTTTTTTTTTTGGAATCAAAGCTTTTCTAGGCATGAAGACATATCAAAGAGATTTTGAATTGACAGTTTCCCACCACATTATAGTATTAATAAATAAATCAAAGTATAAAATAAAAAGTAAAAAAGGCTTTCCCTATTCTCAAGACTCAACCAGACCAACTAGCTTAATCCAATGCCAAATATTCAACCCAATTCAACAGACTTACTTGGCACCTATGTAGGTGTTTCCAGAATTATTTAGCCCACTGGCATTGGTTTCAAGGAGAGAATACCGAAAACAATTATTATTTTCATGAGCACTTAGGTACCTTTTAGGTACTAAGTAAAAAAGATAGCATTGGGAACCCAAAATGAATAGAAAAATATGATTCCTGCTTTTCAGGAACTCATATTACTGAGAGAGGTAGACATTTAAGCCAATAGGTACTGCAATATAAGTGCTGTAGTACAGGGACAAGCACTGAGGGGGAAGACAAGAGGGTACATTTAACTTTCCACAGAGAATAAAGGAATATCAGGATAGCAGAGAGGAGCATAGCTTTGATGTCCAGACAAACATGGATCATTTTTCATATATGTCAAATAAGGATACTATCTACTCCACAGGGCTGCTGTGGGATTTAAAATGATGTACACCAAAAAAATAAATAATAAAATAAAATAAAATTATATACACCCACACACACACACACACACACACACACATTCTATCATAGCGCCTGGCACTATGTTAAATAAACTATCATTGCTAAGGTGTGCAAGTTATCAATTTATTGGTTCTCCGTTGTAGATTCACTCTTCTTTGCCCTGCATTTTGTGATAGTGGAAGCTTCTCCTTTGTCAGGGGGCAGAATCTCAAGCTTCATCAAGAGAGGGCACTGGAATGACCCTGCAAGGCAATGATAACAGTAAGACACTTCTATTTCAGGTACTGATCCTCTATTATTATTACTAACCACCAGAGCCCAGTAGCCGCACAGAAGAGTTCCAGCTGTGCCATTAGACCACTCTCTCTCCACCTGCAGCCTTATCCAGCCATACCCTCCAGCAATGGCAAGCCAGTTCTGGCAAACTCACATCCTCCAAGACCAGACCATTTCTAGAGAACAGTGCCAACCTACACCTCCGGCAACTTTTTTCTCCATCTGAAGGCTGTGTGTATCTATGATAGGCACACTATCTTCCAAGAAGTTTAAATCTCCCTCTTTTAGTAGTGAACCAGCTTCTACTAGCTAATAGTTCTTTATATATTAAATTTGTCCTGCTCAAGTAATGGGTATGGTTTCTGCTCCTTAATGAACCCTGACTCATAGACACAGTTTATAAAAAAAGAATGAAACATGATATAAGGGAATGGCAGGTGGAAACGTATGGAGACCAGAAAAAGGCTAAGTCAAGAAATTTCAAGTAGCTCAGTACAATCAAAGAGTGGGCTGCCTGTGGGGCAAGATTGAGAAAGATCAGATTATGAAAATCTTTTTCAGATTAAGAAGTTAGTCTTCATTGTGTGAATAACAGGGATCCACGGTGGACTTCAAGTAAGAAACATGTCAGATTCGCATTTTACAAAAATCTCCCAGATGGCAGTGCAGAGAATGATACGATGAAGCTAAAAACTTGGAGGGAGGCAAAATAGAAGAACACTATGACTGACATTACTAGAACTCACTAACATTTCCAGGTCCCTCTTTTTCTAAGTACACAGGGACATGACATATCCCAGGCCATGCCCTGTAACTTCTGACGGCCACTGAAATGTTTAGAAACTGGTGTGAATCACTTGTGAGCAGAAATAGTTAAGAGCTGGTGCTTAATTATCTACACTCCCTTCTGCTGATGCAAACCTTAGGCCCCATATTGAGGCCTAAGACAGAGTTATGAGACAGTGGGTTCTCCATCAACATAAGCCCTGAATGGCAAGGCACAGAGGACCCCTGTAGTACTGGTTTAGGGATCGCAAGGAGAAACAAGCCACTGTGATTTTAGGCCACTTAGATTTGGGGGTTATATGTTAATGTGGCATGAACTAGCCTAGGGTCTACTCCTTTGGCTCTTCAGTACCCGCAGACACATTGCTACCCATATTTAAACATCAATGCAACAATAATACAGCATGCTTCCAACTAAAATGATATTATTTTTCATACAAATGAATATCCTATCACTCCCCAGAAGGTCCTAATAATCACCATGTCTATTTCAGGATGATGTTAACTTCCTCTCCTCGTTTAGTTACAAAGCCATTAAAATATTCTGCACCCTAAATACTACATTGTAAAGTCAACCGCCAACAAACACCCTAATTAACATTAAAATATTAAAACATTCTAATATTTAGAAAGCTAAGAAAAAAAGCAAACTACATAATATGTACAACATTACATAACAAGTGTTTGTTATGTAATGATAAGCCATCCTAGGACTTGGTGGTTTTAAAGACAACTGTTTTATTGCCCTATGACTCTGTACATTGACTGAGATCATGTGGGCAGTTCTTCTGCTGGTCTGTCTCATCTGGGGCCTCTCATGTGGATGCAGTCAGATTACGGGTGGGGTTGGAGTCATCTCTTCAGATAACAGGGACATTATGACAACAGGGTCTCCCTCTTCATGTAATCTTTTCACAGGGTCCCTCCAGTAAGGTAGTCAGGCCTACTTCATGGTGGTTCAGGGTTCCCAAAAGCAAATGTCTCAAGAAGGATAAATAGGAAGCTGCTAGCCCTCTTAATGACTGGGTCTAGAATTGTTATGGCACCATTTTCACTGCATTCAAGTGGTCAACATGAGTCACAGACCAACCCATACAGATATGTGGGAAGTACACATGAGCATTAATAGCAGGAGCTGTGGTTAACTGGGGGGTCATCTTTGGAACCTAGCTCCACTAGGCTAGGAAAAAAAAACATACAGCATTACTACAGTCCTCATTTCCATAATTCTTAGGGCTGGAAGCACAAGAGTATTTGCCTCTCAATACTCCACCTACCACCTTGGATTTTAACTGGTTCCTGGTTCCATATCCCCAAGAGACCACAGGCCCTGGGACAATCCCTGACACATTCCAGCCAACTAGGGATTATTTACTAAATAAGCACATTTTATAAATGTCTGCATCTATGTCATTTCAATGACTATATAGTTCCTTAGCTACTCAAGGCAAAAAACTCAATTTACTATTAATTAAAGCATCACTAAATTCAATTGCAATCACTTTAATTTTAAAGCCAGTGAAAGATGTATTTTTATTTTTTTTTAATTTTTATTTATTTATGATAGTCACACACAGAGAGAGAGAGGCAGAGACACAGGCAGAGGGAGAAGCAGGCTCCATGCACCGGGAGCCCGATGTGGGATTCGATCCCGGGTCTCCAGGATCGCGCCCTGGGCCAAAGGCAGGCGCCAAACCGCTGCGCCACCCAGGGATCCCTGAAAGATGTATTTTTAATTGTCATCCTAATAAGTAGGATATATACATTGGAATCAGTGAGTGATTCCAATTTTTTGTCACAGAAAAAAATCGTGATTTTTTTTACCTAATATTTTACAGCCACTGAAAGAGACTTCCCGACCCATCTTCTAGGAAAGGAACAGGAGTCAAATTTTTTCCATTTAAAAAATACTCATGAGGGGATCCCTGGGTGGCTCAGCGGTTTAGCACCTGCCATTGGCTCAGGGCAGGGCATGATCCTGGAGTCCTGGGATGGAGTCCCGCATCGGGCTTCCTGCATGGAGCCTGCTTCTTCCTCTGCCTGTGTCTCTGCCTCTCTCTTTCTCTCTCTCTGTCTCTCATGAACAAATAAATAAATAGAATCTTTAAAAACTTTTTTAAATAAAATAAAATATACTCATGAAATCATTATATCAAAAATATATCTGTACCCCTGTGTTCATTGCAGCATTACTTGTAATAACCAAGACATGGAAACAACTTAAGTGTCCATTTACAGATTAATTGATAAAGAAAATGTGGCACATGCATACACACAGGAAAACTATTCAGTCATAAAAAAGAAAGACATCTCGCATTCATGATGATATGTATGCATCTTGAGGGCATTATGTTAAGTAAAATAAGACAGAGAAAGATAAATACTGTAAGATCTCATTTATATGTGGAATCCAAAAAAAAAACAAAAAAACAAAACAAAACTCATAGAAAAAGAGATTAGATTTGTAGCAGCCATGGGCAGGAGGTAAGAAATAAGAGAATCAAGTGAAAGTGGTCAAGAATTACAAATTTTCAGTTATGAAATAAATAAGTACTAGTGTGTAATGCACAACAGGATAACTAGTTAATGCTGTATGGTACATCTGAAGTTGCTAGGAGAGCAAATCCTAAAAGATTTCATCACAAGGGAAAAAAGTCTTTTTTGTAAAACTATATGTGGTGATAGATGCTAAACGACTAAAATTACTGTGATAATCACTTCCTAATATACACATATATGAAGCCATTATGTTGTACACCTTAAACTTATACGATATTATATGTCAATTATTTCAAAACTGAGGGGGCATAGTTTTTTTAAATACTCCTATCTGTCAAGAAGTACCAGATTCCTCAAAACTATATTTGGTTCATTATCAAATACCATTTAGTTAAAAATCTCTATTACATTTAAAATAAAGGTTATAGATTATAACTGATAGTTGACATGATCATATACTTCCTGTATATTATTTCCTTGAAGGTTAAAGGTCTATTTTTAGTGTTTGAAATTACTGTCAACTCAGATACAATATTCTATGCATATTTTTTTTCATTCCCAAATTTCATTTTCCCTGCTGGAAGGATTACTGGTGACTCAAAGAATATATTAAGGTAAATGAGGTGATGAAGAAGAGATTAACATGTCAAAACGTAGGTTATCAGACCTTAGTGACTCCACTGGTGGTACTGACATACCTTAAGGAATCTCAAATTTAGTTTGAGCACCTCTAGGTAGGTGTCTAGTTTGTGTTGTTGAGGTCACATATATATATTACCTGATGGCTGAGGCAGTGTGAGCTAAGTCAAGAAAGCCTAGAATAAGGGACATGGTCAAGTACACCCAGTCCTGACATCCTCAAAAACCTTCCAGATAGGAAAGGATTTCCAAAGAAAACACTTGCTTTACAAAGATCTGACAATGAATCTTTTTCTTGCCTATAAATTTTATTTGGGAATAGCAAAGTTAAAAATAAGTAATTATATTCTCCTACCCTTTACTTCCATTTGACAGAAAATAAAATTTCAAGCCCACTAGAACCTGGAGATGATCACCACATATCCCGGCCAATTGACCCACTGTTGCCCTAACTTCCCTGGTATCCCAACCGTCCATGTACATATAAGCACATGGCTAGTGATGCAGGTTCAGCAGATATGCCTGAGTAAATCTATTATGCTCATTACTTCCCAGGAAGAATCAAACCATAAGGAAGAGGGACAAAGGTCAAGCACAAGAGAAAGGTGGAATATGGAATTTACTGCAAGGCTGGGCACAGGAAATAGGCTGAGCTGATAGGGAATTTAATGAGAAGGAATTTAAAGGGAAATCCTGAAAACCCTAGAGCAACAAAAAGGCAAAAAAAAAAAAGTTAGGATGGACCTCCACAAGGTTTTATTTGGGGGGGGGGGGATATATAAAGGGGTGAAAGATAAAGGCTAATTCACAGCTCTGTCTCCAGCAGTATTTACTCTTGCAAATTTAGTGGAGTCATGGGACAGGTGCAGGGACTAAGAAGCTGATCCAAGAATACAAAACTACTACCTTGCCTACTCCAATGCACCTTTCTTTCCCTCATGTCGGCTAATATTCACCTAGAAGGCACAAGCACAAAATAAATACCCACTGGTCAGCTGACTTAAAAGTTGTGAAAAACCAAACAAGTCAGAGAATGAGGACACTGTCACACCTCCCATCTCAAGGGTGGTAATCCCTCTTAGCCCCATAACCTTCCATGCTCTTGCAGGCTCAGTTCTAGCCTCGCCCAAAACCTGAGCTCCCCACACCCCCATCCTTCTGGGGAGCCGAGTTCTCAGTCGCCCCCGAAACTGTGGCCCTGCAGGTGCAGAAACGGGGTTCGCATTTGCTCCTGGGGGAAAGGGGCGAGGCGGGCAGTAGGAGTGCGGGTAACCTGAGGTCATCCAGGTGGGGCGGGGTCCTCGTGACTGCGAAGCGCGAGGGCGTCCGTGGCCCACCTGTCGGGTCGCGGGTCCGCACCCGCCCAGGGGAGGGAGCACCCAGGGTCTCCCGGGGCGCATCCCGGGCGCAGCGCGCGCAGCATCCTCCGAGGCCGCCCCGGGTGCGGCCGCACCTGGCCCGCGCCGGCGGGGCGGGGGGGTGGCGAGCGGGGAGGACGGCCACCAGGGTCTCCGCTGGCCCCCATCCCGGCCCGGCGCCCGGCCGGACGAGGGGAAAGCCCTAGAGCAGGGGGCGCTCCTCGGGCGGTTCGAGGACCCCGGGTCGCTGCGGCCGAGGGCTCCCGGGGCCGCCCCCTCCCCCGCCAGAAATGCGTTACCTGGCGCCACGGTCACGGCTGCCGTCACAGGCGCCCCAACCCCACCCCTGCCGGCCCGCGGCGCCCCGCTCCCTCCCCCGCACCTGCCCCCGCTCGCCTGCTCCCCGGGCCGCAGGGGCGGACGACCGCGGGATCCCCCGCAGAGGCCCCCGCAGAGGCCACCAGCTCTGGGGAGCGCAGGGGAGACGCGGTCCCGGGCCGCTCCCAGGCCAATGTCCAGGTGCGGCCGAAGCCCGGAGTCACCGCTTGGCAGGACGCGCGCTGATGGCCCGGGGCTCGCGGGCCCCACCGGGGCGCCTCCTTGGCTCCCCCCTCCAAGCCCGAGGGCGAGGGGGGGGGTTCTCAGCCCTCTGGGATCCCCCTGGGGCTAGGCCCCGCTTCTCCACCTCTCTGCAAAAGGCTTCTCCCATTCCGGGTCCCGACACCTTGAGAAGCACAGCTGCCGATTCTGTTGGATGGAGTAGGGAGCGAGTTGGGGGGAGGGGGTGGGAATCAGCAGAACTTTAATAGTTATGGTAAAATTTGAGGCAAAAATCTAATTTCAGTCGATGTCCATGCAGTAGTGAGTGGCCTTTTATGGACGTGAACCTAAATGTCCTCCACCTGGTGTTTAGGTTGTACTTAGGAACATCATCTTCTGCTTTGTGGATTTCTTTTGGTTGAAGCTCATTTCCATAGAATTTAAGTTGCTGCTTATTACTGATGTGATCATCTGAGGGTCCATAGACAGCCTCTAGGTGAGGAAGGAAGTGATTTCTATGCAGTGTTGAGTTGAACAAATTTAGCAGCATAAAGGATGTTTCCCGCCTTCCCTGAGGGAGGGTCATTGTGATAGTGATCAAGGCAAGTGGACTACTGAACCAAGGGTGCCTCCTTTTCTCTTCCAGCCTGTGCCTTCTTAATATAAAGAACCATGGAGGTCATTCACGGCAGGCCCTATTGTTGCAGAGAGCTTGAAGGGGCTGACCTACTGTCCAACACCTTCTACTCTAATCAATTGCACACCCCGCTACAAACAGCTGCTCGCCCAACTGCCTCAGAGGACAGGTAAAACAAACACTAGAGAACATAAATCATTAAAAGGGGCTTTAATGTATTCCTTTATTTTTATATGTGGGAAAAACGGGGCTCTTCCGTTTATCACATCAGAGGGATGGCATAACATGACAATTAACTTACCTGTAAACTGTCCACATATGTTAGGAACTTGATCAAAAGTAAGTGGGTGTGTATCTTTACAAGGCAGACATCAGTTTCATCCACTACATTCCAGAACTCCAAAATGATCACTTCCATCATTTGAAAATTCATCTGTTTCAGTCAAACTTTTTATTTTATAAAGAGTAGCAGAGTGGTTCTCTATCGTCCCCTAACACTCCTGGAATCTGTTGTTCATAGTTGCTATCTAAATTTTTGCTTTACCAAATTTCCTGTAACACATTAATTACAAATTATTATTAAAACTGCACCTAACAGATACTGAGTGATTACTGTGAGTGGGCCCTGAACCAAATGCTTTGAATGTAGCAATTCTTTTAATCCTCACAACAACCCTGTGAGATAATACTATTATTATCCCCATTTTACATATGAAGTAACAGATACAAGCAAGTAATTTTCCAAGATCTTAGTGCTAGCTTCCATGAATAATTTTGAAGCAAAAAATTTATCTCAAAACACTTGGACAGTGAAAAAATAGCCCATGTGGTTGTTTTGTTAATCATTTCACATGGCCAAACCTCTTGTTTAAGAGTTCCTTCTTTAGGGGATCCCTGGGTGGCGCAGTGGTTTGGCGCCTGCCTTTGGCCCAGGGTGCAATCCTGGAGACCCGGGATCGAATCCCACGTCAGGCTCCCGGTGCATGGAGCCTGCTTCTCCCTCTGCCTATGTCTCTGCCTCTCTCTCTCTCTCTGTGACTATCATAAATAAATAAAAAAATTAAAAAAAAAAATTAAAAAAAAAAGAGTTCCTTCTTTAAGAAATCACTAAGGAAGCCACCCAGACTCAGTTTACACTTCCAAAATGGGGGTGTCACTACCACACAGGCAATCCATCCCAATTTTGAATGCTACTGATTGTTAGGTAGTTTTCTTTCTACTGAGAACATTTTTTCCTCTTCCTAATTTCTACCTGCTCATTATAGTTCTTCTCTCCAAAGTCATGCAGAATAAGAATAATCTATCACCTCCATGACAGCAGCCCTTCAACAAGAGTTTGAAGATCCTTTGGCTTTGTAAGAGTTCTCTTTTCAGACTAAACAGTGGTTCTCTGCAGACTTCACACTTTCTTAAATGTAGGCTTTCACAAATACCTTGATCAGACTTCCATGGATCTAATCCGGTTTGTAAACATACTCTTTATATGAAAAAAGAAGAAAATTGTTTTCCCATAATTATAAAATTAATACATGTTCCCCATAAATAATTTAGAAGTCATGGACATCCATAAAGAAAAAAAATTTTCCATTTTTGTAACAGAAGAAAAAGCATGAAATTAAACGACAAGGAAGAAAACCTCTGTACTTCCTTTATCCAGAATAACCACCGTTAACATCTCGACATGTGTCTTCCCCATTTTTGAAAATATAAAGATCATATTTAACATATTTTTTGTAAACTGATATTTTCCCTTAATGAAAGGAATATTTGCATATTTGTGGGAAAGAGGACATTTCTGAGTCAGCCCATGCTGCACATGCTCTTCTGTTACCTGATTCCCAAAACTGACTACTTAAAGTAGACTACTTGAGTACTTAAATTCCTACCTGAGTCAAAGGGAACTCTTAGCAGACCATGCCTGATCTGGGGATAGGCAACTGTCCCTGGTTCAAAAGCATTGTAAGATTTTATATTTGGCCGAAAGGGATCTGAGTAGGAATTTAAGGCCGTTCTCTCTGATTAGATTCACTATCCTCTCAAAAGCACTATGTAAGGCTTTTCACTGAAATTTTTATCTCTCCTACCTAAATAGTCCTATGGTTGGTTGGTCAATAATTGGCTCTAAACCCTTTTAAATGGCATGAAATTTAAGAGAAGCATCTTTGAGAAAATATTTTATTATTTTATTAACTAATTATAAAATTAAACACATGTTCAGTTACCTATAAATTACAATAAGGTACTACTTCAAGCAAAAGGCAGGTTCAGCCATGTTCCTGATTCCTAATAACTAAAACTTGCTTTCCCTTTTATTACATGTGAATTTTTTCCTATCCTAGTCCCCAAAAGGGAAAGCCAGGATGATCATGCACTCTCACAACCCCTCCTTTTAACTCCCTTTTAAAAAGCAGCTGGGCAGCTTACAAAAATAGAAGTTCTCTTTTTCTTCTGAACTGCTCTGAAAGGTGGTCATCAGGGTAACACTGGTACCCCTACTCTGTGTGTACTGAGGCTCACCTTCAGAGCAAGGTCAGTCTGTAGCTCCCAATTCAAGCCTCAAGGTATTTTAAGAAGCAAAACAAGACAAAAAGCTCCTGGCCTTTAGGGGTTGCTCTTCATAGTGGTAAGGATGAATGTGAATCCTAGTGTATATTAGCTCTAAATAATTTAGAAGTCATGGACATCCATAAAGAAAACAAATTTTCCATTTTGGTAACAGAACAATGTACTTTTCTTAAACTTGGCCGTACTTATGGAGATGCCTTTTTAAAATATCATAGGTATTCTGAAGGCCATTTTAACTGCAATGCAAAATAACTTCCTCACATCAGCATACCTCTTTCTTTTCAGAATAGGCAGTCTAGCTCCACTGTTACCCAGCACAGGTGTGCAGACAGGACACATCAGAACCACATGAGCAGCTTTCTAAAAATAGAGATTCCTAGCCTCTATCTGGAGATATTCTGGCTCATAAGATCTGAGGTGGGTCCAGGAAATCTGGACTTTCAGGTTTTCAGCTTACTTTGAGAACCACTGGACCAGCAGAAAGCATTGAAAACAGTAACAAAACCAGGATTATAGTTCTGGCTTTCACCCATTGGCCAAAGGGCAGTTATTCTTTTTACTGTAGTTTCTTTCTTCACTGGTGTATTTTGGAGCAATTATAGTAGTCACTATTATATATACTCTGACTTGATCTTCTTTAAAAATATTAATAAGTGGTATTCTTTTGTATTTCTTCCATTGAAATTTTAAGAATGGCTGGCACGGCTATTCAAAATCATGACAGATGTCTATCTCTGTTTTCCATTCAGTTGACATCTCCTTACCTCTAGCAAGTTCTCTAGCTTATTAAGCAAACAAACATCAATTAAGGAAGTACCCTAAGAATTGCTTAAGATTTCATCAAACATTCCCATTTGGTTTCTGGATTCATTCCATTGCTTTCAGATTCTTGAATTTCTTTTTATTACAAGTCCTCTGCCAACTAAAAATGAGAATATATTTGTTCAGAGCTTTTCTTTAATCATGCCTTCCAATAATTACTGGCTAAATTCAGCCCCCCAAGTAGAATGTAATGTTCCATAGTGACTCCAGAGCAAGATGCTTGTTCATCTATAGGAAAACTATCACAAAAACAAGTAACAATAATTTTGTATGGCTAGAAATTGCAGTACTAACAATTTGTTATTTCCTTTGTTATGGAGACCTGCATTATTTAACCTTTCAAGTCATTTAATTCTAAAACTTCAATATTTATTTCAATTCATTCCCTTTATAAGATGCTATTAGTATTAAAGCTAAGGGGGGAGGTACAGGAGACACTAAAATAAAGGAGAAATAGGACTTCTTTATGCTTTTGCCTTTTATTTTAAATGGTTTCCTGCAACTTACTAGCTTTAGATGGATGCCAACCCAAATGATTGATTAACATTATCTACTGGCTCATCTTCCTAGGACAATGTAATATATGGAGGTCAGATGTTGAGAAATTGACTCATCTAATTTAAATATAACTTTTTAAAACGTAGATATTAAAGCTTAGCTTGTCATAAATCAAATGTGTTTAAGTATTTTTCACTTGTCGTGCCCTTCATACCATGTCTACTGATCATCGCCATAAAGCTGGTGAAGACCTCAGAGGTCTAAGAGCTGAATACTGCCATCCTTCTACAGCACCCTAAATCAATGGTCACCCAGATTGTCCTTGACTAGCAAGTGCAGAGCTTGGTAAACTTCTATAAAGGGCCAGATAGTAAATGCAGTTGACCACTGAACAACACAGGTTTGAACTGCATGGATTCACTTACATGTAGATTTGTGTTTACAAATACAGTACAGTAATATAAATGCATTTTCTTTAGCTCACTTTATTGTAAGAATACAGTATATGATACACATAACATACAAAATATCTGTGTTCACATGTGTGTACACTATTACAAAATAGTATAATCAACTATTTACGTTATCTGTAAGGCTTCTGGTCAACAGTAGGCAATTAATAGTTAAGTTTTGGGTGAGTCCAGAGTTGTATGCTGATTTTCACCTGCATGAGGGGTTAGCACCCCTAACTCCCACTCATTCAAGAGTCAACTGTATGTTAGGCTGGTCTCTGTCAAACTACTCAACTCTACTATTGCACAGCAAAAAGCAGCCATAGACAATAGATAATACATAAT
This sequence comes from Vulpes lagopus, assembly GCF_018345385.1. Taxonomy (NCBI): domain Eukaryota; kingdom Metazoa; phylum Chordata; class Mammalia; order Carnivora; family Canidae; genus Vulpes; species Vulpes lagopus. Next base: position 38,412,343 of record NC_054836.1, on the reverse strand, counting down.
GAATGACTGTGGTTATATTCCAATAGAATTTTTCTTACAAAGACAGGCAACAGGTTGGATTTGGCCTATGAGCCATAGTTTGCCAACTCCTAATTAGTGACTTCCTATGATAAAGCATTCCGTTTATAAGACAGTGTTAGTTCTTTATTCCATTCAGCAGATATTTACAGGAGGATTACATTAAACCAAGTGCTCTGTTGGTACTAAGATGTTCCACAGTCCATACCACCCCTCTCTCTGCACTACTCTCCCATGTTTCTAATTGGCTCCCCACTGCACAGATGTTATAATCCAAAGGGCTCTTAAGGTTCTCAGCTATTGTTCTTGTTCTCCTCTCTTGCTTCACCCCTTACCAGACAGAGCTCTTCTCTGCTATGCTGCAAATTCCTGAATTCTGTATCATCTCTATGGATTTAGTCCAAAATTCAACCCCATTTTCTTAGCCCTTAAGATCTAGATAAGTTCCACTCAAATCTTTATTCTGTACCTTCTGGAAGTCTAAAGCCTTCCTCAAAACTTTCCACATTCCTAGGATAGGGGTGGGGGTAGGCATTAATAACCTTGTTTTGGTTTCCTTTGGTTTCACTTATGCTGCTTCTGTTCAATGACACTTTGACCCAGCTGTGAAACACAGTCATCCTCCAGTTTCCTCCAAAGACCTTATCCACACAGCATTTGTGAGCCTGGTAAACTTCCCTGATCAGTTAGGGGTCAAAAGGAAGAATCACATGACACCGTATAACACATAACTTAAGGCCCCTTCTTAGCCATCACTTGTGTATTCTCAAAATTTCTTGAGCCCAGCTGTCACCAGGGTTCCTCACTAGCTTTTCACTCAGTGCAGTACCCAGCCTCCTAATATCTTGCTGGCTTGTCCCTTCTTCATCTCCCTTTACTGTACTTTTCTTTAATTTTCCTCTCACAAGAGCAAAAAACTAAATCCTTCCCACTGCAAGGCAGCTTAGTCAGTCTTAGGTTGCTCGCTGTCTTACCAACACCCATACTTGCAGACTCTCAATCTCTATACCAAGTGGTCTAACAAAATATTTTATAAAACAAAACAGATCCTTTCTAAAGAAGGGTTCTGGAGCCAACACTGTCAGGAATTTTTTCAATTCCATAACCTTTCTAACCTCTATGCCTTTGACATGTTATTCCCCCACCTAGATGTCCTACTCATTCTTTAGAACTCATCTTAGACAGTGATTTCCCCCAAGAGTCCTTCCTCTAGAAAGGAATCCTGTTGGTTCTACAACGTGCCTCGTGGTATACTACCTATCTTGGACCACTTAAAACCAAGGTCAAGTCATGGCTGACACAAATCTGGGCAAAAGACAAGAGAGGTGGTCTACTTCTAACTTATCTTTAATATGGAAGAGTAACCTTCTGGAGCTAATTGTGGAGATAGTCTCCTTTAGATTTCTCACCTGGCTGATTTCTGTACCCTTCACCCAGCGACCTCTTACAACAGAAATGAAATTTGCAAGAGTTGACACTGCCCTAATGGCAAAAGTGGTTCCTTTTTCTTGTTTACCTCTCTGGAGTCCTATATTCCTCTTATGGAGCTCTGGTAACTCTTTCCAGTCTTATTAACAACGAGTTGCTTTTTAAAAGATGTTTCTCTTTTTTTCCTTTTTGCATGCTTTTGGTCTGTCTTCTCCAGGTAAATCAATAAGGTCAAACAGAAATAGAATTACACTTCTCCAAGAAAAGTTAATCCAAAGTAATTAATCCCCTTTTTAAGATTTTTATCTCATTGTCTGCTCTCAAGGAAAATAACCTAGTCAATAAATATTTGTTAGGCATTATATATTTGCAAGACACTATGCTATATCCTGAGGATTCTGTAGTGAGTATGACAGAGTCCTTGTCTATGGTGACTTGCCCTTTCTGCTGTGCTATGGAAACTGTGATGAATCAATTTTTCTTTGTTCTGTACAGTATTATATTGTTCATCTCTTGGTGATAGATTACCAGTTTATTATAAAAGGATGTAACACAGAAACAGCTAGGTGGAAAAGATGCATAGGGCAAGGTATGTTGAAAGGCACATGGTGCTTCCATGCTCTCTAAGTGTACTACTCTCCTCCACATATCCATGTATTTACCAACCCAGAAGCTCCCTTTTCAGCACTTTTGGTTGTTTTCGGTGGAAAGATAGTCCAAATAATATAGACTGTCATTACTGGAAACTGGGAGTCATTTTTTTTCCTTGCTAATTAGGAAGCAGATTTCCACATATTCTTAAGTGTTTTGTGAGACCTCCTTCTAAGGAAGAAGCTTTCATTCCTGTGTGACAGGCTACAGTCCAGGAAACAAACCATCTCTTTGGCTTCACTCATTCAACAGACTCCAATCACTACTTCCTACAAAGCATGTTTACAACAGTGAACCGGTTAGACTCCCTGCCTTCCACCCCCTTAAGAAAGACCAGAGAAAGTCATCTGAATTACCAGTTTTCAAGATCAAACTAAGGCCTACCAGCCAATTTATGAAATTTCCACATCTCCAGTCCACTGAATGGTACAGTTGTAAGGGATGAGACCTGATTCCTAGGAAAGGTAACTGTGGAATGGAGCAATGCTTTTATAAAACTTTAGCATGCATAACAATCATCTAGAGGGCTTATTAAAACAGATTACTGGGGCCCACCCCCAAACATTCTGATTCCTAGCTATGAGGGAGAGCCTGAGAATTTATATTTCTAGTAAGCTTTTTTTTTTTAAGATTTTATTTATTTATTTATGAGAGACACAGAGAGAGAAGCAGAGACATAGGCAGAGGGAGAAGCAGGCTTCCCATTGGGAGCCTGATGCGGAACTTGGTCCCAGGACCCTGGGATCACAGCCTCAGCCAAAGGCAGACACTCAACCACTGAGCCACCCAGGTGCCCCTTTGGTAAGCTTTTAAGAGATGTCAACGTTGGGGCACCTGGGTGGCTAGTTGGTTAAGGGTCTGACTCTTGGTTTCTACTCAGGTCACAATCTCAGGGTGCTGGGATCTAGCCCAGCATCAGGCTCCATACTCAGCAGGGTGTCTGCTGGAGGATTCTATCTCTCCCTCTTCTTCAACCCCCTCACTCCCTGGTGTGTTCTCTTTCTCTCAAATAAATAAATCTTTAAAAGAGAGAGAGAGGGGGCAGCCCGGGTGGCTCAGCGGTTTAGCACTGCCTTTGGCCTGGGGCATGATCCTGGGGACCCGGGATCGAGTCCCACGTCGGGCTCCCAGCATGGAGTCTGCTTCTCCCTCTGCCTGTGTCTCTGCCTCTCTCTCTCTCTGTGTGTCTCTCGTGAGTAAATAAATAAAATCTTCAAAAAAAAAAAAAAAAAGAGAGAGAGAGAGAGAGAGAGAGATGCTGATGCTGCTGGTCCATGGTCCACACTTTGATAACCATTACAGGATCTCTAGATAAAGCTTAAGAGCAAGTGCTTCTGCTCCTTTACAGGACTCTCCATTTTAAAAAAATCAAAAGACAATCTCTATGTCCATCAACAGATGAATGGATATTGAAAATGTGATATATATATATATATATATATATATATATATATATATATATATATTCAACCATCGAAAATAATCAACTCTTTCCATTTGCAACCATATGGATGGAACTAGAGGATATTATGCTAAGCAAAGTAAGTCAGAGAAAGACAAATATATGATTTCACTCCTATGTGGAATTTAGGAAACAAAACATGAATATAGGGAAAGGGAAGGAAAAATAAGATGAAAACAGAGGAAGACAATCATAGGAGACTCTTAAAGATAGGAAACAGAGGGTTGCTGGAGGGTGCACTTGATGGAATGAGCACGGGGTGTTATATGCAACTGATGAATCACTAAATTCTACCTCTGAAAATAATAATACACTACATGTTAATTAAATTGAATTTAAATTTTAAAAAAAATCTCTAGCCAAGACCACTCAATGGAGAAAGAATATTCTTTTCAACAAATAGTGCTGGAACAGCTGATTAAAAGAACGAATTGTATCCTTATCTCACACCATGAATAGAAATTAACAACAAATCAACATGGATCAGAGACTTAAATGTGTAAGAGCTAAAACTATAAAAACTATTAAAAGAAAACATATGGGTAAATCTTCATGATCTTGGATTCAGCACTATATTCTTGACCGTAAAAGCATAAGAAACAAAATAAAAAATAGATAAACTGAACTTCATCAAAATTAAAAACTTTTGTGCTTCGAAGGACACTATCAAGAAAATGAAAAGACAACATATAAAGTAGGAGAAAATATTTGCAAATATTTGCAAATCATATATCTAAGAAGGGACTTGTATCTAGAAGCATTACAACTCAGTAATAAAAAGAGAACCCAATTTAAAAATGGCAAAGGATCTGAATAATAGACATTTGTCCAAAAAATATGTACAAATGGCCAATAAGCAAAAAGAAGCTCAACAGCATTAGTCATTAGGAAAATGCAAATCAAAACCATAAAGAGCTACTACTCCAAATGTACTGGGAAGGCTTATATGAAAAAAGAAAGTAGATTAATGGTGGCTTTGGGCTTTGGGGGAAGGGCAAGAGGGGAAATGAAGGCAAACAGTATAAGGTTTCTTCTTGAGGTGATGAAAATGTTCTAAAATTATGATGGTAGTTGTACATATTTGTGAATATACTAAAAACCATTTAATTATACACTTTAAGTAGAAGAATGGTATGGCATGTAAATTATATCTCAATAAAGATGTTTAAAAGAAATAAGCACATGGACTCCAACTGTAAAAAAAAAAAAAAAGGGTATCTCTAAGCCCTCAAGAATTTAACCTTGTTCCTTCAGCAATCTGATGATGCCTAAATAACCAGTGTCTTTCATAATCTACTCGGCACTGAGAATTCTGCTTTAAAAATGCAATCTAGGGGATCCCTGGGTGGTGCAGCGGTTTGGCGCCTGCCTTTGGCCCAGGGCACGATCCTGGAGACCCGGGATCGAATCCCACGTCGGGCTCCCGGTGCATGGAGCCTGCTTCTCCCTCCGCCTGTGTCTCTGCCTCTCTCTCTCTCTGTGACTATCATAAATAAATAAAAATTAAAAAAAAAAATAAAAATAAAAAAAATAAAAAAAAATAAAAATGCAATCTAAAAATAATACTGAAGCTGTAGGAATTTTAGTTGTTTGTCTTAATCTGTTTGGGGTGCTATAACAAAATACCACAGAGTGGGTGGCTTCTTATAAACAACATTATTTCTCACAGTTCTGGAGGCTTGAAGTCCAAGATCTTGATGCCAGCATGGTCCTATTCTGATGAAAGCCTTCTTCCTGGTTCAAAGCTGGCACCTTCTTGCTGTGTCCTCACATGGCAGGAGGGACTAGCGAGCTCTCTGGGGTCTCTCTCTTTTTTTTTTTTTTAATTTATTTATTCACAAAAGACACAGAAAGAGGCAGAGATATAGGCAGAGGAAGAAGCAGGCTCTCTGCAGGGAGCCTGATGTGGGGCTCAACCCCCAGACCCCAGGATCATGCCCTGAGCCAAAAGCAGACCCTCAACCACGGAACCACCCAGAGACCCTCTGGGGTTTCTTTTATAAGAGCATTAGTCCCATTCATGAACACTCCACTCTCTTGACCTAGGCACTGAGTAAAGGCCCCACTTTCTTGTATCACCACATTGAGCATTAGGACTTCAATATATGAATTTTGGATACAAAAATACTCTGACCACAGCATTCCATGTTGAAATGATTTCAAAAGTCTCTTTCTTCACAGGTATCAGGAATTAAGGGAATCACTTCAACAATGTAGACTTCCGTGGGGTGCTGAAAGGGAATATGGTGGGATAATACCCATTTCACTCCCAGAGGAACACAGGCCAAAATATCGTTTCATGGGCAAAGGACATCAGCATTATGGATTTGGTGGAGAAACCTGGCCGAGGTAAGTAACTTTCTGCCCTTTACAGAGAGGTCTTTATTTTTCATTCTTTCTATGGTAAGTCCTTTGTTAAATTAAATCTACCTCCACACTTACTACTTTTACCGTTTATGACAAAATGCAGATGGAAAAACTAATTACATAACTTCTGATTGTGAAATAATTTTTTAAAAATCTGCATTTATGGATGTCTTTGGTATCCTTAGAGATGTTTAAGTATTGCAATCAGAAATTTTGATTAATTCCCTTGCTAATCACATTTTATCTAAAACTAAATGGGACTATTCCTGAGAGACATTAAATTAAAAATGTTTTGCTTGCGCAAATAGCTGGCCTAATTTGTACAGATGTGGTTGGTTTTTGGAACTTTTGATTTCTAATTTGTTCATCAATCTGTAGTCATTAGAATCTGCTGGGCACCATTTTCAAATATTAAAATATTTCAATAATCATTTGTAACTCTTAAAAGTCACTCAGCAACTTTATTCAAAACACATTAAAACTGAGGAGAAAGCAAAAAAAAATCTGAGCAGCAGATTGTCACATTAATTGTTCACTAAAAATATGAGATTTTTTAAAAACTATGAAATTTACTCAAGCACAATCTATCAAACCTTCATACAGAGCCTACTGTTCCTGCTTTATCTAACAATCCTGCTTACCTAGTATACTAACAATCTAGCTAACTAGTTTTTTGTTCTAAAGCAATTTTAAAAAAAATAAATTAGGAAAGACAAGCTGCACATAGAAAGAGCTGGGCAGCCCCCAGTGGCTCAGTGGTTTAGCGCCGCCTTCAGCCCGGGGTGTGATCCTGGAGACCCAGAATCGAGTCCCACATCAGGCTCCCTGCATGGAGCCTGCTTCTGCCTCTGCCTGTGTCTCTGCTTCTCTCTCTCCTCTCTGTGTATTCTCATGAATAAATAAATAAAATCTTAAAAAAAAAAAAAAAAAAAAGAGCAACAGCCAAAATAATGACAGATGGCAGGCAACAACCTTCCTGAAGCCTCAATGAAGAAATAAGAAGCAGACAAATGAAAAGGCCTGTCAGTCCAATTGGAAAGATGCAAATATTGACACACTATAGATAGCAAGGGCCTCAAGATCATGGCTTCATCCAAAAGATTTTTTTAAAGTCCCCACTCTCATGGAACTTACTTTATAATATAACATAAATAGATTTATAATACTTTTGTGAAGAGACTATTGGTTTTACAATACAGAGAGACATCTGGAAGATTCAGTACCTTTCCCTGGATCAGACAACTTTGAAGTTGTGGAATGGGAATTGGAGTCCACATTTCTTGGATTCCAAAGCTCAAGCAAGTTCTTTTCATCTGTCCATTCCAACATCTGTCCAAATCTGTCATTGTTTACTCAATAATAATATTCAAAATGTTACTTAAAAAAAAAAACAAAAAAACAAAATGTTACTTAAAAATAAAAATATTCATTTGTTCAATAATTTGAGTACAGCAAGCATTGTTCTAGATACTAGAGGTATGACTCCTTACAGAGCTTACGTCTATTATCTTCAAAATTTAGGTATTAAAAAAAATGCACAACATTCTAAAAGGATCAGAATTGTATTCATGGAACTCCAGAGTGCAAAAAAGAGAGCCAAAGATGAGTTTCTTAAGGGAAACCCAGGTTGAAATGGGAAGTTTGTGTTTTGTGCCTCATTGAATGCAGCCTAAGGCCACTGGGAGATGAAGTAGTTGTTCCAATTAGAACACCCATCATCCACACCTCAGAAATGCAGGTTCCTGTGTTCTGTTCTCTTCACAGCCTTTTATGTTAAATATTACTGTTTTGGCATATTTATCTCTTAAAAATTTATTTAAGGCAAAGTCCTACTTTCTGATACAAAGCATATCCCTTGACAAACAGCTACAGGATAGGGTTTTACTTATTTCCTATTAGGAAATAACGTCTGTCACAGTATTTTTCTTTTCTCCCCAAAAAGAGCCTTTTAAACAGAATAGCAGATTATTCTCCAGCTGTCTGTGGGGTCAGGCCTCATCTGATCCATATAAAAGCTTCTGCTGACAGTCGTGCCCTACCACTTTCCATGGAGGGCATGTGCAGTGGGGTATTGTGGCGCCACACATACACCACTGTATGCATGGGGAACAGGATCACTCCTGTGCCTCACCAACCCCTCAGTCAAAGGACTTGGTAAAATGAAAGTACCTACTTCTAAGTTAAATGTCTAGTGAGATGTCTTACAATATGTCATCTGAGTCTAAGAACATAAAAGAACGTGACTTACAAATGGAAATATAATCACATACATTTATATACACATGTTCCAATGCAGCGTACCCCTTCCCACATCACTCTTCCTTCTGACACTTTATGACATTCTCTAAGTAAAACTCTTTTGAAGGAACTTTAACAGTATCTACTTAACAACAGGTGCAAGTTTCAGAAATTCCAAGCAAAGTTTTCATCACCTAAACCAGTGTACATTTGCTTTGAAGAATGAAGTTACAAAGTAATAATTTATAACTCTTTGCACTTCCATAAACACTTTAAGATTTTATTTATTTATTGAGACAGAAAGAGAGAATGCAAGCAAGTGTGAAAACCAAGGCAGGGGCAGAGGAAGAGAGAATCTCAAGCTAACTGTACACTGAACTTGGAGCCCACATGGGATACAATCTCAGGACCCTGAGATCATGACCAGAGCTGAAATCAAGAGTCAGGTGCTTAACCATCCAGGCACTCCCATAAATACTACTGAGCTTGATAAAGTAGCATAGTTTTTACTTTGTTTAAGATAAAGGAAATGAGGGACACTTGGATGGCTCAGTGGTTGAGCATCTGCCTTCGGCCCAGGGCGTGATCCTGGAGTCCCGGGTACAAGTCCCACATCAGACTCCCTGCATGGAACCTGCTTCTTTCTCTGCCTGTGTCTCTGCCTCTCTCTGTGTGTCTCTCATGAATAAATAAAATCTTTTAAAAAAGAAAAAGGAAAAGGAAATGAGGGGCACCTGGGTGGTTTAGTCGATTAAATGTCTGCCTTCAGATATGATCCCAGGGTCCTGAAATCCAGTCCAGCATTGGGTTCCCTGCTCAGCAGAGAGTCTGCTTCTCCCTCTCTCTCTGCCCTTCTGCCCCTCTGCCTGCTTGTGCTCTCTCTGAAATAAATGAATAAAATTTAAAGAAAATAAAAGGGAACTAGATCTTCCTCTAACATGTTTGGCAAATGTTAAAGAGCTGCTAAATAGATTATATAGTGTCCTGTGAACTAAAGAATATTTTGAAATAATGATAGAAGTGGTGATGGTGGTGGTAATGCTTGAAGGTCAATGCTTATGAAACAAAATCACAGAATATCCCTCTCCTGTTACCTAAAAGTGAAATAAATAGGAAATTACCAGCAGCCCCCAAATAGTAAAAGGAAAACAACCTTAAAGCCATTCGTTTTAAATGTGCCAAGGAAAGAAATTTCTGTGTAGTTTATTTCAGTTCCTAACTGCTTCTCAAGAGGGCATTTGGAGCAGGGCAGTTCTTTGTTCTATACGTTGCAAGATATTTAACATCTCTGGCCCTTGCCCTATAAATACCAGTCTCATTCATTGTGACAACCAAAATAAAACTGGCCATGCCTATTTCCAGACTCTCCCAGACTCTCTGCTGGAGGTATAGAGGGAAGCCACATTATTGGTTGAGAGCTGCTACATCTAACCCCATTCCAACATTCCAAATGCATACAGAGACAAGGTAAATCAACAAAATCCTGATAATTCTCCAATTTGAAGAGGTTAAAAGACTGTGTAGGCAATCCTATTAGAATAGAAAAAAGACTCAAGAGTAGAAGCCCCTATTTTAAAACATCGAGATCTCAAGAGAGATAAAGTTGTACAGAACGTGTACTCTTCTGGAATACTGTGTTGACTTGAGGGAATGAGCAGAAGCCCAAGAGTATGGCTACTTCCCTAACTTAAAGGAAAGAGCCTTACAGAGGACATTTAACAGGATCTTAGATGGGAGTATACCCAAAATGCTTGCATTCTATCTGATACAGTCTCAGCACTTACTCTCTGCCACCTCCATGCCATCAAGCTAAAGAAACGATGAAAACAACAATATTCAGTCATCAAGCTTTTAGCACAGACAGAAAGGCAAACTTATTTCAGATGACATAATCAAGAATTCACTCACACTATATCATAGCAAATAACTGGGTTTAGACAGAGCCGTCCAAGTAAACACACATAATACAGAACATGTGGTAAGGCGATTTTGTAACCAGGAAGACAAAAGAAAAAAATATGACACACATATATATTATATATATTACATATATAATATGTTTTATATATATAAATATATTTTATATTATATATAATAAAATTATATCTATATAATATGAAATTATATCTATATATAAAAATATATTTTTTTAATATATAAAACACATGAAGAAACTAGTCTGAGAAAAAACACAGCCCAGGAAACAAAAGTAGATTCTCTACAAAAGGACAAAATAAGTATGTGAATCCAATAAAAAAATAAGATGATTAAATAATAGAACATTATAAAAGGGAAGGTCACAGGGCTAAGGGGAAAAATGAGAAAACAACTACACAAAAGCACTCACAGATCTAGTACAAAAAGAAGCAGCAAGAAACAGAATAGATGTCACTGAAAATTGATATAATGGGCTAAAGACAATAAATCACAGAGAAGGCAGAGAAAAAAGTTACGGATATTAAAGAGTTAAAAAGTGATGGCTATCGGGCAGCCTGGGTGGCTCAGCGGTCTTCAGCCCAGGGTGTGATCCTGGAGACCTTGGGATTGGGATCAGTCCCATGTCGGGTTCCCTGCATGGAGCCTGCTTCTCCCTCTGCCTGTGTCTCTGCCCTCTCTCTTTATTTAATAAATAAAATCTTAAAAAAAAAAGTGATGGCTATTAAGAACAAGCATAATTATCATAAGGAAAACTTATGTCCCAAAGGAAGAGCATGTAACAAGTAAAACAAGTAATAAATTAATCTAACAGAAAAGGTACTCAGAGATACATAAGTATCTATACACAGTATTAATATTAGTATTCCCTTGAAATTAAGAGCTGAATCTGAAAATCAAAAGGACGTACAATGTAACAGAAAAAAATTGGAGTAAAACTACTGAAATTGAGATACAACTTGGTTATATTATTTTATTCTTAAAGAAAGAAGACTGTGTTCTTAGGCTACTCACATTCAAATCAAAGTCTAGGGAATCCCTGGGTGGTTGGGAATCCCTGGGTGGCTCAGCAGCAGTTAAGTGCCTGTCTTTGACCCAGGGCATGATCCTGGAGACCCGGGATCAAGTCCCACGTCGGGCTCCCTGCATGGAGCCTGCTTCTCCGTCTGCCTGTGTCTCTGCCTCTCTCTCTCTCTCTCTCTCTCTCTCTCTCTCTCTCTCTGTGTGTGTCTCATGAATAAATAAATAAAATCTTAAAGATTTAAAAAAAAAAAAAAAAAACAAAGTCTAGTGCAGATATGGATGACTGACAAAACTTAGGGCACACATTTACACCCTGATTGCTCAGGAGGCTGGAAAGCAGGTTTTCTGGATTCTTCCTGGGCAAGTGAAGTGTGAGAAATTAACAAAATGTAGAGAGGGTATGATGAAGATGTAAGCTATCTGTGCCAGTCGACTGCCATGCTAAATAACAGCAGCAACAGAAATAATACACTTTTCTATTCAACATGAGTTCCGTGGACCAGCAGCATCTAGGAAATGGTGAATGCAAAATCTTGGACCCCCACCCCAGATTGACTGAGACAGAATCTGCATTTCAAGAAAATCCCTAAGGTAATTCTAACATGTAGCAAAGTTTGAGAATCGCTGCCAATATAAGAAAATGCAAGCCTTTTTCATACAAATGAAAATGCGCTCACCTCCCCCAAAAGGGGAAACTCAAGAGTTTCATCAGGTCCTGCATCCAGTTCCAAGTCCAAGATCTCTGGGTGATGTTCTCCTCTCTAGTTCAGTCCTAAGCTTGTCCTCATAGTCCTCAGCTGTGCATTTAATGAAGTAAACCATCACCAATATCCTATATAGAGTAATAAGGAAATAAGGGAAAGGATGAATGAAAAGAATTAAACTAGTTAATACATAGAAATATAATCAATGTGTTATATGTTATAATCTTTATATATAATTATATATTATATTAAAACATACTATATAATTATCTATGTTAATATAATTATATATACATCCAAGTTCCCTTGCCCTCAACCAGCACCTGAGCTGGTAGGAGTTCATTACCTGGTAGAGCACCCCCCCCACACACCAGTTTTCTTCCTGAGAGATCTAGCAGTCAGTGGTTTTGCCCTTGTGAGGCTGCTCCAGTATTCTATTTATGCCACTAGAAACAATACTAGGAGGTGTCTAAAAGATTCTTTAGAGTCTAGAAATACTCCTTTTCCCCATCATTGAATAACAGCAGTCTTCTTACTCTTGACATTCAGGATCAATCATCCCAGGCCACTTGGTATAATCCTTTCTTGCCTGTTTTCCCCAATCATAAGGAGCCCCAATGACCACATCATCAGTTCAGCTTCCAATTCAATGGAGCCAGTGTGTTTCCTGATGAAGCATTTCTCCCTTGACATCAAAACCAGCAAAACTCAAGTGGTTGAGAAGGAAGTAAAATTTTTTCATTTTTTAAACCATCCATTCCAACTGTGGGAAAGAGAAACCATTTATTGGTCACTGGTTCAGAGCACGTGCCACACTCTTGAGAACAGCTTCAGCCACAAATGAATCTTTATTAGGCTGGTCTACATTCTGTAAATATGGTAAGACCAGAGTATCCTTTAAATCCAATCAGTGACATCTTTTGTGGTAAATTGAGTTCCTTAGTCAAAAGTTGTATTTTTTCAGATGGCATGCAGTGCATAAGGTATTCAGTAAGTCCACTGGTGACGTAAGTGGCAGACGTAGAGTGAGAAGGAAAGGGAAATCCATCTTTCTAAGTATCTACTCATGTGGGGATAAATCATCTCTTTCATGATGGAAGGGGTCCAGTGTAATCAGCCTCCCACCAACTGGCTCACTAGTACACCCAGGGAGATTACGTAGGTTTAGTAACTTCTGCTGGCAAACTCAGATGTGGCCAGGTCAGTTTGATGAGAAGTTCATGTTGCTGAATCTATTCATAATTTCTGCCCTGCCTCCATGATAACTTAGTTTATGAAGCCACGGAGCAAGCACTGGAGTAACTGAAGAAAGCCAGACTGTTGGTCACTTAATCTACCTAATTATGAAACACATCCTCAACTATAGGGCTCTCTTGGTTAGCATTCTTGTAAAAATAACCTTCACACTCTAGGACCATTCTCAGAGGGTGAGAAAGCAAGTTTTCTAGAATCTATCTTTGGTTGATGAGATAAAAGATAGGTATTTAAAAGATACTAGGAGCCCCAAGTGACAGTTGAGTCCTAAAATGTATATTAAAACATTACAAGCACCAAAAGTGAAGGCTAATGTAAGCTATGAACTTCAGGTGAAAATGATGTAGGTTCATCAGTTGTAGTAAATTTACCACTCCAGTGGGAGATGTTAATAATGAGGGAGGCTAAGCATGTGTGGGGATAAAGGGTACATGGGAAATCTCTCTACCTTCTCTCAACTTTGCTGTGAACCTAAAACTGCTCGAAGAAAAATAAGTCTTTCTAAAAACAAACCAAACACAAGGTCTAGTTTCGTTTGACCACTACCCCACCAATCCCAGTTTCCTTCCTAAAGGGAATCACAGCTACCACTTTGGTATGTCTACTTTCATACCTTTTGTTACACAATTACATAATTATTCATGTACCCACTGGAAATAAATGTATTATATTGTTTATGTGTGGAATCACTGGATATATAGTTGTAGGCAACTTGGTTCTTTTTTTCTCTGTATAATCTAGAGACTGTAAACACAGATCTATCTAATTCTCTTTGTGTTCAACAATATAGATGCATCATAAACTATTTAGCCATTTTCATATTGTTTTCTTTACTTTTTGGCATTAACTATATGTAATGAATATTCTTGTATGGGCCTCCTTGAGCTCCTACACAAATGTTTCTCTAGGGAAAATCCTAAGTGAAAGTTATGGGTCATAATATATGAATATTTTCAATTCTAGAATAGCCCAAATGCTTTATATTCTCATGGTAGAATGTAAAAGTATCCATTTCCCCATACTCTTGGCCAACTGTGTTATATTATCAAACTATAATTTTTGCTCACCTAATAAGTATAAAGGTTATCTTGGTTATCAGAATGCATTTCTCTGGTTGAGTACTTATGTTTATGTTTTCTTATGCATGGAAAATATACATAAGACATTCACATTCTCTTTTCTGTTCTTATTTTTTGCCCATTTTTATTATCTTTTAGTTATAGATTATTAGTTATATTCTAGATAATCCTTTATATATCTTTATGGCAAAATTTCTTCCAAACTTTGCTTTGAGCTTTTTTATTCCATCCTATCTTCAAAAGTTTTTCTTCTGATGTTATCAGATTTCCTTTTGGATTTTGAGTTTAAAAGAAAAATCTAAGTTAAAATGTTTTCCCCACCACATGGGACGCACCTGTGTGGCTCAACCTGTTACACATCAGACTCTTGATTTCAGTTCAGATCATGATCTCAGGATTGTGAGATTGAGCCTGAATCGAGCTCTGCCCTGGGCATAGAGCCTGCTTAAGAAAAAAAAAGTTTTCCCTACCATGAAGGAAAAAACATAATTCTTGTATATTTTCTTTTGATATTTGTATGTTTTTCTCAATTCTTTACATTTTTAATCGATCTGAAATTATCTTTAAACATAGGATGAAACAGAAATCTACTTTTCTTAAATGGCTAGTGAATCTTTCCTACATTGTTTATTGAAAAGTAAATCCTGGGATCCCTGGGTGGCGCAGCGGTTTGGCGCCTGCCTTTGGCCCAGGGCACAATCCTGGAGACCCGGGATTGAATCCCACGTCAGGCTCCCGGTGCATGGAGCCTGCTTCTCCCTCTGCCTCTCTCTCTCTCTCTGTGTGACTATCATAAATAAATAAAAATTAAAAAAAAAAAGTAAATCCTTTTCCACTAATTTATTTATTTTTTTTTTAATTTATTTATGATAGTCACAGAGAGAGAGAGGCAGAGACACAGGCAGAGGGAGAAGCAGGCTCCATGCACCGGGAGCCTGACGTGGGATTCGATCCCAGGTCTCCAGGATCGCGCCCTGGGCCAAAGGCAGGCGCCAAACCGCTGCGCCACCCAGGGATCCCTTTTTCCACTAATTTAAAATGCCACCTTTTCATATGCTAAATTTCCATACCTACATGATTGTATTAGTCTATTTGTCTTTTACTATCTGCTCATCACTATGTTAATTTGAAAAGATGTTCAATTTAATCTTTTCTTTACAGAAAACTTCCTATTGAGCAATACTATTATTTGACGCAGAATAAAAAAAGTGACGTCTATGGAAATGATTCTTTGTAAGTTTGGGATTTCTTTTCCTTATATTGGACCAAATAACTTTCTTAAGTAAAAATGAGTTATATGAGAAATATAAAATCCCCAAAATGGGAACTTTTAGAAAAACAAGTATTCTTTAACAGGGATCATTAGTAATAGAAACCAAGACCAAAGAAACAAAAATAAAACAATAAACCAAAAAGACCCACTAACATTTTGTGACATTTAAAAAGAAAAAAATACAAAATACGGAATAGCAATGTTCAAAGGAATTCATGCAAGTCACCTGGGTCCATTTCTCTGCCTTTGACCTAGTTAGTCTAGTAAGAATCCATTAAATTTCTTAAAAGGTTCATAGGAAATGCTCCAGCAGCTCTGCATAATTTTTTCATCAAGATTTATGAGGACAGAGGTTCATTATGACAATCTACAAATAATTTGTACTAAAATTACTAAGTCTCCTTTTTAGATAAGGAATACTTTTTAATTTATCCTTTGCTTAGAGGAATTATTTTCTAGTATAATAAATTATTTTTTCTTCTTTGAAACAATTTGGTGTATAATTACAAAAGCATACTTTTTAATTTTCAGATAAAAATAAAATACTGACAACACGGAAGTAACAATGAAAATATCACCTCTTTAACTATTAGAACGGTCAGGAATCTGCTTTTAGGAAGGATGTTAATATAGAGTTCAACCACGAGAGGGAGCCCAAAAGACATGAATTTCGTAGATGTGAGGCCCTGTTTGTTTATTCCTTTGGGATCAGTAAACTTGGAAAAGTAAATGCAGAGTGCAGCAGTAAAATAATGGACTCGTTCACATCAAGGAACTGGTCTCAATGAGCATTTTTAATTTTCATTCAACCTTTCAAACGCTCAATTTTTAAAAAAATTCTTTAAATTTTTTTTTGAATCAAATTTTAGGTATATACTTGTCAACATCATAGCTTAATTTGTCATCTGAGAAAAATTTCAGATGCTGATTTCATATTTCATAGCCAATCTAGTAACTCAAGACCCCCTGGATTCTTCATATTCATTGCCCCCCACCTCTTCCCCAACTCAACCACAAATATAACTAGAAGACATGTTTGTGTTTTTGTTTTTTAATTCCAAGCCTACAAACTTGGGAATCCAAATAAATATATAAACCTTAAAATTAATGTGAATTATGTGTTTATAATACACTGTAGACTCAGAAAATTATAAGGCTTATATACCACTTTCTGAATAAACATGTACAAATTACCTTATAATCCTTTTTATAGATTTTTGCTATCAACAGATATCACTGTACTTATTTTTCATGCCTGAAATATTTCAGAAATGTCTGCATCAGCTGAAACTAAGTGTTGAATCCAACAAAAGTAGGTGACAGTCCTTCTCACATGTGGACTTTGTTCCCGGGGCTACAGTATTATTTCTTGGCAGGCAGGGCTCAGAGTAATTAGTAAGTATACAACTTTCAAATGAGCTGATTCAGAAAAGCCAGGCCTCCAGGAACTTGTTCAGTTTTGTTCTAGCCTTTCTGGCATCTGGGCAGTATTTACTATCACGAGAGATCAGCAATCCTGAGCAAAGGGACAAAGCACACATAGTACTTATATATCTTGTCCCAACAGGACACACTCGGGTCACCTTAGGTCATGTAATTGCACCACATGCATGGTGTCAGGCTGCCACAGAGCACTTTGGCTATTGCCTGATTACGAGGGTGAATGTCAGAACCAAAACCATGGTATTGTTAGAAACAGTTCTGCACATGCGCTGCAAGTAGGAAATGCAAAATGGGTGCTGAATGGGACTGAAGTTAGATTGGTCGCTAGAACTGAGATGTGAGGACATCCTATCTCTCTATCCAGTCAATATTCAGTGTTCCAGAACATCAATTGAGAATATTAAAGACACTGTAGTTTGAAAATGAGATACATCACTATTCTTCTAATAGGAACATATGCTTTAAAAAATCTTTAATATAAATGGGGATTTATTTCCTGTTTTTATTCTAGGATGCCCAAACCACCTAATTCAACAGTAGGGTAAGTATATACTTACATTTTCCTTCCCTGTTATAATCAAGAAAAGAAATATTGGCAATCCGTATGTCTCAGTGTGAGGATAAATGTGCCTTTTTATGAAAGATTTTTATTTTTAACAAGTGGGGGGAGGAGGCTGGTTAATTATATAATACCTTGCTAGCCTTTTTTTAAATAAATTTTTTAAATTAAGTACAGTTTAAATTTACAGAATTATTTGAAAAATAGTACAGAGTTCCTATATACCTCATACCCAATCTCCCTATTAACATCCTATATTAGTATGGTATATTTGTCACAATTCATGAGCCAATACTGATGCATTACTTTTAACTAAAATCCATACTTTATTCAGATTTTAACAAAAATACATACATGTATTTTTGTAATACATACAAAATTTTTAATGAAATCTCATATGAGATTCCTCAAGACATAGAGTCCATAGCTCACAGGTCTTCAAGTAAAATATGCTTTGCTAAATCATTGCCAGATATAACTTAATATTATTAACCAGGAAATAGTTTCTAGAATCTGAGGGGAAAAATATTTCTGCCTCAATCCCAAATGATCAGAATTAATCAGGGCCTCTCCCTGCCTTCCTAACTTCTACCTTTTATCCCTTCTTCACAAAGTCAAAATCCTGACTACAGGTTTACAAAATCAGAAGGATCCAATAAAGTCATTTTGCAAATTGACTTCCTATCAAGGGGACCAATCCCTAGGGGGTAAAAAAATGGCTTTTAAAATTTTTGTTCTTCTTTTATTGTGATTTAACATGATCTTGGCCTTTAGAATTTGTCTTCTAAATTAAGAAGTCAATCTCTACTCTCTGGTCATGTCTTTGTGATGAGAACAAGATACAACGAAAACCAATGTAATGGCCTTTGTCAGGAAGTCCTTAGCAACATCAGATTATTAGAAGATGGGGCCACCCTGCCCTGACCTCTGGGAACATGCTAGTAGCATTTAGCTTGTTGAATGATCCTCTGAAAAAGATTACAGATAAAGCAGTTAGCAGAGGCCTGGCACATAAATGCTTTGTTGTTGTATTTGTTGTTGGGGTTAACAATATTTCAAGCAACCTCCTCGGAGTATAATTCCTATTCATGTAGTAGTTACAATGTCTCAGGACCTCCCACTGAGATATTCTGTAGGGAACATTAGACAAAGGTGACTGTTTTGTGAAATCTCCATACCACATTTCCTTTAACTGCATCAAGTCTGTGGGAAATGGTATTCGAAGTTTAAAAATTAATCCCTTATTGATTTCTCATTCCCACTGATTCTTACATCTTTGCTCAATCTGATACATACTGGGAAAAATTCAAGAGAACCAGGATGAATCTTCTTCCCAGATAAGTTAATTAGCACATACTGAGACAATCATTAGACCCTATTTACTAGGTCATTCTTTCTGGTATGTTTTGTGACTAAATCTCTCTGATTGTTGGACAATATTTGAACCCCTGCCTTTCTCATTCCATTCTTCACTATTCCCAGAGTTTCTATCATTCTTGCCTAGTCTCATGAAGGTGAATGAGGCAAGCCCCCAAGGCTCTGAAAGTATAAGAACTTCCTCTAGAACACAGGCTTTTTACTAGACCTCAGTAAAGTCCATCCTTTCCTGACGTAGACTGGACATGTTTCCATGAGCAAAAATGTGTTCATTCCTGTTTTATTCACACAAATAGTTTGCTCAAACTATAAATGATCACTTACTTTTAAGCGGATTTGTAAGGGGAAGTTAATTCAAGGAAGATAGTTAACTATGGAATCCATCAAATTAGACAATGGAAATATATATTTAGAATAAGTAGAAATCATTGTGTCTTCTATAAAATGAGGTACAGCCAGTATTTCTTCACTGAAAGCAGTTACTAGGCTAGTGTTTTTATGACTATGAGGGACAGCAGTCAGATTTGAGGAATGAATGTCTTGATTCTGTGTTCTCATGTCATCACAGAGTTGACAACTTTGTGCCTTGTACCAAGCCATGTAGTAATTGATGTGGTACTTTTTAAGCAAAGTAAATAAATCAGAGAAGTGTTTAGTGATTAGCAATAAAATGATGCTATACCCAATGCAAAAAAAAAAAAAATGTGTTCAACTGAGAGAGTGTGTGATAAAGGCAGGAAAACCAAATCACTTTACACAAAAACCAAATGAACTAGCTGGCCTCATAAATGACTTTTGCTTGGAGTCAACTTTTTCTCTTACAAATCAACCTTCTTGTGGTATCTATGAGAGACAAGGAATTTGTTATGAATCTTATACTGCTAGGTATTTCAGAGAGCCCATCAAGATGCCAAGGCTGCTGAATTCAGTACAGATTTGCATCAGTGTGCCAAGTAAGCAGTAGAAGCCCAGATCTGGGCCAGCTCTCACAATTTTTTTAAACCTCTGCTAGTTCTTTTAAGAACTCTGTTAGTTTTTCACATCATAGGAAAATTATATCCCTGTGAGTTTTTTTTTTAACTTTTTTTTCCATCAGCTAGTATACTAGCTATTTTTGGCTTTTTGATTTCTAAAGAGTACTGTGTACATAAACGGGCAGTATATTTTGTTGACTGCTTAAAAGAAACAGATGGCCTGGGTTGAAAAGTTCAATGCAAGATGGTTAGAGATCACTTTGCGTACTGAATGCCCAAAATGATCCCATAAAATAAAGTACAGGGATCCTCTTAAAATAAGAGGTAGGAATTGAAAGCAACTAGAAATTCTTCCTATAACATTCTAAAAACTATACATTTCATGTTGTGAAAATTATTCACAGATAAAGAATTCAGTATGATTTATTTTAAAAATTAATTTGTCTAGCAAAGTTAAGAAAATTTCATGTTTAACGGAATACATTCTACCAGAAAGCTAACTCCATGAGTATAGGGACTTTGTTTCACTGTCATATCCTCAGGGATTAGAACAGTACCTGCCACAAAGAAGAATCCCAATAAATACTTGATGATTAATTTTTTCAATTGCACTTCTTTCTATTCTGTTTTGTTTGCTCAACTAAATCTCAGAGAAATCTGTTCTTCATATCCAATTGAACACCCGTACCACACACACATCTCACGTGGTGCCATGTTCCCGACCTTTACCTCACCTAAGGATCTCTACACCGGCATTAAAGCCCGAAACCAACAGCCATTTCCTCCCACTGTGCCAACAAAGGCTTATGATACAACGATTTTGAAAACAAGAGGTAAAATGTGATTTGATATCAGAACAGTATTGATTCTTCTCATATTTGAATTTTATTCAATAATAAAATTAAAGAAAGTAGGGCAGAGAACTCAAGTCACAAAAGTGTGACCCATCAGTAGATTATGAAAGTTGTTCTTAACTGTGGCCACACTTTAGAATCATCCAGGGCCCTAACCACAGACTAAGTAAATCAGATTCTCTGCATGTGCGCTTAGCTTTTCTTCTTTATATAGAGTCTCTCCCATGGTAGAATCAGAAACCAGGCATTGTAGAATTATTTTTATTCTTCCTGTATTGTCTATTTTCATTTCCTTCCTGTTCTCTCTTATGGTTTAGCTTTTAAAGATTTCACCCTAGCTCAGATGATCAGCACAACAATGATATTTGGTTCAGAGCATCAGGGTCTAGATATGGGTATAGTAGTTGTGATGAAATTGAAAGACTGTCTTTGAAATAAGACTCAGAAGATAATGAAAACAGTTTGTTTAGGTCCCCTTAACACTTGGGGCATCTTCTTCAGATGCAGGCCTTGGAGTCTTTCCAGATGTGTTTTATTAGGACCGTAAGGCCATACACTAATCACCAAGACTCTCCCACACTAGATACCTTAAAACAGAGGAGAAACCTATGGAGAAAGATTGAAGGTCCTAGAGAAAAGGTAACTGAAGGTGACAGAACAGGTGCATAGTAGGTAGAGAAAACCATCTGTTGAATGAATTTAATCTGTGAGGTAGGTAAGACCCAAGAACTGTCCTATGAATGCAGTTTCTCGGTATATAAATATTTGGACCCAAATGTTTGCCATCATCAACATCAGCTTCAGTACCTTATTAGGAGACAGTAACAATTTGAGAGACATAATCATGGAGTGTTTAAGAACTATGGAGTCAGACTGCATGGGTAGGATTCTCGCTCTACCACTCACCGGTGAACCATAGCAAAGTCCCTCTTAGAGGACTTTAAAAGGATAAGTTTGTTGTAGTAACCCTTATAAAATATCTTTCCAAAAACTACTACTGCATTAGTATCTCTACTCTTTTTTTTTTTTTTACACTTACTTTAACTCTTCTTTAACAGAAATTTATAGTATGTGGATTAAGAGTGCAGGCCTAGTACCAGATTGCCTGAGTTTGAATTATTCCACTTAACTAGCTATGTGATCTTGGGCAAATTGCTTACTTTCTTTGTGCTTCAGTTTCATTCATTAAAGTGGAAATTATAGTACTTTCCTCATTGTAATGTGATGATGTATATAAAACACATAGTACAGCACTGGCATATGGTAAATGTTAAATAAATGCCAGCCTTTGTTCTTATTACATATAAGGATGGATGTACAGAGCATTATTTAATGTGTAACTTATTATAGGGCCAGAGGAGGCCATGCTGTGTTTGATAAAGCTTATCAAACTACCACTAATACTTAAGACGGTATAATCTTTAAAATGTTCTCCTTCAGCGCCTTTTTGGTAAGCAAGTGTTAATTCCATTTCTTGATATTTAGTCAGAGAAAGCCCAAATCAAGTAGTATAGAAATGTATTTGCCAAGCCTTCAGAGACCAGAAAGAGGATCCAGGAAAATTTAAATTTAAAAGTGATGACTTACCTAAGAATCCCTTTCATTAATCAGAGAGGTGCAGTACAGTGCTAGCATCTTATTTCTATTTCTTGCACCCCAGAACTCTATTCATAGAAAACTATTCTTGCATATTACAGATAACAGTGCTTTTCCTGAAAATTTCAGGTAATCCTTACAGATACGAACTGCTTGATTTTCCAACGGATTCAAAAAAGAAAGCCTTGACTTGGCCAGGTCAGGGTGTATATTATGACGTAAGTATCTTTTAAACTGTGTTTTTAAAACAAAGTTTAAAAATGTTTTCACACTATACATTTATAAAAACCCCAAAGATGGATTGTTTTATTTTCTATCTGGTTAAAAAAACCTTGAGATTTTGACCATAATTCACATGTTTTTGTTCTCTTAGTTGATGTCACATACTTTGGCAGTTATGTAACATTTCCACAACTATAACAAAAAAGGTTCCCCCACTGAAAGAAGGTGGAGGGCTGCATTTCACTGTGTATCCCCCAACTCTATTCTTATAATTCATAGTATATTAACTACAAATATACACAGGTCCCCTCAAGGACCTCTTCCCACTGGCCATTTCTAGCCATTACCAAGCCAATCAGAACATTCCTTTTCCTTTTATAATTGGCAAACAAATTGATTAAAATACTTTGGCTGTTTTTGTCATTACCTCCCCAAGTGGCCAAAGATTTTTTAAAAGGTTTTCTGTCTAATAGCCAGGAGATATATTTTTGGAACTATTTAAGATTTTTATTCTATTTCTCAAGAACTCAACTCTTAGTTTTTGCAATATGAAAATACTCTTTAGGATAAAATCTACCTTACGATCATCTTATTTTTTGAAAGAGTGTGAGGGAGTCGGGGGGTGTGCAGAGAAAGAGAGAGAACCTTAAGCAGGCTCAACTCAGAGCCCAACACAGGGGCTCAATCTCATGACCTGAGCCAAAATCAAGAATCAGATGCTTAAAAAATTTTTGAAAATTAAAAAAAAAGAGTCAGATGCTTAACCAACTGAGCCACTCAGGTGCCCCTTGTAATCATCTTTTGAGTAAGATGAGCTATAATAACCACAGAGATCAAATGCCATAAACCTCTACCTTTGACTAGAGTATTTTAACAAACCATTTTCAGAGCCTAACTGAACCTACTATCCAATTTTCCTTAACTGTAAATATTTGGAAAGCCCTTTGGGTTCTCTGGGAAAGAGCATCCACTCATATCATCCTTACAGAGGAGTGTGGTTTCTTTCTTGAACCATCTGCCATATTTCTAATGTACAGTCCCCACCCCCCTCCTAGAGATACATTCCTCATTCCTAAAACAGTTCTGTCTCTGCACAAAAGCATCCATAATCCATAATCCACATTCACCCTCAACTAACCACAATGAATTTGGCAAGGACACAGGTACCTTCTTTAGAAATGTAACATCTTATCAAATAATTGGCTGCCCACAGTTCGCCTCTCCTTCACCACCAGCACCCTGGACCCCACCCCCTACTTGCTCATCTCCAGCAACAACTAATGTATCCAGAATGAGAAATAAACTGGTGGGTTTCTGCTCTACCCTGCATGTTTCCCCATTTATGGTCTCACCCACCCTCTACTTTCCCTCCTCCAACTCAGGCAGTCTTTCCTCCCATTGTGCATCCTCTTCTCCCTTGAACTCTTCCCAAGACCTAACTAGATACCAAAGGAAAATATCTCTGCCAGTCTTTCATTTCTTATTTACACCCTCTCTCTTTTGTGCTATGTTTCATATGTAAATGAAAAAAATTCTTAATCGCAACTTCTTAATGTAAAAATGATGCTGATACAAAAGAATTAAGTGAAACACGACCCACTAAGGAACCAGTGTTCCTAGTACTAAGCTCTCCAAAAGGGCAAAGGGGTCTCCAAAATAAACCTGTTCTTGTTTTCCTATTAAACCTGATTAAGCACCATCATTCAAGACTAAAAACAACAACAACAAAAAACTATATTTAATTTCTTGGGTTTTTTTTTTAATGTGTTACAACAATATTAAATCTCTGTTATTTTGTGGCAACTTACAGAGTTTTGGTAGTTACCACGGGGCCCTTAGAAATTTGCACATACTTTGCATGTAATAGTTATTCAGTAAACGTTTACTAAGCAACTTATGAGTTATATAGATTTTATGGGCTACCTAGGAGTATAACTATAATTTATACGGTACTACTCTGAAAATGTATTTCAAATTTAAAACAACTAATATCACTGTAGATTGGAGTGTCTGCCTAAATAGTAACATCTCGGGAACCGGAATTCCTTCCTGCTTTTGTACTTCTATTGCATATCAGACACAAATTCACCCTGTGAATAGTACATTTAACCAATGAATTCCTATTGAGTGGATGATCACCAGCAGCCCCTCTCTCATTGTCCTCTTAGAATAGCATTACCTTAACATACTGAAAATTAGCCAGCTCTCCACTCTCAAATATTCCTGACTCTTTAAACTCTTCTCAAGACACCAGAGGTTACAGTAAAATCTCAAATCTCCCATTTTCTTCCTCTGCATTTCAGTAGGTCACTGCTGTTATTTAAGCTAGATTAAGACACAGAATTAATCCAGCCCCTTGAAACAGTATTTGGAAAAAAAAAAAAAAAAGTCCTTATTTCTAAACTATCTTTGCAAATCATGATCAAGATAAGGAGAACAAAGAATAAGCAAGCCACGTATTTGTTAAAGGTTTATAGAGGCGGTTACTTAATACATGAAACAGTCTTCTGTCAAGTGTCTTTTACCATGACTATTCTATATATGGAAAATGGGGATCATTCAAACTTCATAGGGTTGCTATATTCAGCATCACCCTGAGATCCAGAAACGTTTGAAGGCCCCATGCCTTAGGGCTCAGCTCTAGCTTCCTCTGGCTGTGCCCCTCCCCATGGTGCAGGATGTTTATGGGAACAAGAGGATATGTCCATCTAGAACCCATGCTCCCCAGTCTCCCAACTCCAGCCTGATGTCAAACTGCAGAAAATCTTTACAAAATGGCTCTGAACCCAGTACTCAGACCCTTGTAGGGTATCTTTCTAGGTCCATCCTCCTAGAGGTTGACACTGCTTCCAAGCTAGTATATACCTTTAGGCCAAAGGGATGGCCAAGTGACGGCTGTTTGCTGGAAGCAGAGGTAATAGGTACAATAGATCTTGAAACTGAGGGCCAGGGTACCCTCATATCCAAGACACTTCATCATTTGAGATGGAATTGGGGGTAGGAAGAAAGCAGTAAGGAATGTTGAGGCCAAGGGCCAGCAACTAGCTCTTTGTGAACTACCATATCCCAATACACAATTAGGATAGTCTAAGAAGTCTAAATTTGAACCTGGTCTTCCAAGTTTTCATGAAGGTATTTTATCGAAGTAGGAGGATGAAACACATTTTATTTCTTTAACAGCTTATTTCCTTGATTCATAAATTAAACTAGTTAGACTAATGGAAGGTGGGTTCTCCCGCTATACTCTAGCCCCAGGACCTGCAAATGTTAAGGGTGGGCCTGACCGTCAGGACAAGTGCATAGTGTTCAAGAAAGTTAATTCCATACTTTCCACTGCCATCCATATCCCTGCTCTTACTGTTCCTTCGGCCTCCCCATCTCTGCATGTCCTAAAGGCCTATTTCTGTAGTATGACATAATATGGCCTCTTGTCTCCTCCCTTCTTCTCTGTTCTGAGCCCTACTTCCCTGTTCAGATGGTTCCTCCTTAGAGTACCTTAGAGCCCTTTATATCTTTAATAAAATGTTGTTGGAGGTAGAGTATTCCGAGTGATATTTCTCCAACGTACATTATAGACAAAGTGCCTGCTAAAGCAAAAAAACTTTAGAAAAGACCTCACCATTTCTTTGATAAAATATTGTGTTTAAATATGGTTAAGTTGCAGAATACTAGTAATTAATGAAGAAAAAAATAGTATCTGACTTTAGCTTGGAATTTCCTTTTCTTCCTGCTGACTTAGTGAATCAGCCCTTACTTACTAGATGACATTAACAACAAACTCTTTTGTTTATGTTCTAGTTTCCTGAATGTGTTGAGAAAAATAAGCCTGTATTCTACCCAAAACCTCCTAAAACCTTCGCTCCTAACACTTCTTTAAATTCGTGGGACCCTATTAGCTCTCTAAAAGAAGCCAACATACAAAGAAATCTTGAGAGGTCCCACTGGATCCCTTCATACACTCATGATTTTACAGGTATGAGTTTACTTTAATATGAATAAAAAGAACTAAATTGGAAAACTTGGCAAATGCTGTTACAAGCTTGCATCTTCTAGTGTTTTTCCCTGTTTCTTTAATCTAAGTACTAATACAAATAAGGGTGGGTCTTAAGCTTCTCCTAGTAAGAAACTGGGAGGTAAAATTTGTTTTCAGTTTATTCATTCTAATTATATTACAAAGGGAAATGGGTAAGAGTTTTTCTATAAAAGATCATTTAAGTGTCAACCATCATTTGCTCTAACAAAGTAATAAGATGTGATGTTTCCATTAAGGTCTGGGGCCCATGAACCCCCTTGAACTGGATGATTACCATGAAAAGGAGGTAGCAGAGTTAACTGGACAGATAGGATTTGACCCAGAGCCTGTAAGTAATTGCAGTTAACTCTCAGTTATTTAGGGGGAAGGTATCCAGGTGTTAGGCTCCTTCTTGCTTTGCCCACTTTTTCTTTGCTTCATGAGAACTGGTGACCAGGTTAGCAAAGGGAAAATTTAACTTATCTTAGAAGTTAATTCTGAATTGATTTTAATCAGTTTGAATACGCTTGTCCACTATTTCAAAGAACAGGCAGGGTTTCTTTTCCTATTCACAGCACTGGTGTTTTGTGGGGTTTTTTGAACAGATTTTCTACTAGGCTACTCTTCTGAAATTTACAAAGGAATCATTTTAGAAATGCTTTAGTTTAATGAGATTCTTAATAAACTCTATGAAATCTTTATAGATTTGTATATCTTGTACATTTTCACTACTTTTGAAGAGATAAAGTCTTCTTCCTGATATCTACCATAATTGAGAGTTGACTGAATTACAGTGGAAAGCCAATAAATTCTCTACAAATATCAATACAGATTTAATTGGTTATGTCATTCTTTCACTGAAAGAAATGATCAAGCCCTTCTGTTGGCTTACTTAAAACATGAAATAAAATAATGTAACAGTATACATATTGTTTTATTTAGGGCCTAGATTTTATCCTATAAAACTACAAAGTCTTTAAAAACAAAACTAGTATTTTCAAAGATATAAACTGTAGAAAGACCCATAAAAAGTGACTGTAGGATATTTCAGTATGAACTCTTTTTAGACTGAACACATTTATTTTACATTGGCTTCAGTATTTCCCAAGGTGATAAAAGATATATATATCATAGTACCTTAAGTAGTTCCACAGACTATACTTTATCACTTACTGAAGGGTTTTTCCTTTATGTTTCACTTGCAGCAAATATTCTCTAAGACTAGAAAACACTATACATATACTTATATTGTCGAGCATGTTCAGTAGCTGTCCAAATTTCCACAGATTTGATCCTGTAGGGTCCAGCCCCTCAGAAAGCAGCTTTACCATTTTTACAAAAAAGTACATGTACAGTAATACAAAGTATACCTGTCAAGTATATTATAAACAAAATTATTCTGCAAATAAATCAACAAATTTTTATTAATAACAAGATAAAACATGCCTAAAATGGTTTAAAAGTAAGTTTTAGTGAATCTTGCTGGTCTCTAAAACACAAATAACAGACTCTGGGAAGGCATGTTTTAGTGGTAATACGATGAAATATTTTCTTATAGTAGAATGAAATAAAGATACTAAAAACTGCTTCTTGCATAAAAGGATACTGTAAAGTAGGATATGATACACCCTAGACTTTTTTGTTTGTGACAAATTTAACATAGTATTTCAGAGAGCTGAGGTTTCTTTTTTTCTTTATAGTATCTACTCAAACCTGTTAGCTAAAGGTTAAAACGTATTCATAACAGATGTTAATTCCTCCAACCCTGAGCAAATTAGGATCCAAGAAGACACTCCTAAATCCATTTTATTTCCTAAATCCAAACTACAGTTATGATTTTCTCACCATTCTCATTTGTATTATCTCTGCTATCAATTCCATCCTTACCATCCACCCATTCTTTTTTAGTTTTTCTTCAACATATTGTCATAAAAATTTTCAAACATATGGAAGGTTGAAATAATTTTGCAATTAACATCCATAGACTAACCACCTAGATTCTACCATTAGCCTTTTGGTATACTTCTTTTATCACATAATCTATCTATCCATCTTTCCATCCCTCCAACCATCCATCACTACTTTATTATGTTTCACGCATTTCAGAGCAAACTGCTGACAATGGGATACTTCAGCCTTAAACATGCAGCGTGCATAGCATTGAACAGTTCAATTTGTTGCAGTTTTTCTTTTAAGGCAAAATACATACCCAATGAAATGACACAAATATAATTATAAATTCAATGAGTTTTGACAAATGCACACACTTTTGTAAGCCAACCACCTATGGATATATTGAATATTACCACCATCCCAGAAAGTTTCCATATGCTCAACTCCTCCCTCTTCCTCCTGACCCCCTCTCCAGACATATATCTATTAATAACCTTTTAAATACACTTATTACTTTTGCAGTTACCAGGCAGGATTCACAATATTTGTCAAACATTTCAAAAAACACAGATATGACAAGCTCCCCACAGACCAGTCTCTAAGCATAGCACATCTGTGGCCTCAGCACCATCTGAGATGCTTGTTAAAAAAGCAGATTCATGAGTCCCATTGCAAAACCTCTGAATCGCAATCTCGAAGGATCAAGCTTAAGAATGTCATTTTCTGGGATCCTTGGGTGGCGCAGCGGTTTGGCGCCCTGCCTTTGGCCCAGGGCGCGATCCTGGAGACCCGGGATCGAGTCCCACGTCGGGCTCCCGGTGCATGGAGCCTGCTTCTCCCTCTGCCTATGTCTCTGCCTCTCTCTCTCTCTGTGACTATCATAAATTAAAAAAAAAAAAAATGTGATTTTCTCCGAAGCTGATTCAGATTCAACCAAGGTTTAAGAACCCCTTGGTTGGCCGAATAAAAAAGACTTTCACTGACATTTAAGCAACTGCACATAACCATTAACATCATCCATTGGGGATGACAGTTTTGCTTCAGAGATTTTTTTATCTCTGAAAGTTTTAAAGCAAAGAGTTCCTATATAGAGGAATTTTTCTATAAACAAGTAAAAATATCTATCCCCTTTCTATATTAGCAAAAGCCAGTCAAAGAGAAAAATGTGTTTATTAGAGCACAAATGTCAAGGTCTATAAACAAACAAACATTGCAATATGTACTCCTACACCCATCCTGTGTTTCCTCAGTGAAAATGGGTATGAATTTAACCTGCCATTTGTAGCAATAAACTTGCAATGCCAGATTTATTAACTGATTTTCTCCTTTTTGTCCCACCACTACAGCAAGAAAAATTCCATCCTGTCTTAAAACCTTCCAGGCCCTTGGAAGGACGAACTGCTCGACTGATTCAGAACCGACGTCCTCTAGAGGCTATTGTCCAGCAAAGACAGCCCTCCTGTCCAGATTGTACCCCTAGAGTTTTGTGTACTTTTCATACCTTTGTACCCAGTTCTACAGAAATGATGGCACTTTGTGATAACACACTGGCAGGTGTCACCCATAAAAAGCAGGAAATTGAAGACAAGATTAAGCAAGAACAAAGCTTGCTATCTACCTATGCATCCCCACCTTGTTATCCAACAAAAGATCTGAATAACACTTGTGACATAAAAACGTTTCCAAAAATCACAGATACTAAAAAGATAGAAGATCTGTACTGGAGACAGCTGGCATTAAAACCCCAACATACACCTTACTGCAGCCCAAACCATTACATTCCATATGAGCGATTTAAATGTGTCATAGGTGACCAGTATACTAAGTGTCAAAACTCTGTTAGCCTTAGTAAGCCTAGTATTTTAGAAAGTAAACGAGACTTGGGAGCTTTTGATTTAGAACATTTTTTAAGTAAGCCAGAAGAACAGTCATCCTTGAACACAGAAAATGAGGAAACAAGACCTATTCTGAGTTGGATTCCTAGAGCTGGAGTGGCCAAGCCTCAGACTGACCTGCTGGGGCTTAAGAACTCTTTTTCAAAAACTGGTGCACAAAAACGTTTCCATAAATCAATTCTTGAAGACCATAAAGACCTCAGGGATAAAGTGCATTCAGGGATGAAACACCAATTCTATGGCCATAATTCCTATTATTTCTATAATTGATATTCATCCTTTCCTTCAAAACCCAGCCTCTTGCAAGAAAAGTAAAAATATAACAGAATTTCTTCCATGTTGTTGGATTCTCTTTTCTAGAAGAGCCATAATAATCTTGTTAATGAAATTTATGTTTTCAGGAATTTAAATTAGGATCTTGTCTGAGGATGTTGTTCTTGGTAAGTTTAAGAATTTCAATAAAATATTAGAACCAGAAAAATTTATAGTCTTTAATCTCATTTTCATATTATACTCCAAGGAAGTTCTCCAAAATCTTAAAAAACAATGTTTGACAAAGTTTACATCATTGTTTTATAAAAATGAGTATTAGAAATTCATATGCCAAATAATTGGTGGATGTCTATACAAAATACAGTACTTTAATAAAATAAGTATGTGAACACTGTCTCCTTCTGTAAATGTTTGTACAAAATAACATCAAATGCTAAAGACAAAATTCACATGCCCACTTAACTGAGAGACAGCTTTATAAACATTAACTTAAGAAATTAAATATATAGGACCTGTTTTTTTTTTTTTTATGTAAACATGTGGGCAAAAGCTAGTAGAAAAAATGAAACCCAAAATACTTTGCATGCATGCATCAAAGTTGGATGTTTCTTTTCCTTTAACCCTCTGATAGAGAAACATAACCATTTATTTTATGCAGGAAAAAAAAAGATTTTATTGTGAAGATCTAGCAATGGCTTTAATTAATAAATGCTGAGTTCTAATTGTGGCAAGAAAGGATGTTAGTCTTCTTTGGGCTGCTAAAACAAAATACCATAAACTAGCTGGTTTACTAATAACATTTCAAGTTTAGGAAGTCCAAAGTCATAGCACTGACAGATTTCATGTCCGCTTCCTCACTGACAACTATAACCTCACATGGTGGAAGGGGCAACGAACGGATCTCTCTGGGGCCTCTTTTATAAGTGCACTAATCTCATTCATAAGGAATCCACCTTCGTGAACTGATCACCTCCCAAAGGTCCTACCTCCTAATAAACTTCAGGGGTTAGGATTTTAACATATGAATTTGGGGGGGCATAAACCTGCAAATCGAAGCAGATGCCTGATATCAATTATTCTAAAGCCAAATATCATTTTTGGAAGGTAGCTACCAAGAGTTTAGCTAACCTTCAAATGCAAGTCAACTCATTTAATGTGCCAAAAGGCACATTTTAGACATAATTTATCATGGAAAGTTCATAAGGAATTTATAAGGAGTGTTTTGTTGAGATTTCTTTTTAATTTTTTTAAAATATTTTACTTATTTATTCACGAGAGACACAGAGGGGCAGAGACACAGGCAGAGAGAGAAGAAGGCTACGTACAGGGAGCCCAACCGGGACCGGATCCCGGGTCCCCAGGATCCTGCCCTAGGCCAAAGGGCCGGGACTGTCCTTTTTTTTTTTTTTTTTTTTGAGATTTCTTTTAATTTTTATGTTTCATGACCATGTTCATTTAACTATACCTTCTATAAAACTATTCTGGACTAAAATTATGGAATTCTTTCCAATCTCTATTTTAGAGCATTACTTTATATTATGTTAGGTATTATGGAATACAAAAACTTACATGGTAAAATAACATTGGAGAAAACAGGGAGCAACAAAGCCAATCACATTATTTAATCACAGGATTCTCCTTAGCCTTTTATATGAAACATATTTGGGAATGTGAGGTGGGTGGATATACTCATTTCTCAAACAAATTTGATCCTTTTATCAGAGAGGTTATCATCAGACTACAATTCTAAAGAATTCTGGAAAATGCAAGTCTGCAGTATAGGAATTGGGGGTTTTAATTGCACATTTTCCCCTGGGTTGTAGGGACACAGAATTGCATTAGGACTATGGGCATTCACTCCACCCACCTCTATGCAGAAGTAACACAGCCTTCTCTCCACACTGATCTTAGTCAACCTCTTCAATACTCCTAACAGGAGGGATCCCTGGGTGTTGCAGCGGTTTGGTGCCTGCCTTTGGCCCAGGGCGCAATCCTGGAGACCCAGGATCGAATCCCACGTCGGGCTCCCAGTGCATGGAGCCTGCTTCTCCCTCTGCCTCTCTCTCTCTCTCTCTCTCTCTGACTATCATAGATAAATTTTAAAAAATTTTAAAAAAATAAAAAGCAAATAAAAATTAAATTAAATTAAAAAAAATACTCCTAACAAGATGTCAGATCTAATTCTCTGTTAAGGCCTTACTAGGTGACAGCAAATACCTATACTCCAAGTATGCTCATCATAAGCTTAATTTTGAAAAATATTTATGGAGTCTTCCAGATTAAGATATACCAAATCTATCCATCTAATTTCATTTACTCTAAAAGGCACATTAAAACTTGGTGACTTATTTTGTTTTTCTTATTGTATTTTTTGTTTGTTTTATCCTACACACAAAAGCATAAACCAGCCAGGTCATAGCGGAAACAGAGCCAAGACATCAGGAACATTTTGGAAAAGAGATAAATGAAAGATAGATCCTAACTGACTGAAGACACTAAGAACCCTAAACTGGCAGTGGGGAAAACAGCCTGATTTACATAGTAGATTTCTCAAAAGGTTCAGGATCTCAATACCTAGAGCTTTTGGGTCTGGTAGTAAAGGCAGGGGGTGGGAGGTTGCTGAATAAGGAAGACTATTTGAGAGCTAAGACACAACTGGCTCCCTACACCCTCTCCCTGCCCTGCCCTGCCTCACTCCACAGCACTAGACAACTGCCTTCCCTCACCCTGGCAGAAGTTCAGAGGATAATTTTCTGATGAAAGATAAAATAGGATTTCTGGCATGGAGAATACCAGGCATAGCTGAGACCTGGGTGCTGTTCTGAAACCAGGAGGAATAAGTACTTGGATCAATCAGGTCCCAGCAGGAAACAGACCCTCAAAGGATTCCACTGAGGGGAGTTCAGTAAAGGAACAATTTACAAAGATATATGGGCAGGGTTAAGAGAACCTCTAATAGTGGGGCAGCCAGGAACCAGCAGCAAGAAGTCTTACCACTCCCAACCCCTTAGGAGAGGTAAGGGTCCAGTGTTACAGGGCTTCCCATTGACATACCCAACCAGAAGCCAGAGAGCAAGGGGGCTCAGGTGATGTAGTTCTTAGATACTAATGTACTAAGGCAAAAAAAAGGTGAAAAATGGATGTAGACAGGCAAGAAGAAAATAAGCAGCAGTGATCTTATAAATGCCAACTCCTCAGTGCTAAGTGGCACAGCTTTCTTCCACTCTAGGCTACCAGAAAACCGACATACATCAACTCTCCTGGAGAGAAGAGAATTCACAGCTGGGTTGAACAAGGCCACACACTGCCCTCTTATTTTAGCTCTCATATTAAAAAGTGTCCTTTTCACGATCTACTTCATGCCACGTTGTTCACATTTCTGTATCTTTTGTTGGTGATTTTGCTATTTCAGATGGCCCCCAAGCACAGTGCTGAAGCGCTATTTAATGTCCCTAAGTGCAAGAAGTCTTTGATATACCTTACAGAGAAAATGTTTAAGTGTGTTTCATTCAGACATGAGTTCTTACACTTGACACCAAAAGTGTGATGCGTAAAAGAAAAAACTGATGATATGGACCTCATTAAAACTTAAAAATTTTGCTGTGTGAGAGATCTTGTTAAGAGGATGAAAAGCTACGCTACGGACTGCAAGAAAACATTTTAAAAACCACATATCTAACAAAGGACAAACATCTAGAATATGTCAACAAATCTAAAATTCAATAGTTTAAAAAAATCCCATCAGAAAATGGATAAAAGACAAACATTTCACCACAAAGGAAGATATACTGACGGCAAATAAACACAAGGAGGATGTTCAACACCATTAGCCATTAGGAAAGTACAAATTAAAACCACAATGAGATATCACTACACACCTGTTAAAATGACTAAATAATGAAAACACCAAATGCTGGTGAAGATGTGGAGAAACTAGATCATTCATACATTACTAGTGAGCTCTAAAAAACAGTTTGGCAGTATCGTAAAAACTAAATATGCAACTTCCATATAATCCACAAACTGCACTCCCAGACATTTATCTCACAGAAATGAAGACTTCTATTCACACCAAAATCAGCATATGAATATTTATAGTATCCTTATTCATAATAGCTCCAAACAGGAAACACAGATGTCCTTCAATGGATGAATGAATAAACAAAATGTAGTACATCAATATGATGAAATATTATTTTGTCATTTAAAAAAACGAAGTTCTAAAACATGTTATAATATGGATGAGCCTTGAAAACATTATATTAAGACACAAAAGACCACATACTATGTGATTCCATTCATACAAAAATCTAAGGTTAATCTATGGAAAGTAGATTAGTGGCTGTTCAGGGCTGAGGTTGGGACAGGGGGAGATAGAAGGATGATAATTAAAGATAAAGGTTTTTTTCTTGACATGATGAAAATGTTCTAAAGCTAATGATTGTGAAGATTAGGGCACCAGGGTGGCTCAGTGGTTAAGCATCTGCCTTTGGCTCAGGCTGTGGTCCTGGAGTCCTGGGTTCGAGTCCCACATCAGGCTCCAGTGGGTAGCCTGCTTCTCCCTCTGTCTATGTCTCTGCCTCTGTGTGTGTGTGTGTCTATCGTGAATAAAATCTTTAAAAATAAAAAAGATTGTGAAGATTGTACATATCTGTGACTATACTAAATACCTAACTAAAACTAAATTGTACACTTTAAATGGGTAAACTTATGGTATGTGAATTATAACTCAACAAAAAGATTAAAAAAGAAATTTGTGAAAGGAACACAAACTCCTTTGAAACAGTGAAACAACTGTTCTCTAAAGGGAGAGACTGCATTGAAATGGGCTCCCTAATTTCTTTTTTTAAGATGTATTTTTTTACTTGAGAGAGAGAGAACGCACCCACATGCATGACTTGGGGAAGAGGCAGAAGGAAAGAATATGCAAGCAGACTCCTGCTGACGTGGGGCTCAACCCCACAACCCATGAGATCAGGACCTGAGCCGAAAGCAAAAGTTAGACAATCAACTGAGCCACCAGGTGCCCCTGGGCCCCAGCCCCCCCCTCCCCAGTTATAAAAGGGAATAAGAGAATACTTGACTGGCAAAGGCCAAACTCACCCCTAATGGTCAGAGGCAAAGTGGGAATGGCTATTATAATAGGTAGGGTAATCAGAACAGTTTGATACACAGGGATATTTGGCAGTGGCTAACTGTTCTTGGGATACTTAGGACCAAAACAGATAAGCAGGACAGATAAGGTCTGTACGATCTGCATAACCAAAAAAAAAAGTTACAATAACCAAAAATAATCCAACCAGTCACCAAAAGAGACAAAATCTCTTGCCAAAACTCAGACTTGATTTAAGTCACGATTCTTAAGTACAATTAATGAGGGTGAAACTGATTAATTAATAAGGTAAGAACCTACAAATAACAAGGATCCATTCTAAATCTTCCACCTAGCTTTTCACAAAGGGATCCAAGGGGTAACTATACACTGCAGAAAGGAAAATGCCTGCACATTTTAATACTGTTAAGGATTTGTTCTTAGCTAACACTAATCCCTTGGGACCCAGAAGACCACCATGATCCACTGGTCAGAGGAGAGAGGTTCGGCCAGCTTTACCCCAGTTTGCCTCCTGGTGGAGCCAAAGGAACACAGACATGCTATAGCTATTTCCTCAGTTCTTGAGTGTATCCTTGGAACAGATACACTTAGCAACTGGCATAACATTGCTGTGGCTCCCTAACCCACTAAATAAGAAAAAGCCCAGTGGAAGTATCTGAGCACCTTCCCCCATGTGTTCCCCACTCCTGCAAAATAAAGTTAATAACACATCTAGGGGAAGGAGGTAAAGAGAGCAGAAAGGTATCAATCCCACCATCAAAGACTTGAAAAATCCAGGAGTGATTTTTCTTATCCCACTTAAATCACCTATTTGGACTATTCACAAGATACATGAATTTGGGAGAATAAAGATACACTATTTTAAATTTAAAATGTGATAATGTTAACTAAAGCTACTATTCAGTATCTAGTAAGAATATACTCTTTTTATGTCCTCTGGAAAATTTAAAATTACTGGGATTATCTCTTATTTAAATATTTGGTATAATTTACCACTGAAGCCCTGAGCGTCTAGTTTTCTTTGTGAGATTTTAAGTTATGAATTCCATTTCTTTAACAGTTATATTACTCGTTTGCTCCTTATCCCTAAGGCTTTTTTTTTAATGTATTCTTATTTTTTTTAAGTAGGCTCCACACCCAACATGGAGCCCAATGTGGGGTTCCGACCCATAACCCTAAGACCAAGACCTGAGCTAAGATCAAGAATCAAACACTTAACCAACTGAGCCACCCAGATATCCTTGCCTAAGTTTTGATAAATAATATTTTTCAAGGAACTTTTCATTTGACCTACATTTTCTTTCTCTTTTAAAGATTT
Organism: Vulpes lagopus; assembly: GCF_018345385.1. Classification (NCBI taxonomy): domain Eukaryota; kingdom Metazoa; phylum Chordata; class Mammalia; order Carnivora; family Canidae; genus Vulpes; species Vulpes lagopus. The sequence goes on along the minus strand of NC_054836.1, from coordinate 38,375,382 downwards.
ATTTATTGAAGAGAGGGAGAGGGCACACGTTGCACATCATAAAAGTGCATGAGCATGGGGGAAGGTGTAGAAGGAAAGGGAGAAAGTCTTAAGCAAATTCCTGCTAAGCACTGAGCCTGATGCATGGCAAGGAGCTCCACGTGGGGCTTAATCTCATGATACTGAGATCACAACCTGAGTCAAAACCAAGAGTGAGCGGCTCAACTGACTGTGCTGCCCACACACTCCTACATGTTTAATAAAGTAATGCTTATTTTCTTTTCAATGTCTTTAAGATTTGTCATTTTTCATATGGATTTTTAGTACCTTTTCTGTTGATCCTTCTTATCACTTATCTCTTGTATTAGTCTATTCTCTTACTTTCAAACCTTTTGTATTCTTGTGTTTTAGATGTATCTTCTTTATGTAGAGAACAAATATTTCAGTTTTTGAAAAATCCAATTTGAAAATCTCTGTGTTATAACAACAGAATTTAGTTCATTTTATGTAGTAACTGATCTCTCTGGGTTTAAACCTACCATCTTACAGTGTGTTATCCTTCCTGTTTTTCCTTTTCTTGCCTCTTTAAAAAACTAATCACATTCCATTTTTTCCATTACTTTGAAAAACATATAGAACTTTTCTATTATTCTCTTAGTTTCCCTAGAAACTACAATATACTCTCTTCCTGAATAGCACAATATATAGAATATTTTAACTCTACTATTGTGATTTATGTGCTATAGTTGTTGCCATATATATTAATATTAATGCACACTTTTTATTATATTAAAATAGTCTGGCAATAAAAAGGCTGCTTATAGAATACTGTTAGGTTAAACTTTACTTACAGGATGTTAAATCCTTAGAATTAAGGTTTCCCTCAGAAAAAGATTAATGAAAACATTGATTGCTTTTCAGATTTGATAGTCACTGCTTCAAAAGGTGGTTTTACCTGAATAAAACAAATAAAACCTGAATAAAAACAAACAAAAAAACTTCAGAACACAAATAACACTTTTATTTCAGTATGCATCCACATCTCAGCATTTAGTGGTCCTGAACAGAAAAGTGGAAAAATGCAGCAATTTGCCAGGAAGTGAAGCCCACCAATTTCAGGGGTCTGCTGTGCACACTGAGTTCTTTCTTAATCTCTGCTGAGGACCATGATCATAAAGCAGCAGCATCAAAAACAAAATACGCACCAAATTCAACGTTCTTTTTGTTCCAGTTGTCAGATTCCAAACGAGACCCACGTGGATTCCAAGATGACCAAATGAGAACTCTGTTTAAAACCTCAAGTTTTAAAAGCAAAAGCAATTACAGGAAAAGAAAACAATTCATTCAGAGGAATTACGTGTGCTTACAAATGTCTTCTGTGGCCTTTCTCCGTGTTTTACCACCAAGAACTTTGAGAGCTGGCAGGTCTGAGTGCCCCTGGTGGCTGTTCTTCTCATTTTAGCAAAACCTGAGCTGAAAAACTGCCATCAGCTGATGATGACAGCAAAGAGTGGCAGGGCTAAGGATCTAATATTCATTCCCAGGCTGCTGGAGAATGAGTAAATTGATTCCAAAACTAAATAAGGGAAGTCAGAAACTCTTTCCAACCTTACCTGATGGCTTTTAGCCAAAGCAAGGAAGTGTCATGGAAAGTGCTAAGTGATGATGGTACAAAAAGGGACTTGAGGAGAAGGAAGGAAAGAGCAGCACCATTAAGGTAGGGGGAAAGCTATGGAGAAAACCCTGAATTCCTCACCAAAGGCCAACTTCAGAGGGTAGCAGAGGAGGTCACAATCTATGCCTTGGCCAAGGGTGGTAGTGGGAAGTAAAGAAAGGACAATGGCTTGGAAGTGGGAGGGCATCATTTAAGACTAAAAAGAAAGAAACCAGGAGTGCAGATGGAGTACTCCACACACACCCAGCTATATAGCCCCACAGGCTGTGACCCAAAACCTTCACACCTACTCTAGCAAGCCACCCCAAGCTAGAGGGCTGTTGCAGGGAGGGGGGAATGAAGGGAAGAAGGGAGAAAGGAATTGAGGGAGGGGTGAGGGATGAGAAGGGAAGGCAGAGACCCCAGACCATGTAATCAGCAGCAAGGTGACTGTGTGATTTGTCTTTTCATAGTTGAGTTAGGTGTGCCCCACTGGTTATGATGGCAATCTATTTATACTTCCTTGATCCCACAAGTTCAACTATGTAGACAGTGATTACACTTGACAGGATTTGTTATAGCACAACTTATGTGTTTCAAGTGGACAAAAAATTAGTATCATTTACAGAAGGGGAGCTTCCTTTCCAGTACTTCTAGGTCTATAAGACATAGCTAGGAAATTTACTACTATGGAAAATAAGGGCTGCTTAAATCAAAGGCTGGAGGGGAGAGGTCCTGTAGTTTCTCTTTTTGATTAATTGCTATAACACTGTCCTTCCGGTGGCTGAGGGAGTTTCATGTTTTCTTTAGCCATCATCAGGCTCCACAGCTCTTGCAGGACAAGTTTAATGCTATATGAATCCTGCCATTTTGCTAGCACTGGCATGGTTCTTGGGTCCACCGCTCCATTAGAACTATTAACTCCATTCATATTAATTTTTGTTACAAATCTTACAAAAGGGAATCTTCTGGGTATTTAGCTCCACATTCTATTTTAAGGCTGTATATGAGATTTTCATAAATTGTTCCTAGAGGCCTAATTATCATCCCTGTCCATCTTATAAGTGTCATGTCTTCACCATCTTCTAGACCCAGCTAACTGCCATCTCATACTCTTTTCTGGCCTCCTTCTAGTTCTTCCAAGTCAAAAATTGCAAGGGACTTTTACTCCTGAGCCCATGGTGGCTGCCATCTTGTGTCACTTTGTATATATTTCAGCTACAAAAAACATCATTATTTGAACAATGTCCATTTAGATTCAATGACATATTTATCTATGTTGTTGCTCTTGATTTTTCCTTTATCTTTGATCTCTTAATCTGTAATAATTCTTTTGTATAAGAGCACCCTTTAGAATTTTCTTCCTTGTGGATATGCTGGTGACAAACTCAGTTTTTGAAATGTCTTCCTTTCTTTTTTTTTTTTTTTTTTTTTTTTTTAAATTTTTTTTTAATTTTTTTATTATTATTTATTTATGATAGTCATACGGAGAGAGAGAGAGAGGCAGAGACACAGGCAGAGGGAGAAGCAGGCTCCATGCACGGGGAGCCCGACGTGGGATTCGATCCCGGGTCTCCAGGATCGTGCCCTGGGCCAAAGGCAGGCGCCAAACCGCTGCGCCACCCAGGGATCCCTGAAATGTCTTCCTTTCTTAAGAAATATTTTGCCAGATAAAGAATTTAATTTGACAGTTATTTTCTTCCAGCACATCCATATACTGTCCTCTGGCTTCCACTGTTGATGTAGAGAACTCAGTGGTCAGTACAAGAGTTCTTTGAATATCAGTATTTTTCCTCATTTTGCTTTTACATTATCATTGTCTTGTTAGTTTTTTTTTTATTTATTTATTAGGAATGACTGATTTTCTTAAATCTATGAACTGGTATCTTCCACTCAAATATTGTTTCTACCCTATTCTCTCTTCTCTCCTTCTGGGGCTCCACTTAAAAGTACATTATACATTATCTCAGTATCCTCTTTTGATTATTTTTCAGTTTTAGAATGTCTATTTGATTCTTGTTCAAATCTGTTATTTTTTTTTAAAAGATTTTATGTATTTGAGAGTGAGAAAAAGACAGCAGGGGTAGGGGGAAGGACAAGCAGATTCCCCCGAGCAGGGAGCCCTATGCGGGGCTCCATCCCAGGACCCTGAGATCATGACCTGAGCCAAAGACAGACGCTCAACTGACTGAGCCACCCAGGCACCCCTGTTATTTTACACATATATACTTTCCAGTCGTCTTCTAAAATGTTCAAGCCTGGCTTTTTATGTACAGAACATAATAAATATTTCATAGTTTATCTGATGATTTTAAAATCTGGAATCCCTACTACTCGACTGTTGCTTATGCTAGTTCTCACTCATATTGTGGATCTAATGATCTTTCCCCCTTTGCTGAACACCTTAAAAACTTTATTTGTAGTAATAACCTGAGACTTAAGCTGATATTACCTACTTCCAGAGAGAATTTTCATTTGATTCTACCAGGTGCTTAAAGGCAACAGAATTCCTAATCCAAGTTCAAAATTTAAGATTTTCCCTAAAGAAATCAGGCCACAGATCTTGTAAGATCAGTATTTCCTCCAGTTTATCCTCACTTCCAGCCTGCAGCTCTTTGAAATGCTGACCGAAAGCAAGGGCTGTTTGCCAGGTACCAGGTTCTCAACCTCTGCAAGTCCTGACCTGATATTATAAATAGAAATACATACATTTCTACATACAGATATAAGTATCTATATATATAAAGACAAATAGTGTGTCCAATGATCCCTGCAGCTGGTATTTCCACCTTTGTGAAGGTTCCTTCTACATTGTACCAGGATCAGTGACTGGTAACAGAAGTAATGGTATATCACTTCTAGGATTATTAAAGACTGGCATCTGTCTTAGCTTCTCTGTCTTGGGGAAGCAAGTTCCATGTGGTAAGCAGTCCAATTCACAGGCCTCCAGCTAGGAGCCAATAAGGAACTGAGGCCTGACAACCATGTGAGTAAGCTCAGACTTGGATTCTCTAGTCTACTTGAGCCCTCAGATAACTGTATCTCTTCAACAGTTTGACTGCAAACTCACAAGAGACTCTGAGCCAGAACCAAAACGCAAAGCTGCTTCCACAGAAGCTGTAAGGTAATACGTCTGCTTATCATACTATATGCAGTGTATTTCAGTGATAATTTTTATTTCTACAAATTAGCTTTGGCTCTTTTTAAAAATCTGTTTTTTGATAGTCTCTTGTTTGTTGCAAATGCTTTTGCTTTCTTCTTTGTCTAAATGTTTTAAATGTCTTCGTATTATACATTAGAAAGGTAAATAAAAATTTTCTCTGTTTATAAAGGAAAATGACATTGTTTCCCCTTTTAAGAACGTTTTCTGTGAAAATCCAAAGTCCTCACTCTAGCCTTTAAGAATGTAAGTTTCTCAGAGGTCTGGGCTTTATCCCTTTTGGTATGTAAACACCTAGGAAGACAAGAGCTTCTTCACCTTAGGAGCCTAAAGTAGGTACAACTACTTATTTCTCAGGAAAACAAGTTTTATTATTCTTTTGGATGAGGACAACTAATTAAATAAATGGCTACCCCAATTCCTGAGGGAACTCAGGGTAAAAGAAAGTGAAAAAAACTCAACTGAGAAGGATCTGGCCACAAACTGTAATGGCAAGTCCTCCTACAGAAAACTGGTTACCATTAATCCATATAACAAGCAATAATTGTGTGGCCAAAAGGGAAATAGGCTACTATTGATCATAAAGCCTCACGTTTATTACGTGCTAACTAAAACCAGTATGACAGAAAAGCATTATAATTAATTTAGCTGTATAAATTGTGTGAGACTTTATTCTGATTTGGTAGTTTCTTGTAGACTACTTATATATAACCACTTTATTGTGCTTACCCAATAATGAACAAGTTTACTTTCACAATATAGTAAAGTGAGGAGACATCTCTTTCCTGCTAAGATTTTTACTTCTCCATTGATATCTAATAATTCCAACTCCTATGGCCCTTTGCGGGTATAATTTTGCTCTTTGTGTTTTTCGTAATGATCTCATGCTTGGCATTTCTTAAGTGTAGGAATCCTGAAGGCCTGGGTTAAAATATTTCTCTGCAGATTTATGTTTGCTTCTGCCAGATACCGGAACACATTGCCCACCCACAGCTACTATGTTAATTTTCCAGATAGAGGTTTCCCAGAGGGGCAGGTAAAGTATAATCAAACCCTAACACTGCATGAGAGCCCACCTGCAGTTATGAATTCTCAAAGGATACTTCTTCCTTCTACTCAGTACCCAAGGCCAAGCCAGTCAAGACTAACCTGGTTATTCCCTCTGCCGGTGAAGAGACTGTATTTTACACTTTGGATTCAAGGGTTTCAGCATTACGCAGTAGTCTCACCCAACAAAGGGATCCAAGGGCTGTGGTTACCTTCCCTTCCCCCTCTAACCTTTTTTTTTTTTTTCCCCTCTAATCTTTTATGAGCTTTACTCTCATTCTGCTGATCTATTAAAGCCTAAAGCTCTTTTACTTCAGCAAAAGTCCCTAGGGTACCCCAAAGTCAGCCTAAGCTTACCATGTTCATTTTTCAGTTCTTGTTCCCCACCTCACCCCTGCCTCCAACTAGATTTCTCTTACTTTCTTAATGACCCTCATTAAGTGTTTTGGTCTGAGTGAAGAGGGTATCTTATCATTAGGTCTTTTTCATCAGAAGGGTCTTTAAAGGGATCCCTGGGTGGCTCAGCGGTTTGGCGCCTGCCTTTGGCCCAGGGCGCGATCCTGGAGACCCGGGATCGAGTCCCACATCGAGTCCCACATCGGGCTCCCGGTGCATGGAGCCTGCTTCTCCCTCTGCCTGTGTCTCTGCCTCTCTCTCTGTGACTATCATAAATTTAAAAAAAGGGGGGGGGGTCTTTAAAAATACGGCATCTATAATGTTGGTAGAAGGGAAAAACCTAAGGCATTTGCTTTGTCATAGTTACACCCCTTACCAGCCACTATCGAGCCTACGGAGAAGATGGAGGTAGACGAACAGATGCAACATAGAACATAAAACCGGGGGGGGGGGGGTAGATAAATTAAATAAATAAATATAATGGAATAGAATAGAATAGAAAACCGAACAACTGCAGAATTATCATTGTTCTCAACTAATTCCCTCAGGTATTGTGAGTAAACTGTAAATACTGTGTGTCTCTTCCAAACTTGAATACATAGATATTATAAAACATAATAGGTGTGATTTCTGTTTCACGGGATGCTTTTGTGGCCCTAGTGTGTGCAATTAGAGGGAAGTCGAAATCAGGACGTAGAAAACAATAAAAAAAATAATCTGGTCGTATAGAGAGACGGATGGTGTGGAGCAGAAATCATGGTACCCGTGGTCTGGAAGGGGAGTAAGGTAATATAGTTAAGTTTACTGCTTGACTTGGGAGTAGGAAGAAGATGGCTAGAATGTAAGCTCCACCAGAGAAAGAGTCCTCCACGACCTACTCCAGGTAAATAATATGCATTCAATAAACACTTGTGAATGGATAACGGCAGTGCTAGAACATGAGAAAGGAGGGGGAAACCCATTCACAACTCGGGGGCTGAATTAGCGGGGGCAAGGGAGTCCAGAAAAAATATTTGCCAGGGACAGAACTGAGCACGTCTGGAAGGAGAGCTAGTTCTGGAGGGAAAGGATGATCCCCGGAAGCTGTGGTTATCAAACCTGCCTTTGTCATATGACCCCAACCGCATTACATCTCACTTGAACCGGTCATTCAGCCCAGGTTAGAGGAGATGCAAATCCTCTCTAGATTTCCAACAATGCTCTAGCCACTTGACAAGGCTCCTCGCTAGCGCCTGCACATCCTCCTCGTTCCGCACAGACACGCGAGGGAGAGACGGGTGTCGGCGGAAAAGCCGGCAGGTGCGGGGCCAGAGCTACAATCCAGCTTCCCTGCTGCAGACCCGGGGTGTCCGTCAAGGGGGGGGATGTCAAAGTAGCAGAGTGAAGGCGAAACAGTACGTCGGGAGCTCAGGTCCAACTCTCACAACTCCGGGTTCCAGGCGATGCTTTGGGGCGCGGCTGGCGGCAGCCGCGAAAGCAGGACAGAGACTGCGGAAAGGCCGCCAGCGGCACGGACAGCAGCCAGGAGACCTCTACGTGCGTCAGAGTTGGGGCGTTCCCCTCCGGGCAGCAAAACGCCCCCCCCCCCTCCAAGCGCATTACGTCAACGAGCCCAAGAGCAGTTACCTTAGCACAGTAACGCCCTCCATCCACCACGCGACTCCGCTCCACCCTCCCCTTGGGCATACGCATGCGCAGAAAGGCAGGACGGTGACGTCAGCCCTTCCCGGCACCGCCTCGTTGTCGTACATCCAGCGGCCTGTCGTAACTGCCGGCGGGAGAGCAGAAGGGCACCCGCGCGGCACACCCTACCCTGCTGGCCGGCCTCCGCGCCGGTCGTTAACGCAGGCCCTGGAGCCTGAAGCCAATGAGGCGCGGTGACGTCACTGCGTAGCAGGCCGCGCAGCCGCAGGGCGGGCGGCGAAGGGCCGCATCGAGTTCGGTTGCACCGACACCGGTACTTAGGTGCGGACCGGCGTGTCCTTGGACTTAGAGAGCGGGACGTCCGGCTTGCGAGCGGGCTTCTTCGTTTCGCGCGCGCGACAGAAAGGCGGTGAGCGCCGGGCGCGGAGGCCGCGGCGGGCGGGAAGCCGAAGCACGGGGACGCGCGACTGTGTCGAGGGGTGCGCGCCCTGGCCGAGGCCGGCGCCCGGGTTCGGCGAGTGGGGCGCACCTGGGGCCGGAAGGCCCGGGCTGACCCCCCGCGCCTGGGGCCGGCCAGAAGCCGGTGGGCTGCGGCTGGAGATGGGGCGGAAGGGGGCGGAACGCCGGCTAGGACGGGGAGTGGGCTCGATCGGGGCCCTTAAAGCCCGGAAGCCGCTTGGATGCTGACCCAACCCAGACCGAGGCCCGGGGGTCTCGTAGCCGGGGCCCGGGGCTGTGGAAGTGACAGACTTCCCGGGATGAGGGCGGGAATGTGGGGGGCTGTGCGCAGCGCCTCGGCCTCCTGCAGAGGCGGCAGGAACCACCGCTCCTGCAAAAACGAGCCCTTTTCCTTCCGAGTCACTTGTCGCTTTTCCCCCCTTAACCTGCCTAGGCATCCCGGGAAGGCAGGTGTCATCAGTCTCCTTGAAAGCCCGATTGGGTGACCTCGTGGGCGTCTCCAGAGAGCCCAGAGCTGGAGGACGGATGGGAGACCTCCCACCCGCACAGCAAGGACGTTTATACCGGCCTGAGCAGGCTGTTAGCAACCACAGGACTTGGGTTTTGTAAATGTATTTTGACTTATCAGAGGTGGCTTCACATTGCAGTCTGATTAAATAGGCTTTCTTAAAAGCTGAAAGTTTTGGTAGTTTGGTAGTTTTGGTTTAGTGTAATCATGGTTTTCGACTTGACTCAGATTTGTGACTTTCTGTGACCTTGACCTCAAACTTTTGAAACCGTTTTTGAACTAGGTTCCCACTTTGCTTACTTGGGCTTTAGTTCTATCCCTCCAATACACATAGATGTGTATTTAAGGAAGTTGTTCCAGCTAGTGGTTTTGGTACCTAGAGAGCCTGTCGCAAGCACACTAAGTAAAACTAGATTTCGCCCTGGTGATTAATACTCTAGATTTGCAGTGTGTTAGTAATTCAGTCCCTGGAGCGACCACTGGTTGGTTTTCACTGGATTTTTACTCGGAGAAAAAAAGTAATGGAGTCTTTCATTTTTAGATTGAAAAATGGGTGATGTTGAGAAGGGCAAGAAGATTTTTGTTCAGAAGTGTGCGCAGTGCCATACTGTGGAAAAGGGAGGCAAGCACAAGACTGGGCCAAACCTCCACGGTTTATTTGGGCGGAAGACCGGTCAGGCCCCTGGATTTTCTTACACGGATGCCAACAAGAACAAAGGTAAGGGTCTGGGAGGTGTGGGGGATCTGTTAAATAACAGAAGCACAATTTCATGAATATAACCAATGATAAGCCATTTATCAGAAGTGTAAGATACTTAACAATAACAATACGTCCTTCCTTGTTTAGGCATCACCTGGGGAGAGGAGACCCTGATGGAGTATTTGGAGAATCCCAAGAAGTACATCCCTGGAACAAAAATGATCTTCGCTGGCATTAAGAAGACAGGGGAAAGAGCAGACTTAATAGCTTATCTCAAAAAAGCTACTAAGGAGTAATAGTTGGCTATCGCCTTATTTATTACAAAACAAAAATGTCTCATGACTTTTTTTTTTTATGTGTACCATATTTAAATTGATCTCATTGACCAGAATTCAGATCATGAGTGGCTGATAGAAGGTTTCTCTTGGACAGTCCTGATTTAAATAAGATTGGCTTGTGGTTAAATGAATATGATCAGTTTTTTGAACTTTGATAGTAATTCTGGTTCAGCAAGTGCTCTCACTGTTTTCCCCTTCTAAAAAATATGATTGGAATTGATTAGAGATGTTTAGCTTTTCACAGAGATGGTAAATGCCACCTCTAAATTTATAGATTGGTTTTATATTTAGATTTATATAACTGGTTATATTAATATATTTAAATACTGAGGAAATCCCTTCACTCTCTCAGAACAGCAAGACTCAGCTGTGTTTCAAGTTGTGTTCCCTAGCCTGTTAAAGGCAGTGGCTGAAGATAAGCTGGCAGTGTCCACTTTATCTTTTTGGTCTTAACTATGCCAATTTAATTAAAATTCTTTGCATCTAAAATGTTGCCTTTTGCTAATTGAAAGGCATTTTAGTGTGGTTTGTGCGTAATATTAAAATTTTAACACTTAGGTTTTATACACCTGTAAGGTCAGACGCTTTTAAAATTTAGTGTGAGGAGATACAGCAGCACACTTGGCTTGTGAATTCTTGACTAAGACTAGGTTATTATTCAGGATTGTCTTCTAAACAGCTATTCAGTGACACAAATGTGGAATTAACCATGTATGTATGATTGGTAATGGTGCTTTTGCCAACTCCTTAGAAAGGTTGAAATAGAGGAGATCCGTCATCAGCACAAATTTGTAAATTATGTGATAAGGTTTAAGATAATTAAAAACAAAGTCACAGATCATGATTTTTCTAATGTGCTTGATTTAATGACTGCCAAAATTTTGAGTACAAGGATCCTAAGCACTGGTGGAGCAGTGTTACTAGCCATAGTACTTGATTGTTTACTTAGTCCTCTAGGACAGTGCGAATTAGAACAACACTTCAGTCATTGATCTTTAGAATTTCTATTGGCCAGAATGAGGAGTGGAGTGTTTATGCCAAATATAGATAGAATAACGTGCTTCTATTCCTAGTTTTGTGGTATATAACTGTATGATTTATATACCAAGTTATTTCATACATGGTCCATGCCATAAGATTTAGAGTAGGCCCTGGAAATTTTAATGGAGATGATGAGATTCTCAGTGAAAGAAATCTGGTGGTGATGAGAGCCAACCCTGGGACAATAAGGAGACTGGAAGAGGCCTTGTCAGTGCTTCCAAAGGTAATGAGGGTAATAGGTGGCTTGTGAAGGCTTGACAAAGCAGTTTGTAATTGGTGAATCTTATTTTCAATCATTGGAGAACTGTAAGTAAGCAAAGAAATCAGGAAACCTGTTGTAATTCAGGGAAAAGTCTTTGTAACAGAGAACTTGGTAACTGCAGAAGATAGTGGTATTCAGAGACAGTATAGCAATTTATCTTCTAAGAATTGTAGATGATCATGGGAAGATATGGAGACCAGGAAGATATTGATTTACTTCTCTGCCTCCTACGTTAACTAAAGCCTGTGTTGGCAGAGATAATTACTAAGTACCTGCTGTGTTCCAGTCCAGTTGTACTCACTAAGTGCCCCCGGTGCATTACTTATAACAACGTTAAGTGCTCCTACAGTTAATTCAAAAGTGAAATTCCCAGCTTTGAGGTGTATACGCTCTCAGGAAAAAAGAAGACAAAAACACTCTTTTTTTAAAAGATTTTACTTATTTATTCATGAGAGACCCAGAAAGAGGCAGAGACACCGGGAAAAGCAGGCCCCATGCAGGAAGCCGGACGTGGGACTTGATCCCGGGACTGCAGGATCACACCCTAGGCTGAAGGCGGCGCTAAACCACTAAGCCACCCGGGCTGCCCAAAAGAAAAAAATCTCTAACACATCTTCATTCCTACTGCTCCATTATAGGTGGGTTGGTGCTGTCACAAATGAGTCAGATGTTTTTTTTAAGGAGTGTTTCTTCCAAGTGCCACCTACACTCTAGATGTTGCCTAGAAAAATCTGTGATGATGGATTATACTTGTGCTGTCCAATACAGTAGCCACTAATCACATTTGGCAATTGAGCCCTTGAAACATGGCTAAATTTTAGCCATAAATGGCTATAAGACGGCTGTAAGAGCATTGATATCTCAGAAAGCACTCAACTGGTAAGCACTGGAATATTTTTCATTTTATAACCACATCAAATTCTTCTAAAGAAGTAACTGAATTGTCATATCTAGTGTTCTTTTTTTTCTTCTCTCAATTAGCTCTGATGATCCCTAGGATTTTTGGCACCCTTGACTTATTTTATTCTCCCTTGGTTTAAGTTAGCTTCGCACTCAATGTGGAATAAAACACATAGGTGTCATAGAATCCTTACACATGTTGCTATAATCTGCCAATCCAAATACATTTTTTTCACATGACATTTTGGCCAAATTCTAGCCCTATAACTGAGATTGCTTTATAGACTTTATTCACTTCTCAGTTTATCTCCACTGCCTCATAAGGTGTATGGGACAATTACTGTCTCCTTTTTTATATCAAAAGTAAACAGGCTCAGAGGGGTTGTTGCTGTCAAAGGTCACACAGGCATTATGGAGTAGTATCACATAAACTGACTTGCCTTTTTATACTGTCTTCTAAAACTCCATATAAATTGGTTATCTGGGATCCCTGGGTGGCGCAGCGGTTTGGCGCCTGCCTTTGGCCCAGGGCGCGATCCTGGAGACCCGGGATCGAATCCCACATCAGGCTCCCGGTGCATGGAGCCTGCTTCTCCCTCCGCCTGTGTCTCTGCCTCTCTCTCTCTCTCTGTGACTATCATAAATAAATAAAAATTAAAAAAAAAAAATAAAGTCTTAAAAAAATTACATTAAAAAAAAAAATTGGTTATCTGTTGGGCTCTTCACAGAACTCAGACTTTTCTTGCTAAAGACTACGTTCTCCAGACCTCTCAACCTCTGCAGCCCTCGTAAGTAGAGCCTGCTTGTCCTTTCCCACTGTCCACCACAGAGGCCATTGTGGTCTTGGCATTTTCCAGGTCATTGCTCTTCCTCACATGGGCAGAGCTACTTGTGTGAGATTCATGACATCTTTGTGGATCCTTTGCAGTTTTCTGTACTAGTGGACCTTCACTACGTTTATTGAAAATTTATGTACTCTGTTCCAATTCTTTTTTTTTTTTTTAAGATTTATTCATGAGAGGCAGAGGGAAAAGCAGGCTCCCCATGGGGAGCCTGATTCATGACTTGATGCCAGGACCCCTAGGACCATGACCTGAGCCAAAGGCAGACACTCCACCATTGAGCCACTGAGGTGCCCCTGTTCCAACATAAAAAAAATTATACTGGTAACAGCTACATAAAAATGAACCAATGACCTGTCCTTAGTACCACTATCACCTCAAAATTTTTTACTTTTTTTTTAATAATAAATTTATTTTTTATTGGTGTTCAATTTTCAAAATTTTTTTACTTGATTTTAATTCTTAGTGCTTCTTTCCCATGGTTGCTACTTAGACTTGTTGCTGTAGAACTACTCTACTGAAATTTGAAATCCTCTTATACAACCTTATACTATCTCATGTCTTAATCTGTTCTATTTCCTTGAACTTGGAATTCCAGTCCCTGATCATTCCCTGTGGCATTCCTTCCTTAGCCAACTTTTCCATATATCTTTTCAGTCACAGTATTGCCTGCACCCTCTACTTTTGTCACCTCTGTTCCTTTTTGTGGTATCTACTCTACACACACCCAGCCTGGGAGTAGCCCAGCTGTCTGCTTTCTCTACTTCCACACCCCATCTGATCATTACTGGAGAAAATCTACATCAGCCAAATGGCAGCACTGTTATAAATCTCTGATTCAACTGAACCAGCAGACACCCTGCACAACTGTTCTTTTATAGAACCATTTTTTCCTAGTCTTCCTCATGGTTAATTTTAAAAAAATCATGCTCCTCCGGCTTATCTCTCCTCACAGTAGATGAATGACCTTGTCCCCCATTTCAGAGGTGAATTATTCCTGACTCTCAAGCAAGGGTTTTGTCATCTCCCATCCCCCACCTTGTTAATTAAGATATCGTTCAGAACGTTCAATTATGTCAAGAGCTCCAGATGTCACTCCAGCATGGTCAATATAACACCCATTTCCAACCCTATCTTCTGCCTCCCTCTCCCATAGAAGTTCAAAGAGCTAAACGGTTTCATTTCAATGTAGGAACTTAACATTGGGAACCATACTCCCAACAGAACAAATACTGGAAATTACAGCTTTTCTTAGTTTAATGAAATTGTAGCTGGGCCTGGGTAATACATCTGGACTAAAAAAAAATCATTACAATTTGGGGAGGATAGGGGAAATCTGTAGGTTTTCTAAGTCCCTTGCACTGAGTTGGCACATATTGTCACATAAAACTATATTTCTTACTGGTAGGACCTGAGCTCTGCTGGCACTGCTCAGTGGAATCCTGCACAGTAACGTTTATGTGCCTACAGTTAACTCATCTGTAATTTGACATTAATTACAATAGCCCTGAAGGTCGTTGTAAGGATTAAACAAGAGAATGTGTTTGGCACATTGCCTGGCACTCTAAACACTCTCAAACATTAATTTTGAACTGGGTGGGCAGTACAGTTTGTTAATAGCTGGACAGATTGCACAAAAGCAAGACCAAGAAGACTCTTCTAACTGAAGTGGTATAATGAAAGAGAAGTGCCTGGGATTAGAGGTTTGTATCCATGACTCTGGTCCATAATTTTGATAACTCAAACGGTGATGTCTTCTTATTAGTGACCAGGAACAAAAATCAATGAAGTCCAACATCCATCAATTCCATTTACCTTGAGAGGTTTTTGGAGGGAGATCTGAGATGTAATAAAGTTGAATGGGCACCTAATTTTCATACCCTGGTATCCAGTTTCTCTGGCATCCTGACAGACATAGTTGTTAGTACCCTACTTACTGGGATTATGCCAATCTGCCAACCTCTGAATCTTTAATCAAGAAAGACAAAATGGTTCCATGTCATTAAAGGCAGCTTAAAGGAATGCTTGGGTGGCTCAGTTGGTTAGCATCCAACTCTTGGTTTCAGCTCAGGTCATAATCTTCAGTCCTGGGATCAAGCCCCTTGTTGCACTTAGCACACACAGTCTGCTTCAGATTCTCTCTCTCTCTCTCTCTCTCTCTCTCTCTCTCTCAAATAATAAAGGCAGCTTAGAGAGCAAAGTTTAGGAGTCTGACTCCAGCCCTCCACTGTTTGACCTCCCAGAAGGATTTATCTGGAGGCTAAATCCAGGTCATACTATGGTACCACCTATAAGACCCTTGCCTATGAAGAACTAGTGCTTCTGTTTCCCAGCTTGGCACAGTGGTTGCTAAACATCACGAGCAATATTCAGGAGTTGTATTTTTAAAGAGTTTTGATTCTGGAAACCAGCACCTTGTAGAATTCTCAGATGGGTCATGTGTGATGTAACAAAATACCACTATACTAGCCAAACATTTATGTGCCCAGGTTAGAGACCATATGGGAAGAGATCTGTGGGAAAGATCTTTAATTTGTGAGTGTCCTGAATCAGAATAGGTTAAGATATTTGGTTTCTTGGTACATACATAATATTAGAGGGGAAAGGAATTTTAAAGAACCAAGGCTTAGTGGAAAAATAGGAAGGACCTGCTCATTTTGCCCCCAACATGATCTCTCTCAAAATAAAGTATTAGAAATCAAGATAAGGTAAAGACTCCAGTGCTCTTTTATAGCATAACAAAACCAAACATGGCCTGTGTATGCCAAATTCTCACTGTAGATATCCTACTTGAAATTCTGAAAGCTTTCTTTCTATTCTCCATCCTGAAGTTGATGAAGCAATTCACAACCAAGGCCTCTCTGTTGTAAGATACAAGAGAATTCAGGTAAGGTGTGTGATTTTGTAAGAGACCCTCTCAGCTGGAGCAGTTGTCCTCTTTACCCATGCTGGTTCTCCAACAGAATATTTTGAAAGTAAGCAACTAATACCTTTACCCTTGGCCTTCTACACACAGGAGCAATTTCTGAATCCAACTACTCTTGACAGGGAACTGCCCTTTAGGACCCAGCTCCAAACTCCCCACCCTTAGCTCCTTTCCTCTTTCATGGATCATTCCTTCTCAGCCTCATTTGTGGAGTTTTTTGGTTATGTGTGTGTATTGTCTATTATCAAAGAGACTGCTTTTTGGCTACTTGATACCCATTCTCCCCTTCGTGTTTAGTAACAATGTTGATGGTCTTTTTTTTTTTTTTTTAACAGTAGTAATATACCTATAAAAGATTATACTCTCCAACTTCCTTAGGTGTGGTCAGTGGTCAAGTGGAAGTCAATTGGGTGGGACTTAACAGGAAATCTCTAGAGAGATCTGACTCAGCCAGAGGACTGCCCTTTTACCCTTTCTCCTCTTCCTGCCTAGAAACTTGATGGGATGGCAAAACTCTAGCAGCCATTTTGGACTGTGTTGCATCACTGAAGATGAAAGCCATACACCTTAGGATGGCACAGCAGAAAGATAGAAGGAACTAGCACATTTGTGATACGGTCAAACTGCCATACTAGCCCAGACTTCTTTAATAGTTTAATAAACTTCCTTCTTATTTAAGCCATCATTATTTAAGTTTCTGTTATATGCAGCTAATTCTAATCCTAACTGATGCCCACCCCTTATATAATATTAGTGCTCCCCACAATTATGTCTTTGATATTTTTCTTTACATATTCTCCTTTTGGTATATCCACACACATGCTGGTGACTTCATATCTATATCTACAGTCCAAATCCCTTTTGAGCTCAAAAACCATATACTCCACTGCGTTTTGTACATCTTTTTTTGGGTTACCCCCTAGGCACTGTGGTAGGCTGAAAAGGGGCAACCCAAGTGTGTCTGTGCTCTAATCCCTAGAACCTATGAACACTACCTTATATGGCAAAAGAGACTGCAAATGTGATTAAGTTAAGGATTTTGAGATGGATAATTTAACCCGGCTTATACGGGTGGGCTTGATTAGTCAGAGAAGAAGGCTATGTGACAATGGAAGCAGAGATTGGAGGAATGTGGCCACACACCAAGAAATGCTGGCAGCCTCCAGAAACTAGAAGAAAGATGAATTGATTCTCTTTTTGAATCTCCAGAAGGAACTAGCCCTTCTAACACTTTGATTTTTAGCCCACTGAGACCCATTTTGGAATTCTGAGCTCCAGAACTATAAGATAATAAGTTTATGGTAATTTGTTACAATAGCAATAGGAAACTGATACAGGCATCTCAAACCTAACATATCCCAAAATAAATTCATCAACTTTTCCCCCAAAACCTGAACCTTTTATGTTTCCTGTCTTGATTATTATATCATCCAAAATATGAAATATATGAAATTAGTCATATATCCTAAATTTGCCCCACTGTCATCCTTCACTGATCACTTTGTATTTTCATTTCTATATACTGTCATTGAAATCAATTCCTAATTTGTCTGCATTATCTTGCATCATACAGTTATGGTAGCACAATGGTTCTCAACTGGGGGTAAATGTGCCACCTTGGGCAGGGGAGGAGGACATTTGGCAAAGTTCTGGAGGCATCTTTGGTTGTTACCACTGTGTAGGGGTGCTGTCAGCTGGCATCTAGTGGGTAGAGGCCAAGGATGCTACTGAACCTCCTATGGTACATTGAACAGTCCCCACAACAAATAATTCTCTGGCCTAAAATAGTGCTAAGGTTGAGAAAGCCTGCCATAGTCTTAAAACTAGTCTCTCTACCCTCCTATATTAAACCACTCCAGTCATGATGATTATAATTTCCAATTCCCTCATGAAATCTCCAGGCATATCTTACTGTACTTTGCAAATACTACATTTTTTTTTTTTTACAAACTGAAGGTTTGTGGCAACCCTGCATCAAGCAAGTCTATTGGCACAATTTTTCCAACAGCATTTGTTCACTTTGTGTCTCTGTATCACATTTTTGTTAATTCTTGCAATATTTCACACTTTTACCATATTTATTACAGTGATCGGTGATCTTTGATGTTACTATTGTTGTTCTGAGGCACCAGAAACCACACCCATATAAGATGGAGAACTTTATTGAGAAGTGTTTGTAATCTGACTGCTTCACTGGATGTTCCACTGTCTCTCTACTTCTCCTTGGGCCCATTATTCCCCAAGACAACAGTATTGAAGTTAGGCCAATGAATAACCCTACAACGGACTCTAAAGGTTTAAGTGAAAGTAAGAGTCAGTCTCTTCCTTTAATTCAAAAGCTAGAAATAACTGAAATTGTGAGCAAGGCATGTCATAAAAGTTGAGATAAGTCAAAACCTGGGCCTCTTGTGCCAAATAGCCAAGTTATGAATGCAAAGGAAAAGATAAGTTGCTTCTTATGGATGAGCAAAGAAAGTAGTTGCTTGAGATGGAATCTACTGCTGGTGAAGATTCTGTGAAGATTGTTGAAACAACAACAAAAGATTTAGAATATTATATAAACTTAGTTGAGAAAGCAGTGGGAGGGTTTGAGAGGACTGACTCCAATTTTGAAAGTTTTACAACCTTGGGGAACCTGGGCGGCTCAGTGGTTAAGCATCTCATGATCCTGGGGTCCTAGGATTGAGTACCGCATCAGGCTCCTTGCAAAGAGCCTGCTTCTCCCTCTGCCTATGTCTCTGACTCTCTGATGAGTAAATAAAATCTTTAAAAGTCCTACAGTAGACAAAATGCCATCAACCAGCATCCCACAGTACAGAGAAATCATTCATGAAAGGAAGAATCAGTTGATGCAGCAAACCTCACTGTTGTCTCACTTGAAGAAATTGCCACAGCCATCCAACCTTCAACAACCACTAGTCCATCAGGCAGCAGCCATCAACATGGAGGCAAGACCTTGTACCAGCAAAAGGATTACAACTCACTGGAAGCATTTTTTAGCAATATTTTTAAAGATTTTATTTATTTATTTATTTGACAGAGAGAAAGAGCACAAGCAGGGGGAGTAACAGGCAGAGCAAGAGGGTGAAGCAGGCTCCCCACCAAGCAGAGAGCCCAACATGGGGCTCAATGCCAGGCCCCCAGGATCATGATCTGAGCTGAAGGCAGACATTTAACTGAGCCACCCAGGCCACTCCTAAAGTTTTATGTTTAAGTAAGCTCTACACTCAACATGGGGCTCGAATCCACACCCTAAGATCAAGAGTCAAACACTCTACCTACTGACCCAGTCAGGCTCCCCAGCAATAAAGTATTTTTAATTAAAGTATGTATATATTCTTAAGACATAAGGCTATTTCACACTTAATTGACTATAATATAATGTAAACATCACTTTTATATGCACTGGGAAACCAAAAACATCATTTGCTTCATTGTAAATTTTACTTTATTGCAATATTCACTTTATATCTTCAAGATATAGTGTTATTATTGTTATTAATTGTAAGACTTAGAGTCCTTGACCAATAGTGTCAATATCTGGATCACTTATAAATCTATTGTCTTTTTATTCCCTTCAGTTTTCAATCATTTTGACATCTCTCTTGACATGCCAAGTAATTTTTAATTGAAGGATGACATGGAGTATTAAAAATTATAGTAGCTCTGGAATATACCTTCCTCCAGAAGTAGTTCACCCTTTCTTTGCGGGGTAGTTAGAATGGAGGCTGATTACCTTGATCCATTTAGAGACTGAGCTGGCTTGAGGCTGGGCTGAAATTCTGGAAAAGCTTTTTCTATGTCTGGTTTACCCTGATGTTAAAGTGTAGCCTTTTAGGATACCAGGAAATCACTTCTCAGCTTTGTAGCTAAGATCAAGTGTGGGGAGTTGACTGAGCTCATCCCAAGGTGAATCTTGAGCTCTACCCTCGTCTGCTCAGCGCTACTAGACTGACACAAGCTCCGTTGTGCTCTTCAGAGCCTGTCTGCTTGGCTTCTTAACACTGGTCAGCTTGAAAATTTGGCAAATGTCTTAAGGGCAGGGTGTTGGGTACACATTTTGCCCCTTCTTACTGAGACATTCACCCTTCCATTCTTTACTTTTCATTTCTTCATCCCCGAGAAGTTTCTCTACCTTTTGGTAGAGGCCCTCTGCCCAAGTGCTTCCCCTGGGTTCTTAGGGGTTTTGACCCACACCCAACTAAGTAATTGCCCAGAAAGAGAACACAGCTACACATTGTGGGTTCACCTCTCCCTCAAATTCTCCCTTCTCCAAGATTTTATCTTTTCAAGACCTGATTGCTTCTCCATTATCTTCGAGCAGTAGATGTAATCTACTTCATTGTAGCTCCACATGTGCGAGAGAGGTGCCCACCAGGCCTCGGAACTGTTCTCAGGCTCTATCCTCTGACCTGCCCCTGTAAAGGATTTGCCTGGCATCTGAGCCCTGCTTTAATGACAGAAGGCTGGTGTTCGCTCTCTTTCTCTACAATCTAACAGTGCCTCACTCCAGTTTAGTTCCCGACCCACACCAGCTTTACTCTGCATCCTAGGCCAGAGCGAATAACACTTAGGCTTTCTCTGTTTTTGTTTTCTGTTTTTTTCTAATAAGTAGGATTACCTGCTTTCTAAATCCTCCTCTCTCCTCATTGATAATTCTGAAGTTGTTTGCCAGCTCCAAATCAGGTATGAAAGTAGGCTCCTTTTGACATTCAGATACACCATTGCCTTCTGATTTCAAACTATTCCTGAAATAAAAGGCTTACTAGCCCTCCTGTAGGTTGCATTCTCTTCTATAAATTATAAATGAGTCAGTTTGTGACTATGTTGGTAAGCAAGGTCAAAGATCCCTATTAAAAAAAAATAATGGTAGCTATTCTATAGTTCTGCTATTTTGTGCTCCAGTTGCATGGGTATCAGGTGTTTTCTATGCCTGGTCTCATTTAACACAACAGTCCTATACAGGACAGGGATAAAAATACACTTTATCAGGAAATGAAGCTGAGAGATTTTACATTGCTCACTAGTAAGTGGTAGAACTAAGATTCAAAGTCAAGTCTGAGTCCAAAGCCCTTACTCTTTCTAATACAGTTCTGCCCTCTGCCCCCTAATTCTCAGTGTCTTGATGCCACATAAAATTTCTAACCTCAGGACACCTGGGTGGCTCAGTGGTTGAGCATCTGCCTTCAGCTCAGGGTGTGCTCTAGGGTCCTGGGATAGAGGCCCACATCGGTCTCCCTGTGAGGAGCCCGCTTCTCCTTCTGCTTGGGTCTCTGCCTCTCTGTGTGTCTGTCAAATAAATAAAGGAAATCTTTTAAAAATTTTTTTTCTAACTTCAGCCCAGTCTAGTCATCACGACCACCCCTGGTGAGACTGTGGATAGTCCATCACCCTGACTGAACAGCTAAAGTGCAGTGACACACAGAACATTTGCAGATGCTGTTAACAAAATTTAGGAATATTACACCTAAGTACTAGTTAGTGGCTGAGAACACACAAAGATGATTGAAGGCCTTTAAGGACCTTTTTATCTCTAAAAAAAAAAAAAAAAAAAAAAATCCAGATTCTTGGTACAACCATCTGTAACTTGCCCCTCCCCAACTCCTTTACATGCTGGGCATTCCCTTCACACTGTCCACCTCCCTTTGGAGTCTCTGAGTCCCTGGAGCAGAGGGTCTTTGTTCTACATATCTTTGTATCCTTAGCACTTAATACACTACTCGACAGTAGGAAACTAACATTGCATGAATGCATGATCTTCCCAACTACAGCTTAAGTTCTATGATGGCAGAGACTGTCTCCTTTCATTTCAACTCCCACAGTTGTTAATTACTATTTTTTGATTGCATGAACCAGAGATCTCGCACTATCTCAAGTAGTGGGGGTTTATTGGGAAAAAAAAACTCATTGCAAGGAGGGAGGCTGGTATCATACAGGCTTCTAAGAATAGCACCATTCAGTCTAAGGCAGCTCTCAGGGCCAGATTAACACGTTTGCTCCTCCAGCAAGAGCTGTTGGATCTAAAGCTGCTAACCTAACAGGCTGCCATTAATAGGACTTCTGGTTTTAATTGCTTCTCTTTTATGTCCTGTCTACACCTGTTATCAACTAGCCTATACTTTCCCATTCAACTACCTGAGGGGGAAAAAATCCAATTACTTTATTAACTATCCCCGATATGTAGAGCTTTTTAAGCCAAGCTGCTTCATAGGTTTCCAGGTACCTACCTCTGTCCTAATTGGTGGTCTTCTCTTAATCCACAAACGATCTAGCAAAAGCCCACTTCAATTAGCTCAGGATTCTCAAGGAGGAAGTAACTAGTGGACCTGCCAGGCCCCGTGACTGGCATGTCTGTTAAGGGCCTTACGCGGAGTTCAAAATAAATGTTTATTTAAGTTATCTGAAGTGAGAGCCAGAAGAATTTCATGACTGTGTATAATTTAATCTTGTTTAGTGTATCCTGGATATTTGGACCTTAACATTGAGCTAGGGTACAAATGTCCTATTCTTTGATTTGTAGCTGTCATTGTCATTTTGAGATTTGAGATTCCGGAAGAGTTTGTGAATCTGTCCCTTTCTTCACAGTTGGTTCCATGCCTTTTACTAAAAAGCCAGCTTGTTCCTGAGGTTAAATGTTTTTCCCATTGGAGCCTAGAGCTATGACACTTTATTTTTAAATAACCATTTACAAAAGCAATATGTCATTTTCTCTCTATAAATCGTTCAGTACAAAACTTAACAAAAATAAGCAATTTCACATTGTCCTGTTTGGCCTTTGAGTGTTATATTTGCCTTATGTCTGTTTTTTTTTTAATTCAACATGATTTTTTATGCATTATATATATACTATTAATATGCTACATACATTATTTGATGTAGTCCTCCTAACAGCCCTGTGACGTAGATATTATTACTGTTTTACAGATAAGAGAATTAGAGTTCAGGAAGGTTAGTTTGCATAGCTGGTGAGTATAGCAATGGAGGTTTAAAGCCTATGGCTGTCGGATCATTCCACCCACCTACGTTTAGTAATTGTCCAGACTCTCTTCTCTTCCAGAACACAAGACACTATTTGGGGTCACAGAGAAGTAGAACTGCCTGCCAGTTCCCCTCTTCCTCATCACCCCTTACTCCCCCAGCACTCTTCATTATCTGATGTGGCTGAGTTCTCTTTGGTTCCATCTATATAACATAGTTTGGTGCCCAATTGAAAATATTCCTTGGAAGCATTAAAAAATATGTAAATTTAGATGACTTAATAAGTCACAAGATCAGATATGATCTGGGAGTTCTAGAGGGAATAAAATGGGGCAAAAGAAAGTGTTGGAAAGAGAATAGGATGAAAGAGAGAATAAAGGAGCTCAGTTTTTCCTCAGTATGTCCTGAGTTTTTCCTAGAGCTGGCTCTGTGTACATATGATTCTCAGGGTGACAGGTCGTTTTAAAAACTGATAGCCAGACTCAGACACTCCCCATAAAATAATGTTCAAAATATGATTGGCAAATCCTGGAGAGCCACTGTGCGGCTTCGTAGTGAACACAAGAGGGCGCGAAGCTCCACAATGATGCATAGGCTTCTAAAGGCCGCATCTAGCATCGTGGCATAGGTACAAATAGCAGTTTTCAAGTGATTCTCTCTCTCCCTCTCCCTCTCTCTCCCTGTCTCTCCCTCTCTCTCCCTCTCTCTCCCTCCCTCTCTCACCCTCTCTCCTCTTCCTCTCCCTCCCTCTCCCTCTCTCTCCCTCTCCTCCTCTCCCTCTCCCTCTCTCTCTTCCTCTGTCTCCCAGTCTCTCCCTTTCCCTCTCTCCCTTCCTCTCCCTCTCCCCCTCTCCCTTCCCTCTCCCTTCCACTCTTTCTCTCCCTCCATTTCTCCCTCCCTCTCCCTCCTTTTTCTCTCTCCTCCCCTCTTCCTCTCTCTCCCTCTCTCAGATTTGAGAGAGAGAGCTAGGAGGAGAAGGGGCAGGAGAGGGAGAATTCTTGAGCAGACTCTGCTGAGTGGGGAGCCAAAATCAAGAGTCAGCTTCTTAACCAACGGAGCCACCCAGGTGCCCCTCAAGTTACATCAAGTGAAGGGCACCTGGGTGGCTCAGTTTGTTATTAAGCGTCTGCCTTCAGGTCAGGTCATGATCCCAGGGTTCTGAGATGGAGCCCTGCATCAGGTTCCCTGCTCAGTGGGGACCCGGCTTCTCCCTCTCCCTCTCCCTTTGCTGCTTCCCTTAAAATATTTTTTTCCCTAAAATATTTTTTTAAGAGTTACATCAAGTGTTGTTTTTTTTTTTTTATATCAAGTGTTAAACAGAGGCTTCTAGTTATATCTACCTCTAGTTTAGTAGACACTCATCTCAGTTAATTCTGTAATTTTCTATGCCTGAAAGATACTGATATTTCTAAGGAAATCAAAAGAAGGTTGGTCAGGAATGGGGACATAGAAACATTGCAGAAGTATTAGTAGGAACCCCCTAAGCTTTCGTTCTTTCTTTTTAAAAACATTTATTTGTTTATTTATTTATTTATTTATTTATTTATTTATTCAAGAGAGACACAGAAAGAGAGGCATAGACACAGGCAGAGGGATCCCAGAAATTCAGAATCATGCCCTGAGCCAAAGGCAGATGCCCAACCGCTGAGCCACCCAGGCATACGGCTCCCGCCCCCACAAGCTTTCTCAGTGAAGAGGGAGACTAAACAAAGACTTCAAATGTTGCAATCCCATGAGAAGACCCATCTACTCACACCATTCTAGCTGAACACCATTAACCCTTCAAACCATCTAACCCTCGTGCTCTAATTCCATGCTCACAAAGCAATCTCTGGAGATTATTTGGCTTCTCATAAGAGGTCTGTGTCCATAAACAGATGCTCAAGGGCAAAACAAACTTTAAAAATTCTTATTTCTTGGGATGCCTGGGTGGCTCAGTGGTTGAGTGTCTGCCTTTGGCTCAGGTCATGATCCTGGGGTCCTGGATCAGGTTCCCCACAGGGAACCTGTTTCTCCCTCTGCCTGTATCTCTGCCTAGTTCTGTGTGTCTCTCATGAATAAATAAATAAATCTTAAAGAAAATAAAATTCTTATTTCTTATGGCAAAACAAAAGTGATATAATTATTTGATGGCAGTTACATTTCTTGATTTAGGAAGGTCACAAGACAAGGAAGATTTTAAAACAGCACCCTGAGTTTGAATCTGAGTGTCAGAGGCAATCATTAGCAGAAATAGAAAAGAGATGGGAGACTATAGCAGTAAAAGTTTTGCCACTGAATTTGAGATACAGGCCATTCGTATAGGTGACAGCAGCTATCAACAACAAGCAGTTGAAAATGAGGTCCTGTATTGGTACCAGAAGATGAGGAAGAGAAATATAGATTTAGGAACCTCTGGCATAGGATCCCATGTATGGGATTACTAAGGACCAGTGTGGAGAAAGAAGAAATGAAGCCTGAGGACAGCCTTAGAGAATTAGGAAGGAAGACCCAAGAAGGGCAATGGGATAATATTCGGTGGTCATATCATAGGGAGGGATAGATGTCTTTTGGCAAGGAAAGGAGTAGTAATGTTAAGTGCTACAGAAAAGACACAAACAGTAAGGACTGGAGAACAAGGTAAGTTTAGGTAGAAGCCAAACTCCAAGAGTTTACCAGTAGGTAGGCCAGAAACATCTTGTCATACCAGAAAGAAAGAAAACTCAAGGATATGGAAACCAGTTTGAAAAGGATAACACTGGCCAAAGATGAATCAACATGAATATCAATAAGGATACTAACTGTACTAGTTCTCCATTATTGCTATAACAAATTACCACAATTTAATTGGTTAAATCAATACTGCAAAAGTTGCAGTTCTATAGATTAGAAGTCCAACATGGGTCTCACTGAGCTAAAATCAAGATGTCAGCAGAACTGCATTCCTTTCTGGAAACCTTTGGAGAAAATCTGTTTCCTTTCTTTCTTTCCCAGCATGACCAAGAAATAAATGCAAGGGGACTGCCAGCAGTCCTTGACTTATGATCACCTTCTTCCATCTTCAAAGCTAGCAATGGTAGAGTCCTCAGATCCCATCACTCCTGATTTCCTCTTTCTACTTCCTTCTTCCACTTTTAAGGACATTGTGTGTACATTAGGCTCCACTCAAGTATTCCAGGGTATCTCCCTATTTTATTTTTTTAAGATTTTATTTATTTATTCATAGAGACAGAGAGAGACAGAGACAGAGAGAGGCAGAGACACAGGCAGAGGGAGAAGCAGGCTCCATGCAGGGAGACTGACAGCCTGACATGGGACTCGATCCCAGGTCTCCAGGATCACACCCTGGGCTGCAGGCAGTGCTAAACCGCTGCGCCACCGGAGCTGCCCTCGGATATCTCCCTATTTTAAGGCCAACTGGTTAGTGACCTTGATTCCATTTGCTACTTTAATTTCTCTTTGCCATATAATGGAACATATTCACGGGTTCCTGGGATCAGGACATAGACATGCCACATGGCCTACCACAGTTATTTAGAACAGATTCAAACACACCAAATATGTTTAAATGCATACGTTCAAAGTGATCTGAAGACAAACAGAGCTCACTGCCAGGAAACTGGCACAGTATTTTGAAGACTGATAAATAAAGGGAAATGATCAAGTAGTCATCCTGACCTTCCTGTTCAAACTGTTCCTTAGGAACCAAAAAGTTGATAAAGGAAAACTTTTCTTTATAAATGTATTCCAGCTATTATATTAAGAGAGAACACCATCATTTCTCAATCTTCCATGAATTAATGGATCTGGGCAATAATTATTAATGATAGCTAACATCACAAAAATGCAACAGACATCTGGATATTCTGTGCCTCTTGACAAGAGTACACAGCACCACCTATGACTTCTTCCCAAAACAGCAGATCCTAAAACTGGTGAAGCCTCCAGAGCAAACCATGAGTTTATAGAACAGGGGACAAAGGAACACATTCACCAACTCCAAAAAATACAATAAACAAAATCCGAACTGTGGAAAACTCCACAAACCAAATGATACACATAATAAAACAAAGCAAAACAAAACCAACTAACCAAACAAACAACAACAACAACAACAACAAAAAAGAAAACATACAGGAACAACAGCAAAAAATGGAGGGAAAGTTATTGTTAGAAAACTTAGAAACCTCAACCAGTTGTGATGTGTGGGTCTTATTTGGGTCCTAATTTATAAGGCAATTGGAGAAATGTGAACAATAACAGAATAATCAATACTAAACAATTGTTAGGGGTTTTTTAGGTGCTACCATGCTGGTGTGTATTTTTTTTTTTAATATTTTTACTTGTTTGTTTATTTCAGAGAAAGCATGAGCAGGGGGAAGGGGTAGAGGGAGAAGCAGACTCCCTACTGAACAGGAAACCTGATATGGGACTCAATCCCAGGTCCTGGGATCGCTTCATGACCTGAGCTGAAGGCAGGTGCCCTTTTAAAATTATTCTTTTAGGATATACACTG
This sequence comes from Vulpes lagopus, assembly GCF_018345385.1. NCBI lineage: Eukaryota > Metazoa > Chordata > Mammalia > Carnivora > Canidae > Vulpes > Vulpes lagopus. Next base: position 38,348,053 of record NC_054836.1, on the reverse strand, counting down.
AAACATTTGCAGATTAAATGATGTCCGGACCTCCATCAAACTAGCTAAGGGGGTGGCACAGGAGTTGGAAGGGAAGAGACAAAACAAGATTGGCCATAAGCAGGTAACTGTTGAAGCCTAGTGATGTGTACATGGAGGTTTCTTTATACCATTCTGTCTTTTAAAAATATGGGCAAAGAACCCAGGTTCTGTAATCAGATTGCCTGGTTCAAATCCATCTATCATATAACTCGCAGTATTATAAAGAGATTTGATTGAGAACATGTTTTTGTGGTAAAATATACATAACACAAAATTTACCCTTTAACCATTTTTAAACGTACAATTGAATGTACATTAGGGTCATTCACATTATTGTGCAGCCATGACCACATCTGTTTCCAAGACTTTTTTAGCATTCCAAACAAGATCTACACCCATTAAACAAAAACTGCCCATTCCCCCTCCCTCAGCCCCTGGCAACCTTTATTCTACTTTCTCTCTCTATGATTTTGCCTATCCCAAGTGCCTCATATAAGTGGAATCATTCGATGTTTGTCCTTTTGTGTCTGCTTCTTTCACTTAGCATAATGTTTTCAGGGTTCATCTATGTTATAGCATGTGTCAGAATTTCTTTTTAAGGCTGAATAATATTCCATTATATATATATATAATATATTCCATTAAATATATATATACCACATTTATTCATTCATTTGTTGAGAGAATATTTTAGTTTTTTAAACATCTATTTTTTATTTTTTTTATTTTTTATTTTTTTATTGGAGTTCAATTTGCCAACATATAGCATAACACCCAGTGCTCATCCCATCAAGTGCCCCCCTCAGTGCCTGTCACCCAGTCACCCCCACCCCCCACCCACCTCCTTTTCTACCACCCCTCGTTCATTTCCCAGAGTTAGGAGTCTCTCATGTTCTGTCTCCCTTTCTGATATTTCCCACTCATTTTTTCTCCTCTCCCCTTTATTCCCTTTCACTATTTTTTATATTCCTCAAATGAATGAGACCATATAATGTTTGTCTTTCTCTGATTGACTTATTTCACTCAGCACAATATTCCATTGTATACATAGACCACATCGTCTTTATCCATTCATCTTTCAATGGACACCGAGGCTCCTTCCACAGTTCGACTATCGTGGACATTGCTGCTAGAAACATCGGGGTGCAGGTGTCCCGGCGTTTCACTGCATCTGTATCTTTGGGGTAAATCCCCAGCAGTGCAATTGCTGGGTTGTAGGGCAGGTCTATTTTTAACTCTTTGAGGAACCTCCACACAGTTTTCCAGAGTGGCTGCACCAGTTCACATTCCCACCAACAGTGCAAGAGGGTTCCCCTTTCTCCACATCCTCCCCAACATCTGTGGTTTCCTGCCTTGTTAATTTTCCCCATTCTCACTGGTGTGAGGTGGTATCTCATTGTGGTTTTGATTTATATTTCCCTGATGGCCAGTGATGCGGAGCATTTTCTCATGTGCATGTTGGCCATGTCTATGTCTTCCTCTGTGAGATTTCTGTTCATGTCTTTTGCCCATTTCATGATTGGATTGTTTGTTTCTTTGCTGTTGAGTTTAATAAGTTCTTTATAGATCTTGGAAACTAGCCCTTTATCTGATACGTCATTTGCAAATATCTTCTCCCATTCTGTAGGTTGTCTTTGAGTTTTGTTGACTGTTTCTTTTGCTGTACAAAAGCTTCTTATCTTGATGAAGTCCCAGTAGTTCATGTTTGCTTTTGTTTCTCTTGCCTTCACGGATGTATCTTGCAAGAAGTTACTGTGGCCGAGTTCAAAAAGGGTGTTGCCTGTGTTCTCCTCTAGGACTTTGATGGAATCTTGTCTCACATTTAGATCTTTCATCCATTTTGAGTTTATCTTTGTGTATGGTGTAAGAGAATGGTCTAGTTTCATTCTTCTGCATGTGGATATCCAATTTTCCCAGCACCATTTATTGAAGAGACAAAGATCTATTTTTTAGAGAGAGAGAGAGAGCATGAAGGGGAGGGGCAGAGGGAGAGGAAGAACCTCAAGTGGACCCCCTGCTGAGCTCAGAGCCTTACATGGTGCTCTATCTCAGGACCCTGAGATCATGACCTGAGCTGAAACCAAGAGTTGGATGATTAATCTACGGTGCCACTGAGGCGTCCCTGTGGAGACAATATTTTAAAAGCATTTTTTAAAGTATTTGGCATAGGAGCACCTGGGTAGCTCAGTCTGCTAAGTGTCCACCTTTGGCTCAGGTCATGAATGATCTCAGGGACCTGGGATCCATCCCTGCATCACGCTCCCTGCTCAGTGGGGAATCTGCTTCTCTCTCTCGCCCTGGTCATGCTCTCTGTCTTTATCTCCATCAAATCAAATCACATCAAATCAAATCAAATCAAATCTTTTTTAAAAAAGTATTTGGCATATAATACTTTTTCTGTATTGTATGTAGCTTGCTAAATATCAGCTAGTAATTTTTTAAGGATTTTTATAAAGTAATCTCTACATTCAACATGAAGCTTGAACTCAAAACCCCAACATCAAGAGTCACATGCTCCACTGAGTGGGCCAGCCAGGTGCCCCTACCTAGTAATGAATATTGTTACAGGAAAAACTCTAGAAGAAAATATACCAAAATTTGAACTATAAAAAGGTGGAGGGATTCTGTTTTCTTCTCTTTTTTCTATATGCTTTGCATTTCTTGGTAATGTTTGATCATTGAAGATAATTGTAAATACACATACATACATTTTTGCTACTCTTCGTTCTCTCTTCATCATTTTACCAAATATTTTTAAAAGGTGTGTACATGTTGCCTCAGCCACCTTTTTTAACAGTCTTTTTTAAAAGCATAGAATATTGTCCAGTTCGCTCTGAGAAAGTGCTGCATTTCATTCTGTGCCCAGTTGGTGGCAATATCAACATTCGATCCTGACTGCCACCTACATCCTCATAACCACAGCCCCTATTAACATACACTCCGATTTGTTACAGTCCTAGAAATATAGGCAGTAGCTATCTATTTTTTGCAGACAGTATTCTATACTGCCAACATCAAAGACCCTGGCGCCAGATTACATCTGTGCCTGTGAAGTTCCACCTTCCCTGGTCCTAATCAGTTGCTTCCGCAGGGCCCCTACCCTGTCGATGATGAAGTTGCCAGAGTCATCCTAAGGACTGGGAAAGAAGGGAACAGAAGGTATAGCAAGGAAACAAAGAAGCTGATTTTCCCTTCTTTCCCCAATTGGGGAAGAAGAAACGCTTTAATATTAAATGAAATTTAGCATTTTCCCTAATATACCAGATAAAGTTTTAATCAGTGACTTGACATTAAACATGAGGAGTCAATTTTTTTATTACTTAAGAATAAGACTGATTCTGAGCCGATCTACAGCAGTATGGCTGACTCAATCATCAAAATACATAAGAATTCCTATAGCAGGTGGTAAACATTCCAACCTGAGCTCCCTCATGCACATGCAATCTCACTCACACACACACACACACACACACACACACACACACACACACACACACGACATGGCCCTTCTCCTAGAACTCCCCATAGGCTCCAAGATGCAGAAATTAAAGAGGTCACACCTGGCTCCGCAGGGTACCTCCAGAAGCCTGGTCTAGCACTTGGGCCAGTCTGGGTCTTGATAGGTTTGGGGCCACGCCCCAACAATGGTTAAGGACTTATATCACACTCACAGAAAACAGACCAGAGAAATCCTGAGGCCCGCCACGGATTTTGTCTAGGGACAGAAGGAAAGAGTGTGATTAAAAGGTGGTGGGAGAAAAAAAAATACAGTTTTCTGATTGTACTTGCTTTCAGCTAATGTACCTGTTACACTATTATTTATATACTTAGGCAAGTCAACAAACACAACCAAATGAAGAAAATTAAAAATGAGTGAGAGTTACAGAATTTAAGAGACATCCACACAAATCAACTGCATTGCTATACCAAGTTAGAATTTATAAAATTTATAAAAATTCTGTTCATAACGGAGGAAAAAAACACTAATAACTGAAGACAGGAGATTTTGTCAAGAAAGTAATTTTTAAATTCTGATAGTAATAAAAAAAATAAAACTAAAAGCAAGACACATCAGTGTGAATGGGAGGTTTATGTCCTGTTTAAGAAAACAAAATACAGGGATCCCTTGGTGGCGCAGTGGTTTGGCGCCTGCCTTTGGCCCAGGGCGCAATCCTGGAGACCTGGGATTGAGTCCCATGTCGGGCTCCCGGTGCATGGAGCCTACTTCTCCCTTTGCCTGTGTCTCTGCCTCCCTCTCTCTCTCTCTCTCTCTCTCTCCCTGACTATCATAAATAAAGGTATTTTTTAAAAAGATAAAAAAAAAAAAAGAAAACAAAATACAGTATGATGATAATAGTCACTAGGTCTCCGTTTCTCAAAGTGTGTTCCTCAGACCAGCCACTCTACTGAGAACTTGAAAGTGGTATCACTTTCACTCCTCATAGTTGGGTAGCATCACCCACATTTACTAATGAGGGACAGAGATTAGAGGGGTAAAGTGTTCAGCTTGTGAGGTTCCAGAGTTGCTGATAGAAGCACAAGAATTAAAATACAGGTCTGTTTTACTCCAAAGCGTTTCTTCCCCACCAAACAAGGCTGCCTGCCAATTAATATGATGCTGGTAAAAAAATAATTTAATTTATGTACTGCTAAAGCAAGCCCCCAAAAATAATGTTGTAAATAGTATAGAGCTATGTAATAAAAACATGATTATTAAATATAGCATGACTTTCTCCTCTGCTTCTGAATACCAGGAAGCTCCAGAGATTTACATGTTCTATTAGCACAACCTTAAATCACAGTTATCTTTTTTTAAGTAGGTTCCAATCCAAGCCCAGTGTGGACCCCACTGTGGGGTGCAAATTCATAATCCTGAGATCAAGACCCGAGCCAAAATCAAGAGCTGGATCTGAACTGACTGAGCCACCCAGGCACCTCTTAAGTCATAGTATTTGCAGAGCAGGTAAATGGATTGATTTGTCTGCTTTCGAGCAGTAAATGCAATAAACACCTGGTGGCCACTTGGATGGATCTCATTACAGAAAGAGGGAAACCAAATTGCATCACGGATGTGCTGGAGCTGAGGAGGAAGGCAAAGAACTCAGAGGAGGCTTCTGTGTGAGTTCACGTGCCGGCTCCACTCAAGCCCCTTCATGTATCGCTCCTGTCACCACTCCTGTCACACAGGCATTGCCAGCTGTTCGAAAGTGCACATCACACCACTTTTACGGAAGAGCTATGTTAAGTACCGGTTTTTGCTAATCGAAGGTAACTGAGAGGGGATTTTTGCTTTTAGGAAAAAAAAGGTGAAAGGTGAAAATAGTGTTCGGCATTTGTTTTGCACTGAGGCGTGTAGCAGCAGCATGCACCTAGCAGCGAGAGGGCCCACCAGGCTCCTTCCCTGGGAGCTACCTCTCTGTATCAAGCCGCCTCGCTTTCAACGGTGTCTGTGAGCATCTGTGCTTTATCTTGATCTATTTTGTGCATCTGTTAGCAAGATGTGTTCTCAGGTGTCAGAAAAGCCCAAGAGAAGTTATGTTTTTGGTCTGGGAATGCTCAATAAATTTACCATGTAAATTAATGGTAATAGCTTCTTCAATTTATGCCATTCCTGCTTTCAGAAGGTTTCATAAGAACATTCTAGTTTCAGATAGCTAGGGAAATCTGTACTCTCATTGGGTCCTCTCTGCCCCTGGTGAAGAAGCACAGAGATAGTACAAGTTTCTCCTGGGTGGCTACCTTAGGTGACAGTAAGAACTTAATGTCCTGGGGGAAGTCCTCAAGCCCAATGTGGTCAGTTCACTGGCCACAACTGAATATCTTACCCTTGAATTTCTCTCATTGAGCAGACATTAATCAGCATAACATGGACCAGTAACATGTTGTGGTTCTGGCAATTTCCCCAAAAAAAAGTTCATTCCTGCATATGTATAAGTCTTTTTAAACTTAAAGGGAATTTTTCCTTATAACATTTACTTTCTCTTAAGATTTGTTATTTATCTGTCAGAGAGAGAGAGAGAGAGAGCTCGCCCAAGCAGGGGCTTGGCAGGCAGAGGGAGCCGCAGGCTTCCGGCTGAGCAGGGAGCCTATGTAGGACTCAGTCCCAGGACCCTGGAATCATGACCTGAGCTGAAAGCAGATGCTTAACTGACTGAGCTGCCCAGATGTCCCTAACATATACTTTTTTAAATTACCTTAAGTAGAGCCATATGAGTTTGGCAACTAATATATGACACTGTATTTCAACTTCTTAAAATCCTGTGGGGTTTTTTTGCAAAATTTATCGAGATTCGCCACTCCTGGCCTTTGTGCAGGACTGATATCCTCCAAAGCTCCTGGTTCCACTACCACTAATCATAAATGTTTTTTTTAATAAATTTATTTTTTATTGGTGTTCAATTTGTCAACATACAGAATAACACCCAGTGCTCATCCTGTCAAGCGTCCACTTCAGGGCCCGCCACCCAGTCACCCCCACCCCCCGCCCACCTCCCCTTCCACCACCCCTAGTTCGTTTCCCAGAGTTAGGAGTCTCTCATGTTCTGTCTCCCTTTCTGATATTTCCCAGTTATTTTTTCTCCTTTCCCCTTTATTCCCTTTCACTATTTTCATAAATGGGTTTTTGATGATTCTTCTGTTTCCCGTGGTATGAAGACAGAAAGGGCTCCAGCACAGAAAGCACATCTCAGACTCTTCATCCTTTTCTCCTTTGCTTTCTCTCACAAGTGGTTTTGCCTGGCATCTCAAGAGTTAGAAACTTACAACCCGGTAGAAAAACTAACACTGACCACCAGATTAACTATTAATTCAGAATCACTCACCAAGTGAATCATAAGATTTTCTAGCAGTTTCACTCAATGGAGCTTCGCCTCTGGCTTGATCTAATAGCTGGAAGGGAAACCAGGAAGAGAAGGAAGGAAAGGAGGTTTCCTTGCAAGGCCTGTCAAGCAGGATAAATGCATCCTTCAGATTGCACATTTAAAAATGATTAATATTTAGGATGCCTGGGTGGCTCAACAGTTAAGCGTTTCTTTTGGCCCAGGGCATGATCCTGGAGTCCCGGGATTGAGTCCCACATCAGGCTCCCTGCATGGAGCCTGCTTCTCCCTCTGCCTGTGTCTCTGCCTCTCTCTTTGTGCCTCTCATGAACAAATAAAATCTTTAAAAAAAAAAATAAAACTGATTAATATTTGAAGAGAAAAATGTCTGATTCTTCCTCTTTTTTACAATTCTGAAATGTTTAGTCTGTGCTCTTTATCGTTCTCCTTTAGAGCCCTGAAAAACCACACATGTATCCAGAAGAGGCTAGGACATGGGTCAAAGGCTGATGGCCCACTTCAGGGATATTAGACACCAGCTCACAGTCAGATATGCCATCAGCAGTAGCAGCTTAAGTTTAAGTGAGAGGGGCATCTTCTAAATCAGGACTTCCCTAGGGCACATGAGAAACCAAGGGTAAAGATAGTCCATTTTTCAGGACCGCTTTCTGAGCATATTAGAAATGTTTGAAACGGGGACAGGCTCTGATGCCATTAGATGTAAGGCCCGGGTGTCATCTCCTGTCTCAAGGAGATCCTTAAAAATAGACCATTAGCAGAGAGCACTTGCAAGGCTCCAGGGGAAAAGGCACTCAAAGTAAAAAGGATTATGATACTTAACAGGCACATTTTGCACATTCCAAGAGGCTGGGGGTGAGGAAGGAGCATTGCTGAGTGCATCAGTTGCGTATATTATGGCATATAAATGTCACTGTAGTCAGGTTTCAGCCAGCAAAGCCTGAATTAGACTCACATGCATTAGTCATTGGAATTGTCCGGAGTCTCTTAGCAGAAAATAAAGTGCTCCTTGGGCATATGGATGTCAGAAACGGTGTTGGGTGAAATCCCCCGAAGTCACAGAGTTGATGGGTGTGAAGGATCCCTAAACTGCAGCAGAAAGTTAGGCTGCAGGTGGCACTTGGGAGGGTGTGTTTATCCTATCCTGTGACAGGGAAGGGCTGACTTGTCTATTTATAGCACTCATCAACTTCAGGATCTCTTCTTTTTCTCTTGCTGCAATTTTCTGTATATGGTCTCTGGAGTTAGACTGCCTGTGTTTATATTAAGGTTTTATTATTACAGCTTTTCTATCTCTGATAATGGAACAATCTAGCTTCTTCATGTTGGTTTTGATAATGTGTTCCTTGAACTTGTTCTGGCCTCATTCAGCAAATGAAGCTTGCTTGCTGTCCTCTAGAAATACAATGAAATGCAGCACTCACCTTAACAGCTTGACCAAAGACTTGATCAGAAGGACACAGTGCTCCGTGACCTTGGTGAGCCTTTGAGCCTGTCTCCTTATAAAAACCATATAAATAACACTACAGTTGTTGTGAGACTATAACAGGACTATATTTTTCTTAAGCTAAAAAAAAAAAAATCCTCTAAAAGTTCCTGGAAGTCTACTGTCTCTAGAAGTGGAAGAGCCATCAATTCACCTTTGGAGATTTCCTTTGTCTTGAGAAAAACACCAGAACAGACAAACTTTAGTAATAAAAGGTAAATATCCAGTATAAACGCATATCAACATTGCATATACCAACACATTTAATCTTCCTAACATTTGTAATATAAGTTCTATTTAACAAATACTTACTATGTACCAGGTATTGATCTAAGTGCTTTGTAAATATTAATCCATTCAGTCTTCAAACAAGTCATTTGACAGGTGTGAACTAAAATTACTTGCTCAAAGTCACACAGCTAATAGAAAGCAGAGCCAGGATTCATACTCAGGTAGTCTCGCATCAGAGTCTGCACTTAATCACCACTATGCCAGGCCCCCAACTCTGGTGTGGTGTCTGCACCATAGCCTAGCATCTAGGAAAGCACCTGGACCACAGCAGGCACTCAGATATACTGAAAAGATGGATATGAGCCTGACTGCCTGCACCATTCTAAAACACCTCACATGGGGCACTTGGGTGGCTCAATTGGCAAAACATCTGCCTTTGGTTTGGGTTGCGATCTTGGGGTCCTGGGATCAAGCCCTGCATCAGGTTCCCTGCTCATCAGGGAGCCTGCTTGTCCCTCTCCCTCTACCTGCTACTCCCTCTGCTCGCTCTCTCTGTCAAATAAATAAATAAAAATCTTTTAAAAATAAAAATAAATAAAACACTATGCATAATGACAAACTGAATCCTCTCAACAAACCTCTAATATATAGGTACTATTATTAGAGTGAGTATATAATTTAACACCAAAATCAGGACCCTATTACTAATTATAGCCAAATAACAAACATAAGCCAGGACTGTCTTAGAAAAATCAGGACATACAGTGACCTGAATTATTATTACTATTATTGTTATTACTATTATTATTACACCAGTGATGAAACTGAAGCAAAGGGAAGTCAATTAATTTGCCCAAGATTACACATGAGCAGGTGATGGCCTCAGGATTGGAAGTCCAATATTCAGACATTAGAGTCTTCAGTAGTGACTCTACTACAAGGAAGTGAGACAGAGGTGAAGTGTTTTCCTTAATATCACACAGTTAGTCCCAGACCTCATGCTATTTCTATTAATATACTCCCTCTTCTAGGATATTTGTACCAGAGATCATTCCTGAATTTCATTTGTCCTCCAAACCACCTTTGAAGAAAAAAGTTCTCTCCAGGACAAACACTCTTATACATGGGCATTTGCTTTGTTAAAACTTTGGGAAAACACTCAAGTGACATTTATTAAATTTTCAATTACAGATTTTTGGATTTCTAGATATCATTCTGTTATTGATTTCTTTTTTTTTTCTTTTTTTAAGATTTTATTTATTTATTTATTCATGAGAGACACAGAGAGAGAAGCAGAGACACAGGCAGGAGAGGCAGGCTCCATGCAGGGAGCCCGATGTGGAACTCGATCCCGGAACTCTGGGATCACGCCCTGAGCCAAAGGCTCAACTGCTGAGCCACCTAGGTGTCCCCTATTATTGATTTCTACTTGAATTCCATGATGGTCAGAAAGCATACTTGGTATGATTTCAATTCTTCTATATGTGTTAAGATTTGTTTTCTGGCCCAGAAAATGGTTTATCTTGGTGAATGTTTCTTGTGTAGTTGAAAAGAATATGTATGTATTCTGCTAGGGGTTGGGGGAGTTTTTTCTCTCCTTGTAATTCCGCCAATTCTTGCTTCCTGCAATTTGAAGTCTTATTAGCTACATCGACAGCTACGATTGTTGTCTTGGTGAATTCATCTTTTATCATTGTATATGGTACTACTTCTGTCCATAATACCCCTTGATCTGAAACCTATTTTGTCTGATACTAGTGTAAGTTCTCAAGCTTTCTTTTGATTAGTGTTTGCATGGTGTATCTTTATCTGTCCTTTACTTTTAACCTGTGTATGTGTCATATTTAAAATGAGTTTCTCATGAGTAACATAGAATTGGGCCATGTTTTTTTTTTTTTTTTTTTTTTTTTTTTTTTTAAACATTTTTTTTAAATTTTTATTTATTTATGATAGTCACAGAGAGAGAGGGAGAGAGGCAGAGACACAGGCGGAGGGAGAAGCAGGCTCCATGCACGGAGCCTGACGTGGGATTCGATCCCGGGTCTCCAGGATCGCGCCCTGGGCCAAAGGCAGGCGCCAAAACCGCTGCGCCACCCAGGATCCTGGGCCATGTTTTTTAATTCAGTCTGACAATGTCTATCTTTTAATTAGCATGTTCAGGCCATTTATGTTTAATGTAAGTATTGACAAGGTTGGATTTAAATCTAAATTATTAAGATTTATTTATTTTAAGATTTTATTTTTTATTTTAAGATTTTTAAAGTTTAATCTTTTAAGACTTATTAATTATTAATTAAATCATTTTATTATAATCTCTTTTTTCCTTCTGTTTTTGTTTGTTTGTCTGTTCCTCTTTTCTGCCTTCTTTTGGATTATTAGAAACATTTTTTATATTCCATTTTAGTTTATTGGCTTTTTGACTATACCTAATCTTTTTTTTTTTAAATTTTTATTTATGATAGTCACACAGAGAGAGAGAGAGAGAGGCAGAGACATAGGCAGAGGGAGAAGCAGGCTCCATGCACCGGGAGCCAGACGTGGGATTCCATCCCGGGTCTCCAGTATCGCGCCCTGGGCCAAGGGCAGGCGCTAAACCACTGCGCCACCCAGGGATCCTGGCTTTTTGACTATATCTGTTCATATTTTTCCCCTTTAACAATTACTCTAGAGTTATGTATACATTTCTAAACTAACACAACTTAGAGTTAATATTTACCAAACTAAGTAAGCCATAGAAGGCTTGCAACCATGTATATACTTCCTTTAACTGCCCTTCCACTAACCTTCATGTTATACTTGTCATTTGTAATACATGCATATATACTGAAAACCCCACTAGATCATGTTATAATTTTTGCTTTCAACAGTCACACATATTCTAAACAACTCCAGAAGAAAAAAAAAATTTTTGTTTATATATAGTATATTTCATATTTATATTAACAGATAGTTACCAGTTCTTTTGGTAACCAGTTGCTTTTTTTTTACTCCTAAAGATACAGATTTCCTTGTAGGCTTCCTTCTCTTCAGCCTGAAGGACTTCTTATCACATTTCTTTTTTTTTTTTTAATTTTTATTTATTTATGATAGTCACAGAGAGAGAGAGAGAGGCAGAGACACAGGCGAGGGAGAAGCAGGCTCCATGCACCGGGAGCCTGATGTGGGACTCGATCCCGGGTCTCCAGGATCGCGCCCTGGGCCAAAGGCAGGCGCCAAACTGCTGCGCCACCCAGGGATCCCCCCTTATCACATTTCTTTTAGAGTAGGGCTGCTGGAGACAAATTCCATTTGTTTTCTTCCTTCACGAATGTCTTTTATTTCACCTTCATTCTGGAAGGTAATTTTTTCAGGCTGTAAAATTCTAGGTTGACAAGTCTTTTCTTTTATCACTTTAAATATGTTCCTCCATTGTCTGTGGTTTCTGATGAGAAAAACTTTGTGGTTTCTGATGAGAATTCCATAGTGATCCCCCAGTATGTAATGTGTCCGTTTTTCTCTAGGTGCTGTTAACGTATTTTTTCCTTTTTTTTTTTCCACAGCAATTTGAGTAGGCAATGTCTAGGAATGGTTATATCTTAATTTATCCCTTTTGGGGATGGCTGAGCTTGTTGAATCTCTAAATTTATGTCTTTTTACCAATTCTTAGAAGTTTTCAGCCATCTTTTTCCTTCAAAATTTTTGTCTAAGCCAAATTTTTCACCTCTTCTGGAACTTCAATGAAATGTGTTTTCAAGCTTTTGACAGATTTCTGAATCTGCTTTTTTTTCCTTTAGTCTTCTTTTTTTTCTCTGTTCTTTAGATAATTTCTATTGATATACTTTCAAGTTTACTGGTTCTTTTCTCCATCCTGACAGTAAGCATACCCAGTGAGTTTTCAATTTCAGATACTACTTTATTTTTTAGGTTTTTAAAAAATATCTTATTTATTTATTCATGAGAGACACAGAGAGAAGGCAGAGACATAGGCAGAGGGAGAAGCAGACTCCCTGCAGGGAGCCCAATGTAGGACTCAATCCCTGGGCCCTGAGATCACACTGAGCCAAAGGCAGATGTTCAACCCAGGCGTCCCTATTTTTTCATTCTAAAATTTATACAGCTTCTATATCTCTGCTAAGGACTTTGAACTTTCCATATATATTTCAAATATGTTTACCTTTACCTCATATTTATGCTCACAGGGCATAGTTATAATAGCTGTGTTAGTCCAATCAAGTTGACTAGGTAAATAACCTTTGTCTCATTTAAATTTCTGTATTTTGTAATCCCTTTGATATAGCAACTAAACTTATATCCAAATAAATGTATCCATTGACCTGGAGAAAGCTATATGAAATATTATTAAGTGAAAAAAACAAATTGCTGACCAATATGCACACTATGATCCTATATCTGTAGATATCAAATGATGAATTAACCTATACATATTTGTGTATATGTATAAGATTCTATATCAGCTATTAACTTCAGTTACCTCGAGTGTGAAGAATGGAGAAAAGTTGGAGAGGATTAATATTTGTTTTTATACATTTGGCTTGTATTTTTCTCTTTTTTTTTTGGCTTGTATTTTTCAAGAATAAATACTACTTTTTAAAACTATATTAAACTTTAAAATTTTGCACTTAATTATAAATTAGTATTAGCAATTATTCCTTATTACCTGTACTTAGTAATTTTTAAATAATTTTTAAAAATTATTTTTTAGGTCCTGATATACTCTACAAGTGAGGCCCCCAGTGAATAAGGTCATGGATGATAAAAAGATGAGTAGAGTCTCTAAAGGTCCTGGTAGCATGAAAAAGGCTGTAGTAGCTCTAGAAGCCACAAGTTCAGGTCCTCGAGCCCCATACCAAACAGGTCAGCAGGAACTGTTGGTCATACTCTCCTTAGCCTATGTTTTCCCAATGCCAGAACCATCCTGGGCTCTGAGTCAGCTTCAGTGATTAGGGGAATCATCCTCAATAGAGAGGAATAAGCCTGGATAATGGAAACCCAAGTGCTAGTATTTTGGAAGAAGAGAGGAGAGGACATGTGGCCATGATGGGTAGCTATCATGTAAGAGAATAACCTCTTAGCTTAGAGTCAAAAGATCTAGCATCAAATTCCAGCTGCTAATTATTAGCTGTACAAACTTGGGCAATTGTTTAACCTGCCTGAACTCAACTTCTTACTTATTAAATGGGAATAATTACACCCACCATATAAAGTTGTGATAATTAAATGAGATAAGACATGAGAGCCCACAATGTTGAATTATTTGTTAAGAGGTTGTTCTTTGTTCATATAAGTCTTGCCATTTCCTGTTTGATGATAATTCAAATAACTTGATGGACAGGTTTAATCATAAGGAATTCATGGACATAATTTGAAATGAAGTTTCATGAGCATTTAAAACCATTGTCTACGGATGCCTGGGTGACTCAGTGGTTGAGCACCTTCCTTCACCCAGGGTGCGATCCTGGAGTCCTGGGATGGAGTCCTACATCGGGCTCCCTGCATGGAGCCTCCTTCTCCCTCTGTCTCTGCCTGTCTTTCTGTGTGTCTTTCATGAATAAATAAATAAAATCTTTAAAAATAAATAAATAAGCAAACAAACAAACAAACAAACAAATAAATAAAACCATTATCTACTTTTCATGCATCCCTTATGCAGACACTTGGACAAATGTAATATTGGACAAGTCATTGAGCTTCAATTTCCTCTTCTGTAAATTGGGACTAGTATTTCATGCTCTACCTATCACATAGGATCACTGCATTTCTAAGTATGATATGCAGTTTATGGAAGACGTTTGTAACAAGAAAATGTAAACAAAGATAAAATGTTACCTTTTAAATTTTTTTTGAAGTTTTGTTTTTATTTAAGTAATTTCTATACTCAGCATGGGGCTTGAACCCATGGTCCAGAGATCAAGAGACACATGCTCTTCCAACTGAGCCAGGCAGGCAGGCACTCCAAGATGTTAGTTTTGTAAATAATATTTTATTTTTATCACAAAGAAAACAAGAAAATAAATCATGGAGCCCCCGGTTGGTTCAATCGGTAAAACATCTGCCTTTAGTTCAGGTCATGATCCCAGGGTCTTGGGATCAAGCCTCATGCATCATGCATCATTGTGCTTTGGGCTCCCTGATTAGTGGGGAGCCTGCTTCTCCCTTCCTCTCTGGTCCTCCTCCAGCTCATGCTCTGTCCCTCTCAAATAAATAAATAAATAAATAAATAAATAAATAAATAAAATCTTTTAAAGAAAGAAAAAGTTACTTAAATTTCTAATAAACAGGGATCCCTGGGTGGCGCAGAGGTTTAGCGCTTGCCTTTGGCCCAGGGCATGATTCTGGAGACCCGGGATCGAATCCCACGTCGGGCTTCCGGTGCATGGAGCCTGCTTCTCCCTCTGCCTATGTCTCTGCCTCCCTCTCTCTCTCTCTGTGACTATCATAAATAAATAAAAATTAAAAAAAATTTTCTAATAAACACATTCCCATTAATATTGAAATTAATTCCTTTATGTTATTCTTCAATGTTTTTAAAATAATTTAATAATCCATTTATAATTCTATATTCTTTTCACTTGTTTTATAAGCACTATGACATTGTATATATATAAAAATTTCTGGGATCCCTGGGTGGCGCAGCGGTTTGGCGCCTGCCTTTGGCCCAGGGCGTGATCCTGGAGACCCGGGATCGAATCCTACATCAGGCTCCTGGTGCATGGAGCCTGCTTCTCCCTCTGCCTATGTCTCTGCCTCTTTCTCTCTCTCTCTCTCTCTGTGACTATCATAAATAAATAAAAATTTTTTTAAAAAGTTAAAAAAATTTCTTATAACCCTTTAGTATTTTCTTGAATAGGGAAACATTATTTTTTACCTAGGCTAATTTTTCTTTCATTAATATGGATGATAATGCATAGAGCATCTTAGTGCGCAAGCTTTCCCATCTTTAAAATTACTTCTTTAGGGGCAGCCTGTGTGGCTCGATAGTTTAGTGCCACCTTCAGCCAGAGTGTGATCCTGGATACCTGGGATCAAGTCCCACGTCAGGCTCCTTGCATGGAGCCTGCTTCTCCCTCTACCTGTTCTCTGCCACTCTCTCTCTTTCGTCTCTCATGAATAAATAAATAAAATCTAAATAAATAAATAAATAAAATTACTTCTTTGGGATAGAATTCTTATCCTACAGTGATAAAACTGAGCCACTAAAAAAAAGATCATATTAGGGGGAAAATTCATAATAGGAATGACCAAATTTTAAAATTTGGGTTGGGTAGGAAAACTGTGTAAGTTTTCTGTATTCTGGTTGTTTCTGTTTTGCTTTGTTGTTTCTTTTACTTTCATTTGCATGTATTTTATGCAGAATTTACTCCTGTGGCCATAATTTTTTGTTTCTTCAGTTTCTTTTGGGATATCTTTTTCTTCTATGCAGCCTCCTCTTCTGGTTTAGGAACAACTGCTTTTTTATTTTTCATTATTTATTTTTTTTAGATTTTATTTATTTAGTTGTCAGAGAGAGAGAGAGAGAGAGAGAGCACAAGCAGACAGAGGGAGAAGCAGGCTTTCCGCTGAGCAGGGAGCCCGACACAGGACTCTATACCAGGACCCTGGGATCATGACCTCAGCCAAGGCAGATGTTTAGCCCACTGAGCTACCCAGGTGCCTCTGCACTGGTTATTTAAAAAAATATTTCTCTTAAGGAAAAGAAAACATCTCATCCATCATTGTCTTTGAGAGTTATGATTGAGTGCTTCTAGTTCACATTTTCTGTCCCAAAAAAAGCAATGAAAGCTTTCAGAACACCTTTCCTTTTTGGAACAGTTTCCTGCTCACTTTGGCAGCCTGGAGTCGGGACAGCCCCATCGCTATGTGACCGACCCCCATATGCCTGAAATTCTGGTGCTCTGGACTATTCAGATAATTAAGACACGCTCCTTCAAACAGAGGTGCAGGAGCAGTACAGATGATCTTGGGATAAAGTTCAGTCTTATATTTTGTCAATGAAAAAAGGGATAGTAGCATCCTTTGTCCATCCTGTGTCTCAGAGTGTCCTGACACTTCAGTTTCTTCATAAATAATAATGACAATGATGACAATGATGAAGGGTCTGTCCTAGGCAGTGAAAACACCTTCAGTTTTGACAGATCATAAAACAGTCTTTTCTAAAACCAGTAAGACTTTTTTTTCTGTCTTGAGTTACACAAATGATTAAACCCTGGCCAATGGCAAGCTAGTCCTTCCCTCATTTTTTCCCAGCTTCCTTTAGCAAAACCAACAGTCAGCATATATCACATGGTTCCCGCATGAAGTTTTACTCTGATTGTTTTTTCCCCTAACTATTGTCACAGGAAGCATAGTTATTACAAGAAATGTCATAGCTGAATTCTGTCTTCAAAAATTTATTTAAATCAAGCATTTGTGGTTTCCAGCAGTGACAGTAGGAAGTGGTGTAACCAATGCTGTCTTCCCAACCACAGCATGATATTAAAGCCCTTTGTTCCAAATCATGAAAATGGGGGCACCCCAATGGCAAATCAGGGGGGATCAAATTCTGAACTTGGGACTTGGCTAAGAATCATTGTTCCCCAGATCAATTGTATTTTTTCAGAGAACTATCATACCTTTCTTTTAAAAAAGCATATGCCTTAAAAGATGATTAAAATGGTAACTTGTGGGGCAGCCTAGGTGGCTCAGCGGTTTAGCGGTGCCTTCAGCCCAGGGCCTGATCCTGGAGACCTCGGATCAAGTCCCACATCGGGCTCCCTGCATGGAGCCTGCTTCTCCCTCTGCCTGTGCCTCTGCCTCTCTCTCTCTCTCTCTCTGTGTGTGTCTCTCATGAATAAATAAATAAAATCTTAAAAAAATAAAATCACTATAGATGTGTTAAAGCTTGGAAGTACCTTTAAAAATAAATAAAATAAAATAAAATAAAATAAAATAAAATGGTAACTTGTATGTTATATATGTATTTTGTCACAATAAAAAAAATCATATCAGGCAAAAAGCTTTACCCTGAACTTCCTATTCCCAAATGAATAGAATATCAAAGAAAGAACTTTAAAGAGCACCTAAACATTTTGCTTGTTAAAAAAAAACAAGCAAACCAACATTTTGATTGTTAAACACTTGTCCTTTATTCATTTATACCCTAACTTATTTCATAAAGCATTTAAGGCAACTTAAAAAATTATATAAAATATAATAAGGTAATATAAAAAGGAAGTAACATAAGAACTTTTAGAAAAAAGATAGGAACTGATAATTTTCAAAAAGATTATTTTCAAAATAACTTGGTGATTTCAAAAATGATGTTTTCTAAGTAGAGTAGCATCATGACATAAATACAGATATAAAGTGAAAGGGTGTTATTCTTTTTTTTTTTTTTTCTTAATTCATGAGAGACACGGAAAGAGAGAGAGAGAGGCAGAGACACAGGCAGAGGGAGAAGCAAGCAGGGAGCCCAACATGGGACTCCATCCCAGGTCTCCAGGATCAGGCCCTAGACTGAAGGTGGCGCTAAACCGCTAAGCCACCAGGGCTGCCCCAAAGTGTGTTATTCTATTCATGAAGTTGGAAGAGTTTTACAACCAGTCTAAAGGAGAAGTTGAAAAAATGAAATATTTAAAGAGCAGGAATATTGAAATGAATGTACAAATAAAGGCAAAACTGACCCCTTTCACAGTAGGAGAAGGAAGTCAATTGAACTTCTACTAGATGGGATGGAATTTGTATAAACAATGTAGAATTTCCAAGGAAACATACATTTTTCCTTACACATTAAAAGTGCCAAGAACAGGGCAGGCCCGGGTGGCTCAGAAGTTTAGCTGAGCCCAGGGCCTGATCCTGGAGACCCGGAATCGAGTTCCACGTCAGGCTCCCTGCATGGAGCCTGTTTCTCCCTCTGCCTGTGTCTCTGCCTCTCTCTCTCTCTCTGTGTCTCTTATGAATGAATACATTTTTAAAATCTTTAAATAAATAAATAAAAGTGCCAAGAACAGAGCTAACATGAAAATAAATACCAGGCTGGAATAGGATGGGAAGAAATCTGCTTTCACAAAGTGCTTGAAAACCAAATGACTGCAAATTTAGAGTTATTGGTGCTTTGCTTCATGGTTTTTTGTTGTTGTTTTCGCTTCAGAATCCAAACAAGAAGTTGATTTGCAAGCCCAACCCATGAATTTTATTTCTCTCCTAATCCTTGTAATATTCCCATCTGTGTCATGATCTTTTATGATATTATTATGGTAAATACTTCAGGGTAGAAACCTTTTTTCAGCTATGTGAGTTTCTCCCTTTGTTTTCATCTATTTGCACAGTTTATTCTTTTCATTATTTAAAATAAAGACTGAGAATATGATATACCTGTGACACTAATGAAATTGCATGGGCTCTCACATCTGGGGAATTACAGATTCTTGAGGACATTCTGCAGCATCGAGCTATTGGCAAAAAAAGATGAAATTTAAAGCTGCCTTTTAAATTGACTGTTGTGGGGCACCCAGGTGGCTCAGTCAGTTAAGCAACCCACTCTTTCGGTTCAGGTCATGATCTCAGAGTCCTGGGATTGAGCCCCAAGTAGAGCTCCACCCTGGGTGCAGAGCCTGCTTAAGATTCTCTCTCTCCCTCTCCATTTTCCCCGTCCTCCACGCGAGCGCACTCTCTTGAATAAATAAACATAAAAAAATAAAATAAAATTGACTGTAGCTCTGGGGGTCTTGGCTATAAATTAGGAGCCAACCAAAATTCACTGGAAGTGAACACCTGTGACTGCTGCCCTTACACCACAGTTCAAAGTCATAAGGTGAGACCTTCTGTTGGCCAGTCTACTCCAACCTTCCTTTCAGTTTATTTAGCAAAAAAAGATTAACAAGTAAGTAAGTAGTAAGTAACAGCCCAAACGACTCCTCAGAAAATTAAGGTCAGGGGAGAACTCAACCCCCCCAAATTACTCAAACAGCATTTAAGCTCAGAAGATATGAATAGTTTGTCCTTGTTACTCAAATTAAATTATGACTCTCGACCCCCATCCTATCCACCAGGCAAATAGGCTTTTCTCTTTTCTGGAGATTTCCCTCCTCAGGCCACTCCAAGAAAGTTTAGGGCCATTTATTTAATACTAAGGGTCCGTCTCAGTTACTACCACCCCAGCAATTAAAAACCAGAAAACTGGCTGTCAGGGAATTCTTTTCAGCTAGTGCTATTTACTGCCACTAGGTGTCACTATTGAAACCTGAGTTATCCACCCTGCACCAGTCCAATTCACCTTTTCTCATTGTTTTAAGAGATTTATTTTTTAAATAATAGATTGAAGAATGTAAACATAAATGTAAAATCCTGTTGCTAAATGTCAAGATATAATAAGGTCATAATTTACAAGAGAAACTTGAACATCTGGATACATGTATTATCTACTGTCGTCATCTACCTGACTCTACATCTGGGAGGGACCCTTACACCCCAGGTGTTAGTGAAGCAAGTGAGGAAGGAAGAGAGCATACATCCTGGAATCCAAAAGCTTTGAATAACTGGGTTATTTGTTTTAGAATTCATCTGGACTCTTGCATCATCACTTTTTTTTCTGTCCTCTGAATCATTCCTATCAGCAGACAGACATGCCACAGAATCTCCCATTTTTGAATGTGTCCTCCCTTGGCTCCAGTTGACCTCCAGTTTTTGTCTGATTTCTCTGCTTCTATTCAGAGGAAAGTTCAAGAGTTGATTATACGCACTGTCTCTACTTCCTCCCATCCCATTTTCTTTCCCATCAGGTTTTATTCCCACTATGTACCCTGAAAAAACTCTTTTCCCTCATGTTGCCAAATCTACTGTTCGGTAGACTCACAGTCTTCATCCATCTCGCCTGTAATTGCCAAGGTTGGTCACACCATGCTTCCTGCTGAAACCCCCTCATCTGAATTGCATTCTCCTGGCTTGCCTCTGACCTTCCTGCTCTCTCCTTCTTAATCTCAGCTGACTCCCCCTCACCTTCATGGTCTCTCACTGGGGAGTGCTGGGCCATGATCTTCTGTAGCCAAGCCCATTCCCTATGTGATGTCATCCAGCCCAGAGGCTTTGGATACCATCTGTACACTATGATTCCCAAATTAATATCTCATCCCTGATTTCTCCCCCAGCCCCAGCCTCCACATCTAGCTGCCTATTTGACATCTCCACTTTGTCATCTAACAGTTGTCTCAAGTTCAGCCTGTCAATAACTCTTACCTTTGCCTTCAAAGCCTGCTTCTCCTCAAACCTTACCAATTTCCTGTATTTACCCAGTTGCTTATTTATGGGTCAAACACTGTAGACTCATTCTACACTTTTTCTCCCAGATTCCATCACCAAATCCAATCCAACCCAACAGCAACTCCTATTGGCTTCAGCTTCAAAACAGATACTTTCTCATCATCTCTGATGTGGTTTTTTTTTGAGTAGTGTTGTTGGGATCCAGAGCCGAAGGCCAAGAAAGAATTCTTGAAATGTCTTTGGTGCAAAATGGTGGTTTTTATTAAAACATTGAGACGCTCCCCCCCCCCCCCCCCCAGGCTGCCCCAGGATTATGAGGAGCAACTGATGATATACTTTGGGGTCAGGGGAAGTAAAGATAAGGGAAGTCCCGAAAGGATTTTCATATGCTAAAGAAGACTCACAGGTTACCGGAGGCCTGGCTATTGTCAAACTAAGGTTGTTTTTCCCTCTAGTAAGTCATTAACATTAAGAGAGTTGGGAGTTTCCAGGAAGAACCCTATACTTTGCCTGCCTTAAGTATTTGTCAATGGGCTGCAGGTTATAAGGACATTTAACTGTATTTACATTTCCTTCTGCCTTGTTTCCTACATCATCTCCACTCTCACACTTCCACAAGATATGTCACGACCGTCTTACCAGACCCCCTGTCCTGACCTCGCCCACCACTTTTGAGCCATTCTTTCAAGGCAAACAGAAAGAACTGTTTCCAGAAAACTGATAAAACAAAGTAAAACAGATTAGGTCACTCTCCTGTTCAAAACCTTCCAATGACTTCCACTTCACTGGAAATAGCATCCAAGTGTCTCACCATGGCCTGCCTAGGCCCTACCTGACCTCTCTCTTGGTTATCTCTTCCACTGTAGCTCCCAGGGCTCTTTCATCCACTCACCTCACTCCAGTCACAGTGGTTTCCTAACAGCTCCCCGGGCCACTATGGGGCCTTTCACTGGCCACTCCTGCTCAGAATCCTTTTACCAATTCAGGGCCTGGCTCCAGGTGGCCTCATGAGGGAGGCCTCCTCTGATTATACTAAGATGACATGCCCCTCCCTACTGCCCTGCTTTATTTCTCTCCATAGCCCCATCACCTCCTGATATTAGGTTATATGTTACTATATTTGCTTGTTGTTTGCTTTGTTCTGCTACAAATAGAAGTTACATGAGGTCAGTGGTGTAGGAAAGATGTTGAGGTTCGAAGCTGATGGCCGAGAAAGAATTCTTAAGATATCTTTGGTGCAAAAAGGTGGTTTTATTAAAGCAAGGAAACCAGGACCCGTGGGCAGAAAGAGCTGCACTGGGGTCATGAGAATGGCCCAGTATAGACTTTCAAGTTAGGAGGGGGTCAGGGACAAAACAAACCTCTAAAGTATTTTGGAAACAAGATTCTAGGACCCTGAGGGGGCTAGCTATTGTTGGGAAAGCTCATTTATTATTGTTCAGTAAACTCTCAGTCATGAGACCCCCTCAGATGTCTATTAGTGGGTCATATATTTGGAGGATGATCCTAACATGTATTTTGGAGAAAAGGGGAGCGTCCAAAGAAATATCCACATGTTAAAATAGACCTACAGGATCCTGGAGGGTTGGTCGGGCTAAGATTGCCTTTTGCCCTTGGCAAAGTATTAACATGGAGTCTGCTGAGTCTCAAGAGGAAGGTCACTCTGCCCGTTTCAAGGACTTGTCAATGGGCTGTAGGTAGTAAGGAAATTTAATAATTTCTCTTCTGCCTTTGTTTCCCACATCAGCCAGGACTTCGCTGAGGGCTGTCTCCAGCACCCAGGCCAATAGCTGAGACAGAAAGAACACTGGATAGACATTTGCCACAGCAATGAATGGAAGGGCAGCTGGCTGTAAGTGGGGACAGACAGTTGGAATTGGAATTTAAGGCTCTGTCAGGATATACTGATCTGGGATGTTAACCAGAGTGTTGCCTGGTGGTGACCTATATTGTGTGCCTGGGCCTCTGAAGCCAGCCAGTCATTTTATGTATTCATCATGCACTCTCTTAGCACCACTCACAAATCCTTCCAGCCTTTCTTTCTTTCTTTCTTTCTTTCTTTCTTTCTTTCTTTCTTTCTTTCTTTCTTCTTCTTCCTTCCTTCCTTCTTCCTTCCTTCCTTCCTTCCTTCCTTCCTTCCTTCCTTCCTTCCTTCCTTCTTTCTATTTTTAAGTAGTCTCTATACCCAAAGTGGGGTATAGAGCCACAAAAGCCAGAGATCTCACAAGCCAGAGATCAAGAGCCCGACTGAGCCAACCAGGCACCTCACAAGCTCCCAACATTATTTTATTTTGTTAAAGTTTTATTTATTTGAGAGATAGGGAGAGTGAGAGAGCATGAGCAGGGGAGGGGCAGAGGGAGAGGAGAAGTAGAGTCTCTGATGAGTGGGAGCTCATCCATCCCAGGGCTCCATTCCAGGACCTGGGATCATGACCTGAACTGAAAATAGGAGTTGGATGCCCAATCAACTGAGTCAACTGAGCCAGCCAGGCCCCTCAATGCTTCCTACATGTAAATCCTCTCACAGATTGACACTTCCAACAGCTGACCAGCATCCATGGTTACGACAGCATCTCACAAAACAGTCTTACAAAATCAATGAAATTATTGATTTTAAATATTTACTTATTGCTAATAGTCAATTGAAAAGAATTTTAATTGATTTTCTTATAAATTCACAACTTTTTGGTATGGTTTACAAACTTGCTGATAATATCCATAAACTATCATCAGAAACATTTTCAAAGCTTCCTCTCTGGGGTAAAAATGATCCCTACAAATGGGCCAGCCAGTTACCTGATAACCTCTTTCCACCCACTGTCAGATCATCTGTGGTGACGTAGGCAGATTTCACCACTGATATCTTTTAACCCCATAGTCTGAGCAATCCACGTAAAAGGCTTTGATGAGCTGAACCACTAATGAATGAGCTTTGGGTCCTGGGTCACTAAGAAGAAGTATCTGTCTCCTGGTTTACTCTGGATGCTCCAGGCCAACACTAGAGCCCTTTAATGGCATAGCTCCTTAGGCGGAAACACACACATTTTCCCCTGAGACATCGCATCATGGCCAGGGTGGCTAGGTCCACAGAAGGTCATTGACTGCAGCCCCAGGATGTCCTAAGGAATCTTTTCTACCCTGACCTATGCATCTTGAGGGTCCAGTTAGGGAAATGCTTTCTCTTCTTTCCTTCCTTTCTTTCTTTCTTTCTTTCTTTCTTTCAAGGTTTTATTTATTTATTCATGAGAGACAGAGATAGAGGGAGAAGCAGCCTTCTCGCAGAGGGCCTTACGTGGGACTTGATTCCAGACCCAGGATCACACCCTGAGCTGAAGGCAGATGCTCAACTGCTGAGCCACCCAGGAGTCCCAACAGCCCATTTCAATATCTAAGGATGTGCCCTTCCTCGGGATAAGGGGGGTAAGGGAACTTGCCCATTATTACATAACCATCAGTGGTTTTTAGGCAATACCAAATAAGGCAAAAAAAAAAAAAAAAAGCAAAAATGGCAAAAAGTACAAATTACTTTTACTTGTTTGAAGAGAGTGAATCACCATTAACCTGCAAATGTGTAACTTTAACTTAAGGTAGTATTACCTCATAGCCAGAAGGCAAGCAGCAAAAATTAACTATTGTACCTCCTTTGTTCTTTCGGAAAACAAGTAAATAAAAATGTAGGTGATGGGATGTCTGGGTGGCTTAGTGGTTGAGTGTCCACCTTTGGCTCAGGGCGTGATCCTGGAGTCCCAGGATCAAGTTCCACATTGGGCTTCCTGCATGGAGCCTGCTTCTCCCTCTACCTGTGTCTCTGCCTCTGTGTGTGTGTGTGTACCTCATGAATAAGTAAATAAAATCTTAAAGAAAAAATGTAGGTGGTTCTTAACCTTTTAGATTATGTACTAATTACACAGTTGTTAAAAGGGTAAGGGAAAAAAATCTCCTGGGTAAAGTTTCCTGCCAGGGGGTGAGATGGCATGAGGTGGGTGGGGGTGGGGGCCATGACTGTGTGTGGGCTAAAAGGTCAAGAGAAAGACCACTGTCATAAAATGACTCTGTTACTGCAATTAAATGTCAATCTTACACTCTTTGTTGCTGCCTAAGGTGTGTGTTAGGAGCCCTTTTGATCCACCTGCTTTGAAACGTTTGCTCTGCTCCTTCCAGTTTAGCACAACCTTTTTAAAAGACAGAGGACAATTTAAAGGGAGGACTGGTGTTAACAGATTTTATGGTGGCTTATTTACCGTGAAAGCCCTTAACATAGCCCGAGGCTACTTTCCCTTGGAATTACTACAAGGATGAATCCATATGCCAGTGATGTACTTACTATCCTGACAACTGTAGCTTGACATTACAGCTTCAAATCAGAACATCTGAGCTCTTCAACTTTTTTTTTTTCAAAGTCATTTTCATTTTTCTAGATCCTGTGAAGTTCCGTATAACTTTTAGAATCAGTTTGTAGATTTTGATTGGGATTCTGTTCAGGTTCTCGATCAATCGGCAGAGAAATGGTATGTTAACATGAATGAGTATTCCAGGGCATGAATAAGGCATTTTCACTTATGTACTAAAGTTTTATCAGTTTATCTTAACAATATTGTAATTTTCAGGGGTCCCTGGGTGACTCAGTGGTTGAGCATCTGCCTTTGGCTCAGACAGTGATCCCAGGGTCCTGGGATTGAGTCCCACATTGGGCTACCCACAGGGAACCTGCTTCTCCCTCTGCCTGTGTCTCTGCCTCTCTCTGTGTGTCTCTCATGAATAAATAAATAAATAAAATCTTAAAAAAATATATTTTAAATTTCAGAGTATGGTGGGGTCTTTTATGTAAAAAGTATTGTTGTTGT
Organism: Vulpes lagopus; assembly: GCF_018345385.1. Classification (NCBI taxonomy): domain Eukaryota; kingdom Metazoa; phylum Chordata; class Mammalia; order Carnivora; family Canidae; genus Vulpes; species Vulpes lagopus. The sequence continues at coordinate 38,322,401 of NC_054836.1, read as the reverse complement.
TTTTAAAGAATTCTACTGCGATGAATGGTATTTAATTATTTACAAAGTACTTTATGTTTCTCCACAGCACCCTAATGCTTCAGATAGCTCCAGATGGGATGATGCATAGCAAAGATTTTAAAGTACAGAAAGTCAGATGATATTATTATATCATTATTACCATTATTATACTTATTTATATCGCTGTTATAGCTATTCATCTTTCCAGAAAGCAGTGGTTAGAAAGTGATGAAATAGCTGAGCCTTTTCAGAGTAAAAGCTAGAAAATCGAGAACACAGGCATCTTCCTAAAACTGCTCTCTGACAACAGTGTAGATGACATAAGAAGTCTGAGAGATCTCACAGACCCCTCACTTCCGTTGAGCAGGTGCATGTGTATGAACCATCTGCAAATCTTCATCAGCTCCTGGTCCTGGGAAGAAGGAGGAGGAAGAAGATCTGGAAGGCTTTTCCATTGTAGGAATCTCTTTGCTGATGTTTGCTGAGTTGCTGGTTCATCACTAATTTCATCATTAACTTCATCATTAATTTCTTTATCAGTCACTAAACCAGCTCATTCCCCACACAGACTGGGTCCTTCGCAGAAATCATCTTCCTCTGGTGTCACCCACTCCAACCACCCACACAAGCACTAATTGACAGAACTGGTGACCACCAGAGCCCTAGGGTCTGCGACTTCCCGCCACCCCCACATGCTGCTTCCTGGGGCAGTGACTGGCATTTAAACTATCAGAGTGCTTCGGGCTGAGCTGTTGAATATTTCACACCCTCTGCTCTGTGTGACTCATTCTATCCAAATAGGCAGCCTGAGCTTTCTCAAGGCCTCTGGTTTCACTCTGAACACATTCAAGGCCACCTGAAGGACCCTTGAATGTCATTCTTTAAGGCCTGTACAGGTTCCCCTTGGTTGCCATGCCTTATGGAGTCACGGAGTAGAAAAGGAGAAGCTTCTGCTCCCTTGAGCAAAGGAAACCATCCTCTGACCCTGATACATCTGAGAGGCAGCGCCCTTGGCAGCTGGGGGAAGGGCAGAGAGCGACAGTGCGAAGTGTCATCCTGCCTGCATTCCAGCCAGAGGCCTTCCTTCTTCTAGAGGGACAGAGAGGGGTTGATGGCACTTGGGAGGTGGTACTCCTCTCCTTTTGCCTGGGGCGGGGGGGGGGGGGCAGTACATGCTGGGCACCTTCATGCTTATTGATGTTATTGATGTTAGCACTTGCTCTCCGGATCCTTTGGGCTGATATCAAGGCTTGAAAGCACAGGATCTGCAGGGCTGCATCTGTCTCACATGTTGCAAGAGAGAGATAATAAGGTAATAAGCTGTCAAGGCTCTTCCGTGGCAGGTACACTGCTGCTAGTCCTTCTTTTTGTGATTTAGAAAAGGCATCCCTAGTCAATGGTATTATAATAGCATTGTATGGTGACAGATGGTGGCTACTCCCATAAACATAATGTATAGAGAAGTTGAGTCCCTATGTTGTACACCTGGAACAAATATAATGTGTGTCAATTATACTAAAAACAAAACAAAACGACCTTCCTCAAGGCTCTAGACCGCCATCTGTTGGAAGGTTGTTGTAATAGACATGCACAGGTACTCTGGTGAGGGGAAGAATTGTGTTCTGGAGATGTGCAGGGTGGTCAGAGGGGTAGATGAGGGGTGGATAGTGAGGTATGGCTTCAGTGACTTCAGTGGAGACCAGGCCTGGGTGAGCTGCACAATCACGCAGAACTGGCATGTGGGTGGTAGCCGTGACCGTGGAAACACCACCCTGGGACCCCCAGCAGGTAACAGAGGTGGAGACATAGAAAAGGTTAGGTGTGCATGGGTCTGACAGAGACTTGGCTCAGGTCTTGGCCCTAGTGTTACCGGCTTTGCTGAGGCTGCCAGCACATCAGCAGAGGAGGGAAAGCCTCTTGGGGGCGGGGGGCAGATTTAGAGGCCTTATAATTTTGCAGACTGGGGCTGACACCAGAGAAATGTTGTTTTGTTGCTATTATTGTGGCCAGTTGTGCTCCTAGGACCCCAGCCTGGGAAAATACCTGTTAAGCCATGAATAAAAATGAAAGTGGCCGCCAGCCGAGGAACGTAGGCAGCTTCTAGAAGCCAGAAGGCAGCCCTGCTGCCATCTTCATTTTAACTCTGTGAGACCTATTTGGGGCTTCTGAACTCCACAGATGTAGATTTGTTTTAAGCCACCACATTTGTATAATTTGTTAGAGTATTCATAAAAAACAACTACAGTAGGTATCCTTGTCTTCAATTTATGGGTGGGAAAACTGAAACTTGAGTCAGGATCAAAATCTAATTCTCAGGGCACCTGGGTGGCTCAGTGGTTGAGTGTCTGCCTTTGGTTCAGGTCATGATCCCGGGGTCCTGGGATCGAGTCCTGCATTGGGCTCCTCGTAGGAAGCCTGCTTCTCCCTCTGCCTATGTCTTTGCCTTTCTTTCTGTGTCTCTCATGAATAAATAAATAAATAAAATCTTTAAAACATCTAATTCTCTATGACATCAAAGGCCACACTTTCCTTACACTCCATTGATGCCCTCTTAAATTTTTATAACTAATGTCCTCACTGAAATCATCAAATATTTAACTGCTAGGACAACTACTTTAGAAAGAATCACTAATGGTGTGCTTTTGAATATATCTGCTTGCTACAAATAATTTGCTGACCGAAAAGAAATCATCAGTTGAATCTTGCCTAGAGAGTTCAGGAAAAGAAAAGGTTTCCAAGCTTTCCTGTGGAAGCCCTCAATTCTAAGGAAACTAACAAAATTATCACTCTTTAGCTTGTTTATTCATTTGCTTGAATGTGTAAATTATTCTATGTACATGCAATAGTAAATTGATCATAATAAGATGGAAAATCATCAGGGACATAAATTAAAACTGTAATGAGATAGTACTATACATCCCTAGAATAGTTAAAATTTAAAAGACTGAGCATACAAGTGAGATTGTGGAGAAACTGAAACTCTCATATTATATATCTATCCTATTACCCACCAATTCAACTCCTAGAAATGTCTTTTAAGATGTATACACTTGTCAAAATTCATCTAACCATCCACTTAAAGCCTTTGTATGTAACTGATATCTCAAGATTTGAAAAAAGGAGACACCTGGGTGGTTAAATCTCTTAAAGAGTCTGACTCTTGATTCTGGCTCAGGTCCTGATCTCCTGGGTTATGAGATCAACCCCTGCCTCAGGCTCTGCACTCGTTACACAGTCTGTTTGGGTACTCTCTCCCTCTGCCCCTTCTTCTTCTCATGTGGGCACTCTCTCTGTCTCTCTCTCTCAAATAAATAAATAAATCTTTAAAAAAAAGTTTTTTTTTTAAAAAAAGAACCAGGAATTGAGACAAGAACCTCCCCCATCCCCACCCTCACACCCGGGATTCTTCCAATAATGAGTGTGGGTAGAATTAGGACTTTTAAAATGGAGACAAGGGATGCCTGAGTGGCTCAGCAGTTTAGCGCCTGCCTTTGGTTTGGGCATGATTCTGGGTTCCGGGATTGAATCCCGAGTTGGGCTCCCTGCTAGGAGCCTGCTTCTCCTTCTGCCTATGTCTCTGCCTCTCATGAATAAATAAATAAATCTTTAAAAAAAAAAATAAAGTGGAGACAAGCGGAGTGGTGGAAAGAGTACCAGGCAAGAACCAGAAACTTCCTTCTGGTCTTAGTCCCTTCCCTGATTTAGATATGTACATAACCTTGTGGGATTCATTTTGCCTGTATGGGTCTCAAGGACCTTATCTGCAAAATAAATGAATTGCATTACATGACCTCACAGTTCCTTCTAGCTCTAAAACCCCCATTATTTATCATCTTAAGTGGTGAATCAGATTGCTTTAGGAGTTTCTACTTGATAGAACTGCTTTTCCTACACACTCTGATTCTAATCTATGACTCTGTTGGTACTGGGTCATTGGCAACATAATTCTCAGAGATTACATTTTTCTATGGGAAACTTGGATCCACTTTATCAGATAGTTTCCAGGAATATATCTTTGAGGAAAGCAAGCATGGGCAACATACATTCAGATTATGGGTATTTTCCATATTTAGAGATAGCACATATGGGCATTGTTAAAGAACATGCTCTTTTTAAAGCTTTGAGTAAAAGAGTAATGTGGCCACAGTAAATATATCACTATACTGAAAGGTTCTGTGGCCTCAGACAAGCCATTCACATGTTCAGAGGACATGGCAGTATCTACACTATCTGCTTGCCCACAGTTGTTTAAAGATGAAGTGAGATCTTGTCAAATAGGTAAAGCACATTTTAACTTGCAAAATGTTATACAAATATAAAGTGACTTGTTCTTATTGAGAATGAGAAGAGGGCGGGAACAAGTACCTAGGAGAGCCCATTCTAAAAATGAGCTAATCACATCAATCACTGCTCTGATGTGATGCAGGAGAGAGATGGGCTTTTTAAGGACACAGAAGTAAAGGTGTTTTGGGATCCCCATGGTTTCATGAACTCATGGTGATTTCAGCAGCTTCCTGAAGTCCCTCCGCTCATCTCCTAGATCGTGTCTAAAGAAAACCCAGCCTCACCCCATCTGCAAGATGATCAGTCTTTGATTTGCCAGGTTGGACTGGGAAGACTCATGAGAGCTGAATGTCCACAGCTGGGAGGTAGGGGAAGAACCAGGAGGGCTCATGGGGGAACCAACTACAGAAGCCTGCTGAGGCTCTGCCCAGTGTGGAGGGAGGATGGTGGTGGAAGAGTTGGAAGGGAGGGCAGATTGATGGAGGAAAGACCCAAAGAAAGCTTTATTAGAAGCTCTATGGAAGTGAGAGGCTGTAAGGAAAGGTAAGGAGGAGGGCGGATAGGGACTAGCTTTCTTCCACAGAGCACAAACTCTCCCAAAGCACTGGTGATATTTGATGGCGTTATTTCCCTGCTGATATAGTCCTGAGACCTAAAACAGTGTTAGCCATGCAGAAAGAGTAATTAGGACTGGGTGAATGAATTGAATGGCTGCACAGGAAAGAGGATCAAAAGGCAACACTGGCAGTGCCTCTTCACCCCCACTGTGCCCAGAGAAGGACAGTCTTGGCTCATCTCCCTGGTCTTGGAGGCAGAAATAAAGAGAGATTCAGCAGGCTAATGTGGCAGGTTTCTACACTATAAAAACATGCATCATTAATACCCCTTCTCTGACTATCCAAACCCAGGAGGCATACTTGATCCTCTCCTTTCCTATACATCCAGCAGCCCTATCAACAACACCTCCAAAATGTTTTTTGAATCTGTCTTCACCATGGCTCTTACCCCAAACCCCAAACCCCATTGGGACCACTGCAATGGCCTCCTCACTGGTCTCCCTGCATTCTCTCTGCCCTCCCATCTTTTGTCCACTCAGCTACCAAACAATCGTTTGTAAAGTCACTCCTTTGCCTGAAATCATCCAGTTGCTTCCAACTGCACATAGAACAGTGCTCGAACTCCTAGTCATAGCCTCTGAAGCCCACCTTCCTTCTCTACTTTGTCACCCACCACACTGCCCCTCACTCACTTTCCTATTGCCACACTGGCCTTCTCTCTGTTCCTCAAACTGGCCAACTCTGTCTGTGTTAGGACCTTACCTGCCAATTCTCCAGCTCTTGTGGCCGGCTCTTTCTTGTCTTACTTTCCCAATTACCATGCCTTCCCCTTGTCACCCAGTATACTCTATCTCCTCAGCTTGTTTTATTTTCTCTATAGAACTTATCTCTATCTGGAGATAGGTTTGACTATTGTTTGTTTCTTGGCTCCCCTGCCTTAGGAATGTGCCCCCTCCATGGGCAGGGATTTGTAAATATTGTTGACTGTTGTAACCTCTGTTCCCAAAGGTTTCTGGTATCCCTTGTAGGGACTAAATAAATTTTTTGGAATGAATGCCTACTCACCAAATGACCTTCTGACTCTAGTTTTCCAAATAGACTGCTTATAGAGAATGTGCCTTCCAGAGACAAGGATGTCTCCTGTTCCCTTTATTTTCCATATAAATAAATACATGCATGCTTGTGTTTGCAGATTTCAGCCTCTGTGTGGTTAACGTGAGTCCGCCCCTGCAAGATGGATTCTGTCTTGAGGCACTAACAAATCAGGTATCTGAGCTTGTGGATCTGAGAGCTGTGCTCCATACTGAGAGGCATGGAATGAGGAAAGGCACCCTACCTGAGTGAGCCTCAACCTTCCACGGATGACCTTTATAGCCTTACCATGACTGTGTTCCCTGGGCTTCTTTTAGGAACTTCTCTATGCACAAGCAGAGAAGAGCTCCTGATAGAAAATAATCTCCAAAAAGGAAAGGCAGGCTTAAGTACTCAACAGGTCCTTCATCTTGAGTGGTTTTTTTTTGTTTTTTGTTTTTTTTTAATTTTTTTTTGAGTGTTTGTTTTTATGAAATCTTTCCATTCTATCCCAAATGCCACCACCACATGGTGCCCTCTTTTTCTCCTATTTTTCTATCAGCATAATGGAGAGAAGCCTACATGTCTACAGAACAAGGAGGATAAACTAGTAGCTATTGAGTGCTCTAGTATGTATCAGGCTCCAGGGCTTTATAAATATCTCACCTAAAGCAATATTTCTAAAAACTAAGGTAAATAAAAAACATATAAACTGTGTATTAGACTTAGATATTGAAGATAACACAAAGGGTTAGGTTGTCAAATCAGACTCACAGGAGCTAGAGATCTTGTCCAGTAACAAGAGTTACTAATAATTTTGAGAATACAGGTAATTGTGCGGTACAGGTGAATCCTGGAGACCCTGGTCCATGAAAGAAGCTCTCTGGATCCTTTCTTGCTACATTAGAATTTGCTCTCATCCAGATTTAACATATGAGATCGCTAAATCATGTGCATTGTCATCACTAAAGCAAAAAGAACAATTTGGCTCATAAAACATCTCAGTTTTATGCTCACATAGTTACATAGTTTACATGTCATTTTCCAGGGAGCTGTGCCCCATAAATCCTTACATTCCACCTGTATTTGTCATAAGCCATCCTAGATCGACCAAGTACATCCTGCTAAAAAGTTTTTCACAGGTAAGTGCTCTCTCACTAATAAGTATCCATTTGTTTCCTTTCCAGAAGGCAAATCATTAGTATGTTTGTTTACAAGGAGATTTGATTGAGTCACCTGACTTCATTTTCCTTCCTTTTTTTCTTTCTTTCCAGTGGCTTCTAAGGGGAAAAGAGAATAGTCAGCTGCGAACCCTTTCCTTCCTCCAAAGAATAGGTTTGTGGTCCTAAGAATTCCACTGAAAGCAGTGCAGTGATTATTTTCCTACACCCCAAAAGCCTTTCACCTCAAATTAACTCTGCCTCTGTAGAGAGAGAGCACTGACTGGTAACGTCTTCTTAACCAGCCTCTTGTCTCTTTGGCTTCCAGACCTCCCGCTCTGCTGCAAGATTTATATACCTTATCACTAACTATACTTCCACCACAAGTTCACATTTGGTTATTTTTCCACATAGGTCTTAGTTTTTGAAAAAAGAATTTGTCTTTTGGAGAGTCCGGGTGGCTCAGTCAGTTGGGTGACTGCCTGTGGTTCAGGTCATGATCCCGGGGTCTGGGATCAAGGCCACACTTCAGGGCTCCCTGCTCAGTGGGGAGTCTGCTTCTCCCTCTGCTCCTCCCCCTACTAATGCGCTCATTCTCATTCTCTCTCTCTCTCTCTCTCTCATTCTCTCTCTCTGTCTCTCTTTTTAAAAATATTTTATTTATTTATTCATGAAAGACACAGAGAGAGACAGACAGAGACAAAGACAGAGACACAGGCAGAGGGAGAAGCAGGCTCCATGCAGGGAACCCCGACGTGGGACTCAATCTCGGGTCTCAAGCGTCACACGTGGGCTGAAGGTGACGCTGAACCGCTGAGCCACCCGGGCTGCCCTAGTCTCTTAACTCTCAAATACATTTTTTTAAAAAATCTGAAGAAAGAGAGAAATTATCTTTTGAACAGCTCTTAATAGTAATGTTTTGTTTCTTCTGTTCCATTGATGGACATCTACCACCAACAACCAGTAGGATTGGGATGATAGAAGCAGTGTTAGCACACTGAGTCCAAATTCTAGTCAAATGTTATTGAAAGCTCACCACATGCCTACTAGAGGATAAAAAAAGACATGGTCCCTGTCTTCAGAGAACTCATGGTCCTTTGGGAAATGAAAATATGTTTATCGCCAGATCGTCCAACGTTACGGAGTCACCTCACCTTTAATATCTAAGTAAAAATGGCTTGTGCCCTCTGAGAGGAAATAAAGACAATTCTCTCCCTAAGGGTAATCTGGAACCAATTTAAGACAAGCATTTGTTCTTAATACACCAATTAAAAAAAATACACCAATAAATAAATAAATAGCAGCCATGCAGTGTCTTTGGTGCTATAATATAAGTGGAAGGAGGAAGTAAATAGTAAATTCTTATTAGAGATGTAAAAGAAGGCTCAGAGAGGTGATGGTTCCATTGGGTCAGGTGAATGACTAGGAATTTATGAAGTGGCAGAAGAGCATTTCAAGCAGCAGGTGTATGTTAACATATACACGAGAGAAAGGTATGAAAAGGCAAAGAATATGTGAGACTTCCCGATGGTTTAGTCTGACTAAAGCATTCTGTAAAAGAGGAGATGGAAAAGGGGCAAAGATGGTGTTCTAGACAGAAGATTACGGTCCTCGGCATTTGCTAAACCTAAAAGCAAATCGGGGATGCTGTCCTAAACAGTCTAGGAGTTTTCCAGCCAGAGCCAGGCCTAGGGCCGGGCAGGTAAGTTAGTTATCTTGGGTGCAAAATTTAAAGGGGTGTCAAAGCATCAGTCACCAAGATAACATTTTAACACAAAATTTTATTTATTTCTTTTTCTTTTTTTTTCTTCTTTTTATTAACACAAAATTTTAAATAAAGATAGTATTGGTTGTTATTGAATTTCCCTTTTGCCTCAGGCTCTAATGTGACTCAGCAAGGCACTCCTTTATTTAAAATTTGGCATTTGTTCATAATAGACTTTTTTTTACATAATATTGATTTTTTAAAAGATTGCATTAAAATACTATTTATCTTGATGGCTGAAGGGGCTTGGGGGGGGGGGGCATTCCCTTAAAATTTTTGCGTCACTTTGCTCACTTCGTCTTACTTGCAATCCTGATTCTGGCCAAACTTTATCTGTTTGTGGGGATAAAAGACACAGAGTGTCACCCTGGCATAAAGACACAAAAAAGGAGGGATAAAATTCACAGCACTTGGTGACTGATGGAATATGGAAATAAAGGGAAAGGAGGAGTCAAGAATTTCATCTCGGAAGAAATTATGCTCTTGGAAAATTTACAGAATGCTGGGGATGATAAAAAAAAAGGGAAAGAAGAGAACTCAGTAGAGATGCCTGGATGGCTCAGTGGTTGAGTGACTGCCTTCGGCTCAGGTCATGATCCTGGAGATCAGGATCGAGTCCTGCAGGGAGCCTGCTTCTCCCTCTGCCTGTGTCTCTGCCTCTCCCTCTGTGTGTCTCATGAATAAATAAATAAGATCTTTAAAAAAAAGAGAGAAATAAGTGAAATATGATTAGCTTTATAACAAGTAGATCAGCAAAGGGCTGTGAGACATAGAGAAGCTACCATCATTCCCTTTTGAAAGAGAATTCAGTGTCTAACATGTTGACAGCATCTGCATAATTATGTGTCTAGAACATACACTCGTCCACAGTGTAATATACTGAAGTTGGCAGAGCTGTTCTGTAATAGGAACAGAAGCATTGGGGATCTGGTGCTCCTCCCACCGTTGGAAGGAAGAGAACATCCCCATAAGCTGTCCTTAGGGTCAGCAGTTGTCAGGAGCAGACGGAGGAGGCAGAAAAGACTTTTCTCCTGCAGGGAAGAGGGCTCCTCACCCTCAGCTCTGCACTCGCAGGCTGTGCCTTCCCTGTTGAAGGTCCTTCAATTGCAAGTGAAATCAATTTTCCTGAAAGGAGACTTATAGGGTGATCAGGGCTTGGCTGAATGGAGGGAGAGGTCAATCAGATTCTCATCAAAGAGCTCAACTAATCGATCTCATTTTTGAAATACAGCCTCCCCTGAGCCTCCTCTGCAGGTACCAACTATCATACCAGTGTTTCAGGATTGCAGGCCATTGAATAATTGGCACAATTCATCTCTCTGGTGAGGCTTTCTTGCCAATTCTGTCCCCCGGAGCCTGCAAGGACCTGAGGCCTTGCTGAGGATTGGTGCTCTCACTCTCCCATCTCACACACCCCTGTGACTCCCCTCACTCCTGTGTCTTCTTCAGCCTCCTCCTCTTTTCTGGTTCCTTCACTTCTATGGAAAACCTGCTGTCTCATTCTGCACCACTTCCAGGAACCCATCCGAGTTTGACTACACTCTCCTTGGACAAAAGGCAGATGGCTGGGAGCAGAAAGGAAATATTTTGCTCTGCTCAAACAAATAAATAAAGGCAGAAAATAAATGTATAAATGAAACAAGTCTTTCCTTGACCCTTTACCCATCTTTGGCCACTCGTCTATCCTCATCTCCTCTCCATAGCATTTGGTGCCTCCCAGTCATTGGGCCAAACACTGAATCCATTGTTTGTCTCCACACTGGTGAACAATCTCTCCAAACCACTCTGCCCTGGCCTTGCCAGGCTGCTTCTGCTTGCAGGACTCGACATGCCTTTCTCGTCCTTAAGGACTGTTCCCATGTGGTTCTTCTTTTACCCTGAAGGTCTCACCCACTCCCTGCTGTGGTGAGTTGCCCAGTTGCCTCCTGCTAACCCTTTGGGTTGTAGCTGAAATCTTAGATCCTTCAGGGAACATTTCCTGGTCCCTTGGGCCCCTGGTGCCCCCTGCCTGCACTTCTCTTGTGTAACACTGAACACATCTCTGCTCAACATCCGACATCCCTTCTAGACAGTGTGCTTCATGAGGATGAGCCATGTCTGGCTTGTTCACTGCTTACGTCTCCACCATCTAGGCCAGAACCCAGCATGGGAAGAGATTAACACATAGTTGTTAAATATTTGTTTGTTAAAACCCACCTTAGGTAAAAAAAAAAAAAAAAAAAAAAAAAAAAAAAAAACCCACCTTAGGGTTTTTAGTAAGTTTAAGAAAGATGATCTTATGTAGGGTTTCTAACAGAGATTCTCAGTTCTGATGTTTGAACATGTCCAGGGGCATTTCTTTTCTCACAATGACTGAGGGATGCCTCTGTTAACTTAGTGGTTGGAGGCCAGGCCTACCAGACTTCCCTCAATGCTCAGGACAGCTCCCCGGAGAAACACTTGTTCACAGCCATCACTCTACCTCTGCTGGGGGAAATGTGTGATGTAGGAAGTATAGGTTGAAATCAGAGTGACTCACAGGAACGCTATTGCAGTCATCCAAAATCAGGAGCTGGCCAGGACTAACTTAGAAGGAGACAGGTTGAGAGGTAACTAAGAAAGAAAAACAACAAAGTCTGTGATCAGTGGGATGAGTCACCCGTCAAGGAAGGAGAAGGGATGGAAACATGAAAGAAGGTAGACAGATCTAAGTTATGTGACCTTGGGCAAGTTACTTAACCTGTGAGTGTCTATTTTCCTCAACTGTAAAATGTAGATAAAAAGAATATATCCCAGGGATGTGAAGATCGTGGGAACTGAATTAATTCACATAAAGTGCACGACCTCACATAGGGGAAGCACTGGGGAAGTATTTGACATTGTAGCTGTTAGATAGACAAATAAATAGATATGTAGAAATACTAACAGATAAGTGGTGGGAAGGACAGATGAGTGAAGGGATGAGAGAATAGACAGAGAAATAGATGGGCGGTTGGATGGATGGGAAAGAAATTGATAAGTGAATTTTCAATGTAGGGGATGAAGGAGAGAGTGTGATCTCCACAATGCTTTTCCAGAAGCAGTCTGAGCACACATTTGAGCCATTCTACCAACAGTCTCTCCCTTCTTCTTCCTTTATATCTGGTGACAAGGGGTCTTTGGTTTACAGAACAGAGCCAAGATGATTGACCCACATGGGACCACTGGAAACATGTGGTAGACAAGGGGCTGATCAATAGGAATGTGCCAAAGGGGTCCCCTGCGACGGGCTGTGCGCTACATGGAGGAGTGAAATCAGGCAGTTCCTGCCTCTTTGGCTCAGGGTATCCCAGCCTCACCCTTCTCAGCTCTCTGGACATTTTGTCACTCACCCACTTTCTCTATTCTGTTCTTTACAACATTCACCACCAAAGAATACATTCAGGGTCTGTGTATATTACCTGGAAGGACACTGACCTGGGAGTCAGGAGACCTGTGCTCCAGCATGGACAATGAAGCTAGATTGATCTGTAGCTGGTCGTGTCACCTCTCTGGCTTCAGTTTTTGGATATGTAAACAAATGGAGGGCACTAGAATGTGCCTAAAGCTTCTTACGGCCCTAACACGCATGTGCCTGCAACCTGACCAGCCCCTTCTCTCATCATCCTTGTCCCTCAACACTATCATCTGTATCTTCACCATTTTCTCAGTGAGCTCTCCTCTCCTGTACTTCTGCTAACCTCCTAGACATTTCAAATTTCATCCCTGTGAGTCATTCCTTCACACACAAGCTTAGATATTTGCTTCCCTATGTACCCAAGGTCCTCTGTAAGCACTTGAATTATAGAAATATCCTCTGGGACTCATTCACACACCCATCTCCTCCAAAGGCTGCATGCCTTGAATGCAGAAATTACATTTGTATCAGTCAGGGCTCCATTGCAAAGAACAGAATCCACTCCAACCGGTTCAAGCTAGAAAGGATTTCCTGCAGATATTAGCGGCTTATCGAGTCATTGGGAGGGGAAAAGTAAGCTCAAGATTAGGCTTTCAGGAGCCACTCACACAGCCACACTGCAGATACCAAGCAGAGGCTACCATGTTTGGTATCAGGCCATCTCTAGTTTCACAACAGTATCATCATTAGAATGGTCGGGAACTGAATTCTCTCCACATATGTCTCATAGTCAAATTCTCAAAAAGAGCAAGAGTCTGTTGAGCCATCACCATCCCTGTTTGGACAATGTTTCTTGTACCAGAGCCACCCCCTAAACTTCTGACTGACTTGGAGATTGATTACACTGGAGTCAGGAGCTGCGTTTGGTCCAAAGATCGGTAGCCAAAGGAAGTTATGTTCGTCTGGCACCAACAAGGGTGAAGGGGTTGCCGGGGAGGAGGGGGTGGCCACTTTGTTTCCTCTTTCCTTTGGTGGAGGAGGGCAACTTTCCCTCTGCCAGTAGGGCCCTTTAGTAAGGGCGAGTCAATCACCTGGCAAGATATTAATCAAATTTAAACCTGCTCTTTAGCAATCTCTTCAGCTTGTGCCTCCTATAGAACAAACTGCTTTAACAAAATAGGACAGGATCATCGAATCTTGGGAATGCGAAGAGGTTCAGGGGTCATAAAATCTGGTAGTTACCAAATACAGTTTTGTAGCAGGAGAAAAATCAGACACTGATTAGTTTATCTAAATGTATTCAATGTAAAGACCTAGCCTTACTCTAAGATTTTCTTTGTCTTCCTATTTTTCTAGTGATATATGGTATTTGTAGTTCATATATATATATTTTGTTGTTGTTGTTTAGGCTTTTCTTGGCAAAATAACAATTAGGATGTCATTGTTAGCCATCCCTTTGAGTTGCCTGTTGATTTTTAATCTATTCTGATCACGTCACTAGAGGTCATGTCCCTCAGCTTTGCCATGGCCCCTTGTGTTACTGCTTTTCTGTCCATTTCATCCTTTATTCCTGATCATCCAGCAGGATATTGACTGCAGGGTCTCAAGACACCGAACATGTGTCTGGACAGGTGGTAGGACTTCAAGATAGAAAATCAGGGGGTCCCTCGGTGGCTCAGCGGTTTAGCGCCTGCCTTTGGCCCAGGACGCAATCCTGGAGTCCCAGGATCGAGTCCCCCCTCGGGCTCCCGGGGTGGACCTGCTTCTCCCTCCTCCTGTGTCTCTGCCTCTCTCTCTCTCCCTCTATGTCTATCATAAATAAATAAATAAATCTTAAAAAAAAAAGATAGAGAATCATACCTTCTATGATTCTTTGTCACTGGCTCGTCTCATGTCATATCATGCAATTGTTTTGACACTCTACTGTTATGAATAAGGCCCAGCTCACGCGTGAGAAGGTAAGCGGTAGTGATCATGGCATGTTCTCCCTCTCTCCACCAGGGTTATTTCCCTCTTTCCCTTATCACTTACAAATATGCATTCCACTTTTATCTATCTGAACTCTAGCTTTTATTCTGCCTATGTTTGTTATATTTCCGGGACTTCTTTTCCTCAAGTGCTTCTGATGACCTCATTTCTCTTAAATCCAAACTCACTCTTTATAATAAGGGACAAGCATCCATGAACTCATCTACCCATTTGCAAGCAATTTTCTTGTTACTTCAGTCAAGGGTGCTTTCCTGGGCCTGGAGCCCTCCCAGCCACTTCTTGCCCTCCCTCAGTTCTGCTGTGTCCCTAGTGGTGGGTGCACCCTTCAGGCTGAGCTCCTCAGGCTTGACTTGTCCAGTGGGAGGGGGGAATAGAGGAGAGCAGGAGGCTTCAGTCTCCAGCGCTAAGTGTCTCTCTCCTCAGTGATCCCAACATTGCCCAACAGGGGCATCAAGATCCCTGCTTCCATCAGGTGACCAGACCCTGGTCCTCCCACCAACTTCCCCTCAGCCTAGGGAACCGGAGAGGCTTCTTGATGGTGTTCAACTCTGGGGTCCCCCTGCTGTAACCACTCAGAGAGATCGCTCCTTTCTCGGTTGGACCTCTGCTGATACAAGGGTAAACTCTCAAAAGCAGAATTACTGGGTTAAAAACTAGGATTTTTAAAAGCAAAGTTTAAAGATATTTCTTCCTGCTGTCTTTCTTTCCCATAAGCCCTTCCCTCCACCTGTAGATCTCTGTATACAGCCAGGGCCCTTCTCCTACCACCCCATCTCTTTACACGTCTCAGCTTCTGGGCACTGGACTATCCCTCTGGTCACATTACACTTTTTTAAAAATGATAAAACAAAGAGGTAAGGGGGGAAACCACCACTTCCTGGTGGTAATTGATATCTTTGCTTTCAGAACCTGCTCAGGCAAGTGGAAAGAATAAGCAATTATCTGGATCATTCGAGCAAACATTAACTCCCCTTTGTTTGGCATCAGTGAGTGGTGGGAGGGAGGGAAAAGTAGAATTAATTATTAACGTCTTTAAAATTGCCGGAATTAGGTAGAGAGGAACTGAATTCACTTCATTTTCTATGAGAGTTCTGGTGAGGGAATGATTATCTGCTTGGCCATTCTGACACCAGGGTTTTAATTTTGGTAGGAATCAGTCAAGGAGCGACGTGCCCTTTGCCATCTGTGGAACTGAACCTGTTGGTGACTGACTCCATACTGCTGGTCAGGAAGGTTCCAGCACTGCCTCCCAGGCGGTGGAGATGGGTGCTCGAAACCTGAGCCTGCATCTTCTCACTGCATTGGCCTCGGCGCTCAGGAGAAATGAAGCTATCACCCAAAGGTGGGGAAATGTCTGACTTAATGTGGTCATTTCCCAAATAGAAGTTATCAACTGTCTTTTATAGGCTGCTGATTTATCTTCAGCTTTCTCTGAATTTATGGCCCTTAAAGACTCTGCTTACTTTGCAATACAACATAGTTATGAAAAATAATTTTTATAGCAAACCTTCTTGGCAGGTAAAGGTAGAGAGGCAGTTGCAGGGGTGAGAGCCCTGATCTTGGAGTCTAGAGGTCTGAGTGTGAATTCTCACCTTGCCACTAACTAGCTGAAGAACCAAAATCATGGTGCCATTTAATCACGGTGAGTTTCTTACCCATTAAGTGCTGTGAAAGTGAAGACATTAGGGTCATTCAGAGCAATATGTAGGTGCCAACTGTATATCATGAAATATATAAACAGATTAAACGACACATGGGTTAGGATAACAAGTTAGGAGCCACCATTGACATTGGCATATGTATTAGGGGTGGGGGACACGGTCTGAAAGCCATCACCAAAGTGACTCCCTGCTTGATGATGTGGTTTCTCTCTCAAACTATGAAAGAGCCTGGGGAGGCTGGGATGGGAGCGGGCCCATGTCCTCTGTCTCCCCCCTCGGGTCCCAAGCGAGTCCCCCGCAGCTTTCCTCCCGTAGAGCTCTGTAGGGACAGGGTATTCTCAGCAAGCCAGAACCTGTCTCAGGCCGACATGTGAGCTCAGGGGCAGTGAGCATGATAAATGCAAACAAGCTTATGGAATGGACCCAGAAAAGAACATTAACCCAAGAGCAAAGTAGATGTCATTTGTTATTTAATGTGTGGTATCACGGGAACAAGAGCATTTTTACTGTCATTGAAGCTTTGTTTTCCCAACCAGAAAACTAATGAGGAGAAAACAACTAGAAACAAGTGTACCAGCTTTCAGTTTGGTTCTTATAAATGCCAGGCCCAGGGCATGCTGCCCCAACCTCCTGCGGCCCTTCGGTCCCTACAAATAGCCAGCACACCTCCCCCTTCCCTCTGTGACCATGGGCCAAGTGTCACAGATGTCCTTCAGACAGGGGTTCCCTCCTTAATCCAGGCGGGTTCTTCTGAGTGATTCTCAAATCATAGCATGCCCTGGGACCATGAAAATAGCATGGAAGTCAGAAACAGATCGGAGTTTAATGAACTGGTTAATTAAATATTTGTTGGGTGCCTTCCATATATCAAACACTCTTCTAGTCAACGTACTAAAAATCCAGCAATGAATGAGAGAGTGGATCCCAGCCCCCAAGGAGCTTATGGTCTGGTGGGGGCAGATAGAGAAATAACTATGTAATATATATTCGGGTAGTGATAAGTGTTATTAAAAAATGATAATAAAGCAGAGGAAGGGGTTGGAGGGTGACTATTTCAGGTGAGGTTGTTAGGGTAGGTATCTCTGAAAGACATTTGAATTGAGACCTGAATAAGCCTGTTCTGCGCAGGGGAAACAGACCCCACGAGGCAGGGCAGGAGCCTGTTGTGTTTGTGGAATAGTGGTGCAGCCAGTATCACTCAAGCAGACAGAGTGAGGGGGAGAGTGCATTGAGGTCTGAACCCCACCTCCTATCACTAAGGAGCCATAGAACTTTTCTCAACTAATTTAACTCTAGGAACCCTAGATTCCTTGTAATTACTAAGATTTCTCATTACAACAGTACCCAACTTTGAGCTAGGTTGAACCAAAAAGAATTTATAATACGTACACAGTATGTTGCCCAGAAAGCAAGGGCAGGAAAGAGCTAGAACCAAGTCCTGGGAATAATAAACCAGCACCATCACCTACAAAACAAGACTTTGCTCTGTTGTTCATCTTTATTTCTCTCTTGGTGCCAGATTTTCTCTCTCTCTCTCTCTCTCTCTGCAGTCCAACTTTACCCACTCCCTCTCCACATGGGCCTCCCAGAGCCCCTGAGCTTACCCACTCAGCCCAAATGCTGGCTGTCCCCCTGTCCCCTCCCTGTGCCTGTCTCACCTCAGACACTGGGTTCAGCACCACTCGGGAAACAGCCTGCTCTCTGGAAATCATGAGTGACTCAACCGTGTTTACTGAGGAATTCAAGGGAAGGACAGAGCAGGGAATACCCTGCACACAGCCCAGCATGTTTTTCCAATCCCCACTATGTCCCCAAAGCTTCCCAGCAGCACACTAATCAAGGGTTCTTGTCTCTTGTCCCCACCCATCCTCTGGCTTACTCCAGAGTTTCCTATTCTTCACTGCACCTCACCTCCACCAGGCTTCCCCACCTCTCGTCCTGAGTAGGGCCACACACTTTCCCCCAGCTTCTAGAACTGACTGTGAATTCTTAGCACCACCCACCATCCCACGGCAGTCCTCCAGCAGAGATTCTCCAGACACCAGGACCCACTCTCTGAGAGGGTTAATTATCTTACCAGTTCCAGTTTGGTCTCTGAATCACAATTTCAAATTTCTGCAGAAGAATCTCTGATTGCCTGCCTCGTGTCGGATGCTCACACCTCTGGCTAATCAGCACTGGCCAGAGCAGAAGTTCCCTTCCTGGGCAGGGAATTTGACAGGACAATTGCTAGAGAATGCAGAGCTCTTTAGGAAGGAGATGGACCAATACACCAAAGGTGTCCCTTACATTTCTCAAATAGAAAATGGAGACAATAATATATTTTTCTCAGGGTGGTTGTGCCAGCTACCCCAAATAACATGCGAAATAGGCATTCCACAGCATCTTGCACTCAGGAAACGTTACTTTCCACCGCTTTTCAAGAGACAAACTAACAAACCACAAACATACCTGTCCTTTGATTTTCCAAAATAATCTTGTATATCTTCATATCTTCAATATGCTGCCCAGTTCTAGATTGTGCATATGAATTGTTCATCTGAAAAATATAGTCCTGGTAGGTAGCTATATTCAATACGTACAAAAAGAAAAAAAATACATTAGGCAGAAGTGTCTCGATTTTGTCCCATCTCTCATGCCTTCTCCCCTCCTTCTAGGTTTATCTTGGTGTTGTCTGATAGGATTGTGCCCTTCCTCATCTGCCCCTACTCCAGGGTTCTAAACTATATATTGGAGGCCATTCATTGGGAAGAACAGGGAAGCCAGGATGGCGATTGGCTTTGAGAGGGAGAAATTAGAGAGAGCTACAGGAAGAAAAGTGTTTAGCCAGATTTTTGAGAAGGGTAGGGAATGCAGAGGACTAGGGGAAGAGCATTTGGAGAACTGTCACCATAGGCTATGATTTGGATTCACTTTAATGATATTTGAGAGATGCCAGTAAGATTGGAATTACCCCTAATTACTCTTGACTGTTGGAATCAATCTGCAACTCCCTGTTGAGACAGAGCCAGGTGGGTGCCAGGGTTTTGTTTTGTCTGCAAAGAGATAAAAGAATCCTTTTCTCCAGGAAATTACCGTATTTGAGGGACTCATGGCTTAAATATTTAAATGAAGATATGAAATGGTTGGAACATATAGTAGGACAGTATACCTAAATGTATGGAACTGAGTATAATCAAATATTTAACCTATATCTAGGGTGGCAGAGGCAACCATACGTCACAAAATCTCCATCCAACTCCTGTTTCCTGGGCATGAAGAATATTTACCAAAATTATAGAGAGTCCTTTGACATTTAGACAAATAATCCATTCTATGCAAACAGCCAGTTTCCTCAAGGGAGTTTCTAAATAATAATTTTGCCTTTCCACTGTGTAAACAGGGTCTTTGTTGATGTAGGATGCAGTATGAGAATGCCTTCCAGATCACTGATGCACCCTTTCACAAACCATCTTTGATGAAAAATTAAACAGAGACTAAAAGACTTCCTGCTTCATAGCTAATGAGCTATGTGAGACAGGAACACATTCCGGAAACTTGAATCACATTGGAAATTTGCATCTAACCTCCCTTAAAATAAAATATGTGCTTTCCAAAATCTTGGTTATAAAAATGATCTGGACTATGGAGTACTAAGTGGAAAAGAATGAAGTAAGTATATTGATATGCAGACATATTTATTATTTGTTCTGTTTTTTTTTTAAACATATTGTAGGGCAATATGCTAAGAGATCAGGGTGACACAGACAAAAACATAGGGAGGCCCCACAGGTATCAAAAGTATGAAGGGCCAGCTACAGGACAATTGGCACCAAGATGTTTATGTTGCAGAAAAGTTGTATTTGTTTAGCTATGCAACATTTTAAATCATTGTGTGGATCAAACAAAACACTCTACTGGGTATATCCAGTTCCCCTAAGGCTGGTTATAAGCAATAATTCAAAAAACAAACTCTGATATGCATATTCCCTATACATGTGCATGTTTATAAACACAAAATAAAATACCTGGAAAAATATATTTAAATTTTTTTCTTGATGCTTATCTTTAAGAAACCAAACTTGGGGAAGAGGGATTGGTGAGAAAATATATTAAAAAAGACTGTTGGTGTTTTATTTTATCTCTCTGTTGTTTGACTTGTGCAATGGGGATGTAGCTGTTCACGTATTAGTGAGTAATTATGCATTACAGAAATAAAAAAGTAGGAGTGCCTGGCTGGCTCTGTTGGAAGGGCATGTGAACCTTGATCTTGGGATCATGAGTTTGAGCCTCACCTTGGGTGCAGAGATTACTTAAATAAATATTCAGGGACACCTGGGTGGCTCAGTCAGTTTAGCATCTGGCTCTAGGTTTTGGCTCAGGTCATGATCTTGGGATCATGAAATATAGCTGTGGGTCAGCTACATGATCAGGGAGGAGTCTGCTTGAGATTCTCTGCCTCTCCCTCTGCCTCTCCCTGAGATTCCTCTCTAAAATAATAAATACATAAGATCGTTAAAAAAAAAAAGAATTATTTTTAAAAAAGAAATAAAACTGATGAATCACTGAACTCTATGTATGAAATTAATAATACACTATACCCAGGGGCACCTGGGTGGCTCCAGTGATTGAGTGTCTACCTTTGGCTTAGGTCGTGATCCTGGGGTCCTGGGATTGAGTTCCACATCAGGTTCCCTGCAGGGAGCCTACTTCTCCCTCTGCCTGTGTCTCTGCCTCTCTCTGTGTCTCTCCTGAATAAATAAATAAAATCTTTAAAAAAATTACACTACATATTAATTGAATTTGAATAAAGTTAAGAAAAAAATTAAAAAGTAACTCATAAAGATTGTAGAAATTTTGGGAAAAAAATGGAAAGAAGAGATAACAAAAATTACTCATAATCTCATAAAGTCAGATCTGACTATTGATCATTATCTAGTTTGCTTGGGGCTGTTATAACAAAATACCATTGACTGAGGTAGCTCAAACAGCAAACATTTATTTCTCGCAGTTCTAGAGGCCAGGAGGTTCCAAGATCAGGGTGCCAACATGGTCTGATTCTGCTGAGATCTCTCTTCTTGGCTTGTGGATGGCTGCTTTCTTATTGTATCCTCACATGATGTACAGAGAGAGAGCTCTCTATCTCTTCCTCATCTTAAAAAGGGTATTACTCCCTTCATGAGAGCCCCACCCTCATGACCTCATATAAACCTAAGTACCTCCCAAAGGCCCCACCTCCAAAACCATCACACTGGGGATGGGCTTTGACACAGGAATGTATAGGGAGGGGTGGGGTGGGCGACACAAATGTTCAGCAGACAACATATTCTAGTTTTCTAGTCTTTTCTTTGTGTTCCACATGAATTTAAAATAGTTGGGATTGTATTATATGTATGTAGTTTTAGACATAGTTTTATATCCTGTCATAAATCTTTTTCTTTGTCAGTTTTTTGCATGAATTACAGCCTTAAGTTAGATTCATGCAGATGGAATTAATGGGTCAGAGAGCATAGACTTTAAAAAATTTTATACATACTGTTAATGTGTTTTCCAGGAAGGTAGAATCAATTTACAGTTCTGCCAACAGTATATGAAAGCACTCATTTTCTGTTTCCTTGCCAACATTGAGAATTATCAATTTAGAAATAATAAAAACTGCTATTTGATTATTTGTAAAGCTTTTATTGAAGCATAAAGATATATGCAGAAAAGTGTCTGATTATCACAAAGCAATCACACCTGAGTAATCAGCATCCATCCCAAGAAAGAGAACATATTCACCATCTTCAGAGTCCCCTTGCCCCCCAATCCTGTTATTACTGTCACAAAAATGACCATCATTCTGACTTCTAACAACATTGGATTAGTTCCATTTGGTTTCTCATCTTGGTGCAGTATTCCATTTTATAAGTACAGTATATCACAATTTACTTAACTGCTATTAATGAACATCTGGTAGTTTTTGATTTGGGGTTAAGAACATTCTATACATTTCTTTTGATGACTTCATGTATGTATTTTTGATACTCATGCCCCTGGGAGCAGAATTCTTAGACTATAGGGTATGCATATATTTAGCTTCAATACATACTGGCAGAGGGGCACCGGGGTAGCTCAGTAGGTTGGGCATCTGTCTTCAGCTGAGGTCAGGATCCCAGGGTCCTGAGATTGAGTTCCACATTGGGCTCCCTGTTCAGTGGAGAGTCTGTTTCTCCCTCTCTCTCTTCCCCTCTACTTGCTGGTGCTCTTTCTCCCACTCTCTAATTCTCTCTTTCTCTCAAAAAAGTAAATAAATAAAAATACATATTGGCAGAGAGCAATTTCTAGCATGGCTGTGTCAATTTAGACTTCTACAAGGTGTGTATAAGAGTTCTAGCTTCTCCAAATTTTGGGTAAAACTTGATATAATCAGTTCTTTTTCACTTCAGCTGCTTTGCTAGGCTGTGTGATGATATATCATTGTGGCTTTAATTTGCATTACTTGGTGGTTCATGAGGTGGAACAACATTTCATGTGTTTAGTGACCATTCAGAGATGCCCTCTTTTGTAAACAGTCTATTTGAGTATTTTGTCCATTTTTAAATTGTCTCATTGAATTGTATAAGCTATTTTTATATTCTAGATTAAAATTATTCCATAAGGTATCAAATATCTTTCACTCTTGGGGTTCCCTTCTTCAGATAGAGCATGAGCCAGGGGAGGGGGACGGGGAAAGGGAAAAGTAGGAAGCTGGACCCGGGACTAGATCCTAGGACCCTAGGATCAGGACCTGAGACGAAGGCAGACACCCAATCAAAATTTCATTAGGAGCCTCTTAGGCATCCTAATGATATTTTGATGAACAGAAGATATAGACTTTTTTCTTTTTTTAAAGTAAAAAGATTTTCCCCTTTTTCCCCCTTTCCATGATTTGGCAGCAGCATAAATTCAGTTTTATTTTTGTTGTGTGTGTGTGTGTATGTGTGTTTTTTCCAGTATAGTTAAAATACAGTGTGGGACGCCTGGGTGGCTCAGCAGTTAAGCATCTGCCTTCCACTCAGGGTGTGATTCTGGAGTCCCGGGATTGAGTCCCATATTAGGCTCCCCGTATGGAGCCTGCTTCTCCCTCTGCCTGTGTCTGCCTCTCTTCCTCTGTGTCTTTCATGAATAAATAAATAAAATCTTTTAAAAAACAGTGTAATATTAG
This sequence comes from Vulpes lagopus, assembly GCF_018345385.1. NCBI lineage: Eukaryota > Metazoa > Chordata > Mammalia > Carnivora > Canidae > Vulpes > Vulpes lagopus. The sequence goes on along the minus strand of NC_054836.1, from coordinate 38,299,394 downwards.
TGTCAGATGTACAATACAGTGACTGAACAATTTTGTATATTACTCAGTGCTCATCATGGCAAGTCTACTTAATCCCCTTCACCTATTTCACCCACCCCCCACCTATCTCCCCTCAGTTCTCTACAGTTAAGAGTCTGTTTTTTGGTTACTCTCTCTCTCTCTCTTTTTTGTTATCTTTTTCTTTTTTATTTTTATTTTTTTAAATTTATTTATGATAGTCACAGAGAGAGAGAGAGAGGCAGAGTCACAAGCAGAGGGAGAAGCAGGCTCCATGCACAGGGAGCCCGACGTGGGATTCGATCCGGGGTCTCCAGTATTGCGCCCTGGGCCAAAGGCAGGCGCCAAACCGCTGCGCCACCCAGGGATCCCTATCTTTTTCTTTTTTAATTTGAAATATATTTGACGTATAACATTGTGTAAATTTAAGGTGTGCAATACATTATTTAGTACATTTATATATTGTAATATGATGGCCATTGTAGTAATGTAGCATCTCTATCATGTCTCATAATTATCATTTCTTTTTAATGGCTGGAGTAATTATAATCTAGTGTTTTAGCACATTTAATGATTATAATACAATATTATTGTCTGTATTCACTTTCCATTAGCAAACCATATGTATTTTAATAGACTCCAGTTTATCCATTTTTTTCCCCTTTATAGTTAATGCATGTCAGGTTCTTTTAATGAAAATTTATACACCTCAAGTTCCTGAACATATTATCCTCTTATGAAAGTTGCATCCTTTGATGCTCAATGAGATTGAATTTTCTTCTTTTAAAAAAAGTTTCTGGGGCATCCTGGGTGGCTCAGCGGTTTAGCGCCGCCTTCAGCCCAGGGCGCCATCCTAGGGACCCGGATCGAGTCCCACATGGGGCTCCCTGCATGGAGCCTGCTTCTCCCTCTGCCTGTGTCTCTGCCTCTCTCTCTGTCTCTTATGAATAAATAAAATCTTTAAAAAAAATTTTCCTTTAGCAGTGCCTGGCTGGCTCAGTGGGTGGAGCATTCAACTCTTGATCTCAGGGTTGTGAGTTCAAGCCTCATGTTGGATGTGGAGATTACTTAAAAATAAAATCTTAAGAAAAAAAAATCCCTTTGGTCTTTTGTAATTAAATTGTCAGCGCTTGGGGATCCCTGGGTGGCACAGTGGTTTAGCGCCTGCCTTTGGCCCAGGGCGCGATCCTGGAGACCCGGGATCGAATCCCATGTCGGGCTCCCGGTGCATGGAGCCTGCTTCTCCCACTGCCTGTGTCTCTGCCTCTCTCTCTCTCACTGTGTGCCTATCATAAATAGATAAAAAATTAAAAAAAAATTGTCAGCGCTTATCTTTTGCTTATTGTTTTATAAATACATTACTGCTTTCTTATTGATTTCTGTAAAATATTTACATATTAGAAAAAAATTTGCATTTTTGGTCCTAGATATTTTTCATAACTTGTTAGCCTTGTAATTATTTTTAATATATTTTAATATAATCACATCACTTTTTCTTTTTTGATTATTTTTCATTTACTTCAGGTTTGAAAGGCTTTTCTTATCTGTTAGGAAAAATATTTTTCCACTAACTTTGTGGTATTTTGTTTTCATTTTCTTTTGTTTTTCTTTTACATTTAGCTCTTTGATTCATGTAGGACTTATTTGGATGATATTGTGAGGTGAGAATATGAAATGATCTATTTCCCCTGATATGTAAGTCAATTTCCCTTTTATTAATGGGATGATTCTTCTTTATCTGATTGATTTGTAAGGCTTCCTTTATAACAAATGAGTTAGTTTATATACTTTAGTTTGCTTTTTAGCAATCTATTCTGATCTGTTGATTTGTATGCCAGTTTCAATACCAGGATATATATTTAGAGTTTTTAAAAATTGGGGGGCTTTTGGTAGGGGCTAGGAATATTTTCCCCCCATTTTTCATCTTTTTCACACATGCTTTTGGCACTACCAATCTGTTTACTCTTCTGGATAAACTTTAGAATCTTTTGTTTTGTTTGTTTCTTCTAAAATAGTCCTTTGAGATTCTAGATTTTAATACTTTAAAGCTGTAAATTAAATTGTAAAGAGCTAAAAAAATAAATAAATAAATAAATTGTAAAGAGCTGGGGTTTTTTCCCTTCAATATTTAGTCTTCTAAATATAATTTGAGAAGAAGTTAGTAAAATGATTAAAGGGACTATTTTTACAAAATCTACTAAAAGGACCATGAGCAAGATGCAAGGAAGCAACTGGGATAGTGCAGTACCTCAAGGCTAGAAACAGTGAGGGCCATTTTCACCCCTGTATGTAAGAAGAAGAAAGGCAGTGTCCATTACCCAAACACAGATGAAGCACATCTCATTGAGGCCAACCCAACAGGAGCTGCACCTTTTGTAGGATTGAGGTCACTATGCAGGTGAGAAGTTGGGGGAACAACCTGTGTTCAGACACCTCCTCCCTCTCACCTGCTGCACTCGCTTCCTTGTTGTTGAACCTAACCTGAATCCAAAGGGTGAGAGGGCCTGTTGATGAAGTCCAGTGGTTTTGGAACTTGGGCCTGAATCAGAGTCACCTGCAGGTCTTGTTGAAAAACCAACTTTGGGTTTTTTAAAAAGATTTTATTTATTGCACAAGCCTGAATGGAGGGAGGGGCAGAGGGAGAGGAAGAAGCAGGCTCTCCACTGAGCAGGGAGCCCAATCCTGGGCTCCATTCCAGGACCCCGAGATCATGACCTGAGCAGAAGGCAAATGCTTAACCGATAGAGCCACTCAGCCATCCGGAAACAAAACAAAAACAAAACAAAAAACCCCACAACTTTTGATTCAATGGTGGTGGATAGGGGATGGATTTGACAGTTCTAACATGTTCCTAGGTGTTGCTGATCCAGCCCATCAGAGGATCACACTTGGAGAACTGCTGATGACATCTGGCACAAAGGAAGGTGGAGAATAGTGATGAGTGGATCTGAATAGTTATGTAAACAGAACATACCAGGTATAGTCCCTCTAGTGTTGTTAGATTAAATAGGATGTATGTTTAAAGTGCTTGTCATGGCATGTCTGGGTGGCTCAGCAGTTGAGCATCTGCCTTCGGCTCAGGTCATGATCCTGGAGACCCAGGATCGAGTCCTACATTGGGCTCCCTGCAGGGAGCCTGCCTCTCCCTCTGCCTGTGTCTCTGCCTCTCTCTCTCTCTCTCTCTCTCTCTCTCTCTCTCTCTCTCGGTGTCTCTCATGAATAAATAAATAACATCTTAAAAAAAAAGAAATTGCTTGTCATGCTGTAGGTGATCAGTAAATGTCCGCTTCCCTTGACTTTGAACCCACAAATTGGGTCCAGAATGCTCTTCGACTCCTCCTGACCCTTTAGGCTTCTACCAACTGCTTTGCTCAGATTTCCAAGACCTGAAATAGAGGATTCACCAGGAGCTTGACTCTGAACTTAGCCTTAGCATCTAGTTTCTACAACTTCTCTCAAGCTCGGACCATTCCTGTACCTGCCTCATGCTTGCCCAAATTCTGACCCTGGGACATGTTCTTCTTTGTGAGTTGCTCTGAGCTCAATGGGCCAACACTCTAAGGTTGCTGACTGATGCTGACTCTCTCTTTGGTTCTGTGAAAATTAGTAGAGGGAAACACTGTTTAAAATGGAATTGAGAGGTCAGAAGGGGGAAATCTCAGGCCCTACCACTCCCTGCCACTTGCAGACCAACCAGGAAGAAAAGAGCTTGTAAGTTCCTAGTACTTTAGCTATTACTTTACTATCCCCAGCAGGAAGAAAGGTTCTTTTCCTCCACCGGCAATAGCCCAGCTAATGAGAGACTGTCACTACCCAGCCAATGAAAAGCCACAATACTTTTTTTTTTTTTAAGTGGGCTCCACACCCAGCATGGGGCCTAAAGCAGGATTTGAACACAGGACCTTGAGGTTAAAAGTCTACCACTTAACCAACTGCGTCACCCAAGCATGCCACCCCCCAAACCATTATACCTTGAACTTCCAGTTTATTTATTTATTCATGAGAGACACAGAAAGAGGCAGCTACATAGGCAGAGGGAGAAGCAGGCTCCCTGTGGGAGCTCCATGTGGGACTCGATCCCAGCACCCCAGAATCATGACTTCAGCCAAACGCAGCCGCTCAAAAGCTGAGCCACCTAGGTGTCCCACCTCTTTGTGAATGGTAGGTAACTAACTGATAGATATGTAAATTCCATCTTGTCAGGTAGTGATTTAAATTGACTTCCTCCCCTGTGTAGAAAAAACGAGTTTGTGTTTATTTGCAATTATTATGTGAGATAATAAATGTTTCTTTTTTTTTTTTTGAGATAATGTTTCTTACATAAACTGGGTTTTCCATTACTTGCAGCTGAAGTCCTCCTGACAGACATACGCCTCCTGAATTGGAGTCAGTAATACTTCCTGCCTGTCCCACAAGGCTGTTCTTTGAAAACACTTTGAAAGGTGTTTGACCATACATATTCTAAAGGATGACATACAGTATGTAGGAGGTATGACGCATAGGGTGGCTGGATGCTCAGATATCCACTTCTCTGAGTCCAAAAATTAGAAAAGAAATTAGTTCATATACAATCCCTCTAGGCTTTAACATAGCTGCAGTGTTTGCTTTTGCTAATAAACTACAAACCAGGTCTCACGTATTTGCGGCTGTTGGAATTCAAGGACAAATGGTCAAGTAGAAAAGCACAGTGATCAATATTCAAGGTTTAATTAACTCCTGCTGCATTTCATTACCAGTGTGTCATTTGGTAATGAAATGTCCGGTAGGAGTTTCATTAGCTCGTTGTAGAAATGTCCTGTAGGTGGTGGAGTTTCTAGCTCATTGTAGAACCGAGTGCTGGTTTCTAGCAAAATATCTAAGACCCTTTTGTCATCTCTAAGGGGTATCACTTAGTGCGGGCAAGCTTTTAGCACACTAACAAGTGACTGTTTATTAAATCCCCTTTGATGGTTAGAGTTGCCAAAGAAGCCCTCTCCCACTGCTCCCTTCCTCCAAAAAAGTTGCAAGCACTTGAAAATTAGACTGTAATTTTTTTTTTCCTGTTTGTCTAAGCAAGTTCTGAAAATTCAGAGTTAGGCTTTATTAGCACTTGGTCTTCAGGCAATAAAACCTTTCATCTGTACGTCCTCAGTCTCCTAGCAGCATCCATCGAATGGGCAGAGAGGAGGAGATGCCATTAAAAAAAAGAAGTGTTTTATTTAGGTTTTGAAATCTTGTGATCAAAGTCATATTTAGAGCCAGTAGGGGCCAGGCTTAGGCTAGCTAATCTTTGCTATGGTTTGGAATTTAATACTAAATCATTTAAAAAAGCCATTGCAGACTCCTCATAACTTCTATTTCTGAGTACAGAGCTCTAACCAACCAACATATCTATGGATCTAGTGTGCTGTGTTTTTTTTTTAAGGTCTTTTTTAATAGGGTGAATAGGGGTATCTGAGTAGCTCAGTCAGTTGAGCAGCTGTCTTTGGCTCAGGTCATGATCTCAGGGTCCTGGGGTTGAGCCCCACATCAGGCTCCTTGTTCAGTGGGGAGTTTGCTTTTCCTTCTCCCTCTGCCTGCTTGTGCTCCCTCTGCTCTCTCTCTCAAATGAATAAACAAAATTAAAAATAAAATAAAAGGGCGAATCTGTATTCACTAGTTTGTTCTGATTTTCAGATAATGTAGGTATGTTTGGTATTGATAAGAGCTTCTCATTTCCTCTTCCTCTTCCACTGTTGTGTATTTTGAAGCCAGTAGTGGTTCCCAACCCTGACTGTACACCAGAATCAGAAATATAATCAAAATATAATCAGTATAAAAATTACTAACAATGTATCTCACTTTTTTCCCCATACTGAGTCTTTGAAAGCCAGTGTGTATTTTATATTTGAAGCACATCTCAGTTCAGACCAGCCAACTTTTAAGTGCTCAATAGTTTCATGCGTCTAGTGTGACCATATGGGACAGCACAGATCTAGACCTAAGAGTGTAAATGATTTTAAGAAAATAAAGAAGTAGAGTGGCTCAGTTGGTTAAGCATCTGCCTTCGGCTCTGGTCATGGTCCCGGGGTCCTGGGATTGAGCCCCGCATCATAGCCTGCTTCTCCCTCTCCTCTGCTTGCTACTCCCCCTGCTTCTGTTCTCTCTCCATCAAATAAATAAAATCTTTAAAAAAGAAAAGAAAAAAAAGGTAAAAAGAAAAGAAAGAAGTAGGTAGGGAGTAAAAGTATCCTGAGAGTCTTGTCTTATTCTCAGGGTTGGGTAGGTAGTAAGATACAGATCCTGACAAAAATATCAACCAGTCAACATGAATACAATATATAAATTCCAAAACACTGAAGGAAAAAGTAGAGCCAAACAAAAAGTAGAAAGTGAGAAAAAAAAAATCAAGAAATGAGAAATCATGGCTGATAGTGAAAAAAAATTATAGTCTGTCCAAACTTTGGAATACTGTTATAACCTAAAATAATAAGGTAGGCAATCTTTGGGGGCCCCTGATGATCCTTGCCTACTAGTAATCATGTCCTGTGTCATCCCTTCTCCTTGCATGTGGCTAGGTTTATTGATTCTCTCCTAATGAACAGAATAGGACAGAAGTGATGAGAGGTCACTTCTAAGATTAGGTTATAAAAAGGATTTGGTTTCTGTCTTGGACACACTGTTTTAGATCACTCGCCCTGGGGAAAGCCAGCAGCCATGTCCTGATGCAAGCTTGCAGAGAGGCCGGTGTGGCAAAGGACTGAGGTCTGCCCACAACCACAGGAGTGAGGCTGGGGCTTGAGAAAGTTTTGTGATTTTGCATATCAGAAATCCCAGAGTAGCTTGGGAAGTGTAGTAGGTGCTGTGAATTAGGACAACTTGCAGGATTTTCAAGAAATGGGTGCAAGGATTGGAAATGCTTCTTCTTCTTCTTTTAGATTTTATTTATTTGAGAGAGAAAGAAAGAACATGTGTACGGGGGAGGGGCAGTAGGAGGTAGGAGAGGGAGAGAGAGAGAGCATCTCAAGCAGACTCCCTGCTGATGGTGGAGCCTGACCTACAGCTCAGTCTCAGGACCTGAGATGATGACCTGGGCTGAAGTCAAGTTGGATGCTTAACCAATGGAGCCACCAAGGCACCCCTTCCCTTCTTTTCTTACTAACCAACCGCCTTTTGCCTCTGGCAAAGTAGCTGAAATCGCATTTAAAGATATGACTAATCCTAGTTCTAGAATTTCCTTTTCTTCTTTGAAGCTGTCATGGTAGGTCACTGTGCTTGCATCACACTTGTCATTGCTAGGGTGTAACAGCATTATGTCAAGCTTCAGATTCAGAGAGCCCCAGTTTTAAATACCTTGTCATTTCCTATCTCTGTGACTAGGCAAGCTACCATCAGGAAACCGAGACTCTGTTTCCTCAACTGTAAAATGGGAATAATAGTACACGTCAAGCATATGGGCTATAATACACATGTAATAATTAGATGTCACTATTACATAAACTGAGAATGTTATTTTCTATAAATCTAGACTCTTAAACCCAGGAAAATTGGGTAGTATATCCAGAGTTAGAACCATATCTGATATCTGAATTTTGAGGGGTGCCTGGGTGGCTCAGTTGGTTAAGCAGCTGCCTTCAGCTCAGGTCATGATCTTGGGATCCTGGGATCGAGCCCCACGTCAGGCTCCCTGCTCAACAGGGAGTTGGCTTCTCCCTCTGCCCCTCCCTCTCATGTTTTCTCTCTCTCTTAAGTAAATAAATGAAATCCTTAAAATAAATGAATTAGAATTTTGTAACTTATAGTCACAAAATCCTGCTCAGGATAAAAAAATAAGTGTTGTAAGTTTGAAGACAGAAAAGCAATGGACATACACATCCACGAAAGAAAAAGATAAGACCTTTGTTTGGTAATTAAGTTTATAGAGCCATCATTTTCTGTCAAAGAAACCCATTTGAGTAGGAAGCTTCCAGCTAAAGCAATTTAGCTATTGGTTTGGCAGCAGTAAATGGCATGGTGTTGGAAAATTTAAACATCTTAAGGTTCTGAAGAGCTAGAGTCAGGGTTTTTGTTCCTGGAAAAGTGACGTTAGATTGTCCATTTACATCCAATATGACTATCCTCCACTGATTGTAGTGCATCACAACCCTCTGGAGATACTTGGCCGTTAGTTCTGTTACATTCTTGGCTCCTGATTATGATTTTTTTTTTTGACACCTCAGCTTTATCCAGATGAACAAATTCTTGCCAATGGATGTACAGGATTCTGATCAGTTCTCAGGGAGAAAGCTATGGGATACAGCTGAATAGTCCAGAGAGCCTTATGCCCAACCTGGAGTCTTGGAGGCCCCTTGATGTAAGGGATAGTGTTTGATCCTGCTCGACCACTCACTAGCTGTCCAACTTGAGCTGGTCACCAACCTCTCTGAACGTCAATTTCTTTTTTTAAATTTCATTTATTTATTCATGAGAGACATAGAGACATAGGCAGAGACAGAAGCAGACTCCCCACAGGAGAATCCTGGGACCTCCTTCCGATCCTAGAACCCTGGGATCATGACCTGAACCAAAGGCACCTCAACCACTGAGCCACCCAAGTGCCCCTGAACATCAATTTCTATATCTTGGTTTCCTGCATCTGGCCCACAGTAAGCACTTCTTAAGCATTGTAGGTATTACTACTATGCCACGGGTTTTTATTCTCCCCACTTTTCATAGGGGAAGATGGAGTGAGGTTCAGAGGGGTTAAGCTCAAGGCCGTGATAGAACTCGTGTTTAAGGGATCCCTGGGTGGCGCAGCGGTTTGGCGCCTGCCTTTGGCCCAGGGCGCGATCCTGGAGACCCGGGATCGAATCCCACGTCAGGCTCCCGGTGCATGGAGCCTGCTTCTCCCTCCGCCTGTGTCTCTGCCTCTCTCTATCTCTCTGTGACTATCATAAATTAAAAAAAAAAAAAAAAGGATTATTTAAAAAAAAAAAGAGATGAATCCACCTGCTTAATCTCACTAGTGGTCACTGAGCTGAAGTTAGAGATCTGTAGGTGGGAGCAGGACTGGAGGGGCAGAGCTCTAGGCGGGTCTTATTAGCTTGGATTATTTCTTAAAAAAAAAAAAAAAAAAGAACTCGTGTTTAAGCCTCAACCTCAGCACTACTGACTGCATAATTTTGGACCAGATAATTCTCTGTAATACACATGTATTACATGTGGCTGTCCTGTGCAGTTTGGATATTGAAAAGCATTTCCAGAAGTCAGTTTGAGGCTAATTGTGAAGTCAGAACATCTTTTTTTTTTTTTTTTAAGATTTTATTTATGTTATTTATGAGAGACACACAAAGAGAGGCAGAGCCAATAAGCAGAGGGAGAAACAGGCTCCCTGTGGGGAACCCAGTGTGGGACTTGATCCCAGGACTGTGGTGGGGTCACACCCTGAGCCCAAAGCAGACATTCAACCTCTGAGCCACCCAGGTGTCGCATGAACTCAGAATATCTTGTCAGGTGTTTCACTCTTTTGATCTTAGGCCTTTTGATCTATTCTCAGTCCCGTCTTTGACGTCTGTCCACTCCCGCTCAGGTGCGCGCACTGATTCCACGGTCCTCCTTCCTCCATCAGAATCCTCTTTCTACCTTCAGATGGCTTTAAGTCATAGCTCTTAAAAGTTTGTTTGGTTGTTGTTTAGATTTGCCTTTTATTTTGTCAGAGGGAGTCCAACATTTTGAATTAGAAATATGGATGCCCCACCAGCAGTTCTCAATGGGGGGAGCTGGCCATTCAAATCACCTGCAGCATATTTAGAAATGATTCCCTAGGGACACCTGGGGTGGCTTAGCGTTTACTGCCTGCCTTCGGCCCAGGGTGTGATCCTGGAGTCCTGGGACCGAGGAGACCCACATCAGGCTCCCTGTGTGGAGCCTGCTTCTCCCTCTGCCTGTGTTTCTGCCTCTCTCTCTCTCTCATGAATAAATAAATAAAATCTTAAAAAAAAAAAAAAAAAAAAAGAAGGAAATGATTCCCTAGATACATAGATACACTACCCGGGACTCTGACTCAGGTGGGGAGGGGAGGTTGGGAGTTTTTTTTTTTTTTTTTTGAGGTTGGGAGTTTTAAAGACTACTCAGTTGACAGTAACAGGCGACCTGCCTGAGAAGCTCTTCAAAGGCAGCAGAGTTCACTGGCTGCGTTAATAGTACCTGTCAGTCAGAATCCCCAGGAGACTTAGTGTTAATAAACAAACAGAAAAGATTTCTCAGGAGCAAGATTAATTAATTCAGTAATTCTGGGACTGGGCCCCAAACTCTTCATCTCAACAAGTGACTAATTTGATTCTGATGTGGAGGCCACAGATTACATGTGTTGAAACACTGTCAGGAGTGTGTTAGAGTCGTGCTGGGCACTCCGACATGCAAAAGTCGGAACCCAGGGTAAGAGGTGAAGCTTCTGAACCCCAGTTTCCTAGTCTGAGAAGTGAGGATAAATTAGGATCCATCTTGCAAAGGTTCTGTGAGATTAAATGAGATGTTACACAGGTGTAAAGCCTCGGAAGGGTTTGTGGTCATTCATTATTCATGGATAGAATCTTAAGCAATTTTTAAAAAGCTTTTATTTATTTATTGAGAGAGAGATAGTTAGAGCATGAGCAGGGAGGAGAGGGAGAAACAGGCTCCCTGTGAGCATGCTCAATCCCTCTGGGATTGACATGGGGCTTAAGCCCAGGACCCTGGGTTCATGACCTGAGACAAAGGCAGACACTTAACTAACTCAGCCACCCACGACCTTAAGCAGTTTTGGTTACTATTCTTACTTAGTGTTATTTTTAGTTAAACCTAATAGTATAGACGGTTTATAGATGACCTTTTTGGGGAGAGAGGGATCCTTCTGAAAAGCAGACATAACAAAGTTGGGAGTTCATAGGGGTGGCAGCCTGTGGGTGCTGTGTGTATGTCTGCCTCTCCTGCCAGAGTGTAAGCTTCCTCACAGCACCTAATCCTTTTCTCTGGCTTTTCAGAGCTCTGTACACCTTTATGGAATTCACTGACTGGTCCTATTGGTTTGCTAGAGCTACTGTAAAAAAGTACCACAAACACAGTGGCTTAAGCAACAGACATTTACTATCTTGCGGTTCTGCAGGCCAGAAGTGTGAGATCAATTTGTCAGCGGGGTTGGTCCCTACTGAGAGCCGTGCAGAAGAGTCTGTGTCTTGTCTTTCTCCTAGCTTCTGGTGGTTTGTTGGCAATCTCTGCCATTGCTAGCAGGCACATCCCCCCAACCTCTGCCTTGATTTTCACATGGCTTTCTCCTAGTGTGTGTATCTGTGTTCAAAATTCCCTTCTTTATAAGTCACTGGTCATGTTGGATTAGGAACCATCATAATTACTTCATTTTAACTTGGTAAAGATCCTATCTCCAAATAAGGCCACAGTCTGTGGTACTGGAGGACAAGACTCTCCAACACGTGAATTGTCAGGGACATGATTCAACCCATAGTAATGATCCATTCAGTTGGGAATTGAAGGCACCATGCAAAGCCAAGATACTGATTTTTCACTGGAGAGGGAAGAACATTCTATTCTTGCCACTCCTAACCTACAGCGTGAACAACACAAATCCATCTTCATACTTGAGGAAATAAATCAAACCCACTACTACTTTGAAGGAAAGGTTCCATGTGATCACTAGTGATCATCCTCTTCCTAAACCAGGGGCAACATCTTCTACACCAACTTGGCCAAAGTCTCTGCTGTAACACTGTGGGATGCCTATACATGTTTGCTGACATTATGAGGTCTTCATTTCTTTATTATGAGCATTGTTTGAAAATGTGATTTCTACTATCAGCAAAGGCAACAATGGCCTTATTTACTTGCTTATTGTTAAAATAAGGGCATGTACTTAAAACCATGACCACTTGGATTTATATTTCATGATGACTAATGACACTAATGGGAGATAAAAGAATGGACAAGATGGATGTGAAGATTATGTATGCCATTGAAGAGTAAGACTCTTTTAAAAAAATAGTGAATAGGGCAGCCCGAGTGGCTCAGCAGTTTAGTGTCGCCTTTGGCCCAGGTTGTGATCCTGGGGACCTGGGATCGAGTCCCATGTCAGGCTCCTGCATGGAGCCTGCTTCTCCCTCTACCTGTGTCTCTGCCTCTCTCTCCCTCACTCTGTGTCTCTCATGAATAAATAAATAAAATCTTTAAAAATAAATAAATAAATAAATAAAATAGTGAATACATGGACTCATTATTATCTGATTTGACCAAAGCTTCACTAACATGTCTTGGCTATTCTGTGAACAGTCCTAGAAGGCCTGCCACACTAGTATCCTCAGTCTGTGCATATTTCCCAGCAAAACACTGCTTCATTTTCCTGAAAGCAGACATGTAGGTCCTACCATAGAATGTCAAGACAGGAAACAGATCCTTGGAAATGTACCTGCTCAGCCCACTCTTGAGAAGCAAAGAATACAGTTCATTATTTTAAGGGGTATTTTAAGTTTGTGGGTAGGCAAGCCACACTTCAAATATAGAGAAGATGTGCGAAAGAGTTAATGACAGGCCTCAGACTACAATGATCCTGTGAGAGTCCTGCTCCCAAGGTTGACTGTTGGCTAGCATCTGGAAACTTAGATGGAGGCAAAGTTCCCACAATTCCTTAACTGCTGAGTAGCTTGCTGTGCCTGAAGTGCTTGTGCAGACAATGTGGCTTATGGTGAACACCTGCTTGCCTTCTGGGAGTTGTAGTTGTAGCATATGCTAGGCAGAGGGTGCCTATGGAACCAGCCCCTGATAAAAGCCCTAGACACTTAGCCTCCCTAGTTGGGAGCACTTCATTGGGTTGTTGCAACACTCATTGTCAGAGAAATTAAGCAAGTCTTATCCTGTGTGACTCCATGGGGCAAGGACTCTAGAAGCTTGTGCCTTGTTTCCACCAGACTTCACCCCATGCACCTTTTCTTTTTGCTGGTTTTGAGTTGTATGCTTTGGCTAGAATAAATCAGAGTCATGAGTATGACTGTGCTAAGACCTGTGCATCCTCTTAATGAATCCTCTAATGTGGAGGTGGTCTCAGAAGTCCTTGACATAGGAGAGCAGCTGTTAGCAGAATGAAAAGATTCTTTAAGCCAAATACTTACAAAATTTGATGCTTGACATCATTGGAACTTTTACAGCACTCCAGTTGAGATAACTATAGAATATAGCTTGCTATACAAAAAATAGTTTTCTGGATAACAAGCAGGAAAAGGCAATCAACCAAGCGGGAGACTCTTTTTACCTTTCATGGAACATAAACCTAAGAAAACCATGAGAGAGCTGAAGTGCAGACCAGTTGGCCAACACTAATTAGAAACCATTTTCTCCTCCTTTTTAACCATTAAGTGGCATCTAATCTCAAGTCATAACTTACTTGGAAAATTCAGTTTTGTTTCAAAGATTTAAACCAAGCTTTACTTTTTTTTTTTTTTTTTTTTTTTTTACTGGAGTGATAGATATGTAGAAATAGTGGGGTATCTAGGTGGCTCAGGTGGTGCTCTCTATCTCTCTCAGATAAATAAATAGAATCTCAAAAAAAAAGGAAGAAATTTATACAAAGTGTTATCTGAAGTTTGAAGGTCATCCCTGGACAAAACTTCAGAGGAATGTCATTTTAGAGAGCCACAAAAAAGCGCTCTAAGAAAGGGAAACAAACAAAACAAAAAAAAAAAAAAAAAAGAAAGGGAAACAAAAATGAATAATGAACAGTGAGTATGCAGGAAGCTGAGGATGATTGTCCTCCGGGAATTATTTGCTAAAGCTTTGATTTCTAATATGCGGTTCTCAGATATTCCTTTGAAGTGAATCTCTCATCTAGCCTAGGTGTTTCAGAAGTTGGAATTCTGTGCCACACCCTGGAATTTCTCCGTGCTCTTCTCCACCAAATGGATCATTCTCAGGATGCTCAGGACAGATCCAGGAGTCCAATGATCTGGGTTCAGATGAGGTCTAATGAGAGGTCCACACCCTCATCTGTGGCAGAGCCCATATGGTGCAGAACCTGGCAGCTCCAGGCATTGAGGGGCAGCTCTCACTGTCCAACTTTGGGAATGACAATTCCAGAATGCTCCTAGCTTTCATGTGGCCCATTTGTTTTCACTAAGGAATGGGCAGAGAGCTGACTGCGGCTGTATTAGCTGGGAGTGCAGATCCCACCATAATAAATGGAAATGCATTGCTGATAGCTTTTGGTATACACAGCATGGCCTGAGAAAGCAGGGACCAGTAGAAATAGGGACACCATCCTTGGTCTTTAAACCATGTACAATTGAAACGTATATACAAGAAATTTACCTAGAAGAATAAACTATGTATTCAAGGATTGGTTATCTAATAATCCCAACTTTCTGGAGAAAAAAAAAAAACTTTAAAAAATTAAACATGAAAGGTCTTGTACAGTCAAAAGAGATGATGTCACAAAGTCCATATGCTTTCCTCACTGCCTAGAGTACATTTATCCTTAGTTTATATTTTTAAAAAATCTGTCTTTAGCCTCCACTAAACCTGCTCTCCATGGACATCAAAGCCTTCCTATTTTATGATTTGTTTCTCTGGGCAGCATTTTTAAAAAACGATTTTGTTTATTTATTTATTGGAGAGAGAGAGAGAGCAAGCATGAGCAGGGGAAGGGCCAAGGGAGAAGCCGACTCCCCGCTGAGCAGGAGCTCATGACCTGAGCTGGAGGCAGAGGTTTAACCACAGAGGTTTAATGGACTGAGCCACCCAGGATCCCCTCAAGGCAGCATTTTTAAAATGTTGACTCCTTTTTCCCTCTCCCTTGACTTTTAAAAAAATATTATTTATTTATTTATTTGAGAGAGAGAGAAAGAGAGAGAGAAAGAGAGCTCAAACAGCGGGATTGGCAGGCAGAGGGAGAAGGAGACTCCCCCTTGAGCAGGGAGCCCGATGTGGGACTTGATCCCAGGACCCCAGAATCATGACTCCAGGCAAGGGCAGATGCTTAATCCACTGAGCCACCCAGATGCTCCTCCCTTGACTTTTTAAAAAATAAATAATTGAGGTGAATTCACATAACATAAAACAAACCATCTTATTTTTTTTTTTAAGATTTATTTATTTATTCATGAGAGACAGAAGCAGAAACACAGGCAGAGGGAAAAGCAGACTCCCTGCAGGGAGCCCAATGGGGGACTTGATCCCAGATCCCAGGGTCACACCCTGAGCCGAAGGCAGATGCTCAACTGCTGAGCCACCCAGGAGTCCCAAAACTAATCATTTTAAAATGAGCAATTCAGTGGCATTTAGAATATTCTCAGTGTTGTGCAACTACCTCTTCTATCTACTTCCAAGACATTCCCATCACTCCAAAGTCAAAGGTCATACGCATTAAGCAGTTCCTTCCCATTCTGCCCTCCCCTTAGTCCCTCACAATCACAGCTCCTGAGTTAGGGCGCAAGGGATGCTTTGACATGCTGATGTCAGGTGTGTCATATCACTTCTATGTTCATACTGGTTTTCTTTTCTTTGGAATGAAATACAGCAACACTTGGGGTTGCTTTCTCAACATCTATTCCTCATTTTTTTTCCTGCTGTAACAGGAGAAATGCATTAAGATATACGTCAGTAACAATTCCAAAATCTCAATGATGTAACCACAAAAATTTATTTCTCATTTGTGGTAAGAGTGTATTTCACCTCAGTTGGGTCCATACTCCTGCATCTTTATCTTTCTTACACCAGGAGGCAGGCAGAGGGAACAGTCTCTGACTGCAAGAGTGCTGGTGCCCATGATAGGATATTAGCAGAGCAAGGCAAGCACTGGCTCTTAAGGCTTCTACTGTCATTTTAGTGGCTAAGTATGTCATGTGGCTAAGACTGACTTCAGTGGGTGGTGGGGATGGGGTAGTGGGTGGGAGGAAGGGGAGTATAATCCTCTCTTAGTAAAGGAAAGCAGGTATTGATGAAATGTAACACAGTCTACAATATTTGCTAATTGAACTCCAGCTTTTTGTTTGGTTTCATTTTTCCAGGGAGAACCTGGTCTAAATCAATCATGCCGACACTTGGCTAGTAACTGCTTTAAGTGTGAATGGCCATGTGCCCCAATTCTGGCCAGTGAAACATGAATATCACCTGGCTGGGGAACTTGTAGGAGAGGCTTCTTATAGACTATGACTGAAGGGAGGGATATTTTTTTCTGCCTCTGAACATGATGTTGGTAACTGGTGTATCTGCATCATGTCCAGCCTGAGGAGGAAGCCCTCATGGTGAGCTTGGCAGAGCAGAAAGACAGGAAGAACCTGGGACTATTGCTGACATGTTTGAGCTTCTGAATGAACCAACACCGAAATCACTATATCTGCAGACTTCCTGTAATGTGAGATAATACATCTCCTTCCTGTTAAGTGATTTTTAATTGGTTTTCTCTTCTTTGAAGCCAAAGTATTCTAGCAGACAAGAGGAACATGATTTTACTACCTTGCTAAATGAATTTAGCTCATAGTTTTGGGAAAAATATGTTTATGCATTTGTTCAATAAACAACAGATAAAACATCTTTTACGTAGGGAACACTGTGTTATGTTGAAGGGAAGAATAAGAAAAAGCATTTATAATCCAGAAGCGAATATCAGATGAGCACCTAACTAAATAGAGGCAAGAAATGCTGGTGCTTTGGGATACAGTGGCCTTGCTGGGAGAGACTGAGATGGGAACTGAGGGAGGCTGGTACAGGTCTTGGCTTTCTGGGTTATTCTATATCTACTGAAACATGTCAAAGAGGATATAACACCGGACTTTTTTCTGCCAAGACGCTTGTTGGAGCTTTGAAGGAAAGACGTGGTGGATGCTCACTCAATCTGACCCAACCTCCTTCTAACGTGCCTTACTGGAGAGGTTGAAAAGCTGAAGATTACATTTCCCAGCCCTCCTTGCAGGTAGACTTGTGAATGTGACTTGGAATGTACCAATCAGATGCATGCACGCAAGGCATGAACTGGGAAATGAGGTAAGAGAGGAGAAGCAGGATTCGAGGCATCGTTTTGCTGCTGTGGTTGGGGCAAGAGGGGCTTGGGTCTGGCACTTTTGCCAAGTCTTTCTGGTTTGATGGGCAGCCTCCTTTTTTTTTTTTTTTTTTAAAGATTTTATTTATTTATTCATGAGAGACACAGAGAGAGGCAGAGACATAGGCAGAGGGAGAAGCAGGCTCCCAGTAGGGTTCCTGATGTGGGACTCAATCTTGGGACTCCGGGATCACACCCTGAGCTGAAGGCAGACGCTCAACCGCTGAGCCACCCAGGCATCTATCCAGATGGGCAGCCTCCTGACGGTGGCAGGAGTGACAGAATTTTAGGAGCCCAGTTCGGCTGTGGCTGCTATGTAAATACTTAACACGTGTGGGTTATTATTTTTATACTTCATATTTACCCAAAAGAATACTACAGAATGCCCGTGTGCTAGGAAGACAGTCTTGAAAAGTCAATGGAATGCTCAGCTTGACTTCCAAGGTAGCTCAGTCCTAAAGGAAATATGGTGTCATGGCTCAATGTATATGACGTTAGTGCCCTTCACTTCTTCCATGTTCCCTTTTTTACATGTAGCCTGTGCTCCCACAGTATAATGTGCTAAAAAACTGGTTCTATCAGATGCTTGGCAGAAACCTAGGCTATTGTCATTAAAGATGAGCAGTCTTTCTCTAGAACATTCCAGAGATTTTCAACATCTGGTGAAGATCGCTATCAGAGTGAGAATGAACATTAGTTGCCCTGGTAGTATCCACTTAAACTGAGCAGGAACTCTGTCTACCCCAGGAACCCTAACAGTGGTGCCACTCCCTCTACAAGGATGACTTGACTGCAGTAAATAGCAATATTTGATCAAAAAGCTAAAAATGTCAACAAGACATGCAGGAAGCGATTCTTTGCTCCCAACTCCCCAAATGATTTCACGCTTCTCTAAACACAGTTTTGGTACCTCTTGCAGGACTTTTTCTATTTTTTAGCCTGTATTGGTTATTTATATCCATTTATGATCTGTCCAATATATGAAACTATAAAAATATTGAGGGCAGGGACACCCACTGATTCATCTTTGGATCTCTTAAAGTGCCTGCTAAAAATGGATCCTTTTACAAAGGAGCCTGTCAATCTACATTTAATAGGGGAATTGGTGAATTCCTCCATTGTGCAGTCTTTCGTCATGAGGACTAATGCTTTTGAAAGAATGCTTACAAGGTGTTCCTATGAGACTAAATACTTTGATTCATATTCCAGATTCAGGAGAAAAAAATATGTACAGGATGGGGAAGGTTGTATCGTCACTTCAGACAACTGTTTCTTCCACCTCCCATTGACGATGGAGGTGGCAAAAAGAGGACACTTTGAGGAGGTAGGAGACTCAGAGTCTAGCCACTCATAAAGCTGTATGATTACAGTCCAATTGCTGGAATGAACTCTGTCCTCCACCCCCATAAAAGGGATTGATGAGGTGATGAATTATGGTTCCTTCTCATCACATTTGTCATATATTCACCATTCTAGAAGATTGAAGCTCTAATTGTATGATGATTTAAGATATTTTTTTAAAAAAGGTCTTATTTATTTACTCATGAGAGACACAGAGACATGGAGACACAGGCAGAGGGAGAAGCAGGCTCCCTGGGGGAAAGATGATGTAAGATCGTAATCTTAAAATGGCTTGGGATCCCTGGGTGGCTCAGCGGTTTAGCGCCAGCCTTTGGCCCAGGGTGTGATCCTGGAGTCTCGGGATCCAGTCCCACATCGGCCTCCCTGCATGGAGCCTGCTTCTCCCTCTGCCTCTCTCTCTCTGTGTTTCTCATGAATAAATAAATAAAATCTTAAAATAAATAAATAAAATAAAATGGCTTAAAGTTCATATAGCCCCATCCCAGCATGGTGATTCTGTATCACCGACATGTGGACACTGGACAGATTTATCAGTAGCAGCTTTGTAAAGCACTGTATTGAGAAGGACTCTGAGGCCCTATTTGGACTCCTATCTCAGTAGGAAAGATAGCCTTTACTTTTTTTTTTTAAAGATTTTATTTATTTATTCATGAGAGACACACAGAGAGAGGCAGAGACACAGGCAGAGAGAGAAGCAGGTTCCCTGCAGGGAGCCTGATACAGGACTCTATCCCTGATCCCAGGATCATGCCTTGAGCCAAAGGCAGACAGTCAACTGCTGAGCCACCCAGGTGTCCCCATAGCCTTTACTTAATAGCGATGTCTGATATGAGGCAGGGCGGGGGATGGCAGCATGTAAGCTAAGTAAGATATGTCACCCCTGATCCAATCCAATGCCTTTACTGCACAGGAAGAAAATGAGAAAACAGAGAAAGGTGATCTCAGAATCAGGAAGTGGTCATGACCGGACAGGAACCCAGGTAGTCTTATTCTAGAGGCCTCGGGCCTTCTGCACCGTGACACTCCATTATCATCAACTTCCTTTACCATCAAAACATGTACACGAGAAACATCTTGCCTATTACCGATTTCAGAAGCTCAGAACATTCAGTCAATTCTGAAAAATTCCCACCGTGATGGGTATGCCTCCAAAGATAGAAAGTATTCGTTCAACAGTTGAAAGAGGATCCTCAGAAACTCTTACTATAGAACCACTCATCTCCACCGGAGGGGACATTCAGGTCCTTGCTTTAAAATAAAACTCCGAGGGAAAAAATAATAAAATAAAATAAAATAAAATAAAATAAAATAAAATAAAATAAAATAAAATAAAATAAAATAAACTGAGGAGAAAGCTGATTTAGGATATTGAGATTTTTCAAAAATTAGAGCTCTGCATGGGATTCAACTTTTTTTTTCCTTTTGTTTTTAGAGGCTGGTGAACCTGGAAGCTTATTTAGAAGAGGAAATGAAACTGAAAAGGCACAGTATGTTCCTTTCTTTCTTGGAGGTGAGTCGCAGTGTGAATATGAATAACTCATCCTATCCAATTAACTGCCTTGAGTACATTTAAAAAAATTTTCTTAAAAAAATTTTTTTATTGGAGTTCAATTTGCCAACATATAGCATAACACCAGGTGCTCATCCCGCCAAGTGCCCCCCTCAGTGCCCATCACCCAGTCACCCCAACCCGCGCTCACACCCCCTTCCACTACCCCTTGTTGGTTTCCCAGAGTTAGGTGTCTCTCATGTTTTGTCTCCCTCACTGATATTTTTACTCATTTTCTCTCCTTTCCCTTTATTCCCTTTCACTAATTTTTATATTCCCTAAATGAATGAGACCATATAATGTTTGTCCTTCTCCGACTGACTTACTTCACTCAGCATAGTACCCTCCAGTTCCATCCACGTCGAAGCAAATGGTGGGTATTTGTCGTTTCTAATGGCAAGTACAAATAGAAAAAACCAAATAGACACACTTGGCTATTTGGAAGAAATTGAAGAAAAAGCTAGGAAGGGTTTGCTAGTTTCAACAAGAAAGCCCTATGCTAATAACTTCCTTTAGGATTTAAAGCTTGTCCCCCGTGCTTTTTAAAAAATAAACATTTAATCTTGGGAAAATGGAAAAAAAAAAAAAAAAAGCTTGTCCCCTGCAGAAAAACAAAACAAAACAAAACAAAACAAGGCTAATGAAACGGGGTGAAGAGTGGGAGGTTGAGAGTGGAAATGAAAAAAAAGGGGGGGGGAAAGAGCTTGGAGGAGAGGGAGGAAAGGGCGAGCCTGTCTCCCAGGGGGGAATTACGGAAAACTGGAGGAAGGGTTTGGAAAACAAGGTCTGAGCGCGCGTGGCCCAGGTGCCCCCTGAGATCTATAGGACTGGCTCGGGCGCCCGCCACACCTGCGGGGCCACCTGGCTTCCGCCGGGGCGGGGCTCCACTGGAGAGTTTCCGAGTCCTTCGCTTTCAGGTCTGGCCCGCGAAGGCCCTGGGTGCGCGCGAGGCGGGTCCTGCGCGCGTGGGGACGCCCCCGCCCTCGCCCGCCGCCCCCGGATCCCAGACCGGGCCGCCCGGACGTTCCCGACGCCACGGGGATCGCCCCAGCACGCGGAAAACCTAGCGCCGTGAATTGTAGATAGTGTGGCTCTGGCAAGACACCTGGAAACCTCAGTTTGGGGTCAGTTGGGAGGCGGGAAACGCGTCCAGGGCCGCAGGTGATACGTGGCGCTGCAATTTAACATTTCGGAGCGGGCGAGTCACACGCACTGTTCAGCTCGCTCGGGCAGGTTCGCTGCGTCTCCAGGGAGCTTCATTTCCTTTGCCTGCAGCGCGGTGTGGCCGCTCCTTTCCCCGGTTCTGGAATCTGCAAGAAAGCCACCTCCGGGGCAGCCCGGCTGGCGCAGCGGTTTAGCTCCCGCCTTCGGCCCAGGGCGTGACCCTGGAGTCCCGGGATCGAGTCCCACATTGGGTTCCCTGCATGGAGCCTGCTTCTCCCTCTGCCTCTCTCTCTGTGTCTCTCATGAATAAATAAATAAAATCGAAAGAAAAGAAAGAAAGAAAGAAAGAAAGAAAGAAAGAAAGAAAAGAAAGAAAAAAAAAAGAAAGAAAGAAAGAAAAAGAAAGAAAAAGAAAAGAGAGAGCAAGCCACCTCCGCCTAGAAGCCCTCAGGGCACTGCCCAGCGCCCCACCGCATACTTGTGACAACTCCACTTAGCAATGACCTCAGAGTTCAGCAGTAGTTACTCGTTTGTCTACACTGGTCTACGTTCTTTGTGCCTGGTGCGCTTCCCGCTGGAACGTAAGCCCCTTGAGAGCAGGAACCCGGGTGCCGTCATCACCCAAGCGAGCCCACATCTGCTCCAGGCGCCCGCAGCAGGCGCCGAGTAAATTAATTCCCTTCCCCACCCGGCCAGTTGGGGCGCTGTGCTGCAGCCTCTAACGTGGCCCCAGGTGACCCAGGCTGCCTTCCTGCTGGGGTCAAAGGGGGCGAGGAGCGAGTGGGCAGTCAGGTCGGGCGGACTTGCGTGTCCATCCAGGAGCTCGGCAGTTTCATTGCAACTACGATGCCCTCTCCCCCTGCGCCCTCGTCCATGAAGAGCATGGAACAAAACCACCACACTCCCCTCAGGTCCTCTCCTGGGACCCCGCACGACTCTGCATCACTGCCTCGGGATGTTAGGGTCACAGTCTTGGACGGGCGTCCCACGCCGATTCTGTCCTTTGTCATGCGATGTCATCAGATGCCTAGCGCTCCTTTCACTATGTTTTCCTCTCCGTTCTCCATCCCTTTGCCTGTGACACCCTCAAGAGGTCGAGTCCTCTTTGCCCGTTTGCACGTGTGTCCCCTGGCACTGTCTCCTTGAACCAGCCCCTCCCGCTCCGCCCTCTCGTCTCCCCGTTCTGCTTCTCTTCCTTCCTTCCCGGGCCTGGAAACGCCGCTCGAGGGACATTCGTTGAGCCCCCACAGCACGTGAGCTGCGCGCGGAGCTGCCGGCGGCCCTTTCTCTACGCTGCTGCAGCTCCCCGCTCCCCCCTCCCTCCCCACCTGCCGGGAACCTGGGTCCCAACTGCCCAGCCTGCGTCACGGAATCCGCTCGCCCCTTCCCAGCGCATCGCCCCGCCTCCTTCCTCGGAGCCGACTCCTGATTGGTGGGGGTGCGGTCCTTCTGCCGGCGTCCGCCCGCCCCCCGCGTGGCCCCGCCCCCGGGCCCGCCGCAGGCTCCGCCCCCTCGCTCCCGCCCCCTGCGCTGCTCCCGCCCCCTGCGCTGCTCCTCCCGCTCACCTACGGGCGGCGCGCCGAGAAGTTCTGGGCAAAGTACCGGGAACTGGCAGCGCGAGCGCGGCGGCAGCGAGCCGGGCAGGGCAGCAGGGGCCCCCGGCGCAGGGCGGCCGGCGCGCGGTGCGGGCTCTGGCCCCGCTGTCCATCCGCTAGGGGCCGTCCCCGCCTCGATCGCCTGCGGCTGGCGCTGGAGCGGGACCGGACGAGCGGGCTTTGCCTCCTCCCGGCTCTGTGGACGGATCCGGGAGTCGGCACCGGAGCCATAGACGGCGTCCGCGGCTGAGCGCGGCAGGTGAGCGCCCGCACGCCCGCCTGAATGGCCCTGGGGGTGGGGGCTCGCAAGCGCCGCGGTTGGGGGGGCCCCAGACCCCGGAGGACCCGGGGAAGAAGCGGGGATGGCTGCGGCGGCCGGCGCCGGGCTCCGGGGCAGGGCCGGGCTGCTGCTGCCCACCCTGGAGCGCGGTCCTCGGGGGGACGGTGCGGCGGGATCGACGGCGGCGTGCGGGCGCCGGAGGCGGCGGGAGACACAGGAAGCCTGTGTGGGGCGCCGAGCGCGGGCGGCGCCACATCCGCGGGATGGGGCGTGCTGGGGGCCCGGGCCCGCTCGCCGCCCCCCGGCTCCGCCTGCCCCCCTCCCGGTTTGCCCCGCCGGGGGCACCCGCCCCTTGGGCGTCCCGCGCCCTGGGAAGCGTCTGCAGCCCCTAGAGTCACTGGAGGGCGTTATGGTTGATCGTGCAGATATTTCTTAAGCCGGGCAAGCCGCCTTCCTTCGTTAATGCAACTTGCCGGCCACCTCTGCACGCTTGTCCTCTTCCCCCTGCGTCTCACAAAGTACCAGCCTCAGCAGGACCCTGACCCGGGGGCGGGGCGAGGGGGGGCGACTCTGAACTTGTCGCTTTTGACGTGCACGGGAACCGTGCTGGGTGCATCCGAAGCCCTCCCCACCCCACCACGCAAGCCCCCAGATGTTGCGCGGACCCTCACAGTTGCAGCGCTGGGTTGGGTATTTAGACATATTTTAAGCTGCAGCTGCAGAAGAGATCCCCACACAGGTAAAAATGTAGGTCTGATTTCTGATCATCCAGACTCTACCTCTAAATGTCATACAAGATGAATTTCCCCCTTCTGGCCAAAGGGCACCAATCAGGCAGGCCGGGGCTGAAATGCACCCTAGCTAAATGATCATTCCTCCCCCATCACCCCCGCAGCCCCCCGACCAGCGTGCTGGCACCCCACCCTGTTCTGTGTTCCTCATAGCACTCCTCTCTGTCTGAAATTATCTCCTGGGGCTGTTTACTGTCTGCCTTCCCCCCACTAGAGTGGAAGTTCCGGGCAAGCAGAGACCTTATCTGTCTTGTCCATCGTTCCATTCCCAAAGTCAACAAGAGTGCCTGACACAGAGTAGGGATGCAAGAAAAAATTATGGGATAAATGAATAAAAACTTCTCTGTAAAATATGAAGAATGGTGATTTCACAGCTGGTTTTGATTTTCATGCTTATATATCCTTTTTTTTTTTTTTTTTTTCCTGTTGGGAAAATTAACGTGTACCAGTAACTGATTAATTGAGTACCTACCAAGAACTGGATATGTGCTAGGAGATTTATATAGATTATCTCATTAAACATTATCATAGTCTTATTATTAGTTAGGTATTTCTAAGCAGATGGGAAGTTGAGGCTCTAGCAGGTTAACCAGTTTCCCCAAGATTATCCTGGCAGAACTAAAATTCTAGTTCATTTTCTGTTGTGCTGGACCACTTCCAAGAAGCTAAAATGTGGTTTTCACCATTACAGCCGATAGACATTTAGCTTGATTTGTAATAAAAACTGTATTGCTTAGTGCTGGAGTTGGCAGCACATATACTAAAAACTGTATTGCTCAGCCAAAAGAATACTTGGTGCTTTATCATTATTGAGGTACAGTTTTGATACTAGCTAATAGTTTTATTGTAGGACAGATCCCACCAAGCTGCCATAGCTTGCATTTGCTGATTTAATCTTCACCCTCTTATAGGCAGTGTTTTGAGGTTGTCTCCATTTTTCAGATCAAGAAACTGCAGCCTAGGTTCAAGAACTAACCCCAGGTCGATGGTAAATTGCTGAACTAGATTTTGTTAATTGTCTTTCTGACTCCGAATCTTTAGCTCCTTCCACGGCACAGAAATCTCTCCTGCTCCCGCTATTCCATGAGTTGTTGACTTATAGAGTCCAGTGATAAAATGCATTTAAACCATGCCAGGTTGGGCTGTGCACTTAACTCCTGTCGGTATCAAGCATCTACTTGTACTGTTTTTGGAATTGTTGAGACTCTTACTGCCATTGATTTTTGTGGTTGAGCTTATGGCTTGTGGGCTTGGTAGATGGGGGACATTTAATAATAAGGAGGAAAGGAAATTCTTTCACTTACATTGAAACTTTCACCTAAATCTAAAGAGAAACCTGATGGGTCTTACCCACTATGGTAAATGAACTCTGAACACAGGGATGCTTTATGCCTCTGAAGGAAAAGTGATGGAAAGCTAGCTGGTTTCTCTGTTTCCATTCCTAGAACTGAGGAGAGTCAGAAAGCTCTAAATGCTCCTGCAGCAACCTTTTAGTAAAGATGCTACATTTCAGCTCTTTGCTCTCTTGTACTGAAACTGAGGGCAAGGAGAAGTTTGTTTCATGGTTACCACCTAAAGGGCTAATGGCAAAATAGGGTGGAAAGGAATTTGGGATCCTTTTTTTCTTCTACTTCCATTCCAGTTTTAGGGGGTCGTTTAATGTTTTTCCCTACACGAGGGGCTGAATAATTCAGTTTTATTTATAATGTGCCTCTTAGAAATACTATGTTTTCTTAACTGTTAATTCCACTTCAGGAGTACCCCAGGAGGGGTTGGGGAACCCTCCAACCTAGAATGCCCACAGAAGTGATGGGGGTGTGCATAAAGAGGAAGATGGAAGCTGTTCAGTTGAAAGAGCCTTCCATGCATAATTGAGAGTTGTTTATAGTTCCCTGTGAATTTCTTTTCTGTCTACATCTTATTCATCAGCTTTTCAGTCCTCTCTTCTGGAAAATTCCGTCTTGACTTCCCAATCGCTACTGTTTCAGGCCACAGTTTATGCTTACCCGAACTCTTGGCTCTCTCCTCCTCAGCACCTTTCACACAGATCCTTTCCTGTTGCCCCTGCACCCTGTTAGTTCAGGGTCTTAGGGACTTCTGCGCACTGTCCTAGCATTACTTACAGGCGGACTTTCCTCCCTCGGGCTCTCCTGCATATCACAGGCTGGTAAATTCTTTAAATGCTGTCATTGTGTTGCTAAAAATTCCTGAGTGGCTTATATAGTTAATGATAATGAAATTAATAGCAGCAGCAGAAGCTGCTGAACTTCTTGTGCCATACTGTCCTATGTGCTGTAATGACTTATTGCCTTTAATCCTCAGAGCAATACCAGAGTAGGCCTGTTATTATTTTTAAAGATTTTATTTATTTATGGGAGAGAGAGAGAGAAAGCATGTGTTGGGGAAGAGGGCCCAAGAGGGTGGGACAAGCAGGCTCCCCACTGAGCAGGGAGCCCAGCAAGGGGCTCAATCCCAGGATCATGACCTGAGCCAAAGGCAGACGTTTAACTGACTGAGCCACCCCAGGCACCCATAGTAGGTACTGTTATAGCTCCAGGTGTGGCTGCTTTACAGCTAATACTAGATGGATCTGAGACTGAAACCCCAGGTCCTTTCTTTCCCCATTTAGTCGTAGAGTCCTTAGCCTAGAGTCAGGATTTGGCAGCCTGGGCTCAGTGCCGGCCTTTACCCTTCATTCCCCAACCCTGAGCACTGGCAGCCTGCACTTTACTCAGCAACTGAGCATTTTGCTTTTTGCCTACCCTCTTGTTGCCTAGAAAGCACGTTCATTGTCTCTTGCTGTGAAAAACCAAGTCTTTCAAGGCTGAACTAAAAAGTGAAAGTCCTCAGTTCATTTTCTGACCACTGAGTATATTGATTTCTTTCTTTCCTTTCGCCCTTTATTCCTTTCATATCTCCCCCCGCTCTCAACCAATTCCTCCACTCTGGTGCCTCCTGGCTTGTTATTTATTCAGATGTACTGCCTCCCTCAGTAGACTGTAAATGCCTTGAAAGCATGTGTCCATGCCTCCTGTTTCTATCCATCAGATCGCCAAGCACAGTAGGCTATCCATAGTAGGTGCTCAATTAAAGAGAGAATATGAAAGTGTTATATTTGGTTATATTGTTAGAATATTCTGGGAAAAAAGTCATTGGAATGTAGCATTTTGTTTTCTACATTTTGGTCCACAATACCGTAATGTCTTCATCAATTTAGGTTGAAGTGAAAGAAATCCTATTTATTGAAATCCACAGAGTGCCCATTCTGATTGTTTTCACCTTGGAGATACTGCAAGGAACTCTCAGACCCATTCACAAAACAAACATTGTAGAATAAATGTCTTTTATCTTAAATGCACTATTTTTTCATATATCTGGTAATGTTATTAAAAACAGATTAAAACAGTATGGAATTGAAACTAAATTTTGTTCACTTTTTAGAAAAGATTTTGTTTATTCATGAGAGACACAGAGAGGCAGAGACATAGGCAGAGGGAGAAGCAGGCTACTTGCAGGAAGCCTGATGTGGGACTCGATCCCCGGAACTGGGATCACACCCTGAGCCAAAGGCAGATGCTCAACCACTGAGCCACCCAGGCGTCCCTTGTTCACTTTTTTATAGATAAATGAACATTTCACGTTTTTAACCAGATTTACTAGATCCTCCATGAATCAGCTCTGGTTCACAGTTCATCATTCATCACTTTGCTGTGTTTCCCAGTCACGTTGAACTCAATTCAGCCCCTGCCTATATCCGCGGGGCTATGTGTCATGTGCTCTGGCCTCCCAGTTTTGCATAAACTTCTATCCTCTTTGTAATCTCCTCTTCCTCACCCACATCCACCTGGCTGAGTCCCACTCTTCTGTCATGTTTCAGCATGGATATCCTGTGCACGAAGTCCTCTGCTGTCTCCCCAGATTGAAGTTGGAGAATGCTCCTGGCACTCTGGGCCTACCCATTTTATAGGGAGCAGTGAGCATACCATTTTGTAACTGTTGATCAC
Organism: Vulpes lagopus; assembly: GCF_018345385.1. Classification (NCBI taxonomy): domain Eukaryota; kingdom Metazoa; phylum Chordata; class Mammalia; order Carnivora; family Canidae; genus Vulpes; species Vulpes lagopus. The sequence continues at coordinate 38,271,641 of NC_054836.1, read as the reverse complement.
TTGACTGACTCTTTTCTGAAGCCACTGACTCTTATTTGGTGAACATTAGAATCGCTTTTAATAAATTTCCCTCTGTAGGCCCCACTCCTGAAGCTTTTGGATCAAGGGGCTTGGGGTAAAAAGAGCTGATCACTGGGGTTGTGTTGTTTTGTTTTGCTTTAAAGGAGTTTTTTTTTTTTTTTCCCCATTCTGTATCATAGCTGGATAGTATCCCATTGTGTGAATGGCATAAACTTCATCCAGTTACTTATTTTTAAAGCAACAGCTTTATGGAGATAGCTTTCATATTTTATACAGTTCACCCACTTAAAGTATACAATTCAGTGATTCCTGGCATAGTCACAGTTGTGTAACCATCACCGTAATTAATTTTAGAACATTTTATCACCCACAAAAGAGATGACACCCATTAGCAGTCTTCTCTGTCACCCTGAAACCACTAACTTACTTTATGTCTGTATCAATTTTCTTTTTTCTTTTCTTTCTTTCTTTTTTTTTTTTTTTTTAAGATTTTATTTATTTATTCATGAGAGACACAGAAAGAGAGAGGCAGAGGGAGAAACAGGCTCCCTATGGGGAGCCTGATAAGGTACTCGATCCTGGGACTCCAGGACCACACCCTGGGCTGAAGGCAGGGGCCAAACCCCAGAGCCACCCAGGGATCCCCAGTATGGATTTTCCTATTGGGATATTTCATGTAATTGGAATCATATAGTATGTGGTCTTTCTGTGTCTAGCTTCTATCAATGGAAGTGTTGTATTCAGAGTTCATCTCTGTTACAGCTTGGATCAGGACTTCATTCTTTTTCATTGCCTGATACCACTCCATAGTTTGTAATACCATGTTTAATTTATCCATTTGCCCATTGATGGAACTAGTATTATTAAGTCCCCCTTGAGTGGTCCTAGTGTGCAGCCAGGAACTAAACCAGAAGTTCCTTTGAGTCTTGTTCACTGTGTCTTGGGACGAGAGCAGTATTTGGCACAAGATAGGTGTGTAATAAACATCTGAATCAAAGAAGCATTTTATTAAAAGTACAATTCTTATCATGTCGGTGTCTTCAAAAAATGTTTAAAAGAGCTTTCATATTTGATTGCTTAGATCCCAATTTGAGCAATGGTACAGTTGTTAAAAAAGGAGATAAAGGAATTTGGACATGGATGAAATGTTATGATTTTTTAGCATTTGCTTCAAAATAATCTGAGGTTGGGCAGAGAATTTAGAGGGAACAAGGCTATCCATGAGTTAATGAGTTAATGATGACTGAAGCTGGGTGATTAATTCATGGGGTTTTAAAAACTATTCTCTATATTTCGGTTTACTAGGGCAGCCATTGGCCACGTGTTACTACTGAGCACTTGAAATGTGGTTAATGCTTATTGAGATGTACTACAAGTATAACGTATATATTGCGTTTTGAAGAGTTAGTTCAAAAAAGAATGTAAAATTATCTCAATTTTTGTTTATATGTTCAAATAATAATATTTTGCATATAGTATGGTAATATATAATTAAAGCTAATTTCATCTGTTTCCTTTGATCTTTTTAATAGGTTACTTAAACATTAAAATTATGTATATGAGTCATATTACATTTCTGTTGGGGTAGTGCTACTGTATACTGTTACATGTATCTGAGATTTTTTGTAAATTAAAGATATCTGAATTTTTTAAAAGTCTGAAGTAAAATATTTTTCATTTCATAAATGATTCCTCTTATATGAAAAGATTGAGAAATATTGATTTGTTCAAAGATGATTCTTTGTGGGAAGCTTGTGGCAGGCAGGCTGTAGTCTTGCAGTGTCATTCCTGGGCTTCTTCGATGTGAAAATTTAAAAATTTTTTATAATAAATGGAGTAGTAGCATGAGAGAGTTGTTCCTTTAGTTATTTATCTGATTCTTTTGTTTTTAAGTTGATGAAATATTTCATAAATCTTGGAAAAATAGAGAAAATGCAATGGTAATGTCATTGTTCTTATTCACAATGTTTATACCCTGAAATTGAATTTTTCTGGACTTGATTTATAATCACCCTGCCTAAATCTGTTTGTTTGTGAGTCAGAATGTGATTGTTTTGTTTCTAGGCTTCCCAAGACCCTTGGAATATGAGTGGAATATGATTCTTAAATAATAAGTGGATTTACGGCTGAGAAGCACATTGCTTTCATATAAAATTTTTTTAGATGAGCATTATGTCACTCTCTGGATGTCTTTGTTTACTCACAGAGAGTAGACCTGAATTGAAAAATAGCTTTAATGTAAGCAGAACATAATCAAATTGCCATGAACAGCTCAAGAGATCATCAAAGGATCTGTGACTGTCAGTATAAAATCAAATTTATTTTGTTTACTCTCTACAGTTAACATATTAAAATCTAATTTTTAAGATGTGTGGATCACATTCCTCAGTATAACATTTCTCCACTTATGTATTAAAATGTAGTATAGTTAAAGAATCCCATACTTACTTTCTTGATATCAAATGCTGTAATACAAAAAATTTAAAGTTATAGTTTAAGTCTTAGAAAACAAATTTTTCTTCCCCAAATCGTTTGTGATGGTCAGTGATCTGAAATGTTTCAAAGCAAAAGCTAAATAATAATATTTTTTAAATCTCACAAACATTATAAAAATTGAAGTAAATGCCTCCCTGGAATGAAAACGTGGGAGTTTGATTTCTGCTCACGCACATAATATGTATTGTGTCAGGTGCTAGGCTGTGTACAGGGGGATATGGTGAATTGGACAGATGTGGAACCTCCCCTCCTGGAACTTACAGTTTAGAAGGGGATCGAGTTTTAGTTACAGTGGGGACACGTAGCTCAAAGGGAATGAGTCTGGATTTTAATTGGGACTCTGGGGAGAAGATTTCCATTTTTCTACAGGTCATGATCCAGGCTGCTGATTGTCTAAAGGAGGAGGAGAAAGAGAATGGGGCTGGGAATCCTCAGAGGATGACCCAGGCAAAATCCTGTCCTGTTTGTTTTTGTGTGTGTGTGTGGCTTGTGGCAGCCAGATGGAACTGAGTGGGAGGAGGGGCTTAACGTCTCTTTTGAGCTTTTGAATTGCTTTCTATGATGCTACACAGGAATTGAAACCAAAGTTGAGTTTTTGCCACCTTTGTAGCTGAAACTGAATGAGATCTAACAACCTGTTCTCTAGCATAGCCATGAAAGTAGCTTAGAATCCCTTCCCAGCTCTAATTCTAGAGTAGCTCATTGTCTAGCATCTGAGTTACAAGTGAGTGTGGGGTATTTGTAGGCCTCAAAGCATATAGGGTAGATCCACTTGGGTTTTTCTCACAGGTTCAGAGCTGCTTCAAGCAGCAGATCTTTAGCATATATATAATTAATGGAGATGTCCTTTGGAGCTTGTTGGAGTCATTGGGGAATGGGGAACCATGCAGCCCTTAGAGGTGGTGATGATGACTACAAAGAATAATGAAAACAGCAATGGCAGCTAGTAACTGTGAAGCACTCACCGTGTGCTAGCCTAAGTGCTTTGCTTACCACGACCTCATTAGATCTTCGGGTAACTTGTGAGGTCGCTGTCATCATCTCGGTTTACCGGAGACCAGACAGAGGCTGGGGAGGAATTACTTGTTCTTTGGTTGTCCGGCATCTACTCATCCTTCCTGATTTCCATTTGAAGAATCACTTCTTGGCATCTAGTGTGCTGATTCCAGAACAGGGGCTCCATTCTCCTTGGCCATGGGTAGGCCTGTGAGCCGGGCTGGACTCCGGGGCCAATGCCAAGGGCCGTGGACATTCTGCTGCAGAGGGTGTGTCCGACCAGACCATTCCTGTCTACACCACATTGTTGTGGTCTGGCTTCCGTTCTCGTGAAGCTGTGCCAGGGCTTGCCTCTCCTCTTACTTCCTTAAACTGGTTGTCAAGGAGTCTCTCGTGTCAAGCAGGGGCCTGTGTCGAGCAATGGTGCAAGCAGCTAAGGTACTGCAGCGAGGAGATCTCACTGGGACCAGCATCAGCTGACGATACTCCAGAACCCATAATAGGCAGAAGTAGAGGAGGTCTGCAGGGGCCCGGGACTGATGAAATCCCATTAAAAAGGGGAGGATTTGGGCAGACTCTTCAGACCTGATCCCTCTACGTCTGACCACTTAAAAAAAGGCACCTGCCCCTAAAGGCTCTGCCGGATTGATCTTGGAACAGAACAGATCCTTCTGTGCTTGAACACAAGAAGCAATAAGTGCTGAGAACTGACCTGGAACAGACCAGACCAGACCAGACCAGACCAGACTGAGGCCTTATCTCAACCGCTGGCCCACAGACTGACTTCACGTTTGGTTCCCTCACTTCCTACACCCACTGTTATCTGTTTGTTGTGTGGCTTGTCTTCTGCTCTCTGTGCATTGTAAGAAGCCAAGTTTAATCACATGGTGAAATGTCACTGAGTTTTGAAACCTGAACCTGCTTTATAATTATGATTAACTTTGCCTTACAATTGAATAAAGCTGGCATCAGAAAGACAACTCGCGTGTGCGACTTCATAGTGTGCTCTTGACACTGGTATTTGTCCAAGATATATATTTTTTTGGTTTCACTTGCCAGGTTGGTTTCTCGGACTTCCACTCAAAGAACCCCTGGGGGTCATAGACTAGAGAGGCTTAAGTAGTTTACTCATAGTCACAAATGGATGGCAGAAGTAGGGTACAGTCCAGTCATTCTGCTTCTACTGCCAGGCCGTTGAGCACAGGGCTCCTCAGTGTGGGGAGAGCACTGGACTGGGAGCCAGAGAATCAGAGAATGGATCCACTCCCAGCAGTGCCTCTGCCTCTTAGCCTTGGGCCAGTCACTGCCTTTATAGAGCGAACTGGGTGGACAGGATGAGATCTACCCATGTCTACGTGACAGCCAACTTGAGATGTCCTCCTCCGTGAGATTTTTGGACATACGGTGTCCCAGTTTCTAAAAGCTTTCAGTCTGAGGCTTGAGGTGTAGTCTGAGGCAGTGGTTTTCTTTTTTTTTTCTTTTTAAATATTTTATTTATTCATTCATGAGAGACACACAGAGAGACAGAGAGAGAGAGGCAGAGACATAGGCAGTGGGAGAAGCAGGCTCCATGCAGGGAGCCCGATGTGAGACTCGATCCCGAGTCTCCAGGATCACAACCTGGGCCTAAGGCAGCGCTAAACCGCTGAGCCACTGGGCTGCCCCGGCAGTGGTTTTCAAAGTGGGTTCCAGGAGTTGCCCTATCGGCATTATGTGGGAACTTGTTAGGAGTGCAGATTCTTGTGCCTTACCCCAGACCTACTGACAGCTCTGCAGGGGAGCCCAGCAGTCTGTGTTTTTGCAAGCCCTTTCGGGTGATCCTGATGCACAGAAAAAAACATTTACATTTTATTTATTACATTTATTAAATTTATACACATGATTTATTGTGTATAAGTTGCTTCCTAGAAGGAGGGAGCATGAAAAAATTGGTCACAGCGCTGCTCTCAGGGAACATTCATTCCAGGAGACAGATATAAAGGCACAGTTGTGAGAGACAAGGAGGGGTGGGTACTTGCTGTGAAGATGGTATTGCCGAGTTAGAGGAGCAGAGAAAGAACGATGGGAGGTGCTTTTGCAGGGAAGTGGGCATTTGAGGCAAGCCTTGAGGGATGTATAGGATTGGGATGAAGGAAGGGAACAGAGGGCTGGCTAGAAAGCACATCCTACAGAGCATGCAGGATGAGTCAGGGCATAGTAGCATTTTAAGGAACGAGGAACCTTCCAGTTTAATGATAAGGATTGCTTTAATTGGGAGAAGTGACAGGATATGAGCACACACAGGTAGGTTGAGGCTGAACTGGAGTGGATCCTGAGTTTGGACTTTATTCTGTAGAGAGTGAACAAGGAGGTGAGGTGGTGGGCGCCACGTTAGGGGAGGTATTCCAGGGCTGGAAGAGAAGGTCAGAGGCTGGGAATACAACACAGTGAGCCTGACCTGGGGAGGGAACAATGGAGAGGAAAGGAAAAAGACAACTCAGACATATTGGAAGGTTGGAACGAGACAGTTCCTAGGAACTCTGGGGATCTGGGGGACAGGTTTGAGGGAGAAGGCAAAGATGATTCTATGGGAGATAATAAGTGGCGTGGGTACAATCAGGTAAAAAAGCTGGAGCCTTACATCATATCTTCCACGTAGATAACTTCCACATGGATCAAAACTAACCTGAAAACAACTAGGAAAAAAATTAAAATATCATTTTAATAATAATGGAGTTGAAAAATTCCTTCAAGACAGAATCCAGACCCGATGAAACAAAAGATTGAATTATTTGACTATATTTAATTTTTGCAGGACTGTTTTTTTAAAAAACTATGTCCAAAGGCAGTTAATAAGCTTAGATAATTTCAACACATGTCCCAAAGACATAATTTTGTCAGTATATAGAGAACTACAACAAATAAGGGAAAGAATAGTTACTGTAGAGGCAAAGAATATGAACAGTTTACAAAAGAGCGTGAAATTACTCTTCAATATGTGAGAACTTTAACTTCGTTCATAAATAAAAAGAAAAATGCCAATGAAAACTTTCGTGAGACACTACTTTTCATCTATCAGATTGGCAAATAAAACAAAATGTGATAAAACTGTTGGCAATAGCTTTTTGAGGAAGCAGGTATTTATGGTGGATGGAATGAAATGGCTCTGTGTAGAGCAATTGGCAATATCTATCAAGACTGCAAATGCATGCACCCTTTGAACCAGCCATATAGTAACTCTGAATTTTATCCTACAAATATATAAATGTGCACAATGATTTATGTACAAAGTTATTTACTGCAGCATTGTTTGAATAAATACAAAATTGCAAATAATCAAATTGTCTATCAATAAGAACTGATTAATAAATAATGGAGCGGTTAAAAATGAAGCAGCTCAAAAAAAAAGTATAGTAGAAAAAAATGAAGCAGCTCTATAGCTACTGATTAGGAATAGTCTCTGAGATTTATTAAATTAAAAAAAAGCGAGGTGTAGATTACATAGGTTTGTGGCATACATGCCGCACATACCAAGGCACCACGTATGGTATGCTTCCATTTGAGTGAAAGTATACCCATGTATAATATATATTTTATATGTATATATACATAAGCATGTATGCATTTATGACAATTATAACCCAGTGGGCTGAAGCCAGCTTGCAGTAGTTTGTGAGAGCCAACTGTGTGCATTTCTTTTTAATCCTCGGTGGGTGGCTTTGCATTGGTAGTTTGAAATTGGCCACAGTGGAAGCATTTATACCATGGAAATCAGCCAAGGCAGTAAATCAGGATTTTTGTTTTTGTTTTGCCAGACAACTGGTTCATAAACATTTACTGGTACTCACTGTGTATCATAAATATAAAGTATTTTTTGAAGGATACACAAGAGGTCAGTAACATCAGATTCCCCAAGAAAGGGAAAATGAGTGGCAAAAGGACAGTTGTGAGATTGAAAATCTACGTCTTGAATTTTGTCCCACACCAATGTATTATTCTGCAGTAAATATTAAAGCAAACAAAAAAAGTAACTTTAGAGCTTCAGGCCTATGTGATGTGACTGTGTTAGTTAAGGTGCCTGTGAATACTATAAGGAAAAATACTATCTGGTATTGAGTAGATTTTAGGGGGAAAGAAAGCTTTTGGTTTTGAACATGCTCAGCTTGAAGCATCATTGGAGATGGGTGACATCATTAGAGATGTCTAGCAGGTAACTCAGAAGAGAGGGCAAAGCTGTTAATCACCTCTGTGAGTCAGGAGTTTAGTTTAAATTATGGCAGTTTCTAAGAGAGGCCCAACCTGTACAACATTTGGGCAGGTCCCCAGAGCAAAAGGGGGATGGGTGCATGTGGTACCTTGGGAAATGCCAGCTAAGAGGAAGGTTGGGGAAGAGTGATTTGTCATAAGATAGAAGGATCATATAATGATGATAATAGAAGCTTCCTTTAATGGGTTATCTACAAAAAGTGAGGCACTATTCTCAGTACTTTGCCAAAGAACATCACTGGATTTAATTTTTGCAACCCCTCAGTGGCAGGGGGTGGGGATGGGGTATGTGACTTCCATGATTGCCCGGTGAATGCAGAAAAGTAATTCTAAAGAGTAAAGCAGGATAGAGCTCCTGGGAGGGATGTGAACAGAGCAGGACCTCGAAATGTAAGATTTTAAAGGTCACGCCTTTTGAGGCAGAGGGAGTGTTGAACAATGGCTGAAAGAGGCGCTATCTGATGTAGCTGGAGGGTAGAGATTCAGGGAAGCTCGGGCCACTCCATCCTCTACAGTTGGAGAGCCACAGAGTATTTCCAACCAGGGGAAAAATTCACCCAGTTAGGTGTTCAACTCTGTCTTTTTCTAGCCCAGTATTGGCTTCCATTTACCATACGTGTATCTTTGGGAATGATGCTAGTACTGAATGAAAAAGGAAAGGGGTACCAGCTATGGCTTAAATGAGGTTCAGAGAAAGGATTGCATGGGCTTCTTCATGCAAAGCTGCTAAGGAGCTGTGCTCCGGACTTGTACTTCCTGTTTTTCTAGTAGCATTCCAGTTTGTTTGTTACTTTTAGCTCTGCATCATTTGTTCCTTGTTTAAAGGCCTGGAAGTCTCTTTCGTTCTCTGGCATCCCAAGGTTTTATTTTCATAGGTGTATGTAGATAGGCATAGATGGATGTGTAAGGTATCTGCCTTTTCTGATCCACAGATTAAGACACCTTGTCTGCCGAATGCCTGGGACCAGAAGGACGGAATGTTGGAATTTGGGTGTTGGTAAACTGTTTGGTGTATGGTCCTGAGAGGTGCCCTGATTGTCCCTCATTGCTAAGAACGTCACAGATTCGTTGGGCAAAATAAAACCATGTTCTTGCATCTTGCTCCAGGTACTTAACTCATACTGAAGTTTAGCATATCATGGACTTGCCCACATCCCTGTGGAGAGTACTGTGGCTCCTCCACTCTCTCAGAGGAGTTGTGTAAGGATTGGCTCAGTGTTAGTAGACGTGAAGGGGGCTCCGGAGGTCATGAGAGCCACGTGGTTGCTAGTTGGGCAGGAAGCCAGCGGGAGGGATGTGGCCCATGTGAATGGGACTCACAGTCCCAGTGATCTGTCATTTACTCTGGGTGGTTCCAAGCTTCAGCAGCTCCAGAATGACCTGCAGGGCCTATTAAAACATAGACTGCTGGTCCTCACCCCTGGAGTTTCTGATTTAGTGGATGTATGGTGGGGCTTGTGATTCTGTGGTTCTAGCAAGTTCTCAGGTGATCCTGAGGCTGCTGGTCCAGGGACCCCTTTGAAAATCCAAACTGGTTCAGTAGTCAAACTGAGTCTCGACAGCCCTGAGCCTGCTCTGACTTGGGGAAGGACCAGAGAAATCTGGTTATCATAACCCCCATATTTTGTATGGGATTTCCATGTTTGTAAGTTGCATTAATATACCTTGCTTCTCACAACAAAACAACGCTGTGAGGTAGGCAGAACAGGTATTGACCTTGTTGTGTTGTGTAGTTGGGGAGAATCAGACTGACGAACTTGGGTAAGGTGAGTGATTTACCTGAGGGGCAAATTGCAGAACTGAGATTACATCCAGGTTTTTCTTACTGCAGCTTTAGTGTTCTTCTGGTTTTACCAGCCTTTACAGAGATGAGCTGCTCTGACAATGCGCAGACTTTGTTTTAATCACCGTCTGACTCCAAAATAGCTTCTCATTTTAGAACAGTTTTAGATTTCCAGAAAAGTTGTGAAGATACTAGAATTCCCATATGCCTCGTACTCAATTTCCTCTATGATTACTATCTTACATGAGGAAGTTCCATTTGTCACAGATAATGAACCAACACCGATACATTATTTTTAACCAAAGTCTATGCGTCATCCAGATTTCCTTGGTTTTTACCTAATATACTTTTTCTATTCCAGGATTCCTTGTTTTTGATGACCTTGACAATTTTGAGGTCTGCTGGTCAGGCATTTTATAGAATGGCCCTCAGCTGCCATTTGTGTGGTGTTTTTCTCATGATTAGACTAGGTTATGGGTTTTGGGGAGAAAGATAACAGAGATGAAGTGCCATTCTCCCCACATCGTAATGAGGGTACATACTGCCAACATGATTTATCACTCTCCATGTGACCTTGATCACCTTGTTGAGGTACTGTTTGTCAGCTTTCTCTGCTCTAATGTTACTCTTTCCCCAACCTGCTATGTGCAGTCCACACCTAAGGAGTAGAGAGTTATGTTCACCTCCTTGAGGATGGAGCGTCTACACACATGATTTGGTATTTTCTGCATGTTAGGTTGTCCTTCATTTATCGATTTATTCAGTTAATCAGTATTTATATCAGTGTGAATTCATGGATGTTTATTTCATGTTTTGGGTTATAGTCCAATAGTGCTTTCTTTATTTTGTCTCTCTAATTGTATCAGTTCTGACTAGTAGGCACATTTTCAGTTGGATCCTGTGTTCTTTTGACATAAGCCCATCATTGTTGATTTTTTGTGTGTGTGTCTTCTTACCTTCTGGAGCTACAAGATGCTCTAGAACTATCTTGTATTATCCCTACTTAGCCCTAGAATAGTGTTTTTAATGTTGGTCTTGATCCACTAAATTGATTTCATCATCCACTACCTGAGTCATCACCCACAGTGAAGACACTGATCCATTTCTACTCATCACATATTACAAGTAAGGAAATTGACACCGTAAAAGGTGAGATGACTTATCCAAGGTCATGCGTAGTTGGTAGCAAAGCTGGTGCCAGGACCAGTTCCAGGTCCTCTAGACTCGTAGTTCCGGGTCTTTTCTCTCATTTTATGTTGGCAAATTTTGCCATTTGGAACCTGGTTCATCAGTCTCCCATCTCACCCACATCCTTGTGCATAGGCAATCAAATGTGAACTCAACTGGATGTACTGCTTCTACCCAGGATAGACCTAAGAGAGTGCTGGCCAGATTCCTGGTGGAGACTGCCACGGCGAGTGTGTGTTTTCCAGTCAGAATAGGGTTTTGTAATGTGAATGACTTAACAAACCCACAGAAGCACCTAGAAACTGAGGTTCTACGTGACCGGCCTCTGTTTTGTGGGGAAGTGGGGACAGAAGGAAGGGAGGCTTATAGAATCCTCGCACTCTTCATTGGAGCTCTCCCCTTTTGGTGGGGGAGGCAGTAAGAAGTGAATTCAAGGAGCAAAACCTTCAAATTTCACTTCCTCCTGTGAACTCCTGGGATGTACAAAGAGCTGAACAAAAAAGGTTTTGGGTGTTCTAAAGGCCCAAACAAACAGTTATTAGGATCTGGTGTGAATAATCAATTATACCACGAAACTTATTTTACTTTGTGGGAGGAAATAATCCAGCCACAAAAAGGTTCCTAAGATTCAGGGAATAATAAAGGACAAACTTATTTCATATCCATTTCTCTGAATGTTTCACTTCAAAAGATATTTTTTAAAAATTTGTAATAATTGAGGTTGAGGGCTCTGGCAGAAAAATTATTCCTATAAAGGAGTTTAAAAGACAAGGACATTCATTATAGGATATTTTGTTTGTAAATAACAGAAACCCATTGAGCTTAAAGACAATTACAAAATTTTTTTTGCAGGCCACCTCGGTGGTTCATTCAGTTAAGCATCCGTCTCTTGTTTTGGTCCCAGGTCATGATTTCAGGGTAGTGAGATTGGGTCACCTGTGGGGTTCCGCACTCAGCAGAGAGTCTGCTTGAGATCCTCCCTCGCCCTCTATTCCTCCTCTATTTGCACTCTCTAAATAAATAAAATCTTAAATGACAAAAAACATCTTAAAAAACAAAAAAAGAAAATTCGCTGGTTTATGTTGCTAAAACGTCCAAGAGCAGGGCTAAGCTTCAGGCATGGCTGGATTTAGGGGCCCAAATCATGTCATCAGGGCTGTTTCTTGCCATCTCCTACACCCTGTTTTTATCTGGCCTCATTCTCAGGCAGGCTTTCTCTACCTGAGTACCTCTTAGCAGGGACTGGCTTTTTCCTGCAAGCCAAGCAGCTATATTCTGGGGATGTTTTTTGCCTCTGGTTGTCCCTGCCTTTGCTCATGCTCCTACCTCGGAACTAGTAACTGGGGCCAGAATTATCCGGGCTGTCCCTAGCTGGGGGCAGGCCTGGTGTTTTCTGTGGAACAGGGCAACGGATGGTTCCTCTGAGGAAGTTTGAGGTGCCGCTGCCAGGCAGGTGACTTGGCTGGATGAACAAAAATAATGGAAGGCCATTTTATAGTGTTTTGAACACTCAGGGTAAATGCTTGATGGATGAGTAGATGCTCAGCTCTCATGCTCTTTAGACATTTGTTTATTTAGTCCCTTCCCAAGCTATTCATTTATTTTGTAGACTTGTGAGTTCTTTTAGAGAGACCTCCGCGTCATTTCTTGATTAATGTACTAACCTGACTGCCAGCCCTTGTTAGGCCTCCAGCAAATGCTCCTCTTGCTGTTAATGCTAATTGTGAGGCCAATTTCAGCTAGGCTTGGCTAGATGATGGTGATCCAGTCTTTGAACCTGTTTAACCATGTTAGTGTTCGACAATTTATGATTGGTTTTGGCCGAATGGTCAGCATAGATGCCTTTATTAAATCTGCTCTGCTACTGGGGGAAGGGAGGTGACTTCTGATCTTCTTTTTTCCCTTGATGCTATTTGTTGCTCAGATCATTAGTAGCTAATTCTAATCCCTCTGTAAGAGGAGACCAATTTTTATTTTTTTATCATTCCGTGAGCCAAGAATTATTAGTTCCAGGTTTAATAAAAAATTTAACTGCAAGTTTGATTATTCAAATCTCTTGCTTATTTTCCTTGTTGCTACCTGTCTTCTGCAAATTTCACTGCTTATTAACACCTTTGCCTGAAGGTAGACAAGATCAAGGAGTCTATGTAATTACAACTTTGACAGCATCCTGTCTTTTTTCTTGTTTCTTCCTGGAGGGGCTATCTCCTTGGCTATGTTTCTGTGCAAAACCAGTTTGTACATTGACCAACATGAACTGTGACAGATTATCTGTGAATTTCAGTTAACCATCTTTCTCCTGTCAACAGGAATTTGAACATTGGCTGCAAAGTCACCTCTCTCTGTCGTAGTTGCCTGGAATTCAGATCTTTTCCTTTGCCTTTTTCTCGAATCCTATTGAGATCAAGTTAAACATGAAAGTAATGTCAAGTTCAGAAGAGGATAAGTGTTTGGGTCCATTCATCAGTCTTGAGGGAGTGTTGTTTTTGTATTTCACAACCAAATAGAAAAGATATCCGATTAAGGATATCTGTTAGAGGATCCGATTCTTGGTTTCAGCTCCGATCATGATCTCAGGGTCATGGGATCAAGTCCCACATTGAGCTCCATGCTCAGTACAGAGTCTGCTTGGGTTTTTTTCTCCCTCTGTCCCCCTTCCCCATAAATAAATAAACTTTTATTGCCAAAAAAAAAAATCTGTGTTCGTTCTCAACAGACAGTTGAGTTTACATTTATTTTGTCTGTTTCTATTTATTTGAAGCACTGCTTGACTAATTCAGTGCCATCAGTTTTTAGACTTCTGTTTTGAATCTCTGAAGTATTTATATCTGGGTAATGGTCAAGATTCCCAAAAACCATTTTGATGAGTTTCTCATTCATATATATATATATACATATATATATACACACACACACACACTACATAAGCAAGGCAAGCCTTTGCATTATGAGACTATTTTTAGAACACTAATGAAGTGGAAGGGTTTGTGTTTCATTTCCCTTGGTTTTCCTCTATTCAGACACCTGCATTTGCCATTAATTACTATTCCCATGGCACTCTCTCTTCCTTTGTCTGTTGTGCAGTGTTTTAAAATAATACTGGGAGGGAAGCAAGGTTCTGAGGCATGTATCTGCATTGGAATAAATAGTTATTTTTTCTTAGTAGCTCCACAGAAAGCTCACGTAAGAGTAATTGCTATTTTTGTATATTTTAAGGAGGTTCTGTTTCTTTTCATCCTTTCTTCAATTTTTGCTTATTCCCTTTAGCTCGTCTCCTTTGGTCACCTCATTTTTTTTTTCTCAATCAAACAAGTCTGCATATCATTTGTGGCTCCTGCATTGTTTCGGAAATAGAAAATTGCTTTTACTGGGATCTCTTTTTAGTAGTAGGCTCTTGGATCAAACCAGTGCATGTTAGTTGGATTTGCAAGCAGGAGATAATCACCATGATATTAAAAAAAATTTATACATGAAGAGTATTTAAAAAGAAATATATTCTCTTTTGAAGATTTAGCCTACTGCTTTTATTTTAGGTAAACTTTTAATTGAAGTATAATATATGCAGAAAATTATGCAAAGCACAAATGCATAGTTTAATGAGTTTTCATGAGATGAACACATCTGTGTAACCAGCATCCAGATTAAAAAACAGAATATTACTGGCTCCTTAAAAGCCCCCTCATATATCCTCACCCCAAAGGGCTCTCTTGATTTTGTTACACCATCAGATTAGCTTTGACTATTTTTGTAATTTACATAAATAGGAATTTATAGACTCTTGAGATTCATTCATGTTTTGGTGTGAAGTTGTAGTTTGCTCATTCCCATTGCTCTTAGAATTTCACAGTGTGGGGGCACCTGAGTGGCTCAGTGGTTGAGCATCTGCCTTTGGCTCCGGGCATGGTCTTGGGGTCTGGGGATTGAGTCCCACATCAGGCTCCCTGCATGGAGCCTGCTTCTCTTTCTGCCTATGTCTCTGCCTCTCTCTCTCTCTGTGTCTTTCATGAATAAATAAATAAAATCTTAAAAAAAAAAAAAGGATTTCACAGTATGAATGTACTAAAAATTTATTTATCTGTTGATAAAATTTGGGTTTTTCCCATTTTAGACTGTTATGATTAATGCTGCTATAAACATTCTCTCTCTCTCTCTCTCTCTCTCTTTTTTAAAGATTTTATTTATTTATTCATGAGAGACACAGAGAGAGAGAGGCTAGACACAGACAGAGGGAGAAGCAGTCTCCATGCAGGGAGCCTGATGTGGGACTCGATCCTGGGACTTGATTCTGGGACTCCAGGATTATGCCCTGGGCCGAAGGCAGGCACTAAACTGCTGAGCCACCCAGGGATCCCTGGTATAAACATTCTTGTACCATAGCTTTGGGTGAACAACATGTGTACTTTTGTTGAGTATGTATCTGGAGTAGAATTTCTGGGTTACAGGGTTGGCATATGTGTAGGTTTAGTTGATTTCTCCCAACAGTTTTCTAAGATGGTTCTACTAATTTACATTTCTACCCGTAGTATTTGAGAGTTCTAGTTGATCTTCACCCATACTTGACATTTTCTGTCTTTTTCATTTTAGCCATTCTGATAGTAGTTTATTGGTATCTTGTGATTTTTAGATTGCATTTCCTTGATTATTAAATAAGTCAAACCCCTTTTCATGGATTTATTGGGAATTAATATATTGCTTTAAAAATATTTTGATCTTACTTATTATGTTCTTCAATCATTTAAGTTACAGTCAGGATTTGGTGTTAAAACAAACCAACAAACAAACATTAAACAAAAAATTTAGAAGAAGGATTTATTAGCATTTATTAAGTTATGATATGACCTTCTACACCAAAGAACAAGTCCCCAGATCTTTATTTTATTATCCCCATTGCTAGATTTACAGTGTTATTTTGGAAGGTTAAGGACACACGCACAATTAGAAATTCACAGTTTTCTGGGTTGTGGCTCAGTTGGTTACACATAGGACTGTTGGTTTTGGCTCAGGTCATGATCTCAGGGTCCTGAGATTGAGCCCCTAGTTGGGCTCCACACTCGGTGGGGAGTCTGCTCTCTCCCTCTTCCTCTCCTTCTGCCCCTCTCCCCGCTTGTGAGTACTCTTTTTCTCTCTCTAAAATAATAAATCTTAAAAAAAAGAAGAAATTCACAGTTTTCTATTTCTAATTCAATCTCTGATCCCTGAGTGATAACTGATAACTCTGATAACTGAGTGAATGTGTTGGACATCAATAGGGGATGCTAAGATGGAGAATTTAATTTTAAACTTTAAGAAACTCCTACATGTACATAGCAGAGTGAAATGACACTATTATGAAGCTCTGTAAATGTGCCCTGGGCTCCCTGAGGAAGGAAGTATTAAGTCCTATGAGAGGAATACAGGAACATTTCATAAACATTGAAATGCCTTTGGATTTGACTGTCAAAAAATTTTGTGAGTGGAGTTAGAAGGAATGGGCATTTCCCAAAATGTGGCCCATTTGGGGATAGCAAGCAGCTCAGAGTGGCTGGACCTTAAGATGTATAGAGGGATATAGAGGAAGAAAGTTAATGGGAATGAAAGAATTTTTCTTAATATTGAAAGAGCGACTATTGATCAATAAAAGACAGAAACGAATTCATTAGAAAAAGCAAATTAAAACACACAGATACCATTTTTCACTGTCCTATTGGCTGAGATTTAACAACGTTTGACAAGAGATTTTATTGACAAGTGTGTGGAGAAATAGTAGTCTCCACTTATGGCTGGAAGGAGAATCAGTTGCTATAAACTTTTATGGAAGGCAATCTGGCAGTCTTTTTCAAAATTGAAAATGTGTATACTTTTTGAACCACGAATTTCATTTTGGAAATGTATCTTACAAATATGTTTATACAGGAACAAAAGGCTGTAACAGTAAAAGATGGGAAATAACCTAAATGTGGGAGACAGGGAAATAAATCATTATTCTTCCACTTGATGGCTTCCCTGGCAGCCAGTGAAAAGAATCGAGGAGCTCTCTCTATTGATGTATGGAAATGAGACAGTCCCCAAGATGTATTGTTCAATTGGAAGAAAAAAGGTGTGAAATGGTGAATAGTATTTTACCCTTTATGTAAAAATTGGGGGGAAATGCACATGTGTCTGAAAAAAAAAAAGAAAGAAAGAAATTGATTACATTAGTTGCTCCCTGACAGGGGAATTAGGTGATTGGTAGGAAGGAATGGGAGACTTTTTACTGTATACCCTTTGGTAAGACTAGAATTTTGAACCATGTGAATGTATTACCTACTAAAAATAAGTAAAATTATTCCCCTCCCCCCTTCCCCAGATAGGAAGTGAGGCCACACAAGACTAAATTGTAGTCTTAACAACTGAATTTTTTTTTAACAACTGAATTTTTGTGCAGCTTTTTAGCATTTATAAACTTTTTCACATGTATTCCCTCTTTTAATCTTTATAACAACCAAGTGAGAAAGCGGAATTTCTTTTTGTTCTATAAATGAGAAACCTGAGGCTCTGATATTTAAGCAGTTTGTGCAAAATCTTTCAGTAGCTGATGCTAGATGTGAGACCAAGTGTATAGTTTAAGAAATGACTTCATTTACTAGAATTTTAACAAAAGGACCAAAGACCAGACCACATGACGGTGGTTTTAGGGAGAATGAGTATGTGCTGAATGATAGTAGTTGAAGCTGTGATTTGAGAAGTGTTTATTAGCAATTTTTATCTGTATCCACTATTGCCCCTGGGATCAGATCTCAGCTGTTCAATCTAGATTAGAGCTGGGTTTCAAACTATCTCTGGGTGAAAAAAGTTGAAATTTATTAAGAAAGAGATGGTTGATGGCTTGATAATATTTTATTTAATGCAACCTTTGGATTTGTTTGTTTTGGGGGTCTGGAAGTGTAAGTAATCTTGTTTTTTCAGGGAGGATTTGTTTCTCACAAACCTTAGTTGAATGGCGACTTTTGTGTATGGATGTGTCTTCTGCCATGATCTTGGCAAAGACCACATGAGTGAATTCTGTTGCTTCAGCTGGATTGGGCCCCTTCCTTTCAGAGTATTTTTTTTTTTTTAAGATTGTATTTATTTATTTGAGACAGAGAGAGATGAGCACAAGTAGAGGGAGGGACAGAGGGAAAAGCCGACTTCCTGTTGAGTAGGGAGCCTGATGTGGGCTCCATCCCTGAATCCTGGGATTATGACCTGAGCCGAAGGTAGGTGCTTAACTGACCAAGCCACGTGGGAGCCCCCCAAAATAATGTTTTGGGAGCCTCTTACGGGCCAGATACTGTTCAGGTACTAGGCTTATATACAGCAGTGAGAAAATCCCTGTTCTCATGAAACTTCTGGTGATCAAAGGATATCATGGATCTTTGAGATCATGATTATGGAAGGCATAATTAGATTTTCCTTATTTGCCCAATTGCTTATACTTGACTCCATCACCTTTAATATCATTGGCAAGAACCCTGGGCCAGAGAGACCACTTATAAGACTCAGGATGGTATTTCTTATGCTTAAAAAAAAAAAATCCTTTGAGAGTGTCTTTTACCTTTATAATTTTTAGGTAGTATGGTTTGGTTACCATAGTCCTGCTGGAAATCTCTAGGTTTGAATTTAGAGAATGCGTCAATGCAGAATGATTTTTGTTTGTCTCTTTATGGTCAAGTTTTTCAGTTCTTTTTACTGTGCTATTTGAACAGAACCTATGTTTATCTGCAGGAGGTGGGGTGAGAAGGATTGCAGGATTCTTCTTTTTGTGCCCCCCCCGCCCACACTTTTTTCCTGATTTGTGTGGGAAAACTGGCCAGGCAGCATTGAATGATATGCTTGGAACGGTGAGAGTGCTGTTTGTCTAAATACTTTCTTTGGAGTGGAAATGCCCAGGTTAAATGGGTCTCTAGGGAATGTGTTTATATGAATTCAAGTGGTGTAACATGATTCTTGGCATAAGAGTAGCTGTAAAGACATTCGTAATTGTATGGAACTTTTAAAGCTATTTTGGTTTGATGCCTTACCTTGAGCCTGAAAGATTTTGACATCCTTACAGAGAAAGGATTAAGATATAACAGTCTGTCTTGGTTCAGAGAATAAATAATAACTTCATTAAAAAACCCAAACAATCCAAAATGTTTGACTAGAAAGACTTTTCATAACTTAATAATGCAACTAGTTTATTCCGGGGGTTCAGGATGATGTTTTGGCATGAGTGACTGTATATTTGGACATCACAGCTTCTTTATTTGCCTACGTGAAAACTGCAGTTTTGGGGGGGGAAGATAGTAGGTTGGAATAAAGAGAAAGAAAGGTCTTGAGTAGAATAAAGCTTCATGTAATTTTTTTTGGCTGCTATTACCAATGTTACCCAGACCCCTTTTCTCTGAGTATGTTTTAAAGCCTGTCCCCATGATGAAGGATGTGTTTCAGATCATCTATCATGGTTGTTATGTTGATTGGCATGAAGATGATTTTCTTCGTGAATTTTTTTGTCTAACATTTAGCAAGAGTTATCCTCAGCTACATGTACTGTCCTTGTAGTCATGCTGTTGAGCATGTAACGCAGTGCCAAGTGGCATTGACCATTTATAAAATGGAACCTCAACTGTGCCTTGGTCTAAAGTGACTTGGAGTTTTATTTCCTTTCATTCATTCAGCATTTATCGAACATCTATTGTGCCAGGTCCTAAAATGGGGAGTGGAGATAAACCTGCAGCTTCTGTATAGAGTGAGCTTCTGTCCATGGCTATGGAGTGTGTAATCAGTGACACAATCTGACTGCTGTTTATCATGCTTCATCCTTCCTCTGTGAATCTATTTGACTTTCATACTGAGAATAATAAGCCCTCAATTAATAAACTCCTATTTAAGTGATGATTGAAAACCTGGTCATAATTCAGCAGGCAGGCTATACTTTAATAAGAGCATTAAAACTCAGGCTCCGAGCAGCCTCTCCTACAGGGATAGGAAATTAGAACTTGCTGGTATAATTCTTCCTGAAAGAAACTCCAGGGAAGAGTTCCTGGGTTTGAGACATATGGGCTGACTCCCTGGCAGAGCTGACAAATGGTTGAGTATTGGGAATCAAGCTGTAGATGGGTCACCAGGACAATTAGAATGATGATGCTAAACCCTTCAAGTGAGAGAAGGTTTTCACCTTTTAAGGTGGTATACATTTGAAAAAGCCCAGAGTTATTTTGGGTGAGATGGAGGAGGGGAAAGGGAATTGGTTGGGGTGCGAAGTGGGGATGTTTTAGATGTGGGAACTCTGTTAGTACTCTTATTTATAGATTTAGCTAATGGTTTGCAGATTTTAAGTCCAGGGAATCCTAGAAATTACCTAACCATTTAACCTAAGCTCTTTAGGGTTGATATAATACATGGAATTAAGAATGTTGTAGAATTTTGTTTATGACTATACATCTGCCTGGATGAATTACATTGAACTAGATGAAAAATATTAATGCCTAGTCTCTTGAGATGGCTCATGTGAGGCTTTCCTTATCAGCAGAGCAACACCACAAATTTCACCCCATTTCATGTATTGTTTAAGGATGTTAAAAATAATTTTTCAGATGTGGAAGGTTAGAACTTAACCTTCTGAGGTTTCAGTCTGCTATAGTGCATTGTATTGAGTGTCAAAGCAGACACAAGGAGAATCTTAAGCAGGATCCTGAGACCTAGATAAGCTAAGCAGCTATATGGTTAGTGGTTACATGACATGGGGCAGATCTTGAGTCCACCTATGGGCCTCAGTTTCCCTGCCCCTAAAATAAAAGGCTGACCTATGTATGTTTTACTTAGTTTCCTAAATCCTTTTCCTTAATTTTGTGATTACTGATCCTAATCCAATCAAATATTAGTTTCCGTCATAGAATTTTGTGCATCATTCTGGTACCTGGGTAGGTCAAGTGCCTCTTGACTATTGCATTCTAAAACTGTCCATGCCTGAGCTCTCTTTTCAAAGCATGAAAGGATGGCTGGGAGGTGGCCCCTTTGCTTTCACTAATGTTCTTCCTTTTAGTTATTCCTTGATATAAACCAGGTATTAGTATCCCCAAGAAATGTTGCTATCAACAATACAAAAGCTCTCTACAGTTTCATCCATGCTTAAATAACATGATTCCCCCTTTATGTTTTAAGAAAGTGAAAACATTTGAGGTCTTGCTACAAGTGTTTATTCAGTTCAAGCTGAAAGACGTACTGTGGGTGTTATGTCTGATTTCTGAGAGCTTTTGCAGCAGGTTGATGTCTAGAGTGTTTTGTCTCTGTTTATTTGTATTTGTTTAGACAGAAATTAATAAAGAGCTTTTCTTGCACACCATGGGGATGATTAATACCAGTTTCTCCCCTGTGGTGCTTTTTGTCAGCCCTTACAGGGAAGAAAAAAGTGAAAGAATATTGTTTCTTTAAGTGCAACTCTTACCTCTTTACAGGTAAACTCGGGAATTTGGGGGGAAAGAGAGGAAAGCAGAATATGTACAATAATAAAGTTTAGTTCATAAACACTGTCTTTGGCTTTTGTAAACCATTTTTTTCCCTGCCTCTAAAAGTTTTTTGTTTTTGTAAAGTAATCATGATTTACTTTTTACTTCGGCAAGGAGTTGCTTTTCTTTTTCTTTCTTTCTTTCTTTCTTTCTTTCTTTTCTTTCTTTCTTTCTTTCTTCTCTTTCTTTCTTTCTTCTTCTTTCTTCTTCTTCTTCTTCTTCTTGAATTGCTTTTCTTTGAAAGCATTTTTATTTTTAAGAAACTTGGGAAAAGATCACCTTGGGATCTACTTAAGTCAGGCCATGAAAGATTTTCACTAAGATTTTGACTGATTTCTTTGACAATTTCCACAATCCCAGATTTCTTCATTTCTTCCTCTCCACTTTCTTTTTTTAAAATTTATTTATTTTTTTAATTTTTATTTATTTATGATAGTCACAGAGAGAGAGAGAGAGAGAGGCAGAGACACAGGCAGAGGGAGAAGCAGGCTCCATGCACTGGGAGCCCGATGTGGGATTCGATCCCGGGTCTCCAGGATCGCGCCCTGGGCCAAAGGCAGGCGCCAAACCGCTGCGCCACCCAGGGATCCCCTCCTCTCCACTTTCTATTCCCTGATGCCACAATTATCAGTAACTGATGTTAGGAAAAATCAGTCTCCCTCCCATACTCCCTCCCCCCCTTCCTCCCTTCGTTCCTAGAACTTGTAAGGTTTACTTTTTTAGTAACTGCTACTACTACTTCTTCTCCATCTCTTTCTCTTCCTCCTCCTCCTTCTTTTAGAGAGAGCGGGAACACACACACCAGGGAGCAGGATGGGGGACAGTCAGGGGAGTAGGGAGAAGAGCAGAGGGAGAGAGAATCTTAAGCAGGCTTCCCACCAGCCTGGAGCCAATGTGGGGTTTGATCTCAGGATCCTGAGCCAAAATCAAGAGTCGGATGCTTAACTGACCAAGCCACCCAGGAGTGCCTTCTCTTAGCAACTTTTTAATATGCAGTACTGTATTATTAATTATCATCACCATGCTGTCCCCAGGACTTACTTTTAACTGGAAGTTTGTTATCTTTTGACTCCCTTAACTCATTTTGTCCTCCCTCTAACTTCCACCTCTGGCAACTACCAATCTGTTCTTTATGAGTTAAATTTTTCTTTCTTTCTTTTTTTCTTTTTAGATTCCACATATAAGTGAGATCATACAGTAGTTGTCTTTCTCTATCTGACTTATTTCACTTAGCATAATACCCTCCAGGTCCACCTTTGTTGTCACAAATGGCAAGATTTCCTTTTTTGATGGCTTGAATGATATTCCATTGTATATAAATACCACAACTTTTTAATCCATTCACCCAACAGTGGGTACTTAGTTTGTTTCTGTATCTTGATGATTGTAAATAATGCAGCAATTAACATGGGAGTAAAGATAGCTTTTTGAGGTTGTTTTGATTTTCTTCTGATAAATCCTGGAAGTAGAATTGCTGAATCATGTCATAGTTCTATTTTTAATTTTTTGGAGGACCCTCCATACTATTATCCACAGTGGATGCACCAATTGACATTCCCACCAATAGTGTACGTACTTCCCTTTTTTTCATAGCCTTGCCAGTATTTGTTGTTTCTTGTCTTTTTGATGATAGCCATTCTACAGGTATGAGGTGCTGTCTCATTATGGTTTTGATTTGCATTTCCCTAATGATTCGTGCCATTGAGCATCTTTTCATATACCTATTGACCATATGTGTGTTTTCATTGCAAAAATGTTCAGATCCTGTGCCCCTTTTTAATCAGATTGGTATTTTTGCTATTGAGTTGCATGAGTTCTTTATATGTTTTGGATATTGACTCTTTATGAGATACATGACTTGCAAGTATCAGGAAAGTCTTTTTATGAGGTGTTGGTGGTTGATCAGATGTTAAATGAACAAATATTAATTGTAGGGCTTTGATGTAATTTCATATAAATGCAATTTTTATCTGTTAACTAAGATTTCAGGCTTAACTTTATAAAATATGAAACTAATTTTTTTTTCAACTTAGGTTTAGTCTCTTGTGATTTATGTAACTTAGCTTTTAGCTGTTGGGCATTAACTTTAAACAGTCTTTTGTGGTCTGAGTTTCAAATTATATAACCACTTTAATTCTGAACATACTTGTTCTGAATGGCCCTCTTTGTTTCTTTTTACGCTTATCTTTGGCCAAGAAGTTTTACATGTTTTGTGTTGGACTTAATTGTCTTTGTTTTCACCTTTGACAGCTATGGTGAGTTTAAATTCTTTTTCCCTATCTTGATTTCAAAATCGGTTATAAAAGAACATGGTATCAGCATTTTGATTCTTGAGAAATCTCCTTTCACCAGTATGTATATTTGTAGGTCTGTGTGTTGGGGTGGGGAGAATATTTGTTCTGGGAATCTTGGTTGCATAACTAAATACTTTCTGTGGTTAGGAAATGCAGCATGGTAAAGTTATGTTTCCTTAGGAACTTCTTTGTTGGTGCTTTTGCAGAATGAATACCTCCAATGGCTTGGCTTGGGAACCTACCTAATCATTTATAACATTTCTCTGGGAAAAGTAAATTGCAAAGGCCAAGCTGTTGATTTACAAACTTTTGAAGCAAAACTCACTGGAAATTTGGAGGCTGTTTTTATTTTTTAAAAGATTTTATTTATTCATGAGAGATACGGAGAGAGAGAGAGAGAGAGAGGCAGAGTCTTAGGCAAAGGGAGAAGCAAGCTCCCTGAGAGGAGCCTGATATGGGACTCATCCCAGGAACCTGGGATCATCACCTGAACCAAAGGCAGACGCTCAACCATGGAGCCACCCAGGCATCCTGAAGGTTGTCTAAATAGTACAGTCAGGTTGGACTCTCCAGGTGGGGCTGGATCTCTGTGTTAATGACTCGTCAAGGGAGTTCATTAATGTGATTATCACCATATTGAAGCAGATCACCCACCAATGATGGCACCTCTGAGTGGTTCTTGCTTTCTTCTTTGTCTTGCTTCGAAGGCCTGGTCCAATATTTACCAGAAAGTTTAATGCCTTGGTTTTAGAATATCAGAGCTTATTGGTGTGATAGAAAAAGAAAGAGCCAATGTGCTCCTCTGGGTTCAAGAGGTCACCCTTATATGATATATAGGAGAAGGAGATTCCTTGGAGTTGAAGAATTTGAGAGTTAGAAGGAATTTTAGGTCCATTTTCTCACTTTATAGATGAACTGAGCCCTAGAAATAACTGAAATGACCACTACCTTAGTTTTGATTCTCCCCAAAGCACAACCTATGCAAGAAGTTAAGTGCACGTAGTTTATTTGGGAGGCGATCCCAAGAAGCAGGAATTGAGGGATCAAGGAAAGAGGCAGGGAGGAAGGAAAAGCCAAGCCAAGATAAGAATTTGTCATAAGGCTGATACTGTAGGTAACTGGGGCTTGGCTCTACCCCCAGATTCCTCCTCTGGAAAGGAAGGAGGCTAGTGCATTTACATAGCCACCCCTGTAGCCTCCTGGATGAGGTTGTAACCTAGGTCATTAATACCTTCACAATTTTGCCTTTGGACAGAGTTGGTGTCCAATTTCAGAGAATACCCTGGAAAACCAAGGAGATCCCTGTGGTGCTTGTGGTGGGAGTCATTAGCCTGTACCTATCCCACTTGGAACTCCCTACCATGGCTATGACTGAAATCAGAGCTGGGCTGGGGAAACATGATGAGGGGCATCAAGAAAATCTGCTGCCAACACCAACACCAAAAGTGGATTGGTTATATAAAGCATAGCCAACTATATCACTGAACCAAAGGCTGTTAGTGGTAAGATCCACCATTTACTTATGTGACACTAAGAAAGAAAATATACCACTAAAGAAGAAAAATATGCTGCCAAGTAAAGTAGGAGGCACACCTAACATCAGGGATATTAAAAATGTAGGAAAAGCATTTCCTAAAATTGATGAAACACAGTATATGATGACTACTATGAAGCTATGCAGTAGGTCTGTATGGTTTATCATGGAATGATGTGGTGTTAAATGAAATCTGCAGAATACATACATACATATAATAATATGTAAAATATTGCTTTAATGTAAATAAATCGATCAATAAATTCTAGGTGGATTCACATCAAACTGCTAACATTAATTCTTCCCAGTGGGATGAGATCACTTAGTGATATTTTCATGGTGAGAATGTACACGGTACCAAGAAACTGACAAAGAAAAAATAGAGGCCCAGAGAAATCATGACTTGTGGAGTCTTTGGTGAGTCATTGACAGATCATGACAGTCGTGTCTAAAGCTTTCTCCCGAATATTGTTCAATTAATTACTGCTCTGTTGACTAGGGAGCAGCAACCACCACCAGAAACAACTGATTTCCTTTGCTGAATCATACACAACCATACGCTTTGTATATACATCTCAGAAAAGCTTCTTTCCAGAGTATTCCCTCATATATCCTCCCAATTAAGATGCATGATTCAGAGTTTCTGAAGTGCTTTTTCTCTATCTTAATACATTTTTGGAAGGAAGATAGTGAATGTTAATATTTCACACATTTATAGGAATTCAATTTTGCTTTTATTTTATAAATCCTATATTACA
The DNA here is from genome assembly GCF_018345385.1 of Vulpes lagopus. Taxonomy (NCBI): domain Eukaryota; kingdom Metazoa; phylum Chordata; class Mammalia; order Carnivora; family Canidae; genus Vulpes; species Vulpes lagopus. The sequence continues at coordinate 38,245,842 of NC_054836.1, read as the reverse complement.
GAGATATGGAGGTCTTACTCAGAAAGGCCTTTAGAATCTTTGAGTCCAACCTCCATGAGATGTTTTAATCCTCTTTAAAGACCTTGAAGACCTGACCATTGTCAGAAATGGGGAACTCCCGTCTTTGTTTTAGATAGCTCTAAGCGCCTCTAGAACTCACCAGTCCAGCCTCTGTTATCCAGATCATCTTGTTTCAGCCATTTAAAAATATCAATAGGGCAAGAATAATGAGCACTAAGACTGAGCACAAGTCAAGGAGGAAACCTTTTTTGGGTGCCTGCTGGATGCTTTGGGAAAGAAAGAATTCAGATAGTTCTTAGCATCACAAAACTAACAGAAGAGATGGAGTCTCTGTCACTGCCTCTGCTCCCACCTGCTTCTACAACTCATCAGTCTGAAGTACATGATGAAAAGTTAAGGGTGCGGAGCGGAGGAGGGTGAAATCACTACCATATGGAGTGGGTCAGGTGAACCCAGAGCCTGTCCTTAAGAAGTCCTTAAGAGAAGGCCTTCATGCTCATGTGGCCTTTTGTTGCATAGAAGCCTCAAAGTTTGAAAGCTGTTTGTTACCCTCTTGTTAGCTAATCAATTAGTTAAGCTTAACTTATTTAACAAAAGAAAATATTTGGACCGAGCAAAGTAGCAGATAATATTTCTCCCATAATGACTCACGTTTAGACACAGTATTTTACCTCCCCACATTTTAAAAATATTTGAAACTTTATCCTTTAAGAACTGTGGCAATTAAAAAAATTTTTTTTTAAATTCATTTATTCATGAGAGAGAAAGAGGCAGAGACATAGGCAGAGGGAAAAGCAGGCTCCCCTCAGGGAGCCCCATGTGGGACTCTATCCCGGGACTCCAGGATCATGCCCTGAGCCAAAAGTAGATGCTTAACTGCTGAGCCACCCGGGTGTCCCAAGAACTATGGCAATATTTTTAAAAATGGCCAGAATTCTCCTGACATTGGTAGCTGAGGTCCGGGTACCCTACTCTTCAATCTGAGTTGGTTTGTGACTGCTTTAACCAATAGAATATGACAGAAATGACACTATTTGACTTATGTTACTGGGTCATAAAAGGCCATCCAATTTCTGCCTGTTTCTCTTGAAATACTAGTTCTGGGGAAGCCAAGTGCAATATAGAAATAGGACTACTCTGAGGTTAACATGCTGAAGAAGCTATGTGGAGGAGCTCCCAGCCAACAGCCAACAACAGCTCCCAGCTTTCTTGATATCCGCCCAATTGAGCCTTCAGATGACTCCAGCCCCACCTGGTTTCTGACACCTGAACCAGAACTGCCCAGCCACACCTTTCCTAAGTTCTTGACCCTTCCAAATTCTGAGCCACATAAGATAGTTGTTTAAAGTTGCCAATGTAATTTGTTACTTAGCAATAGTAATTGGAACAAATACAAAGAAATGAAATATTTTAAATCAACCATGTCTTGCATCTCTCTAAAATGTATTATCTATACTTTTGAATAGAATGCAGACATAATTTGAACCTCTTATGAACCATGAGCATCTTATATCCTTTATTATTATCTTATATTATGATTAACATAGTTATATCCTTGAGCTATACAATGAGCTAGATGGCTCAGCTTTTCAAAGTCTTGTACATACTTCTAGTACCACTTTCAAGACATTAAATCTTATGATTGTAATATTATGTTCAAATGCAGGCTATATATTTGATGAGAGTTGTTTGTTTGAAAAAAAAAACTGAGTGCTTACTTTGTGTTGGGCATTGTTCTAGGTGCTACAGGAGATGCTAAGCCTCAAGAGAGCAGTGAGTCTGCCAGAGGTGTATCCCTTGTTCCTAGTATAATACTTGCTGCTCACTAAGCCTCTGTTGAGTGAGTAGATACAGGACACCATGTCAGATGGTCAGAACATGTACTCAAAACAGATTCTGTCCTTATGGGAGTGACCAAGATGGAGAAGGGACAGGAAATTGTGTTGTGGGAGGATGAGTGAATGAAATGGAGATGCTCAGCCTTGAAGAAGACTTGCTTGAAGGAGGGAAAGCTTGTCATGGGGAAGAGAAATGGTGCTTGATTTGAAATAAAGTGGATTTTCTTTTGTTGCTTTATTATCAAATAGTGCCTTATTTGATCAACTCCATCTATTTGATAATAGGTGGCCATGGCTGTTTGGCTTACAAATGTTGCTTGCTCAAATACAAGAAAAAAGCTAACTATGAAATTCATCAGGAAAAAAGTTCAGATGTTGACTCATTGGGCCAGAATTATTGCTTCACGTTTTATGGTTTCTAAGATATTTTGACAACAGTGTAGATGTCAGTTGTTCATTAATTTACATGTTACTGTTAAAGAAAATAGAAAAAGCCTTATGAAGGAGTTATGTACCTTGTTAGATGAGGAGAATACAAACACAAACACCATTTTGACGTGGTACAAACCTTTGGATAAAATAGAGCCTACAGAAGAGCCCTTGGCATTCCTTGTCTTTTAGGAAGGAAGGATGGGTCAGAGTTATTGAGTCTTTATTCTTAAAGGTGTTTTTAACATCTGAAATTTCTTCTGGTTAGCATCGCCCTATAATCCCAGGAATGGAGTCAGATAAGCGTAATGCGAATAAGGAAATAGGAGCGCTTGTTCAGAGTGCCATCATAAGTGTAGGAGGTGTTACAGTCATGTTTGTAGCCCAGAAAGTTGTATTTTAGAATACAAAGATCAGCCTATCATCCCTCAAAGTCAGATAACTTTTTTTTTTTAAGATTTTATTTATTTATTCATGAGAAACACAGAGAGAGGCAGAGACATAGGCAGAGGGAGAGACAGGCCGGACCTGATGGGAACCTGATGGGAACCTGATGCCGGACTCGATCCCAGTACTCTGGGATCATGCCCTGAGCAGAAGGCAGATGCTCAACCACTGAGCGACCCAGGCATCCCTCAGATAACTTTTTAATCTTTGGTTTCTACCCAATAAAATTATTTTCTTAAATTATTCTTGACTTCAGAATGGCACTTTCATTTCTTCCTTGGTTTTCTTTGCATTTGAAATTATTGACTTCTTATGGTTTCTTATATATGAGGAAGACTGAATGAGTAAAGGATTCCTAATTTGACTATTACTGCCTCTTCTAGTTTGAATTTAACCACTTATGTCATAAATGGACTACCATGGAGTACAGTGATGAGTGTCAAGGAAGATTCAGAATGGACCAGCCAAAGTCACATCTGTTTTTTATACGGATTGTGGGTTGTGACATCTTCAACAGTTCATCTCATCATAGTATTGTCATCGTGAAGATAGAGTCAGCATCAGGGAGCATGAAAGCTCTTCTTAGAGTCATATTTCCATTTTATTAAATTCTACTTGCCTGGTTTCTTTCAAAATTGAATCTGTTTCTTAGCATGGCTCTAATATTAGATGAGTTTCCTTGGAGATATGCATAGATATATAGTATTAACCCTGATCTTATCTAGTTTAATGGCCTTCTTGGAAAAGTATGTATTTATTTAGGTTGTTAAAATTTCCACAAAAGCAAATATAGAAGCTGCGGAGATGAGACTTGAGGTGATACATTTCTTGTTGTGAATTTGCAAGGGTGATTTGGAAGGTAGAGATGAGGAATGGCATTTTTAGGTATCACTATAGATAGGTCTTCCAAAAGGAACAGATCCTGTGGCTCCCTGTACCTAGCAAATCCCAAGCTCCATCCCAGCAACTTATGGAATTCATATTACCATTGAAAGAGAATGAGCATATAACTGACATTTTCTATTTATTAGAAATAGAAATCTCTAATCTTCTAAGAGAAAAAGAACTCTGTTGTCTCAATTGCAGACTTTGAAGACTTTAGAGAAACGTGGAGGGAACCTGGGAGGGAATTTGTGACATCTTGCTCAGAGGATTGAGGTTGATCTTTGTTTTTGTTTTAGTATTGGGCTATGTTTCCTCCAAACTATACCAAATACAGGTGTGCCTTTATGCTGCAACCTAATCTGTATAAATGCAAATTGACATCATACATAAATAATGAGACAAACCTGACATAAACACTTGATAACTATTTTTATAGCCTTCAGGCTGTTTTCTTTGGTCATGCATTTCCACAAATGTGTACTCAAACTACTTTATTTACATCTCTGGGTCTGCATATGCCCCATTTTTTCTGGCACATTTCATTTCTTGTTTTTTTTTTTTTTTAACTTTCTGCTGATGAGCTTGCTGATTACTAAATGCCAGTTGCCAACGGGCTGGGAAGTGGAGTCCTAGGAAGTTCTAAATGAGCCTGTCCTCCTGCTCAATAATCTTCGGTGGAGAGGAGCCAGTTTAGAAGCTAGAGTCCTTTTTTGGTGATTTTTGTTTTGGAATGAAATGGCCAAATGAATGAACAGACTGAAATGTTTCCTCTCTGTTCCTTAAACTTATAGGATGAGTAAGCAGATACATAAAGCTGCCTCTGTGGCAGAAGCATTCTCGTGCAGCTCACTGCGTCGTGAATTGGTGTGGTCTGACCCAGTGCACTGAGAGGCAGATCCTTCAGCATGAACATTGCCATATAGCATTGTGTATGGTGCAGTCCATAAGGACGTGGCATAAATTGGTTGAATCCTAAAACCCTGTGCTGCCACAGTCAAGATGATTATAATAAGGAATTCGTGATATATGGCACTTGAAATAATAAATTGAGGAAATTTGTAAGTTATGGGGGAAAACCTGAGCTTGCATCTGACCTGGATGTTTCTTGCAGCCCCTGAGGCTGTTCTCTTTGGAGCTGCTGATAGGATGGCCTTTTCAGGCAGGTGTTCCCATAATATCATATCATTGCAGAAGGAACAACAGCAGTGGTCACCTTCTTAAGCTCAGCATTGCAGTTATTTGTAATTCAGTCTCTTTTTAGAGTTGTGAAATCTGAAGAGCAACAAGTTTTGGTTTGGTTTGGTTTGGTATTTTTGTAGCTCATTTGAAGGCAAAGTCGGCCCTGAACTGACAGGAGGCTATTTATGGCTTTTGTTCCAATTAATAGGGGTGTTCATACATTTTGCTGCAGAAATGTTAATGTATTTTTCTGAGACGCTGCTCCAGGTCCTGCTGGAGCTATTATTATATGACATATGTACCATGATACCTTTCTAAAATTAAGAACAAAAACAATTCTACATATTTCTGGCCTCAAAGGTTTCAGCAAGGGGACCAAAGATTTGGACCTAACAGAGCGAGAAATGGCCATTGTCATAGAAACACAGAAACTTTTGTACTTTGCATTTGTCCTAATTTCACATTTCAGGGACTTGGAATTTTCTCTTGCTAACTAAATAAGACCCAATACCAGGATGTTCCTATTCTGATGACCAGCAGCATGGAATATGTGGATCATCATGGGACAGAGAAGATCTAAAGGATCTAAATCCAAGAAACAAAAGAAGTAAAGTGCCCGGGTAGGAGCTGGACCGTCATGAATTTAGTCACCCATGGCTTCACCTGGATTTAATGCTGTGTTGGGGTGGGGGGTGGCTCCTAGCTTTATTTTTTAAATTTATTTTTTATTTTTATTTAAAAAAATTAAAGGTTTTATTTATTTGAGAGAGAGAGAGAGAGAGAGAGAGAGAGAGAACGAGCAGGGGAAGCAGCAGGTAGAGGCAGAGGGAGAAGCAGGGAGCTGAGCAGAGAGTCCGACCTGGAGCTTGATCCCAGGACCCCAGGATCATGACTTGAACCAAAAGCAGACGTTTAACCGAGCACCCAGGCTCCCTCCTCACTTTTTAAAGGTCTTAGCTTTTTTTTTTTTTTTTTTAAGATTTTATTTATTTATTCATGAGAGACACAAAGAGAGAGAGAGAAAGAGAGGCAGAGACACAGGCAGAGGGAGAAGCAGGCTCCATGCAGGGAGCCTGATGTGGGACTCAATCCCGGGACCACGGGATCACACCCTGGGCCAAAGGCAGGTGCTCAACCGCTGAGCCACCCAGGTGTTTCTAAAGGTCTTAGCTTTATTTTGAACTCTGTATTCATTATTGCTGTATATGAGAACGCCTGTACTTAGACTGACTAATACATTTGGTATATTCTATACTCTGCAAGTTCTGTTCTTTTCAAGTAATCCATTGCTTTCTTTGTAAAGTTTCATGAAATAACATCTTGAGATTTTTAAGGTAAATTTACTTGAGTCAGGTGGACTCAACATACACTTCTGGTGGTGCCTAAAGTATATGAAGCAGATGAGCAGAGGGCCTGCAGAGCAAAGCTGCTTCCTACATGCTGTGTTATGTGTGACGTAGGGAAATGTGAGCAAGATTCAGCCTTACGTCCTTAGAGAGATCACTGTGGATACAAATAACTGTGAAGCCAGTCCAGCTTGCTTTGCATTTAAGATAAGTAGACAAAAGTGTGAGAGGTAAGGCTGGAAAGGAAGGTTGGATCAGAACTGAGGAGGGCCTCGAAAACCAGCCCTACATAGGTGGACTTTATTTTGTGTATCATTTGTTCACAAGATTTGCACAGAGAAGAATTCCATGATGGGTGCCTGGGTGGCTCAGTCGGCTAAGTGTCTGCCTTCAGCTCAAGTCATGATTCTGGGGTCCTGCAATTGAGCCCTGCATCTGGCTCCCTGCTTAGTGGGTATTATACTTTTCCCTTTTCTGCCCCTTCCCCTAGCTCATGCTCACTGTCTCTCTCTCTCTCTCTCTCTCTCTCTCATTGCTTTCTCTCAAATAAATAAATAAATAAATAAAATCTTAAAGAAAAAAGGAAAAGCATTCCACAAAATGATGTGTTATGTTTCAAGTAACTAAAGATAATTATGTTAGATTAGATATTTCTTCCATTAGGTAGTAATATGGACAAGAGGGAGGCAGTATCAAAAGTTAAGAAAGCATAAAAAAGAGAGAAGCTTAACATGGAGGAAAAGTATCTTACCTCTAATTTTATTTCTTTCTGCAATTTGAGAACAGATTGCATCTCTTGATTTTCATGGTGGGAGCACTTGCACGCCTCTCATGGGATGTAGAGGCTGTAAGAGCTCAACTTGACAGCTGATGTCCTGGGCAGTGAGGAGTCACTGCAGGCGTCTGCAAGGAGGAATGATGTGATCAGAGAGATGCTCTAGGTGGATGGGCTTGGTAAGTATGTATGGAATGGTTTGAATGGGGAGCACCCCGTGATCGGCAAGCTGGGTAGGAGCTGTTGTAGACAAAAAGCGGTAATTTCTGCCTAAGCCTGGCAGGTGGCAGTGGGATCAGAAAAAAGGGAAATGCTGGAAGCAGAAACTTTAAGAAATCTGTTAAATGCAGTTTTCTTATTTCATTCTTGAAGGGTGTTTTAAATTGGTAGAAGGAAAGACCTCATTAGGAGGAGTTGTCTGATAATAGACCGAGTTTTCTAGGATTTTCCCAGGGCTCAGGGCCACCTTTAATTTATATATATATATAGATTTTCTCTATCTATATTTATATCTATATCTATATCTATATCTATATCTATATTTATCTATATCTAACGGTTATCTGCCTGAGACTATTGTGCAGGCTAGTAGAGTTCTTCTTAAGAAATTTTTGGATTCCACAAGTGTTCAGAAATGAGAAGAAATGCGAAGAGTGGTTTTGGGTGGTGTCAGCTCCCACTCTGTAGCCATCTCCTGACTTCCTTTGAGCTCCTGGCTTGTGATGTGCCCTTCTGGGGGATGAATCTGGCATCCACATTCACTGTGCCCCGTGTCCTTGATGTCAGTGACCTTCCTTTCCACCCTGCCTCACAACCCCTCCACCCCCCAATCCCACCTGAGGACTCTGGCTTCTGAGTTACCTTTCCCTCTGCTAGAGTGCCCACTTTGTCATCTGCTTCTTTCCCTCTGCTAGAGTGCCCACTTTGTCATCTGCTTCTTGCACCAAATCTGTTCTTCAGACTCTGAATTTATTTCCTTGATATCCACCCTGTTTTCTGTCTGTCTCTGGCCTTTACTTCCCCTCCACCTTCACTTTTTCCCTGGTGTGCCTGGGCAGTGTGGTCAGTGACTTTGATGATCTGTCACCGAGGATCTTCCGCAGAAGTACTTATCATCTCTTTTTCCACCTCTGAATCAACCCCACAGCCTCTTCAATCTCTGTACTCACTCTGTAACTGATCACTGACTCCCTAACAGATGTATGGTCTTTTTTTTTTTTTCTTTTTTTTTTAATTTTTATTTATGATAGTCACAGAGAGAGAGAGGCAGAGACACAGGCAGAGGGAGAAACAGGCTCCATGCACTGGGAACCCGATGTGGGATTCGATCCCGGGTCTCCAGGATCGCGCCCTGGGCCAAAGGCAGGCGCCAAACCGCTGCGCCACCCAGGGATCCCCAAATGTATGGTCTTAAGGTTAACAGAACCCTTGATGCTACTTGAAATCTTTTTGCTGATCCAAAGTTTGTACTCTTTCCCATTTTCTGGAGCAGCTATTCCAAACCTTTATTATTCTCTTCAGGGAGGCAACTTTCTTCCACCACCTCATTCTCAGCATTTGAACTTGTCCTTGTCTTATCCAGAAGCAGAGGTCAATGAGAAGTGATTCATCCAACTTGATGCACAGCCCTCGGAGTTGTTGATGTTTCCCCTTCTCAGTGATGGAACTGTGTCTGTCATTCCATTCTAAATCCCATGTCCCTAGGCCTCCTGAAGCCATCTTGCCTGTCTATAACTTTTGATACTGTTGATTATTTTATCAATTAGTATGGTTTTGGCTGAAATTACAGAAAACCCAAACACAAGAGGCTTAAATTAGAGGCTACAAAGGGATGCCTGGGTGGCTCAGTCTGTTAAGGACTCTTGATTTCTCAGGTGATGATCTGAGGGTCATCAAATGGAGCCCACCTCTGCTCTGCCCTGGGTGTGGAGCCTGCTTAAGATTCTCTCTCTCCCTTTGCTTTCTGCCCCTCCCAGCTTGTGCATGGGCACTCGTTCTCTCTCTCTCTCTCTCTCTCTCTCTCTCTCTCTCTCTGTCTCTCTCATCTCTAAGAAGAGAGACATCTATGTAAAAGAAGTCTGGAAGTAAGACAGTTCCAGATTAGCTTAATTTAATGGCTTGATAGTGTCTTTAAGATGGGGTTTCTTTAGTCTTTCCTCCCTGCCATTCCCATTCATAGCATGTTAGTTAGCTGTATTTCCTCTTCCTCTTTTTTTTTTTTAAGTTTTTATTTATTTATTCATGAGAGACACACACACAGAGAGAGAGAGAGAGAGGCAGAGACACAGGCAGAGGGAGAAGCAGGCTCCATGCAGGGAGCCTGACATGGGACTCAATCCCAGGTCTCCAGGATCAGGCCCTGAGCTAAAGGCAGCGCTAAACTGATGGGCCACCCGGGCTGCCCTGTATTTCCTCTTCAAACTGACCCTGGACCCCCACTGACCAGGATTGCATCCCTGCCTTTGCCTAAGCCAGTCAATGGCAGGGTGATGGGATTTCCTGATAGATTTGGAATGATCTAGGTTTCTAGCCTGGCGTTGGGGAGGAGCTCAGGCTCCTCTCAAGTACATAAGTTGACAGTAGCTGAACAAAACTGGAATTTTATTACCAACAAAGAAGCCTGGTAGAGAGGCTACTGAAGATGTCGTTACTAGTAGCTTATACACCTGCCTCCTCAGTCCTCAAAGACTTTGCTCCTTTTGAGTTAAAAGCACTGATTATCTTCCTTCTTGAATATTCTCTTTCTATATGTTGATTCCCTTCATTGATCTTTCTTTCTTCCTGTTAAATTTTTTCTTTCCTTTTGCAGTCACCTCACCATGTCTTTTTCTTGATCAGTGGTTTTTCCAGAGTTTAGTCATTCCCATGATTATATCTTATAGCTCCAAGATGACAATTCCTAAATCTGGATCTCTACATTGACCTCTTATCGTTTGAACTCCGTATCCTTTCTTCTTGTCTGTTGTTATGTTCTGTATCTTCATTAATCATATCATTTACTTATGGCAAAGAATTTTGCCTCCCATTGGACATTTTCTCATTAGTAACAGAATCCTTTTTTCTTCCTAGGCACCTTACCTAAAAAATACAAACACAAACAACGCAACAAAACCTCATTATCTAATCTTCTTAGCAGCTAAGTATGGCCACAGGACTAAGAGCTGGCCATTGAGTCTTACTAGAAGTCTTTCGTGGGACTTCCAGGAAGGCTAAAAAAAGCAGCTCTCTCGCTGAGAGATAATGATCTTTTTGCCCAAATCTCTTTCCTTTTTCTGGCCTTCCAATTTGAATCATGACTAGAGTTTCAGACGCCATCTTCGACCCTCCAGTGACCTTGCAGATGAAGTTTGGGATAAAAGGATGCTGGGCTCTTTGTGACCATAGAACTGCCTGCCATAACAGTTTTGGAATGCCTTCTGGATTTTTTTCATGGGACGTAAGTCCTTGTTTATTTAGGCCACCATTTGTGTGTGTATGTGTGTGTTTTCGTGAGTGTGTATGTACATTGCAGCTAAATGTAATTGCTAACAGGTATTTCTATGCTTGTTACCCAAGCAGCACACCCCATAGTTTTTCTTCCTCTCCCTCACTAAATACATTCTAATTCGTGGATTATCCTTTGGAAATAGCCCTAGGCCCTGGAAACATAATATAAAACCAGGACAAGAGTATCCATTCTACACTCACAGATTTGTTAAAATTAAACAGTTTAACTCTACCAAGTGGGGGTAAGCACATGTAGAATGGAAAATCCTCTTTCGCCTATGGGAATATCATTTGGAACAACCACTTCAGAGAATAATTTGGCAAGAAATAGTTTGGTTTAAGATGTTCAAACCTTATGAGTCCATAAACCAGCAGTTCTATTTCCAAATATGTAAAAGTTTCATATACATGTATTAGGAGGTAGGTATGCTCTGTTCCCCACTCTGTTGTTTGTTAGAACAAAAAATTGGAATGAACTTCAATGTTCATGAACAAGATATGGATGAGTGATCGTGTATTCAATCAACTAAATTCTCTAGAGCTTAAAATGAAAGACCTAGAACTACATGGGTTGTGATAGGTAAATCTCAAGAATAATGTTGAACAAAAAGAGTCATATTGTGGGGTATATACAGCCTGATGCCATTTATATAGTTGGAAAAAGTACAAATCAAATTTATTCATTAGTATCCTTCTCTGTTATACCTGCTGTTTCTGCCCCTATTTGATTCTCATCATTTTTCACCCAGTACACTGGTAAGAGCTCAGTAATTTATCTTTTTTTCAATTCTCTCCATCCCAGTTCACTTTAAACACTGCCACCAGTTCAGTGTTCTGCTTAAAAATTCTTGGGTTTTCTACCACATATGAGATAGTGCAGTCCAGGGGTACCTGGGTGGCTCTGTTGGTTAAGTGTCCAATTTTTTTAAATCTCAGCTCAGGTCTTAGTCTCAGAATTGTGAGTTCAAGCCCCATGTTGGGCTCCAAGCTGGGTGTAGAGCCTACTTAGGAAGAAAAAAAAAAAAGATAATGAAGACCAAAATTCTAGCATGATATTTAAGATTGTTTCTAGAATCATCTCCCTTCAAATATTCCCTGTCCTATAGGTTCCTGTCATCCAGCAGGTCCTTGGAGTTCCTGTGTCTATAGCAGTTTCTCTGACTAGAATGACTCTCACCTCTTTCCTCATTCCTTTCCACTTGTTGGAAGCCCAAATAGAAGTTTTCAAGGCCCAGATCCAAAGTCATCCTTTGACTAGAATACTTCCACCTTCTTGCTCCTAGACAAAATTGATGTTTTACTCTGCTGTCTGACTTTCCTCTTGCTGGTGGTATAAGAGTTTGGCATGTTGTATTGCAGTTTTGATCTTGTTAAGAGGGAGATATTTGTCTTCTGCATTTTGAGGTCCCTAGAGTTCTTTTGCATATTTAGCCTGCAGTCTGTGATGATTGAAGGTTGTATCAAAAGAATGTAGTGGGTTTTTTGTTTTTTGTTTTGTAAATTGTGAGAGGAAGAGTTAGCCCTAAATAGTCTATATTCAGTGTCTCAGCTTCCTTTGGAAAATTCACACATTTTCTAACACACCGGGCTTCAGGAGGAAGGCCTTTTCAAGTTCATATTTTACTAGAACTGGTAGCCTGAGGCGCATTCATTATAAAGTTGATTGACATTGCTTTTTAGGGGAGTGATAAAAAGGATTGTATTGGGGATATAAAAGTTAACTTTTCAACCAGAAGAAACCTAAGAGTGAATTAAGTGGTGATTAAAAAAAAAAAAAAAGATTCCCTCTTTGAGAATATATGTGCTTTTTTTTGTTGTTGTTTTGGGATTTCTTTTTCTGGGCACACTGGGATATATAATTATACAAAAATAAGATCCTTTTCTAATGACTGTTTTATAACTTTTTAAAACTTAGTCTTTTTGGAATATTTGTCCATGTCAATGAATAGAGCTTCATCATCATTCTTTTTAAATACAGACATAAATTATATTCTAAATTGCATAAATCTTAAGTGTACAGCATAACCATCACCCAGATCAAGATAGAGAACATGTACTAGTACTGCAAAAGGCTCCGTTTTAGTTCCTTTGTGGTGATGGAACAGTTCTGTCTTAGTTGTGGTGGGTACCTGAAAATATATGTGATAAAATGCTATAGAACTATATACAATGCATGTACATGCACACGAAATGAGTGCATGTGAAAGCTGGTGAAATCAGAATAGACTCTAGTCTAGCTAATTGTATTGTGCCAATGGTAATTTCCTGATTTTGGCTAATTACATGTAAGATAGTACCATTGGTGGGAGCTAGGTGAAGGACACAGTGAACACTCTACACTGTTTTGGCAACTTCTAGTGATTCCATAATTATTTTTTTTAAGTTAATAAAAATCTTCATGCTTGTTTTATTATTTTACTGGAAGTCTTATGGGTTACTGTATAGATATATAATAGCTTATATAACCAATTCTCTATTCATTTTCTGGAGTTTTTACTCATAAACAGCTTTATGCTTGTATATAATGCAAGCAACCATGTATGTATTATTCAAGGTGTCTTATCTTGAAAAAGCTACTACAGGGTTCTTGAAATTATTTTTCAATGACTACAAGCAATTTTCAAGATCACGCATTACATAAAGTGAGACAAACCTGTGCAGTGGGGAAAATCAGCCCTCCCAGGAAGAAGGCATTTCAGCAAAATTGTAATTTCTGGCTTTTCCATCTGCCTGAGGCCCAAGGAATAGAAGATCTAAATGAAAGTGCAGCCTAACTAAAACATAGCTCATTACATTGCTTTTTTAAGGGCGAACTATTTATAGAAGATTCTCTCAAAGGTAAGCTGTATGGTAAACTCAGTTTTACAGTCTTTATTTTAAGGATAAAGCCATCTGAGTAATTAAACTAAATTTTCCTGGTGTTCTTTTTATCCTGATTTTTTTTTTCAAGTAAGCCCTATGCCCACTGTGAGGCTTGAACTCATGACCCCAAGATGAAGAGTTGCATGCTCTATGGGGCTGAGGCAGTCAGACACCCCTGTTCATTCTGATTTTCAATCTGATTTTCTGAAGACCAGCCTTATGGAAACCATAATGTACTTTTTGCTACTCCTGAGTGGCTGAGAGGGAAAAGATAGATATATTTTTGGCAAAGCACCTGTGAAATGAGGGTTGTTGTTTTCCATTTTGGCTCAGCAGATATCATATGCTCTAATAATTGATGAAGGTATTTTTTGTTGTTGCTGTTTTTTGACAAATGTTTTCATTTCACCTCTATTATTGGCAATTTTTTTCTTGATCCCAGGAACTCAGTAATTTGTCATTAACTCACATACATGAAAGGAATATAATGAAAAGATTATTGCTTCTCCAGCAAAGACTCACACTTGTTGGTGAGATCAGTGTTGAGCATGCTGTGGTTATCTAACTAATATTTGAATAAAAAAAGCATTGAGGTCATTGATATTGGTGATTTTCACGGGACCTTCATTGAAGTTGTGAAATTTACCTTTTCACCTGTAAAAAAACTGCTCTCACGTGACCATATTTCCCATGACTTCTAAACTCTTACTTTCAACTCCAGCTGAAAAAATTGACTTTCTCTCCCAGTCCCATTTTAGCGCAGTTACACATATGGCCTGCCTTTTCTCATCAGCTTCATCACATTCTGTCTCTTCCTTCTTATAAACTTTGCTTTTCTCATTTTATCCACAGAGCTATTTCTAGACTAAACCACTGTAATGCCAGTGAATCTTTGTGTTTATTGTTTTACCCTTTCAATTTAGGCCGTATGTAACTCTTGCATGTATCTTTGCATAGGTATATTTGACTCCCTCTTTGGCTGGAATACAAAATTCTGATAGCAAAAGCAGATAGTGATTAACTTTGTGAATTACCCATCTGTTTATTTGTCTAATAACTAATTATGTAAATGTTGACTTCAGAAGAGAACTGGGAGCATATGCAAATACTTGCCTCAACTGGAATTTAAGGTAGATTAATTATGGAAAAGCAAATTTTCTTTTTCTTTGCACGCTTAAGTTTAAGCATGCTTAAACTTTTGCAACTTTTGCAAATTTTCTTTTTCTTTGCACGCTTAAGTTTAAGCATGCTTAAACTTTTGCTCAACTCTTAGTTTTCCTTGGGAACAGGAGTATGATCAGAAATATCATTAATGACCTAAATGTTCTATGTTGTGGGGTTATTCAAGTTTGGGTTTTTAGACTGGCCTATGAATGTTGATCTCTTTACAGTTTTCTGAGTATTTTTGTTCTTCTTTACATGTTCTGCTTCTTTTAAACTATTCCTCGACATAAGATAGTTATGCACATAAAATTCATTTAGCAAATTTTGGGACTAAATTAGAGCCTTTGAGAGAGAAGACATTCTCAAGAGCTTTTGTTTACATGGTTGCTTTTTACCTTTATGGGTCTGTTGCATTTGAACTCTAGGACAGTGTTAATAAATTGTCAGGCTGAATTACCTCATATTTGACTTCCTTTTTGGGAGTTTGCAGGTGATACTAATGATCTTTCTCTCCTTGAAAATGTGTAATGAATGTCCTCTGTATTCTCCATTGTAACCTTGGGCCGTGAAACCCCCTCCCAGCTGGGCCTCAGTTCTGCAGGCCTGTGCCTGCTTGGCCTGTTATTACTCCATGAATCATTGCTGGCCTTATTAAACTATTTTGGGCCGCAGGCTTTCCATTCTCCTCCCGTGAACCGTGAAGACTGGAGCTGCTGCAGCAGCATAGGCCCAGTGTGGAATCTGAATGTGAAAGAAAGAAGTTCATTGGTTTGGAATATAGCATTCTACCTCAGAGAACAGTAAGGTGTCTGCCCTCTAAGGCCCCTTTGTGTCATGAAATGTTTTTGTTTTAAAAAGTGATTCCCCCCACCACCACCAAAAAAAAAAAAAGTGATCCCAGGGGCAGCCCAGGTGGCTCTGGGATTTAGCGGTGCCTTCAGTCCAGGGTCTGATCCTGGAGTCCTGGGATCAAGTCCCACATCAGGCTCCCTGCATGGAGCCTGCTTCTCCCTCTGCTGTGTCTCTGCCTTTCTTTCTCTCTGTGTGTCTCATGAATAAATAAATAAAATCTTAAAAAAAAAAAGTGATCCCAGAAGTTCATGTCCAGCATTTAAAATGCTTGGATATAATTTAGTCTCCTGACCAATCCCCGATTTTCTTTTATTTTCTTAAGCATATCCATGATCCTGGTTGGTATTGGTGGTCTTCTCTAGCTCTTGTGTACCAACCTGTCTCAGGTCCCTAGGCCCACGGTGTGCACCTTGGCTTGGAAAGGCAGCACAGTACAGTGGAGAGTAAGGTGGTCTCCAGTCAGACAGACCTACATTCATCTTTTTTTTTTTTTTAATTTTTATTTATTTATGATAGTCACAGAGAGAGAGAGAGAGAGAGAGGCAGAGACACAGGCGGAAGGAGAAGCAGGCTCCATGCACCGGGAGCCCAATGTGGGATTCGATCCCGGGTCTCCAGGATCGCGCCCTGGGCCAAAGGCAGGCGCCAAACCGCTGCGCCACCCAAGGATCCCCAGACCTACATTCAGATCCCCAAGATGGCGGGCAAAGGACATGACTTCTTTAAGGTTAAAATAGGAAATGTGTGGCCAACCTCACAGGGTGATATAAGGATTAAGATGAGACATGTAACCACTAAGTAATGGGAAAACAGGCCACTGGTTAGAATTAGTCACTAGAGAAGGTTCTTTGGCCTTTGTTAAGATGTTATAATTTGTGTGTAGTCTCCACGTTTCATTTTAAAAATCAGTCACTGAGACTCAAAGAGGTTGTGCTTGCCTGATGACACATAGCTGTACACAGAAGAGTGAGGATGAAAAACCAAATTTTCTAACTCCTAGTCCAGTGTTTTTCCTTATATCACATAACTTCCCCATGTGTTGCTGGCTCAAGGCCAGATTTGAACTATTCTTAACCTTGTTGATGGAGGTATTTATTCATTAGAAAATACTTTTAATTATTCTTTTTTTTTTTTTTAATTTTTTTTTTTATTATTTATTTATGATAGTCATACAGAGAGAGAGAGAGAGGCAGAGACATAGGCAGAGGGAGAAGCAGGCTCCATGCACCGGGAGCCCGACGTGGGATTCGATCCCGGGTCTCCAGGATCGCGCCCTGGGCCAAAGGCAGGCGCCAAACCACTGCGCCACCCAGGGATCCCTAGAAAATACTTTTAATATGCTGTTTCATACCTCCCTTTGTTTCCTTGACATTAAAAAAAAAAAAAAAAAAAAACAGATGGAGAGCATGCTTGGTTCCTAGTGCTGCTGTCACAAAACTAAACTGTTGAGTTTTGTGGTTTCAAATGATACAGATCGATTCACTTACAGTACTAGAGGTCAGAAGTCTAAAATCAGCTTGTCAACAGGGCTGTGTTCCTTCTGGAGGTTCTTGTGGAAAATCTACTTATTTGCTTTCTCCAGCTTTTCCAGACCACCTGCATTCTTTGGCCCATGGTCCCATGTCACATCTTATTTTCCATCATCACATCTCATCATATTGCAGGCTACTCACAGATCGCCTGCCTCTCTCTTATAAGGACTCTGTCCTCGCATTGGCCCTACATGGATAATCCTGGACGACCTCCCCATCTCCAGAGCTGTACTTTAATCATGTCTCTAAAGTCCATTTTGCCATATAAGGTAACATTCATTGGTTCCAGGGATCAGGCTGTGGGTATATTTGGGGGTTGTTATTTTATTTGCCACAGACACCTGCCGTACAAGCCAGAGTTCTCAAATTATCCTTCTTTTTCACTTATATTTCTGAATGTCTCAAAATTAAATCACATCAGTTTGTTCCCATACATTTTTCTAGCCATTTACTCTCCTCCCTCTGTGCCCCATAATGAATTCCTCCTTTTAGAATAAAACTATTCTAGAAATGGAAGGCGCTGACATCACCCACTCAAATGACTATTCATACTTGTTGTCTGACTCTGATGTTGGAGGGGCAATGATTAGGGAATGGATGTTGGGGAGCATCCCTATAGCTCACTTTCTACTTCTGAACATACACTTCATAAGTGAATATTCAATAATTTTTGGAATTTAAAAAAGCATCTTTGTGGGAAAAATTAGGGAGGGTAACAAAACATGAGAGATTTCTAACTCTGGAAAACGAACAAGGGGTAGTGGAAGGGGAGGTGGACGGGGGTTGGGGTAAACGGGTGACGGGCACTGAGGGGGGCACTTGATGGGATGAGCACTGGGTTTTATACTATATGTGGGCAAATCGAACTTCAATAAAAAATATATATATTAAAAAATAAAACAGTCATACACTCACAAAACATAAAAACGTAAAAGAGCAAAAGAAAAATAAAAAAATCATCTTCAGATTCTACTGTGTATTATATTGGGGGTTTGGATTAGGAGAGGTTTGCTTTCCTCTTTTTTGGATACAGATTCGATTTGAATTATTGGCAGCAGAAAGCACACTGACAAATTTATTTAATCAGGGGCACTTCATCTAAGCCCGGGGTCCCTAAACCCTTCAAGGCTCCACAGAGGGCCTTTCATGGAGCTGAACCACGTGGGGCTCTGCAAAGCCTTAGGATTGTTTTTCTGGAAAGATTGCATCCTAACTTTCATTAGACTTTTAAAGAGGTTAGTGACCCAGGAAAGGTTAATGATCAACTGAACTGATGGCAGGTGGATTATTTTCCTTTTCACCTCGATGGGTAAAAGACCTTTGGAAGTATACTGTATAAATATATGTTTTTTAAATAAATGATGTGATCTTTTTTTAGCTGCAACTCAACTTGTCTCATTCATATTGAAATAGACCTCCCACTGAAGCCCGTGTCTTTTTTGCTGTCAGCAATAAAGGGTTTATTCTGTCTGCTGGCATATTCTGAGATATCTTTAGAACAAACAAGATATGGGAAACCTTTGTTAAGTGTAATCTGAATCTTGGGTAGGCAATCTCTAATTTGTTTGCTTAGATGGGAATTGAAGGTAAAAAGTGTTGTGTTCTTCCCACTATATCTCCCTGAACACGATGTTTTATTTGCAATTTTTTTCTTTTAGCACATATTTCTTCGGACTGAAAACTCATTTCCTTTAGTGTTTTGCCATGCATTTTCCCCTCACCTTTGATCACTGTTTATCCTTTCTTCCAACTCCTTAAGTTTCCTCATAAAGAATGTATGACATTTTCCTGCTTTTATCATTAACTCTGTCTTCACCTTCGCTTTAGCCTTACCTTGCCTTATGGAAACACAAGAGATGAGAACTAACTTTTGGAATTTGCTTGATTTCTCTAAGTTGCTAGATATATGAAGCTTCACAATAAATAGTAAAGAAAAATTGATGTACATAAGGTTAAATGGCCAATGAATCCAATGATTTGCTAATTGAGTCACAAAATGCAATTTAAAGCTTAGTGTGTAAAACTTCAGTGATCAAAGGTGATTATTTGTATTTTTTGAATCAGAAAGGTTTTTAAAAGCAATTTGGAAATTAATCTCAGAGGACTATGAAAGGGAATTCAGGAAGGTTAACTGATTTAGCAAACCAGCTTTGTAGCACCAGGCAAAAGAGGGAGTCCTTACATTGAATGCAATCTCCTTTCTGATGAATTCTTATTCCTTTTTTTTTTTTTTGTAAATGTGTGGTATTTTGAAGATAATTATTACTCTGGCATTGGGGTAGATAGAAGTTCTCTTTGAAAACTTTGGGACATTGGGCTTCTGGGTGGCTCAGTGGTTTAGCATCTGCCTTTGGCTCAGATCGTGATCCCAGGGTCCTGGGATCAAGTTCCACATCGGGTTCCCCACAACCTGTGTCTCTGCCTCTCTCTGTGTGTCTCTCATGAATAAGTAAATAAAATCTTTAAAAAAAACCTGTGGGACATTATGCAAAAATAATACTTAACTATGAAAGGAATATATTGCTTTTGATAAAACTAATTTATGCTCATTTTTATTTATAACAAGAATTTAAGTCTCATTTAGGCTGACTTAACTGTTTTAGAGTTAGGGGTAAGAATGAGGTCAGGGTAGATAGTTTTTACAGCATTTATGCAACTATTTAGTGACAAAGTTGGTGATAAAATTCAAGATTCCAGAAACTAACCCAGTGATCTTTTATTATATCATATTGCCAGTGTTCTATAGGAGGAGGAAAATCTTGAATGATGAAGGAAACACATTTCATACCTTGTAGATGAAACCACAGTGAGGTATACCTGTACCCACCAGCATGATTACAATTTTAAAAACTGACAATACCGGGACACCTAGGTGGCTCAGCGGTTGAACATCTGCCTTCCGCTCAGGTCGTGATCCTGGAGTCCCGTGATCGAGTCCCAGGATCGAGTCCTGCATTGGTCTCCTCGCGGGAAGCCTGCTTTTCCCTCTGCCTATGTCTCTGCCTCTCTCTGTGTGTGTCTCTCATGAATAAGTAAATAAAATCTTAAAAAAAAAAAAAAGAAGAGTGACAATACCAAGTGTTGACTAGGATATGGAGCAACTAGAGAGGTCAGGAGACATGGCTGGTGAGTAGAGAAAGACACAGCTACTTTGGAGAACAGTTTGGCAGTTTCTAATATTAAACACATTTACCATATGGCTTAACAGTTCTGCTCCTGTACATTTGCCCAAGAGAAAGGCCTATATCTGAATGTCATTGCAGCTTTATTATAAAAACTAAAAGCTGGAAATAGTTCATATGTTCCTCAATTGATGAACAGATAACTTGTGGTATATTTATGCAATGGAATTTGCATTTATGCAATGGAATTTGCATTTATGCAATGGAATACTACTCAGCAATGAAGGGATTGCTGATACTCTGTGGCCGAAACTCAAAAACAGGTTGAAAGGAAGAAACAGACACAAAAAGAGCATATTCTGCACAATTCTATTTATCTGAAGCTCTAGAACAGACAAAACTAATTGATAGTGTTGGAAATCAGAGGCGCAAGTGAGTAAGAGTTGACTGCAGGAGGTCACTTTTTGGTGAGGAAAGTGTTGTATATGTTGCTTGAGGTGGTGTAAATTCATTTGTCCAAACTCATCCAACTGTACACCTAACAGGGGTAGTATATAAATTATACTTCAATATAATCAAATTTTTTTTAAAAATAAGAAATAGGATCATGAAAAGCTAAAGTGTCAAACAGCAAAGCACACTTGGTATGAGGGATGAAATATTTTTACCATGCCATTGAATTTTCTGTGGTCCCATTTTGCCTCTCAAAATTGTGGTCCTTCTGTTATTGCCCCCTTGGCACTTGTCTGAGAACACAGATATAACTACAAGCGAGCATACCGTTGTGAAAAAAACTGAACAATCCGCCCATGCACATTTCCATGAGCAAGTGTCTTCTTTGCTTAAGGATATTTTGCCAACTTAAGCAGTAATCATGGGAATCATTTAGAGCTTCAGTTATTAATTCTTCTTTAGTTACCAAAATTTTACCAGCATCGCTATATATGCAAATAAAATAATACCCGGAGAAATGCCAAGTCCTTTTCTGTTCTCTAGGAGGAAGTTTAAAGGATTTGTAGACTGAGTAGGTTGAATTTATAGCCATATTCTCTGCTAAAAAATCTAAAAATAAAAATGTTGGCATCATAGTTGGTGTTCTGAGTCATATTTTAAATCCTGTAAGCCTGTAGCTTAGCAAAATGCTATTCAGAAAACCTTAAACTGCATATATAATGTATCTTTGTCTTGCCAACTCTCCTGCCAGTTTCTTTCAGATATTTCTTTCAGCAATGTCTAAGACTAGAATTGAAGTCATATGAGTCCCCTTGAAATGAATTCTAGACATAAGATGGAAGCAGCATTGCTTCTAACCAAGTCAGAGATAACCAAGACTTTTCCTTCTAGTGTGCTTGAGGATTATTAAGTAACTTTTAGAACCCAAGGCACGTTATGGAGAATTTTTTTTTTTAGATTTTATTTATTTATTCATGAGGGACACAGGGAGAGAGAGGCAGAGACACAGGCAGAGGGAGAAGGAGGCTCCATGCAGGGAGCCCGACGTGGGATTCGATACAGGAACGCCAGCATCAGGCCCTGGGTTGAAGGCAGCGCTAAACCGCTGAGCCCCCCAGGCTGCCCAGGCACATTATGGAGAATTTAATTGAATAACAATTCAATTTTTGTTTATTCAAGATTTCTTTTGCTCAACAGAATAATGCCAGCAGTATTGTTTATCATACTTTTGGCTATATTACCTTTACATGATGCATTTATTAGTTCATTCACCGAAAATCGATTGAGTACCCATCACATGACAGGTATTTTGCTTGACAGCAGGATATAAAGAAGAAAAAGAATGATGTTTGTCCTCCAGGAGCTTACAGTTCAGTAACGAGATGGGCAAGCAAATAACTTTATTGTGATAAATGTGATTGCTAGAATAAGGTGTGTGCAAGGGCAGCCTGGCGTGCGCCAGCCTGGGAATGTTAAATCCATCTAGTCTAGCTTGTCATTTAAGGCCAGTGTTTCCTTATTGATTTTCTGTCTGAATGATCTAGCCACTGACAAAAGCAGGCATTAAAATCCCCTGTTACTGTATTGCTGCCTATTTCTTCTTTTAGTCTGTTAGTATTTGTTTTATGTATGTAGGTGCCCCTATGCTGGGTACATAAATATTTATACATATTATATCTCTTGTTAGATTGACTTCTTTATCATTATATAATAACCTTCCTTGTCTCTTATTATAGTCTTTGCCTTAAAGTCTATTTTGCCTGATGTAAGTATAGCTACTAAGTTTTCTTTTTATTTCCGTTTGCATGGAATATCCTTTGCCATTCTTTCCCTTTCCATCTTTATGTGTCTTTACTTCTGAAGTGAGTCTTTTTAGATTATTCAGACACCCCGTGTCTTAGATTGGAGAATTTAGTTCATGTACATTTAAAGTGATTATTGATAAATATGCACTTATTGGCATTTTATTAATTATTTTCTGGCTGTCTTGCAACCCTTTGTTTCCCTATTCTTCTCTTGTTTTCTTCCTTTGTTATTTGATGATTTTCTGTACTGGTCTGCTTAGATCCCCTTCTCTGTATCTTTTGTGTTTCTGGAAATGTTAGGGCAGAAAGCCTCATTCGAACCACAACCTGGATGGTGGCTAATCTGTCATACAGCGAGGGCAGGGGGGTGGGCACAAAGGCTCAGAGACAGTTTATAGGGAACTGCTAGTGGTTTGGTGGTATTGGAAGGTGAAATGTGAGGTGGAGGGGTATGGGAATTGAGGCTTGTATATAGTACAGAAGGCTTGAGACCTCCTCTTGTAAATTGGTAGTCCTCAATCCTGTGCATTTTAATCATCTGGAAAGCTTTCCTTAAAAAAAATGTTCATACTTGGATCCCAGGACCATTGAATTAGAATCTTCAGGAAGAGGACTTGAGCATTTTTAAAAAAAAATTTAAAATATTTTATTTATTTATTCATGAGAGACACACACAGAGAGAGAGAGAGAGAGAGGCAGATACACAGGCAGAGGGAGAAGCAGGCTCCATGCAGGGAGCCCGACGTGGGACTCGATCACTGGTCTCCAGGATCATGCCCTGAGCCGAAGGTGGCGCTAAACCACTGAGCCACCCGGGCTGCCCGCATGTTTGGTTTTTCAGATGTCCACAGATGACTCTGATTTGCAGTTTATTATTTGTAGGTAATGAGTATCTACTGAAGAAATTTGAACAGGGGCACGACATGCCCTGACACGTTCAAACCACGTACTGGAGAACTTTGTGAACTGGTGATCATCTTGTAAACACTGTTTCTGTGTTTCCCTCATTTCCCTCAACTCAACACCCAGAGGGTCATTGTTCTAGACATAAATAATAGGTTCCAGTTACCACTGCATACCGAGCCCTGTTAGAGGAGTTCACTTAGTCACTGCGTCCGCCTCTTCACCACACCACAGTAAACCAAAGACTGATAAGGTTTTACTCTATGGCTATTTAAGGATCATTTTAATGTAACAGAGTAAGTTTTATATCTCTTTAACTCCAGGTGTGCTACCCTGTCTTAAAAGTGATCCATGGGGAAAAAAAAAAAAAGTGATCCATGGGAGCCAAAACA
Organism: Vulpes lagopus; assembly: GCF_018345385.1. NCBI lineage: Eukaryota > Metazoa > Chordata > Mammalia > Carnivora > Canidae > Vulpes > Vulpes lagopus. Next base: position 38,222,351 of record NC_054836.1, on the reverse strand, counting down.
GTTATTCTATTCAACCTTTCCTGTATCACAAATATGGGTAAAATAAGGGCTGTGGGGTTGCACGCGTCACACCAGCCAGCAATCTGCTCTAACCACAGTGAAGTGAAAAGGAGAAAGCCTGATTTAAACAGTTAATGGAACCACCTCTTTCTGCTTTTCTCCTCTCCTGTGTAACCCAGTGATGCTGTTTGCTACAAACGGTGACACAAAGAGTGAAATGTTCCCATGAGGATAAGAACTGCGGAATGCATCGTTAGCTCTAAGAAGCTAGAGATTGCTCCTGCAGGAAAGTTTGCCTTTCTCAGGAATTGAACCTGAAAGAAAAGCCATCCTTGTAGAAATCATTAGAGACCTTTCAGTACTTCTCACTCCAAGCAGGCCTGCCTACTGGCCTCCTGGGGGGAAGAAAGTTTTTGTTATTAATTGAGAGGCTCACCAAGGAGAGGTGTGGAAAGTGTCCTGGGTTTTGGAATGTTTAAGCTGAAATTGGGATATTACTTCTAGTCTTGAAAAGGCATCTGGCCACATATTCTAATAGGTGGGCATCCTTTTTAGTGTTCCAATATCTAGACAACAAATAAGAAAGTCAGTATATAATCATAAATAAGTAAATAAGTAAATAATAAATAATAAAAATAAGTATACTGACCTCCCCACCCTCCATCTACACATGCTTCTTGGGACGCATGTTGAAAGGGGTGGCTGAAAGGGGTTTGGTATTATAGCTGTAGGTCAGTGAAGAACCTACCAGGATAATTTTTCTTTCATCTCTTGGCTTTTTTTTTTTTTAAGATTTTATTTATTTATTCATGAGAGACACACACACACACAGAGGCAGAGACACAGGCAAAGGGAGAAGCAGGCTCCATGCAGGGAGCCTGACATGGGACTCAATCCCGGGTCTCCAGGATCACACCCTGGGCTGAAGGCGGTGCTAAATCGCTGAGCCACCTGCCCCTCTTGGCTCCTTTTAATTAGACCTCATGCTTTTATATATGGTATTTAAAACATTGAACTCTGTGGTCATACCATTTATTTAGCAATCTTTAATAACGCTTTTTGAATGTTAATTATATATATGTATAGGTCTACAGTGCTCTTATGTTGTAAAGACTCGAAAACATATATAAAAATGAGAAACTGCTATGCCTCCTCCCTTGTGCCCTTTGCGTCTATGTATGTACGCACATAAAAAGAGGAATGAAAGGGGGAACATTAATGACAGCCAAATAGAGCTGATTTGTATTATTCCCTAAAGAAGGAAAGACAAGCAACCAGCCTGAGCCAGGACAAATCTGATTCCTGGTCAGAACCTCGAGTAGCACAGCTGTAGGTCTAAATATCCAGGGGGAGAGGGGACCTTGTTGGACATGGAACAGTCTCCTGACCACTGGTAGGTTGGTGAGCCTTTCCCAGAGGCCTCGGGACTGCAGATTGAGCTGGAGATCATTGATATCATTAAAACACAAATGGAATAGCTGGGGTGTCTGGGTGGCGCAGTTGGTTGAGCTCCTGACTCTTGATTTTGGCTGCAATGGTGATCTTGGGGTCATGGGATCTAGCCCCGCTTTGGGCTCCATGCTCCCTTATGGAGTCTGCTTAGGATTCTCTCTCTCCTGCCGCTCATCCTGCTTGCGTTCTCTCTCTCTCAATAAATAAAATCTTTAAAAAATTTTTATTTTTTTAAATGGAAAAGGGACACCTGGGTGGCTCAGTGGTTGAACATCTGCCTTTGGCTCAGGGCTTAATCCCGGGATCCTGGGATTGAGTCCTTCATTGGGCTCCCTGTTGGGAGCCTGTGTCTCCCTCTTTCTGTGTCTCTGCCTGTCTTTCTGTGTCTCTCATGAATAAATAAATAAAATCTTTTAAAAAATGGAATGGCTGCCTCAGAAAGTTAGAAGCTGCCTATCAGTGTGCACTAGTTAAACCCAGCCTTGTACAAGGTGGGCAGGCATTGGGGAGAATGTGTAGTAAGTAAATGTCCATGTGGCAGCATTGGCAAGAAATTTAACCTGGTTATTGGAATCAGTGGTTCTATGTAAGGATCCATAGAGGGACCATAGCAATAGAATAAGTCACAGCTTGAGAATAACAAGTGGGAAATAAATTTGTAAAAAAAAAAAAAAAAAAAGAGAGAGAGAGAGAGAGAATAACAAGTGGGAAATTGTGAGGGGATGGACTCTTACTATTTTCCCCCTCTTATTTTAAGCAATTAAATATATTGTCTTGAATATACCCTCATAAAAGTATTGAAAATACATTAATAAGCACGGGGGGGGGGTGCAGGGAGCCCCTTTTATTTGATACCCAAATGTAGCTCCCCATTGTCTCTTTGAGTGTTAACTATGATCTTTATTTTCAATATATGTATTTTACATAGTTTCTGCACTTTTATATTTAGCATGTTTCTTTTAACATGAACAACTTACTGGTTACGTTCTTGGCAAATGATTTTAGAGGTAATATTATTCCTGATGTGAAATAATATATTCCAGACTTAGTTTGCTTAACTTTTCTCCTACCTTGGGCATTAAGGTTGTATTTACTTTTTCCCTATTATGATATGAGTAAAAGGGTAATAGTATTTCATAACATTTGAATGACAATTGCTCAATAGGTTTCCCAAATATTTTGACTTATTTGTACTGTAATCAACAATATGCCTTAAAATTTGCCCATCTTTCCTCTCCTTGGATATTGATAACTAAAATTACTTTTCTGATTTCACACATGGAAAATAGTATGCAACTGGATCAGCTGAGGGAGGGTTCTTTTAAAACATTTTTTTCAAAGATTTTATTTATTTATTCATGAGAGATACAGAGAGAGAAGTAGAGGCATAGGCAGAGGGCGAAGCAGACTTCCTGCAGTGAGCCCAGGACCCCAGGATCATGACCTGAGCCAAAGGCACACGCTCAACCACTGAGCCACCCAGGTGCCCCTGAGGGAGGGATTTGTTGGATGGATGCAGGGGTCGTGCCCAGGGCAGGCAGCAGGAAGCACAGCGGAAAGGCAGTAGGGCCTCAGACATGGCAGCGATGCACCCAAATCTACATCCCCCCACCTGGCTGCCTACCCCACTAGGCCTCTGCATCTGAGTTGTCTCTGTGTGCCTCTTATGTTGCCCTGGGCTGTGCCTTAGCGTGTGTGTGTGTGTGTGTGGGGGGGTGGGGGGGGGGGGTCTGCCTATCTTTCTTCTGTGTTCTATTTGCATTTCTATTTGTTTCTGTTAGGCCTGTGTCTCTCTGTCTCCCAGCCCCTCTCCTTCTGCCCACCCTGCCATCTCTGTCTTTTTGCTTTCCCTGCACATGGTTCACAACAGCACCCCAGGCAGTCCCACATGTCTCCAAGTTCTGTGTCTGCCTTCCAAACTCTGGACAGAGAGAATCATGTTGGGTCTGGTTAGTCAGGGCAGTGGCTGCCCTTGGTTTGGGTCACTCCAGTGGCCGGGGGTGGGCTGGTGCTTGGAGAGAAGGGTGCTGTGAAGAGGAGCCCCTCTTATAGGTGCCTATAGTGAGACTGTGTAGAGTCCTGACCCTCCCCTGCTCCCCTCCCCACCCCATCATGATGAGCTCTTCTCTGCAGAGACGATTCAACAAGTCTGCCTTGTGTTATCTGAGGATCTATTTAAGAAAGAGGATTAGTCAGAACCTCTCTTGACAGTTTCCATCCTTTGTGATAGATTACCTACCTGGTAGGATGAGATTGGTGTCCCCGAAGCAAAGAAGAATTTGCTGGGTCGGCCCCGTCTCCGACACTGTGTGGGTGTGCAGGGGAGGCAGGTGAGGTCTACTGCACAGTATCTCTGATGGCTGTACTTACAGGTTTGCTTTTTTCTTTTTTTCTGCTCCTAAACTGTAAAGCTCACTCTGTATTTAGAATTACCCCAGTGGTTTTCTACAAGGAGGCCGATTCATCATCACTTTCACCCAGGAAGCTGCGGGTCAGTGCCAGCATTGGCAGGTGGTGGTGGGTGTGGAGGAGACAGACAGATCCTTGACCTGAAAACCTGAAGCAGGGTTGGAGGGGGATTAGCACAAATAGCAGGGTTCACAGCAAGGCTGAGTCAGAACCAGGTGGTCAGGCTAGAATGAGGTCGGGCTGGAGAATGGGGGCTGGGGTGGCAGCTCAGGGTAAGTGAGAGGAGAGTGGGGAGGTGGTGAGAGAAGGTCTACAGAGGGTGGCCTGAGTTGTTACGCACTGCCCAGTTCTCATGTGGGGTCACTGTAATGATCAATCTCATAATGCATCCGAGTGATACACATTTGCGAAACACATTCTAAAGGCACCAAGGGCATCCATTGAAAACTTAACTTCCCTCCCATCTTGGCCACTCAGCCACACAATTCCCTGGGTGAGAATAGTTCTGTGGTTGAGGAGATTGAGGCACTGAGACGCAGCTCTCTCAAGGTCACACTGTGGCAAGTGCGGGCCTGCCTTTCTACCATCTGAGTTTGTGCTGTACCCACTGCATCCCATTGCTTCCCGTTGGAATTCCTTATAACATAGTCCAGACGCTGCAGCTTTTAAGGATAGTTATTATTATTTTTAAAATGTTCTATTTTTCACCTGCATGATATCTTTTCTAGGGCCAGGCCAAACCTGTTAGTACCTAACACAGTGTACAGTAGTTATTCTAGGGTATTTAAAAAATAAACTATATGCACAATACTAATGATGTTAAGGGTACAGAGAGTCCATAGATGTCTTTGAGGTGCTTGCTCTGGGCAGCCTTCTGCTAGGTGTAGGACATAGTTGTAATGAAGAATGGAATCTGCATTGACTGTAGAAACATTTGAGAAGTTGCTGAAAATCACTACTTTCCACATATCTTCTTTACAAAATACATTTTTAAAAACTCAGCAATTTGGGGGCACCTGGCTGGATCACTCAGTTAAGAGTCCAACTGTTGATTTCAGCTCAGGTCATGATCTCAGGGTTGTGAGAATGATCCCTATATTGGGCTTCACACTCAGTGTGGAGTCTGCTTGTCCCTTTCCCTCCCTTTGCTTGCACTCTCTCTCAATCTCTCTCTCTCTCTCTCAATCTCTCTCTCTCCAGTCAATCAACCAATCACTCAATCTTTTTAAAAAATTCAGTAATGTGACTTTCTATAGGACTGTTATAATTCAACAAAGGTTAAAAAAATCTTACAATGTGAATTCTTTGATTTGCTTTCATTTCCGGATAAGCAGACATTTACTGAAATTAGAACTTCAGAGGGGAACCTGGGTGGCTCAATTGATTAAATGTCTGACTCTTGAGTTTGTTCAGGTCATGATCTCACGGTCATGAGATCAAACCCTATGTTGGGCGCCTCAGTGTGTATGGAGCCTGCTTAAGATTCTCTCTCTCCCTCTGCCCTCCCTGCCCCAACCACCTCCTGTTCACATGTGTGTTCTCTCTCTCTCAAAAAAATCCTGCGAAACCAAAATCAAAAAACCAAAAACTTTGGTAGAGTAGAGAAAAACCACAGACTTTCTCAACCTTAGAGGTCCCTGTGAAGAAGGATTCTTATGTCTGAATAGGAGTAGGAAGGAATTCCCACTGTGAAGCATGGCCTTGATGTGTGCACCAGTTGAGAATAGCTGGGGAATAATGGGACGAGAGTTCCCATCCTATTTCCTGATGCTACAATTGGGGTGCTGCCACTCTGAGCTATATTCTGAAGTGGACATGGAAGGTATTTTCCCCCTATAAGTGCCACCGTCTTTCTACTTTAAGTGCATTGTGTACTTCTCTCTGGACTAGCTTGAGTACATGATCACAAGCTAAGAGATTTTTATGGAAGAATGTTTTGAGTGTGAAACAGCTGATTTAAAATTACCTTTTAGAACATAACCTCTCAAAAGTTGGAATTATCTGTACTTGCTCAATTTTATCCTGCTCTTTTACTACAGATGGTGGAATTCAGGCTTTTCATTAGCTTGAGGTGTTCTTTTGACTAGTGATGGGTTGGCTTGTGTGAACATGTGTGCGCACATATCTATTTTAACCTACATGGTGATATTTCTGAGAATTAAAGTTGTAGTAAATTTTTTTTAAAAATGTGGATTTGAGTATGACTAAATGTAAAGCAGGAGTAAAGATCAAAGATCAACTGACTGTTTCAAAGCTTGAAAGTCATTTTAACATCATATCCATATTTGGTTTTCAATCATTCTGTGAGGGTTTTAATTAGACCCTATTGCTTGTAACTAGGCCCTCGGTGATGGAAGCTTTTATTGCCTACCAACATAGAAGAATGCCTTTGAGATCTTGGAGGGAGGACCCTTTGTTTCATTTCTAGGTATGATTATCAGCAACCTCTCAAATGAGAAGGAGTGTCCGTGATCTTTTCATTCATGATTTCTAGGATGACTAATGTGACAGGCGGGGTTGATACATCTTGTGATTTGTATTGGTGCTTCCATGTGTTGAAGTTGACTTTGACCTTTGACTTGACTATTTCATTTTTTCCTTTCCATAGCACATATAGATTGAAAGACTTTATCAGTAGACTAATCTAGATGTAGGCTTCCATGTCGATATTATATTGTTGTTTTTTAAGATTTATTTATTTATTAGAGAGAGAGAGAGTGGGCACGTGCATGCACATGAGCAGGAAGGCAAAGGGAGAGAATTTCAAGCAGATTCCACAGTGAGTGTGGAACCCTACTGGGGGCTTGATCCTATGACCAAGATCATGACCTGAGCCAAAGCCGAGGTGGTCACTCGACCAACTGTGCCACCTAGATGCCCCTGCTAATTTGTTTTTAATTGAATATGCTGTCTTAAAGCATTTTCAGAACACAGAAGAGTTCTTTTTTGAATCCGAGGACTAGATTCCAGGGTCTTATATGTGATTTAACCAAAGTAGATTTACCTCATGCCAGTGGTTTTGTGGGGGAAGATGGATAACGATCTGATTCTATTTGATTCAGAGATTATTTTTAGGAGGGGAGGATGTTTTTTATTGATATGTAATTTCACATACCACAAAATTTACCCTTTAAAATGTATAAGTCAGTGGGTTTTTTTGTTTTGTTTTGTTTTGGTTTGTTTGTTGTTTTTTTTAGTACAGTCACAAAATTGTGTGACCATCACTATCATCTAATTCTGGAACGTTGTTTCTTTCTCCCTGAAAGGAATCCCATTCTTCCCCATTTTGCCTACTTTGAGGCCCTGGCAAACATTCCTTACTTTCTATCTCTATAGATTTGCTTATTCTGGACATTTCATATAAATGGAATTATATAATACGTGGGCTCTTTTTTTAAACCTCTCTTCCTTCACTTAGCACATTTTCAGGGTTCATCCACGTTTGTAGCATGACTCAGTGTTTTATTCCCTTTTTTTTTTTTAAAAGATTATTTATTTATTTATTCATGAAAGACACACACACACACAGAGGCAGAAACATAGGCAGAAGAAAAAGCAGGCTTCCTGTTGGGAGCCCGACGTGGGACTTGATCTCAGGACCCTGGATCACACCCTGAGCCAAAGGCAGACGCTCAACCACTGAGCCCCCAGGCATCCCTTATTCCTTTTTTATTGATGAATAGTTTTGCATCACATGGTCTCTTAGTTAGTTTAGGCTGCTATAACAAATTACCGTAGACTGCTTGACTTAAATAGCAAGTAAATATGTATTTCTTATAGTTCTAGAGCCTGGGAAATCCAAGATCAAGGTGCCAGTAGATCTAGTGTCTGATGAGAGCCCACCTCCTGGCTGTCAACTTGCTGTATTTTCACATGGCTGGGAACAGAGATAGGAAGCAAGATTTTGTTTGTTTGTTTGTTTTTTATATGGGCATTAATCTCACACAGACTCTACTCTCATGATCTAATTAACTTTCAGTGGCCCCACCTCCAAATACTATCACATTGGGGCTTAGGCTTCAATTTATGAATTTTGGAATGACAACACAAACATTCAATCTATAATGTATAGATTGTTCACTTCTTGTTTATTCCTTCAGCAGTTGATAGACATTTGAGTTTTTCCACTTTTAACTTTTATGAATTATGCTGCTATGAACATTCTTGTACTAGTGTTTCTGTGAACATGTTTTCAGGTCTCTTGGGTATATATACTTAGGAGTGGAATTGCTGCCTCATACGGTAACTGTTTAAAATTTTGAGGAACCATCAGACTGTGTTCTAATGTATACTTTCCCACTAAAATATATGAGGGCTTCAGTTTCTCTACATCCTTGCTAATCTGCCTGTTTGTTTGCTTGTTGGTTTATTTAATTATTGTATCTACCCTAGGGGTATGAAGCGGTATTTTTTTTATAGTTTTGATTTGCATTTTTCTCATGATGAATGATATTGAATATTTTCTCATGTGCTTATTGACTATTTGTGTGTCTTCTTTGGAAAAATATTTCTTTAGGTCCTTTGCCTACTTAAAAAATTGGGTTGTTTTTTATTGTTGAGTTGTAAGAATTTTTTATATATTCTGGATGCTAGACCCATATCAGGTATGTGATTTGCAGATGTTTCCTGGGGCTTGATAACACAACCCCGAGATCATGGCCTGCCAAAATCAAGAGTTGGACACTTAACTGACTTAGCTACTTAGGCACCCCAAAAGTTTTTTCATTTTGATAAAGTCCAGTCCTGTGTTTTTTTTTTTTTTTCTTTTATTGCTTTTGCTTTAGGTCTATTTGTATCTAATAGACTATGACCTAATTTAAGGACAGAAAATTTTCTTTTCTGTGTTTTCTTTTAAGGACTTTTATAGTTTTTACATTTAGGTTTTTGGTTTATTTTGCATAAATTTTTATATGCGGTATGAAGTTAGGGTCCACCTTTATCCTTTGCATACGAATATCCACTTTTTTCCAACACCATTTATTAGAAAAGACTATTCTTTCCCCCATTGAATTGTCTTGGCACCTTTGTTCATAATGAATTGACCATGTATGTGAGTTTAATTCCTGCATTCCCAATTCTGTTCCCTTCATCTCTATGTCCTTCTCTATGCCAGTACACACTGTTTTAATTTCTGTAGCTTGGTAATAAGTTTTAAAATCGGGAAGTATGATTCTTACAAATATGTGAAGGTTATTTTTGGATGTGATGTTGATGCCCATTCTCCTACCTCATATAGTTTTGGCTTATGTTTTTTTCTGCCATTGTAAAGTCAAATTAGAAATGTTACTTTGAAGCGGCCATGAATTCCATTTCAGGTTGAACCTCACTATTCTTGTATAAAAGACATGAATTTGGAATCGGACATATACAAAAGTTTGACCACTAGCTCTATCTCGGTTTCTTAACTGTAGAATGATGTTTGAAACCTAAGTCAAAGGATCATTCTGAGAATTAAATAACATAACATATGTAAAAGCATCTAGCATGGTGTCTGGGAAATGACAGGTACAAAATAAATACCTGTTGCCTTTCCCATATTCTTCTCACAGATGCAAGAAAACTTTGTGCCTTATAAGATAGTTTTAAATTCTTTCCTAAAATCAGCCTTCTTCAATTTAGAAACTGTTTTCCCCAAAGTTATCATGTAAGTGAGTATTACTGAGTTTTCCAATCTATTCTGTAGTATTGTTGGTAGTGCAGTGTTTCAGACTTTGCTCATTGCTTTATCCCCACTGTCTAGAATTGTCCCTGACCAACAATAAGTAATCAATAAACATTTTGCTTTATATATATATGTATGTGTGTATACACACACACACACACACACACACATTAAAGAATTTATTCATTTATTCCTAAGAGACACAGAGAAAGAGGCAGAGACCTAGGCAGAGGGAGAAATGGGTTCCCTGCGGGGAGCCCCATGTGGTACTCGATCCCAGGACCCTGAGATCATATCCTGAGCCAAAGGCAGATGCTCAACCATTGAGCCACCCAGGTGCCCCACTTGAGCTATATATATATTTTAAGATTCATTTATTCATGAGAGAGAGAGAGAGGCAGAGACACAGGCAGAGAGAGAAGCAGGCTCCTCACAGGGAGCCTGATGTGGGAATCAATCTCCGGACCCCAGATGATGCCCTAAGCTGAAGGCAGACGCTCAACCACTCAGCCTGGGTGGCTGCCCCTTGAGCTATATTTTTAAGTAAGCTTACATAACAGTTGTGTAAGTATTTGATTTCTGAGATAATTTTCACAATATTTCTTTCAGCATTTTGTCCAGTTAATTTGGGATGCCTCCTTATGGAGTGCTGCTTATTTTCTCTAAATGATACTTTACTTCCTATTCAGATGTTTCCTCTTTGGGGCAATTTCAGATTGAAGTAGAAAGAATCAAGTTTGAGTATAAACTTTAGAAAGCAAGAGGGGACTGGGAATGGGGACGTTGGGTTTGGAGGAAGATGTGTGATAATGAAAGACCAGGGAGGTACTTTTAGAGAAGATTGGGTCAAACAGGGAAGCATGTTGCCAGTATTTGAGACTTGCTTTTGATTTTGTGTGATTATCATGGTTTCTTGTGGTTTCTCTAGACCAAGTCTAGACATGAAACTGTAAGCAAAGAATAACTGTTATTTACTGGCTCTTGTGAGCCTAATTTATAACCAAGAAGTGGTGCTTGTGCATGTTAAGCTACTATCCACTTGATGGATAAACCTTGAAAGGTAAGAGTTCAAATAATTTCACGGACTCAGGATAATTTAGTTTTAAGGCTAGACAGGATTGTCAGGCTGAAGGAATATCATTAATGTCACCTCAAGGAAGACATTCTATGGTCAAATAGGTTTGGAATGGATTCAACAAAATTAACAGATTTGGCATTTAACTGCAGGACTTCTCAGAGCCTTTACTGTGCCAACATGTCTTCAGTAGGGAAGGTAGGAGCAGCAATCCCCAAGGTGACTGGTGTGTGGGGACTTATTTTTCCCTGCCGCTAGAGAACCCTGTGGACTGGTAGTTAGCATTTATGAATAATTATGATCCAGAGCAGCACCTTAATTTTTCAGACATGAACTCTTTTTGATCTGCTATTTCTAGGGAGCCATGACTGCAGATACATAGAAAATGATTGTGTCTATTGTGTTACTAAGAGATCTGTCCAAAAAGTAAGAGCTTAAACTAGGAGCTATAATCAAACCCCTGAAATACTATGTATATGTATATTTAACTTACAAGATATTTTATCTTCCAAGAGCTAAATACTTATTTATTTTTAATCTGTTATGGGTACAGCTTGGTTTTTGTGGTGTCTAATAATCCCTGATCTAATGAGTTTGTAAAATTTGATTTCTGCAGCTTTTGCTGTGATACGCACTCCTTAAGATAAAGAACAGGAAGAGGCAGGAGAAGGAGGACCCTGACCAACAAAGGCCACTGACTTCTATGGAATAAACAAAGCCCAGACAGCTACCTTGTTCGGAGTGTCAGGTAAGCTTGTGATGACTGGCATCCATTCCTAGAGTCTTGGGGTAGAGAAAACTGTATCCAGCTCCCAGTGTGGATATAGGCTACTCTCTTCCCCTCATTGTTTTTCCATTATCCTTCCCTCTACCCAAACCCCCACCCTTCCTTCTTGCTTCCATGTCTGATAGGGTTTATTTCTTTGACTTTCATTAAGAGAGAGGGGGTGAGGGGTGGGGGGAGAGTAGAGAGAGATAGAGATTGGAAGGGGACTTAGTGGTAGAGCTGTCTTCACTTCTTGTAAATGCAGTGGGTTGGTGTGTCACCACTGTGATGGAGTAACAGCGCAGATGGGATTCCCAGTGTCAGTAGTTTCCATTCACACCTATAGTTTAAATACCCAAGCACCGCTGTTTGTCTTGCCCACGTTCTTGGGGCTTGCTGCCTTATCCTGTTCAATACCTGTGGGGAGGTGTGACGTAGGCAGATTCTCTAACTGGGACTATAATGTGTTTCTAACAACTAAGGCAAAAGCCAGAAAGAAAGATCAGAGAATGCAGAGGACCTGCTGAAAGTATTTGAGTCAGAATCTGAGGTTGGTGGGGCTGGGGAAATAAGAGAAGCATGGATCAGGTGACTGTTTTAGGAAAATGAACAGTTCAAGTCAGAAAAGTATTGCTTTTTTCCTTTTTTATATCAGTGATATGTGTTCCTTATGTTTAAAAATCAAGCCAAACGGGGATGCCTGGGTGGCTCAGTGGTTAAGCGTCTGCCTTTGGCTCAGGGTATGATCCTGGAGTCCCGGGATCGAGTCCCCCATCCGGCTCCCTGCATGGGACCTGCTTCTCCCTCTGCCTGTGTCTCTGCCTCTCTCTTTGTGTCTCTCATGAATGAATAAATAAAATCTTTAAAAAATCTTTGATAGAAACAAAAAATCAAGCCCAACAAAGAAAGCTCAAAGGAGAAATGAAAATATTACCCCAAAAAAATCTCAACCAAAAAATAACCAAAACAAAACAAAACAAAAACAAACCAGTGTTGACATTTGTTTCAGGCTTGCCTCTGTACCTGTAGTGAGAGAGCTGGACAGAGGGATGGCCAGATAAATGGCAGGCAGAAGTAATTGTGAAAGATTGAGCTCAAACTAAACAGAGTTTTATTTTTATTTTATTTTATTAAAGATTTTATTTATTTATTCACGAGAGACACACACACACACAGAGGCAGAGACACAGGCAGAGGGAGAAGCAGGCTCCATGCAGGGAGCCCGATGTGGGACTCGATCTCGGGACTCCAGGATCACGCCCTGGGCTGAAGGCGGAGTTTAACCGCTGAGCCACCCAGGCTGCCCTAAATGGAGTTTTAAAAGTAAAATATTCTAGTTGATCTTACTTGAATTTAACAAGAGGAAAATAAATTGTCAATCTCCTGAAAAGCCATCTTTTATCCGAAGAGGGTTAATTCTCTTAGCTCAGAAGAGAGATGAACACCTCCAACATTGTGGGAGTCAGAATGAGTTGCACGCACTGTAACAATGTGATAAACAATCTGAGGTCTTTACCCAGCATCCCTCCCTTGGTTTCAGATGGTTGTCACTGGTTTTATTTTTATTTTGTTAGGATTTTTACTTCTAACACTCACTAGCTTTAATTCCCCTAGTTATTCTCCCAGTGCTCGATTCGTAATCCATGCACTGTTAACCGTTGGTCTTTCTCCATGGCTTCCTCATTCTCGGTCATTTAATGTTTGGTTGGGTTTCATTGTCGTTAAGATTTTTTTGGAAAAGGGCTTTTGGATGCCATGTTTTCTGAGTTGTTTATCTTTGGAAACTATTGCCTATTGCCTTTATTTTTGAAAGACAGCCTTGCTATTGCAATCTCTTCTAAAGAGATTGTGCCAATTTATGGGCTACTAGCAATTTATGAGAATGCCTGTCATGAATTGGGAGCTTTTGGGGAATGTCTACTTGCCTGAAATAGTTATTTTAGGCAAGCAGAAGTGGTTTTTTTTTTTTTAAGATTTTATTTATTTATTCATGAGAGACACACAGAGAGAGAGAGAGAGAGAGAGAGGCAGAGACACAGGCAGAGGGAGAAGCAGGCTCCATGCAGGGAGCCTGACGTGGGACTCGATCCTGGGTCTCCAGGGTCACACCCTGGGCTGAAGGTGGTGCTAAACTGCTGGGACACCGGGACTGCCCCAGAAGTGGTTATTATACTGGCTGAAATATATTTAATTTGGTAAATTGGATATCAGATTATGGAAACACTTGAATGTTGGGAGACTGGCTGTTTTCTCAGTAAACTTTTCATTTCCTTGCCAAATTTACAACTTTACTGCAGGTCAAATGATAATAACTGGGCAGCTCCGTGGAGCTGTTTCAAGGACGTTGTAAATTGTGCAGGAACAATTTAAAAGGCTTCTCACCTCCCCACTCTCTGTAAACAGGCACTTGGCTGGCCAAGAGTAGATTTTGTTGTCTTCTGAAGATAGTAGGAAGTGGTAAATGTCTTCATCTGACAAAAAAAATTGACATCTGATAATTGTGTGAACTAACATTTCTTTTGTTACAAAATATGATCTTTGCCTATCACTGACTGTTGTCTTACAACTAAGCAGCTATTATCAGCCATTCCTAAATGACACATGACCTTTTTTAAAAAATATTTTATTTAAATTAAATTTGCCAACATATAGTATATAACACCCAGTGCTTATCCCATCAAGTGCCCTGCCCTCCTTAGTGCCCGTCACCCGGGTACCCCATTCCCCCACTCCTCCCCTTCTGCAACCTTTTGTTTGTTTCCCAGAGTTAGGAGTCTCTCATGGTTTGTCTTCCTCTCTAATTTTTTCCCACTCAGTTTCCCTCCTTTCCTTATAATCCCTTTCACTATTTCTTATATTCCACGTATGAGTGAAACCATATGATGATTGTCTTCTCCGATTGACTTACTTCACTCAGCATAGTACCCTCCAGTTCCATCCACGTTGAAGCAAATGGTGGGTATTCATCCTTTCTGATGGCTGAGTAATATTCTATTGTGTATAGAGACCATAGCTTCTTTATCCATTCATCTGTTGAAGGACATCGAGGCTCCTTCCATAGTTTGGCTATTGTGGACATTGCTGCTATGAACATTGGGGTGTAGGTGTCCCGGCATTTCCTGTCTTGTTAATTTTCCCCATTCTCACTGGTCTGAGGTGGTATCTCATTGTGGTTTTGATTTGTATTTCCCTGATGGGAAAAGTGATGTGGAGGATTTTTTCATGTGCTTGTTGGCCAATTGACACATGATCTTAATACATCTTTTTTGTAATGTTCCTCATGGATTATGAGTTGGAGGATCTGATCCTTTTATTTATTGTATTCTTAAAGATTTTTGTTTATTCATAAGACACACAGAGACATAGGCAGAGGGAGAAGCAGGACCCCTGTGGGGAGCCCGATGTGGAACTCGATCCCAGGACCCCGGGATCACGACCTGAACCGAAGGCAGACGCTCAACCACTGAGCCACTCAGGTGTCCCAGGTCTGATTCTTTGAAAGAAGCTAATCTCCGTCCTGACATAGTTTGTTAGGTTGGGCTTCTTAATAAAATTCCGCACTGACCTTATGTAGAAAACCAACAACCTGTCTCACCTTTTAATTCATTCCCAAAAAATAGAGGGGGTGGGAAAGAAAATTGCTCAGATGAGTTACTACATTTAAATTTTGGCCATCATCCTTTACGGTGATGCGGCTGTACGCCAGCCACTGACTTTTTCTAGTTGGTAGGGGTAAGAACACATCTGGAAGATTTTAGGAGGCAGGTGTGTCCTGAAGGCACTCTCACGTTGTGCCAAAGGAAAGCTAGGAGGAAATCCGTGATCTAGAATGCTGTGGTAAAGCTGTGTTGTCTAGTATGGCAGCTACCAGTCACATGGGACTATGTCCATTTAAATTATTTAAAGTTAAATAAAATTTAAAATTCAGTTTCTTAGTTGCATTGGTCGCATTTCAAGTGCTCAACAGCCTCATGTGATGAAGAGGCCGTGGTATCCGACAGCACTGAAAATTCTATTGGCTAGCCCTGGTTTCTATGCTCATCACGATATCATGATTATCCAAGGCTCATTATAGCCTGAATGAGTTGGTCTCCTGGCTCTTTTCCCTCCTTCCCTCTGCTTTCAGTCTTTTTTCTGCTCTAACTCAGATGATGAGGCACTGCTCTCCTTATTGCCTTGTTGGTACCCTCTGGTCTCTGAGCGCAAATAGCCCACTGGGAACCCTGTGCATGGACTGGATTAGATCTTTGACTGCAGGGTCAGCTTGACAACACTCTGGCCAAGTCTCAAGAGCTTCTCAGTGTTCTTACCAAAGAATTGAATGGTGCTAGGGATTTTGACTTTTTTTTTTTTTTTTTTTTTTTTAAAAAGATTTACCCATTTGAGAGAGAGACACACACACACACACAGAGGAGGGGCAGAGGGAGAGAATCACTGAGCATGGAGCCCGGTGAGGGGCTCAATCCTGTGACCCAGAGACCACAACTGGAGCCAAAAGCACGAGTCGGACATTCAACTGACTAAGCCACCCAGCTGCCACCTGACTCTTTAGCAACATGTAAATGTATCTACTTAGGACTTTTACTTCAATGCCCTTTTTTGGCTCTGGGTGTGTGTTCTTTTTTTTTAGTCTTTTTTTTTTTAATTTATGATAGTCACACACAGAGAGAGAGAGAGGCAGAGACATAGGCAGAGGGAGAAGCAGGCTCCCTGCACCGGGAGCCCGACGTGGGATTTGATCCTGGGTCTCCAGGATCGCGCCCTGGGCCAAAGGCAGGCGCTAAACCGCTGCGCCACCCAGGGATCCCTGGGTGTGTGTTCTTGATGGGAGAGTATAGTCCTGGGTTCTCTCCCATGACTGACCCTGTGACCTCAGTACGAATTTCTCTGTGGCCCATTTGCAAGCTGAGAACTCACTCCCAGACGCAGCTTAAGCAACTGATAAATGCCAAGTGATGAGTGAGAAATTTTGTGGTCTGTGCTAAAAGGTGCGTTGAAAGTGTTCTTAAGGGTTTGTTTATCTTCTCATCTTTCTCCTGTTTTCTTCTGTTGTCCCATCTGTAGTCTCATGACTACCAGGTAATACCCACCTTGATCAGCTGATTGACTCATATGCCCTGCTGTGTACCTTATGTAAGTGACTTTCTAGGGAAGGTCTGGGGTTTGTTGACCAAGGAGCCCACTTCTAATTCTGACCTACCTGAGTGGAGCAGGACGCTCTGGTAGGAGGAGCCTGCTGGCCTGAGGGTCAGGAGGAGGAGGAGGCACTACTTCTGACTGAACTGTCCTTCTGACCCCATGTTCTCATGCTTCCCACCTGGAAGGGGGGTCTGCTAAGAGTTCCTGCCTAGTGTTACAGTTATGTGATGCTATGTAACAACCCCAAAACTTGGTGGACTAAGACATTAACATTTCATTCATCCCTCAAATCTGCCATGTGAACAGGATTTGGGGGGGTAGCTGGAGTCCACTCCACTCTGTGTCAGTTGGGATGGTGAAAAGGTAGGGGTGGGAACCTCTGAAGACTCACTCACAGGCTTGAGAGTTAGTCAGTGGTGGCTGTCAGCTGGTGTGGGGGTGTGGCCTCAATTCTTTTCGAAATGACCCTCCCCATGTGTTCCCTCCACATTGCCTAGCTTGGGCTTCTCACATTATGATGGCTAAGTTGAAGACTGAGCATCCTGAGAGAGACACAGCAGCAGGTGGAAGCTGTGTTACCGTTTCTAACATAGCCTTGGAGGTCACACAGCATCACTTTGGCCATAATGACAAGCAAACTCGAGTTCACGGGAAGGAAACATATACCCCACCAATCAGGGGAGCAGCGTTTTTAGGAATGAGATGTCTATTCGTGGCGTCATCTTTGAAAACTATGTCTTCCATACCTGGTAATGATGAATCAGAATTGGCATCAGCTCTCGCTAAACCATAAATAAGCCTTGAGATCTGACCTGTGTCTAGAAACTGGGGCACTTTTCCCTTTCAGGAGAGGGTTGTCATTGTGCTGTGCCAGAGCTGGTCTGCCTTTGGGGATGAAGGTGGGGGTTGCCATTTCCATAGCACTGGGACTTCTTCGATGAGAGATGCTTGTCTGAATACAAAATAGAGTATTGAAACACCTCCAGTGTGCTCCCCTCCCTGACTCAGCCTGGGTCTGCAGTGAATGCCCAACACTGGGGACGACTTCACAGTGAAGAGCAGGGTTCTGACTCCTGACCATCATTTTTAAAATTAATTTGATGGAATCCAGCTAGAGTTTTGATACATTATTTACATCCCACATTCTGACTTAGGTTTTCTTGTAATTTCTGTTCCTTATTACTTTTATAGCGCTCTCATAAGACACAAGCTTCTAAACAGGATCCATCCAGACTTAGCATTCTTACATTTGATAAATGGGGATAGTTGGGAATATTTCTTTTTCTATTTCTAGGTTAAAATAGGTTTTTGCAAAAATCTAGTAGCTAGTATAAGGGGGAAGAGGATACACAGATCATCAGTTTGATAAATAAGCTGCCACAGGCCAGGTTCTGTGCCAGTTGGAGGCAATTTAAAAAACAAAACCAAAAAAGAATAAGACGCACCTTCAAGTTGCTTCTGGTCTGTACACTACTGGAGAGAAAAAATAAGCATGGCATTGTCGGCATCAGTTATAGAGGGGCTTTTATGTTTTTCTTCCCTTTTTAGCTCTAGTCTCCTGACATCTTTCTGTTCTTTAAAATCTGTTCCGCCCTTTCCATCCAATTCTCTTTATAGTTTTATTCAGCTTGCACAGTTTTAAAAGTGTTGTATGTTCATTTTCTTGCAACAGTCCTTCCCCGAGGAGTAAAACTTCCCTATATCCCCTTTTCCTCCCACCTCCATTCACTAAATTAGTGAATTCTTGCTTTCTTTCGAGACTCTTAAAAACACATTGTTTATGATTGCACCTTTAATTCCGGAAAGATGCCCCCAAACTGTCTCTCGAGAAATTTGTCTTATAGGAATTTTTTTCAGCTTAGATTCTCCGTCCTGGGGTTATTTTTGTTAGGTGCCCAAAGGAATTCAAGTGTGCACATCTGATACATTATCCACTAGGTATTTAGTTTCTTGTTACTTGAGAAGGTTCAGGTAGCACTTATGGAGCATTATTCATGTTTACATCTAGCTTCACGTTTACATTTTTGGCAAGACAATTAGTAGATTTTTACAGAAGATAGAGAAGTTTTTAAAATTCGTATTCACATGTCACAGTGACTCGGTTGATAGCCTTTTTTGATAAATACTGAAATGTAGCCTGTGGTTGCCACTTGTTAAAACTCTACCCTGCTTCCACCAGCAGTTGTCAGTAAGGACAGATAACAACACCCACTGATAAAATTCAAACCACAAGATGTTATTTTAAGTTCTTGGGTGGTGCTCTCTCTTCTTACCCTTTAAACTGCTAAGTCACATCCTGCTTTGCATTTTAATTTGGTATAAATTAGATGCAGTAGACTCAGGTCTAGCGTTAGATACTAAAATAAAACAATGCCAAAATAAAAGAGGGCAGGTCTGTGGAGTAAAGCTTGCTATCATTTCTGGATGCCAGATTTAGGGTAGTGGTTCTCAACCCTCCAGGTGCATCCAAATCACCTGGGGAGCTTTCCAGATGCCTTTCCCCAGGGCCCGGGCCTCATCCCAGAGTGCCTGGATGAATTGGCTTGGAGCAGGGCCAGACTGGTCTTTTGTAGAAGCTCCCCTGGGTGATCCTGTCATGCAGCCAGGTGCCCTCATGCAATATTTCTCAAGCCTGGCTAACATGACAGGATCATCCAGGGGAGCTTCTCAACACAGGCCACCTCTTTCAAGCTTTTGCTCACAACTCCAGCCCCACTGAGCCCTTCCCTATGACTGCGCATAACCCTGACTAGATAGATATCCCACCATGAGTGGGTTCTGGCTCTTTCATCTACACACAGCTTATCTCCTTGATCAGAGTGGTTTCTTTCTTGCACTACTTTGGTAACTTAATTTTCATCCTACAGGGGTTGACACAGCTGTGGATGCTTAGTAGGTACTTTATATATGTATATTGACTTGAATTTTCAGCCAAATAGCCATTCTCCTTTGGCTTCTTGCACATTAGCACTTTCTTTCTTAGCTCACATCTATCCATAAGTGTTTCTTCCTCTTGAGATACAACAGGGCAAGTAAGAGTGGCTGAGCAGCAGGAGGAGGAAACTCAGGCAGTGGCTGGTGTTGCCATTCAGTCCTGGGGGGAATTGACCTGTGGACTCCTCCTTCTCCAATCAGAACACTGAAGCCATCCCACTCTAGAGTGGGTCTCAGGACCATGTGGGTGGCAAATGCGAATGAGGCAGGCTCTCCTGCTGTAGAAAATGAAGATGTGTAGATGAATGAATCTCTATGGAAAGCCTACTGAAGAATATGGGATTGTTCCAGGAGACTGTGCCCCTGGAACTGGAACACAGCAGCTTTCTGTACTTTGTCAAACTGTGAATTCTCACTGCCAGTGTCTCAGGGGCTCCCACTTCTGGCCCAGAAAGCTAACGAGGGAAAGGGTGGTTGACACCTTCCTGGTGAGGGATACAGAGGTTACTGAAATTCCTAATTTTAAGGCCTGCTGCCTTCTAGGACATACATTATTGACACCACACCTCTGTAACTGAGAGATCCCCAGATTAAGTAGTTTTAACAAAACTGAAGTTACTTTCTCATGTAACTGTCCAAATACAGCTATTACCGAGCCAGCGCAGTAACACTACTATCTTCAACCAATGGCTTTCATTTCTGGATCCAGTTGTCACGGTCTCTCAGCACTCAGCAATGGGGAAAGGATAGAAAACACATGCACTTCTCTTGTTAGAACAGCTCCTACTGTACCTCATTGGCAGTACGTAGTCATGACCCCCCAACCAAGCTGCAAGGTCAGCTGGAAATATAGCTTCTAATTAGATGGATGACCTTGCGCTCTACTACAACTTGAGAGTTCTTTTATTAAAGAAAGGGAGAATGGATATTAGTGAACTGTAAGCCGAGGGGTGCATAATTATCTGCCAAAATATTAGATCTACCAACTATCACCTCTGTTCATTGGTTTGGCTAAAAATACACTAAGATGTCAAAAGAAACCTCAAATGTATTTCTAGTGCTATAAAGTCATGGTAGGACACTGAAGCTCTCCAGAGGGCCATGTGGTGTTTCTGCCTTTCAGGAGAAGGGAGTCCATGAGTTGGAAGACATGTAGAAAGTGGACAAATAGCCAGAGCACAGATGGTGTTGACAAATGGGTTTGGTTTGCAGGGCAGCCTCATGGCATCTTTGCAAGCAAGCGCGTTTGCCAAGAAATTCACCAGCTTGGTCAAGAGAGTTAGTTCAACTGCAATTTAATGGCAGGGAAGTAACGTTAAGATTTGATTGGACTGGGATGCCTGGGTGTCTAAGTAGTTGAGTGTCTGCCTTTGGCTCAGGGCATGATCCTAGGATACTGGGATCAAGTCCCACTTTGGTCTTCCTGCATGGAGCCTGCTTCTCCCCTCTGCCTATGTCTCTGCTCTCCCCCTCCTCCCCCGGCTCTCGTGAATAAATAAATAAAATCTTTAAAAAAAAAGACTTGATTGGACAGAGAACAATAGGCATCACAAATGAAAGAGCGGTAACAGAGGAGAACTTTAGTAATTTGTGCAAACACCTGGGAAACAGTGTGGTTATGTATCATCTGCCATTGTACAGCCTATGAAGACAGAGCAAAGTAAACATGAAATATTAAAACTTGGATATAGATAGGATCATCTGATCACCTCACCTAGAAGGTGAGGGTGGTTCTCGTGGCTGAAATACGATTCTAGAGGGGAATACTTTGCTTTAAAGAAGCAGACCTATTAATATCCAGACCTTAAAGATGAATTGCTGGGTAAGGGGGAAAAAAGCCACAGAAAGATTGTTACAGTAGGATCAATATTATAGATTGCGAGACAGAGGTTATAGATGATGCTTTCTCCCCAGAGACTATAAATCTAGGTGGCTGCCAAATGTGCTGATAAAAGCACCAGAAGTTTTATTCTGCTAATTTCTGATAAACTCTTCACTTGTTTTGCTGACCATTTAATTTTTAAGACTGAAAAAATAATGCAAGGATTGACATCTCTGGATTTCTTTCTGATCCAACCAAGAAGCATTGGCTAGCGATATAAAGTAACAGGAACCAGGAGAGGAAATCCCTAAAGAAGCATGGTTCTAGAAACATTTCAAGAGTTCAGACAAAAGAGAGACATGGTCTCTCTCGTGGCCAAAGATAAAATGGTAAGGAGACCTCAAAAAGAAGGGATGGCTAAAACGTTCTGAAACTCATATCAGTCTGGCTCAACAATTATTATTATCATCATTGCTACCAATCTTTGTAAGTTACTTTTCCACGGAATGTAAAGATGAGTAAAATGCAGTCCCTGAGTTAGATGTAGACCTAACATCTAGTGGTGGGTGTATGAAGAGTGAGTCAGTTACAGGACACAGAAGACATACTTTCAGAGAGCACAGGGGTTCAAAAAAGAAATAAAACCATGGGTGGGGGTGGTTTCAGAAAAGGTTTAATGGAGAAGATGACACTTGAAGTGCTCTTTGGAGGGTGGAGGACATTTTCACAGATGGAGAAAAAACGTGGGTTCCAGGGTGCTTCACAGAGAGAGAGAGAGATTAGCAAAGATCAATGCAGAGTGGTATAACTGCAGGTATATTCCATACTTCAGAATACAGGGTGTACTATGTGAGCTTTTGGAGATGAAATGTAACTAATAACAGCTAAAATATAACAGAGCATGTCTGCCAGGTACCATGTCAAGTGCTTTCTATGCATTGTCTCAGTCCAGTCCATCTTCACAAAAGTTTAATACTATTATTCATTCTCTTTTCAGATGAGGCATGACTCAGAAGTTTAGTAACACACAGTGAGTGGTGGGTAGAGCTGGAGTCCAAAGCCAGCTAAATTTAACTGAAATGTGAAGGGCTTAGGATTTTTAACTAAGGGAATTTTGAGCTGAGGAGAGACACTTGGAATCTTTTGAGGAAGGTGAGCTGGGTGAGGAAAAGTAAGGTAGATTGAAGTTATGGGAGAGACCCCCAGTGGGGGTCTAGGGTGGACTGGTGCTTTTGGGAATGGAAGAATGGAAATCTAGTTGGGGGTGCTGAGGTGGGTGTCAGGTCAGAGCTGGAATCTATGGTATGGAGGGATCTGGGAAAGGGAGTTGGGGTGGACCAGGAGAGGGTGGGTGTCTTGGAGTCGGGGAACTCAGCCCAGGTGTCAGCCTGAGGGAGTGATGAGTTTGCTTTTGAAATAAGCAGTAGGCTTCATATTCCAGTGGTAAGTCCAGGCTGTGGTCTGAAGGAGGGTCAAGATCGCGGAATGGGTAGACAGCTGCCTTACGAAAGTCAGGGCCATGGGTGAGATGATCAAGAGCTAAAGCTTGTGGAAGGAAGTAGATGGACAAAACTTTGGTAAATGCCTGTGTGTTTGAGAGAGGAAAAGAGGATCCAACAAGCCACACTTGAAAGTTAAGAGAAACGAATGAAGAGTGCTATGGAAGCATGCTAGAATAAAGTCTGCAGAACTACTGTCAGGAATGAGCTGAGGCATTCAAAAAGTGCTTAAAAGCTACAAAAACAGATTTTCAAACATATATCCAGAGCCAGATGAACAAACAAAAGTAAGCTTCTGGGTGTGGAAACTTTCTCTTCACAAAACATCAGGAGTGAAAAGAATTATTCTAACTCCACTTTTTTTTTTCCTTCTCTGAATCTTTTTTTTTTTTTTTTTAAGATTCTGTTTATTTATTCATGAGAGACACACACACACACAGAGAGAGAAGCAAAGACACAGGCAGAGAGAGAAGCAGGCTCCATGAAGGAGCCTGATGTGGGACTCGATCCCAGGCCTCCAGGATAACACCCTGGGCGGAAGGCAGCGCTGAGCCACCCAGGGATCCCCTGAATCTATATTCTAAAGGAGTAGTACTAACTGAAAAGAATTGAATACACACAGGAGAAGAGAAAATTGAAGCCCAAGATAGGTGAAGGGATAGGAAACACGTACCTCGCACTGCGAAATGGGTTCTGGGTGTCAGTTCCAACCAGAACACACCAGGGGACTGAGTTGATCTTCATAGAACCTCTGGGAGCAAACTGTGCTGGATGAAAGAGAATGCGATGGGTATCAGAAGCCTAAAAATGGGTATATGCTGTTAAGAATATTAGAGAAAGGAAATTCCTGAAAACTTGAGAGCAGTGTTCTCCATCCTGGCTGCACATTGCAATCTACTAGGGAGCTTTTATCAAACTATTGCTGCCCAGGTCCTACCCCTAAATTTTCGATGAAAGGGCTATGAGGACATTGTACTGCCCCTGAGGACATTCCAACAAGCGCTCAGGGCTAAGAATCAAAACTGCACACCGAGCAGTTCCAGCTGTCCACTGCAGAATTCTATAATGTAGTCTTACTAATCAAGCGAACAGTTTACATTTAGAAAGGGACTCGGTTTGGGTATACTTAAGACAGGCTGAATTATTCTAGTTTCCCCTTGTGGAAATGGATGGATGGTAAAAATGAATCAAGAATGAAAAACATCACAGATGAGAGTATATCCTCCTTCTACCAGTTGACACCTGAGGATATTGGGTCACCCTCAGGTCAGGAACTTGTCCTGGGAGAGCTGCGATGGAACCATAGGTGAGATCTATGACCTTGGAAACCACTCAGGTGGACAATGGTGAGAATATAGTACTTCTGGAGAGGACACAGGCTGATCAAATTGTGCCAGCAGCAAAAGCCACTATCCTGAGGGAAGTCAGAGGTTAGGGGCAGAGACGTAATGAGTGCCAAGAGTGGAGCAGCCTGTGTGACCAGGAGTAGGTGCTCGGATTTTCTGGAAGGGCATCAAGGCAACCAGCTGGAATTGCCAGACAAGAGCGTATTTGCGTAGCAGGTTCCTTTCCCATGTTTTACGGAGGATGTCAGACTTCTCGAAGAAGCATATTTGATGTATTTGCAACAGTATTTATCTTGTGATTTCCTTGTGAACAAGGTAGAAATCTAAGGTCTGAGTCAAAAGCTTTTTTTCCTGTTTCCTGTTTTTTTTCCTGTTAAAGGGTAGGATTCATCTAGGTATATGACATGGAATTTTCATAATAATCATTTGGACAAAAAATAAGAATCATTTGGAAATTACCTTTACCTCCTTCCCCATATCCGCATGCAAGTGCTCTGTCCTAGAAATCCTGCCAGCTTTGAGTTGGCCATCTGTGCCCTCTGAAAGGCTGGAGTGAGCAGCTGTGGCCGCTAGGATCTCCTCCAATTGTCCTGTCCTTTACCTTTCTTTACTAACAGGCACCTTTGATATGCCACTTGCCGATTCTGTGAGCTAGGGGTTATTTGTGTGTCGGCCCCTTCTGCCCCTCTCACTTGTTCTGAGCATCTCTGGGGCATCTGGATGGTGAGGCCGGGGCTGGGGCTCCCCCACAAGATAACACAGGGGCATCCCAGGGAGCTGAGGAGGAAGCTGCCCACTATCAGGACATCTTGCCAACAGCAGCTCATGTTACTTTCTAGCTAAAAAAAAAAAACAAAAAACAGATTTTTAATTTAAATGTTGTCTTATTTCACAAAGTATTTGAAATGGTTCCCAAGAATACACACAGGATCCAGGAAATTAGTGGGTAGTTGAGAGAATTAGAGCACAGTGACAATAAGGTAAGCCAGGCACACAGAAATGCTCACCTTCACTATGGTAGTTCTCTGTCCACCCTGGCACCCCAAGCAAAGAGGGATATGTTCTCTGTGAATTCCCAGGCTCCAAAAGTGGAGAACACACCAATCATTTGGGAGTGGCACTCTGATACTGAGACTTGGCGGTTTTCTTAGAAAGGTTCTTTAAAGAAACCCTGTGTAAGGTGGTATGACCAGTTTGAGGAGCAGTTTGGAACTAAAATGAGTTCTACCTCAAGATACACGGTCATTCCACTTATTTCAGAAAATCACTCCATAGCATCAGAAGGAGCAGACCCTGCCCCTCTGTTTTTAAGAGCAAAGGATCCAAAACAACGTAAAGGAAGAGTAAGTTAAGGCTTATTCATGCCATGAAACTGTGTGACACGAATGAACTAGAGTGCATGCATGTGTAGTGATTGTGATTGAAAATCAGCCTACTACAGAAGAAATGTAAGGTATGATACTATACATTAGGCAAAATTCTTTAAAAGCCAGAAAAATGGTAGTTATAAAATATTGTTTAAATAAGGTTGGAGACCTGTTAATGTTAGGTAATAGGAATGTGGATATTTGTAAATATCCTTCTTACTGTTCTGATTCCTTTTTTAAAAATATTTTATTTATTTATTCATGAGACACACACACACACACACAGAGAGAGAGAGAGAGAGAGAGAGAGAGAGAGAGGCAGAGACGCATGCAAAGGGAGAAGCAGGCTCCATGCAGGGAGCCCAATGTGGGACTCAATCCTGGGTCTCCAGGATCAGGCCCTGGGCCGAAGGCGGCACTAAACCACTAAACTGAGCCACCCGGGCTGCCCTACTTTTCTGATTCTAAGAGAAAAGTAGCCACTGTGATGTTGTGCACAAGAGTGACGACAGCACTGTACACTGGCAGGCTCATGGAGAGGTGACTGCCCTGTCACCTTTCATAGGCCTTTGTATGCATTAGCTCATCTAATCACCTCAACAACCCCTTTGGGAAGATCCTTTCATTATTTCCATTTGTCACACTGGACACTGAGGATTTAGAGAGACTCAAAATTTGCTGAAAGCCACTTAGGAAGACTGGCTTTGGACCCAGGCAGTTTGAATCCAGAGCTCATGGCCTTAATTATTACACTACTGTATAAAACCTTCCAATATCATTGGGTGGGTTGGTTGTTTATTTTTGTAAATATGATCTCTCTCACTGTAGGCAAAGGGCAGGACTCAGAGGGCAGTGCAGGCAAAGCAGTTCTTTAGAGGTTCTGAGAACAGTGCAGTTTGACCAACTCCTCCACTGATGAATCTGGCTTGAGCTACATGCACACATTATGTTACCTTTTTAGATCATTACTGTTGCCTGTCAACCTTGGATGTGCATCAGAATCACCTGTGGAGGTTTTAGGACTTTCAAAGCCTGGCCCCACCACAAATCCCACCATACTAGACCATGGATGGGGCCTGGTCATCAGCATTTTTAAAAGCTCCCCATATAATACTGAGGTGCAGTTAGAGTTGAGATCCACTGCTCTACAGAGTCTAGACAGTACAACACTCAAGGTTATGATATTTGGCAAGAGCCTCCAGGGTAGATATTTTGTGTTGAGGATCAAGGACAGATTCATATGTGATGACTCTTGTGATCAGAGTGCAGTTAATGTCTCACGAAATGAAGGCTCCTAATCAGGAAAAGGGAATGCATGGATCTCCACCCACCCCCACCATGCCCGCACGGGCCTTAGTCTGTCCCCCTCTGTCTTTGTTTTCTGATGGGTCAAGAAAATGTGCCATGGTGACTAAGCATGGGAGTGGGGACTGGAAGCACATGTATCTGGTAGTTGCCATCCCTGGCTTAAAGGAACAGTCAAGCCACAGGACAGAATCTTTCTCAGAGGAGAGCTCAGGATCTAGTCCAGTCCCTGACAAATGTATACCAGAAACCTCAAGATTCCATGGCTAGAATATTAACGTAGGGCAGTGGTTCTTAAACTCGTATATCAAAATCACCTAGAAAGCTTACTAAAAACAGGTCCCACCCTCAGCTCCTGCTCCGCAGGTCCTCCGTGGGGTCTGGGAATTGGCATTTCTAGCAAACATTTCCAACAAGGTGATGTTGATGCTGCTGCTCTGAGGACCAGTTTTTGAAAACCACAGGCCTAGGATAATAAAAGGGAGTTTTGGCTTCCTATCTACTCTGCTTACATCACAGATACACAAATAGAAGGATTGGCTCGGGGTGAGATAAGAAGGGTTAAGCACTACTGGCTACATCATGCACAAAATCACGTGGGGAATGTGTCACATGTACAGGTTATCAGGCCCATCCCCATCCCCAGATATTCTGATTCAATCCATCTAAAGTGGAGCTTCCAAAATCTGCATTTGAAACAAGAATCCAGGAGACTTTGAAGAAGGTGGATCTGGATACTTTGAGAAATTGGGCATGACTGTACAGGTAGGGGGATTGCAGTGGGTTGGCAAATTTGAACCCGGAAATGAGAATAAAGGGATAAATTAGCATCAAGCATTGGAGAGGATTTCAGTGCCATTGGTGCTCTTCTTAGTAAATGTCCTAGTATCATTTGTTAGATGAGGACAGAATTCACATGCCTATGCAATCTGTGATTGCTTCCACAAAGGAAAAACCAGCCAAGAACACTGAATGGCAACTGGTCCCTAGAAATGTCTTGACAGACTGAAATCAGGGGTCAAAACTAATATGAAGAAATAAAGAAATAAAAAAGAATAGGCAAGTCCTGAATTTCAGCTAAAGGAAGGAAAGGAGTCCTGTTCAGAGAGAAAAGCCCAGCTTCTTCATGGTTCTTGCCACATTAGAGCCCTAGAGGACTGTAAGGATGGGGAGTGCTAGAAAGAGGTGTGGGTGTCCCTAGAGCTCAGACACAAGTAGGCAGTGGTTACAATTGTGGTGTGAACGTGGCCAGGGAGCCTGAGTGCTCTCTGCCCTCCTGTTCTGGGCAGACCACACCTGGAGCTTGCCTCGATCTGGGCACCATTTTTGGGGAAGCACAGACAAATGGAAGTGTAATCAGAATGGGATGGCTGTGGTCATAAGGATTACATAAGACATGGCTGATGAAAATAGGACTGTTTGGTCTGGAGAAGAAAGGGATTTGCTGGGCAGGATGGGGGAGTGGTGGTGGTTCCAGTGTAGGCATTGATGAAAAAGAAATGGTTAATCTTGCCCTGTGTCATGATAGAGGGCAGGTCTGGGAGCAGTGTGTCCTAGTGAGACAGGTTTCAACTCTAATTGAAAAACTGTCTAGAATAGACTTCTTTGGAGATGAGTTTGGCTGTGAGCCTCAATACTTATCCCCCCAGGAGCAGTCAGCAACATCTCTGCATCAAGTCAGCCATCCATGTAGTTAAGGCATATTGGCCAGCATTACACACCGAGGTGCAGGATCAAGCTATTTGAGGCCATTGTGATTAGAACCTGCTTCCAGAAACCTCTGATCAATGTATGGATCTTAGAGTCAAATGACCAAAGCCCTACTATTGATCATGTAAACATCGTGGAAATCAGGATGTCTCAGTGGGCATCATTTCTAAAAACATGCATATCCAGGATTTGAATAATTTTCTTTTACCAAAGCAGACTGGAAGACCAGAAATGGATATTCCATTATGATTTTTTTTGGTGTTAATTTGGGACATAATTCTTCTATATATTATACTGGGAAATTTTAAATTAACTAGAACTGTATGCCATCTGGCCTTCTTATGAGGTGTTTTCGAGGATGAAAAGAAAAGCTGTTTCTCAGCCAAACATGACCAAGTGTGTGAGTGCAGACTCCCAGGCCTAATAGAATAATAAATAGCTGTGCTATATGCCACTGTTTCAAACTTACTCGTTATTGTTAAGTTGCTTTCTTGGATAGCCAATGCTGATGAATAACGTGGGTTTCATCATTTGCATTTATGTCTTATTCAAAGTAAGCATGCTGTTTTGAGGATTTAAAAATCTGTTCACACTTGTGGTACGGATTTGGGGAAAATGTTAATATGTTTTAAAATTCTGTAGAGTTCTTATTTGTTTTTGGTTGTAAGAGGAGTATAGGATCTTATTTGGTGCTGTATATGCCACTTTCAGGAAGCCAAGAGAGGAAAAAATGGAGCTAACGTCTGTTGAGTGTCTATTCTATACACACCAGACACCTTGTTCTCATTTTTCATTTAATCCGCATGATGCTCCGTTTCCTACCTGAAAACCCTAAAGATCACAGAGGTTACTACATCTGTCAAGGTGTGCAGAGTTTGTGATAAGAGAGCACCAATTCAAAGCTCCTTCTGAGTCACATAACATCTTAGTCTATACATCTCCTTTACATCTTTTTCCAAACTCTGTATTCTTTTTTTTTTTTTTTTAAGTAAAAATAGCCACAGGGGATCCCTGGGTGGCTCAGCAGTTTGGCACCTGCCTTCGGCCCAGGGTATGATCCTGGAGTCCTGGGATCGAGTACTGCATCGGGCTCCCTGCGTGGAGGTCTGCTTCTCCCTCTGCCTGTGTTTCTGCCTCTCTCTCTCTCTCTGTGTGTGTGTCTCTCATGAATAAATAAATGAGATCCTTTTTAAAAAATAGCCACAATAAGTCTTAAAATCAGCCTTTGTGGCCCAAATGCTTGGCAGTGTCTTGATCATTTATTCTTCCCCATTCTTGGTAGAAATCAGAGTTCTCTTTTTCCTCATGGAAGCGCTGTGCTTGCATGTCTCATGCACATTGGACTTTTAGTTGGAATACTACTTTTGCCTCGGTCTGACCCATTAGCTTCCAAGGGGACTGGCAATGGTGCAAGGACCTAGCTCATCTTAGAAGCACCAGAAGGGCATTTTTTTTTTTTTTTCAGAAGGGCATTTTTTAATTGACCTAAGTGCATTGAGCTTCTCATACCCGTTGTATTTGGCTACCAGGTGGTTTGTTGAAATGAAAGCGGGTTCCACACTGAGTTCTGTCTTGCAGCAAACACTTGCATTAGGTAGAAGGCACAAGAGCAGTCATACGAGCTGTTCCTATAAGTTTGGGAAGTCTCAGCTGTCTGTTGGAGGCTTAGACAAGTACTTGTCAGACAGGTTGACTGGGGGCAGGTACCACAGCTTTCAGCAGGAGGATTTGCTCCTCTCCCTATTGGATCAAGGATCAAGGGATGGAGGAACCTTCTGGGGAGCCTGCAAATGTTCTATTTCTTGCTCTGGGTGGTGATTATTTCAGGATTTGCCAATGTAAAATATCATAGAGTTGTCTGTTTAAGATTTGTTCTCTCTACTATATGGAAGTTATGTTTCAGTGAAAAAAATAAGGGGAGGAAGGATAAACTATTGTCCTTAAGTCATTCACAGCATGTAGGCAGGGAAACTATTTTATAAAAACCCCTTAAGTTAGAGGATTTCCATGGAAGGGTCACTGGGAGAAGAGAAGGCACCAAAGCGCCTTCATAGGTCCATATACCCCTGAACCAGCGGCCCTGGGCCCTGGCCAATGTCCATCACCCCTAAGGGCTTTGTCTTCTCCATTTGACTAGGTCAGTACTTGGTGTAGAAGACCCCAACCTTCTGTGTGACTCCTCTGTGAGGGTCCTTTGTCTTGGGACTCCTGTCAGGGTCTTCCCTCTGAGCACCCTCCCGGCTAACCCTTAGGGTCCTCTAGGTTGTCACAATAACTACTCATTCCACATGACCACTTTACTCCCAAGGCACCTTCATCTTGGGCCTCTGGTGCCTTCACGCTTTGTTCTGCCCTGTTTCAAGTATTTCCTTTTCCCATGATTTTGACCTCTTTTGCCTTTCAAGCCGTAAGTGAACTGATTTTTAACTAGAGATTTTAACTGAGTTTCTGATGCAGCTAGGCTGGAAGGTTCTGGGGGATGAAACAAGATGCATCTGCCTGGGTGGTAATCCCAGACTCCTTCGAGGATGGATGTTGAGGGGCTGGAGTCCTGAGGGAGAAAGAGAGGCCGGACCTCAAAGTACCCACTTGAGTGAGTATGGCACTTGGCCTGCTCACAGCCCTGGCCCTGCTGGCTCTTCCTTTCAAGGTGAAATTTAGTGGAGCTCAGAGATAAAGATGACCTTGTATATCCGCTGCCTCTGGGACAGGGTTGTTGTGTTGCTAACCGGGTAGTTTCAGAAGTCCTGCGACCCTTCATTGCCCAAGTCTTCCTTGCTGCCCCTGCTGCACAGTCGTTAGACAGCACCCCTCAGCCTGCACTCACCCTAGGGGAGCCTCAGCTTTTAAAAACACGACAAAAATGCTGGCGGGCACACGCACAAACCCTTTGCTGGTGTTCCGGATCCACTGTGGCATCGGTCGTCATGGCAACGGCTGCCCCCGCACACAGTTCATCATTTGGGGTTCCCGTCACAGCTTTCTTCCCCCCTCCTTCTTACACAGCAACAGCCACCGTGCTATTAAACCCAACTATTAGTATATCCGTACAGCCTTGCTTGGCAGTTTCTGAACTCAACGGTGTTGGCCTCTAAGTTTGGGTCCAATTAGTCATGGCCCACAAGTAACGCTGACTTTGTGGACAAGCTGCTGTTGGTTTGGTGTTAGTCTTAGTTATTGTTGGATCCAATATATCTGAATTCAGAGATTTGGGGGGTTTCTAGGAAAGCAACGTGCAAATTGAGTTCTCTAGCTCCACAAGTACCTTAATTTTATTTTCTGAGATGATATTTCTCACTGTCTTAAGTTATTTATTTATTTATTTTTAAAAGATTATATTTATTTATTCATGAGAGATACACAGAGAGAGAGGGGCAGAGACACAGGCAGAGGGAGAAGCAGGCTCCACGCAGGGAGCCCGATGTGGGACTCCATCCTGGGACTCCAGGATCATGACCTGAGCCAAAGGCAAATGCTTAACCACTGAGCCACCCAGGTTTCCCCTCACTGTCTTGGTTTTAGTTGATGGCTTTAGCCTACTCATTTTTTAAAAGTTTTTATCTAAATCCCAGTTAACAAAAAAATAATAAAATAAAATAAAATAAAATATAAAATAAAATAAAATATACAAAATAAAAAATAAAAAATAAATAAAATAAAATAAAATAAAATAAAATAAAATAAAATAAAATAAATCCCAGTTAACAACACTGAAGTATTGGTTTCCGGCGTACACTATAGTGAGTCAAAACTTCCATACATCACCGGCTGCTGATTAGCAGACTCGTTTTTAAAGAGCTAAGTGTTAATGAAGGGCATAGGAGATTGAGTATTGAATAATTAACCGAAGGTTTAAAATACTATCTAACTAGCTGGGTCCCGGATGATTATATAACACACTTCTATTTAAAATTAGACTATGTGAACACTAAGAACCAAATAGATGGGATATAATTTTTTTTTAAATTGTTGTTGTTAATATGCTTGGGAAAGTTACAGAGTTTATTTGAACTTAGTATGTCAAATAAAAGGCTGGCCTACTTCAGCCCAAACCAAACATGTTACTCACCCTTGGCTCAGGGCTGTGGGTGAAGGCAGTGGTTCACCCAGGAAGAGCTGCGGGTGGCAGCTGGCAGCCCAGCTAACTACTGTAAGAGGTGTCCCTGCCCCTTACCCGATCAGTCCCCTTCCCCACCTCAGACACTTTGCCATCTTAGAGGTCCTGTGCTGTGGGATGTGGGAAGGAGGGGGGTGGTACCTCTGCAGAGCTGATATAGGATGTATGCCCTCCTGAGTCTTTCTAGGCAGCTTCTCGATTCTACTGGATCCCAGAGCTGGGCAGTGGCTGTTGTCGCCAGACCTGGCTATTAAAGCATGCTGAATTCCAACCCCAAGGTTAAAGACCTGGCATCTAGGGTGGATTCAGCCTCTTGCCAGCTTTGCGAGGAGGCAAGTTATTTAACTTCTCAGAGACTCAGTGTTTTCCTCTGTAAAGGAGAGAGAATCTCCTCCCATCAGACTGTTGATTAAATGAGATAATGTGTATGGGAGACTCTTATTTTAGGACTTGGCAGTAAGTAGTATGGACTCAAAGATGATTATTGTTTCAATTAGTAGTATTCTCTAGGTGATGTGGGAAGTTTTGTTTTCCTTCATAGTTTTGTCACACTATGTAATAGTGTTTTTAGACAATGTCTCCAAAACCTTTGGTAGAACAAATCTTCCACCCCATCCTTGAAAACAAAAACAAAAACAAAAACAAAAAAACCACACAACAGTTTTTTTTTGAATTGCAGTAAAATACATATAACATAAAAGCAACTTTTAACTATTTTCACATATATAATTCAGTGACATTTAGTTGTTCACACTGTTGTACAGCTATCACCATTATCTAGTTCCGGAAGTTAATCACCCTAAAAGGAGACCTCATAGCCATACTCTATTTCCCAATTTCCCCAGCCCTTGGCAACCCATACTTGGCCTCGTGCCTCTATGGATTTGCCCACTGTGATTATTTCATATAAATAGAAAGATATGTGGTCTTTCTGTCTGGCTTGTTTCACTTAGCATGATGTTTTCAAGGTTCACTCATGCTGTATCATGTATCACTATTTCATTCCTTTTAATTCCTAATAATATTCCACTGAATGGATATACAGTCTTAGTCCATTTAGGCTGTTGTTACAAAATACTACAGGCTGGGTGGCTTATAAGCAACAGGAATTTATTCCTCAGAGTTCTGGAGGCTGGGAGCCCAAAATGAGACAATGCCAGTGTGGGCACTGGGCCCTCTTTGGGTCTCATACTTAATTGTATCCTCACATGGTGGAAGGGAGCTGTGTGTGGTCTCTTTTATAATTAATTCCATTCATAAAGGCTGTGTCCTCAGGACCTAAATACCTCATATACATATGTAGTTTATCCATTCATCAGTTGATGGATGTTGGGTTGTTACTACCTTTGATTACTGCCAATAATGTTACTGTGAACCTTCTTGTACAAGTTTTTGTTTGAACACCTGTTTGCAGTTCTTTGGGGGATGCATCTAGGAGTGGAATTCCTGGATCAGATGATAGTACTGTTCAACTTTTTAAAAAACTGCCAAACTCTTTCCAACTTCACTGTACCATTTAGTATTCCTACCAGCAATGCCTGTGGGTTGAAGTTTCTTCCAATACTTGTTATTTTCCATTAAAAAAAATTATATAGTAAGTATGAAGTGGTATCTCATTGTGGTTTCAGATGGTTTTTATAGTACTGATTTTGTATGTGTCTGGACTCATATTTTCTTACTACTGTTCTTAGTTCTGTCATTTTGTAAAACTACATGAAAAACCACCTATACATAATTTCCAATATAAGATAGGTATAAAAACATCTTTTCCTTCACAGTTTTTGATACAACTGAGCATCATGGCTCTGTGATCTGAACCATAGACAAACCACTTGCAGTCTATCAGTGGCTAATTCTAGATGGTGTCTGATGCCTCTGACCCTCTCTGTAATCCTTCTTTTGCTTTTAGAGATTTCCTCTGGGTCATCCAAAATGCTTTTAAGACGTATTGGATAAGAACTGAGCCACCTGCCTGTGTGGGACTTCCATACTCTCAGCTCCACTGTCTTCTGATGGCATTTTGACTGCATCGAGGCCAAGTGACCCACTGCTCATGATGAGTGACGAGAAGAACCTTGGGGTGTCCCAAAAACTGGTTTCCCCTTCAAGGAGCACAAGTAGCTGCTCCTCCAAGCAGGGAAGTCGACAGGTAAAGTTTAACCAATGCAAATTTTTAAAAATGTTTAAAAGAGGTTTTATTGATTTATTTGAGATAGAGCAAGAGTGAAAACCAGAGAAAGATATATATATATATGTGTGTGTATATATATATATATATATATAGAGAGAGAGAGAGAGAGAGAGAGAGAGAGAGACAGAGAGACAGAGAGAGAGACAGAGAGAGACAGAGAGACAGACACAGGGAGAGAATGCACACAAGCTGGGGGAGTGGCAGCAGAAGGGGAGGGAGAAGCAGGCTAAGCAGGAAGCTCCCACTAAAGCAGGGAGCTTAACTCTGGGGCTCAGTCCCAGGGCCCTGGGATCATGACCTGAGCCGAAGGCAGATGCTTAACCAGCTGAGCCACCCTTAAGCAATGCAAATTTATACTAAGAAATTTTTAGATTAATATGTGTGCATATACTTGGGAACCCCTACTTCTCAGTGTAAGAGCTTTCAGACATATTTTAATTACATGAGAAGAGTAAATTTTAGGTACTTTTAATAATGCAGCTTAAGTGCTTACCAGATGGGAAGGAACCGTACTTGGCTCTTTGCATTATTTTATCCAATCCTTGCAACCGTCCTCCAACACAGATATTAATATCCCTATTTTCTCCATGAGGAAGCTGAGTCAGACCAGCCGAGTTATTTGCCCAAGGATACACAGCTAGTAAGTGGCAGAACAAGAAATCAAAACTCAGTCTGACTCCAGACTTTATACCCTACTAACCAAAACAAAACAAAAAAACACAATCACTTTTCCAGTAAGCTTAATATCCTCCTGCCTTCCTTCCCCTTCCCAAGCCTTTTCCCACCGCTTCCAACCACAGATTGCCCTGTTGGGGACTTTGAATCTCACCTGCTTTATTTATCCACTGGACGAAGGAAGTGAATTCACAGAGAAGTGGCCAAAAGGAATTAAGTAGGAAGAAGAAAGGAGTGGAACAAAGAACTGAATAATTAACTGCTAACTAAGCGTCACCTGTAATTATACGTTGTTTCTTGATTTTCTTTCTAATAAATCTCTGTTAGCAGAATTCGCTGGTTTTAAGTCAGTGGCACTAAATGCCTACGAATCATTATAAGTCTGTCACCTGCAGTAGAGTAGAGAGTGGGCTGACAACAAGCCATAGGTTCACAACCAAAGTGGTCTCTGAGCCTTTTCAGTATCTAGCGGCTGTGCTGTCATTGCCTTTCCCCCATGGGAAGTGCTGGCCTAAGAATTGGCCCAGAGTCCTTGGTTCCAGATTTGGAAGCAATAATCCAGCAACCTCCCACCTCAGGCACGTCCGCACATTTATGACGCATCATCACGGGTCTCTCCATCTGAACATCGCCTGGGACAGGGAGCTTGCCACTTCACAGTGCTGCATCTTGTCATTAGAATCTGCAGTTTTTGACAGATTAGATTTTACCCCAGACCAGACATTTGGGGAGCCCTCCTAGATCTCCTGTGAGGGGTTAGGAAGAAAACATTTTTTTCAGCACTGTAATCACTGCTGTCTGGGATTAAAAAAAAAAAAGACTAAAATTAGTCCTTGGCTAATGCATCATGGCTTCTTTGGAGTTGTAGTTTCACAAGGGTGGCTATATGCTTGCCCACATTGTCAGCTTTCCATGAAGGTATTTCTCTCCCTAAACCAAAATTCTGATTGGGATTGGAGCCTGAATATGTGATCTATTCCTCATCCTTTGTACTTAGTAGCATCTAGTACTATGTCTTTCTTGGAGAAAAGAGAAGGAACATGATTGATTTAAACAGCCAGTGCTTATACCACCATTGAAATTGGAGCAGTGCTGTGACCTTCTGCAATTGAATACTACGGAAACTTTCTTTTGGTGGATTATTTGAATTGATTAATTTGGTTTTCACAGAGCTTCTTTTGAGCTTGTCATGAAAAGTAAGAGGAATATGCATGATGCCCCAGTTTTTTTCTAACTTAGGATAATTTGGCCCATTCAGCTATTCATTCATCGAATGGCCATCTTTTATATTTAGGATCTCCCATTTTAAAGTACATATAATGTTGCTTTGTAAACATAAACAGTTCTGTGGCAGAGCAGGTGGAGAATTTAATAAGTTCATTCTAACTCGAGACTGAATCTAGTTATAAAGGCCAATTTAACTTCATGAACCATCTTCTTGCTCTGCCCACTTTCCCATCCTTCTATCAGGGAGAGGTGTTCTGTCGCAGGACTGGCTTAGCTTTTCCATCCATATCATCTACCTTAGCAGCCATGTCTGTTCTGCTGTCACAAACTGTCCCAAGGTTGTCTTTCATTCTCTAAAGATGCTGTGGAGGTGCAGAGACCTTGGAAGTTCATCCTTCATGGCTTGGAGGGAACAGGGCCATAGCCCATGGTCTCACAGATGCTAAAGATAGTGATGCTGTGTTTCTGATCACTTCACTGGAAAGTACAAGTTCAACACTTCAAACTTCAAGATTTATATAATAAGAAATTTACTGTGAGGAATGTTGAATTCTGATCCAGATAGTCTGTGCAACAAGCTACATGTTTATAAAGCTCCAGTTTAAAGTCACTATTAGGTTGTTCTTTTCATTTCACGGCAGGGGCAGGGGGTGGAACAGTCTGATATTGACTGTATTGGACCCTCTTTAATGCTGGTTCTTCTCATATGCTTTGGAATAATGCTTTAGAGCATGATCTTGAGTTTGTTTCTTTGTTCTTTCCTTGCTCTCACCCTGCCCTATCAAGGGATTTGCTTTTACCTGCTTCTTACCACCAAAGTCCCCAACCCAGAGCCAGGGGGTATATAAGCAGTTGGGGGCTTCTGTTCCACTTCAATGATAAAACATCCAAGATCCACGACCAGGCCAGTACCCATGGCCCAGGTCTGGTTGTGAGGCTGTGTCTGCCTTCTGCTACCTCCCTGGATAAGGCAGGTTTAAAAGCCCCCTTTCATTGTGGTATGGAGCTCCCCTTCTGCATTTGCTTATTTCTAGGAGGGAGGCTAGCTCAGGTCCCTGTGGACATTTTCAGCCCCAGTGGCCCACAGAAGTAGGACTCCTGGACTCTTCAAAGTGTCCTTTGCATCTCTATTTGTGTTTGACCCATGGAGATATTTATTTATTTATTTAGACCCATGGAGATATTTAATCTTTGTTTTTGAATTACACAGACACACACACACACACACACTTACAAACCCCCTACATGTTTGTAACTTTTCCATATTCTTGCTGTTTGGGGCTGGGGTGGTGATAAGAGAGGGGTACTGAATGCCCAAACTTAACAAGATAGTCTTGGTTGGAAGCCTTGGTTGTCTTAAGTCATTTTACTTAAATTCTCCTCCAGCATCGCTAGGTGACATTGAGAGTCTCTGTACTCCAGTCACACTGGCTTTCTTTCAGTTCCTTGCACTGAACTTGCCTTTGTTCTTGTTTCTTGAACTGAATTTGAACGTGGCCTTCTTACCCCAGAGCCTCCTCACATGAAACCACAAGGAGCTATGCATTTATGTATAGATATTCCCCTATCTGCATGTCTTGTGAGAAGAGCTTGCTTCCTTGAAGGATAGAATGACCAAAAATTGTGATCAGTGTCTTTGTTTTTACATCTGACCCAAGTTTACAACTTAAGACCATGAAAACCCAAGAAGGGATCTGTCATCTCTTAGCTTAAATACTAGGGCTTTTGAAATTTAAGTCTAGTATGCCTCATTTTCTCAGTATGGAAACAACCTGCAAATACAATCTCATCAAGATAATTTTGGGAGGAATGTCTGCATTAGTGATTAGAACTTGAACCCTCCAGCTTTGGTTCCACCCTATCATTGATTCTGTGACCTTAAACTCTTTAAACTTAAGCTTCTGTTTCTCATCAGTAAAATTGAAATAATAGTTCTTTTTCACATCAGATTATTGTGAGGATTAAAACTAAAGCATCTAGGGTCAGACTCATAATAGGTCCAGAGTTCATATTAATACTCATTTTTGTTGTTATAGTTAACATTAATTTGAACTTATTTATGGAAAATCTAAGTGCTCATAGAGAATAGTTCTGCTTTTTCCCCCTAGAAAGTTCTATAGGCATTATAAGTGTATCTATCCATACCTCCTTACTATTGTACAAAAGCCTACAAAAGTATACAATCCATATATGAATATATACTTTTAAAATAAAAAGTGCCTTCTTTTATGCACATTAACAAAATGCTTTTATTTATTTATTTAAATTTTTTTTTCTTAGAGAGAAAATGCATGGGTAGAGGGGGAGAGACAGAGGAGAGAGAGAGAGAGAGAGAGAGAGAGGAGTATTTTAAGCAGGCTCTATGCCCAGCATAGAGTTAGACACACTGGCTTGATCTCATGACCTTGAGATCATGATGTGAGCCAAAATCAAGAGTAGGATGCTTAACCGACTAAGCCCACCCAGGCATCCCCAAAATGCCTTTAGAGAAGAATGTAATAGAATATTTAATATTTGGGCTGCATTTGGAATCTTCAATATCTGGCATAATTCATACCTAAAACAAGTAAGAAGAGTTGGTGAATCCTTACCCTTTTCTGTTCTGCTGGGCCTTGTCCTCTCCTGGGTATAAATATTTTTTTTATCTCTTCCCTTGCCAGGGCCTATCTAATGGTAGTAGCTGCTTAGAGCGTTGCGTTGAGATGGATTCTACAGCTGAGACTGACTATCATGAAAAAGAGTGCCACGTTTTCAGCTGTGGCTCATGGGCATAGGAAGGGTGAATGGCAGCGCAGGTGCCACATTTGTCACCCCATAGTGATATCAGAGGGTTGAAGTCCAGCAATCTCTGCTGTAGTCTTTATTTTCCACTACTGCAGAAACTTTAGGCAAGTGAAGTTTGCCTCAGTTCTTGATCCATGAAATGGAGACAAAACTTGCCTCCTGCTTCCTTTCAGGGTTGTTATGAGAGAAAATTGAATGTTTTACTGGCTAAAAGATATTGAAACTATTGGGAGCAAGATCCTCTGTAAATTTAAGAAACTCTGACCATTACAGATCAGCTCCCTTTGAACTCAAACCAGTTCCAGAGCCAGAACTGAAATGGTCTAATCAAATGGTCTTGAAATGGTCAAGAACCCTGATAGTCCATGGAAGAAAAGAATCTCTTTGAAGAGGAGCAGAGCATCCTTCCCATACAGGGCCTTTGTAGGATAGATACCTGTTCTCAAGGAAATCCCCCAACTGAAGGAACCAGCCTACCCAAGGAACAGGCCGTTGGTCCCTTCTGATTGTCTTACTCATACCCTCTTGTTTTGTAGTGATCTAGGTCCATCTTTGCTTTAGCAGTCTTCCCTGCCTCAGGCTTTGTTTCAGCTACCCCTTCAGCTAGACTGATCCATATGAAACTGTACTATCCTTTTGACTTTTGTGATTTTTCTGGAAAAGAATCTTCATTTATCTCCGTAACACTTCAAAAATAACTTTTATAAAAATAATATATGCTCACTGCAGATCATTTTCAAGGTACCTGCACATCTATGTTGAATTGCAGTACTTTGATTCATTTACTTTTAATGCATGCTGCTGATAGGCCAAATCAATTGAAGCCTGAGAATGACCGTTGGTTGTGGAGGTCAGAGTTGGTGTTGTCTAGTAGGAGAGGCAGGTGTGAAAGGCTGGTTAGAGCTCATTCACGAGAGAATAGGAAAAGAGAAAGAGGACACCCCCCAATTCTTCCAGGCCCCAGACAGGATTTGAGAGAAGCCTTCATATGTTCCATCTGAGAACCTTGAGCTTAAGTAATGCCATGCTAAACATTACCCTTTT
Source organism: Vulpes lagopus (assembly GCF_018345385.1). Lineage (NCBI taxonomy): Eukaryota > Metazoa > Chordata > Mammalia > Carnivora > Canidae > Vulpes > Vulpes lagopus. Next base: position 38,181,827 of record NC_054836.1, on the reverse strand, counting down.
CTCTCCTCACATGGATAACCCTCATTTGATTAATTCATTGGTTGAAAGAGTGTATAGTTCTCAGAGTCCTGGGTTTCTACTCACACATCTTTTTAGTCCTCTTAGCACCTAGCATAAGGCTTTGCACATGGCAGATTCCAATTATTGGACTAAATTTACTGAATGCCTATAGCAGGTATCCATCAGAGCAGCTTAGAATGTATGGCCAGGTGTACATGGGGAATGGGAGCAGAATGCCCACAAATCCCTGAGCTCCCTCATTCCAGTGACATATTGTGAGGATCTTCAAAAATGAACAAAAGCCTCTCCAGTGAGTTTCTTCTGGCAAACGATGAAATTCCTAAATGCTTTCTATGCCTGTGGTCTCTGAACAAACACTCTCTTGGAAAGTATGGAACAGATATAAAGGTTGTCTTTATTTATTTTTAAAGATATTTATTTATTTATGAGAGACAGAGAGAGAGGCAGAGGGAGAAGCAGGCAGGGAGCCCGACATGGGACTCAATCCCAGGTCTCCAGGATCATGCCCTGGGCTGAAGGCGGCACTAAACCGCTGAGCCACCTGGGCTGTCTTTGTTTAAGCTGACCTGTATTCACACGGGCTCTGCTTTTCTGCTAGCTGGGTGACCTTGCCATGTTATATAAAATCTCTGAGTCTCGGTTCTTCAGCTGTGAAATTAGGATCGTTGTGCTTCCTTTGGAGAACTAAATGAAGTAATAAATATGAAGTACCTAGGCTAGCACACGGTAGACATGAGGTAAGTGTGGATTAATGAATGAATAAGCATGCAGTTGCTAGGTTGAAAGATGACTATTCACAAAGTTCTGTGGATATATTAAGTAGGTTAAGGGATACCTAAGTGGGAGAGAGAATTGCTATTTCTGAACTTGTAAAATATGAGTAATTTCCTCTCGCCTTCTTCCCACTGCCCCCTTACATTTTTTTCCTAGAACTTTCAAAGTAACACATTTCAGAAGCCAGACCGAGCTAGATAAAGATGAATAAGTTTTCTCTTTATTGAAAGAGTCCTGTATGCCAACGTTTTATTTTATTTTATTTTAGCCAATATCTATTAAGAAGCAATTATTGAAAGACCCTGGGCCAGGGTTATGTGAGGCTACCAAGGACAGGACAGCTCAACAGACCACTATTGAGACATTGACTCTGTTGGGGAGATTGCTTTGTAAAGAGAACACGTTTCCTTTCTTTCTTAATGTGTTGTTAGTATTTGCTGTATAAGCTGGAAATCAGAAGGTGAATCCTTTTAAAGTAGTTGGCAACTGTTTCACTCATGATTGTAGGGGATTTGAAAGGAGAGAGCCATTGCGAGATAAGTCTCCATACAATTATGCAATTTGCTCTGGTCACCCGCCTGCCCCTGGGCTCATCTGAGATGGTGTTTGAGCTCTCTCAGGGTCACCTGATGAGGGTTTATTTATGCAGGCTATTAGATTATGCTGTGCTTCAGGGAGCCGAGGCTGTCTGGGTTTGGTGCCAGGACACCTAAGACATGAGCCTGAATGGGAGAGAATATATAAACCAAGGAGTGAAAAGTGAAAGCCGTAATGCTCAGGTGTTTCTGTTAATAATTTCAGCTGTCTGGGTATTGAACATGATTAGTCCTACTTATTTCTTTTATTATTTTTTTAAAAGTTCTAGCTTTTTTTTTTAATTTTTATTTATTTATGATAGTCACGGGGGGGGGGGGCAGAGACACAGGCAGAGGGAGAAGCAGGCTCCATGCAGGGAGCCCGACGTGGGATTCGATCCCGGGTCTCCAGGATCACGCCCTGGGCCAAAGGCAGGCGCTAAACCGCTGCGCCACCCAGGGATCCCTACTTATTTCTTTTAAATGATCATGTCTTTAGAGACTCTGAGATTTAATATCTGCTTTTTGTAAGCATGAGCTATATAAACACCACAAGGAAGACCAGTCAAGGAGGAGGGACTTAAGAATGTCGATTGTGTCAGTCAGTTGTTCTACGATGGTCACAAAAGATGACAGGCAGCAAGCATGAACTCACTTGGGAGCTGGGTGGCCTGAGTTTAAATCTTGAACTGTTTATAAGCAGTTAGGCTTTGGACAAGTTACTTAACTCTCTTTGCCTTGGTTTCTTATAAGGCTGTGCAAATGAGTTAGAAGAAAGGCTGCTTGCGGTAGGTGCTACGTGAATGTTAGATACATAAACCATCACCTTCCATAAGCAGAAGGCCCAGGAGTCCTCATGCAATACCACATGATAACTGCTTCCCCACTTCTCCTTTCAGCTACGAGCTGGGTGTCACAGTGTAGTCACATAGCTTGGCTTCTGCTGTCTGGACTGGTCTGAGAAAGGAAGAGTTAGTGACGGACACTAGAAATTAACAAGTATCTGTTAGCATTTTTACAGCTCATAATATCCTTTCATACCATCCCTTGGAGTCTCAGAACAACCCAGTAAGGTCTGTTTTTATTTTAGAAACTTTAGAAAGAAAATATGGTTCAGAGGTACTAACCGACTTATCAGAGTCACACAGCTAGGGAAATGGTAGGGGACCAGGCAGCCATCTATTTGGAGAACTCTGGATTTCTGTGGGTGCTAGAAAGCTGCTTTAGAAGTTCATTCAAGTTCTATGTGCCTCATGTACAAATGATTGTCATTGTAACAAAGCTCCCTAAGCTAAGGCCTCTCTGCATGCAGAGACAAGGATAACACAGAGGTGGTCTTAGGATCCCTGAGGTCTCTCTGGAGTGCTTTTTGTTTTGTTTTGTTTTGATTTTTTTTTTTTCTGGTTGACCCAACAGATAAAAATAATTAACCTATGTTTTTGTGTTAGCTTTCCAGATTCTCACTTTCTGGGCCTTTATTTCTTGCTATTGCCTACCTTCTGATCATACCTAAACAAGTCACACTGATATGATGCACTGAAAGTAGGCAGGGCAAAGATACAAGGCTCAATTCTCAGTATCTTTCCACTCAGAGTCTTAGAGAGAAAAAAATAAATGTTCAGTAGAAGAGGTGAAGACTTCAGCTGAAAGAACATATTTGAATTGTTGGGGCTTCTTTGTTACTCTCCATGTCCACAAATGATAGACTGTCAGCTGTATTCCCGCTATGAAGAGCAGGAAAAGTTGAACTTTTGAAACACTTCTGGAGGTTTTCAGAAACCTGTTTGTGTTGTTGTGCAATTGCAGGAGGATGAGCATAGCAAATATATTCTGGTGGGTTCTAGAAACAATACCTTGGTGGAAACTACATAGGGTACCCTAAGAAAGTCAATATATTTATCTATGGTTGGCATCGGCCATAGGGCAGGATACAGGAAAGCAGAAGAGTGACCAAAAAAGGTTTTGTTGAGGGCACAGCTCACTGGCTCTACAGTTATTGTATTTTCTCTAGAAGTTATACATATAAATATGAATTAAATTGACTCAACTGTTCTTTCCTAGGGAGGGGGTAGTCTAAATCTACTTCAGTGATAGGATGATATTAAAATGCATGGGATCCCTGGGTGGCGCAGCGGTTTGGCGCCTGCCTTTGGCCCAGGGCGCGATCCTGGAGACCCGGGATCGAATCCCACGTCGGGCTCCCGGTGCATGGAGCCTGTTTCTCCCTCTGCCTGTGTCTCTGCTTCTCTCTCTCTCTCTCTCTCTGTGTGACTATCATAAATAAATAAAAATAAAAAAAATAAAATAAAATGCTGAAGGCCCAGAAACAATAGTGTAAGAAGTAGGACAGTGGCAAAACGGAAGACTTCTCTAGAATAATCTGACATCCCTCCTAAATCCTCTATACACTGGCCCTACCATCCAGTGCAGTTGTGTCTCCCTTTGCATCTGTACACAAGCCTGCATCACAATTAAAATCACCTTCTCTCTGTCCCACTCCAGAGGGTGCACATCCCTGGCACATCTCTGGCTTAGTGGTTTCTTTTGCCAGAGAAAGAAAGTGTTGTGTTAGTGGGCTGAATGGTGTCCTCCCCTCCCAAATGATATGTCCACAGTCTAATTCTTGGAACTTGTGTTACTGTATTTGGGAAGAGGGTCTTTGGAGATGTGATTTATTTAAGGATCTTGAGATGAGGAGATCATCCTGGGTTACCCAGGTTGGCCCTAAATTCAATCACCAGTGTCCTTGTAAGAAGCAAACAGAGGAGAATACAGACATGGATACAAAGACAGAAGCAGAGATTAGAGTGATGTGGCTATAAGCCAAAGATGCCAGTAGCCGCCAGAAACTGGAAGAAGCAAGTAATGCTCTCATGGACTGGATGTGTGTGTCTCCCTCACCTGCCACCCATTCATATGTTGAAGCCCTAACCCTCCTGATGATATTTAGAGGCAGGCCTTCAGGAGATAATTAGGTTTAGATGCTGACATGGGGGCTGGTGCCTTCATGATGGGATTAGGACCCTTATCAGAAGTGAAAAGACACCAGAGCTCACTCTCATATACAGGAGAAGGGCTATGTAAGCACACAGCAAGAAGGCAGCTGTGTAGAGGCCAGGAAGCAGAGTCTCACCAGGAACCAAATCTAGCAGCACCATGATCTTAGGTTCCCCAGCCTCTACCAAATCTGTGGTATTTTGTTATAGCAACGTTAGCTGATACAAACACAGTCTCCCCTAGAGCCTCCAGAGCCAGTGAGGTTCTGCTGATACTTCAATTTTGGAGAACTGTGAGGGGATAAATGGCTTTTGTGTTAAGCCACCCAGCTGTACAGACAGCTGCAGAAACCTTCCTTTGCACTCTGTGTCCATTTTTCTTTGAGTCCTGGCTCAAGTCCTCTTCCTAAGGTGGGTCTAGCTCGTGTGATTGTGCTCGAGAACTCCTGCAGCATGTTCCTCTGAATCTCCCATTCCGCATTTTCAAGTCTTCGGCCTTGTGCTATCTCCTTGTTGTATCTTTAATATATGCCAGCTTCTTGGAGGCCAGCACCTGGTTTTACATCTTTCCATCTCTAGGGCCTGATGCTAAGCTTCAGACCTATGAGGAGAAGCTGCCTTATTAAATAGAAGGCCAGTTACGAATCAGAGTCTAACTGAACACCTGGATCATTCCTTCTTTGATTCATAAGGCTCTCCACAATCTTATCCTGTCACTAGGTTCTCATTAGAGAACCAGTTATTCTTCTACAGACGGAGGAAAAAATCATGGATGATTTGGATCAGGGACAGGAAGAGTTTATTCTGGCACCTACTACTATGATTCTAAATTATATGTGCATTAGTTAGCCAGAATGTGTCTCTACTTTGATTGCAAATTTTAATTAGCTTTGAAAAAACAGTTTTGAGCACACTTGTCAGAACACTGTTATCAGCTAGCGCCATCCAGCAATGAAGTGGGTTTTCTTCAGGAGTTACGTACCCCGTAATTGGAGTGCCAAAGTGTTATGTCTGAATACAGAGAGTCTGTGATTCTCTCCAGGCTCAGACACCAAAGGGCAGAGCTCTACAACATGCCAAAAAGAGTATGGGTTTTTTTTTAAATGAAAAGATAGTAAAGATAAAATATTAAAATGGTGCTGGAAGGTATACAACAAAGAGTGCAAGAGAGTCTCCCCCTTTTGTGCCTCTGGCTGAGTTCCACTCACAGAGGAGTCCATGTGGGAGATTTTCCCTGGCACCACATGCACCTGCCCCTGTGTGGTGAGTGAGCCAGGGTGGGGGTGGGGAGCCTTCCATGAGGCCGTCTGCCACTGTGACAGTGAGAGAATTCTTAGCAAGGGGTATTGGCAAGGGTACCAGGTTGGAGTCGGAAGATTGGTCCTGGTCCTCAGAAGCCCTTCACCTATTTTCGTGGTCCTACACAAATCATTTATCCTGGATTCCTCATCTCTAAAATGAAAGAGCTAGGTATATGACTTCCACGTTTTCTTTCAAACTCTGAGGTTTAAAAGAATTATTCTGGGAAGCCTGCGGCGGGGCTCAGTTCGGAGAAGCGTCTACCTTAGGCTCAAGTCGTGATTCCACGGTCCTGGGATCGAACCCTGTATCAGGCTCCCTGCTCAGTGGAGAGCCTCCTTCTCACTCTCCCTCTGCTGCTCCCCCTGCTTGTGCTTTCTTGCTCTCTCTCTGTCAAATAAATTAATAAAATCTTTAAAAAAAAAAAAAAAACTATTCCATGACTTTATGAGGGAAAACAAATCAGTACCTCTGTACCCTGGGGGTGTGGAAAAAAAACCCAGGAGAGTCTCTTGAGTCCCTTGAGTGGATAGAGTTATCGTGTCATCACTGGCTAACACACGTACCTATTAAGTGCAGGAACGTGCTGCCAGAAACAGACGGATTCTGCCTGGGGAGAGAACAGTGCAGGGTGCGAGGAGCTAGGCTGGCAGGGCAGCAGGTGGCCTTGCATGGTCTCTAGTTTACCCATAGGTGATCTCACCCTGGGTGGACACTGAGCAGACAGGGTCTGTGTGATCTGCAGCCCACTTACCAGTTTGTGATGTTGGCCAGACTACATAGGAGCTTCATTTTCCTTATCTGTAAAGTGAGGGTAGTAATACCTTCATTATGGAGTCATTGGGGGCACATAGTAGATCATCAAGAAGCAGTAGTTATTACTTGTATTCCTATCGTTGCTACCACAGTAGCAACTATCGCCCCTTCCCACCTCTCTGGTGGGCTGCACGGCCACAGCACGATGACATTTATAGGTTTGCTGTCTCTATCTTAAACATAGCTACAACTCTCTGGGTCCTGTTGACAGAGGAGAGGATTATAGAGAAAAGAGTGCATAAAAGATGCTGTCCGTAGTCTTGAAGAGCTTGCATACAATTAGGGGGATATTTAACAAAATGAATAACCCACAAATCTATTTGAAGATCCTAAAAAAAGTACCAGTGTAATTACAGCCATAGCTGCTGAGTGCGCAGCAGGGTAGAAATAATCATTATGTGTACATTAAAGGCTTTTTTTATTAATACTGTTTTAATTATAAATCCATCTGTGGTTAACATGACTAGAAAGCATTTTTCTTTTATTTGGACCTCAGGTGGAGTTAGCAACACAGCTGACACATCACCTGGTTTTTCTTTTTTTTTTTTCTCTCCTTATTGTCGATATCACCTGCTGCCAATGACCCTCCTTTTCTTCCCCCTCACCTCCTGTGCTAGCTCAAGAGTTCACCCCCAAGATTGAGTTCATACTCCGCCATTATCTAAGTAAGACACCAGAGTTTTGGTCTGTGACTGCCCAAATAATGAAGGCTTAACACATTTTAAGGACTAAGTCATCCCAATGTCATCCCCCTGCCACTCCCACCTGGGCGTGAGCTGCATCTCTGAGTGTGAAGGGAGAGGAAGGAGATGGCCATTGGCACGTCATGACTCTCTTCCCCATGTAGCCTTCAGAGTGGGTTCTTCCCTGTGTAGACTTCCTTTTTTCTTCTCACTGAGACCCTAAGATCAGGGATTGTACCTGAGGTTACTAGATAGAAGCTAGTGCTACTGGTTTTTGGTTTGCTTTAGGAGACTTTATCAGCCAATATTTTATTTTATTTTATGTTATTTTACTTTATTTTTATTTTTATTATGGTTAGATCACTTAACAGATCTTCTATCTTAAGTTTTATGTTCACAATACAATAACAATACAATATTTTTAACTATTGGCATAGTGTTGTACAGCCGATTTCTAGAATTTACTCATCCTACATAACTGAGACTTTGTACCAATTTTATCATGACATGAGTTTGGGAAGTAAGATTTGGACGGGCTTTCGTCCATTTATTCTGACCTCCTTCCTGGTCTAGGAATCCCCCTGGAGTCCCTCTGCCAGCCTCCGATGGAACTCTCCAGTGACTAGGCAACTGGCTCCATGTTGCTTTTGTAATTGTTCATTGCACTGATTATTAAAGAATCAGATGATCTGTCCTTTGTGCAGTACTGGGATCCAGGGCCTTGTACTTCTTACCCCATTAGTCCCAGATTGGCCCTCAGAGCCTATGAAGTCAAACCCCAATTCTTCAAGACAGCCTGGTCACCTGGAGTGTGGTTACTCTCAAGTGCTCCCGTGGTCCAGTAGTAGCAGCCTCACCTGGGCAGGTGCAGAAGCTCAGGCCTCGCTCCAGACCTACTGAAAATAATATATTTTTTAAAGATTTTATTTATTTATTCATGCGAGACACACACACACACACACACACACAGAGAGAGAGGCAGAGACACAGGCAGAGTGAGAAGCAGGCTTCATGCAGGGAGCCCGACATGGGACTCGATCCTGGGCCTCCAGGATCAGGCCTTGGGCTGAAGGTGGTACTAAACCGCTGAGCCACCTGGGCTGCCCCTAACATCGGCATTTTGACAAGGCTCTTCAGTGATTGGTATGCACGGTACAGGTTGAGAAGCACTGTGTTAGTTCAAACACATCATCCCCCCAACTAATTTGTTCCTTTAAATTGCTCTTGCTGGGATCCCTGGGTGGCGCAGCGGTTTGGCGCCTGCCTTTGGCCCAGGGCGCGATCCTGGAGACCCGGGATCGAATCCCACGTCAGGCTCCCAGTGCATGGAGCCTGCTTCTGCCTCTCATGGAGCTTCCTCTGCCTGTATCTCTGCCTCTCTCTCTCTCTCTCTCTGTGTGACTATCATAAAAAAAAAAAATAATAAATTGCTCTTGCTGTCAGGCCTGCTGATGCTAAAAAATTTGAGTTGAGGAAGAAACCGTTGGACAAGAAGTAACAATGACAACTCTCAGTGATTGAATATAAGTACAGAATTGATCTGGCATCAGTTAAAGCTGTCGTTATATTAACTGAGAAGTATTTCCATATGTTCATAGTATAATCATAAAAGATAATATTGATAATCCCGAGGTTTTAGAAAATCAGAAATGGGCAGCCTGGGTGACTCAGCGGTTTAGAGCTGCCTTCAGTCTAGGGTGTGATCCTGGAGACCCGGGATCGTGTCCCACGTCGGGCTCCCTGCATGGAGCCTGCTTCTCCCCCTGCCTGCGTCTCTGCCTCTCTCTCTCTCTCTCTCTCTGTCTCTCTCTGTCTCTCTCTGTCTGTGTCTCTCATGAATAAATAAATAAAAATCTTAAAAAAAAAGAGAGAGAAAATCAGAAATGCTGGGGTGCCTGGGCAGTGTAGTCAATTAAGCATCTGACTTTGGCTCTGGTCATGATCTCAGGGGTCCTGGGATCGAGCCCCAGTCTGGGCTCTGTGCTCAGCGGGGAGTATGCTTGTCCCTCTGCCCCACCCCCTCACCCCATGCTCACACCCTTTCTCTCAAATAAATAAACTCTTTAAAAAATATCAGAAATGCCTTTAAAATCATTAAAGACCCGTTAGATTATGCTCCATGTGATTTAATGCTGGGTGTTGCTGCTTCATGAATTAAAAAAAAAAAACCTGATAAGCAATTCAAATAAATAATCAGAGCAACCCACTCCCCGGTCATGCCAGATAGGGAGAGGCAGCCACAAAACTTCTTCCACAACACTCTTCAGCTGCAGGAAAAATGAAAGTTTTAGGTCATTTTCTATTTCTGACAACACTGGAAGGACAGTGCTGAGAATCCAGCATTTGAAAGTTGCAGAGGAGACGTACACTGTGGAAACAGCTGTGCTGGGGGGGTGCGGGGAAGGCTTTCAACTCGTGCACTCAGCAATATGGAAATGAACCGTGCCAGCTCATGAGCATGGATAAATGCTTAGTTGCCTTTCCAACCACAAAGCAGCTTTCTATATTTGGCACTCTTTTGACATTCAGTAAAACAGACTGAATTTAATGCCGGACGACAGTGCCAGACTGTCTTCAGTTAAAATGAAGTGAAAACCTTAAGAAGCCGCTTTCCCCAGATCCTGTCGCATTTCTTTCTCCATCTTATATTCATGGTGAGTGGTTGGCCTGACTCCCCCTCAGGGCAGGACACCAGCCCAGCCTTGCTGGGCCAACTCAGTAGGGCCTTGATCTTCCCCAGGGCCCCGAGTCCACCCTGTACTGTATCTTAGGACATTCAGCTCAAGGTGCTTGTCCTACTGCCCGGTCACCAGGTGTGTGGAACACAAACAGCTATTTCAGGACATCTGGTCCCTTTAGCCAAGAGAAGCTGGTATCTTTGCTTTTTTTTCTGCCCCATTCCAGTACACAGGATTCAAATCCTTCACCCCGAGGACTCTGCTGAGCCTTTCTCACACCCCTTTGCTCCTCAGACTGGCCCATTCAGTGAATATTTTATTCAGGGCCCCCATGTCTCCAAGCAGTGAGATTACTGCAAAGAGGGACCCTGTCCCTGTTCTCCTGGAACCCAGGTTCTGGTTCAGAGAGAGACTCGTATGAGTGAGGTTTGTGTCAGTGCTGGTGAGGGAGAGAATTTGTGCCCCAAGGAGAAGGTTTGGGGCAAATGAGAATTCTCAGGCTGAGAAGTAGATGGGGGCAGTCATTTCAAATATAAAAAAGTGAATGAGCAAAGAATTGGCAGCATTAAATAGCTCAGGCTGACTTCCTGTCCTAGTTCAGTGGGATTACAGATAGGAAACCTGGTAGCTCCGAGCAGGACCCCAGACCTTGCTGGTCTCTATAGGACGGTGTATCCTAACTCCTTCAAATTGCTTCGAGATCTTGGCCACTGCTTGGCATTTACTCTGGTTCATAATTAGAATTTATGTATTTAAATTATAGCAGAATATGCATTATACTATAATATGTAGAAGAACGATATATATATGATGTAGAAATAAAAAATATGCATTATACTATATGCATCATACTATAATATGTAGAAGAATGATATTTATGATGTAGAAATAAAAAATATATATAGTTTATTGCTAAAAACTATCTATATCTATATCTATATATCTATATCTATATCTATATCTCATGTTGAAAAGATGGTCCCTATAACTGTTCCGAGGAGTAAACACCAAAGCCCTGGGGATGAAAGTGGAAAAAAAGTCATGAGTTATTTAAACACTAAGTTATCTGGTAATAGACAGTAATACTATTATATTTATAAGAGTATACGATTAATGTGGTTTAGGTAATTTAGGAAAATTTCAAAAACTGAACTAAAATTTTGAAGGGTTTGCATGGGTAGAAAAGATTAAGAGAAGATTCTGGAAGGCTTGAACAATATAAATAAACCACAGAAGTGGAAATGCAGACAAGTATTATATTCATTTGTATATTGCATGGAGAGTAGGGCATAATGGGGCCCCATGAATGATTATGGAAGTGGAGAGTCTTGGGAAGCCAGGTTGGATGAGAGCTTGGGTTCCGGATGGTGGCTGGGGAACAGAGAAGAAGGGACATAGAGGATAAACATTTTGAGGATGAGAGCAATAGGACTACTTGTGAGAAATTAATTAATTAATTAGGCCCTCACAATTCTGAAGTGATTTCACTACTCCATGAGGACATATAATTTCTTCTCATAGAATTTGTGTCAGGTTCTGCAGTGGTTCTTAATTCCACCAAAACAATATCCCATATTGTGACAATATTTTAATGACCCCTTTACTCTCCTCAAATGAAATTTGTTATTGACTTATTTGTACACATAATTCTGAAAATATCACCGTAATACTTTACTGAAATACAAAGGAAAACTCAAAGAAAGTGGTTAATATTAAAATATTTATTTTACTGTGTAGAAGCCCACATATGATTATGCCAGAAGATATAATGATGTGGTCAGATATACCTATATATAAAATGTGACAGCTACTAATGCAGACCCACATAGGTGTGTTGTGCTACTAACTCAAATACCACAAGTGGCCTGGCCTTCAGTGACAATTCTCCAAAATGGCGGGTGATGCTTGTTAAAGTCCTGAACAGAAGGAAATGTAGTCCTCCCTCAGTTATCCAGTAGTTGCAATACCAAGAATTCAAAGTGTATAAAAACCATGCAGAAATAGTTTGGTATGGATGTGAAACAGAGTCAAATTCTGTGCTCAAGAAATTATAAACAGATTTCACCTACAAGAGTCCACTGGCACTTTGGAAAGTCACGTGGGAAGTGGGACAACTTCTTCATTGTTAAGAGGCACTGTGGTACATTTACCATCTCTGGATCCCCCAACCATTAGATCAGAGATACTGTGAGAACTAAAAGTACCCCCACTGTTTCACAGCCCCAGAGGGTAGGTACTGCCCCCACTGGGAATGCTGGCTCTTAGGTTTCAGCCAAGTGACTCAAGGACTGTGACAGACAAGGAAGTTGGATGGGGAGGATTTGGACGGCAAGCCCAGAAAAGGAGTTGGCTGCAGAGCTTCCTTCCTGAGTCAAGCAGAGTCTTCACTTTCTTAAATACTTCAAATCTGGCTTTTCCAACCTGGTAAGACTTTTAAGTTCTGAGCCCAGGTAGAAAATAAAGTGATGAAAAAATATGATATTTTCTTTGGAATAAATGCAAACCCTTTCTGACTTATTTCCTTTAAATGCCAACAAATGCAGTCTGATTCCCTGCCCTCCGCATTGGCTCACTGGCAGGAATGTATTATGTCTTAAGAATTCAGGAGAGATCCAGTTCTAACGTGAATCCTTGAGACAATTTTCAAATTTAATTCTTGTTTTTCTTTAAACTACAGATATGATCTCATTCCATTTTTTTTCAGTTTTGTAAAGTATGCAATTAACATCTAATCCCTCTTGGCATTTGCATTCTGCACAATTGAATGTATTGAGCAGACATGCATGATTGTCTAGTATTATCACTGTGTGTTGCCTTCTGTTTGGGTGTCTTAAACAAATCGATAGGACTTGATCCCCTTAGAATACTTTCCAAAAGATTTTGAGCCATAGATTCCCAATTAATAATGATAACACACACATGCACCCTCTTTCACAAATATGAATGTAGTCTGTTTAGTTTGTAAATAGTTATTTGGCCCAAAGATTTTGGGAACATTTCAAATGCATGCTGATTTATAATATTCCAAGAACAAAAATCTGTTTGCAGTCTTATTCTAAGACCAGGTTTGTTTATTAGCCAACCAGACGTTATACTATTCACAGGACAGCAGGTTAGGCATTGTGAAGAAATCAGAAATGAACTAGACACTTTACATCCTCAAGGAGTCTGTCTGGTAGGGATGATAAAATCTTACATATAATATCATAAGTGGTGAACCATTGGAAAGGTAGATGGAATGCTGATGGAGTTTCTAGAATGAAATAGTACTTTCCTTTGAAGAAGGCTTCCTAGAGGAGCTGGAACTTTTAACTTGACCTTAAAAATTCATTACAATTTTGACAGGGAGGACACTTTAGATTTTGAGGAATGGCTTTCTAAGCTGAAATACATGCGAACAGAAGTTGTGTGTGTGTGTGTGTGTGTGTGTGTGTGTGCACGTACGTGCACGTAGGCTTCTCATCACTTAATAATATGCATCCCCCATTTATTGTCTGAGTATGATTAAGTCACTTTGAATAATTGGTAATACTATAAAGAAATCTCATTTGACATTGCTGCCTTTCTGAAAAAGTCCTCCAAAGAAAGAGCTAAATATAAGCTTTGCTTTTCTCCATTGAAGAATTCCCTTTTACAACTCCAGACCCTGGGATACCACTACCACATTTCAAAAGTCTGGAATGTACCTTTAACTATATTCACAGTAAAGTGCAATTAGATAGAAGGCAGATCTGTCAGGATTGTCATAAAAAGAGTTCGGTTGCTAAAGTACAGAAGTGTTCTTGTTACCACGTGTTTCCCATGTGCTAAGCTTGAGAACAACACAGAGCACTGAGCCAGAGTACGCAAGAGTCCTATGGTTCCATGCCTTGTCATTAGAGTATTTCCTGGGGCTTAAATCAAATTGCTTCTGCTTTCTGGTGCTGGTTCACACTTACTGTCCATCTCCCAGTTCTTTGGCCTCTACCTGTAACCCTCACCTATTGTCTGGAGATTTGACTAAGAGCAAGTTAAGTCAACATGAAATCTTGACCAAAAGGACACATTTGTTTCTTAGAGAGAGATTTGCACACTGTGTTCACTGCAGCTTTATTCACAGTAGCCAAGACAAGGAAACAACCTAAGTGTCCATCAGTGGATGAATGGATAAAGAAAACATGATACATACACAGAGGGGAATTTCATTCAGCCATAAAAAAAGACAGAAATCCCGCCTTTTGCAACAACATGGATAGACATTAAGGGTGTTATGCTAAGTGAAATAAATCAGAGAAAGACAAATACCGTATGTTGTCACTTATATGCAGAATCTGAAAAAGCTGAGCTCATGGAAAGAGTCTCCTGGGGATAGGAAGAGGTGGGAATGGCAAAATGCTTGTCAGATCATACAAACTGCCAGCTAGAAGTAAGTTCTGGGGGAACTAATGCACAACATGGTGATTATATGCCATATTATATTCTTGGAAAGTTGTTAAGAAAATAGATCTTAAGTTTTATCACTACACAAAAAAGCGGTAATGATGGGGGTAGGGAAATAGAGGTTATCAAATCATCACATTGTATACCTTAAACTTACTTATGTCATATGCCAATAATATCTCAAAAAAGCTGGAGGAGGTGGGGAAGGAGATGTTTGTCAAAACTAAATTATCCTATGTTGGAAATGTTTCTCTCTAATCTGAATGGTAGTTACTAATGGTATAGATTATCAATTCTATCATCAGGGTGTACATTCTATAAATTCAATTCATCAGGGTGTACTTCTAAGATTTGTGCATTTCACATAAGTTAATCCATCAGTAAACTAAAAATCTATTATCTCAGCCACTAAAATAGATATTGCCAATTTGGGTCTATCTTGGGACAATTTCGCAATGATTTGTGCATTTTCAAGCACTAGAAAATAAATTTTCAGAATTTTTAGTGTTTTTCTTCAGTATTCCCTTTTAAATTCTTTTTCAATTAGTTGATACTACCCTAGATAGCCAACAACAGAAGATTAATTATAATAACAGTTTGTACCTCTTCAAAATTATGAACAGCTCAGTAAATCAATAATTACTTCCACCCCCACCAGAAGTTTTTGAAACAAAAGGAGGGTGTGGCAGGCAACATTTCTGGAAAAAGAGGATGAAAATTCTCATTTCAAAAGCATTTTTTTGATGCTTCAGTATTTCCAGTATTTAAATATGAAGAGATTAATTTGCAACTGAATCATTATTTTGACCAATTTGTCATGTTTACCAGTTTGCATTCAATATCCTATTTTTCAGCCACTTCTTAAGCCAGTTTTACCATATTATCACCTGGTATCTATAGCTTTTGGTTAAAATTCAAACTGAAGTCTAGTGGTGAGCTAACAGGGTATAGAACTTACAGTAAAGCTTTACCATTAGCCATGTTCAAGCACTAAGAGAAACATTCCCTTCTAGGAGAGGGCTTTTGGAAAAATAAATTAAATTTGATGCCATTAAATTATAGCATTAAATCCATGATGTCCAGGACCTGTATGAAAATTAACTTTTAATAACTTCTCCCCCCAAAAACCAGCCAAGTTCACCATCTTTGATGGATTTACCAATAGGATGAAGTGCTTCTGAATATTATTATTATTATTATTATTAAAGGTAGACATTTAGCATGATCTGTTTTATTGAAACAGGACAGCTGGGAAGTGGTGGAAGGGCTGAGGGGAGAGATGAGTTACACCCAGGAGCCACCCATCCAGAAAGGATTTTTGCTGAAAAAGAGGAAATGGCCCTTGAAAGGCTGGCACAAGGTAAGACACTGGCCTTGGCTTCACCTTTATTTGTTTCCACACTACCCCATTCAGTACATGGTTCTTAGGCACTTATATTTAATTTGAATTTGAAAATTGGGACCAACAGAAGGGTGCTTGTTTAAATGGAATGTCTTAGTGAATTCTACTTTCTTCCCTACAGAGATTTTTCTATCTGGACAAAGGGATTTTGAAATATGCCAAGAGCCAGACGGATGTAAGTCTTCTCATTAATCAACTATGTTATTAAAGAATTCTGAAGGGCTAATTGTTGTCAGCTCATGGATGAGGTTGTACACATTTGGAGACTGCATTTCTCTGAACTGGAAACCATAGGGAGTAATAATAGTTCTTTCACATGGGCGAGAGGTTCTGCTCTGGGTTCTGAGTTGGCTCAATTCACCCACCAAGTGAAGGTGAAGGGTTCTTCTAAACATCCTACTAGGGATCCAGGGGTCTGTGTATGTCTTAGGGTTGGACTGAGGGGGTCCTATGGGTGGGAGAAAACATTTTCCCAGTGAGATAGCAGGAACAAAACATGGGACAGGTGTCACTTCACTATTACAGGGGCCAGGGGTTTTGGTGGAGAAGCCGCTTGATGAAGGGGAAACAGTTTCCTGTTGTTAATACTATGTAGACAGCTCACAGGGGCTGGAATGACTGTTACAACGACCCTGCCCCTGGTGTGGGTCCTCCTCTCACCCAGGACTACCCTCATCCTCTCTTGTTTCCCTTGACTCCTAGAGTGCTCATTTTGTAGGGCTGCATGTAGAAAACTTGGCATAATCCCTAACCCACAGTGACTTATCTTAGCTTCCTGCCCTTACTCTCCTTTTAAAGTCACTTCCACATGAATTTAGATACTAGAAACTAATTCTGTGGAAGGCAGTGCAGTTAACAGGTGATTTCATTGCTGTGGGAGTTGATCTGTGGGGCTTGCTCTCTTGCTTCCTCACTCACTCACTGGCTGTGCAAACCACTTGGTACTTAGCCCTCATAGGCTAAAACAGACAATGCATGTACAGTACTTAATTCACACTAAGTGCTTGGTAAGTCGTAGTTGTTGCGTTTATATTGGTGGATGTTGAAGGGGAGGCTATAGGGGAGGAGTGTCCGGGATGTTACTACTGTTTTTAACACCATGAACCTCAAGTCGCCCTCTTCTCATGCCTCTGCAGATAGAGAGAGAGAAGCTGCATGGCTGCATTGATGTTGGGCTCTCGGTAATGTCCGTAAAGAAGTCATCAAAATGCATAGATCTGGATACGGAAGAGCACATTTACCATCTGAAGGTGAGGCTGCTTCCCAGGATCCATCTCCTGTGGCACGGTTTCTTTATATTGCAAAAGGGATTGTAAGTTAAAGAACTATTGGTGATGCTCTTTGAATATTTCAAAAGATCCAAGCAACATGTAGAAGATCTTTGTTATAAAAGCATTTCTAACAGATGCTATTAATATTTGGGTGGGATGGGTCTTCATTGTGCAGGACTGTCTCACACAACTGCTGAAGGCTTAGCATCCTTGTCCCCCATCCCTCCAACACACATACCTTGATTGTGCCAACAATCAGTAATAAAAAAAATCTTCATGTCTCCAAATAACTCATTCCCCCAAACTGTACCACCTTTAGAGGAGAACCATTAACCATAGGTTCAAATTGTCTTCCTGAGGGATCCCTGGGTGGCGCAGCGGTTTGGCGCCTACCTTTGGCCCAGGGTGCGATCCTGGAGACCCAGGATCGAATCCCACATCAGGCTCCCAGTGCATGGAGCCTGCTTCTCCCTCTGCCTGTGTCTCTGCCTCTCTCTCTCTCTCTCTCTGTGACTATCATAAAATAAAAAAATAAAAATTAAAAAAAAAATTGTCTTCCTGAAATACAACATTTAATATTTAGTCTTACCGGAGCATCTGGGTGGCTCAGTGATTGAGTGTCTGCCTTCGGCTCAAGGTGTGATCTTGGGGTCCCGGGATCAAGTACCACACTGGGCTCCCTGCATGGAGCCTGCTTCTCCCTCTGCCTGTGTCTCTGCTTCTCTCTGTGTATTTCTCATGAGTAAGTAAATAAAATCTTGGAAAAAAAATTAATCTTACCACTTCAGGGATTCCATTAAAATTCTCATACTACAGTGAATGTCAAGAACTTTCCTCCTTAAGTATGGGCCTCCAATTTGTACCTCTGAAAGTGGTTTAACTAACCCCTTCTGCCCTCTCCCTGCTGGTGGCATAGATGGTTAAGAGCATGATATAAGAGCTTCAGAGGTCCCGATCTGTTTTAAATTTTTGCCTGGCTACTTACTAGCTATGGGCTTTTGGCAAATTTTTTTAATCCCCGAAAGTCTCCGTTTTCTCACTACCCTTCCCCAGAATGAAAATTATAGTGCCCATGTTGTAAGGCAGCCTGTAAAAAACTTGGCATAATGCCCAGCCTGCTGTAAGCTCAATAGTTTAGTATTTGTGTGTAATTATTAGGTGGTACTCAAATGTGAGGAATTAATTGAGAGGATGTTAAGATTCTTTTCTTACTTAGACAAATTACTTGGAAAATTAAGAATGGAGGCTGGGGGTTGGGAAAATGAAAGCATGAGATGATGAGCTCCGTGTCTTAAGATGCCCCAAAGCACATATATGGTGCTTACATAAATATATGCATAACAAATACGTGTGGTTGATTGATTGCACAAAATAGTCAAATCCATACTGTTTCCTGGCCTAAGCCCAGAGTAAAGCAGTGTTTCTCACCCTCAGCACTATTGACACAGGGTGCTGGAAAATTCTCTGCTGTGGGGCCTGTCCTGTGCATTATAGGATGTTGAGGATCATCCCTGGCCTCTACCCACTAGATATTGATAACAAGCCCCCTTCAGTTATAATAGCCAAAAAAAACATGTCTCCCATTGCCAAATGTCCCTTGGCTGAGAATGACCAAAAAAAAAAGAAAAAAAGAAAGACCGCCCCCCCCCCCTTTGTTTTAAAGGTCAGTCTCCTTTAGAATAGTTTCAATTGTGTCTCTATGTACTTCCAATGATGCTTAATTCTGTTTTGACATGATCAGGAAATAATAGGTTCTTGTTCATCCACTACTCCAGTTAAAAGTAATTATTAATTCCTAATTTTTAAAGAACCAGGGGGTGCAGCAGCTAGTAAGGATTCGTTGTTAGAATAACATTGGATACTAATATCATGAGAAACACAGTTTAATATTTCTCTGTGTTGATTTACTTTGTTCTGTTCATGTTTCTTGTTCCTTTGTTTGAATGTCAGCTGTGAATGTTAGTGTGGGTATGTGTGGTTATCTGAGGGTCCTCGTTGATAGCCTCTGAGTCAGGCAGTTTTTAAATGGTGGCCATCCAGTCCCATCATCTTATTTTATAGATGAGGAATCAGGGAGGACAGCTGAGAGGTTAAGTGGCTGTCCACCTATGGTCCTATAACTACTTGTGGGGTTGGAACAGAAGGCTGGACAGTTATTTAATAAAGTGCTTTTATTCCTCTACCTCATTTAACCAATAAAAAAATGGGTCAAGATGAATACTTTGGGCACCAATTTCTAAGGGATTCTGAGAGCAGATCAGTGCAAAGGATGATGTAAGATTCCTGTAAAATCCCTGCTATAACTGTATCTGGAAAGGAAATACATTTCGAGGACATAATTTAGGGGAAGATAAATAGGTATAAGTCTGTTTGTATTGCTTTTTCCTGTATATTATATATTCAGTAGCACCTGGAAGTGTTTTAAGTCCTGCATGTACTTCTTTTTTTTTTTTTTTTTGAACTTTTTAAAAATTGTTATTTATTTATGATAGTCACACAGAGAGAGAGAGAGGCAGAGACACAGGCAGAGGGAGAAGCAGGCTCCATGCACCGGGAGCCCGATGTGGGATTTGATCCCGGGGTCTCCAGGATCGCGCCCTGGGCCAAAGGCAGGCGCCAAACCACTGCGCCACCCAGGGATCTCCTGCATGTACTTCTAATCAACACAACAAGCCTAAGAGCCGACCTTACATTTCCTAAATTTCCTGACATCCTTGCTCTCAGCAGTGGTAGTAGTAAAGATTTAACAGATTGACCTGGAGTTTTCTTCTTAGAAGGGTTAGCATCCTTTTGGGTGATTTTAAGTTGCCACTTCATGAGTCTGTTCTAATATGTGGGTATCTATTGTTTTTCACTTTAAAAATATTAATACACCCTTGCACACACAAAACATTGACTATTAAGAAATATCCAGTGTATAGGTGCTTGTTATAGTCTTTCTAGTACTTTTATAAACATTTGAAATACTTTATATAATAAAAGTTGCTAGTTATAAACATTATTCTTTGTGGAAAGTAGACATTGATACTCATTTATGGAGAGAGTGGCTAAACGTTTGTGTAGGTGTGTTTGAAAAATCTTGGAAATCACCAATAATAGTTTTTCACATTTTTTCTCTATTTCCAAGTGCAGGAGAAATATGTTTTAAAATAGACTTCACATTCCTCAGCAATGTGTTCTTTGTCAAAGAAGATTAACAAGGTTAAATATTTTGGGAAGAATTTACGAATTTGTTCCAGTTCAGAGAAGATTAATCTGAAAAATCTGAATTATAAAAGAGTTTAAAAAGAAACATGGTGCTAATATTTTCAGTAAGAATAGGAAAGGTGGGGACAAGTAAATGTGGAAATGCTTTGAGACAGATAAATAGGAGTTCTAGTTCATTGTTTAATGGTTTGCTTTCTTAATAACAGCATGACAATTGGATCCTTTCATGGAGAGGCCAAATGAAGATTACAAAGACCATTATTATTCACCATTTCTTCCTCAAACTTGTTCCCATAGACCACCTAAATATGAACTAAGTCAATAAACTTATCTCTACATTTCTACATGTGCCAACATGTAAAGAGAAGGTGTCTCAATTTGATGAATAATTGCTCCTTTCATTGAGTGATGCTCTTGTTTCCCTCTTTTTACTATAATTTAGGTCAAGTCAGAAGAAATCTTTGATGAGTGGGTCTCCAAACTCCGCCACCACAGAATGTATCGTCAGAATGAAATCGCCATGTTTCCACATGAGGTTAATCACTACTTCCCAGGATCCACTGTCACAGACTCTGCACCTGGGGTCTTGGACTCCATTTCAAGTAGGAAGGTAAGAGTTTGCCAATAATTAATCTAAAAGAAGCGGGGGGTGGCTTGTGCAGGGGAGTCCCAACTGGGGGGCTTGTGGGGAGGAATGTGTTGGCCTTGCTGGTCAGAACCAGGGCCAGAGGAGTATCTGTTATCACTGGGACAGTAACTGAAAAACAGCACATAAGGAAGAATTTAATAGGGCCGAATGCTCCAGCTCTCCCTTGACCATTTTGACTTTGGTTTTCTTATTTGATTGCAAAATGCAGGATGTATGTTTATAGCCATGCAGGATTGCAAGATTTCTCAACATTTATATCATTATTTTGTCATGATTAGCATTTGACCAAAGA
Source organism: Vulpes lagopus (assembly GCF_018345385.1). Lineage (NCBI taxonomy): Eukaryota > Metazoa > Chordata > Mammalia > Carnivora > Canidae > Vulpes > Vulpes lagopus. Next base: position 38,160,745 of record NC_054836.1, on the reverse strand, counting down.
AGAAATTCAGGAGAGCAGCCCCAGGTATGAGAGCATGGTATGACCAGGCTGAGGTGACAGCCAGAGCTTCAGGTCTCTAGTGGAGTGCTTTGTAGGAGCTTCTTCCCCATGACAAGCAGATGGCTTCCATTAGCAACTAGCTCACTTTGTTGTCCTTTACCCTAAAGTGTTCCCACTGGGCTCTGTTTTCATTTATAACATGCTTTTGTCATCTGTGGAACAGCGTAGCAGTATATCAAAGCAGAACTCGATTCAAACTGGAAGCAATTTATCATTTTCTTGTGGTGGTGAGACACGAGTTCCATTATGGTTACAGTCTTCAGAGGACATGGAAAAATGCTCAAAAGGTAAAGTGACTTGAAACTTCTGCTTCTTTCTGTCATGGCTCTGAAATTTTGCTTGTTGAGTATTTACACCTCAGGTGAATTTCCCCATCACTGGTCTACATTTCCCTCCAGAGTTTGCTTCTGAATTTGCACTGGTGATGAATAAATGACATTCTCCTTGCAGAGCTTTACGTCTTCACCTGGGTGTGCATGCAGACAGGTTTCTTTTCATATTCTTTAAGTACCCAGGTGCGATTTCCATGAGGACCTACTAAATCACAGTCTCCCTGGGTGGTCTCTGCACATCTCTCTGTTTTTTTGTGTATGGTTTTTTTTTTTTTAAGTGCCAAAACTGACTCTAGTATATATCCAAAATTGGGAGTCATTGCTGAAGGTGAGTGGGTGAATCAAATGGAGATCCCCACGAAATAGGAGTTCTCTACTCTGGCTGCACACTATAATCACCAAAAGGGCTTTTACTTTTTGTTTGTTTTTTTATAGTAAGTTTATTTTTTATTGTTGTTCAGTTTGCCAACTTACAGAGTAACACCCAGTGCTCATCAAAAGAGCTTTTAAAAGGCAAGAATACCCACTCTCCATAAGAAGTTCGTTAAATTGGTCTGCACTTGGGTCCTGGCATCACTGATTTTCTAATTTCTCAAATGATTCTGATAAGGAATCGGGATTAAGAACACTTCTATCAGGAAGCTCAGTGTTCTCAACCCTAATTAGCTAAGAACCACCCAGGGAACTATAAAACAAAACAAGTCACCACTGGGATTGGGGATGTTCTGATTTAATTATCTCACGATGGGACTTGGACATATGGAATTTTAAAAATTTCCCCAGTTGAGCTATGATTGAGAACTACTATGAGAGAAAGATGCCAGGCATTGGCCTTGAAAAGTACATTTTCTCCTGTTGAATTCAGATACTATCACACCTGGGGCCGTAGAGATTTTGCCCTCCCAGTAAATGTCACTCAGTGAAGCTCCTGAGTGAGCTTCACTGAGTGACATTTTGGCACAGCTAGTCCTTGAAGTGCCATCTGTAGACCAGCGGCATTGGCCTGGCTTCCAAACTTATTTGAAACACAAATTCTCAGGTAGACTGGATCAGAAATTGTGGGTGGATCTCAATGATCTGTGGTTTAACAAGTTCTCCAGTTGATTCTGATGATGCCAAAGTTTGAGAGCCATTTGGGTCTTGATTTCTCAGTGGAAATAACCACTATCATCCAGTGAACATCAAATTAAGAACTATCTTTTGACTTAGCAACCAAGGAACTGGTGTGAAAACACTAAGGTGCTCTCAGGTCAATGTGCAGATGATCATCAAGGTCATCTTGATGGGTGGGTCTCGAGGACCCAAGGTGGGTCCCCGATTGACAGTTACCTTTAGAGACTAGTACAACCTTCATTTTTGTTTCATTTACTTGCCTGGAGTCCTGATAACACAGATGACGACACCCTATTATTGCAATATTAGAAATAATGATAATGATGATAGCTGATTTATTGAGTGCTTACAGTGTGCCAGCATCCTAAAAGCATGCCCCATATGTCCACTCACGATTGTCTCATGAAGGCAAGTGTTTAATTATCTCCCTTTCCCAGATGAGGAAACTGAAGACAGAGAAGTTACGTAATTCGCCCAAGATTCAGAGTTCAAGAAGTGTTCAAACCGAGGCAGTCTTGCCTCGGATTCTCCAAATCTGTGCCCTTAACCATGGCAGTTTACTGCCTCTTCTGTAAAAAATGAAATAAAATTTCATCTTTATAAAGATATAAATTGAAGAGTATAGCTAAATTTAAAAAGTAGCTGGCAAATAAAAATAAATAAAAAGTAGCTGGCCCTAGTGCAGGGAAACCTGGATGCCAAGGTAAGGGCTTATGAATCTTCCTTTTGCCTGTCTTGCACAGACCTGGCACACTGTCATGCCTACCTGGTGGAAATGAGCCAGCTCCTACAGAATATGGATGTTCTGCATCGGACATATTCGGCGCCGGCTATCAATGCCATCCAGGTCAGCCAGGTCCCTCTTCTGTTTGCATTCTGGCGTTTTTCTGCTTTCCTTTCTGCTCCCCAGCCTCGCCACTAACAGTGGGACGTTGTCCAGTCAGTTGCTTCAGCCAAACTCAAGGGGATGGAGGTGGTCACTTTGCTGTGCAGTTTTCTCTGTGGTCTGGTGGACCTTACTTTCTATGCTCTCTTTCCTGTTTTGAAACAAAGGGTGGAGCTTTTGAAAGTCCCAAAAAGGAAAAAAGATCACACAGGAGGTGGCGGTCCAGAGCTATTGGCAAAGATGCTAAAGGAATGCTACAGGTAACCATTGCTTCCCCTGCTCTCTGTGTCTCATGCTGGGGGCTGCTTGGACTCTGATAGGATTTTCCGTGGCTGTTCTTGCAAATACCCTGTGCAGAGAGAAATTCAATCACTTCGATTTTCTGCATGCTACAATAAGCATGTAATGGAATTGGGTAAGGGAAAAATGACACCAGGTGGGAGGGAGTACAGCCATTTCCAGGACTTCGGTTTCCCTTCTTTCATGCAGAGCCTGCCCGCCCTCTTCCCCACCTGCATGTGTGTTCTGACCCACCTCTTCTGATGCCAGTCAGTGGATTCACCATCCCTTGGAACCTACTGGCTGGAGTCTCTGGAAATGCGACATCCTGCAGACTTTCTTTTGCCTCTTGCCTCCAACCTCCCAAACCCCCATCAGGGCTTCACTGTGTTACGCTAGCCGCCGACTTCCCCAGTGCATAGCTAAGCCAGAGGCCAAGATTTGCAGCTCGGTCATTGCATATTAAATTGGGACATTGTTAGGGTCAAATAAATCAGAAACGTAATGGCTAAGTCATCTGTTCTACTCTCATAGACTCTGGTTCAAAGCACTTTATGGTTTGGACGTAAGTACTTTCAAAGTAAAGGGTGATTTGTGTACAAGCCCATGAGAAGTTAGTTTTGTAGAAGCACCAGATGCAAATTAAGAAAACATTTTAAACCTACCCACTGTTAACAACCCAGATACTGGATGATTATTGCCAGGAAGAAGGAATTGAGTATAAAGGAGAAAGAGCCTGGCAGCTTTTGCTGTCATTTGCAACCTAGAGCTTTAATGCTTCTATCATTTCCAGAAGAAATGTGGTTTCTCACCCATTTTTATTTTGCAAGAAGCCAGAGCAGGTTGCTGGAGAAAGTGTTTTCCTGGGTTTTCATTTATTTTCTTTGAACTTATCACCCAGTAGAAAGATTTACCTATAAAATGTTCTCCTACAGCTTTCTAATCTTAGTAACAAGATAGTCTAAGCAACCTACATCTGAAAAGAAATGTCTCCCTTTGGTGTCACTTCAGGTCCCTAAACCTTTCTCGGGCCCAATAAGACTTCATTCCTCCAACCCTAATTTGTCAACATTAGATTTTGGAGAAGAGAAAAATTATTCTGATGGCTCTGAAACCTCGTCAGAGTTTTCTAAAATGCAAGAAGACCTGTGTCATATTGCACATAAAGGTAAGTGAATATTCTTTGTTCTTGATATGTTTGATGAAACTGTCAGATGCATGTCTGGGTGTGGGATGTCCTTGGAGAGGGGATCTTGGTTGGTTCGTTTTCTGCTCTATTAAAGAAATAGAAATCAATCTATTAATTGATTTGGGGCAATCTAATTTTTATTTTATTTCCCTGGTAGTAGGGAATATATTAACACAAAGTTTCTTTTTTAAGCCCTTAGGGGAGATAGTGAGAGCATTAGGTATTCTTTAAAAGCTGAGGAACTCACATGCTGCTGGTGGGAGTATAAATTGATGCTTTTTTGGAAAGCAGTATGACATTATGTTTTGAGTTAAAAAAAAAAAATCTGCTTATCCAGCAATTCCACTTTGAAAAATTCATTTGTAGAAATTAATTTAAAACTTATCTGAATAAAGAGATCTATTGTAGCATTGTTTAACATATCCAAAATTAGAGAGATGTTCAACATCATTAGCTGTAGGGAAAGGCAAATTGAAGCTAGGATGAGGTATTCCCATACCCTTGTTAGAGCTCCAGAAAGATACAGTACCAAATGCTGATGAGGACATGAAGAAACCGGATCTCTCATATGTTGCTGGTGGTGAAGCAAGATGGTACAGCCACTCTGGACAGTGATTTGGTAGCTTTATATAAAACTAAACATCAGTTACCATTCACATTTCTGGCCATTTATCCTAGAGAAGTGTAAATTTAAGTCCACACAAAAGCCTATACATAAATGTTTAGAGCAGCTTAATTTGCATTAGCCAAAGATAGGAACAACCCAAATGTCCTTCAACAGGCACATGATTAAACAAACTATGGGACGTCCATGCAATGGAATACAGCTCAACAGGAAGGAACAAATACTGATATGTGTAGCTACTTGGATGGATCTCAAGGACAGATGAGTGAAAATAGCCAGTTTCAAAAGGGTTGCATAGTGTATGATTCTACTTATTAATACTTTTGAAGTGATAAAATTATAGAGAGAAGAGATTAGTGGTTTCCAGAGCTTAGGAAAAGGAAAAAAAATATGGGTGAATTATGAAGGGGTAGCAAGAGGGATCTTGATGGTAATGGAAAGTTCTGTATCCTGATTGTGGTAGTGGTTCCATGAGTCTACACATGTGATGAAATTGCATTGACCTGTATTTACACACACAGACCCAAATGAGAACATGTAAAACTAGTGGCATCTGCATAAGGGCTGTAGATTATGTCAATGTGAGTTTCCTGGTTTTGATATTGTAGCATAGTTCTCTAACATGTTACCACTGTGAGAAATGGGATATAGGGTACCCAGGACTTCTCTGTAGTATTTTTGCAACTTCCTGTGAATCTGTCATGATTTCAAAATACAAAGTTTTTAAACAGAAATAACCTAAATGCCCCAAAATAGGGAAAATGGACTGTTTAATGCAATATAATTATATGATAGAATAGTCAACAGCCACAATAATAAAAATAGCTTCCTTATATTGAACACATAGCTATTATGTCAGATATTGACTAAATACTTTACATGCACTATTTCAATTTTTTTAAAATTTTTATTTATTTATGATAGTCACACAGAGAGAGAGAGAGAGGCAGAGACATAGGCAGAGGGAGAAGCAGGCTCCACGCACCGGGAGCCCGACGTGGGATTCGATCCCGGGTCTCCAGGATCGCACCCTGGGCCAAAGGCAGGCGCTAAACCGCTGCGCCACCCAGGGATCCCACATGCACTATTTCATTTCATTCTAGCAGCAACCTGTGGAACAGATATTATTGTAATATTCATTGCACAGATAAGAAAGCCGAGGCTGGAAGAAGCTGGAAAACTTCCTAAATAAGAAAGTGGTAGAAAGTGGCTAACCTGAGACTTGAATCCTAACCTGCCTGGCCCCGAGTCTGTGCTCCTCACTTGGTGTCTCACCACCCTTATGGATGGGCTGGCCAGGGTTATGTTTATAGACATAGAAAGATGTTCACAACATATCATTGAGTAAAAATACAGCTCTCAAAACAGTGTATATGTATGATGCTGTTTGTACAGAAACTATATAAATCTGGCACGTATAGGTGTACTAAAAAGTCTGGAATGTTCTACACCAGCATTTTAATAATGGAGACTACAGTTGTAAGTGCTTATTATCTTACCATTTATCTTTTTAAAAAATATGGTAAATTTATCATTTTTTAAAGAGGCAAATGAGCTTAAAAGTTTTAAATGGGAGGGCAGTAGGGCACCTGGGTAGCTCAGTCAGTTAAGTGGTAGACTCTTGATTTTGGCTCAGGTCATGATTTCAAGGATGTGAGATCAAGCCCCATGTAGGGCTCCACACTAGGCATGGAGTCTGCTTAAAACTTTCCCTCTTCCTCTTCATCCTCTCCTCTTACACAAAATTTTTTTTAAAAATGAGAGGACAGTGCTTGAAGTAAAAGGAAGGAAGATACTGGCTCTGCTCCTTTATTCCCCTAGCCCTGTGTTTTTCTTCCATGACCTGATTCTTTCAGCTTGCTTTTCCCTTACCCCACAAACATAAAACATGGTGGTTATGAGGAAACCATTTCCTGTTCTTTACAAACCTCTACCTCAATCAAACTCCCGTCCTAGTTGCTGTCAGAACTTTGTCAGCATTTATGATGCAGTTGTAGGGTCAGTCTGTTAAAGGAGAAGAATTACCTGCCTCCAGCCTTTCAAAGCTCTTCACGCAGGCCTTGTGTGTTCTCTAGTATTAAAGGATCAATTGTAATTAGGGTGTTGTATTTTAGGCTTTTTGGGAGGAAATTCCTGAAAAAGAGCATAACTTTTAAATAACATGAACTGCCAGGGCACCTGGGTGGCACAGTTAAGTATCCAGCTCTTGGTTTTGGTTTGGATGGTGATCTCAGGGTCATAAGATTGAGCCTCGAGCTGAGCTCACACTTAGCAGGGAGTCTGCTTGAGATTCTCTCTCTCTCTCCCTCCTACCTGTGCTTGCTTGCTCTCTGTTTCTCTCTCAAATAAATAAATAAATAAATAAATCTTTAAACACACACACACACACACACACACACACACACACACACACACACACCAAACCACAAACTGTCTTTTTATAAACAAGAAGAAAATGCATCTCCACAGCAAGGATATCCTGACTTTTACAATTGAAGAAGCTGCTCCCTCAGCAGAGAGAGAATGCCCATATTGAGTCAATCCACTGATTCTGTCCTCCTGCGGAGGGCTCAGCCTCACAGACTGTCTATAATGGGCTGTGGCCAGATGTTTTGCCTTTCAGGCTTTGTTAGAAACAGCTGGCTGCAGAGCCAGCCGCATACCTGGAGTAGGTCAAGATTTGAGCTCCGAGAAAGGCCCAGGTGCACTTATTCCCCAACAGCCTTTGCCCCACAGGTTTACGGACTCAAATTCCACAGGGAGCCTAACAAGCTGTGTTTCAGTGCTGTGGCTCTAAAGTCCACTTGCGTAGACCGAAAGATCTCTGGGAGTCGCTTTTACACAAGCTGTGACTCAAAGGCCTCCTGGAATGGAGTTACTCCTCAGTCCTGTGACCTCGCGTGCTTTCTCACTTCCATACATTCAAACTCTAAAAAAGCATCTTGACCTTTCTTCCTGCGTGAGGCTGATCGGGTCACGGTCGGTTTTTATTGTACTTTCTTGACTATATGACTAATCTATTGACTGTGATTCCAGAGCAGATGTACTCAATGTAGGAATTCCACTGCTGTTGTGACATAGTCTGTGTTGCCTACTTTTTCTTTAATTTGTTAAATGTATGTGAATTCTGTTTTGTAGAAGATTAGATCCAAGGTAGACAACCAATTCATACCCATCATAGTTGAAAAAATCCCTCATATATCATAAACAGAATTTGATTTTTATGGTATATCATTGAGTTTTCGTTGGTTCATGTGTTTGGCTTTGCGTGTATGTGGACACACATATAAGTAAACAGAGAACAAAGAGTACTAAAACTTTAAAGTCATTAAGGAATTTACATTGCATATATTAACATTCACATTTCTCCAAATATATTTCACTGAACACTTTGCCCATAAAATGCTTTTAAAAACAAAAGAGTTACAGGATTAAAAATGTTTGGAAAATACTGCTGATTATGGCTCCCTTTGAATTTACACAAGAATAGTAAATATTAAAGGCCCTGAGAAATCCTGCAGCAGAGAAGTCTTAGCTTTAAGTCAGTGATTTTCAATGTATTTAGAACATTTTCCCCCACTCCCCAGTAGCTGTTGATACCCAGGAACTAAAGTTCTTGAGAGGGGATCCCTGGGTGGCTCAGCGGTTTAGCGCCTGCCTTTGGCCCAGGGTGTGATCCTGGAGTCCTGGGATCGAGTCCCACGTCAGGCTCCTGGCATGGAGCCTGCTTCTCCCTCCTCCTGTGCCTCTCTCTCTCCCTCTGTCTATCATAAATAAATAAATCTTAAAAAAAAAAAAAGTTCTTGAGAAACATAATGCAAGAACCATGGTAAATAATAAGCCTTTATGGAGCTAACCCTCTGCACCACCTGGGTTAGAAGATAGGCATTCATTCTGTTAGGACTAGCTGTGAAATTTTCATCTCGCCAGTTAACTTCTCTGGGCCTCGGTTGCCTCATCTGTTAAATGTCCTAAAGTAGTTCTTCTGACTTTTTGGTCTCAAATTCTGCAACTGTTTTCTGTGACTGATTATTTTGTTCTGGATAGGACGAATTCATGCTGTTGCTCATTGTTACATGAAAGTTTTAGGAGACAATGTTCTATTCCTAGCTGAAACAGGAATGGTTGAGTATGGTGAGCAGTTATAGGGAGGGAAAGGACTAGGATGGGACCAGGATCCTATATGGAAGTGGGGCATTTGCATTCTACTTTGAAAAGAAACAAGGATAAGTTTAATGATACTTCCCTGAAGATATTTTCAGTAAGGGAAATCCTCATTTACAAATGAAAAGGTTAAAAGTAGAACAAAGTTAAAAACTGTATTCCGTTATTTGGTATTCTTTTGTTCCTGATTCTTTTCCTGTGTTGAGTTTTAATTGTTTCAGGATCATTTTCTGAACTGTTTGGAGTTTCTGGAAATATTGGATAAAAAGCCAAGCATGTCACAGTGGTATCATTTCCACATATTAAAAGCTAGAAGACATACAGAATCTAAAGAAAAGCCAGATCATTTATCAAACATAATTTAGAATTCAGTATAAAACTCTACTGAGCAATTGTATTTATGTAAATCATCACAAAATAAGTGGGACCGTTTAATCAGATTATGTAATGCATCTAAATGAAAGAACCATTGGGTACAATATCAGAAAATATTTTAAAACCATGGGTATTTTGTGAGGTTTGAAAATTAGAGGAAGCAGATTACAGAAGACCAAACCACTCTGGATATATTTTGGGTATGTTATCATTTTAAAGAAAATTCACCAAAATGTGCTTTTCATTAAAAAGAGAGAAAGAAAAATAATCAGTCCTTTTTTTTTTTTTTTTAATAATGAGTCCTACTGTGGGTTGGGCATTATACAATATAGCATGTTTTCTCATTGTTTCCTTAGAGTACTCATGAGATGTGGGCATTATCCACACATAAAAGATATGGAAACCGAGGATTTGTCCAAAATCAAAATGGCAACCAAGTGGTACAAGTAGGATTTTGGTTCACATTTGCCTTATTACAAAATGTCTTTGCCTTGGACCATACTGTCTCCATAAAAGTGCTGTCTTCTGGTCTTCCCCCAGACCTTATTCTTTTGTGATGAGGAGAAACTGCTAGAAAAGGAGCACATTAAACAGTAGAGCTCAGGCAGACTGAGAGTACAGGTGTCCTTTAGTACCTCCTTTCACCATCCATCCATGCTAACTATACTCTTACCATCTAACTTAATAAAAGAATACCATGGAAGACTGTGGAGATGGGAGAGGTAGTGGTCCGAGAGGCTTATGGCATTCCATTCTGTCTGTATCCCACTGTCTTAGTACAGTGAGGGGGTCTGAGAAACAGCTAAAGCCTGGCTGGGAAAGATGAGTAAGCAGAGATGCCATAATTGCCTTTCCATATTTGAACACCGCATGAATGAAGAGGTAGTTCTACTTGACAATGAGGAGACATTGAGGGGAATTTTGACTTGGAAACAGGAGGACTTCCTTCCCCACAGCAGTCTAGGGGCAGAGCGAACTGCTTTAGGAAATAGCAAGTGCTCTGAGAAACATGACCCAAAACCACAGGCAAGGGAGTCTGGAGACAGAGAGGAGTTGGCCATCCTATACCGTAGGTGGCCTTAGTGATCTTGGGGGTTCTTTGCAGCTCTGAGCATTGAAGATTTTCTGTGTGATTTTATTTGCTGTTGGATATTCACAGATGTGATACAGTCATTTGGATCTTTCTATTTTTGTAAGTTTTTTGTTGTAGTGGTTTTTCTCTAGCATCATTTAGAAATTAGTGAGAAAACATTGTGTCATAGAGAATATTCCTCACCTCTGGGATCCTGTGTCTTTAACGATTTATATAAATATGGTCTCCCATAAGCAGCCTCCAGCAATCATTCTGCATGTACTGGATCCTTAGGCTGCTGTGAGTGACTCTTTTGATGCCCTCTGAGTGGGCCTAAACAGTCATTTAAGAAATCCAGTGCATGGCAGTTTGATCATCCAAGCTCCTTTGTCAGGTGGTTTAGAAAGCAATTTACATCTGAAAATTAAATATAGTGACTATATGAGTTTCTTTCTGCTTATTTTATGCTCTCTCCAATCTTGTCGGCTATCCATTTTGAACCAAGCAGTGTAGATACTGCCAATTTTAAATGGAATCTTCTCATCAAGTGGGAGACCTTCCTTTACTGCAGGCTGTCTAAGAGCCAGAGGAATTGATCTGGTAAAGTGACAGCCAGATGAGTGCCACATTTACTTATTCTAGAGCAATAGACATGACAGCAAAAGAAAGAAAGAAAGAAAGAAAGAAAGAAAGAAAGAAAGAAAGAAAATTAAAAAAAATTCTTTTGTAACTAAAGTGACCAATGTTCACTAGCCTTATTGTGGGGATCATTTTGCAGTGGACACAGAAATCAAAATCTTTATGGTAAACACGAAAACTCATATAATGTTAATATCAATTATACCTCAGTTTAAAAAAGAGAAAAAATGGACTGTAATACCAAATTAAGGACACTTATACCAAAAGACAAAAAAAACAAAACAAAAAAACCCCTTGGCAGTGAAGAGAAATTCCCCACCCATCCTCAGCTGGGTATGGGTATCCCATAGAGCATGTGTGGGTGAGAGGAGGGGGTGCCTATCTAACAGGATGTGAAATGTTAATTGTGGGGCTCATTGCTCCCCAGCTGAGGCTGCTCTTCCAACTGTTGAACAGATTCTGGTCAGTCCCTCCTTCATAGAGCCTGTATCCTGCATCCAGTTATTTACAAATGTTGTCCTGGCAAAAGACCAACGTATTCTCCTAAAACTCGTGCCCATATTTCAAATCACCATCACTCTCACCCTTGTGTGTTGCTTTTATCACCATCACCATTATTATGGCAGCAACATTTATTATTTATCATGTACTACGCATTGGGTTAAGTCTTATACCTGCATTATCATATCGAATCCCCATAGCCATCTTATAAATAAACGCAATCATGACCCCCATTTACAAATGAGGAAACAGGAGTCCAGGAACAGCAGATGTTTGTCCAGGGTCATGTGATGACTCAGTGATAGAGTTGGGAGGAATCCAGGGCTGGTTTGGAGCTCACACTTGCTCACTCTGCAGTGCTGCCCATTATTTTGCTCAATGGAATTGTTTACATCAAAGAGCTAAGTGTGTTCCATAGACATTGTTAGGAAATTTTAGTAACTATTTGCTTTGAGCACCTACTTACCCTGTGTTCTGTTCACAGAAGAAATAAATTGTGCTTAATAAACTAAGGAAAGTGTGTGTGTGTGTGTGTGTGTGTGTGTGTGTGTGTGTGTATTTAAACAAATTACTAATTTGTGTGATGACTTTACGAAGACGGTCTAAATCCATCCCGGAACATGACAACCTCAGACAAATTCAGCAACAGCTTATGGAGAGATGCAGCTGTCCTTGTGGCTCTGGAAATGAGGGAAGTAAGTCAATAATGTGTATTTAGTTTCTGTGATACTCAATCGGCCACTCTTGAATGACAGTGCCTCTAAAAATGCAAGCCTGTGGAATTCAATAATACACCAGGCCATCTGAGAAGAAGTATGTCTCTGCTTCTTCCTTCTTCCTACCTTTCTAAAACAAAATATATTAAAAGAGACTGGAAAGATATTATTCAAATGTGATATCCACGATAAGTAAGTTAGATGGCATTTCCCCATCCCTAGGAGATAAGTCATACAAATGTGATCAAAATTTGACGAATCTTTTCCTGTATATGTTAGCGGTTTTTAAAAACGTTGGTGCCAGCATCTGAGTGCGTAGCAGTGCTAAGCTCTCATGTACGCGAGGGCTCACGGAAGTGAACAGAGTAGCTGAATGCCAAGTATATAGCTGGGTGGCGGATTCTGGATCAAGCAGTTAGAACCCTAACAAGACTGTAGGCCACACCCTAAAATAATTTCAAATGTACAGTGAAGTTGCAAGAATAATACAAAGAACTCTCATCTATCCTTTAACCAGATTCATCATTTTTTATATTTTGCCACATGTCCCTTACCTACCTCTTTCTACACACACCCTAGATGTGTGCACATGTGTACATATTTATTTTTCTGAACCGTGTGAGGGTAAGAATCATCCATCATATCTTTTTTAAGTGCCTTTGTACTGTAGTTTCTATTTCCTAAGAATAGGGATAGTCTGCTACCTAACCACAGCGTAGTTATGAACTTCAGGAAATTTAATGTTGAAGCAGTACCTTCATCTCTTCTATCTTCTGTGTTCAGGTGTTGTCAGTGGTTCCAGTGTCCTTCAAAGAGCGCTTTCCCCTTCAATCCAGGATCTCCCCTGTGATCACGTATTGTGTTCATTGTCATGTCTCTTCTTCAGTTTCTTGCATTTGGGAATAGTTCCTCAGCCTTTTTCTTTGATGAAATTGATGCTTTTGAAAGGTACAGGTCAATTTTTAAACATAAGAATGTTCCTCACTTTGGAGTGGTCTCTCCCTGGCTCGGGGTACAACAAAAATGAAGGTGTTGTATTTTTCTGGCTATTACATCTGGAGGCACAAAAAGCCCAATTGAGCCTCCCTGGTGATTCATTTTGGTCACCTGGTTAAGGTGCTGTCTGGTTTCTTGGTTGCATTGTCGCCATGACTCCCCAACAACCAATAAGCTCTGTTTGCAAACATTTTCAGTCTTTGGGGATACAAACAAAACTAAATACTGATAATTGAGAATCCAGAAGTGTTCTTTCCAGTGTCCAAATATCTTGAGAAGTTATAAATTCCTAGAATTGTATAGTGGGCAGGAGGTTTGGAATTGGTCAATGTATATGCTAAAATTAAAAATGTTAAATTTTTAAATAGACTTTATTTTTTAGAGCAGTTTTAGGTTCATAGAAAAATTGAGCAAACAGTACGGAGTTCTGAATGTCCCCTCCACCCACCCTACACAACCTCCCCAACTGTCGACATCCCACCAGCGTGGTCCATTTGTTATAGTCAGTGAACCTACAACAAAGCATTGTTATCATCCAGAGTCCATAGTTTAAGTTAGGGTTCACTCTTGGTGTTGTACATTCCAGATGTGCTATTTATTTATTTATTTATTTATTTATTTATTTATTTATAAGATATTTTATTTACTCATGAGAGACACAGGGACAGAGGCAGAGCCATAGGGAGAAGCAGGCTCCCCCTGGGGATGTTGAGGCGGGACTCAATCCCAGAGTCCCCCGGATCATGACCTGAGCCGAAGGCAAATGCTCAACCACTGAACCACCCAGGTGCCCCAACCAGATGTGCTTTTTAAAAGTCAATTTAGAATGTCCATTTGCTATACTATTCAGTTCACTATTCAGGGCCGTTACTTTTCTACATTTTTTTAAAATAAGAAATACATGTGTTGTTTTTAATAATGCCTCTTCCTTTACTCCTTTTTATAATGATTATATCTTTATAGTTTACTTCGCTTTAAGGTCAGCTTTTAATACCATATCGACGGAGAGAGAGAAGCTGAAGCAGCTGATGGAACAGGATGTCTCCTCCTCCCCCTCTGCCCAGGTCATTGGCCTGAAGCGTGCCCTGTCATCCGTAAGTTGCATGTTTGTGTCACAGAAACACTTGACAACGTGGCCAATCTCATGAATTTTTTTAATATTTCCCAACTCCATGGTTGTATTTGAAAATTCATGAAAAAGCCAAACAAGTTATCTAAATTCTATTTTAACCTTTTATCAGATCTGCTAATTCTGAACACCAAAACCGAGCCTATCTCAAGTCTTAGTAGCTAGTATTTCACAGAGCATTAGATGCTTTAAGTTTGGTTTCCTTCTGTTTATCTTGATTTTTAGTTTCTGTAAAGTGTTTGTTGTGCGTTTGTGTGGGCCTTACAGACATTTGTCTATTAATACAAAATCCAGCGGTTTGGAGATATCCGCACCTAAGACTTCTCAAGCTTAGATTGACTTTGCAAATGACAGCAGAAGGCAATTTTAAATTCACTCTTATCTTCTCTGCTGCCCAGCACTGATCCTACTTACCACTCTTTCAAAGTTACTTGGAAGTCATTTGATTTGATTTGGTAATATAAAACATTTAGCTTCTTTTTCCTGCATGGGCACAAAGAGATGAGTCATAAGGAATGTCAGATAATCATTGTGTTTTCATAACAGAAAACTCACTGTCAAGCCTCAAATATTTTTCAGTAAGCCCTTCTGTTATTCACTCTCTCTGCTTTTTTCCTCTTGATTCTAGCTGGGCTCCATTCAGGCGCAGTGTCCTAGGACTCTGCTTTGAACAGCTGGCATTGTTGTCTGATTGTTCACTCTGTATCTGTCGAAAATCTGGAGAATTTTAAAAATAACATATTTATTATGTTATTTATTTATATATTTATTTTATTTTATTATGTTATTTTATTTGCTCCAAATCTTTGCTTGTCCTTTGGAATCCCTACTGTAAAGAGAGAGTATGCATGCACTTGTGAAATTACCAGCTGAAGCAATCCTGAACTTTTCAGTTAGGGTTAGGTTAGGGTGATGAATTTTAGGATCTTGTTTTCAGGGGCTGATTCAGGCTTTGAGAGAACTAGAAAATATCCGTTCATCTTTTCGATTCATCATGTTACTGAGAAAAGAAATGATTTTGGTGTGACACTTTAATGAGAAACATTACGAGTAGTACATATTTGTTGTTGAGAAATACTTAAGGAATATTTACTCTGTTGACATTCCAAGTGTGTTATCTTTGAAAGAAATAAAAAATAGTGTGGACTTATTCTATGCAGAGAGTCTTAATGTTGCCAACCCTGAGAAGTTCTGGGTTTTCTAAGGTCAGGGACAGAAACACCCTCTTTTAGATTGCAAGGGACAGCCAGCTGCACACTGGGTGCTTTTGGGTTTGAGAGAAGTGAGGTTATTGTTTTGTTTGTTTTTTTAAGTTTATTTTTTAGTGCTACAAAGCATGTCTTATTGTTCCCAGTAGGTTGACCATTAATACTTTCAGAAGATACTTCTGATGGGCTCCCACAAGTCCCTTTCACGGGGGTATCTTCCTCTCCCGTGCCCTCCTCCTTTGGAGGTCTGGACGACTCTTCTTCATCTGCTTGTCTTATAGAGGGCATAGTATCCTTAGGCCAAAGTCATTACTCTTCTAAGGAATTTATTCTCTCCCATGTTCAGATTTTGGAAACTTAAGATATAACAGAATGACTCTTTCTTTCCTTTTTTTGGCTTAGATTCTGGGTTAGATTCAAGACCTGTCTTCTAAAAATAAAAATGTTAGTGTCATCTCAGGGCTATCAGAATGGATGTGTTTGTGCTGTATATGCAATCTTGGTATTCTTCTTTCATCTGCCTATTACAAAGGAAACAGAAGCTGCTGAAATAATACATTTTCCAGGCCATGCTAAGATTCTAGCCACCTATGCTAAGATAACCAGCAAAATGTTAGAAAAAAGTGAGTACCCCACAGAGATTGTTACATGTAGTTGTGTGAATTAAGGACATTTACTCAGTGTTTCCTAAATGATCCTCAAGAATTTCCAAATAACCCGTTCCATTCCTAGGCATTAAAAAATAAAACCAACATCTTGTTTGAGATCCAGGCAGCAAATCAGACAGTGCCAAACCATTCCATGGTCTCAGCAGGTAGATCCTGTGGGCACTAATGGATGGGAAAGGATCCAAGCTTCTTGGAAGAGAGCCTGGAAGACAGATAGACAGATCTGTGTGCGGGCACCTGAGGAGCTGACTGTGGGAGTGTCTGGGCGGACAATCAGGCACACTTGTCCCTTTTGAGAGAAAATCATTTAGAAACATCTTCCTCTACCTTCCAGCCAGTTCCTTTCCATTTGGGAGGTTGGGAGAGGGAATCTGACCTGCCCAGGGCATAGGTTTACATGTGCTCACATCCCTTCCTGCATTCCCAGGGCCTGGTCCTTAACCTTTACCCAGGTAAGTGAAGGTGTGTTATTATTGTTGTTTTCAATAAAAATGTCGTAGGCATGAAGAATGAATAAAACAGTCATTACCTATACTGGGAAATAAAATTAATCCTCCACAAAACCTTACTTCCAAGCATACTTCCTAAGATCCAGTTCAACTGGTATGAAAATTAAATAACATTAAAAGATGTCCAATCATAAGGGGTGGGAGCAACGTCTTCTTTAAAGATGAGAAACACATGGGATCATAAGGAGGGAGCTGGGGAGGGGGCAGGGCCACGAAGCCACTGGCCCTAATGCCAGCTGAACATGCTGGAGATTTCCTTCTCCACCTGAAGGAAAGCCTTACCAACCCCTGCTTCCACCTGCAGAAGTGAGAACTAGAAAACGGACATCACTTCCAAAGTTTAGGGTCTTTGATCTCAGGAGCATCCCAGAACCAGTGTCCTGTGGGATGATATTCAAGAAGATCCAGGAAGTGCCCCTACCTAGGGCTCCGTCCCACTAGGCGCACTGCTGTGCTTTTCCACTACATGTATTTATTAACAGAGCCCCACTATTTTTAACATGTTCCAGGCCCTAGCACAAAACACAGACCTTAAAGAACGCTTATGCAGAATCCATGCTGAGTCTCTGCTCCTCGATCCCCCTGCTGCTGCCAACTCGGGTGACAGTCTGGCAGAGGTGGGTAAGGCTTCTCGGCTGGGAATGTTTCCACGACCGCCGGCCCCTCACCTGACACCCTCCGTTGGTCCCTCTGCACCTGTTTCCCCCTGCGGAGGGGGAGGTGGTGCTCCCATCTCTGGCCGCCCCCCTCCTCCCGGAGCTGCCTGGGAGCCCCCCTCCAAGGCTTTCCTGAGTACCTGCTAACTGCATTATTAAATGCTCTTCCCCCCAGAAGTCTTCTTCCTTTTGTATTTCTTGCCCCCATTCCTCCTAAGTATCATCTTTTTATTAGTTACTACCAGAGTGGAAATGCAGGACAAACATTTTCTCCTGTTCCTTCTGAAGCATCTTCATTTTCTCTGCCCTGCGGTATCCCAGAGTCCCCGCCAGCATTCTTTGCCCCCCTCCTCTTTGCCCCCTTCCATGAGATCCCCTCTCCCCTCTCTTTGTGGCTGTTCCCTTCTTCTTCTCCTGTGATTTATTTTTTCTTTTCAAAGCACGGCTGTACCCTGTGAGGGGGAAAAAATACTGTGTTACACTTGAAGACTTTTGGTCAACCAGTAGGATGTTAAAATGTCTTTTCTCAAAACTCAGGATGTTTACACAAAATGTTCTTTGCCTGTGTTTAAAATGAGAAACTGCAGAAAAGATAGAAGTGGATTATTAAAAAAATAAATAGAAAAGGATAATAAGGCTTGAAACTGTTTTTGGCTATCATATGTATGTGCCTGCCTCAGAGATGCTAAATTTTTCATTAACTTATTAGACTGAGAGCACTTAAAAAGAAGGAAGGTGATGTACCAGGCGCGTGTGTGTGCGTGTGTATGTAAATTTTTAAAAGGTGTTTCTAAGGTTGAAGCTTAATCCTTCTTCCTCCTTTTCCTGTCCTCAAAGAAAGCCAAACCCCCACACACTACTTCACTCTGCGGGAAGCCACGTGTTCAGGCACTGAGAAGGGTAGTGGCTGAAATCAGCACGGTGGTCAGCAAGGCCTGGGCACCCACAGCCCGTGGACCACAGGCTGGGCCACAGGCCAAGGGACCCTCTTCTCTGTCGAGGAACCTACCCTATCTCTGCAGAGACTCCCAGGCCACTGTTACTTCCGAGACGTGTCAGTGGTTGACCATGACATTCCTCGCCATGCTCACTCCCCACCAAAAGATCTTTTCAGTCACTTTAGCTCAGCTCTAAACCGAATCATCTTTAAAAAAAATATATTTTATTTATTTATTTATGACAGACACAGAGAGAGAGAGAGAGAGAGAGAGAGAGGAGAGAGAGAGGCAGAGACACAGGCAGAGGGAGAAGCAGGCCCCATGCAGGGGGCCCGATGCGGAACTCGATCCCAGGTTTCCAGGATCACGCCCTGGGCCAAAGGCAGGTGCCAAACTGCTGAGCCACCCAGGGATCCCTTGAATCATCTTTAGAGCAATCAGTGTGACCCAACATCCCCAAGTGCTGTGGGCTGCCACATGCCATGGCGCTGGTGGCAGGGGGGTGGGGTTCGTGTCTGTTTCCAGGCAGTGCTTGCCTTCTCAATAGCATCACCACCTCATTATATTCACCCGTGTAAGCAAGGTGATCCCTCATTTATGATTCTATGTACTTGGGGCTATTTGCATTTGGGAAAGGAAACCAGAATCACAGGTCTTTTAAAATGTAGGTTTTTAAACTGATCTAACAAGGAAGGTACGTGAAGGCTTAAATGTCCTTGAGGAGGAGTGGTAACATCGCCCAAATTCACACTTTCCAAAACAGCCTTCTGGAATCTTGTCGATGGAGTGTTCTCCTTGCTGTTTCCTCTTGCAGTGATTTTCTGATCTCCATGTCTTATCCTGCTTTTACTGAGTGACTCAGGCTCACTTTCCCAGAAAGGGAAAAGCCATTCTTGTCTTCAGGAAACCAGAGAGGGAGTGGAAGTGGCCGCCCCAGAGCCTAAAAATTCCATTCCCGTTTATTTTTCTTTGGTGGCTCAGATACCCCAAGCATTCCATCAGGGAATGACAGTCTCCACAGTGGGATTGCTGTTTTCTGTGTTTCTGTTTTCTTCCCTTACCTCTGACCTCTGAGTTGTGCAAATTACCCATCTGTGACATTGAACCTGGCTCCCGGATTCTAGAATCTCCCCCTCTCCTGTCAGAAATTACTCCCACATTATTCTATTAAGTTCTCCTGTTCTGTGTTTCTGAATGTGAAAATTTAATATGATCAACACGTTAGTTTTTATATTATTTTAGGTTTCATATGAAAGGCTAAGTGACTTTGGGGGATAACATTCTACCAAATCTATAGTCCATTTAAGAAACTAAGTAGGCAAGGACTTTAAAGAAACATCTGAAAGAAGGGAACTTCTTTTAATTGCCTATCTGGTTGCTATATTCCATATGCAGTTGAATGCATTAACTCACAAAATTCTAACCACAGTTCTTTGAGGTAGGTGATGGTAGTCTCATTTTCGAGACAAGGAAATCAGAGAGGTTAAAAAAGCTACCCCCAGGGCACACAGCTAGTAAGAGACCTAGCTGGAACCTCAGTCCCCATCTGATGAGTCCGAAGTGTTTTCTCAATAGTCTCACACTCCTGCTATATATTGAGGAATGTGCCAGGCCAGAAAATAAGACAGAGTGAAGCTCCAGTAGTGAGAATATTCTGGGGATGGTGTGAGAATGGACCAAATAACTATCTCAGACATAAACACTATTTCATATAAAAGAAACAAATATATGATAGAAGAGACTAAAAAAAAATCAATGGAGAAGAGATGGATTATTCAATAAATTCAGTTAGCACAGCTCAAAAGCAATTTGGAAAGCAGTTTAAATCTTCCCATTGCACACTAAAATGAATCGCTAGTGAATTAGAGTTAAATATAAAAACTCAAGCTGAAATAGATCAGTTTAAATATTTATCAAATGGCTGGAGTAGGGAGGACTTCCTAAATTTGGAAACAATAGAAAAAATGCAAAAGAAATGTTGACTAGATCTGATTGGTTTTTTTTTAGGGAAAAATTTGTGTGTGAAAAAATAAGGAGACAAATCATAAACTTGGAAAAATATTGTCAGGAAAAATGACAGGTAATGCCAAATAAGTGAGCATGTCTTTGATATGTAAGTAATTAATAAGTAATAACAAGCAACTGAAGACCTCAACAAATGAATGAAAAAAAAAAAAAAGACACAGTTCACCAAAAAAAACCCAAATACAGATTGTTTTGGACTTTGTACTAATAAATTCACAGAAGGTTCAAAGAAATGCAGAGAGAGGTCCCATGCATCTGGCCTAGTCTCCCCTAGTGTTAACATTTTATATATTTTATAAATATATATTTTATATATATTTTATAAATTTTATATATTATAATATATAATTTTATATATTATATAACATATAATATATATTAGGTTTTACATATATATATATAAAATTATATATATATGTAAAACCTAATTACATTAACAAACTTGAGAATCTCTGTTTTCTCTATGTTTAAGGGCATAAATACTGCAATTCAGAAAAATTTATGTTAACCTAATTGCTTTAACTTGCATTTCTTTATTAAAAATTAGGTCTAACATTTTTTTTCTTTTAAAAGGAACTAGCCATAGAGATGTTATTCTAAACAGAGATAGTGATTCTAAAAAATAAGGATAATAGCTTATTATTTATAAAAGACATCTGCAAACATGCTTACCATCTTTACAAATTTGGAAGCATTTTTTATTTCCAGTACATAAAAGGGTTACTCTGTAAGGCACGTATATAATATTATTTATCAACTGAAGTTAATGTCTCAAAAAACTAATAGCCTAGGGAAAAATTCACAATATAATGTTAAATGAATATAGGGGACTATGCAAAGACTGTACAGTGTGATCCCTGTATTTTAAACTTAAGTCTATATATAGTATATATACATACGCATACATACCATATACATACCCACCCAAATATTTTAATATTAAAAAATACACCAACAGGTTAATAGGGGTCACATCTGAGTGATGAGGCTTTAAATGATATGTATTTTATTTACATTTTTCTGTATTTTCTAGTTTAAACACATACTACTTTTACCCTCAAGATAAATGTTAATTTTGAAAAAAATGATTATGGTATAATGTTTGGGAGAAGTTTATAAATATATACGCATGTACAGTTATTTTAAAACAAAGCAAGGCTTTATGTACAAAAAAGGAGAGAGGGACCCCTGGGTGGCTCAGCGGTTAAGTGCCTGCCTTTGGCCCAGGCCATGATCTTGGAGTCCTGGGATCAAGTCCCACATCGGGCTCCCTGTATGGAGCCTGCTTCTCTCTCTGCCTGTGTCTCTGCCTCTCTCTCTCTGTGTGTCTCTCATAAGTAAATAAATAAAATCTTTAAAAAAAAAAAAAGGATGGCAGAGAAATGTATCAAAATGCATATAGTGGTTTTAGTGTGATAGGATTATGAGTGCTCCTCTCCTTCCCTTTTCTGTTTATCTTTTTTCAATGTAAGAAATAGATAAAACAACCATTCAGGCCTTCTAAACTTGTGGGGAAATCATTGAACTGAACTGACCAGGTTGATATTTAAGAAGTGTGGTCCTGTGTGTGTAAGTAAGGTAGTACGCTGGGGCTCGGGGTGCTGCAGTCCATTGAGTTTTCAGTGGGTATTAATAGGAAGTTTCTGGAGCAGTGGAACAGAAGGGGCTAGGGCTAGGTGTATAATTTTTATTGTTGATCAACCAATCCTTCTGATCCACCAGTCTAGAAGGAGAAAGAGAGCAGGAGTGACTAATGATGAATTTGTGAATAAAGCAAGTAAGTAAATCATGAGAGTGTTGTGCGGCAGTAGCACACCAAAGACACGGGAAGATTCTGTTTCAGTGGGTGTTGAAGGGGCTCAGTTACTCACTAAGGTGACTCCTCCTGTGAGGAGACAGGCCTTTTCCTTAAAGGTGACAGCTATGGTAATTGTTTGTAGATCCTAAAGTGGTCTCTTGATCAGGGCAGAGAAGATGCATGCTTTTCACAATGCTGTATGGGTATTAAAATGGCTAAGAACTTTGAGAGACCAGTTATCTTATTTAGGAAGAATCAAAGAGGAAGTTCCCGAAGGAAACATTTCCCAAAGGGGCCACTTTGAAAATCTGCTGTGGCCCTCCTGTTATCACATTCCCTTCTTGAATATAATTTGTTTAGGAGACCGAAGAGTATATACTGAACTCATAAAAAAAAAACTCTGCAAAAGACATAATCTGCCTTAACTCTTGTTCCTCAAATTATTCTGGGACTCATTTTTCAGACACAACAATGATGCGGAAGCAGTTCCTTTATCAGCCCTGAGAAATGTGAGCTGTAGGGAAGTTCAGAGCATGAATCTACTCCTCTGATTTGAAGGGATTGAGTCATCTTGTCCTGAATCTGTTCCCATTCCAAAGGTCCAGTCAGGCGTCACCTCTTCTCTGAAGCCCTCCCTAAACCAAAGCCCTAAATAGAATCAATCTCACCTTCCTCTTCCCTTCTGTATACTTTCCCTTCCACAGCCTCAATCTCCTGTGTTGGGTGCGTTCTCTGTGCCACTCATTCAGGCCAGAAACCTTGTCTCATTCATCCTGGTATCACCCCCAAGGCCAGCACAGAGCGGTTGTTCAATTTGTTGAGTTGTACTGAATTTGCACAAAGCACATGCCCACACAAAGTATTCAGGTCCTTCCTAGGGTGGGAGTTTAGACCCAGTGAAGTAGGGAAGGGAGGGCTGTGCAAGATGAGAAAATCATGATATGCCATTGTGTTGTTTATAAAGGGAGGTTTCTAAAGGGGATTGAGAGTTTCCTTCGCTCTTAGAGTCATTGTGGTTGGAGAGAGCCGGGCAAAGAGAATTCCTTTCAGTCATCCATGAATAATGAATGATCTGCCACCAGGGGCACTTCTAGTCCAAAACACGCTATGGATTTGTCAAGGGATGCCTCCAGAGCAGTATGTAGGCCTCTGGGAGAGCGTGGGGGCAGAAGAAAGCAGGGTTGCTCTGAATCAGCCACACCAGGACATTCCCTGATTCAGAAGAAATTTTAGGATGAAAAGAAACATCCTGCAGTGGTAGAGAATAAGAGGATATGATTCAGAGAGTGTGGGAATTTCCCCCTCTTCAATGGAACGAAGACTGGCCTGGAGAGTCTCTTTTTGCTTTGAGATGTGTCGCATGAGCCTGAGCCGCGACAGTGAGGCACCCATTTGGAGGAGACCTTTGTTTTTCATTTTGTTTTGTGCAAGGCTTGCTGCTTCTCCACTTGGGAGCTGACCTCTGCTTTGAGCTGCTTGTTTGCATGCACCTGTGACCTTATGTATTGTGCAGTGAAATCAGTTGTTTATTTTACTTCTCTGGAGACTGTTTCTAATTATATGCAACTTTGTGTTTGTGTTTCAAATAGGAAAACTTGAGAGATGACAACCGAGCTCTGGTCCATCAGCTTTCCAACGAGAGCAGACTCTCCATCACTGATTCCCTTTCAGAGTTTTTTGATGCACAGGAAGTTCTATTATCTCCAAGCTCGTCAGAAAATGAGGTTTGAGCACTGTTTTCAGTTTGATGCCTCAAAATCTCTTTTGTGGCTTTACCAGTAAATACCCATCTTCAGAAATGCTAAACTCAATGGCCTCTTTCTGCCATTCCATTCTGAGGATCTTCTTCTCACCCCTACCCCCCAAAACACAAAAGATACAAGACCTTAGGGAAAAGGTTGGAAAAGTAGAAGGTGTTGGGTACTTCCTCATTTCTGTTACTTGATTTATTTTACATCTTTTCAATTATTTGTCATAATTTTAACTACTAGCTAATTTGGTGATGTAGTATTTCTATCACAGAGCCGGAAATTAGCATCTTGGGTTTTTTTAATCATTGAATTTGACCAATACCAATTTATAACATGCAATTATTATATTATTATAATAATTGCAATATGGGTGTTATAATAATTAGTATAAAATAATACTGTTTTATATTGATGCACTAAAATCAGTTTCCTGAATAAGCAAACACCATAGTTGGCATTACTTTGTGAAAATGCAGATCGATAATTTTCTCTCTTAAGTATAGAAGTACTAATCTTATTTAATTTCCATAGAAGATTCTTTTCTTTCACAAGTGGTTAAAAGACAAATTATAACTCATTCTATGTAAACAGTAACAAATTCTGAAAACACAGTCTGAATAAGAATTTCTGTAATAACTGCAGCCCTGAGTTTACTTATGTTTTCTTTGGGATAATTGGCCAAGAAAGTATAAAAATGTTAATAACAGGTGTTTATTATGAACACCTCCAATGCAGACTGGTGTATAGGCCTCTATGAAAACAACCCAAAATTATTTCTGTAGGTTTTTAATGGTGGGATTCAAGATGTTTGATTTGGAATAAAGGTTCGATGAAAATCTGGTTTATTTTAACACTAATGTATTTTTCTTTTCCCACAGATTTCTGAAGATGACTCCTATGTCAGTGACATAAGTGATAATCTTTCCTTAGATAATCTCAGTAATGATTTAGATAATGAGAGACAGACCTTGGGTAAGATATAAATTATTTGATATCTGAAACCTTGCCTCTTCACAGAATACTAGCAAGCAGATATAGTGCCTGCTATAGGCATTGAACTGTAACACATGCTGTAAAAGAAAATTAAGACATGCTCCCTACCCTTGATGTTTATATAATCGAGGTAGGGAGATAGCACTCACGTGTGCTAAAAATGTATTCATTCAAATATACTTGTCTGCTCATGAAAACTTCTATTTTATAAAGTGAATGTATACCAATTATCACATAAATATCAAAAATTAGTACAACATGTACTTCTGATATGGTCAAGAATTCTCTCTGCAAACATATTATAATACAGCTTTTTGCCTTTAGATACCTAGTGGTTTTCATGATTTAGGAATTCAGTGGAAATCATGTAGTAAAAAGGTCTGGTCTAAGTGGTAATTTAGCCTCAGATTCTTCAAGATAACACATTTAAAAGTACTCTCCCCCCACCCCTCAGAAGTAACAAACTGCTACCTCCTAGAAGGGAGGATGGGGCTGTCAAGCTATCCTAAGATGTTCCTTTATTACTGATTGATCCCAAGAGCAAAATGCCCAAGAAATGTTAGTTTGAGCCTTGGGGTACCTGGAGTGTCTCCCCAGACACCTCTGATTTAGGAGTTCAATAGGCAGACTAAAGTCTCTTTAGAAGGTGCCTGCTGAGTGAAATAAGTCAATCGGAGAAGGACAAACAGTGTATGTTCTCATTCATTTGGGGAATATGAATAATAGTGAAAGGGAATATAAAGGAAGGGAAAAGAAATGTTGGGAAATATCAGGAAGGGAGACAGAACATAAAGACTCCTAACTCGGGGAAACGAACTAGGGGTGCTGGAAGGGGAGGAGGGTGGGTGTTGGAGGGGAATGGGTGACGGGCACTGAGGTGGACACTTGACGGGATGAGCACTGGGTGTTTTTCTGTATGTTGGTAAATTGAACACCAATAAAAATTAATTAAAAAAAACAAAACAAAACAAAACAAAACAAAAAAAAAAAAAAAAGAAGGTGCCTGCCAGGCAGCCCTGGTGGTCCAGTGGTTTGGCGCCGCCTTTGGCCCGGAGCATGATCCTGGAGATCAAGTCCCACGTCAGGCTCCCTGCATGGAGCCTGCTTCTCTCCCTCTACCTGTGTCTCTGCCTCTCTCTCTCTCTCTCTGTCTCTCATGAATAAATAAATAAAAATCTTAAAAAAAAAAAAAAAGAAAAGAAGAAGAAGGTGCCTGCCCTTAAGAAGAATTGGCCCACTGGACAGTTCTTGGCATGGATCCTGTAACACCAAATATTCCCAGTCTTTGTACTCAGTACATCTTGGGGTTTGTCTGTGCCATGTATTGGATACCAGAGCACCACCTATTTTCATATCTACCCAGAGAATAGGGACCATGTCATTGCTTTTTCTATTTTAGTGCTTCCCAGGTTAGTAAGTATATGTGAAATATGATAATGATGAGACGTTATCTGAATGCCAAAGGGCCTACTCTCCGGGGACCACAGAAAAGGCAGGTAATTTTACTTCTTTGGAAAAAACATCCTTTCATCGTCAGACCTGCTAGAAGTCTGATGCTCATTACATTCTATCTTGCTTGAAATGTTTCTGAAGAGATGAACCCTTTGGTGCAAAGTCAGAACCAGTGGTTCAAAGGAGAAATCCAACACTATAGGAGCTACTTGTTTTTCTAGAAAAACAAGGAAGTGAACTGAAAGAGAAATGAAGAAACATCACATCCCCTTGACAGACAGCACACCCACTGAAATGGCACTCCCACCATGGATGAGGAAGACAGACAAATGCTGCAGTCCTCATTCTCTTTGAGGCCTAAAGGAAGGGGTTAAGGGGAGTGCAGGGATAGAGGGTTCAGAGGTCAGAGGTGGAAACAAGACTTGCCCCAGAACCTAAGACCACAGCTATGTTGAGTTGGCATCAGCCATGAAAAGCAGAGAAGCTAAGGCTGGTTCTCTCTACCTTACTCCACATTCATTTTGCTGAAGTACTGACTAACACATTGCCTTGGCTTGAACAAACACTAGACCAAACTCATCTTTCTTCTTCAGCATTTAGAGGTAAAAATAGGTGTCCTCCAGTTTAACTGTCTCTGTTGAAGATTAGACTTCTAAACATCAGGACACTACCGAGAAGACTAGAGGTAAAAATAGTAACCTTTGCATTATATGACACAGTTTCGCCTACGAAAGGAAATAGGGATTGAATCAAGTTCTTGATGATTTATGATATGAGAATTTCTCTGGGCCCATAGTAAATGCTGGATACTTAGAATGCTTCCTGTTGATTTCTTCCTCCCCAAATCAGGAGGCAAATATTAGGATCTGTCACTGTGATGGGTGCTGTGGGAGGTTCAGGACTTAAGAGAGTAAGTTCATGACCAGGTTGCCTTCGTTAACCTCAGCTCTGCCGTTCGCTGGTAATGTGTTCTAGGACAAGTTACTTACGAGGTAATATATGTAAAGTATATGTAAAAATACCTGAGGTAATATATGTAAAATGCTTGAAGACCTGCTGCTCCAGAGTAAAAACTAGATAGATACTGGTCATTCATTGATAGTAATCATCATATAGTGTTTCAAAATCTAGATTTGTGCAATCAGAGAAAATATTTTGAGATTACATGGAAAACTGTTTTTAAAAACTACTTTCATTTGCAGCTATTTACTTGGGCAAATCAGATTTTTGCTTGTGTCAAGCAATTAAAATAAATTCAACAACAAATTGGATGCTTAGGTTAATGTGACACTGCAAAGTGTGAGTCCATTTTCATACTTTTCTGTTTATCAAAGAAGCCTCTTTATTCAGAGCAATTGGCTTTACAATGAGTAAATGTTAAATATTTACTTTTAATAGATAAATATATACAAATAAAATGCCCTTTTCCTCATATGTTGGTGAGATTTCATTTGCATAGGCTCAGTTGGGATGGGAAAAGACTATCAGAGCCTGAGCCAATGGAAGTGTCACAAAGGAAAAGACTGACAAATGTAAATACCTAAGATATAAATGTTTTATTCATCAACTAACCACATGTACCAAATTTAAAGATAAATGACAAATAGGGATTTGATTGTAAAAGAAATATAAAAACAAAAAAAATATATCTTAATATATAAATAGGAAAGCAGATAATTCAGTAAAGAAGTGTTCATGAGACATTCCAGATCACACTAAGAATTTTTTTAATGTTAGTTAAAACAAAGAAATAACACCATCCACCCAACAATTGGCCAGAAATCGAAAATGAATGATGATAAGCCCATAAAGTTCTTAGGAGATTGACACATATATGCTGATGATAAATAGGAAATTGATATAGCTTTTTTGAGGAGCCATCTGATCATATGAATCAAATGTCTAAAAGTGATTCTAGTTTTTGACACAGTAATTTCATGTCTATGTATCTTAAGCGAACGCTCAGAGATACAATCAAATTTTAAGAATATAAATATTCACTACCTTTTCCTTTTTGCATCATAGCAAAACATTGAAACAAATCTATGATTTGTTTATCATTATCATTTGGGAATGATTTAGTAGATTGTGGCAAATCCATAGCATGGAATTTTTTTCAGTCATTATAAATGATGCTTTAGAAGAATATTGAATAGCATGGAAAAATAGCTAAGGGAATGAGCAGAACATAAAACTAGATGTGCTATATGAGTTCTGTGGATGGAGAAAATACTCCAAGATATAAATAGCTCCTATTTGTGGGTAGTGGAATAATGGAAGACTTTAATTTCTCTTACCATTTTTCTGTAATAAACATAATTGTTTTCTTTATCAGAATTTGAAGTGATTTTTTTTTTAAGATTTTATTTATTTATTCATGATAGACACAGAGAGAGGCAGAGACATAGAGGGAGAAGCAGGCTTCCTGTGGAGAGCCTGATGCAGGACTCGATCCTGGAACCCCACCATCACAACTTGAGCCAAAGGCAGACGCTCAACCATTGAGCCACCCAGGTGCCCCTTGAAGTGATTTTTAAAACAGCTGAAAAGTTTTTATCCAGAGTCTGTAGTGCTTTTTAAAAATCTAAAGAGTTGAGGGTACCTGAGTGGCTCAGTCAATTAAGGGTCTGACTCTTGATTTCAGCTCAGGTGTTTATCTCCAGGTCAGAAGTTGAAACCCCACACTAAAAAGATTAAAAATTAAATAAAAATTTATAAAGCATTTAAAGACATAAACAGTAACCTGCTA
Source organism: Vulpes lagopus (assembly GCF_018345385.1). NCBI lineage: Eukaryota > Metazoa > Chordata > Mammalia > Carnivora > Canidae > Vulpes > Vulpes lagopus. The sequence continues at coordinate 38,131,922 of NC_054836.1, read as the reverse complement.
TGAGCATACAAGTCCAGCTTCCAGTTTATTTAAGCTATGCGGCACTAGCTTCTGACTCAGACCTTGAAGACCTCCCTGGGAAAGGAGGCCATGAGTTCTAGGGCATGCAATTTGACTTCAGTTAGCTGCACAGAATTTTTATTTTCTGACTTGCGGTCCCATTCTCAGCAACTGAGATTAACAGTAGAATTGAGCACTTGCTGGGTAAGGTTTTATTTCTGAATTTTTAAAAATGATACAATAAAATAAAAAGTCTTCCAGAAATCAACGAGGCTTCTTTCCCTTTTAGGGCCTGTGCTTGAAAGTGGTGGAGAAGCCAAGTCCAGAAGAAGAACTTGCTTGCCGGCTCCGTGCCCCAACGCAAGTAACATCAGTTTGTGGAACATTCTGAGGAATAACATTGGGAAGGATCTGTCTAAGGTGGCGATGCCAGTGGAGCTGAATGAACCCCTGAACACACTGCAGCGGCTCTGCGAGGAGCTGGAGTACAGTGAGCTTCTGGACAAGGCCGCACAAATCCCCAGTGCCTTGGAAAGGATGGTGAGGAACCCCCTGCCCAGCTGTGGGTCCAGCTCAGCTGTGGGTCCAGCCTCTGCTCCTGAGCCACCAGGCAGAGCCAAGATGTGCAGGGCCTGAGCTCTGGGCTCCTCTGATTTTCCTTTGGATTATTCTTTAGATAGGGTCATTTCTCACCAGGGCCTAGATCCCCTATGCCTGGCTGTTTTCAGGCATGTGTCAGGATTTGCCATTTGGGGGAGCTTCTATGTGACGGTTGGTGCCTCTGGGTAGTTCTGCTTTGTGGTTTTACACTTCCTTTTTCTCCAGAACCTTCCAAGTGATTGTTCTGATAGGCCCGACTGGAAAACATGTCTTGCGGGCTGTCAGCACGTTTATTTTTTTTATGATCCCGGGTGGACAGACTTTAATTTCTCAAGTTGTTTTTCTTGTCCAGGGTGAATTTCCCTTGAGAATGTTTTTGTTTCTTTTTGGAATTGTCCCACGAGTGACGAGATTTTCGAAAATAACATTCCTAGTCAAGGGGTTTACAGAAGAAAGATGATTGTTCCACCCTGACTCTTATTCTATAGAGTAAGTTAAAAAAAAAAAAAAAAAAGCAGCTCATCTTAGAAAAAATTCACCTTCTGTCCTCTACTCAGTATTACTTCCAATCAAGTGATGGGTCATCCCATGAATGGGCCCCCACGTGTTTCTCATCCTTGTCTTGGGGTGGGGGGAGATAAGGGACCACGTGGTCAGATGATAGCCAAATCAGCCCTTTTGGTGACTAGTTAGTTAACTTTGTTCTTTGAAACTGAGTGTTCCTTCCTCTTTTTATTCCCTCATATATTACCTGCCCCACAGTCAGGTCATTGCTTGAATGGGAGGCTGGCACTTCATTGTCTCCCCGACAAATGCGGTCTCTGTCCTGGGCATTTACTGGTGGGCTAAACTGGTGTCGGCACATCCCTGGGCTTCATGGACCTGACCTTAAATCATCCCTTCACTGATGGAAGACAGCATTCTTTTTAAAATTCTGAGCATTCCATAGGTTTGACCCTTATTAAAACTTCATTACTTCAGTGGTTTGAAGATGAAGGGGAAATCCAGCGGTGGATGAGAGAAGCATCCCACCGTCCTTCCTTCCAAGGTCTCTGGGGACTTCTCCATCAAAGAGGCTTTCTTGATACTAATGGTAATAAGAGTAGGAGAGAAAAAACAAGCTGTGTGTGTTTTTTTAATCTTCTTTGCTACTCTTTGCTAGATAATTTCTGCCAAACAAAGAGAGGCAAATAGCTTCTAAAATGAGTGTTAAAAGTCAACATTTGTGGTCGGCTCTTTTCTTAAAAAAAAAAAAATTGACTTTGAAGATGAAAATATTCATCTCAGTGTTTCATTCTTGTGGCAATTTAGAGACCCTTAGGATGTCAGATGAATGATTGGTGTACTTGACCTTGAGAAGGAATTTGAGGGAAGGCTTTGCATTCCAGTACAGTGCACTTGGAAGGGCAAGTAGAGGAAAGCATTGTGTAGGAACCGCATCCGTGGGGGTGTTCACTGCCCTGTAGGTCAGCTCCTGCGCCTGCATAGGTTCTTTTCTTGCAAGCCTAAGAGGAGGATGCTTCATCGTGTCGGCCCCCTCCCTCCCTTCTCCCTGCAGCATGATGAATGATACCAGGTTCTATTACAAATTTTGTTATATTTTAAATTGTGAGGTTGATTCAGGGTTGATTCAAAATTCCATGTAGACAATGTGAGCTTATTGTTTAACAGGTAACAAGCATATGGGGAAACAAAGAGAGGAACAGATCCCCAGATTTCCAGAACAAAGAGAATTGAGCATACCGAATTGGTTTTTATGAGCTACCCTTAGATGCTCTATAGCATTCTGTGGTGTGAGTGGTAAACTGGGTTCTAGTTGCAAAAGGCTTAAGACAAGTTATATGACTAGTGAACATTATGAAAGGCACTCAGCCCCCCCCCCCCACCCAAATTCCCCTGACAGGATAAGAAACTTCATGAAATGTGCTGGGAAGGGGAGACATTGAGATTGTTACTCACTTAGAAAGAGAAAGTTGCCATCACGACCTAGGTTCAACTATCTGTACCCCACCCACCCCAAAAAAGATAAGAAAAATAATGGGTCTCTTTGGTGTCCTGAAAGGAGAACTGATTAAAAAAAAAATTCCCGAGAGCTTCACAGTGAATGCTTATTTCATGTTTACCTATAATCTATCCTTTTCCTTTTGATTTTTCATTTTTCCTCCCAGAAAAGCTAGACTCTTTGAAAGGCACTGTGCGCTGTCCTGTGGCCCATTACAGGAAACTCAGGAAATTGCTATCTCAGATTTTCTTTTGTCAGAGTAGTTTCTACAGTATCAAATTAGGAATGGTTCCTTTTCCTGAATTTTGAGGGAAGTTTGGATTTTTTTTACATTCTTCTTCTTTCTCCTTTCTGAAAATCAGGCTTCTCAGATATTATCAGGGTTAAAGGCCCTGAACCTAGCCTAACAGCTCAAAAACAGGGTGGTTCACTTGATAAATACCATCCTTTGGAAAGCCTCTACCAGCTGGAATCAGGACAGATGGACAGTTTGCTAATGTTTGGTTCATTGGCCTCTGGGCCAAAATGAACATTATTCATTCATTTGGTTATATATAACCAACTCTAAACCAAAGTTGGTTTGGTTGTCTTTAAACCAGAGACAAATTGTTGGATTTCCAAAATAACCCATAAACCCATAAAGAGAGAAATAAGTGTTTTATTTTGTTCATGTCTTTGTAAAAAAAAAATTCTTGATGACAGAGAAATAATAAAGTTCTGTCCTCCTTCTCCTTAGGTGTATGTGGCAGCCTTTGCTGTATCGGCGTATGCATCCAGCTACTTCCGAGCCGGGAGCAAGCCCTTTAATCCTGTTCTTGGAGAAACCTATGAGTGTATCCGTGAGGACAAAGGCTTCCGTTTTTTTTCCGAACAGGTGGATACATATACCCTTTCTGTTTGTTGTATACACCCTGTTTGCCCACTTGCACTGGAGGAGTTGCTTACGCCTTCCATTACATGTGCTTTTGAAATATTTATTGTCCACCTTTCACTGGCTTTAAAGCAACTGAGATAATTACAGTGCTTTTACACATAAAGAGAAGGAATGATTTCCCTTCTACTGAAACCAAACCACCCCCTTAGCACAAAGGTACTGGCAATGCTGAGCACTCCTTTGACTATATCCATCAACAGAGCCCTTTGTGTCAAGTCATAGTGAGACAAATCTTCAAAGTATGAAGAAACATTTGCCCAACTGATTTAAAGGTTTAAAGCCTATACCCTTACTCATTGACATTGTCCTTCTAGAGTATGAATGCCCCATCAAAATGCCGCACCAAATAAAGGCATTATTCTTGATTTTATTTAAGAGGAATCATTCATTCATGTACATATTCAATCAATAAATATATGTTTAAAGATTTTATTTATTTATTTATTTGGCAGAGAGAGAGTAAACACAAGCAGGCAGAAAGGGAGAAGCAGGCAGAGGGAGAGGGAAAAGCAGGCTCCCTGCTCAGCGGGAGCCCTATGTGGGGCCCAGTCCCAGGACCCTGAGTTCATGTCTGGAGCCAAAGGCAGATGCTTAACCGACTGAATCACCCAGGCACCCTCAATAAATGCATGTAACTCATACACAGCCTTGTTGTAGATGTGAGAAGACTGTACTGGGATGGGGGCTGGGGGCAGATAATACCTGTCTTCATTTGATGGATGGACATACTTTGTACTTATGGAGCCTGCATTCCTTGAAGTTCCATGAGACTTTTGCACCTAAGCATTAGCACATAATAATATTTGGGAAGAAAGAGAAGGGTCTCTGGAGCCAGCCTAGGTTCAGATCTCAGCTCTACATCTCACTAGGTTTGTAACCCAGGGTGAAACTTAACCTTTCTGTGCCTCAGTTTCCCTCTTTAAAGTGGAAATAATAACAGTGGGACAGACCTCAGATGGCTTTGTGATGATTAAGTGAGATACTCTCTGGGCGTCTGGGTGGTTCAGTTGGTTATGACCCAGATTATGATCCCTGGGTCCTAGGATTGAGCTCCACCTCAGGCTTCCTGCTCAGCAGGGAGCCTGCTTCTCCCTCTCCCTCTGCCTGCTGCTCCACGTACTTGTGCTCTCTCTTTGTCAAATAAATAAATAAAATCTTATAAAAATTTTTAAAAAATAAGTGATACTCTCTACCACACACTTGGAATGGTGTCTGGTACATGAAGTGTTACATGAGTGGTTGCTGTCATTATTGCTGTATGACACCATAGTTTGTAATAGTGGAATATTGGGAACATCCCAAATATCTGTCAGTAAGCAATTGTTTAGCTAAAATAGGATGCACTGATACTGAAAATAAAAAATATTCCTCTCACCCCTAGTTGAAACAATGACTCAACACATCCACCCTCCTCATATCCCTAAATGTCAGCCTGGGAATATTAAACACCATTGCTTTGATACACCTCTCTCGTAGTTCTTAGGAAACTAAGGGAAAATGGGTGGGCTGCTAGCATATTATTTTCCTTCCTGTTATCTTGCTGCCTCCTTGATCAATGGCTTTGCATTTGGAGGATAGGAAAGGAAAGGTGGTGAGAGACTTAGGAGGATGGTGCTGGTCTTGACTGTCAATTACTAGCAGTGTTCTCTGAAACTCAAAGGAAAATGAATATACGATAATCCCAAAGCACATTTTTAGTAGATTTTCAGTTAGAAGCTAAAACAAATTAAATACTGATATTGGGGAAGTGAGAGTTAAATCAGTAGTTAAAAGGAAAAGATAATTTGATTCAAACTCAACTGGGTTATTTAAATACTAAAGCTAAAATGGAAAGAGAATAAATGAAAATATAATTGGGTTACCATGGCATTATATGCACTCATGTGAAAAAATAAAGGCCCAAAATAGCCCAGACTACAGCAGACAATCAGGACAGGATGAATGGTGTAAGAAAAGAGTAGTAACATGAGCTTGCGTAAAGCTGTGCTTCCATCCCAAGAGCCCCTGACAGGGCAGGGCCAAATTCAGGATCTGCTTGCCTACCTGTGACGGTGACACGGAGAGAGAAAGCAGAGCTCGTGGGCACGTGTGCACAAAGACAGAAAGAGCATTACATAACTCAGTCTTTGGTTCCATGCAATGGATCCCGAGGAAATAAGCAAGAAAGGGATCCTGGCCATTATTCGTAGTCTCGGGTGTGCTGGGTGTAATGTTGACCCGCTTCACACCCTGACCCCACCACTTCCTCTGTGTGTGGCCTTGTATAAGCTATGTAAACTTTCTGAGCCTCAATAATGTCTTTAGCTATAAAATAGGAATGATAATGCTTAACACATAGGTTGCAGTAAGGCTCAAGTGAAATACTACCCTGAGATAAAGAATACTTACACCGAAGACAGTAAGTGCTCAGTACATGGTTATTGCTCTCATCTTTAGGGGCAGCTTTAAAAACTGCTTTTTATGCAGTGTTAAGAATAGCAAATAAGATAGATCTCTTCTACTAATTCAAGTGCTTTGAAGGGGGCATTCTGTCCCTGGTGAGTGTCTGACGGAAAGCCAGCTGTGTAGTGCACCCCCAGTCCTGATCATGATGGAGCCACTTCATCTGTCTGGACCTTAGCCTTATGGCCTCAGAGAGTTGGTTCTTTTACAACACCCAAGAATGGATGAGTCTCTCAAGGACAGAGTCACCCTAGCTAAGCCTTTAAGAAATTGATGTACAACCTAGAATGCTATTCTGTGACATTTTTTATTTATTTATTTATTTATTTATTTATTTATTTATTTATTTATTTCTGAGAATTTTAAATTCTAAAAAATAGACCTACCATGGGGCCCAGAAGGCCTTGGTCACATGGCCAGGCATACTTTCTCCATGAACAGATTACTTGGGAAACCAGAATTTAATTACCAGGTACGTGTACAATGAGAAGGACAGGTGGCTATTGAATTCGAGGCACTCAGCTGCCTACCGCCCCCAGAGTGGAAGGCGTTTGGGACCCTCCTGGGCACCAGGAGACACATCAGCTCAGCCTCCTGCACTGCCTTTCTCACCCTTGTTTACCCTGACCTCTGACTCATTGTGCATGAAGAGCTTCTAATTTAACACAATGAAAGAGAGTGCCAGACTATTTATTGTGTTTCATGCTGGGACCTGCCAGTATGGCTCTTTCTTCTTCTGGCCCGGGAGACATTCTACCTTGATGGAGACCCTACCAGTATGCATTATGTGTAGGTGATATGCTTCAGCTTTCGGAGTTTGGGGCTTGCTTTGCTTTCTTGTACCTCTCTACCTACTGAATGATTAATGTAATAAACAGGTAGGACTCCCAAATTAGTATTTTTGGGTGGAGTTTTATTCAAACAAGGATGTTGATGGAACTCATATATCCCAGTGAAAGGACCTGGAAGGAAACAAGGGTCTCTGTGGAATTTTCTAGATTTGAAAAGCTACATCTATTCGTTTTCTCCGAGCCTTTAGCTCAGAGATGTAGTTGTCTTGGGGTTTGGCTGGGGATGTGGGTGTTTGAAGTAGTCAGTGGCCAAAGAAATTGAAGTAATTGCTTCTTCACAGAGTTTGGTTACATCACAGCTTGTTCCTCTGTATTGTCTCTCACCTTTTCAAAGACCCCAAAATGCAGATCAAAATGATTTATGTGGTCAGAAACCAGAGAAAGCATTTGCTCCTCAAATTTTCCCCACAATAATGAACCGTTAGGTTTGCAGAATGCTTTATGCTTTTCAAACTCGTACAGGATCTATTTGATCTTCAAAATACCTGCTGTGTGGCAGGTGAAGCGAGGATCAGTTAGAGGCAGGGAAGCAGGCCTGGAGCGTCAGCCTCTCCCAGTGCCCCACGCAGCTGACTCCCTCTGTTTCACCCCAGTGGCCTCCCTTCCTCTCCTTTCTTGGGTTCTCTCGTATAGTTACTGGGCTCAGAGCTGCCAGGGTCATAGTCTGCTGAAGGGAAAAAGTGTTCTGAATGCCCATCAGACTTTGGGACTTTGTCTGCCATTGTCCCTTAGACCTTTCATCCTCCAAACTCAGCTGGGACTTTGTTCCCAGCTCCCGTTGTGGTCTGGGGAGTGGCCTTTGTGAATGCACAACGTTCAGGAGTAAATCATAACCATCCCTGGCCTCTGTTCCACTTTCTCAGGGGAGCAGTTCGATTTGTGCCAAGAAATGTGATGCAGCCTTGGCTGTCTGAACAAGCTCAGAAAAAGGGGGAATTCAGAAAGGACTTCCTTTTTCTCCTCAGGGACTGAGTCTCCTGCTGACAAGTTCTTCCTTACTTGGTTTCTGCTGCCTGGCAGGCTGCTAACGAACGGGTTTTGAGCCTCACTGGAGACTGGGTGGTTTCAGAAAGCTGCTTCTCTTTTTATACCTTTGGGAAAGGTTTGGGATCTAAAGGTTCCACAGTTAAGCTATTACCTAAACGTGGCTCTTCCTGATGATCTGGAACTTCGGTTGTCAGATCCCTGTTGGAGTCATTTTAACCATGCATTCCCCTTGGGCCCCGCTCCCCCAGCCACGCACTTTGAGAATTTGTGCTGGGAAAGCTAAATGGAGTTATTGGAAGTAACTAAACTATCAAAGTTTCAAATGAAGTCTTTTTTTTCCTTTGCTCTCTGGCCTCAGCTCTCCTTGCTTTTCTGTTACTCGTCACGAGAACTCTGAACATACATTCTTGGACAGACTTATAAATACCATACCTATCACTTCTCTCCCTGCATGCTGGCTCATGATAAAATAGCTTTTTTATCTGCTAGTAGGCAGAGTTAGTCACTACTGATTACAGTGGCATCTTATTTAAAGACGTTATCAGAAGGGAAATTCAGGCTGTTCAAATAAAACTAGCAACAGTTCAAATACAAGGCAGCTAAACCAGTGCTCTCCACTTCTAGGTCAAGTCATCACATAAAGTGTTTTTGTTTCTGGTTTTGGCAAGAAACCATTGTTTGTCAAACAAACTGGTTAACTCTGAACGTGGGGGAAGAGAATATAGTTGGCAACAGCATTCTCCCAAAAAATCAGGCCAGCATCCGTGGCATCATCCTTAACAGCTTTTTCTTAGAATTCATATCCTATTCATCAGCGAATCCTGGGGTCTTCCCCCCCGAAGCATGCCTTACACAGCCACCTATTGTCCCTGCCTCCCTCACTGGTGCTGGTTTCCAAGCCCAAGCCAAGGTCATCAATGACTGGGATCATTGCAGTAGACTCATTAACTGTCTCTGGTTTCCATAGCCAATTCTTCACCCAACAGCCAGAGCGATTGCTTCCAAATAGGAGGAACAGCCTGCTCTAAACCCTCCAATGATCTCCCACGTCACTTGGAATAAAATCCAGAGTCCTGGCCATGGCCCCACAAAGCACCCCCTCCCCCCCCCCAAAGATGCTAGCCCCAGAAAGCATGCCTCTCCCACCCCTGCTCATTTAGCTTCAGCCACACTGGCCTCTTGCCTCCCTTAAAACATACGGAGCGTTTGCCAGCCCTGAGCAATGCCTGTGTCCTCTGCTGGGAATGCCTTCCTCCCAGTTTTCCACATGGCTAACTTCTTATTTCTCTTAGCCCCAGATGATTCCATTGTAGAGAGTCCTGCCCCTACCACCCTGTCTGGAATAGCATGCCCACTTACCATTCCCCCCCCCCCCCCCGCCCTGCATGCTTCTGCTTAACATCCGTTACTACTTATAAATTATGTCCTTATTTCTTTATTATATATCTCTCCCACTTCTGCACTAAAATGTAAACCCCAAGAGGCTAAAGATTTTTGTTTCATTTGTTTTGCATTATATCACCAGTGATTAGGACAGTGCCTGACACATCAAAGGCAGTCAGTGAATGGGGAATGCCATGGGATTTCTCACCTGGTACCTGCATGATTTCTCACCTGGCATTTGTCTTCTTTTCTACAAGCTGCCCATCGAGTTCAGAGGCAAGTTAGGAACTAGGTAGACTGTATAGTTACATCTTTGGGCAGCTGCAGAAGTGATGTATTTAAGGGATTTTTTTCTAAATCTGAAAAAGATATAGTCACAAAAATACTCAAATATTAAATATAGTCTTTCCCCATCTGCTTCCCCTATACCATTCACCTCTTTTATAAAGTACATTCAAAGCATAAATCAAAAATGATCAGGCCAGGGTGAAGAAAGTCTTGAGATATACAAATAAACCACAGGAATTCTCAATTAGTCGGGGAACTCACTGACTCTGGGCTTATAGAAACAAAGATACATATAAATACCTGCACAATAAAAACCATATATACTAGGGATGCCTGGGTGGCTCAGAAGTTGAGCGTCTGCCTTTGGCTCAGGCCATGATCCTGGGGTCCTGAGATCAAGTCCCACATCAGGTTCCCTGCATGGAGCCCGCTTCTCCCTCTGCCTGTGTCTCTGCCTCTCAGGAATAAATAAATAAAATCTTTAAAAAGAAAAGCCATATATACTAAATTCCTGAATGTTTGGGAATCTTTACAAATTGGAAATTGCTCTTATTTGGGATTGGAGAGGAAGAGATAGAGAGGGATGCTAAAAGCCTATCTCAATTGGATTTATCCAGTATACTGACAGTCAGTGTCTGCTTCAGGCTTGGGTCAGTTCAGACTCAAAATATGATACCTTTCTGGGTTATGTCTGGATTAAGATGTAATGAGAATAAAAAGTCAACTAAGTCCCACACTAAGGTTAAAATGTGCTCATCATTCTCCACTCCTGTGGATTTTAGAAAGATGGCTATCAACAAAAATTAAATTATGAGCCTTGAATTATCCCCCTTTCAATGGGCCTTTGAGTTAGTCAAAGGCTTAGTATAATCTTTTTCCAATTGGCCGACATCCACCGATGCTGGAATTTGAAGAGACACTGAGAATTAGATATTAGATTTGAGGCATTTGGAAGTCAGAAGTACCCTCCGACCTCATTTTACAATGAAATAAATGAGACTCAGAGAAGTTGGAAGGTCAGACTCAAAAGATTCTTTGTCTAAATATCCATGAGATGGGATCTTAATGGTGTACGGAGGCATTGGGAGGACCAGAGCCCAGCTTTGAGAGCAGCCATAGAGAGGCAACCGGGACATAAAGAAAAAAAGCATTAGATCTGAAATCAGAGGACCTTAGCTTAAAGTGCCACCCCTTGTCACTCATTAACTGTGTAGCATTGGACAGGTTCTTTGTTTCCTAATTTATAAAATAAGGCTAGCGAAGGCACAAGGTCATTATGATAACTAAATGGGAATACTACTCATGAAAAATGGCTAAAAGGTAGCCACTGCCCACTTCCTACACAGCATAGGATCCTATAACACTATACATGTCATCTTTGTGTTTGCAAAGCCCATGGTATTAGCCCTATTTTACAGATGAGGTAACTCAGGCCCGGTGGGCTTAAAAAGGCCCTTTGGCCAATAGATGATGTTGCTGAGTTAGGACCTACACGTCTGGGACTCTAGAAGGCTCCCTTACTCCCTGACCCTAGTACAGCACACGGCAGATGCTCCAGAAATGTTACATGAGTAAATACCTGTTGTGAGAAAATGTATCGAAGAAAAATAATAAATCACTTTAATTTTCCTGGGAAGCTTTGTAAACTTCTTAAAAGCATCGTGTGCGAAATACATCACTCCCAAAGGCCCTCTTAAGCCAGAAAAAGATAAACAAAGTCACATTTATTTGAATAAATATCAATTATTATTATTATTTTATAATACTCTTATTCAAAAACCTTATTTTCATTCAGAAAGCAGCTTTTGAATCCATATAAAAGCATTCTGCTAAGCACGGATTCCTGTATCTGACACGAGAGCTTCAGAAGGTCAAAGTTGCAGTTTTATGGGACATATATATATTTTATGGTATGATAGGACTTCTTTTATAATTCATATGGATAATATGTCCCTATTTTATGGGATTTAAAATTATTACAGAGGAAGTTTATAGTTTGTATATACTGTATTTTGCTTTGATGTTTACATTTGGCACACCTATAAAATGGCCAAGCTCTTGATCAAAGCTGTGGTCCCTATGTTTTTTACTACATTGTTTCTGTGAGAATAACTATGATCTACTTTTAATAGTCTACTTGAAAATATGCCTATGTTCTGGGGAAAGGGGGAACTTTCCATAGCTCCTCACCTGCTGCACTGTGGGGTAGGCAAGGGAAAAGGGAAGGAAAGGGATCAGTTTTATATGATGCCAAGGTTTCAAAGTTAACTCCACTCTTTACATTGAGAGCTGGTGAGGGAGGGAGGAGGAACAAGGGATGCAGCATTTTGTAATATAAAGTGTCTCCAAGGAGTTCAATGGAAAAAAGGCAATGAAGGCCAGCAGAGAGTTGCATTTTAGGACTTAGGCTTTTAAATCGTGCTGGAAGTGAAAATTGCCCCCGGGAAAATTGTGTCTCATAGGCACAGAGAGAGGCTACGTTCTTAAGAGGCCTATGGGAATGAAAACCATCCATGGGGTAGCAAATTTACATCTCCCACCTCATATCAGATCTGCCATTTGTGTTCTTTGAGACCTGAAAGATGCATGGAACTATTGAAATCTTTGTCTCTACTTTTCTTTGAATCAAGCTGGTACAGTTAAAATTCCGTCAGTTAAATGTGCATGTGGCACGATTCTAGATTAGCCTGTCCTTGAATTCTCCACCTAAAGTGGCAGGCACATACAAAGTGGTTTCCAGACTGTGTTCCTCATTACAGCTGAGGGTCCGGAGCAAGGTGAACGGTTGAAGATGTGTCACTTCCCCACTGAAAACCACCGATGTAAACCCAAAATGCTGGGTTTTACCTTTGTTTCTTCCCTGTCGGTGTGTTTAGGAAGCATTACTGAATTGTTCTGGTTTTGGTCTCCTCCTGTGTAATATGAAGTTAGCTAGGCTAGCTGCTCTAAATGTAAGATACTTTTCCTAAGAGCCAGCTAAGGCAGAGATATTTTGAAGCACTGCTGGTAACATTACTCTGGTTTCACTGGTACTGAATTATGATCATGGTACGGACACCACTCACTTGCCTTGAGTTACTAAGATAATGAAGAAATCCAACTCAGGAACCATTTTCTCATTAGCTTCTTCATTAGTGAATAGAACAGAAGTAATGACCCCAGTGACAAAACACAGGGAAATGTGAGACAGTGTCCATTACAGGAATTCTCCTTCCTGGGACAAAATTACATATTTACTCAAGATATTTTTATCTTGACAAAAAAATGAATAAAATATTTTTGTTACCGGTTGATTAACGCTTCTTTAATAACTGCTTGGCCCTTTCTTTCTTTTTTTTAAATAGAAACATTATTCTTTTAAAAAATTATCTTGGATCTGTTCTTACAGGTGATTTGAAAAGGGGCTGAGTTTTGTAATGCAGGGTTTTCAAGAGAGCAAAACCTGCTGAGCCAAGAGCATTTTTGCATTGCTCAGGAGTAGCATTTAAAAATATCTATTATCTGGTATTTTAATTAAAACATTTGCAGGTACTTTCACAGCGGCTAATAGAGATTATTACATTGGTATCCACTGTCAGATTATATGGTTTAAGAGCAGGCATTCCTTGCTTGACCCTACTTTCATTTTCATATCTTTCAAAATGTGTCTCTATCTTCAGCATTTGCCCCTTGGCTGTTTTTCCCACACTTCTGGAAGTTTCCATTCACCTGATTTCTTTCTTTCTTTTTTAATTTCTTTAAAAAAATTTTAAATTTAAATTCAATTTACCAACATATAGTATAACACCCAGGACTCACCCCATCAAGTGCCCTCCTTAGTGCCCGTCACCCAGGTACCCCATCCCCCCACCCACCTCCCCTTCAGCAAGCCTTTGTTTGTTTCCCAGAGTTAGGAGTTTGTCTCCCTCTCTTAATTTTTCCTCACTGGTGAGTTCATTCACCTCCTATCTTCCCAGGCCTTAGGAACTTGAACAAATTGGGGCTGACTGTATCAGGAGCGCCCTCTTGAGGACAGATTTGTTGAAGGAAAGCTAAAGTTTTCATTCACTTAGACGCTGCCCACTGTGTTAACTTTCAAGGCAAGGGCAAAGGAAAGGATTTCATGAGACAGAAAAATGAATTAATTTTTATTTTCTGGCCTTTGTTTCCATCAGGTCAGCCACCATCCACCTATCTCTGCATGTCATGCTGAGTCTGGAAATTTTGTTTTCTGGCAAGGTAATGTGCTCACGTATTTAGTCTTTCATCATCTTTTGTAATGTCAGATTTATTTCATTCAGGAACTACTGCAGATGCTTGTTAAGGTAAAAAATGGGCCCGGACTTGGGCCCTGTTGCATGGATCTGCACCACTTGCTGTTCTTGCCTCTCCTCCCTGAACAATTACTGATACTTGCCTACTTCATAAATAAGGATTTAGAAGGATAATTTAGTTGTTTCCCCCTTTAAAAAAAATTCTTCATCTCTGTCTGGGCCACCACCATTTATTCCTGTAACTTTTTCTCTAATCCATTGTGTATTTCATTTCTCTAATTCCTTGTGTAACATTTCTCTAATGCCATGTGTATTTCAAGAGACACTAAATATTTACAGATGTTTATCAGAGTCTAGACAACAGAGTTCTTTTTGCTTTTGAAAGTTTTAATTTTTTTCTAGACAGCACATTTTAGATTTCTGACTCTTTTTTTTTTTTTGGTTTGGAGGTTGTCTCTATATTCAGTTTGTATTTTGGAGGGTGGGTTGTTCTGTAGAATAAGTAAGACAGCAAATGTTTCCTAAATGGATTAATTAATTTTGTTAACTTAATATATTTATTCAAAAGGCAGAGTGTACTATACAAGGGAAATATGAGCATCCTGGCTCTTTAAACAATGAGCACACACCAGTTTTTAAAGCATTTTTCTCTGTTGACAGTGATAACACTAGGTTACACCTTTGCCTTTAAAAAAAAAATCTATAGGGACACCTGGGTGGGTCAGTGGTTGAGCGTCTGCCTTCGGCTCAGGGCGTGATCCCAGGATCTGGGATCCAGTGCTGCCATCGGGCTCCCTGAGAGAAGCTTACTTTTCCCTCTGCCTATGTCTCTGCCTCTCTCTTTCTGTGTCTCTCATGAATAAATAAAAATAAATCTTAAAAAAATAAAATAATTTTAAAAATCTATAAAATTTAAGTTTTTAAAGTATATATATATTTATAATATATATAATCTATATTTTAATATATATAACTATTTAAATAAAAACATATAAATAAAAAATATATTTTTTTAAAAGTTCCTTCCCCCACCCAGGTCCCCAGTTACCCAGTTCCTTGCTCTGGAGGCAATATTACCAGTGTAATTTACAAGTACCATATTAATTTTTCTGAAGCTTTGCTATTAAAGTTTAGAATTGAAGCTTGATTAGAAATGTCTCCAGCTTTCACTGAAACCCTCTGGGAATAATTCTTATAAGACCTCTAACCTTTTAATTACTAAGTGTCATTGACACTATAAACACTTTTTATTTTTAAGTTATAGATTAGGTAATGGGAAGGATTTTCTCCAAGTAGTTTCTGTGTGCCCCTTACCTTATACAACAGTTTTTCCTTAGCCCCCTTCTTTTCTTTCTCACCAGCCTTTTCTGGGCCATCCCACCTGTTCCCATAGGCTCATGACTCCCAGATCTTGCTTTTTAATCCAATATGACATTTCTCTGCCTTTTAATCGGGTTGTTTAGACCATTTACATTTATTTTGATTTTTGATGTAATTGAGTTTAATGTGGCCTCTTAGTATTTGTTTTCTGTTTGTTGAATCTATTCTTTGCTCCCTTTTTTTTCCCCCTTTTTCTGCCTTCTTTTGGACTGAGTACTTTCTATGATTTCATCAAATCTCCTTTGCAGACCTATTCGTTATACCTCTGTTTCATTTTTTAGTTATTACTTTAGGATTTGTATTATGTATCTTTAATATATCATAGTCTGTCTTCAATTAATATTATGCCACCCCACAAATAGTATAAGAAACTTGCAAAAGCATACTTCCACTTCCCTTCTCCTAACCTTTGTGCTATTGTGGACATAACATTTTATTTATGTATATTATAAACCCCACAATATAGGGTCATGGGATTGAGCCCTGCATCAGGCTCTGCACTCAGTGCAGGGTATGCTTGAGATTCTCTCTCTCTCTCTCTCTCTCTCTCTGCTCCACCCCCTCCATGTGAGCTCTCTAAATAAACAAATAAATAAATAAGTAAAATCTTAAAAAAATTTTTTGCATCATTCCAATAAGAACTCCCTTTAACCAATACCCACCCATTACCCCAACTTCCTATTTCCATCAACCTCTTCCACCCTTAGGCCACCTCTCATGTACTTTCTATCTATAGATTTGCCTATTCTGGATATTTTATAAAAGTGGAATCATGTATATGTGGCTAGGGGCTGCCTGGTCCGAGCCCTATCACTCTTCTGGGTCATGGCCATGGCCCCCTACTGGCATCCTTGCTTTTACCTTTGCTCCCCTGTGGTCTGTGTATTGTCATGTGGCAGTCAGAGGGATCACCTGTCTCTGCCATCCTTTCTAAAATTCTATTTCTATCCTATTCTTTTTCTATTTTGATCTCCTTGTTGGTGCCATCATTACTTATGCAAATGAGAAAAATATGAAATTGTCTACAAATTCTCCCTGTCTTTCAGAATCTGCATCTAATTTGTGAACTAGTTCTATTTCTATGTCTTTCATGGTTCTGGGATCATTCCCTTCTATCTGCTACTGTCTCAGTTCACTTCACCCTCACTTATCCCTTGAACAATTACAGCAGCCTTGTAACTCCTCATTTTGTTCCTCATCTCTTGTGCTCCTGGTCCATTCTCCATATTACTCCCAATTATCTTTGCAAAGTCTGTATCTAATCACATGAGTTTTCTGGCTAAATAAACATTTTATTTTCCCCTAGTGCATGTAAACCAGATTTCTTAGCCTGGCTTCTGAGCCCACTGTTTTTGTACTCAATCTGTTCCTCTGCTCTTCTTTTTAAACAATCCAAGACCCATGAGACAGAGGCACACCCTGTTCTCTTATACATCTCTCCCTTAGGACAAGCTGTCTTCTGCTTTATATTGCTTTTTCTCTGCCTGGTGAACTCCTGCTTATTCTTCAAAGCCCAGGCTAAGTGGCCCCTTCAGACAGGCCTCTCCTTATGCTTTCCCCAAGCATGCTGATCATTCCTGTCTCTGGCTCCATTTCATCTTACAACATACTCAGTTATAGCCCGTGGCTCTCTGTTTGAACATTACTTGTTTTCACTTTTGTCTGCCTTATGTACAGTGAGTTCTTAAAGGGAGGGACTTTATCTTATAATTTTAGTTTTCCTGATTCTGTTCCAGCTACTCAGTGGTACTTATACTGAATGAAAAATTATTCTATATGATAATGGATTTTATTATGAAAAGATTGTTCTATATACTGATTGATCATTTATCCAGTCTAAGAATTCTTTGATCTATGTAGCTCTCCTGCCAAATATGTACTAATTGGTATTTCATTTCAGATGTGAGATGGAAAAACAAATTCTGGGGCAAATCCATGGAAATTGTTCCCATTGGCACGACCCATGTGACTCTACCAGCGTAAGTTCTTCTGTGGTTAAGAACTGTATAGAATTTAGGGCCAAGGGATCCCTGGGTGGCGCAGCGGTTTGGCACCTGCCTTTGGCCCAGGGCGCGATCCTGGAGACCCAGGATCGAATCCCACATCAGGCTCCCAGTGCATGGAGCCTGCTTCTCCCTCTGCCTATGTCTCTGCCTCTCTCTCTCTCTCTCTCTCTGTGACTATCATAAAATAAAAAAAATAAAAAATAAAAATTAAAAAAAAAGAATTTAGGGCCAAGATATAGCTTTAAGAATGGCATTCCCATTTATCATCAAGGGTATTGAGTACATGTTTGTTTGTTTGTTTTCTTTTAATTGGTTTGACAGTAAGTTCAAATTTAGCTCATTTTGACAAGCTCACATTTTCTTTCCTTCAAATAGGAATGCTACCTGGAATCCAAAGTTCCCTGAATAGAAGCTTTTTAAAAATTCAGTTCCCCTTTTAACAAAATTAAGAATGGTAGTTTTGCTTTCATTTGTTGTCCTATCTCACTGTCAAAATTCCTTTTAAGAAAAATATGATCTTGATCTAACAGAGATTATTGATACTCATTTAGAAAGCAAATTGGCTCTAAGGGTGGCTCCTGGGACAGGACCAACAGGACTCATGTGCTCACTGCTGCTTACTAACTGCAGATCCTTGGGCAGGTTACTTAACCCTTCTGATCACTAGTTCCCTCATCTATAAAATGGGAATAACAAGCCACCTACTTCGCAGGGCTGTTGTGAAGATTAAACAGATAATATACGTAAAGCATAGAAAAAAAAGTACTTAGCACAGGGTCTATGCCATGTAAGTGTTTGGTCTCATTACCATTATCCTCATAACTGTTGTATGACTCTGTAAGTAGCATCTGAATACTTTCTCATTATGAGAAGATTTAAGATATGTGTATCTTAAGATTTATATATAAGGTAGATGCATGGCTCTGCATATACACATACACATATCTCTGTGTGTATGCACGTATGTATGTGTGTAGAGAGAGAGCAGATTGCAAAAGATCCCCACACCTTCCCCGTTGCCTCTTCCCTTTTCTTTCCAGTTTGCTGACTTAGGCAAGTCATCTCTGGCTCTCAGTTTTCTCCTCTTTCCAAGGAGAGAGTGGTTTTTTCCAGGAGCTCACCAGCTTCTGGTAAGGTCCCTGGCAGCTTCCAGAGTGCCTGATTCTGGCTGCCGTGGCCTTCTGTGGCATGCATGTCTCCTTGGAGAGTGGAAGCTCTGAAAGCCCAGCACGGCTTAGGCGCCCAGTCAGTGCTGCTTCCATAAATGGAGGAATGAGTAATTCACTGTGACTTATTTTTTTAAATAGCAATATTTGTTTGCATTCACTGCTGTCTCTTCTGGGAATTGTTAACGTCACTGTTTCCTCCTTTTTAGCTTTGGAGATCATTTTGAGTGGAACAAAGTGACCTCTTGCATCCATAACATCTTAAGTGGGCAGAGATGGATTGAGCACTATGGAGAGATTGTCATCAAGAACCTGAATGATGACTCCTGCCACTGCAAAGTGAATTTTATAAAGGTAACCCAAGTGGCCCCATAAGCTTGACCCTGGAAAGGCCTTGGCCGAGCTGGGGCTTGAGGGCACAGGATATCTCAGGGAACTTTTCACCTTCCCCTTTGCACCATCAGGCCTGTAATGCCAGGGACTCCCTGGTGTCCCCTTGCCAACCTCTCTCACCTGGATCAGGGCCATGGCCGCTCTGGCCTTCCTCCTTCCACTCATACTCCCTAATGATCTGTCTTTCAGTACAGCAGCCAAAGGGACCCTCTTAAAACATAACTCATCATGCTACAGTATGGATGAAACTTAAGGACAATGTGCTGAGTGTAATAAGCTAGACACAAAAGGATGCATATTATATGAGGTACCTAGAGCAGTTGAACTCCTAGAGACAGAATTTGGAATGGTGATGCCAGGAGCTGGAGGATTGGGTAATGGTAGTTAGTGTGTAATGGATGCACAGTTGGGGTTTGGGAAGATGAAAAAGTTCTGGAAATTTATAATGATGATGTAAGTTATACAACATGTTGAATGTGCTTAATGTCACTGAATTATATGCTTAGAAATGGTTAAAATGGTCCATTTTGTTGTCTATTTTACTAGAATTTAAAAAAAGAAAGTTATGCTGTATATCACAAAAATCCTCCAACAACTTTCATTTTTCCCAGTATAAAAGCCTGCCTCCTGACAGTGGCCCACAAGACCCTATGCAGTATACACTGCCCACCCAGCCCTATGTTCACACATGCACACCTGCAAGTATGCATGTGTGTGAACACATATATGTGCATGCAACACACCTATGCATGGCTGTAAGTGCATACCCATGTGTGCACACATGCATACACACCTACCTGTACATGCACAGGTATGTACACACACACACACACACACACACACATACTCATTCCTCTCCTACCTCAGCTCCCACCACCCCGTTTCCCCTTCCCTCCCCACCATCCTCTGACCACACTGGCTTTTCTCACTCCACCTCCTTCTGCTTGAGCCCCTCTCCCCAGATCCTTCCACCATCAGCCCTGCCTTGTTAGTTACTTCCTGTCATATCCCATTTTCTTCAGAGTTTTTATTCCTCCCCATAGTTAGCTTGCTCGCTGCTGGTTTGCTTGTGTATTTTCATTTTCTGTTCCCTGCACCTCCTCACCATCCCTGACTCCGGAAAAGCAAAAGCCTGATCTAATCTTGCTCACTGCTGTAGGCTGATGTCTGGAAAGGCTCATGAACATTCATAGGATAAATGAACAGATTGGCCAAAGGCAAAAGCATGGAATAGTCTGCTTACCTTTCCAAATGCTTCGATTCCCTTAGATTCCTCTTGCCCTTAAAAATTTCATGTACTTAAAATGGTCTTACAGGAATATTTGCATTTAATTAGGATCAAAATCATAAGCAGAGAGATTAGGCTCTAATTGTGGAATTTCATGCAGTGCTTCTCTGTACCACCTATTGATACTAGGGGACACTATGGAGAGAGGTGGATTGGGATCTCTCTTATATCCTTTAATTCAGACTGGGATGTAGACAGGTAAAAAGCTAATAGTGTTTAGGGTGAAATAAAAATGAACCTGCCTCAAACTTCATGCAGGCTCTCTGCAAAAAGAAGAAAAAGGCAAGCTGGAGTGGGGATCTACACCCCCAGTCTACGTGAGGGTACCCACTTCTCGGCACCTTCCCCGAGGAAAGGTGCTCAGTCCCATTTCTACCACCCACCTGGTCCTTGCACACTTAGGGCAAGAGAATTGATTCCTGTGGCTGTGAGAGAGGAGGGAATTAGAACATCGGCTGTACCTCTGCTGTTGGGAGAGAATCTGAAAAGCAGATACAGCCGTTCCCAGTGGAGCATGACTGCCTTCCTCTGGGGCATCCCACGGTATTGCCAGCATTGGATTGGTCAGCAAATGTCTGTAACAGAAAATCTGACACCTGCTTTGGAATAAACTTACGAACCTAGACAGCATTTGTTTCCCTTTTCCTCCACTTTTATGTGAGTAGAGACTTCAGGTTGAGGTTTGGGCTTCAGCTCTGTGATGCTGCTGCGCTCTCTCCTTCCCATCTTCCCCAGAGACAAAGAATGAGGAAACTAGACCATCGGAATGTGGCCCCAAAGTGCCGCTCAGCTTTATTGGTTTCCAAATATGGATTCTGTTTGGGCTGAAAATAGCACTAGGAATTGTGATTTATGAAGTAATGCCTTCCATTCTTTCGTAGAGATTTTTCTAGGGCGCCCAGGTAATTGGGAGACTTGGGGAAGAATCAACTCTAGGGAGTTAGACCCCCCTCTGCTGGCCACCTTGCGGTACTGTACGAAACCCGCAGGGCTGCGCAGGGCTGAGCTGCTCTCAGACCAGGACCCCTCCACGGGGTACATATGGGCTGTATAACGTGCCAGGGGATTGGATGAACAAATCTGGTTTGGGGGAGAAATGATAAGAGAAATGGAAAATTGGGTGCTTTACAAAGGAGCCTCCTTTGGTGGTTTACTAAAGACTGTCCGGGAAAAAAATATATATATGAGTTACTTTTCAATTGCAATAGAGCCGCAGTGACATCCAGGGAGCAGCTATGCCAGAGGAGGGGGCTTAGGACCCAACCACATTACTTGGCCAATGTGTGAGACCTGAGCCTTTCCTTCTGATGTTGTAGGTAGCAAAGATAGGGGGGAGCCTGTATCTTTCACAAACGCTGTTGCGTTGCAAACTATAAATAAAGGGTTAGTGTTAATTTTTATTAAGTCATTAAAAGTATGACTAAAAAAAAAGCCCAGAACCCAGAACTGGCAAACTCATTGCAATGTGGAATCACTCCTAGGGGTTTTTTTCTCTTGTATCTGTAATAAGTTGACTCCAAAGGACTAAACAGATAACTCTCATTTGAATCATAGGCAAAATACTGGAGCACTAATGCTCGTGAGATTGAAGGTACAGTGTTTGACAAGAATGGAAAGGCGGTGCATCGGCTATTCGGGAAGTGGCATGAAAGCATCTACTGCGGTGGCTCCTCCTCATCCGCTTGTGTCTGGAGAGCGAGTTAGTATTTGGGTTAATCAGTCTTGGGCAGGGGGTGGGCGGACATGGCCAAAGGAACTGCAGAGGGGCTGGCATCTGTGTCCACAGTCCTGTGTCTCCAGCCTCTACCTGCTTTGTTTTTTTGTTTTTGCTTTTTTTAAATAATAAATTTATTTTTTATTGGTGTTCAATTTGCCAACATACAGAATAACACCCAGTGCTCATCCCGTCAAGTGCCCCCCTCAGTGCCCGTCACCCATTCACCCCCACCCCCTGCCCTCCTCCCCTTCCACCACCCCCAGTTCACTTCCCAGAGTTAGGAGTCTTCATGTTCTGTCTCCCTTTCTGACATTTCCCACCTTTGAACTCTGTTCAAGAGACCAGCCCTTCTTTCATTCACTAATCCTATCTGACTCATCTTCCTGCTTATCCACACCTCAATTGGTCTCCTAGGTTCTTAATCCTAGGACAAAGCCATTGCCAATCCATGGTCACTGTCTCCGAGGAAATCTTCCAGGCTCCGCATGTCACTCCTGTGCCTACCCTGAGTATGGAGAAGGAGTGTCGGTGAAGTACAAGAGGTCATTCTGGAGTAGGAATAAATAAAGAGAAAAGTGTTCTAGACAAGAAGAGTGACTTGGGGCTTCTCCAAAGTGAGGGGTCTCCCAGATTCACCCAATACCATCAGCCACTCTGATCTCTCCTGTAATTCTAGGAAAAATATTGAGCCCTTGAAGCAGCTGTGGGGAGAAGGGCCAGGGAAGCCAAACCTTCATAACATGTCCCCCCAAACATTTTAAGACTTTTTTCCATCTTCTAATCTGAAAAGTGTATTGCCAAGTCTTGGCCATATTATAAATAATTTTTCTGAGATACCACCATTAGCACACTTTAGGCTGATCAAAATAAAGCAACAACAACAACAACAACAAACCATTCTAATAGTGACTTAAACCATTAGGATGTGTGCTATTACTTAACCAGGAAGGGGTTGGATGGCCTTACATAGGCAAGTTGTTGCTGCTACACAGGCAAGTTACCTGTGTCAAGAGCATAGACCACATTCTCCCACTCCCAATATGGCAGTGATGTCTCTGTTCATGGGTGTAAAACATTTATCATGATTCACTATCTTATCCTCATGTGACAGCTCACTAGGCAGGGGAGAAGCAAGGACAAAAGCACTGTCCTCTCTTGTGCCTCTCTTTTTTCAGGAATGAAATATTTATTAGGATTCCCCAGCAAACGTGTCATTAAGTTTTGTCAGCTTCAAGTGGGTCCAAACCCATGCTTGAGTCAGTCATGGGCAACTGGATAGGCAGGATAGATTCAGGTGGGCTTAGATTCACCCCTTAGGGGCTGGCCCGGATGGCTCAGCGGTTTAGCACCACCTTCAACCCAGGGCATGATCCTGGAGTCCTGGGATCCAGTCCCACATTGGGCTCCCTGCAGGGAGCCTGCTTCTCCCTCTGCCTGTGTCTCTGCCTCTCTGTGTCTCTCATGAATAAATAAATAGAATCTTAAAAAAAAGAAAAAAAGAAGAAGATTCACTCCCTAGGGAGGACACAATGCCACTTGAACAGATCAGTTTCCCATTAGCAAGTAAGAAAAGGAAATAACTGTAGGGTAAGCAACCAACAGTGTCTCTTTTGCTAGGTAGCAGCCACGTATCATCTACTGTCACAGAGGTAGCCTTGAAGCCAGAATGAATTGGCACCAGTGGCCACCTTCCTAGCTTTTGAAGTTCAGAGAGACACTCAACTATCCTTTGCTTAAAGTGTGTATCAGAGATGAGAACAGCCATTGTCTCTGGGATTTAAAGTAGCACATTGACAAAGCACACGGTGTGAGCTGTTACGCTTCTTGTTGTTGCTCACTGACTTTGTGTTTCTGCCTTGGCTATAAGAGTCGCTGGCCCATCTTCAAGAAGAAGCACTGTCTTCACTCTGGTGGTTGGGAGACTGGGCTGGATTTTTGAATGCACGATAGGAAGCTTTGCTGCTATTTTCATGACTAGGATACACAGCAGATTAGATTTTAAATTAGACAGAAAGGACTCCCTAAGCTTGGAAAACTGGGTCTACAGAACAGTTCGTGGAAAGTGTTTGTATTTGTATGTGAAAGCAATGCCTGCCTGCTAAGGCTAGAAGTGGATTTTATTGGTCTACATTTGGTTTACCCAATATAAAAAAAAGCATAAAAAAAGGTTGATTTTTGGCTGGGATTCAAGTTAAGACAATACACTTGGATTAGTCCACTAGGGTTGCTATAATAAATACCACAGACCAGATGATTTATTTTATTTTTTTAAGATTTTATTTATTCATGAGAGACACAGAGAGAGAGAGAGGCAGAGACACAGGCAGAGGGAGAAGCGGGCTCCATACAGGGAGCCCAATGTGGGATACGATCCAGAGATTCCAGGATCACGCCTTGAGCAGAAGGCAACCACCGACCTACTCAGGTGTCCCAGACTGGATGATTTAACAACAGAAATGTGTTTTCTTACAGCTCTAGGGATAAAATCAGAGGGGCTGGAAAATCAAAGATCAAGGTGCTGGCAAATTTGGGCTCTGGGGAGAGCCTCTTCTTGGCTTGCAGACAGCCTCCAGACCAGGGCTGCACCCTTTTTACCTTATTTAACCTTAATGACTTTCTTTGGCTCCCTCTCCAAATACAGCCATGTGAAGGGGTCGGGCTTCAATGTATGAATGTTGGAAGGATACAAACCTTCAGTCTGTAACACTGCCCCTGGCCCCCCAAAGCCACAGCCTCCTTACATGTAAAATATTTATTCCATCCTAACAGCCCCCAAATTCTTAACTAATTCCAGCATCAGCTCTAAAGTCTAAAATCCAAAGTCTCTGCTAAATATCATCTAAATGAGGTATGGGTGAGACTTGAGGTATAATTCATCTTCTCTAGCTGTGAACCCATAAAGCCAAAATGTGCTTCTAAATACGATGGCAGGACATGCATAGGATAGACATTTTCATTCCAAAAAAGGAGGCATAAGACAGGGACGATGGGTACCAGGTAAGTCCAAAACCCAGTAAAGCAAATGCCATTAGATCCTAAGACAGCAGATGATATTTTTTGGCTCAGTGCCCCGCCCTCCAGATCCGTTGGGGCAGTGGCTCTGTCCCAAGGTCCCTAAGGCTCTGGGTGGTGGCAGCATGGCAAGTTGAAACTCCACCAGTGGCCCCACCCTTTGAAAGGTGGAAGCAGCCTTCCCCCCGGGCCTGTGTAGTCTGGGCCTGTGGTGGGAAGGGCAGCACTAATGATCTCTGAATCACCTTCCCATTCATTCTTGCCTTTTCTTGAATGATAATCTGTGTTTGCAGCCGGACAGCTCCAGGGTCCCATCCTATATATGGCAGTAGCCCAACAGCCTTACTTCGTTCGGTTCCATTTTCTCTGTACTCTTTACATCAGGCAGCATTTCTCTGCTGGTTTAATCCCTGTTTATTCCTGGCTTCTGCTGAACTAGATTTAAATTTAAATATATAACATTTGCAGGGACAAGAGTTGGTAAAACAAAAGGGGGGGCAGGAATGGAAGTAAAGAATAGCATTGACCACTTGCTATGGGTTCAGCACTATTCTAGGAACTAGACAGAGTTCCAGGAGGATTTGACATCTTTTAAATGAAAAATCAATTCTCCAGGGTGAGAGTCTTGTTAGTCAGGAAAAAAATGGACCCAGAGTTCTTTTTAACATGTTTATTTTTGTAACAAACTTTTTTTATAGCTTACACAGTATAAAAACTTCATGGCATTACATAAATTCCCTATATGACCACACAAAAGAGGTCTTATCCTTGTAGGTAGAAGAAAACTTCTGGAGAAAAAGATTTATACAAGAATGGTCACCACCAGTTTGATAGCCAGAATACTTTAATAGAAATGGAGGAATTTAAAACTGAGAGAGAAAAATTATAGCTGGTCTGAGATGAAAAAGGTGAAGGAATTAAAATATAATGTAAATGAAAGCAAGTTAGAGATGAATGCTTTCTTTTTCTTTTAGACCCCATGCCAAAAGGCTATGAGCAATATTATGGCTTCACACAATTTGCACTAGAATTAAATGAAATGGATCCATTTTCAAAGCCTTTATTACCACCTACTGACACTCGGTTTAGACCAGACCAAAGGTAAGTACTTTTTAAAAGATCTTTATCTCCAGAGATGTAAAACTCTTTATGAAAAATCTTATTAACAACTCCCAGACCACCAGAGGCACCCGAGAGATGGTGTCATCAGCAGTAGAGATCTAGGGGGACTCTAAGCAATCATGTCATGGAAATAGTGGAACCCAGCTTAATTCTACATGTGGCCTGACCTTTATTCATCAGTAGAGCCTTGATTCTACTGAAATATCCCAAAAAAAGTGTTTACTTTTAAGAGTTTTATTGCATCCAATAATATAGAACTTCCGTGTATCTGAAAGAGTGAAGGATACCCAACTCCCTTATAACCTCAGATTTAAGTTATTTTAGTGTGTAAAAATCTAACTTCTGATCCTACATTTGCTGACAATAAGCTATGTAATCTTTCTTAGTCTCAGTTTCTTATTCTGAAAAATGGAAATAATTATCTCTGCCCACCCAGAAGGAAAGAGACTCCCTCTTCATGACAAAGTAACATATATACTACATATACACTCATACTTATATATTTTTTTTTTGTATATTATATATATATTTTCATATTTTTAAAGATGTGTATATACATATATGCACATGTATATATACATACCCAGAATCAATGACATAACTGGCAAACTGAGAAATCTATATTTGCGACTTATTTCATGAATTGGTTCCAAAAATTAAGATCAACTCATTAAAAAAAAATGGACATAGGAAAATGAACTGCTCATGAAATAGGAAATGCAACTGTCCCTTTAACATATGAAAAGATGCTCAGTCTCACTGAAAGAAATACATATTTTTAAAAGCATGTTGACATATTAATTCTTAACCTATCAGACTCAACAGTTTGATGCGCTCTGCAGCTCCTGGAAAAAGGCATGGTGGGATGAGAGACAGGGACAAAAGGGACAAATTCCTTTTTATAGATAGAATTTTTTGAACCATTATGTACCACCAGTTCAACAAATACTATGTCACTAAGTACCACAAAATACTATCTTTAGGGTTGGAGAGGGGCCTGATGATTAGGGAAGTGGACTGAATCTCCAATCCTAGAAACATAGTTCTAGTAGTCGTGATTACAATATTTTCTTGGAATTTGTATTGTATTATTTTCCCCTTTAATGCCCCAGGTTCCTTGAAGAAGGGAATATAGAAGAAGCTGAAATACAAAAGCAGAGGATTGAGCAGCTGCAGCGAGAGAGGCGGCGGGTCTTGGAAGAAAACAGCGTGGAGCACCAGCCACGGTTTTTCAGGTGCATGCACGTCACGTGGGTCCTGGGTTGGCAGGGACTGATGACTCCTGAGGCTTTGGTTCACAGGGACGGAAAGGGAGGGGGCGTCTCCTCCCCCTATGCGAGCGATGTGGGGGTCTCTCCTGCTTCAGAGTGCCAAAACCTCTCCTCTGGAACATGGTACTTGCAAGTGATCTAATGCTTGATTCATTCCAAAGCACTGCAGTTTGGACTGGGAACATTTACCATTAATTTTAGTTTAAAAAAAATTTTTTTTGAAGATTTATTTATTTATTTATTTGACAGGGAGAGAAAGAGAGAGGGCACAAGCAGAGGGAGCAGCAGGCGGAGGGAGAGTGAGAAGCATACTCCCTGCTGAGCAGGGAGCTGGACGTGGGGCTGGAACCCAGGACCCTGAGATCATGACCTGAGCAGATGCTTAACTGGTTGAGCCACCCAGGTGCCCCTCTTATTAATTTTAAAATAACTTGCCATTAAAGGTGTTGTTAAAAATCGACTTAACCATTTAGAAGGAGCATCACAGATCATCAGCCCTTCACCCCTTCTTTTATATTAACTGAGAAGAAACAGAGGCCCGGGGAACATAGGTGATCTATGGAAGGCCCAAGTCAGATGTCCTGGACCAGGGCTTGGCCCTCCTGCCTATAACCCAGGGCTCTGTATGGTTTTAGAGGCTTTTTTTGTTTGTTCATTAAAATAAATAAATAAATAAATAAAAATCAACATTAAACCAGGCCCATATAGAAGAACAGCAGATTCTTGCCCTACCCATTCCACCTCAGGCATACTTTCAGGGCAGCCTGGGTTTTGTTGTTTCAAGGGGTTTTTTGTTGTTGTCACTGTGTTTTAGTGGACAACAGGAATTAGCTACTAATCTAGCAGCAGCAGCAGCAATGAAGTGTGTGTTCCAAAATGGCAAAATAGCAACAAGTAATGTTTTATCTCTAAAATATAATGCTTTTTTCCCCCTGGAACCAATGTGAATTTTTTCAGATCCCTTCTAATCATTTCTACAAACTCAGGTTACAAGCAAATGAAGATTATTCAACTGGCCAGAGTTTCATCCCAAAATATTCATGACTCTGTTTAAATACTTTAAAAACAAGACACTTTAAACTTTTTTTTTTTTTTTTTTTTTTTAACGGCAAGAGATAGGGGTGTTGGTTAAGCGTCTGCCTCTGGCTCAGATCATGATCCTGCGGTCCTGTGATCAAGCCCTGCATCGGGCTGCCCACTCAGCAGAGAACCTGCTTTTCCCCCTCCCTCTGCACTCCCACTCCTCCCTTGTGCTCTCTGCTCTCTTTCTCAAATAAATAAATAAAATCTTAAAAAAAAAAAAAAGGCGAGAGATAAATGGATGGATTAACAGATTGATCCATTGATTTACTGATCAATTGGTAGATATACACATATACCCTTAAGTAGGTCAGTTCTTTTTTTCTTTCATAATTCATCTAGTGTCATTTTGAACAAGGAAGTCTACATTTATAAAGATGTTCATTGCAGTATTTTTTAGGATCATTAAAACTTGCGGGTAACCAAGCTGTCTCAAGAACTAGGTAGGGAGATTCATCAATTCAACCTAATGTGAAAGCATCAAAAATAACTTCACAAAGTCTGTGGAACTCTATGGGAAATGAATTAATATTTAAATGCAAAATATAAAACCTTATTTAGGCTGTTGTTGCAACCACCTAGAATGGAATGGAAAAGGACTGAACACAGCTGCAGTCAGGTGGCCACAGCTCCTTTTCCTTGTGATTGTCTATGAAATTCTCAGAGTATTGGATTCAGCAAATAAAGAGCTGGAAAAAAGGCAAAGAATCCTCAGGAGTAGTGGTCCTGGCAAAGAGGTGACAGAGAGGCCTGTAGGAACAAAGAAAGCATCAGCAGGAATTTCAAGTAGAAACTAGAATTGGGACAGAGTGAGGCTCCTTGTGTCATAGTAAAGTATCTGAAATGCAGACTGGTTCATTTTAGACATATCTCTTTATTAGAAGAGGGAACCCAGCATGACAAAAATCTGTGTTCCTGAGAGCATGGGAAAGCAGGCACTCTCCACTTTTGCTTCTAAAACATGAAATATGAGACAAAATTACAAATGCACATATTCTTTGACATAGCAGTTCTACTTACAGGATTTTTTTTTTTTAAGATTTTATTTATTTATTCACGAGAGACAGAGAGAGAGAGGCAGAGACCTAGGCAGATGGAGAAGCAGGCTCCCAGCAGGGAGCCCTATGTGAGACTCAATCCTGGGACCCAGGGATCAGGCCCTGGGCCAAAGGCAGGTGCTCAACCGCTGAGCCACTCAGGCGTCCCTACTTAACAAGAATTTTTTTTTTTTTTAATTTTTAATGTAACTGTTCTCACTCATATAAAATTACATACTGTTAAATGTCTGTCACATTAGTAACATATGTTTGTGGTAGCTAGAGATTAAAAATAACCTCCTTAAGTCTCACTGGTGAGGTACTTGTTGAATTGTGGTCCATTTCTCCAGTGGAATATCATGCAATTCTTTAAAAAGAAATTAGGATTCCCTATTGCCAGAGTCACCAAACTCTTCCTATAAAAGACAAATGGTAAATATTGTTAGCTTTGTGGGCCGTGAGGTCTTAGTAGTAATTACCCAGGCCCACTGGGCAGCATAAAAGCAGCCAAACACAATAGCTAAATGAAGGGGTGTGGTCATATTCCAATAAAAAGGTAGTAAGATTAAAGGAGATCTAGCTATAAATAAGCCACAGAGATGAAAAACACAGCATAGGTAATATAGTCAATAATATTATAATAATGTATGGTAACCACTGATAGAATGACATGTATAGAATTGTTGAATCAGTATGTTGTACGCCTAAAACTAATATAACACTGTATGTTAATTATACTTCAATTAAAAAAAACAATATTACAAATATAGGCAGAAGGCTGGATGTGGCCCTTGGGCTATAGTTTGTTGACTCTATTGTGACAATGGAAAATGATCTCCAGTAGATATTGTTATGCCAAAAATTCAAAGGGTAGGACACCATACGGTGCTGTCATTGTGTAAAAAATAGGAGAGACCGTGTATGTATATGTACGCATGTTCACACGTGCATGAAATTTCTCTGAAAGAGTGAAGCTTATAAGATCATTGCCTCTGAAGAAAAAGGACTGGGAGTCTGGGAGATAAGAATAGAAAGAAAACTTTTAGCTATCCACTCTTTTGTAGCTTTTGAATTTTTATCTATTTATTATATTATCTACTCAAAGAAAGTAAACCAAGGCTATTCTCTCCTGACTCCTATGTCTTCCAATTCCTTTTGTTTTAAACGTGAACTTGTAACTTGGTATCAACCACCTGGTTGATTTGCAGCTTTTACATAGTCACACCCAAGGTGGTGGCCTTCTTTCCAGCCGTGTTTTGTGTATGACAGACTCTTCCCTTATCCATGCTTCTCTCGGAAGCACCATTTTTCACAGCCTCTGAGTTTGAGAAGGCAAAGCTAGGAGTAACAAAGCCTGGTTTCCAGGCTTCCTGTTCCCTCACAGGTCCCTTAGGAGACTGTCAGGGCTATCGTAAGCCTATGAGAAAGACAGCCAGGCCCAGGGTTGGGGAAAAAGAAAGGAGATAAAGAGATAATGTGACAATAATCTCAATAACCTTCAAGAAATTCTTTTCTCTTTCACAGGAAATCCAGTGATGACTCCTGGGTGAGCAATGGTACCTATTTAGAACTTAGAAAAGATCTTGGTTTTTCCAAACTGGACCATCCTGTCTTGTGGTGAAGAAGGAAAGAAGAATGATGCACCCTTAGACTTCTCCTGTGTTTGCTTTCCAAAGCCACAAACCTGTGTCTATGTATTTAGGAGAAATTATCTAGAATGATCACCTGTGCTTAGCTTAGCATTGTAAGTATTTATGTATTTTCTTCAGTAGGTTTCTTTACAATTTCAAATGCTATCATGATTGTTTATATGAATGTAGAACACCTTGATATTTCATTTTATATATAAACTATTTAATAAAATGAAAGATTGAATGTTAATGTGTGGGTTTAAAAAAAAAGCAGCTTTAACACTAATTTTCCAAAGGTTAGGAAAATTCAAATTAAATTTATGCCTTATAAAATTGTGTTGGAGAAAAAAATTTATCTCTCCCAGGTGCATTAAGAAATAAGAATACGCAGGGTTACTCACTCATGCGTAAGCTACCCAAGTTTAATTTGGTAGCTCAGATATCTTTTTGCCTCCGACAGCTCTTGAATTGCTCATACAGAACAATTCTGCTGGTGCTGGAGTCTGAAGAATGTTTGCATTTGCATTTTGGTGGTTGGGAGGATGGCATAAGATTAGTGGAATGTATGTTTTTATATCAGATAGATGTGGCACCTTCCTGAAGAGGAGGAAGCATTTGAGCTCATCCCTCCCTAGAGTTTTATTGCCTTATGTGCAAAATTGTACCCTGTTACTCAGAGAAATTGTCATTAATCTGACAAATTCCCATTAATTAAATGCTAGAGTGGCATCCCAGAGATCCAGTAGGAGATTCTCCTTCGTGAGAACTGAATTCTTGACAAGTTAACTTTTTTGCTTCCCACTCCCTCCCCCACCCCCACCCCACCCCGCACTAGGTTCCCCACCCTTTACTCTAGCTCTGTTGAGTGTGGAATGTTCCAGTTTAGCATAAAACATACAGTACATTCCACACTGCAGTTCGACTTTCTAAAGGTTTAGCAAAATAACTGATTATTTTAAATAACAAGTTTTTCTTAAATACTGTTTTGGTATTTTCTACCTCTTAATAACACCGTAATTTAGATCTTGTATAAAAAGTTTGACCATCTGCCTTATAGACAAATGTAGAGAATTCATGTCCTTCCTTTGTGTTGTGTTCTGATAACGCTTTGTCTTATCTCTTCCCTATACTTTCTTCTTACTCATTTCACTCTTTTGTGAGTTTTGCAGCAGTCTTGAGTAATACAGATTATAACTACTGAAAGGGGAAACTTTGTCTTTTTAAATATGTTACTTTAAAGTACAAAAACACAATTTATGCAGCAGTCGAAGTGTGTTATCAAAGCAATGCCATCTTCTACCCAGATTACATTAAAACCAAAGCCTGATTTTTAAGCCTTTTGCTCTCATGTCCATAACAATCCTATGGAATATCAAGTATAATGGTGTAGTAAAAAGATTTCTCCAGAAAACACTTACAGATACTTAAATAATTCCAGAGCATATAGAATTCTATGAATGAAAAGTAGAATAAGTAAAGGGAAAAAACGCATGATTTTTTTTCAGTGTCACACCAAATAACCAAGTAGTCGGACAGCATTGCATTTTCAAAATGGAGTTAGCAGCCTTTTGGAATCTGCAAGTGAGTAGCATTTTTAAGACAATAAATGGCTCATTAAATATTGCATCCATTCCTTCCATATCAAGAAGTCAAGATGAGTACAATGTGAATATCATTTCCATTTCTAAGCAGTTTAAATGACACAGTCCAATTCTTTGGTATGTGCTTTGTTCTTTTCTTTTCTTCTTCTTCTTCTTTCTTTTTTTTTTTTTTTTTTTTGTTCTTTTCTTTTCAAGCATGTATCCAAATTCTCCACAGACAGGAAAAGCAGGCTGTAGATTTAAGGATGCTCAAGAGGAAAACAAATCTAGTTTTCACATTGTGAAGGAAAATGTAGACTCTTAGCGATATTGACTATTAAATGGGCCTCCTCCAGAGGCTGGCTAAAAAAAAAAAAAAAAGACAAAAAACAAAGAAACAAACCAAAAAAACCCACAACACAAGCAAGACGTGCAGCCTGAATGGATGTAGCTTTGTTATACATATTTGGAAATTTAAAAAAATTGTCCCACTGCTGTTATCTCAGTTGACCTTATGTTTTATTTTGGAATCACAAGGACAAATGGACCAAATACCACCTTCGTAGTCATCTTATTTGAGATGGAAGTGGGGATAAATTAGAATATGATATGGGACTGTATGCAGACTTAAAAAGCTACTAGTGAGTACCAGCCCTATGAAGGGCTTTTCTGAAATGTAAACAGCTTAGGGATGCATCCTGTTAGAGTCTCAAAACTACCTGGAGGGGGAAATGCTTCTTTTTCCTTTCAGTCCCTATTCTCAAAAGCACCCTCCCATCTAATTTGTAGTTCAAGGGCATTTTATATTTTTGGGACAAAGAAAACAGAAACATGGTAGCATTCTTTGGGATGAAGGGAGATAGAATTTAACTTTCTGGATTTTGAAAATCCCAGTGAAATAATTGCATTCACTGCGCTGAGATTCATGTTTTAGCCTCCATTGTATTCCTGATTATTCTATCCCAAATTTATGGTGAATTTTATATATATACTTGGAAATGGGACTCTGTGCAGTCAACCATGTTGTACTTCAGATGTGCCCGTGGCCACTACCAATCACCCCAAGTTGCAGGAGATGCATTCAGGAAGAAGCCAGCAGTGTCCCATGGAGCCAGGCAGCAGGTCACTTCCCTCTGCAGGCCCCAGAGCAGAGGCTGGGATCACCCTGAGTCAAATGTCATAATCAAAATCACAGTGCAGCTCTCCATGCGGTTCACCTCCCAGAAGGCAGGCTGTTTCTTTTTCTTTCTTTCTTTCTTTCTTTCTTTCTTTCTTTCTTTCTTTCTTTTTTAAGATTTTATTTATTTATTCGTGAGAGAGAGAGAGACTGAGAGAGAGAGGCAGAAACACAGGCAGGGGGAGAAGCAGGCTCCATGCAGGGAGCCCGACGTGGGACTCGATCCCTGGTCTCCAGGAACTCACCCTGGGCCAAAGACAGATGCTCAACCGCTGAGCCACCCAGGTGTTCCTGGTTCTGATACCAACTAAGCAGATAGAGTTCACTTTAGGACAAGAGTCCAGGTCTCTATCAAGTCCCTAGAGTGCCCGGATTGCCCAGGATCTTTGTGTGCTTCCTGTGGGAGTCTCTGGAAGAGAAAAAACATAACAAGTTAAAAAAAGTTCTTAATGTTTACTTCATTTGAGCTGCTGCTTTTCTCATATTCTGCTTTTAATTTACTTCCAGTAAATCACTTGCTTGGGCTTCGAGGACTCTCCCTCCTCTTGTATTTTCCAGATTTATGATGAATGGTCTTATCCTGCTATTAACCGTGTCAATCTGAAAAGCAAAATAACCAAGTTTTTATTTGGCTCTTGAACCTTGTGGCAGGCCTCCTACATATTCAACGAGTTATATTATGCCCTCAAGCTATCATGGAATTTCCTCAGACCTCTTAGTTATGGGTAGGAGCAATAAAGTTGTTCTTATGATGTTTGGGAATAATAGTTTCAGTGCATTGGCATTATTTATTTGAATGTCTTTAATTTTGATATTAACATTGGCATAAATCTATTTTTGCTACCAGATGATAGCTATTTTCATGCACTCAGCTTCCTTCTGCATTGTAAGAATCTATTACTTGGTGTTAGTCGTTATTTTTCTGTGTTGGAAATATTTATCACAGAAGTATCTGTAAATCATGACAGAAAATGGAAACCATTTTCTGAGACTTTTGTTTTGAGTTACACAATGATAAGAAGTTGCTAATTTATTTTAGTCATGATTTTATCTTCCTCCATTACCTTCAGAGGATACTTTTTTTTTTTTTTTTTTTTTTTTTAACAGGATATCTGTAAATCTTCTCTCTGGCTGTGTATAAGATTATTTTCTGTTTAAATCCCACCCCTCCACCCATACCCCATTCTCCCCCAAAAGCTCCTACTAATTTGTTTATCCTCCTCATGTAGCTAGTTGACAGTGAATAAACAACTTGGAAAAAGGGTCACCCTTGTCTTTGTTTTTGCTGGTTAATGGGTCTTAGTGGCTGCTGAAGGGGACAAAGCATCTAAGCTGGGCTCTTTTGAAGAAACACGCCTGGTTATCTAAAGCGATAGAGATTTGAAATAAGAACACCCTGGGATATAAACTAAGAGTTTAAAGTTGCCATACTACAAATGTAGATCCCCCAGCCCTTTGGAGGAGGGACCTGAGGCAGCTGGAGTCCCAGATGCCTCCCACGGAGTGCCCTATGTTTACCCCAGCATACAATGGAAATATGATGTTCTGTGTCCCCTAACATGAGAAAGGAAATGCTAACTGCTCATACCGATGTAATGGCCCTTATGAATGACTGACTGACTCATCTCCTCCTGCCCTATGCAAGTTGTGTCCTCTGCAATGCCAGGAACATCCTTAGCTTTCACCAAAGACCCGTCTGATTCATTGACATATTTATCGTGTTACATAAGACACTGGATCGTAGAATTATGTGCATCAACTCACATCTCTGTATCCCTAAAAACACTTAGACAACCAAAAATAATTTATGAAACTTGATTGGATCCTGGCTTAAAAGAAAAATAAGCTATAAAAGACATTGTGAGGATAATCACTGAAATCTGCATAGAAACATAATGAAATTCTTGCTAATTTTCAAATTTGTGTTGTTGATATTGCCTGTTGATCGGTATCAAATCTGCCATCAGAGAAGGACCATTTTCCAACATTATCCAGAATAATGGGTGATGAACACTAAAGGAAATCTTTTTTTTTTTTTCTACTAAAGGAATTCTTAACAAGCAACCTCAATATTTCAACATGTTGGCCAATGCTGAAATAGGTCTTAAAACATCCTATGGTGTCAACTTTGAGGAGGCAATGAAGTTTGGAGGTATGGGTTCCAGGCCTTGGTTTACAAACTTGGTCATACTATTTCCTTAGTCATGCCAACAGAATACTAGCACTGACATGATTCATGGCCGTCAGTTATCTGCAAATCAGGACCTCACTGTCTTCCTCTACACCCTCACAGGACAGCACTGTCCTCCACACCCTTGTCACCTCTTATCATGCACTTATTCATTGGAGACCCTGCAGGAAACCAAATCTAACTCTGGTCATTCTAGAGAGTGAGTAAAGGGGTTACTTGTGGGGCTTCTAGCAAATTGAAGGCATAGTAGCAACAGCAGGAAGTTGTTACCACCGCTCTGAAGCAGCTGGAGCTTCAAAGAAGGGAAGTGCCATCAGGAGCTGTAGTGGAGGGTCTCTGCTAGAAAATCCAGCCCAGAGTAAGGAAGCTTAGCCCAATCTCTGTCTCCTCTGGCCTCTATCCTACTTGGTGGTGGAATCCAAGTCAGGCCAGAACCTGCAGCACTGTTCTTAGACCTTAGCCCTGCGGCGGTGGGGAGGGCCACGGCAAACAGGGCAGACACCTGGATCTTATATCGATGGGAGGAATTCCTGTCTGGGCTCTCAGAGGAATCTGCAGTAAGTAATAGACTTAAGAACTTTTTTATTTTTATTTTTTTTTTGAGAGAATAGAATTTGTTAAATTATTTTGGCTCCCAGTTATTTTACCAAGGATGAATTATGATTAACTGTGCTTTCTAAAAAAACAAAAACAAAAACAAAAAACAAAAAACAAAAAAAAAAAACACAACAAAACAAAACTCTGGTTCTCTGTAATATTACGGTTGTCAAATTTTTGGTGAGCTAAGAGCAGCCTCTCTTCTTTATTAACTACCATAACTTATACCAGACTAGGAAGGACATAGCAACATCAGCAGGGATTCTCAAATTTGGATAATGTGCTGGTAGTAATTATACACAAACACACACACACACACACACACACACACACACACTTCCCAGACAGCTGCACATATTCTGTTCACCAGCGCTTGCTCACCACCGAGCTGCGACACCACCTTCTGATTGTATGATAGTTCTAGGTCTTTAAAAGTAGCGTGTTGGCCTTTCTTTTCACAAAATGTTGTGTATTGCTTTTGTACCACGTTGGAAATGTAAAGATAAGGGCCTTGTCACCTCTTTCTCCTGTGACACCTCATGGGTACTCTAAAAGGGCCTTGCACACAGGGAGCAGTCCACAGCTGCTGTGATAGATTATTTGAAACACGTGTGCCCAGCCAGGAACGGCCCCAGGCCCTGGGAATACACAGTCCTCCACCTTGAGGAGCTTCCAGTCTGGTGGGAAGTCAGTAGGTCAGGACAGAGGATGCCCAAGTGACAAGGGGAGAGGTGACGGGGTCTCCTCAGACGTGCGCTGAGAGGAGGGACAGACCTCCGGCAGTGAAGAGAACAAGAGGACCTGGCGACCCAGAAGGCCGGGGTGGGAAGGAGGTGCCACATCTGACTCCCAGTCCCTCTCCATGCCAGTTGAGTCACAACGCTGCTTCCCAACTAACATCACAGTGAAGTTTTTGATGTGTCACAAGACCTGGGGTTTCCTCAGCCTGGAGCCATGAGACAAAGGGTGGGGAGTGTAGGCAGGCAGCTGCCAGGTGCCTCTGTGGACTGAAGAATACCAAGGAAGTCACACCAGGACCTCACTCTTCCTCCTTCACTGCCGGATCACATAAGCCACCACCTCCAGGCTTTCCCCCACCCCATACATCCGAACACAGTCCTAGGGAAAGTGAGGCTAAGCCTGAGAAATCTGAGGGGTTGATGATCTTTCCAGAAGTGACTCAATATTATCAGAACAGCATCTGAATTATCTGAATAGACTAAGGTTTTTCATTTTAATCTTTCATTGTGGTAAAATATACATAAAAAATTACCATTTTAGCCATTTTTAAGTGTATAGTTCAGTGGCATTGAGTAAATTCACATTATTGTGGGACCATCACGAATACCCATCTCCCGAACTTTTTCATTGTCTCACACTGAAAATCTGTTCCCATTTAGACTAGGGTTGGTTGTTTTTTTTAAATTTTGTTTATTTACTCATGAGACAGAGAGAGGCAGGGACATAAGCAGAGGGAGAAGTAGGCTCTGTGCAGGGAGCCCGATGCTGGACTGGATCCTGGGGTCCTGGGATCATGACCTGAGGCAAAGGCAGACGCTCAACCTGAGCCACCCAGGTGTCCTGCATTTAGACTAAGTTTTAAACAAAATTGGATCTTGAGTTAATTTTTTCTTGCTAATCAATAGGTGAAGGGCTCATGAGGAAGACCAGGTCAGTTACAGACAAGATGGAAGCACTAGATCTTCCTGACTTGTTAAGTTACAGCATGGGTCACAGCGTGGGTCACCCTGCTGTGGAAGTCTCACAACAGCACCACTTAGGTCATCCCCATTTAACAGATGAATTCACTGAGGACCAGAAGTTAAGCCACTTGACCCAACTCTCACAACTAGTTGATAGTTGTATGGGGACATTCTGCTGACCTGTCCGAACCCAATTTCTTCTGATACAGAATGAGATGCAAACAATGTGACCGCGACTCCCTTGTCCCTTCCAAATGTTAAGAACTTATTCTCCAAAGGTCTCATTAGGTCTTTGAAGCTGACATAAGCAGTTCAAGGATAGGAGAGAACCATGGGATGGGGCTTGGGAAACCGAATTCTAGTTAGCAGTGAGACCTTGGGTAAGTCACTTACCCTCTACAAATCTCCCATTTAGGCCCAACAGCAAATTGGGGCTAAACTGGGGCAAGTTATCCTTAAGTTTCTCTCTATGTTACCACTTTGTGGTGTCAAGAATAGGTGGGAATGTTCTTTGCCCAATCACCAAATATTCATGAGCACCAAGCATGTGCCAGACACAGTCCCTATCCTTATCTATACATTGCAGCTTATAGTCTAGTGGGTAGAGGGTAGGGGTAGAGACAAGAGCACAGAAACAGACAAATGTGTGGAGACAGATATGCAAGGATGGTGGGAAGGCAAAGCTGGAGGAGACTGTTATTTCATGCTACACAGAATGGTGAGGGAGGGTTTCACTGGTCCAGGACTTGAGAGTGGTGCGGAGGAAAAGCAGGAGAACATTTCAGGTCCTGGGAACAGCAAATACAAGCCTGATGCAAAGTTATGTCTGGTGCAGTTGGAGGAATGGCCAGGAGGCCAGTGTGGGTGGAGCCTGGGAGTGGGTGAGCAGTGGGGGGAAGGATAGTAAGTCAAAATGAGGGCCAGGAGGTATTTGGGATCAGGGGCCTTTGGTTTTTACTCCGAGTGAAATGAAAAGTCATAAAGGGTTTTGAGCAGAGGAATGACATGATTTGACTTATGATCTGGCTGCCTGGGGGAGCCTAGGAGGCACGGGCAGAAACGGGGAGTCCAGTCCAGAGAGAGAGGTGGCGGTGGTGGTGGTTTGGACCAGGGCAGAAGCAGTGGAGGTAGAGAGAAGCCATAAGAAACTGGACATATTTTGAGAGTGGAATCAGTAAAATTGGCTGATGAATCAGATTTGGGGTGTGAGGAGAGGGGTCAAGGACAAGCGCAAGTCCTGTGGCCTGATCTCCTAGAAGGACGGAGTTGCCATGGGCTGAGATAAGGAGCACTATGCACAGAGCAGACTCGGGTGCGCTGGTGAAAAAATGAGGTGGTGATTCTTTCCCAGAGGGCCTCTTAAGTAGGCAGCTGGGTGTGTGTGTGCAGTAAAGGGTAGTGCAGCTGGCTTGGCTTATTCAAACCCTGCACATGTAAGGCTGGCGCTTGACCATCTCCTGGGAGATTCCCTCCAAGCCTTCGGAATATCCCTCCTGATAAGAGTGGCTTTGTAGACCTGGGACCTTGGCCCATGCCATCGTTTATGCTAAAAATGTGTCTTACAGCGGAGACTTTGGATAACCCCATATCAGTTTGACATCTGCACAGGTCAGAGACTAAGTCACTATGGTCAGCCACATGGGTGCCCCGTGCTCCTGCGACCCACCCTGGAGACCAAGCCTGCCCTGGCTGACAGTGCTCTGAATATGCTGTCACACCATGTTGTTGGGATTTCTCCTGTGGGAAACCAGGGGGGTTTGGACTCCACCATCGCCCTCATCCCCACGCTCATGGGGACCAAGGCCTGCCCAGCCTTCCCAGCCCTCCCATGCTGTTCCTTTTCCTAACCCCACTGTCTGTGCTGCAGGGGGGCCCTTGTCGGTTCCTGCCTGGCGCACAGGGCCCCCGGCGCGGTCACAACCCCTTCCCACTCATCCTCTAGGCGGCAAACACAGAGATCTTTCTAGACTCTCATCATATCCTTAATCTCTTTGTAATCTTGCTGTGCGCAGGGCACCGCAGCATGGTGCGTGTGTAACACAGCGGTCACAAGCCCAGCCTGGGATCAGAGAGACCAGGGTTTGAAACCCGGCTCTGCTGTGCTCTGTGTGCCCTTTCTCGGTTCTAATCCCCAGGGTTGCTGTGAGGATCGCTGCTCACTCTGGGTTAGCCACTAGTTTCAGGCTCCTTCAGCATCTGCACTTTCCCTAAGAGGAGTTCGAGACCCAGGTGAGGTGGCTGGCTCACAGTCCAGCCTCAGGCTTGACGAAGCCAGGCTGCAGGTGCTCTTAGCCCCAAAGCCTGCAGTTCTCAGAAAGTGGTCTGGGCACCGCTGCGGGCCCTCAAGACCCACCCGAGGGATGTGCGAGGTCCCATGTTTTCACAATAATATCAATACACTATTTGCCTTTCTCGCTCTCATGGTCTCACGAGTGTACCGTGGACTTTTCCAGAAGCTACAAGCCATGAGAATGCAGCAGCAGGTCGATGCAGAAGCAGTTACGCTATGTCCAGCTGTCTGCCTTTAAGCCAGACATTCAGTGATGTTTGCAAAAACGTAAAGCAATGCTATTCTTCCCTCTTTTTTTTTTTTTTTTTGAAAACTGTAGTTCTATTTCACCAAAAGTATGCTTTTCGATTAACATACGATGGAGTTGTTGTTGATTTTTTTTTTTAAGATTTTATTTATTCATTCATGAGAGAGACACACACAGAGAGAGGCAGAGACACAGGCAGAGGGAGAAGCAGGCTCCATGCAGGGAGCCCGACGTGGGACTCGATCCCAGGACCCCAGGATCACACCCTGGGCAGAAGGAGGCGCTAAACTGCTGAGCCACCAGGGCTGTCCTTGAATTTATTTAAAATATCAATTCCTTAGTTTGAATTTCTAATACGGTGAACATCAAAAGATATTCCCTACATAAATGCAAGCTCTCTGAGGATCTCTGTAAGTTTTAAGAAAATAAAGATTTTCTTGAGAGCATGTAATTTTTAAGAGCATATTTGGTCTTGGGGTACCTGGGTGGCTCAGTCAGTGGTTGAGCATCTGCCTTTGGCTCAGGACATCATCCTGGAGTCCTGGGATCGAGTCCCGCATCAGGCTCCCTGCATGGAGCCTGCTTCTTCCTCTGCCTGTGTCTCTGCCTCTCTGTGTGTGTCTCTCATGAATAAATAAATAAAATCTTTGTGTTTGGGTTTTTTTTTTTAAAAGAGCTTATTTGGTCTTGAGACCAAATAGTGTGAGAAGTAGAGCACTAACGCTGTGCAGACTGGATGTCATCCCTTACTCTAGTGTCTAACAGAGGACGAGGGCACAACAAATGGTTGTGTTTACTGTTTTATAAGGCTGCGCACACGAGTCATGAATTTACCGGCCTCTGACTTGCCTGAGCCTTCTCATCACTCTTCTGTCCTGTTACGCTGAGCTACACGCAAGCTTGGATCCCCACACCTTTGCACACTCCATGCCACACCTACCAAACTCTTACCTTCTCCCCTACCAGCCTCGACTCAGGCACCTGCACCTTTTAGAAGACTGTTCTGTGTTAGATGCTCCTGCTCGAACCCCCTGTCCAGGCTCTTCCCACTGAACCATACACACCTTGACTTTGGCAGAAAATGGATGCAAGGAGGATCATGGGCCAGGCCAGTGTTTCCCAAAATATGGCCTAGAGCCCCGGCTTCCAGGTCACTGAGGCACAAGTTAATATGTAGATTCCTGCCCCCCTTCTACAGCCTACTGAGTCAGCCCCTCATAGGGCCTGAGAATATGATTTTTTTAACTCAGTAAATTTTATTGTATGGAAATTATATCTCCATAAAGCTGTTCAGAAAAATATGAATTTATTCAGCGCTACAGTCCTTAGTATGTTCTTTGAACAGCCACCAATCAATAGTACAGGAGGTACTGCTTGTAAGCCAGCCGTAGGTTGTTTCTTCTAACTTATTGGGCTAGTAATAAGCTTAGATGTCGAAGGAAGTCGGTTTTCTTTTTATTCTGTAGTATTTAGAGGCCAAGATTATGATTTTTGAAAAGAAAGTCTTATGTTGATTTGGTGGTTCTTACACACACCAAAGTCTGAGAACTGCTCTTCCAGATACTTGTAGGTTCCAGAAGAACCACTCTACCATCCATGGGACAAAGATGACTAAGAATTATATTACGAGAGAGGAAATACAGCTTAGAAGGAATATTGGCCACCTATGGAAAATTCACAAAAGGAGATTTGGATCTATTGGGATGAGGGTCAGGGAGGATTTCACAGATGTGATACTTGAGTTGGCTTGAATGGGCATTTTTATGCAGTGAAAGACAGCAAGGGTGTCTAGGCAAGGAAAATATTGTAAACAACAGGAAAGAAGCAAGGAAGTGTGTGGCACAGACATAAAAGGGCACAAAACCATCTGGCATCCTTTGCTTTGATATTAGCTCAACCAAGAAACTTTCTGGATATTAATTGGGCTATTTAGCTATTCTCTACTGGATAGTAAATGTGAGTTTTTCAGCCATTGGAACGACATTTTGTGCACACTGCATTGCAAATCATTAAACTGATATCCCAACTTATAAACTGACCTTTAATGTGTCAATACTTCAGAAAATGTCGGGTGGCCAAATTATGTTTCTAACCCTAACACTAAGGCCTTCAGTGTGATTCCATAGGACATAACCAACCCCCAGGAGAGTGACCAGAAGAATCAGCTGAACTTCAGACCTCCTGC
The DNA here is from genome assembly GCF_018345385.1 of Vulpes lagopus. NCBI lineage: Eukaryota > Metazoa > Chordata > Mammalia > Carnivora > Canidae > Vulpes > Vulpes lagopus. The sequence goes on along the minus strand of NC_054836.1, from coordinate 38,089,109 downwards.
ATCAGACATTATAGATTGTTTCCCAAAGTCACCTGTTCATCCTCTTTCTTACTTACTAATAGAATATTGGTCTTTTTGGATATGGATAGTCTGTGTTTGAAAGGAGGCCAAGCCCATCCTGGCCCCAGCATCTTTTTTGAAAAATATTTTGTTTAAATTAAATTTTCCAACATATAGTATAAAACCCAGTGCTCATCTCATCATGTGTCCTCCTTAGTGCCCATCACCCAGGTACCCCTCCAACCCACCCACTTCCCCTTCTGCAACCTTTTGTTTGTTTCCCAGAGTTAGGAGTCTCTCATGGTGTGTCTTCCTCTCTAATTTTTCCCCACTCAGTTCCCCTCCTTTCCCTTATAATCCCTTTCACCATTTATTATATTTCACATATGAGTGAAACAATATGATGATTGTCTTTCTCCATTTGACTTACTTCACTCAGCATGATACCCTACAGTTCTATCCATGTCGAAGCAAATGGTGAGCATTCGTCCTTTCTGATGGCTGAGGAATATTCCATTGTATACATAGACCACATCTTTATCCATTCATCTGTCGAAGGACATCATGGCTCCTTTCACAGTTTGGCTACTATGGTCATTGCTGCTATGAAGGTGTCCCGATGTTTCACTGTATCTGTATCTTTGGGGTAAATCCCCAGCAGTGCAATTGCTGGGTCGTAGGGTAGCTCTATTTTTAACTCTTTGAGGAACCTCCACACAGTTCTCCAGAGTGGCTGCACCAGTTCACATTCCCACCAACAGTGCAAGAGGCTTCCCCTTTCTCCACATCCTCTCCAACATGTGTTGTTTCCTGCCTTGTTAATTTTCCCCATTCTCACTGGTGTGAGGTGGGATCTCATTGTGGTTTTGATATGTATTTCCCTGAGGGCAAGTGATGCAGAGCATTTTCTCATGTGCTTGTTGGCCATGTCTATGGCTTCTTTGGAGAAATGTCTATTCATGTCTTCTGCCCATTCCATGACTAGATTGTTTCTTGAGTGTTGAGTTTGATAAGTTCTTTATAGATCTCGGATACTAGCCCCTTATCTAACATGTCATTTACAAATATCTTCTCCCATTCTGTAGGTTGTCTTTTGGTTTTGTTGACTGTTTCCTTTGCTGTTTATCTTGAAAACAGAAGCTTTTTATATTGATTAAGTCCCAATAGTCCATTTTTGCTTTTGTTTCCCTTGCCTTCATGGATGTATCTTGCAAGAAGTTGCTGTGGCCAAGTTCAAAAAGGGTGTTGCCTGTGTTCTCTAGGATTTTGATGGATTCTTGTCTCACATTTAGATCTTTTGTCCATTTTGAGGTCATCTTTGTGTATGGTGTAAGAGAATGGTCCAGTTTCATTCTTCTGCATGTGGTTGTCCAATTTTCCCAGCACCATTTATTGAAGAGACTGTCCTTTTTCCAGTGGATAGTCTTTCCTGCTTTGTTGAATATTAGTTGACCATAGAGTTGAGGGCCCATTTCTGGATTCTCTATTCTGTTCCATTGATCTATAGGTCTGTTTTTGTGCCAGCCAGTACCACACTGTCTTGATGACCACAGCTTTGTAATAGAGCTTGAAGTCAGGCATTGTGATGCTCCTGGCTTTGGTTTTCTTTTTCAACATTCTTCTGGCTGTTCAGAGTCTTTTCTGATTTCTCACAGATCTTAAGATGATTTGTTCCAACTCTGTGAAGAAAGTCCATGGTACTTTGATAGGGATTGCATTGAATGTGTAAATTGCCCTGGGTAGCATTGACATTTTCACAATATTTATTTTTCCAATTCATGAGCATGGAATGTTTTTCCATCTCTTTACATCTTCCTCAAGTTCTTTCAGAAGTGTTCTGTAGTTTTATTTAGAGTGTAGATCCTTTACCTCTTTGGTTAGGTTTATTCCTAGGTATCTTATGGTTTTGAGTGCAATCATAAATGGGATCGATTCCTTAATTTCTCTTTCTTCAATCTCATTGTTAGTGCATAGAAATGCCACTGATTTCTGGGCATTGGTTTTGCATCCCACCACATTGCTGAACTGCTGAATCAGTTCTAGCAATCTTTGGCCCCAGCATCTTGTTCAGGCTAAGCCTACATGGGAATTCTTCCTCCAGCCAGTGATCGATTTAGGAAGGGACATGGGATGCAGCTCTGGGCAGGGAGATGGGGTAGGGAGGATTTGCTGGCAGCTTTGGAAATGTTTCCAGTTTCACAAAGGGATAAAATACGAACAAGTCCCCTTCCAGCCTTGGACTATGACTTGTGTGGATTGTTTCCACAATCATCCTGAAACCAGGAAAAGGTGAGCCTTTCCTGAGGACGGTACCAGGGGGCCAAGAGTGGCAGCAAGAAGCAGTAGACAGAGCTTAGGCTGTGGGTGATGTCACTGGGTCTCTGAATCAGCTCTCCTGGAACTGCCCTACTTCCGCATGTCTTAATATGTGATATGACAGATGTCCTTACTCATTAGGCCACTTTTAGCTGTTTTTTTCCTCCAGCTGAGTGCACACACATGGCACCTCACCCACACAGACGCAAACAAACACAACATACCATGTTGTCACATTTCCAGCTTGAGAGATGTGACATTCCCTTGGTGTCACAGGGAATGGAGGAGCAGCCTTTCTCCCAGGCTCTACAAACTACAATATATTTGTGGAACTAGAAGATTATACAGCATCCCACCCACTTCCGTCAGTAAGTTCTCTCCTCAAGGACTAGTGAATTCCCCTCCTGGGTGCTTCTCTGCTGCTCCACCTGCCATCCTGCACTTACCAATGACTTCTCACCTGACTACCTTTTCTCTCGCTCACGGCTTCACTTGCTCAGTTTCTCCGGCCTAAATTCTCTCTGTATATCTTTCAGCTTCTGCAACTAAATATCTCCAGAGTTCAACTTTTCCAGAAAAAGGCCACACCCTGGTGCATAAGGCTATCCTGTCAGGCCATGTCATCAGCTACTGATGGCACTATAAGTGACTAGACTTGGGTCATAGGCCAAACTCTGCTCCACTCAGCTGGGGCCTCGGTAGCAGGTCGCACAGTACCAGTATGAGAACTTGTGCAGAAAACCACTTAGAAGAGGCTTGTGGACTACAAGCAGGCAATGTGAAGTATTATCTGCTTAGTATGATGGCGGTTTGCCAGACGTCCCTCCTACATTTATTCTCCCCTTCATCCAAAATAATAGAAGTTTTGGTTAGGCCCATGGTTACCAGATAATGTTTTCCAGAGTCTCACTAGGTGTGGCCATGTGACTGTATCCTGACTATAAATTTGTGAGCAGAGGGGGTACGTGGCAATTTCTAGGATGTGTCTATAAATGAAGGCCCCGTGGCCCCTGCATCCCTGCTGGCTGCACCCAGACATGATGATGAAGACTGGAGCAGTCATTCTACCTTTCAAGGTGGAAACTGCATGTTGGCAAACCAACAACGTCAGCGGACCCTGGGATCCAATACCCAGGGCTGCACCCTTATCTTGATTTGCCCAGAACTTTCCTAGTTTTAGCACTGAAATTCCTGCAAACCAGGAACCTCCACAGTTCTGGACAAATGGGACAGTTGGCCACCCTACTCCACTGAGCTGCTACACCAGTCTGGACCACCTACTCAATACTTGTTTGAGAGAGAACCAAAAGCAAATGAAAAACAAAATGCTTTTCTCTTGACTAAGCCACTGCATTATGGGATTTCGCTGTCTACATCATGCTCTCCTGTCTCCTAACTAATACAGATACATTCGATCTAAAGATCCTTATTGACTTATTGACCACCTTTTCATTGTTGCTCTGCCAAAGGTCTGATGCTCCTTGGCTGGGCTCTCAGAACCCCTTGTTGGCCCATGTCTCATTCCAACCTCTCACTACCTAGCCTCCTAGGGAGACTGAGGCCTGCTTGTCTTCTGGCTCTAAATTTGTCCATCTCATTCCCTATCTTAATGGATAGTCACTTTTTGAAACCTAGTTATTAGTCCATGCTGACCTCCTACATAAACACACACACATATACATATTCAATAACATGTATGCACATGCAAGCTTGCTCGCATGTGCATGTGCACACACACACGTCCTCCCTCTCTCTCTCTCTCTCTCTCCTTTCTTCTCTTGCTCTTTCTCTCAGCCTATTACCCATTTTTCATGCTCGGCCTTTCACAAGGCAGCTTTGTGGGGAACAGATGGGAAGCTCAAGTGGATTCAAGGGCAAAATAAATTTGTTTACTTTTTAAAATCATATAATACAAGTTCTTTGCAGAAAAATTAGAAAATGGAGTTTGGTTCCATAACCTGTTTTTTTAAGGCAAAAATAAATGCAAATAATAAATACAATTCATCAGGATTTAATCTTCTTTGACCCCACTCTCATAAAAGGCACTCGAGCTACTCTGGTTACTTGGGAGTAAGAGGGGGAGTTATGCTTCATGGGAGCAGAGGCCTTCAGGCTCACAGACAAGTATGGCCTTGGCTTTCTAGAAGCCACCTGCAAGGATGGCACCAACAGGAGCCAGTGACCCTCCGCTGTATCTCTAGGTTTTCCAGGAATGCCATAGTTTCAAGTATACTATCTCCTGTCCCTAAGAGCCGTCTAAAAAACTCAAACTTTGAGTGGTTGGATTCCTCAGCTACATTTCCTCCACTGCTTCTGCTCCCTGCGGTAACCCTAGGAGCGTAGGTTGGGCCATGTGTATGGTTTGGGTTCAGATAATATGCAGGGTCAGATTTTGATCCACCCATGGGTACAGCAGAGAAACTGCAGAGACCTTCCAGGGTGTCCAAATTCTGTTGATTGATTAAAATATTTTGTCCCTTTTTCATTTATTCTCAACTGTTCACCCTGTAGAAGGGGCTCGATATGTCATTTTCCAAAAAGCTTCTTTGGAATTTATATTCTTCCTGGTGGACATTTCTGCTCCTTTTTCTAATCACAAAAATAATTCATTACTTCTAGAAATAGAAAAAATTTAAATAATTATAAGCTACAAGGAAAGAATAAACTGGAAATTTCCTGAATTTATATCACCCTGAGAAAATGCTGTTAAAATTTTGACATATAATTTTTTACTTTTTAGCACTAATTCTATTATATACATTTCTGTGTCACCCAAATAAATAAATTTGTGGTCTTTTAGGCAATTAAAGGACACAATTTGCATCAGATTGGTTTGGGAAATAAATAATCTTTGGAGCAGGAGGTAGGAATAGTGACCTAAGAGATGGTAAAGTCAACCCACTAAGCTAACCCAAAAGCTATGCATTTTCAGCGCCCATCTCATGGGTTCCTTTGTGCAATAGCAGTTTATATCTGTTCCAGAAGGCTTTAACTAAGGCAGTCCAAGGCTTTACTTTTAATCAAATTTTTTAATGACATAAAAGCAAATCTTGATTAAGTGGTGAAGACCTGGTCATCAAATGAAACCTAGGGTTTGCTTCAAAATAAAATGGTGGTAGCCAGAAAGGGGTGGGGGTGGAGAGAGATGAAACAGAATTGTCCATTTGTTGGTAATAATTGGAGCTGGATGATGGATATGGGAAGTTTATTATACTATTATATCTTTGATAGATTTAACATTTTCCTTTTTTTTTTTTTTTAAGTGGGCTCTACACCCAATGTGGGGCTTGAACTCACTACTCAGAGATCAAGAGTCACATGCTCTACTGACTGAGCCAGCCAGGTACCCTGAGGTTTGACATTTTTCATAATAAAAAGTTAAATAACTTAAACTCAAGACCTGGCTCACAATGAGAGAGAAAATCCATCTTCCCATTTCTGAGACCTCTCTTTTCCCAGAAGCACCACCACCATGACCACTGTATTAGTCATAGGATTAATCACCATGAGCAACATGGTCATTGCCCAGGAGCTCTCCCTTGCCACAGTACATTCTTAGCAAAGATTCCAAGAGGAAGGTTGGGGCAAGTTGCTGGGGCAAAGAGGAGGGGGAAACAACCTTGCGCCAACTAGAATCACAGAATTCTAGTCGTTTTACAAATTGTTGATTTTGCATTCTAGACACTGGGATTTTTAGGCAGATTATTTAATCTCTGAGCTTCAGCTTCCAAGTTGATGAAATGAAGACAACTACCCTAACTTTGCAGCCCAGAAATAAATAAAATAACATTAAAAATGCTCTATCAGGATGTCTGACAACAGTAGATGGTCATTATTCATGCCCTTCCCTTCTTCTGAATTATTAAGAAAGCTGTGAGAAGGTCTTTGCCTTCCTAGACTTAAAACAGAGGCAGGAAGATAGTGTGTCCATATAATATTGTGTAACAGGATGAGACAGCAATTCCAGCAAAACTGGCATTGGAATTCCTCTTAGGAGGAGAACTGTCTTCGTCGGGAAAATTAATTTGAATAAACACTATGACACTCCAAGATTATGGTTTGGCAGAAGACAAACCATAGAGACGGCAAAATGCCAAGGCCACCCATTGCATCATTTCTAGTTGCTTGTTTTGTTTTCTTGTAAGCTCTATTTCCCCGAGCATTTAGTCACATCTTCCACACACATATGCCACTTGGGGGTGGCATTTGTATAAATGAAAGACAGGGACCTGATTCCATAGCTGGATCATCTCCAAAGACAGGAGGGACTAGGTAAGCATAGGTGAGTTTGCAGAACCAGGATCTCAAAGCCAGACATGAGAGTGAGATTGAAATCCTGGGAAATGCATGAAATCTTTGGGGAGGGCCTGGTTCTGGTTTGAGGTTTCCAGGTGAAATATGCGTTATTTAAAAAGTTAAGCAAGTGACCACGATCTGTTTTGGGGGAAGTGGCAAATGAGTGATGCAACCAGGAAATGACTTGAAGAGAGAGGGCATCCTTGGTGGAGTCATGGGACAGACAGTGCCTGGAGCCCCTCATTAAGATCGCTACAAGACAAGAGCCTCTCAGAAAGACCGTCTCTCGCCCTCTTAAAGAAAGTAGCATGATTCGTTTATAAACTAGACCCCACATACTTTCCAAAGAGATTTGTACATCTAAGAGACAGACATCTATGTAAACACAGGAAAATGAAAAGATAAAAAGAGATCAGAAACCGTAAGAAAAAGCAAGGAGATGGTTGTCCTGGGAACAAGAGAAGATGTGGCTGTGGCATTTGAGTCTTCTGGTAACCCCAGGGAGTAAGAGTCACAGAGCTTTCCACAACCAACAAAGGGAGTTATACCAACTCGGAAGGAACATACTAGATTTTAGGAAGAGTTCCTTCTAAGAGATGTTTCCATCTGCATATAGGTAAGCTCCCTGGCTCTGTAAAACCCGAGGGCTCATGCCATCACTATTTCAGAAGGAACAGAAAGGCCGCTAGAGACTTTAACATATATATATATAATACATATATATATAATATATATATAATTTTTTTAGAGAGAGGGAGAAAGAGAGAGTGGGGAAGTGGAGGTGGGCAGAGGGAGTAGAGGAGGGGAGAGAATCTTAAGCAGGCTCCATGCCCAGTGTGGAGTCCCAGTGTGGGCCTGGATCTCAAAACCCTGAGATCATGACCTGAGCTGAAGTCAGGAGTCGGACAGTTAACTAACTGAGCCACCCAGGCATCCCTATGACTATTAGTTTTAAAAATTCTTTAGTTCTGCATAATATATCTGAAGCTGAGAATCTCCATAAAACATGAAAACAAGAACAGATTACAAATCTGTAAATGGAAGAACAATGTGAATTGCCATCAAAGATGAACACCAAGTGAATTAGTCATAAGCTATATTAAAATGAAGGCCACGGATATATGGATTTAAGATTGGCACTAAAATGTGAAAGAATAAGAATAGTACTTTATCTTAAGCTATCAAACTTAATTTTTTTCCATATGCTTCAGATACTGGCTATATGAGTTGAGATGTCTAAGTCATAAAACAGAATTATAGTCCGAGTGATTTAAACAGTGGTATAAAACTAAACACTGTGTTCATTTATACCCAAGAACTTATAAGTGCCTGAAAGGAATTGTGCTTATACAGAAAATAAGATGGAAAAAAAATGTTTTTATTGTCACTGATGAGTTTCTGGGAGGACTAAAGATAGAATTTTCAGAAATGGAGGTGGGAAAAGAAAAGTTTATTCTGTTGCTGAGTGCCATCTTGTAGATCGCTGCTGACTACAGGCTCCCAGACCACACAGTCAGTTTCTTGGTATCCTATAACAATTCAATCCTGTACCTTAACCAGTACCTACTATCTGTCTCATCTCATCCCCACAAAGTCCTTGAGTGGTATTGGGTATTTATTCTTTGAAATAACCCAAGTCCCTAGCTATTGGATTCTTCATCTAACATTAAGTCTCATCTCATGCCACCTCCCCTTTTTAAAAATAAGAGGCTTTAGCATATAGCAGGAGAAGCAACAAACCAGAAAAAAATGCCCCTCTAAATTCTAGTGACCTGGATTTCTGAAAAAATTGCTGAACTCTATGGAAATCCAGTCCTAAAATCCCAACAGTTTTTATAAAGACATAAAACCAACTTAGGCATGGGACTATTAGCATCTGATGAGAAATACATCCATGAAATCAGCGGCTATCATTTATCATTTATCATTTATATGCCAGTAGCTTAACTGTGCCATTTCCTTAATCTAGAATTATCTCTAAGCAATGACCACTTGATTGTTCATTCATTCATCTATGCTTTCAAAATAATATTTGTGGAGTGCCTACTCTGTGCTAGATAGGATGAGAGGTTCTGGGGCTGTGGAAGTGAGCAGAGGTAGGCATGTCTCTCCCTCTAACAGAGCTGACCTTCTAGCAGGACAAACAGATATTAAATAGCTACATACCAATTAATTAATTACAATTAAGAAAATTATTAGGAAGAAAGGTGTGAGAATAAATAAGAGAGACCTTATTAAAGCTGTAGACCAGGGAATGCTGTCACTAGAAAGTGAAGTTTAAGCTGAGATCCAAAGATAAGCAAGAGAATAAATAAATAAAAATCTTAAAAAAACAAAGATAAGCAAGAGGCAGCCACACGAGGAGCCAGGGACAGAGTGGTCCTTGCAGATCCAGGTCCCATAGAAAGGAGTTCAGCTGGAGATGTGGATGGGAGGCCCGGAGAGTCAGGTCACCTGCCTAAGGTCACACAGTCTGTAAGAACCAGGATGTTAGTCTGGTCACACCCCTCCAACTGCACCAACGGGCCTATTATAGTCTCCAAATAAAGAAAAACATTATTAAAGCGTCCATGAAATCCAAAACTCACAGTAAATTTACCAAAAGTTCTCCATCCAGGGAGGCTTTCCTTGGCCACTTGGTGGAAAAATTCTAAACCTTTCTCCCTCCTCCCTGTATAACTCCTTAGTCCTCTCTTGACTTTTTCTCCATTAGCCTTTGCCACTATCTACTATGCCTTACATTTCCTTCATCTGAGATTTTTTTTCTTCCTCTGGTTTTCTGCAGTTTGAGGATGCTGTTTAGTTTGGTTGGTTGGTTTTGGTTTGGAAGTGGGGTTTTTTGCTTAATTTTTGTTCTTTTGTGTGTGGGGGGGTGTCTTTTAAGGCTTTTTCTTTTTTTCTTTTATTCCTTTTTTTGGTCTTTGTCCTATTTGGTGTTCTCTGGGCTTCCTGGATCTGTGGTGTGGTGTCTGACAATAATTTAGGGGAATTCTCAGTCATTATGGCTTCAAATACATCTTTGGATCCTTTCTCTCTTTGTATTCTCATTATGTTATACCTTTTGTCATTGTCCTGTAGTTCTTGGATCTTTAGTTCCTTTTTTTTTTTAGGCCCCTTCTCAGCTGTGTCTGTCTAATTAGTGTATCAAAGGCATTCTCCTTTTCAGTTACAATGTTTCTGATGTCTAGTATTTCTAATTCTTTCTCAGAGCTTTCATCTCTTTGCTTACATTACTCTTAGGTTCTTTCTGGAGTGTTTTCTAATACCAACAAATTCACCAGTTTTTTGACATCGAGTGGATGTCCAGCAATTCAATTCAATTTTGACACCAATTCCCAGAATTACTACAGACCCCATTGGTTAAAAGCTCTGTCCTGCAAGTTTGCCTACACCTCAGACACCAGTTGCAAGTATCAGGTCCCCAGGTTACCCATACTTTTGTTTCCCTTGGTTATAAATTTGGGGATTCCCACAACTCCCTCTTCAGTCTTGATAATTCACTAGAACAACTCACAGAAGTTAGGAAGGCACTTCAGTTACTATTACCTATTTGTTATAAATGATATCACTCAGGAACATTCAAAAGGAAGAGACGAGGGATCCCTGGGTGGCGCAGCGGTTTGGCGCCTGCCTTTGGCCCAGGGCGCGATCCTGGAGACCCGGGATCGAATCCCACGTCGGGCTCCCGGTGCATGGAGCCTGCTTCTCCCTCTGCCTGTGTCTCTGCCTCTCTCTCTATCTCTCTGTGACTATCATAAAAAAAAAAAAAAAAAAAAAGAAACATTAAAAAAAAAAAAAAAAGGAAGAGACGAAGGGACAAAATATGGGGTTAGTGCCCTAAGCTTCCACACTGATACAAGACCCTCCTAGCCTCTCAATGTGTCTGCCAACTGGGAAATTCTTCAAACCCTACTGTTTATGGAGTTTTATGGAAGTTCCACTACATAAGCATAATTGATTCAACCTTTGGCTATTGATGATTGAACACAATCCCCAGTCCCTCTGTCCTCCCCAGAGATCATGAGTAGGATTGAAGGTTGGAAACTACCATCTAATCCCATGGTATGGTCTTTCTTGTGAGCAACTCTCATCCTGAAGCTATTTGGCACCTCTCAACCAAGAGTCATTCCATTAACACACCAAAGACACTCATCACTCAGGAGGTTCCAAGAGTTTGAAGAGTTTGGTGCCAGGAACCAGGGCCAAAGACCAAATATTTCTTCTTATATTACAATTACTGATCTGTTATTGAATACTGCCTCCTGTGTGTGTGTGTGTGTGTGTGTGTGTGTGTGTGTGTGTCCCCATTGGAACCTTCAGCATTGTTGTTTTAAAATCCTGATCTGGTAATACAAACATCCATCCCTGCCATATTTGAGTCTGGTTCTGATGTTTATACTATCTCTTCAAACAGTGTTTTGTTTTGTTTTTTGCCTTTTGTTATGCCTTGTGGGTTTTGTTTATTTGTTTGTTTAAAGCTGGGCATTATGTATGTACTGGGTAAAGAAACTTGGTACATAGGCCTTTTGTGATGAGGTGGTAAGGTGGTGTGGGGGAGGGCCAATGGTCCATAGTTCTGTCCTTAGATCTCAGTCCTTCAGAGAGCCTGTGCAGGTGTGCTGTGAAATACACAAGAGCTTCTCAGCACTTTACCCCCAGGTGGGGGCGGGGGGGGGCAGGGTAGCTAGAGGAGCTGAAGTTGGTTATTTCTTCTCCATCAGATCCATCAGGCTCTGATAAAGCCTCAACAGGTTAGGCCTTGGTGAAAGAGTTTCTCTTGAAGACAGTTAAGGAGAGTGTTAAGAAGAACTGAGGCACTGGTATATTTTTAGATGGTTACTCTTCCCTTTTCCCTGCTGGAAGCATTAGAAGATTTTTCTTCAGTCTTCACTGGGAGAACCTGCTAGAAGTCCTAGAGGTAAAATTCACAAAAGTGTGGAAAGTTCTTAACTCTTACACTCATTCACTGTGAGCCTCCAGGAATTTATCAGTTCTAGAGCAGGCTTTCCTCTCCTGGACTGTTCCTGCAGAGGGTTCTGCTCTGGTAGGTTGTGATTCTCTGTATTTGCCCATCTGTCTGCAAGACAGCCATTTGCCCTGTGATCTCACTTCTCAACAGATCCAAGTGGAGTCATTGATCTTTCAGTTTGTTCAACTTTTCACTTGGGTTAGGATGGAGAGATACCATCCTAGCTCCTTACATGCCAAATTGGAACCTGGAAGTGTGTCTTCTCTATTTTCCTATTTATTGTCATTTCACCCATTAGAATATGCACTCTACAATGGGAGGGGTTTTAGTCTGTTTTTATCTGTTGTTCATGGCTGTATCCTTCATGCCTAATCTAGTTCCTGGCACATATAAGGGCCTCAGTAAGTATGTGTGTTGAGTGAATTTTCTCTATCTTCATTCATTCATTTAATTAACATGATATATAGTACAACTCAGTATAATTGTCTTGATTCTTTGGGGCTGCTATAATAAAATATCAGCTTATAAATAATAAGATTTATTTCCCACAGTTCCAGAGCCTGGAAAATCCAAGATGAAGGCAGATTTGGTATCTGGTAAGGGCCTGCTCCATGGTTCACATGGAAGAAGGGGAAGAGAGCTCTGTGGGATCTCTTTTGTGAGGATACAAATCCCAGTCAAGAGGGCTCTGCTCTTATGACCTAATCACCTCTCAAAGGCCCCACTTCCAAATACCAACACACTGGAAATTAGATTTCAGTGGATGAATCTTGGGGGGAGATACAAATATTTAGTCTATGATACAATTTAATATAATTGTGCAATTGTATAATTGCTTGTATAGTAATACAAACAATTACACAATTTAATATAAATGCTATTTATGCTTGAACTGCTAATGAAAAACATTTGCTAAGAAAATAAATTTGGTGGACTGGATTAATTCAGAGTAGTGCTCCCAATCTTTGCTATATCATGGTACATATAGAAAATAAAGTATTTATGTAATAGCCAGCCAATGACTCATCTCTAGGTCTAAAGGTTTCGATTTCTAGGTCCACACATCACCTGCATGCTGTACCATTTGGAAAACTGCTTTAAAGGTAATGTTTAGCCCACTCAAGAGAGTGGCTAGACCTATGTGAATGGTTCCTAAGGACTAAAGAAAACTAAGACAAGGAGGAGGGAAATGGTAAAGATCCAGCTGTCAATTCTTCTTATCAGGTAAAGCCCTCCCCAATCTGTTCTTTGTCTATCTTTCTAGTCTCAGTTCTCCACTCCTGCCTCAACCTTATATGATGCTGCACCTGCCTGTCTTATGCTGTTCTCTCTCCCCACCCATCCTAAATCATTAGGTCCCAGGCCACAGCCAGGAAGTGTTTACCAGCCATCCCCATACATAATCCCCTCCTCTGTGTTCCTGGGGCTTGGGTCCCCCTGCATTTGAGCTTCTGACTTAGAATTTTAAAACTTTGAAGTAATCTCAGAGATTGAGTCCAACCTTCAATTTTGAGGTGAAGCACGTGGGGCCCAAAAAGGTAGAGGGACTGTGCTGGCCACAAGACCAGCTGGGGGCAGCCTTGAGACATGTGTATCCTGGTCCCCTATTCTTTCCACACTACCCGGTTTAATCTCTCTTTTGCTAATCATGACACTTGATAATTTATTCATGGGTAAGAACCTACTCATTGGAGAGTCTATATGATCTGTAGCAACTGCCAGATGGTCTTTAATGAAACATTAATGTAGCAAAAGCAGATGGCATTTAATAAAGTATATAAATAATAAGTATTATATAAACATGCCTGAGAGTCCTCAAAAAGCATTTTTTTCTAGACTCCCTAATAATAGAAAATCATCAGACAAGACATAAAAGAGGAAAAATTGTGATGTGAGAAATGTTTTAGGTTCTGGTAGATATTATGGATAATAATAAAAGATTTTAAATTTATTTTTATCCCAGATTTCTTAGCCCTACAATGACTGTTATGTGGCAATTTTAGAAGAAATGACAAAAGCTTTAATAAAACATAAGGTAAGTCTTACAACTTTCTCCTCCCTTATAATTTCAGCCAAAGCCAGGCTATCCAGTTTTCCCACTTTCCTAGAAAAAGAGATTTCTAGAAAACATAAAAAGATACTAAATGTTAATATCAGGGCAATAGAAATCACTAGATTGGCCTGCAAGGGGTTGTTTTAAGAGTCAGTATTCCAGAGAGCCTTTAGGAACAGAAGTAATAACCTGTTTTGATTGATTATTAATTTACCTGAAGGTAAAAAGTTGAAGTTTCAGAATTATGTTTATATGTTTAGCTTCTTCCCCAAATTCACTTATTAGGCAGCAGTCAAAAGTTAAGGCTTAGACTCAGATCTGACTTGAAATCTTAGTATCAATTATGCCAAACTTCTAGGCTGCCTCTCAAGGATTTCATTTTTTAGGTTTTTCCATCTATTAAATAGGGATAATAATGCTTGGTAGAGTTGTATAAAGATTTAATGAAATAATGTACATAAAAGACCATGCATGACACAAAGTAAGCTTTGAAAAAATGTAGCAAGTATAGATTTCCAACCTAGTGCCCACTGTTCTAAATAAGCTAAAAGTAAAAAAGTTGTGAAATAAGTAGGTTTCCTTTCCCTAGCCCTCCCATGTGTCTTTCAACTGCTTGATCAAACCCTGCTGCTATCTGAAAGAATCTGTATCAATTTTTACATCTTATGTGATTGTATGAATTCCCCTGGGGATATTTGCATTCCAGCCTGTTTCTAATTCTAGAATGTGAGGCTAATCATTGTTAGAGGGAATGTTTGGCATTACCCTTGTGCCAGCACGGCTTTTCTGGTAAGGAGGGAAAATAAGACATAAGGGAGTTTGCAAGCATGCAAACTGAGTTGTCTGGATCCTTTACTGCAAGGTCCTGATCAAAGGCTAGTCTTTCCAAAACACATTTCCATACAACTTCCTCACCCAAATCAGAATTACTGGGTTCTTTAAAAAAGTTTCTTTAGCAGGTCAGTCCTCTAATAGTTGTGAGCTTTTGAAACTTCTTAAATGACAGTCCAAAGTGATGGCAGGATGTGCTCCTTTGATTGGCTTCTGGTCTCTGTATTAGAGTTCTCTAGAGAAACAGAACCAATAGGACACAGTTTTTGTGGCTTGAACAACCCAGGGGTTGGGGGTTAGGGTTAGCTTTTGACTCCCCAGAACTTAACTATTAACAGCCTACTGTTGACTGGAAGCCTTACCAATAACATAAATAATTGATTAAACATTTTATTATATGTATTATACACTGTATCCTTTATTTTTTGAAGATTTTATTTATTTATTCAGGAGAGACAGACAGAGAGAGAGAGAGAAAGGCAGAGACACAGGCAGAGGAGAAGCAGGCTCCATGCAGGGATCCTGACATGGGACTTGATCCCAGGTCTCCTCCAGGATCAAGCCCTGAGCCAAAGGCAGGTGCTCAACCGCTGAGCCACCCAGGCATCCCTATACACTGTATCCTTAAAATAAGGTAAGCTACAGGAAATGTTATTAAGAAAATCACAAGGTAGAGAAAATACATTTTTATGGCTATCTGTAGATTTATTGAAAAAATCTGCATATTTTTGGGGTGAATTGGACTCACCCAATTCAAACCCATGTTCAAGGGTCAACTGCTTATTTACATAACTATGTAGATAAATCTGTATAGACACATAAAATTTACTGGGAAAATCTTTCTGTATATTTATGTAGAACTACAGATGTATATAGATATATCCTATTGGTTCTGTTTTCTTCTATATATAGACATCTGGATTATATATATCAGGAGATTTATTTTAGGAACTGATTCACATGATTACCGAGGCTGAGGGTCCCACAATCTGCTATCTATGTGCTAGAGAACCAGGGAAACCAGTGGTGTAATTCAGTCAAAGTCTGAGGGTTGAAGAATCAGGAAAGCCAGTGTCTGAGGGCAGAAGATGGATGTCCCAACTCAGGCAGAGAGAGCAATTCATTCTTCCTCCTCCTTTGTGTTCTCTTCAGACCCTCAAGTGATTGGATGCTGCCCACCTGCACTGGTGAGGGCATCTGCATTTTTCAGTCTACAGATTCAAATCTATTTCCAGAAACACCCTCACAGATTCATCCCTGTCTTACCAGCTCTCGAGACATTGCTTAGCCCAGTCAAGTTGACACATAAAATTAACCATCAGGGTTGATGTTTTTTATTGTTTTTAAGATGAGAACGTTAGCAGAGGAAGATGGATTTGCCTTCAGAAAGTGAGCCTCCTTGAGTTGTGAAGTCCATGTGAGGCTATGTCCTACTGGCTAATTCCTCAGAGAAAACTAGCCTTGCAGTGAGGTGACAGGCACAGTTCTTCTGAGGAAGAAAGGAAGCTTCAAGATTTCAAAGTAAACTGTTAGAAAAAGAAAGTCCACCTTTACCAACGGTTTGAAACAAAATAAAAACCTTTCATGGTGTCAAAGGTGCCCAGACCCCACAGGGGCTAAACTTCTGGAGCTCTTTTCTCCTCCCCTGTTCAGACGAACACATTTATTGTACTGGTGTTTCTTGCAATCAGCCAAGATTGAGTCAGATGCCAAGATAATTTTTTTTCTTGCCAAATTGCTTTTTCCATTGTAATTAGCCTTTTTAAGAACCTTACTGAGCAAGAAATGTGTCTCCAATTCCCACTCTCCCCCTTCAATTAAAACTCAGCTAAGAAGTTTTATCAGAAATAACTGTTGAAGATGAAAATCCTACCCTCACCCACTTTATCATCAGTTTCTCCATGTTTTCTTAGATATCCTTTAAAGCAGGTGTAGGATTAAGGAAGGTTTAATTTTTTTCATAGTTTGTATTATATAATCTGAAAATAAATCATCTAAACTAAAAATGATTTAGCTGTCTGGGTTGCCCTTGTTCAGATCCTTTATACAAACTAGAAACTTGGACTATTTGTCCTCTAAAAGTGGTTTCAAGTGGATTCTGCTACTGCTCTTGGAAACCAATCCCCCCCCCCTCCCCCCGCACAGAGACATTTTCTAGTCTCCCTTGTGGTTAGAGGGGCCATATGACTAATTTCTGGACAACAGAAGGTACACAAAAGTGCCAGGCCCATGAAAAACCTCCCATGAGAGAGCCTCCAGGTTCTTTCCTTCTCTGCCTGCTGAAGATGTTGGTGCCCAGAAAACCAGGGCAGTCTTGAGCTGAAAATGGTAGTGCCTCCAACCAGTCTGGTTCCTGAAGGAAGAGACCACCCTTCTCCATCACTGCCTCCCATACTCTGGAATTGCCTTCAGTTGTTCACTGAGAAAAAAAAAATCTGCCATTATATTTGAGACATTATCATTTGGGGGTTTGTTTAGCTTACCCTACCTGACTTGACTTGACCTAGATACCTTTCCTCCTCAACCACATTAGATGGTCTAGCCAAACCTTCCCATGGCACCTGATCATTGAACTTCTCATCCTGTACCCTCATTGTTTATCTGTCTGCCTCCCCAGATACCCTCCAAACTCTGTGGGGGCATGAACAACATTTCCCTCTCTCATTATTATAGCCCCATTATCTCATATAGGGCTTGGGTTACAGTATGTCCTTAATAAATATTTGTTATTAACAAAATGTCGATGTATGGATTTTGCCTTTCTCTGTGCTGGGTATAGACAACTTAGATGCTGGACAAACTTTAAGAACAATAATGGAGCAAGAAAAGCACGTACAGCTCTGAATGGTACTACTCTGGAATGTTTTATAAACCTGACATCTGGTGGATGACTCCTGGTCTTCATCACAAATCTCTTTGATGCTAACAATGAAAGATGTTTCCACATGAACAATGAACAAAAATATAGGCTTTTTTTCCCACTAACTTTGTTTATTTGATGCCACTCTCTTTCATAAAAGCAAATGTGATAGACTGAAGGTATCCGAAGTTATTTGCTATTTCTCCCATTGAAAGGTAGAGTATAATCCTCCCCTCGGAATCTGGGCTGGCTTCAGCAATGGAATGTTGCAGAGGCTGCATGCCAGGTCTTCAGGGGCTAAGTCAGAACACATAGCTTCTGCCTTGTTTTTTGGAAAACTTGCTTTTGGAACCCTGAGCCTCTATATAAGTCTGATTTCCCTGGGGGCACCTGCCGTTGGCTCAAGTCATGATCCTGGGGTCCTAGGATCGAGTCCCGCATCAGGCTCCCTGCATGGAGCCTGCTTTTCCCTCTGTCTATGTCTCTGCCACTCTCTCTCTCTCTGTGTCTCTCATGAATAAATAAATGAAATATTTAAAAAAAAAGAAGTCTTATTTCCCTAAGACCACCATGATAAAGAGGCCACGTGTATGGAGGTCTGCTTGATAATCCCAGCTGAGTGCTCCCTTCCGGCCATCCCTGCCAAGGCATCAGCCATGTGGGTGAAGCCATCCAGGATGCTCCAGACTCAGTCATTCACTAACTAAATTCTACTGAATGATCCCAGTCGGAGCCACATGGAACTGAAGAATTACTCAGCTGAGCCCTGCCCTAAATTCTGACCTGCAAAATCCTGAGATGTAATAAAATGGTTGCTATTTCAAGTCATTTAAGCTTTAGGTAGTTTGTCATGTAGTAAATTATAATTTGAACAACAAATTACTTCATTTTTAAAAAAGATTTTATTTATTTGGGAGAGAAGGACAGAGCACAAGTAGGGGGAGGCGCAGAGGGAGAGGGAGAGGCAGGTTCCCTGCTGAGCTGAACTCCTGCGATCAGGACCTAAGCTGAAGGCAGCCACCTAGCTGACTGAGCCACCCAGGCGCCCCCCAAAGTACTTCATTTCTTTATTTGTCCCCAATAATATTTGCTTTGGGACTTTAAACTTTGATAATTTTGGTTTGTCATTTGTTGGCCACCAAGTAAATTTTAGCTTTCTCCTGTCTGTATCTATACCTTTCATTTGAAAAGAGATGGTTGAGACTCTGAAAGAAATAGGCTGTTAATTCTGGGCTGTATTTAACCCTCCATAAAGCTTTTTATTTTAGAGCAGTAATTGGTAATATGCATTGGCATTGCAGTCTCCAGTTAAAATACTTTTGGGATTCAGGGAGATAAATTGGTTTAAAAATATATATCAACGTATGCCAAATTTTATGTTAATTTATGTTAGTAGCTATGTTCCTCTGGGAAGCAGTCAATATGGTAAAAGGCAAAATTATACATAGGTGAAAAATTTTAGACTCAATTTAAAAGCAACATTAACTAGAAAGTAATTAATAAAGAAAAGGAAACTCATTTTTATTGATGGTCTACTATGTGCTGAGTGCTTTTTATACACTTTTTCTTTTAATCTCGTGACAACACTATAAGTAATTTTTGAAATAAGAAGTTGAAAATTTGCCTAAGGTCACTCAGTTGGTAGGTTGTAGGCTGGATTTGATGCAAATTCATCTGAAGCATGTGTGTGTGTGTGTGTGTGTCTGTGTGTTCTTTCTTTTCCATAGTGTCTATTCCTGTAAAAGAGACCAGGTCTCCCCAAGATCACCTCCTAAAGAACTAGATGTAGTTATGGCAGCCTTGCAGAGCTGGTTCGTTAATATGTTCATTTAAATACTACACCCCATTAATGAATTTTATCAATATAAAAGTATACTAAATCAATGTGTTGTATACCTTAAATAAAAAAATGTGGGATGCCTGGGTGGCTCAGCTGTTGAGTGTCTGCCTTCGGCTCAGGGCGTGATCACAGAGTTCCGAGATCGAGTCCCATGTCAGGCTCCCTGCATGGAGCCTGCTTCTCCTTCTGCCTGTGTCTCTGCCTCTCTCTGTATCTCTCATGAACAAATAAATTAATCAATCTTTAAAAACAAAAACAAAAGCAACTTTAAAAATGTTATATGTCAGTTATATACCAATTAAAAAAAGAAACCTAGATGGTGTCAGATGATCTGGATTTAAATCCTGGCTCTGTTTCTTCCCAGCTAGGTAAGCTTCCTGGCTTGTGCCTCAATGTACTCATTTGTAACTTGGGCCTCCAATCAGTTCCTGGGAGGATTAAATGAGTCAATTAATGCACATAAGGAACTCGGAACCGTGCTTCCTGATAGTAACTAGCGAGTGCTATATAAATATTAGCATCTAATATTATTACTATGCTTCTCATGCATTTAACTGAAAGGCAATGGATGGGACAAAAGGAGTGAAAGAATCTGAAGCCCTTAAGTAACCGTTGCAACAGAAAGGTCATGCATTCTCAGTTACAAGTGGTAACCTATCTAGACGGGGCTGGGGCTTGTTGGTGGGGACTTCGTGAACATTCTGTTTATAAGGATGTTCTTAAGGTTAAGGGAGTGATAACAAGCCAGAGTCATCACTATACAATTTTACGGACACAGACAAGCAATAGCACGGATGAAAGTCTCTTTCAAAAGCCAGCACAGTGATTCTTTTTGTCTTCCAATACCTCTTAGTTGGCAAGACAGAGGACCACCTCTCTCAGCCATTTCTATTCACTCATTCACGCAACAACCATTAACAGTGCACCTGCCTTGGGCCAGGCACTGCACAGATGAGTAAGACCCCACAGTCTAGCTGGGAGAACAAACAAGAGGATGCATTAATTAATTTAACAATTATTTACTGTCTACCATGTATCAGGTACTAGGCTAGGTGCTGCATATAGTAAACAAAACAGACCAAGGTCTCTACCCTTGTGGAACGGACATTCTAAGGAAGAGAAAGATAACACGTGAAGTACTCTGTGTATAGTCTATCAGACTGTGGTCAGTGCAAAGGAGGAAAATGAGGCAATCAAGGAACTAGGAGGTATTCCTGCAGATTGATGGCCTGGCTGTACTTTTTTTTTTTTTTTTAATTCATGAAAGAGAGAGAGAGAGAGAGAGAGAGAGAGGCAGAGGGAGAAGCAAGCTCCACGCGGGGATCCCAACATGGAACTCCATCCCGGGTCTCCAGGATCACACCCTGGGCTGAAGGCAGCGCTAAACCCCTGGGCCACCGGGCTGACCCCTGGCTGTACTTTTAATGTGAATAGTCAGAAGGGCTTTACTGAGACAAATACAAGGAGTTGGGGTAACTGCAATCTAGGGATCTGCTTAGAGCAATGGGGGCCCAAAAGAAAGCCTGCCTCCTCCCCAGCCCTGTGGAAGGCAGCAACAAAACTCAACACTCCCGGAGGCAAGTTCTCCAAGGACTGAAATTTTATTTTTTTCTCATTCATTGCTCTCACCCTGGCAGAGTACTGCTCGGAAAAGATGATCCTTAAACACTGACTGAAGGGGGTGTTTGAGTCATTAACTTAGCACCTAGTGAGGGATGTTGGGCTCTACCCTCGGGGAGCTTAGAATATAGTTGCATGAATTATTATTTTTAAAGATTTTATTTATTCATGAGAGAGAGAGAGAGAGAGAGGGAGGGAGAGGCAGAGACACAGGCAGAGGGAGAAGCACGTGGGGAGGCCGGGAGCCGAACATGGGACTCGATCCTGTGTCTCCAGGGTCAGGCCCTGGGCCAAAGGCAGGCGCCAAACCGCTGCGCCTCCCAGGGATCCCCATGAATTATTAATAATGCCAGGACTAGGGCAGCCCCGGTGGCTCAGCGGTTTAGCACCGCCTGCAGCCCAGGGTCTGACCCTGAAGTCCCGGGATCGAGTCCCACATTGGGCTCCCTGCATGGAGCCTGCTCCTCCCTCTGCCTGTGTCTCTGCCTCTCTCTCTCTCATGCATAAATAAATAAAATCTGAAATAATAATAATAGTAATAATGCCAGGACCAAGTGTGGCA
Organism: Vulpes lagopus; assembly: GCF_018345385.1. NCBI lineage: Eukaryota > Metazoa > Chordata > Mammalia > Carnivora > Canidae > Vulpes > Vulpes lagopus. The sequence goes on along the minus strand of NC_054836.1, from coordinate 38,067,762 downwards.
GGGTGACGGCACAAATGCGGCCGGTCCAGGCGCGGGCATGCGGGCCCCCCCGGCTGGAGCAGCCTCAGGCCCGGCCGCGCAGGCCTCGGGCGCCCGTACGAGCGCGGGGGGGGGGGGGCAGCCTCCGAGAGCGGGCGTGTCCCCCGGGGCGCCCCAGGCCTGGGATCCCGGGCGGCGGGCGGGGACTGGGGCCGAAGCCGAGCCCGGGGAGTGGGTGTGGGCGCCCCGCGTGGGCGGAGCCTCCGAAGAGAGGGAACCGGCGGGCGGGCGGGCGGCCTCGGGGCGGGGCTCGGGACACCGCCCGCCGTCCCCGCCCGCCGTCCCCGCCCCGCCCCGCCTCGGCCGAGCTGGGCCCCGCGCCCCCAGTCCTGCCCGGCCCGGCCCAGGTCCCGCCCCCTCCCGCCCCCTCCCGCGGGGCTCGGCCGCGGGGCAGGCGGGGCTCCCAGTGCGCGGCTGCGGGACCGGCGGCGCTGGCAGGTGAGCGCGGCTGCGGGTGCGGGTGCGGCTGCGGCTGCGGGTGCGGGTGCGGGTGCGGCTGCGGGTGGCGGGGCCGGGCCCCCTCCCCTCGGTGCCCCCGACGGAGCCGGGTCTGCGGCGGCTGCCCTCCGCCCCTCCCCGCCCTCCCCGCCCTCCCTCCTCCCGGCCGTGGCGAGCCCCGGGACCCCCGTGCGCCCTCGCCACCGCCTCCGTTCCGCGGCCTCCGGCTTGCCCCTGGCGCGGCTGCGGGCGTGCGGGCGGGGCCGGGCCGAGGCGACGGGGGTCCCCGGGCTGGAGCGGCTCCCCGCGGCGCCTGACAGGGGCGGGAGCGCGCGGAGCAGCCCCCCCGGGTCGTGGGCCGGGCCGCGTGACGTCACGGCTGCCCGCGGCCCGCTCGGGCCTGGGGTGCGGACCCCCGGGGCCCCCGGCCCCCGCACGGGGTGCAGAGGATGCTTGGAGGCCGCCCTGGCCGAGCGTCTGCTTGTTGCAAGGAGTGAAGGGCCGCGGGGGCGCAGCCTCCAGGGGCGGGCAGGGAGTCAGCGCGGAGTGAACTGATCACGGGCGAAATCACCCATGCGCTCGCTATTTATTTATTTATTTGTTTGTTTGTTTATTTATTTATTTATTTATTTATGAATTTTCTTTTATTGGAGTTCTCTTTGCCAACATATAGCATAACACCCAGGGCTCATCCGCCAAGGGCCCCCCTCAGTGCCCGTCACCCCCGCCCTCCCCCCCTCCCACCACCCCTAGTTCGTTTCCCAGAGTTAGGAGTCTTCATGTTCTGTCTCCCTTTCTGATTTTCCCACTTATTTTCTCTCCTTTCGCTTTATTCCCTTTCACTAATTTTTATATTCCCCAAATGAATGAGACCATATAATGTTTGTCCTCCTCCGACTGACTTACTTCACTCAGCATCATACCCTCCAGGTCCATCCACGTCGAAGCAAATGGTGGGTGTTGGTCGTTTCCAGTGGCTGAGGAATATTCCACCGTGTACATAGCCCACAGCTTCTTGACCCAGTCCTCGGTCGTGGACACAGGCTCGAGGCGCTCTTCCTATAAAGGAAAGCAGCCCGGGAAGCGGAGGCCAGGCCATCAGAGATCCAGGAGTAGGCCCCGGCTTCCAGCTGCTGCCCCATAGGCCGCGCCTGACCACCAGGTTCTGCATTTGTTCTCTTTGCACCTTCAAGGGGACCAGAGAGTTCCCTTTTTTTTCTTCTTCTTCTTTTTTTTAAATTATTTTTTTATTGGAGTTCAATTTGCCGACATATAGCATTTCACCCAGTGCTCATCCTATCAAGTGCCCCCCTCTTCAAAAGCCGCCTCTCCTTTGTTACCCAGCCCACTTCCCAGAAGCCTTGGTCGCCTCACCCTCACTCCTTTCTCAAGCTTGTGCCTATTTTACGACCATCATTTCTCTCTCTCTGTGTGTGTGTGTGTGTGTGTTTATTTTCACACACGGATTTTTAGTTTAGAAAGAAGTGGTGGGGCACCTCGTCTTGAACTTGTCTTCTTACTGTCAAAAGGAGCTCAGTACTAGGCAGTGAGCTGGGAAGATAGAAAAGGATGACACCTCTAATAGACTAAATTTCATTTTGTTATTGAGAAAACTAAAAAGAACTCAAAATGTGCTGAAGTTAACTATGAGATAAGTCCAGCAACGTCTCCTTTCCCTCCACAGTGAGGAAAGCGCGTGTTCCATAACTGAGGTCTACCCTTTCGAGCACACTTTCTTATTTTATAAAATGAATCATGTAGCCCAAATTTTAAAAAGCTGACTTGAGGAATCAGCCAAGCGGGGTGGCCAAGCGCTCAGGCCTGGGAGGCGGCTGCACCTCCACTGGAGCCTTGGCTGAGCTTTAATTCTCTATGTGACATTCAGTGGCCTCCAGAGACCTCCAGGAATGCACTTCGAGTTGAAAAAGTTGAGTTTGTAGCTTGTTGCCGCGAGGGAGATCTCACACCAGGGGCGGCTCCTCAAGTGGGTGTTAGACAGGAGTCCTCACATTTAGGCTTTCACTTAGGTGATTTTGGGGAGAACTTAAGCAAACAGGACTTTGCTCTGGATTCGATGCTGTTAGGAAGGGGGAGGATTCCACTGAGTATCTTCACAAGGAAGCCACCAGTGAGGTTAAAGCTGTGGTTGGCCAAGAAGCGGCCGTCACTCATTAGCCAGGACTGGTGGTGGTGGTTGTGGGGGGGTGTTTGGTCATTTTTGTGGTTTGGACAATGTTCATAATCTGTCTGAGGTCAGATGAGATTATGAGGGGTCTTGTTTCTGTCTTAATTCATCATGACCACAGAGTGGCCTGGCCTGAGGTTGATGTTTGGAGACACTGTTCATGTATAACAGGAGGAGGCTGGGCCATTACCTAGCAACTCGTAGTATCAGAATGGCTCCCTGTGTCAGAGCTGCTTTTTTTTTCTTCCCTTCTCGTGATTTGGGCAAGTTACTTAACATCTTCAAACTTCAGTTAACACATCTGTAAAATGCCTACTCAGAGTTGCTGAGCAAGATTAAATGAGGAAATGCGTAGCAAGATTTTAGCCCAGTGCCTGGCACACCGCATGGACTCACCATACAGTTGTTTCTCTCTAGTGTATTTTGATGTTGAGGTTTCTTGCCCAGAACTATTCAAGCAGAGGCCCAGTGATCAAGTAGAGCTGCTCCAGAGAAGAATCCTGAATTGGGTATGAGAAGAACTGGGTCCTTTCCAACTCAAGAATTTGATAATTCTATCAATTATAACCAGTAAGAATGGATGCTAATTATAGTATATTCTCACACAATCATGACCTTGACACCTATTTTTAAGATTCTTTGTTCCCAGGGGCCAGTGGCCCCAGTTGGCCCTGTGCTTTTCTGACTTGGCATTGTCTTGTTTTCTTAGTTTCTTCCTTCGAGATCTGTTGTCCAGGAGCCTGATTCAAATTTACATATCCTTACCTCATTGTCTTTGGCTTTCTGAGTTCTAATTGCTTTGAGCTGGGAACCTACATATGCAGGTGAATTAACACACAGTAAAATATCAGTTTCAGGTATTATTTAGTGATTCAGCACTTCCATACAACACCGGTGCTCATCACAGCAGCGCTGTCCTTAATCCCCATCACCTGTTTAACCCCACTGAGCTAATAGAGTTCTTATGGCCCCATGTGAGAGTGGAGATCTGTGGTATAGTTGTGAAATGCAATGCAGGATTTTAGGCCATAAGCAATTTGAGCTACATCTCTCATGAAGCCATTTTTGTCCACTTCCACATTGGAACACACTGAAAATTTGAATCTGACTTCTGACATCTGACATATGGTTAATTGAGACTTTTTTGTGTTCGTCTATGTCAGACAACTTGGGTTCTTCAGTTGGCCCTAGACAAATTATTTAATCTTTCGTGGCTAGACAGTTACTTTAGATGTTTGAGTATGGTGTGGCGGCTTATTGTCTTCCAATGCCACGTGATAAACTGTTGTATTAGATTTCTAGACTATATTTTAGCTGATCTCTCTATCAAAAGCTCCTAGGAATAAAGAAAAAAATGAATAGAAAATGGACCAAGGACACAGTTAAGAAAAAGAAATACAAAAATTCTTTAAACAAAAGATGCTTGACTTAATTTATATTAAAATAACACACCCTAAGACCAGAGTACCATTTCTCACCTATGAGACTGACAAAAATACAAAAGTTTGATAACACTCTGTTTCTGAGACTTTTTTCATACCTTATTGGTGTGCCTGCAAAATGATGCAACCCCTAAAATTATAGATATATTTACCCATTGGTCTAGCAATCTCTCTTGTAGGAATCTTCTTTCAGGTTCTCTTGTCCATATGTGAAGAAGACAAATGTTCAAGAGTATTTAGTGTGGCATTTTTTTTTAATTTTTATTTATGATAGTCACAGAGAGGGAGAGAGAGAGGCAGAGACACAGGCAGAGGGAGAAGCAGGCTCCATGCACCGGGAGCCCGATGTGGGATTCGATCCCGGGTCTCCAGGATCGCGCCCTGGGCCAAAGGCAGGCGCCAAACTGCTGCGCCACCCAGGGATCCCTAGTGTGGCATTTTTAATGCAGAAATAAAATAACCTAAATGATCAGGAGTTTAGGACAAACAGTGGTACAGCCATGTGGTAGAGTATTATGCAGCTGCGAAGATGAAGGTACTAACATGGAAAGATCTCCAGGATATATTGTTACATGACAAAAAGTGACATGCAGAACAGGGTGCAGACTCCTTTGGATTTTTATTTGTATGAAGAAACACCAAGGTAATATACCTGTGGGGGAGAGCCATGAAAAGGGTAGATGGGACATGGGTTCAAATGGTATTTCTTAGTGTGTATTTTTTTACAAAGTAGATATTTGAGCCATCTAATATATTATGTATTCAAATGTAATAATAAAAAAGAAACCTCTAACTTCACAAGAATGTATACTGAGTTCCTTGATTGAATAAGCCTGATTCTAATAAAAACCTGTAAAGTGAGATCCACCTGCAATAACTCTTCCTAAAGCAAACTAACCTCAAGAAGGCAAATTGGCTGTTTGATGGTAGGTGGAAAAAAATTAAAAATTAATTTAGGAGTTCCCTTTCTTTATCCTGTAATTCCTCTGGGGAGGATTAGTGGCATTAGAAAAGCTTTGCCACCCACAATAGATGGTTTTTGTTGCATTTTAATGGCAAATCTAATGTGTCTTCAGAAACTTGTTTGATCTGAAGGGAAGTTGATGACATCCCTCTTGGGGTGTCTCATAAAAAGAGAAATTCTGATACGATTGCCACGCTGAAGCAGATCCTGCTATGACTCTTCTCTTGAACAAGCAGGTTGGATTTCCATAGGTCATTGGGGAGACCTTATTTTGTTAAAGGTTCTCTCCCTATGTTTGGCAAAATAAATCTTGCATGCTATCCTAGGTACACCTTCAGCAGGTACTGTTTTATTGTCCCCCACCAATCTGCTTCCTCCCGAATTCCCTTTCTCGGTAACTGGCATCTCTCTCTCATCAGCCAACTCACACCCGAGTTACATGGAGGCCATCATAGGGAGTCTCTTTCAACAGCACTCTCACATCCAAACAGAATTCTGGGGAAACCACCAAATCATTTTTTCTATGCTTCTGCCTGTGACGTAGTTCAGTATAACCATTTGTTGTCCATCTTTCATCTTGTTCCCTTCCAGCTGGTTTCCTATTTTGCTTCCAGAACATCTTGCTAAGTGACAACTCTGATTGCATCACTCCTTATACAACCCTTCCCTCTGATGGCTCCTGCTGCTCTGGCCTCCAGCAAGGGAGACCCAGGGTGCATGGCCTGGACTGAGGCTTACTCATCCCTGTCCTTTGCCCTCCCCCACTCTAGCACCAGTGCAGGAACAAGTCTCAGAGCTTGAAAAGCAATTCCATGTCTGCCAAGGAAGTGGCAAGGGGCATATTAACACAAAATGATGTCTTATGGATCATCACGAGCTTGCCAGGCACAAATCTTACTATGCAATGCATGAACTTCCCTACCCTTCCACCACCTCCTGCGAATGCTGAGCTTTTACAGTTGCTGCTCATCTGCTAGAGCACCCCCACAGTACTCTTTTGCCTGGTTCCACTTAGCCCACAAAATGCAGCTTACAGGTATAATTGTCCGCTATAAACATCGGAGGGGTATGTACCCCTTCGAATCTGTATTTTTGTATCCTTTGGGTAAATGCCTAGTAGTGCAATTGCTGTATTGTAGGGTAGTTCTATTTTTAACTTTTTTTTTTTTAAAGATTTTATTTATTCATGAGACACACACACACACACACACACACACAGAGGCAGAGACACAGGCAGAGGGAGAAGCAGGCTCCATGCAGGGAGCCCAACATGGGACTCGATCCTGGGTCTCCAGGATCACACCTTGGGTGGAAGGCAGCGCCAAACTGCTGGGCCATCGGGGTTGCCCTATTTTTAACTTTTTGAGGAACCTCCATACTGTTCTCCAGTTTGCATTCCTACCAACAATGCAGGAGGATTCCCCTTTCTCCTCATCCTCATCAACATCTGTTGTTTCAGGGATCCCTGGGTGGCTCAGTGGTTTGGTGCCTGCCTTTGGCCAGGGGCACGATCCTGGAGTCCCGGGATCGAGTCCCGCATTGGGCTCCCGGCATGGAGCCTGCTTCTCCCTCCTCCTGTGTCTCTGCCTCTTTCTCTCTCTCTCTGTGTCTATCATAAATAAAAATAAATAAATAAATCTTAAAAAAAAAATCTGTTGTTTCCTGTGTTGATTTTAGCCATTCTGACTGGTGTGAGGTGGCATCTCATTGTGGTTTTGATTTGTATTTCCTTGATGCTGAGTGATACTGAGCTTTTCTTCTCATGTATCTGTTAGCCATCTGGATGCTATCTTTGGAAAAGTGTATATTCATGTCTTTTGCCCATTTCTTATCTGCATTGTTTGTTTTTTGGGATGTTGATAAGTTCTTTGTGGATTTTGGATGCTAACCCTTTATCAGATGTCATTTGGAAATATCTTCTCCCATTCCATAGATTGCCTTTTAGTTTTGTTGATTGTTTTCTTTGCTGGGCAGAAGCTTTTCATTTTGATGAAATCCCAGTGGTTCATTATTGCTTTTGTTTCCCTGGCCTTTGAAGACATGTCTGGTAAGGAGTTGCTGCAGCTGAGCTCAAAGAGGTTGCTGCCTGTGTTCTCCTCTAGGACTTTGATGGATTCCTGTCTCACATTTAGGTCTTTCATCCATTTTGAATTTATCTTTGTGTATGGTGTAAAAAAATGGTCCAGTTTCATTCTTTTGCACGTGGCTGTCCAGGTTTCCCAACACCATTTGTTGAAGAGACTGTCTTTTTTCCAGTGGATATTTTTTACTGCTTTGTTGATCATAGAGTTGTGCATTCATTTCTGGGTTTCCTATTCTGTTCCATTGATGTATGTGTCTGTTTTTGAGGTGACACACAATGTTACGTTAGTTTCAGCTGTACAGCTTAATGATTTGACAACTCTCTACACCACAACTGTAGCTACCATCTGTCACCATACAAGGCTCTTACAGTACCATTGACTATATTCCCTGTGCTGTACCTTTCATCCTTGTAACTTATTCCATAACTGGAAGCCTGTGCCTTCCACTCCCCTTCACCCATCCCCCTCCTCTCTGGCCCATCCCCCTCAGTATGTTCTCTGTATTTATGAATCTGTTTCTGCTTTTGTTTGTTCACTTATTTTAGTGCTTTTGTTTAGTTCACTTATTTTAATCACTTATTTAGTGATTTTTATTTAGTTTTTCATTCAATTCCATATGTAAGTGTAATCATATATTTGTCTGACTTCACTTAGCATAATACCCTCTAGGTCCATCCATGTTGTTGCAAATGGCAAGATTTCATTCGTTTTTATGGCTGATATTCCATTGCATATATATAGCACTTTATCTTTCCATCTGTTGGTGGATACCTGGGTTGCTTCCATGTCTTGGCTATTGTAAATAATTCCACAGTAAACCTAGGGGTGCATTTATCTTTTCAGATTAGTGTTCTTTTTTTGGGGGGGGGCGGCGGCAAATATCCAGTAGTGGGATTACTGGATTGTTAGGTATTTCGATTTTATTTTTATTTATTTAATTTATTATTTTATTTTAGTTTTTTACTATTTATTTATTTGGTATTTCTATTTTAAATTTTTGAGGAACCTCCATACTGTTTTCCACAGAGGCTATGCCAATTTGCACTCCCACCAGTAGCGCATGGGACTTCCTTTTCATCCTCAACAACATTTGTTATTTCTTGTCTTTTTAATTCTAGCCATTCTGACTGGTGTGAAATCATATCTCATTATAGTTTTGATTTGCATTTTCCTAGTGATTAGTGATGTTGAGCATTTTTTCATGTGTCTGTTGGCTATCTGTATATAGGCTGTTTTTTGTATCATTATCCTAAGTGCTTAAATGCACTACCTGTGTATAGTAGGTACTAAAGGATAATTAATGATTCAGTAAATGTTTCGATAAATGAGTGAGTCCTCCATCACATGCAAGAAACTTACTATATTGAGAAATGCATTAGAGATGAGAGTTTGAGCATATGTGGTTTTCCTTATTTGCAGTTCACTGTTTATCAGAAAGGAACTTTTTAGGGGCTACTGGGTGGCTCAGTCAATTAAGCGTCTTACTCTTGGTTTGGGCTCAGTTTATGATCTCCTGGACGTGGGATTGAGTCCTATGTTGGGCTCCGTCCTTGGAGTACAGTCCGCTTCAGATTTTCTTTCCCTTTCCCTTCCCCTCTGCCCCTCCCCCTGCTCCCACACAAGTGCTCTCTCTCAAGTAAGAAAGGAACTTTTTATGTTTTAGAATCCCTTCCTTAAATGTTTATTCTTATTGTTACTATATAAGAATAGGGTGACGTAGCCACACAGTAATCTAAGAAAAGGCCTTTAGAGAAGAACTAGTGATAGGTAAGACAAACATTTTCTGGTGTCCCAGAGGAGGTTCATGTTAAAGCGAGTGGCTTGTGTCTGTTGGTCATTTGTATGTCTTCTTTGGAGAAATATCTATTCATGTCTTCTGCCCATTTCTTAACTGGATTATTTGTTTTTTCAGTGTTGAGTTTGATAAATTCTTTATAGATTTTGGATACTAGCCCTTCATCTGATAAGATTGATAAGATATCTTCTCTCATTCTGTAGGTTGTCTTTTGGCTTTGTTGACTATTTTCTTTGCTGTCCAAAAACTTTTTATCTTGACAAAGTCCCAGTAGTTCATTTTTGCTTTTGTTTCCCTTGCCTTTGGAGACATGTCTAGCTAGAAGTTGTTGTGGACAAGGTCAAAGAGGTTGCTGCCTGTGTTCTCCTCTAGGATTTTGATGGATTCCTGTCTCACATTTAGGTCTTTCATCCATTTTGAATTTATTTTTCTGTGTGGTGTAAGAAAATGGTCCCGTTCCATTCTTCCTCATGTGGCTGTCCAATTTTCCCGACACCATTTGTTGAAGAGACTGTCTTTTTACCATTGGATATTCTTTCCTGCTTTGTCGAAGATTGAGTTAACCATAGAGCTGAGGATCTATTTCTGGGTTCTCTATTCTGTTCCATTGATCTGTGCGTCTGTTTTTGTGCCAGTACTATACTATCTTGATGATTACAGCTTTGTTACAGAGCTTGAAGTCAGGCATTGTGATGCCCCCAGCTTTGGTTTTCTTTTTCAACATTCTTCTGGCTATTCGGGGTCTTTTCTGGTTCCATACTAACTTTAGGATTATTTGTTCCAGCTCTGTGAAAAATGTTGATGATATTTTGATAGGGATTGCATTGAATGTGTAGATTGCTCTGGGTAGCATAGACATTTTAACAATATTTGTTCTTTTTTAAAAAGATTTTATTTATTTATTTGAGAGAGAGCATGAGTGGGGTGGTGTGCAGAGGGAGAAGCAGACCCTCCACTGAGCAGGGAGCCCCATGTGAGGCTTGATCCTGGGACTCTGGGATCATGATCCAAGCCAAAGGCAGACCCTTAATCGCCTGGGCCACCCAGGTGACCCAACAACATTTGTTCTTAAAATGCTCAACATCACTCAGCATCAGGAAAATACAAATCAAAACCACAATGAGATACCACCTCATACCAGCCAGAATGGCTTAAATTAACAAGTCAGGAAATGACAGATGTTAGAGAGGATATGGAGAAAAGGGAACCCTCTTATACTGCTGGGGGAATACAAGCTGGCACAGCCACTCTGGAAATCAGTATGGAAGTTCCTCAAAAAGTTAAAAATAGAGCTACTCTATGACCTAGCAGTTGCACTACTAGGTATTTACCCAAAGGATACAAAGAGTGATCCAAAGGGGTACCTGCACTCCAATGTTTATAGCAGCAATGTCCACAATAACCAAACTATGGAAAGAACTCAGATGTCCATCGACAGATGACTGGATAAAGAAGATGTGGATTATTATATATTATTATTATATTATTATATATGTATAGTATATTATTATATACATATTCTCTTTCAGTATTTCAATTGAGAATTTTTATATAACGCAATGGAATATTACTCAGCCATCAAAGAGATTTAATCTTACCATTTGTAAGGACACAGACAGAACTAGAGGGTATTATGCTAAGCGAAGTAAGTCAATCTGAGAAAGACAATTACCATGCTTTCACTCATGTAGAATTTAAGAAACAAAACAGAGGATCATAGGGGAAGGGAGGAAAAAAAATAAGACAAAATCAGAGAGGGAGACAAACCATAAAAGACTCTTAACTATAAAAAACAAACTGAAGGTTCCTGGAGAGAAGGTGTGTAGAGGGATGGGGTAACTGGGTGATGGGCATTTGATGATTTGATGTAATGGAGGTCACTTGATGAAATGAGCACTGGGTGTTATATGCAACTGATGAATCACTAAACTCTTACCTCTGAAATAAATAACACTGTATATTAATTAATTGAGTTTAAATAGATAAATACAATTTAAAAATTAAAAAAAAACAAAAAATAAAGCAAGTGGGTTGAACTAGTTAATATCTAAGACTACTTCCAGTTTTTAAACTGTGATTTTACATCTATGTGACTGCCAGGCACCAGGGTACAAATACAAATAAAACACATTTCTTGTCCATTAGATATTTTAACCTTTGACTATGGATACTTTTTACAAAACTTATTTCACTTGTGTTTTTTTGAATAATAATAACTATATATGTGTGTTCTTGTGTGTTTGCGCATATGTGTATCTTCGTGTGTGTGTGTGTGTGTGTGTGTATGTATGGGCTAGGTGCAGTTTATATATTGTGAATTGTTAATAACCTTTGCCCATAATTTTTACTACAGTGTTTTAAAAAAACTTGTGAAATTTTTTTTAGTATATTAAGTATTCTAGTTTTTTGTTATAAATATTACAAGTATTTTCTTAGTTATTTCTCTTCCCAGAGGCCTTTCTATCCTACAATTGAACAATATTTGTCTCTATTTTTTTCTAGTACATATATGGTTTCATTTTTTCCTTAAAAAACCTTCTAATCCATTGAGAATTTTCTCTTCTGTACAGCATGAGATAGGAATCTGGCTTTATTTTTTCCACATGATTAGCCAGTTCTTCTAACACCATTTGAGGAATAGTCTACTTTTTCCAGTGAACACAGTATTTTATATCTTCCAATGTGTTTCTTCTTTTTCCCTCCAGCTGAAGAGTGACTAGGTCTTTATTTAAGGATTAAAAAGTAATATTTTCTTCCCATTTGTGAATAGGGGAGATCACACAGTATGGAGAAAAAGCATATTGACTCTTCAAAGAAGTGGTTATAACTTTGTACGTTAAAAATTAGGGCAGTCAGTATGTTGGTCAACAAATACTCTTAGTTGTCTACCTATTAAATACATGATATAATTGTATTTCCTTACCTTTCTGGCTGGCTGAGACCATATAACTACTCTAACAAATTGTGAGTGGACATGATGTGTGTTAGTTTAGGACCAGAGCATTTTAATTGCTAGTATAAGACTTTCCAGAACTCTTTCATGTTGGATGGTGGCTGCCCTTCAATCTGGATCTTTGGATGACTGTAATGAGAAAAGCTCTCCTGTCCTCCTCTATCAGATATAGAGTGTGACCAATAAATAAACATTTCTTATTATAAGCCACTAATATTTGGAGCCTTATTTGTGTCTGAAGCATAACTTAGCCTATCTAGATCTACATATCCTCTTTCAGTATTTCAGTTTGATTTCTTTATCACCAGCTGAACCCATACTAGAGTGTTTTCAAAGGAGAAGACATTCTTTCAGGCATACTGATTGACACTAAGGAAAAATAAGGCAATTTTAGAAAAAAATAAATAAAAAAATAATAACTTCTTATTTAATTTGGGGTAACAATTTTTTTTTTTGTTTTTTTCTTTTTGTATTCAGGTAATCTGGGCTCTCATAATGTTTGCCAAAGCAACAAGGAATTTTCTTAAAGAAGTTGATGCTGGAGGTAGTCTGATTGCAGTACCAAACTTGAATGACTCTGATAAGTTACAGCTTCTAAGTCTGGTGACCAAAAAGAAGAGATTCTGGTGCTGGCAGAGACCCAAGTACCAGTTTTTGTCTGTCACCCTTGGAGATGTACTCACAGAAAACCAATTTCTGAGTCCAGGTAGGTTTCTTTGGGTATATTCTATAGTTAGTCCCAGAAAAGAAGATGATTTATCTTCTAGATACATGTTGTTTTGAGTCACTGGTTATAAGGTGAGTCCTTAAAATGAGTTCTATTTCTGTGCATACTCTCTTAAAGATATATCCTTTCTTTTTTCTGTTCTCTCTCTCTCTCTCTCTCTCTTTTTTTTTTTTGGTAAAGATTTTATTTATTTATTTTAGGGTGGGGTAAGAGGCAGAGAGAGAGGGAGAGAATCTCAGGCAGACTTCCTGCTGAGCATGGTGCCTGAGGTGAGGCTTGGTCTTACAATCCCGAAATCATGACCTGAGCTAAAATCAAATGTCAGATGCTTAACTGACTGAGCCATCCAGGCACCCCAAGACATAGCGTTTCTTTAAATGAACAAACTTCTAGAGGTCAAACATGAGAAGTTATAGCTTAATATTTAAAAAATAATATTGCAGTTTTTGGTATAAAATTAAGACATGCCCATTTTAAGTGTTATGGCCACTCAACATCAGTAGGATGGATCTACCACCCAAAATCTGGTTTGTATGAGGTTGATGATGCCACATGTCCATCAGGAGGTTTTATTACTCATGTAATGAAGCTTTCTGCGGAGAGCAGGGCAAGCTCTCAAGCTGGTCCACAAATAGATAGAGATAAAGAAATAGGATTTCTATCTGTGTAGCATTTTGTACAACCTAGGACTATTCCTTTTATCAGGAAATAATATTGTTTTGGCCTAAACCCAGTGGATAGATTGAGCACTTGCTATGTGCCAGGCTCTGTATTATGTGATTTACATACATCAACTTGTAACAGAATCCATCAGGAAGGTATTATCTCCAAATTACATCTGAGAAAACTGAGGCTCAGGCAGATGAATGTTAGCCAGTTCATCTAGCTAGGAATATTAGAATAGTGATTAAAATCTTGAGCTCTTAACAACTGCTCTATGCTACTCCCCAGAGAATTTCCTAAAGTGTTTGTATTCCACAAAATTATAAAAAGGAAAGGGCTTCGAATTGAGGACATTTTCACAGTTGTCTTATTTTTGGCAGTGGTGACAGAGATGATTCTCTATTTTATAAATTGCAAAGATAATGATTGATAATTAATTCTCATTAGCCCTTGCTCAGGAATGGTTTTCCTGATAGGAGTGAAAAAATACAGGTGTTGGGGTATGGAAAGAATCCTTTCAGACTTTAGGCAGATTTGAATTTCTTAGGAAGTACAATCAGGAGCCCAAGAGAGCCTTGGATCTGGGAAATGAAAAAAGCCAAGTGTGAGGTTCCTAAGACGCTCTAAATGTAGCTATACCAAATGACAATGACTGACACGATTTTTATGGTGGTATTGGTTGGATTCAAAATGAGAACAGGGGAAATAAGAGATAAGAGAATGCTGGCAATTCAGAGATGAGCTCATCAGATGTTTATCTTCAGAGTCCAGATAAGAAAGGCAGATCTTGAAGGCAATGTAATAGTCACTTGGATGTGACCAGATGGGGAACTTAGTAATTTCCGGAGGACTAGATTGAAGCTGGGACACCTGGTAGATGGTGGCATCTTCCTAAGTCTGGGAAGCCAGAAAGTAAGGGTAGAGAGTCTGGAGCTTATGTGTCCCAGGATGGTGTGAGAGAGAGAGAGAGGAAGAGGGCAGGCATGCCCACTGACTTTATCAGAAGTAGAGATAAGGAATTAAATGGCTGGGTAGGGATTCCTGGGTGGCTCAGCAGTTTGGCGCCTGTCTTCGGCCCAGGGCGTGGTCCTGGGGTCCTGGGATCAAGTCCCATGTTGGGCTCCCTCATGGAGCCTGCTGCTCCCTCTGCCTGTGTCTCTGCCTCTCTCTCTCTCTCTCTCTCTCTCTCTCATGAATAAATAAATAAATTAAAAAAAAATAAATGGCTGGGTAGAGGTCAATAGAAACAGGTAAGCTGGCGCGCCTGGGTGGCCTCAGTTGGGTAAGTATCAAACTCTCAATTTCAGTTTAGGTCATGATCTCAGGGTCCTGAGATTCAGCCCCATGTCGAGCCCCGTATCTATGCTGGGGGTGGAGCCTGCTTAAGATTCTCTCCTCCTGCCTATATTCTCTCTCTCTCTCTGATGATGATGATGATGATGATGATAATAAAACAGGTAAGTATAGGAAGGGAAATTTTTTTCATAGGGACGATAATGAAGATAACAAAGGCCAGGGGAATGTCTTTCAAGACTGGTGGGTGGGAAAGGAAGATGCCCAAGGTCCATGTGGCTGACCTGCCAGATACAGAGTAATGCAGACCACTCAAACATGGGTTATGAGCAGAGACTTCTCTTTTCACCCTGTTAGGTGTCATCCTCATGAAGCCCCTTTACAGTCTTCACGCTGGAAAAGCACACATTTAAAATACTCTATTGGAAAAAATTAAAAAGTAACATATTCTATTTCATCGGGATAATGGTTAAATGGATGCTTAAAGTTTAACTTATTTACTTTTGAGTAATCTCTAAACCCAGTGCTGGGCTAAAACAACCCCAAAATCAAGAGCTGCATGCGCTTCTGACTGAGCCTGCCAGGTGCCCCGGATGCTTGCTTTCAAGTTATCTGTTAAACTCTTCAGATACTCTTGGTACCCCTGTCTACATATGTATATATTGGAATTGAAAGACAAACGAGCACCCAGTAGAGCCCCTGGCCACCGGTCACACCATGTTCTCAGTAGTACGTAGCGGTGCTAGCTCCATTTTCTCTTGAATATGCACATAGCGTAGCTGCCAGCTTTCCATGGAATTCCACAGGATTGGAAAGGGAGGCGGCCTAAGGCCGATAGGTGGCCATATTATCATTGTGTGTCTCATTCACTCCAGTGGTCGTGGAGTCGGACTTCGTGAAATATGAGAGCAAGTTTCAAAACCACGTCAGTGGGACCATTGAGACAGCGCTGGGGAAGGTCAAGCTGAACATTGGAGGCAAAGGACTTGTGGAAAGTCAGTCTTCTTTTGGGACCCTGAGGAAGCAGGAGGTGGACTTGCAGCAGCTCATCAGAGATTCCACGGAGAGGTAATAAGAATTCTGTTTGGCATTTTGGATTTTGACATGTATCACATTTAAAGGTCATTCGGTTGGACCTTTGTAAAAAGGGTGACAGATGGGAACTTTGCCCAAAAGCAAACATTACTGAATGACGGTTGTGCTAAAACTTTATGAGAGCTCCTCCTTTAGCCTGGGATTTCTTGGTTGTTCTTAGCCTGAGTGGGGAGACAAGGAAAGTGCCACTTTTTTTTTTTTTTTTAACTGAGGTATGATGACATTGTATTAGTTTCAGGTGTACAGCATAACAATTTATTATTTGTCTCTATTGCAAAATGTTCACCACAGTAAGTGTAGTTAACATCTCTCACCCTACCTAATTGCAAATACATTTTTTCTTGTGACTTGTGATGAGAACTTTTAAAATTTATTCTCTCAGCAACTTTCAAACATGAAATACAGTATTATCAACTACACTCACCATACTGTACATTACATCTCTAGGACTTATTTCATAACTGGAGGTTTTGATCTTCTTTATCTTCTTTACTCATGTCACATACCCCCCACCCTCCGCCTCTGGCAACCACTAATCTGATCTCTGTAACCATGAGCTCGTTTGTTTGTTTTGATTCCATATATAAGTGAGATTGTGCTCTTTTTGCCTTTCTCTGTCTGACTTAACTTCATTTAGCATAATCCCCTCAAGCTCCATCCATGTTATGGCAAGATTTCTCCCCCGCTTTTTAAAAAATTTATTTGGGAGAGGGAGAATGAGCACAGAGGGAGAGAGAGGACTCCCTGCTGAGCAGGGAGCCCGATGAGGGGCTCAGTCCCAGGACCCTGAGATCATGACCTGAGCAGAAGACAGACACTTAACTGACTGAGCTACCCAAGCGTCGCAGGATTTTTTCTTTTATATGGCTAAATAATATTCCACTGTATATGTATTAAATTCGGATCCTGAACCAGTTTCAGCAGTGTCGGAGAATTCAAGTGAATGCTGATACTATCTACCTAAAGATAGTATTAGATTTGCAGGGTAAGGTAAACTAAACGTCCAAAAAAGACCGTCCTCAACCTTTACTCTGGATCAGATGGCAGCAGCAAGCCCAGGCTGTTACCTGTGGTTTTGGTCACCCGTCTACAGACTGGAGGTTCCCACGACCCCCTCCTTGGACTTCAGATGCCCTTCATGAGTCCAGGTTGTTAGCTGTACTTCTGACCAATGGGCTAGAAGTCAGATTCCCCCTCCTTGAGTTCAATTAATTTGCTAGAGCAGCTCACAGAACTCAGAGAAATGTTTTACATAGTAGATCACTGTTTTATTATAAAAGGATATAACTCAGGAACATCCAGGTGGAGGAGATGCATAGGGAAGGGTATGGGAAAAGGGTGTGGAGCCTTCCTGTTCTCTCCAGGTCACCACTTTTTCCAGATCTTCATGTATTCACTTCTGGAAGCTCTCTGAAACCTGTCTTTTTGGGTTTTTAATGGAGGCTTTATCACATAGGCATGATTGATTGATCATCATTGACCACTGGTGATTGATTCAATCTCCAGCCAATCTCCCCTCCCTAGAGGTTACAGTGAAGGTACTGAAAATTAAAACCTTCTAATGACATGGTTGGCTCCCCAGATAACCAGCCCCTATCTTTAGGTTACCAAAGGGCTTCCCAAAAGTCACCTCATTAACATAATGAAAGACATCTTTATTACTCTTATCACAGGAGATTCCAAGGGTTTTAGGAGCTCTGTGCCAAGAACTGAGTTGAAGACCAAATATGCATCTCTTACAATAAATCACAATATAACACATATCCGCCATATATCTTTATCCATACATCCATCCACGGACACTTTGTATATTTTGGCTATTGTGAATAATGCTGCAGTGAACATGGGAGTGCAAATCTTCTCAAGTGAATATTTAAATACTTTGCATCAATACCCAGAAGTGAAGTTTCTGGATCATATGGTAGGGTTTTTTTTTTTTTTTTGAAGATTTTATTTATTTATTCATGAGAGACACAGAAACAGAGGCAGAGACATAGGCAGAAGGAGAAGCAGGAGCCTGCAGGGAGCCTCATGCAGGACCTGATCCCAGGACCCTGGGATCACAACCTGAGCTGAAGGCAATGCTCAACCACTGAGCCATCCAGGCGCCCTCATATGGTAGTTCTATTTTAAATTTTTGAGGAACCTTCATACTGTTTTCCATAGTGGTTGCAGCAATTTACAATTCCATCAATGGGACCAAGGGTTCCCATTTTTCCACATCCCCTCCAATTTTTGTTATTTCTTGTCTTTTTGATATTAGCTATTCTAACAGGTAGAAGGTGATATCTCATTGTGGTTTTGATTTGCATTTCCTTGATCATTAGTGATGTTGAGCATATTTTCATGTGGCCACTGGCTATCTGTATGTCTTCTTTGGAAAAATTGTCTACTCAGATATGCCCATTTTAAAAATTGGATTTCTTTTTTCTGTTGAATTATATGAGTTCTTTATATATTTTATATATTAACTGTACCAGGTATATGATTTGCAATTTTTTTTCCCCATTGAGTAGGTTGCCTTTTCACTTTGTTGATGGTTTTCTTTGCTATGCAGAAGTGTTTTAGTTCATAAGTAGTCCACTTGCTTATTTTTGCTTTTGTTGCTTTTGCTTTTGGTGTCAGATTAAAAAAATCATTGCCAAGGCTGATGTCTAAGAACTTACTACCTATGTTTTCTTCTAAGAGTTTTATGATTTCAGGTGTAACATTGAAATCTTTAATCCACTGTGAGTTAATTTTTGCATATGGTGTTAGAAAATGGCCCAGTTTCATTCTTTTACATGTGGCTGTTCAGTTTTCTCAATGCCATTTATTGAAGAGACCATCCTTTCCCCATTTTATATACTTATTATAATTAAATGACCATATGTGCATGGGTTTATTTCTGGGCTCTCTGTTCTGTTCCATTAATCTATATGTCTGTTTGTATGCCCAAATCATACTGTTTAGATTAGTGTAGTTTTGTAATATAGTTTGAAATAAGACAGTGTGATGCTTCCAGCTTTATTCTTCTTTCTCAAGATTGCTTTGGCTACTCAGGGATTTTTGTGGATCCATTCAAATTTAAGAATTTATTTAGAGTTTTTTTTTCTTTCTCTGAAAAATGCATTGGAATTTTGATGGAAATTACATTGAATCTGTAGATTGTTTTGGATAGTAGGGAAATTTTAGTGCTATTATAATCCGTGAGCACAGAGTATTTTATTATTATTTTTCAATTAATTTTTATCAGTGTTTTATACTTTTCAGTGTGCAGAATATTCACCTCTTTGGTTAAATTTATTCTTAGATATTTTATTCTTTTTGATGCAATTATAAAAGTAATTATTTTCTCAATTTCTCTTTTGAATGTTCATATCGATGTATAGACATGGAACAGATTTTTACATATTGCTTTTGTTTCCTGGAACTTTACTGAATTTGTTTATTAGTTCTAACAGTTTTTTGGTGGAGTTTTTAGGATTTTCTATATATATAGTATCATATGCAAATAGTGGTAGTTTTACTTCTTCCTTTCCTGTTTGGATGCATTTTATTTCTTTTTCTTGCCTAATCACTCTGGCTAGGATTTCTAATACAGTGTTGAATAAAGTGCAGAGGGTTAGCATCCTTGTCTTGTTCATAATCTTAGAGATGAAGCTTTTAGATTTTCACTGTTGAGTGTGATGTTAGCTGTGAGCTTATCATATATGGCCTTATTATATTGGGATATATTCCCTCTATACCTACTTGTTGAGGGGTTTTATCATAAAGGGATGTTGAATTTTCTAAACAGTGCATTTCTTGAGATGATCATATGATTGTTATCTTCCATTTTGTTAAGGTGGTGTATCACACTGATTCATGGATATCATCCTTGCATCCCTGGAGTAAATCCCACTTGATCATTATGGTGATCCTTTTAATGTGCTATTTTCTTCAGTTTGCTAATATTTTGTAAAGGATTTATGCATCTATGTCCATCATGGATATTGGCCTGTAATTTTCTTTCTTTTTAAAAATTGAAATATGATTGACGAGCAGCATTGCATTAGTTTGAAGTGTACCACATAATGATTTGGTATTTGTATATATTGTGAAATCACCACAAGTCTTGTTAACATCTGTTACCCTACTGGCCCATAATTTTCTTTTCTGTGGTGGTCTTGTATAGTTTCAATATAAGGGTAATGCTGGCATTATAAAATGAGTTTGGAAGTATCTTCTCCTTTTCTATTTTTTGCAAGAGTTTGAAAAGGATTGCTATTAATCTTTAAATGTTTGGTAGAATTTGTCAGTGAGTTGTGTGGTCCTAGACTTTTGTTTGTTTGGAGATTTTGATTACTAATTCAATCTAGTAATTGGTCTGTTCAGATTTTTTATTTCTTCTTGATTTAGTCTTGGTAGGTTGTATGTTTCTAGGAATTTATCCTTTCTTTTAGGTTATCCAATTTGTTGGTGTATAATTGTTCATTGTGGTCTCTTATGATCGTTTTTATGCCAATGTCTGTTGTGTATTCTAGTGGAGAGACGCAAAATGTACAACTTAGTAAAATATACAGTAGGTTGATGGGGATTGGTAGAATGGAGAAAAATATAGTAGGAAGGGGGACAAGGTAGCTAGCAATGGAGTCTGTGGTTTGAAAAAGTGGCCAAAGAAGGCATTGCAGAGAAGTTGGCATCAGAGCAAAGATTTGAAGAAGAATAGATTCAAGTATAAGAAAGAAAAAAAAAAAGATTCAAGTGTAAGGATATCCTGGGTAAGAGTGTTATAGGCAGAGTTCAGTGTGGCTGGAGCTAAGTAAGCTGGGCAGGAAAAGGGGAGATCTGAGGGGGTAAAAGGAGTTTATGGCAGGTCCTGAAGGGACTTGCAGGTTGCTAGAAAGATTTTACCTCTTCTGCAGAGTGAGATGGGAAGCCACCAGAAGACTTTGAGCAAAGAAATGACATAATGGGACTTATTTTTTAGAAGGATCATTCTGGCTGCTGGTTTGAGACTGGGTAAGTGGAAGCAGGGAGTTCAATTTAGAGGTTATTGCAATAATTCTTGTGAGAGATGATGTTTCAGTTTGTACATTAACATATGTGTTTTCCTGTGTAGTTTTAAAATCTTTTTTTAAATTCTTTTCAAATAGGAAATGCAACTCCAAATAAAGAGAAAACTCACTTGCATTTAGATATAGGTGGTTTATCTCCACTTTCCCAACATTCCTGATATTATATGAAATATAAAATTCATCCATTGAACAAAATTATGTTTAAAAAAATTAGTGAGTAAATAATACCAAAGAAGTCATATGTCAAGCATTTAGTGGGTGGATTTTGTATAGATATTCAGAATGCTGGGGCAACTGCAGTCTTCAAAATTCATTCACTAACCCCTGGTGCTTAACAGATTTGAAAGACCTTGGCTATTATTCAATGCCTCCCAGTACTACTGCCTAGAACTCTAAGACTCTGGCAGGAATCTCTCTTTGGTCAGACAACTTTAAGCTCTCTCTGGCAATGCCAGGTGGAAGGGACAGCCACCCCTGTCCGTGATAGTCATGGTCTTTAGTTTCCTTTCTCTGTGGCTTTTTTTCTTTGCTAGGGAGGCATTTTACTTTTCTACTACAATACTTGGGACATACCAAAAAAATATCTGTTGCTTATCTGAAAATAAAATTTATCCAGGCATCGTGCATTTTTATTTGCTAAGTCTGGCAAATAAGAGAGAAGAAGGACAGGTGGCTGGGAGTGTCCAGGGGCCCCTGTTTCTCAGTCATCAGCCAAACCTCTATAGTTGAGCCCTGTTTTGCATTTTTGTCACTTCTATTTTATGAACCACATTTGGCAATGCTTTATAATCACATTTCCCAGTATAGGTTTTCCAAACCCTCTTCATGATTCAGGTGTAGAAGATAGTGCCAACAGAAAGCATATGGAGAGGGGTCAGCAAGTAGAGCTAGGAGAAAATATTCTGAAGAGAAAGAAGTTCTTGCCAGCAGTTCTAAGTGGGAAGTCAGGGAGAAAGGGAGGGGAAGGAAATAAGCATCTTCTGAGCACCTACTGTGTGCCATGCACTTTATAGCACAGACATAAAGTGTGCATATACTCTGCACAGCTCTCTTCTTTTACACTTAAGAATCTAAGGCTCAGGAAGGAAAAGTAACTGGTTTTCAGTCCCAGAGCTCAATTTGGATGCTGGAGCTGGGATTCAACCCAGGACTTGCTGGCTCCAAGGCTCCTGTTCTTTCCTCAGAATTGTGTTTAAGTGGCTGTGAGGCAAAGAAACTAGCTGAGGTAAAAGTAGCTAAAGTTCTAGCACAGGATGTAAAGGTAAAGTGTGAATTCAGGTTTCCAGTACAGTGGACCAGATGCATGAGTAAGCAAGCCCAGTGCATGGCTAGGCTTGCCCACCTGGAGGTGCCATACACAGGGATGAGATCATCTCAGGAGGGTCTTTAGAAACCTGTTCATTGTCGAGGTGATGGGGAAGAGAGGGTGGGGATGGAAGTGACATTAGGAACATGGTAAAGAACAATTTAACGTCTAGAAATGGGAGATAGGTCTTATGACAGAGTCACCTCCTCCTTGTTCTGTTGCTAAGAGGTAAAGGTGAGCTACAGGTGAGGAGATGGTTGGCAAGGGAAGAGTCTGCCAGTCATGGGATAGAGATCATGTAGAGCGAATATTCTTACTTCATGGTGGAATCATAAAACCTTATCTACGTTGTCTGCCTGTCTTTGGACTCCCACAACATCACTGGATTGATAAGGTGCTGTTTGACATACGTGTGGCCTTGGGAGTGGTAATTAGTAATGCTTAAGTACTGTACGTTCTTGAGCGCTTATTTGCAGCCAGTCATTTTATTTCAGGTCATTTAGATAAGTTGTCATCTGTGTAAAAGTTACTTTAGTCCTCAGAATTCAGAGTATTAGCTTTATTGTCCATGCGATGTGTGTACATCTCAAAAACAAACTTCATCTATCCTTGAAAAAACAAGCACCCGCATATATAACATTTATCTAGCATTGTTGGGCATGAAGGTATTCTACTGTAATTAACCTTCCACGCACCTGGAGCTGACCTCTTTGAATGAGAGCTCTATGTTTATCTTAAAACATTCTTGATGGAAAACTATGCTAAGATATATCAGGAACTTTTTTTTTTTTTTAATGGAGAATCCCACGTTTATTGAGACCTTTGCATAATGATTTGGGTTCATGTTTTATTCTTAAGATCCACTATTATTTTGTAATAAACTCTCATTTTTCTGCCCTGTCTCCCACGGTCAGCAGCCATCTGTTACTGCCTTAAGTAAAGCTACCACACCACACTCCACCCCATCTCTGCCCCTGATCTATTGCTTCTAATCTCCCAGGGTCTTGGGGAAGTTTACCCCTGGTAAATAACTTCTGAAAGTTGGTATGTCACTTCTGCCCCTGGTCTGTTTTCTTAGCTGTCAGTGAAGTATCTGGACTAGATGGCCTTTGAGGGTTTTCTTCTGGCTAAATGTCAGAAGTGAGTGAACTGCAGGGTACAGGCATCAGCCCCTTCTTGAGTTCAGGCCTTGGTTTCAGCTGATTCCCAGAGCAGATACCATTCTCGTTTTCTGTTGTATTGTGAAGCAAATTCTGGTAAAACAGATTACATTGCTGTATGAATATGTGATAATTAGAAATTTGAAAAAAAAAAAAAGAAATTTGGCTCTTCATTAAGAATTCAACTTATAAATTACATGGAACTAATTTAGCAGCGCCAGCAATGGCATGGTAATGACAAACCTTCACAGTTATTAAAAATATTTCAAAATTACACTCAGTCTTATTATGTTTAAATACTTCTGAATTCCAAAGTTCTACACATAAAAATTTTAAATGCTCCTCTTTATTATGGCCCACATCGGACCTCTCTAAAGTTCCTACAGTAGCTCTCATGAGTAGTCTTTCAGTGTGCCATCAACTCTTACCCGATTTAAAAGTTTTTTGAGGGCGGGGTTTTGAATGCGCATGTCTTTCTTAAAAAAACAAAACAAAACAAAAAAAACATTGCATCGAGGTTGAAACCTGTCTTCCTTCCAGCCTGATACATTTCCCTGTGGCCAGCAGAGGGTTCGGAAATCCTTTTTGTTTTAGTGCTTGACTCAGTGTGGGCATCATTAGTTTTAACGGAGTTTGGGCCTAACAATTTAAAGACTTCTGGCCACACATACTTGGGGAACAAGAATTTCTTGAATCTGGTCCTTTCATTTATTCTCTTTTTTTCTTTGTTTCTTTCCTCAGGGTCAGCTTTTAAGTAGTCAAAACAAACCAGGGAAGTGCATCCCAAATTCTGGGTGTGGGAGCAGTAGCAGCACCTCATCATGCTTTTCTTTTGGCATTGGTGGTAGGAGTATTCTAGGCCCATCATGGAGTGGTAAACTTCAGGCTCATTTTTAAAAAGTAAAAAAAAAAAAATGGGGGGGGGGGGTACCTGGGTGGCTCAGGTGGATGTTTGCCTTTGGCTCAGGTCATGATCCCAGGGTCCTGGGGTCTAGTCCCTTGTTGGGCTCCCTGCTCAGTGGAGAGTCTGCTTCTCCCTCCTGCTCGTGATCTCTCTCATTCTCTCTCTCTCCCTCAAATAAATAAATTAATAAATAAATAAAATCTTAAAAAAAAAACAATTCTGGAAACGTAGACATATATAGAAGAGTATAACTAACAGTAATATACCACCTCCTCCCACTCCTGGCTTAAAAAAGATCTTTTTCTTTAAACCAAGACATAGGAGGCATCTTTGTCTCCTTCACTGCCCTGGATTTCATTAATAAGATGGGATTAGTGTTCCCAGGGTATTTGTGTGAGAATTAAGTGAGAGAATATAAACAAAGCTTGGCACACGGCAAGTTCTCACTGCATGTAGCTATTAGTGGGAACACTTTTATAACTACTGCTATTATTGCTACCCCCAAATAGAGCCTGGCTGTAAAAGCCAGCAAAGGTCAGAGCTGTCGGAGGGAAATAAATGTGTGACTTAGCCTTCGATAATGGAGCAGGGAGATGCTGAGGTTCGGAGGAGAAATAAAGTGAAGTCCTTGGAGTTTCTGACGTGTGGCATTTCTGACGTTCACATCTTGGGGGAGGCAGGCAGCCGTGTAGTCCCCGGTAGGAGCCCCACCGTGAGAGGACTGCCTTCAGGGAGATTGGGGGAGTATCTGGTCCCTGCCTGTAGCAACAGCCTGGCTTCTTCCAAAATGAGTGTGGACCCGGACATGTGGCTGTGCCACGAAGGCTGGGAAGCAGGGGGGCTGTCCCTGTGCATGTTTTGTCACAGTAAGTGCTTGTTAAATTCTTGAATAAAACTAGATGAAGTCCTTGAACAACATCAGGAAGACGTTAATGGGCCTTGTCTTGGTCACCCTATTCTTGGTGGGAAATGCAACTATGAAGCTTTCAAGGCCCCACCGAGTTCACTCTTTTTAAAAGATGTCTTTCTCGAGACCCTTGGCCACACTCATCTCTGGGCTGTCTGAAAGTCAGTCAACTTACTGTTATTATTATTTTTTTTCAAATTCTTCTGTCTCCTGGTTTTGGCCTTAGTTCTTAGGATTGGGGGCTCCTGGAAGCTTGTTTGACCTGTTATTTTTATCCACTATGTAATTCATGGCCAACTAATAACCCTTCATGTGGGAGACAAGGGCGCTCTGGGGATTCTTTCCAATATTTAATCCTGGGAGTGGTTTTTATTTATTTATTTATTTTGCAGAACCTGCCCAGCCTATGATCTTTACTTTGACAGGTTACTTTGGATCTTTTTGGAACGAGGTAGGATTTAAGTCCTAAGGAGAGACATTCAAATACTATTTTCTTCTAAGATTGGTAGACCTCGTATTTCATCAAATTGAAGATGCCATCCATTGTAAGATGCACCACTCTTGTACCTACCAGTAAGAAAGAACACTGCTAATCAGCCCATCTCACCCATCAATTTTAAAACATCCTGATTTAAACTGTTAAGATGTGAAAAAAATGCGTGTCTTAAAGTTGATGAGATGTAGTATTCAAAATTGGATTGCCTGGAACGAGTCAGGAGTTCAGGTTCAGATGAGCAGGTGTTTATCCCACCTGAGCCTTTCACACAGGGTCTGACACGTGGGCTATACCCATCACTGAACTTGTCGTCTTCTCTCTAAACCTGCTTCTGGGCCCAGTTCCCTCTGAGGTGCTGGTTGGTGAGGAGGTTTAAGTCCAGGTGTGTTAGCCAGAAATCTTAGTATCAGATGTAGCTCCTTCCTCACCTTTTCTCCTACATCTGGTCTCTCATTAGTTGACTTTACATCTTCAATATCTTTCTTACCCGTTCCCATTGCTCCAGCCTCACAACCACTTCCCTGGTGCTGGCCTCCTGATGGATATCCTCCTTTCTCTACCCACTGTCACCTCTCCCAGTTGATTCTCCACAGATAGTGGCTTCGATCAGGTCCTTGCCTGCCTCATGCCCTCTGTGCTCTCCAGGGTCCGAGGATGATGTCCACACCCTCTTTGGGTTGACACGGATCTGCTTTTGCTCTTCAGCCTCCTATCCTACCATTCTGCCCTCATATTCTCCAGGCCAGTTCCCTGAACTTATTTCATTTCCTGGGATTGAGCTTCAGGCTCTTTCTTACCTTCAGGTCTTATCTGCAAGCTCCTTCACTCCTGTCCATACAGATGTGCAAAAGGACACAAACAGATTTACCTCCTCTGCTTCTGGCCAATTCCTCAGATTAGCCCCACTGCCTTCAGGAGTCATGTCACCCATCCCAACGATTCCCCTGTTGGGACACAAACCAGTGTGACTCTGTGGGGTAACATATGTTGTATCTGCCTGATTCCGAGTCCGAGTTCCTCCTGACACATCGTCTGGCTCACCTCTGGCCCTGCATGGTGCCTGCAGCATACTAAGTACTGTCTGGTTGAGAGAATAATTGGTTCATCTTCAGTTTACATCTGAGGGGCCTGAATTGCTGACATTAATTACTTTGGACTCAGGATTTAAATCCAGGTCCACAACCCACCTGATTTTTCCAGTCTAGCTGCTGTAGCACAGAGTGTGGAAAGAGAAAAATGTCCCAAGGGCTCCTGTGTGAACTCACCTCTGCATCAGCAGCACTTGGTTTATCCCCCCCACCCTTTTTTTTAAAGATTTTATTTATTTATTTGAAAGGGAGAAAGCAAGAGAGCATGAATGGAGAAGAGAGGCAGAGGGAGAGGGAGAAGCAGACTCCCCACTGAGCAGGGAGCCCGACTCAGGGCTCCATCCCAGGACCCTGAGATCATGACCTGAGCTGAAGGAACTTAACCAGCTGAGCCACGCAGGTGTCCTTTGGTTTATCATCTTGCAGACCTGCTGCATCTCATCAACTGGTGGCTGTGAATGAATGACTATCTGAAGGCTGAATGTCTATAATTGCTCAGTTGTTTTTTCTTCTCTCTCTCTCTGGGTTGTATGTGAGGTGAGTGTCCTGTAGACCGTAATGTGAACAGAGGTGGAGCAGTCACAGTGTAGGGGTCACCTGGTTATGTTGGTAATCGTGTGGTTAGCGTTGTGCCTTGATTTTTGTTTTTTTTCAGGCAACTTACAGTCCTGAAGTTGCAGTCAAGTGAGAGAGAGAGAGAGAGCAAGGCTTTTCTCATTATATTACAGTGGAGGCCCCAGTGAGCAGTAGTTCAGGTTTCTAGAGATTTCCTGTCCCCAGCTCTGGGTTCAGTATCTCTGGTATGTGGGAAGTTTCTCTCATGCTTGAAATGGAGACTCTTGGTTGGTGGTGAGGAGCCTGCCCATGGGTGGCTGCTCCGGTTTCCAGCAGGCTGGTGTCTGGGGGAGCAGAAAGCCTGCTTGTCTGTTAACACACACCTATTTAGTACTTTCTGTGTGCTGGGCCCAGTGGAGGTCTTGGAGGGAGAAGACAGAAAGGCTCAGGGCTTCAGGGATGGCCACGCTCAGCTGATTCTCATTCTGTCCCTTATTAGCTGTGTGCCTTTGGCTCATTGGCTCACGAGCCCATGAAATAAGGGGGACAATGACTTCACGATCCAGTTACGATGGCTCTAGTTGCAAAGAACCTCACATAAGGAGTCATCTTGAGGTGGGATGAGTGACCCTTGACCCAAGTGAATGGTGGGTGGTTAATCCAGTGCCTCTGTGGGGCCACCCCCGTGGTAGCCTCCATGCATTGCGGTCTCAGCAGCGTACCTCCCCTCTTGGTCCTCAACTGGCCGCACTGCAGACAAGATCCAGAGGCAGAAAAGCGGTCTCTTCCTTGTACCTCTTTTTAGGAGGGAGGGAAAACACCTTGTGGGAGCCCTCAGCAGGTTTTCCTTAGGTCTCAGTGGCCCAGAATTGCCACAGTGGCCTTACTCCAATCCCTGCGAAGAGCAAGGGAATTACCAGGACTGGCCGAGAGACCCCTCTGTGGGGCTGGGTCTCTCCCTGCCAATCCGCCGGCACCAGGCTCTCAAGCTTGAACAAACGTGAGGTGGGCAGCTAGTGGCGAAGCACACTCGGGGTGCCAGAACCTTCCAGGCCCTGAGGGCTGTACCTGGAGGGCAGCACAGACGCAGGGGAGGTGCTGCTTCCCCTGCCTCCCTCCCAGGGAGCATGCAGACTTGAAAGGGGAAATGCATGTCCTCTTCCAGGCAGATGGAAGCAGCATTGGCTTCTGCATTTCAGGATTTTAGGGGGTGGTTGCCGCCCGCCACAGCGTTGGTGGGCGTTTTGCCGGCTAAGGCCTGGGGATGTTGGCTACCGAGAGAGAAGCAACCTCAGTTGCTCACGGGGCTGTTAGAAGAGCCAAGCTAAGCTTACCAGCAGCGTGCATAGACCTCTGCGAGCAGCCTCTTTCACTGCAGCTCTAGCTGATAAATCACAACTTTTTAGAAGAAATCCCTAAATTGCTAAAGCTTTAATCATCAGTATACATCTGTGTTCTTGTGGGTTAGTAATTCGTGCTTAATATTTTCGCAATAGTAGGCCAGCCACCATCTTCTGGCTCTTTTGATGTCCCCCTCTCTGTTCCTGGGGGGATGCTGAAACCGGCTCTAGCCATCCTGCCCCATTTCTCCAGGTGCCTCTGCACCCTGTGCCTCTTTGCTGTTTGTTTTCAGAGCAGTGGAGCAGAAAGAGCACTGGTCCAGGAGTCAGAAGCTGTGTGTCCCTTTGATGTAGTCCCAGTGGTTTATTTTTGCTTTTATTTCCCTTGCCTCGGGAGACATAGTTAGAAAAATGTTGCCACAGCTGATGTCAGAGACATTACTGCCTGTGCCCTCGTCTAGGATTTTCATGGTGTCAGGGCTCACATTTAGATCTTTAATCCATTTCGAGTTTATTTTTGTGCATGGTGTAAGGAAGCGGTCCAGTTTCCTTCTTCAGCATGTGGCTGTCCAGTTTTCCCAACACCATTTGTTGAAGAGACCGCCTTTTTCCCAAGTTCATATTCTTTTCTGCTTTGTGGAAGATTAATTGACCATGTACTTGTGGGTTTATTTCTGGGTTTTCTATTCTGTTCTATTGATCTATGTGTCTATTTTTGTACCAGTACCATACTGTCTTGATGACTACAGCTTTGTAATAGAGCTTGCAGTCTGGAATGGTCTCCAGCTTTGCTTTCCTTTTTCACAATTGCTTTGGCTATTAGGGGTCCTGTGTGGTTCCCTATCAGTTTTAGGATTTTTTGTAATTATACTGGAATTAAAATAAAATTATAGAAAAAAGAAGCTATGTGTCCTGATTCTGGCTGTGTCACTAGTGTGCCATGTGATTCAGGTGAGTCTGTAACCTGGGGGAGTGGGGGCAGGGGTGGGGCAAGGGGGAGGGTGGGGGAGGGAGGGATAGTCTCTGTTGCCTTCCTAGGCCTGTGCTGAGTAGCCAATCAGTTGTGGCTTTCTTGCTCCTCATTGCCTCAGGCCTAGACTCAGCTGTAGAATGCTTTTCCCTACAAGTAAGCAGCTGTTGCTAATGGGTTCATCTGGGGAGACAATCAAGAAGCATCCGGTTTTCCACCCCAGAACTAGTAAACTTGGGGCCTTTGCACTTTTATCATTTCTCTTTCGCAGACTTGATAAAAGCTGATGTTCCCTACTCTGTCCTGATGTTGCCTGCTTTTTGAGAGCCTTGTGAGAGGGCCAGGGGAAACCCTGTTCCTGTAGGACCTGTTATTATCAAGGGCTCTCACACGGCGGGGCGGGGGGATTGTGGCAACAGTGACTGCCTTGGTCTTGTTCACTGAGAAATCACCGGCATCTAGCCCAGTGCCTGGAATGTAATAGGATGGAGCTATTTGTGGAGTTGAATGGAGGAGTTTGGCGGGGTGGGGGAGGGTGGTCTGCATGAGAAAGCTTGCCCTCATCTCTGTAGGAGGTATCCTGGGGATGGCATTTGGAAAAGACACCTGGGGGGCTCAGTGCTTGGGCGTCTGCCCCGGGATCAAGTCCCATATCAGGCTCCCTGCATGGAGCCTGCTTCTCTCTTTGCCTATGTCTCTGCCTCTCTCTGTGTGTGTCTCATGAATAAATAAATAAAATCTTAAAAAAAGAAAAAAAAGAAGGGAAAAGAAAGCTGCTTCCCTCCTCCTTTTGGATATTATTAGAGTTGTAAAAATCTTCTCTAGGATTTCTTCTATATGAATTTGCATTTTGGCTTTCAAAGCCTTAGAAAAAGAATCCAAAGTAAAGCTCCAGCCTGGGAGAGGAGGCAGGTTCTTTGGGGCTGGGCCTAGGGAATGATTAGGTGCTTTGGGAATGGAGGTCTGGCTGCCTGCTGGCTGCCCTGGTCCCCAGCAGTGGCTGCCACCTGGCTGCTCTCCCCTCTCAGCCAGCCCCCCTTCTGCATCTGTAGAGTCATTTCTTCCTTGCTTTGAGGGTCCACCTCCTGGCTGAGCGCTCACCTCCTGAAGCCCCCTGAGAGTTGTGGGCATGTCTTTGACCTGTCTGGAAAGGGTTCTTGTCATGGCTTTCCTGCCAGGAGTAGAAGCAAAGAAATGGGCACAGTGCGGTCACTGTGTATAAGGCCTCACTAAACAGAAGCCTCATAGCCAATTCTCAGTTTCCAGGTGGGCAAACTGAGGCTCAGAGGAGGTGGGAACCCAACAGGTAGGAGATAAAGCTGGGGACGAGGTCTAGAAGGACAGCAGTGTTTCTGTGACACGGAGTGGCCAGGTACACACAAGTAGGATGATCCTGGGGCGCCTGGGGGGCTCAGTTGGTTAAGCGTCTGACTCTCGATTTTCAGTTCAGGTCATGATCTTGGGGTCGTAAGAAGGAGCCCTGAGTGGGGCTCTGCGCTCAGTGTGGAGCCTGCTTGAGGTTCTCTCTCTCTCTCTCTTCCTCTGTTCCTCCCTGGCTTATGTGTGTTCTCTCCTGCTCTCCTCTCTCTCTCAAAATAAATAAATAAATCTTTAAAAAGAAGTAGAATGATCCCACAGGAGAGTGTGGGCTAAGGGGGGGGGCATCCAGCAAGTGCACTGGGTAAGGAACGGGCACTTTCTTCCCATTTACTGTTACTTCCTTCACTCACCTCCAGGTGTGTTCCTTGGGGTCTAGCCCTTTAAGATGGGTTATATGCTGTCTCCATCCTGGTGGCCTCTGTTCTTGCTTTCATACTGCTGTCCCCAGGAAGAGGAAGGCACCTTGGGCCGTCCTTAAAAATATGTGTGAAGAAGACAAAGAACATCTGGCTGTTCATATGGGAGAGCTTCTGTCTCCTTCCTTCTGTCTATGGACATTGATCCCTGGCCGGACTGGGGAAGAGACCATTGTTGTTGTTGTTTTCTACATTGAGGTATAATTGACACATCACATCATATTAGTTTGAGTTGTATAATGTAATGATTCAATATTTGTATACCTTGCTAAATGATCACTATCGTAAGTGTAGTTAACATCTGTCACCGTATGGAATTACAAATATTTTCTTATGCTGAGAACATTTAAGACTTATTCTTCTAATAACTTTCAGATATAGTGGTCCCCCATTTCCCATGGGGGATATGTTCCAAGACCCTAGTGGATGCCTGAAACCATAGATAATACCGTACTCTGTATATGGTACATTTTTTTCATATATATTTATATATGTACATACATACACCTGTGATAAAGTTTTAATTTACAAATTGAACATAGTAAGAGAGTAACAAGAATAATAATAAAGTAGGATAATTCTAACAGTGTACTGTAATAAAAGTTATAAGAATGTGGTCTCTCTCTCTCTCAAAATATCTTATATACCATGCTCGCCCTTCTGATGTGAGATGGTAAAATGCCTATGTGATGGGAGGTAAATGATGTTGATGCTGTGACGTAGCATAAGGCTATTCTTGACCTGATGATTCATCAAAAGGAGGAACCTCTGCTTCCAGACCATGGTTGACTATAGGTAATTGAGACCATACATAAGGGGTGGCTACTGTGCAGTATTATTAACTGGAGTCATCTTCATGACTTACTTATAATTGCAATTTTGTACTTTTGACCCACGTCACCCATTTTATCCACCCGCCCCCACCAAACCCACATGTTTGGCAACCACCAGTCTGTTCTCCATATCTATGAGTTCTGTTGTTTATTTGTTTTTCTGAATTCCATATATGTGATCATACTGTATTTGTCTCTCTGATTCTGACATTTTTCACTTAGCACCATATCCGTAAAGTCCATTGTTTGCAAATGGCAAGATTTAATTCTTTTTTATGGCTGAATAAAAATTCATTGTATGTACATACCACATTTTCTTTATCCACTTGTTCGTTGATGAACGCATAGGTTATTTCTAAATCTTGACTATTGTAAATGATGCTGCATTGGGTGTGGGGGTGGATGTATCTTCTCAAGCAAGTGTTTTTGTTTTCTTTAGATAAATACTCAGAAGTGGAATTGCTGGATTATATGGTAGTTCTATTGTTAAATTTTTGAGAAATCTCCCTATTTTTTCGTAGTGGCCACACTAATTTACATTCTCACCCACAGCGCACAAAGGTTCTCTTCACATCCTCACCAACACTTGTTACTTCTTGTCTTTCTGAAAATAGCCATTCTAACAGGTGTCAGGTGATATCTCGTGGTTTTGATTTGCATTTCCCTGATGATGAGTGATGTTGAGCACTTTTGCATGTATGCATTGGCCATCAGTGTATTTCTTTGAAAAAATGTCTATTCAGATCCTCTGCTCCATTTTTATTTGGATTGTTTTTATGCTATTGACTTTTATGAATTCCTTATA
Source organism: Vulpes lagopus (assembly GCF_018345385.1). Classification (NCBI taxonomy): domain Eukaryota; kingdom Metazoa; phylum Chordata; class Mammalia; order Carnivora; family Canidae; genus Vulpes; species Vulpes lagopus. The sequence continues at coordinate 38,034,885 of NC_054836.1, read as the reverse complement.
TATTTTGAATATTAATCCCTTATCAGGTATATGATTTATAAATGTCTCCTCCCATTCAGTAGGCTGTCTTTTCATTTTGTTGATGGTTTGCTTTGTTGTGCAGAAGTGTTTTAGTTTGATATCGTCCTACTTGTTTTTACTTTCATTGCTTTTGCTTTCATTTTTGCTTTTAGAGTCAGGTTAAAAAAATCATTGCCAAGACCAATGTTAAGGAACTTACTACTTATGCTTTCCTTTGAGAGTTTTATAGCTTCAGATGTAACATTCAAGTCTAATCCATTTTGAGTTAATTTTTGAGGATGCTATAAGATAATGGTTCCGTTTTGTTCTTTTACATGTGGTTGTTCAGGTTTCCCATCACTATTATTCTATATACTATAGTACTTTCTCCATTGTATGTTCTTGGCTCCTTAGTCATAAACTAACTCACCATACGTGCGTGGGCTTATTGCTGGGATCTTTGTTCTGTTCCAGTGATCTATGTGTATGATTTTATGCCAATACCATACTGTTTTGATTCCATAGTTTTGTAATACAGTTTGAAATAAGAGAGTATGATGACTCTAGCTTTGTTCTTCTTTGTAAAGATTGCTTTGACTATTAGGGTCTTTTATGGTTCCATACAAATTTTAGGATTGTTCTATTTCTGTGAAAAATACTATTGTGGTATTAATACAATTACATCGAATCCATAGATTATTTGGATTGTATGGAAATTTTAACAGTATTAATTATTCCAATCCATGAGCAAAGACTATCTTTTTCATTTATTTGTCTTCATTTTCTTTTATCCGTATCCTGTAGTTTTCAGTGTATAGGCCTTTCACCTCCTTGGTTAAATTTATTCCTAGGAATTTTATTCTTTTTGATATAATTATAAATGGTATTGCTTTCTTAATTTCTCTTTTGTTTCCTAATACAAAGAAATGCAACAGATTTTTATATATTGCTTTTGTGTCTTGCAACTTTATTGAATTTGTTCTAATATTTTTTGGTGGAGTGTTCAGGGTTTGATATAAGTAAAATCATGTCATATGCAAATAGTGAGTTTTTCTTTTCTGATTTGGATGTGCTTTATTTCCTTTTCTTGCCAAATTGCTCCAGCTCTTGATCTTAGAGGAAAATGTTTCACATTTTCACTGTTGAGTATGATGTTAGCTGTGGGCTTGTCGTATATGGCCTTATTATTTTGAGGTATGTTCCTTCTATACTTACTTTGTTGAGAGTTTTTATCATAAATGGGTGTTGAATTTTCTGCCTTTTCTGCATCTATTGAGATGGTCTTATGATTTTTATCCTTCATTTTGTTAATATGGTATATTAGAACACTGATTAGTGGATGTCAAATCAGCCTTGAATCCCTGGAGTAAATCCCAGTTGATCATGGTGTATTCTCCTTTAAATACATGGTTGAATTTGACTTGCTAATATTTTGTTGAGGATTTTGTGTCTGTATTCATCAGGGATATTGACCTATAACTCGCTTTTTTTGTGGACTCTTTGTCTGGTTTTTGTATTATGGTAATGCTGGTCTCATAAAAGGAGTCGGGAAGCATCACTCTTTTACTTTTTGGAGGGATTTTTGAGAAAGATTAATTAATTGTTTTTTTGAATGTTTGGTGGAATTCACCCTGGAAGCTGTCTGGTCCTGGGCTTTTGTTTGTTGGGAGGTTTTTAATCACTGATTAGATCTCCTTACTAGTAATAGATGTGTTCAGATTTTCTATTTCTTGATTTAGTCCTGGTAGAGGAGGGAGATTTATTCCAACCATGCCTTTTAGAATTTATGTGAGAACTTATTCATTTATCCATCACCTGGGTGGATAGCATAGGCATAGGGAACAATTAAAGGAGCAGGGTACTTGGTCCTCTAGGAATTTATAATCTGAGAGGTCTTTTTTTAACAATAAAATTTTAATAAGGATTTTATTTGAGAGAGAGCATGGGGGGGAGGAGAGGCAGAAAGGGAGGGAGAGGGAGAAGGGGTGAAGCAGGTTCCCCATTGAGCAGGGAGCCCAATGTGGGGCATGATCCCAGGATGACCTGAGCTGAAGGCAGGCACTTAACCTAACTGTTCACATGGTTTAAATGTCAACAATCAAAAGAAAAAAGATGAAGAATCTCCTACCCATGATCTTTCAGTCATCTAGTTTCCCACTCAAGAGGTAACTACTGTGAATAGTGTGTTTCTGAAGATGTGCTGTCCATGTTGTTGAGTGGCTCTTGACAGGGCCCAGGGAGGTGGAGCTAATCAGGGTAACCCAGGGAAAATTCTTTTAAGGGCACATGGCTGCAGCCATCAGGCGATAGGGTCAGGGAGGATGGGCAGGCAGAGATATTTTGAAAAAGATTCCTGGAGGACTTGGGTATAATCCTTGCTTCCAAACCCAGCTGTGGGTCTAGCTAGATAGGCAAGACATTTACACATGGGAATGGATATAGTAGTACAAGGTTTCAGTAGAAATGAAGGTCAAATTCCTGGTACAGCCAGATGGTTCCCCCACCCAGAGGAGCAAGATAGCAGCAGCGGGTCTCCATCACTGGCCGGGGCTTTAAGAAAGGTTACTGTCTTCAACCTGTCTGGGCCTCCTTGTTCCTCACCTCTGAAACCCCTAATCTAGGGTTTTAAACTTTTTTTTCTTTGAAGCCCAGTAGCAGTCTGAAGGAACCCATAGTCTTTTTTAAACATGCAGGATTATAAATGTAAATAAATTACACTGATATACAGTGGTTTCCCCCCTTGGGGGCCACAGGGTAGTCCGATGGCACAGAGACTCTTGCTCTGAGGAGAGCTAGGGCCAGATTCTGGCTCCCATGGGCTGTTCTGCATCTCGACACTGCTTGGGGCCTGGTGGTGTTCAACCAAGAGAAGGGGGTTCCCTCTGAGGTTGCTTTGCAAAGAGTCAAATGAACAACCCCATTTCCCCCATAATTAGCTTCCCCTCTGTCTACACTAGATCTGCTTTCCTAGCTGAAGATGAGTAGGTCTGTCTGGTGTTTGATTTCCAAAAGGTGGCAGCACTGTTCTGGGCAACAGAATCCCAGGCACCTGGGTGGGGAGTGCCTGCCCTCACAGCCTGGCTTCTGTAGCCCAGTGGAGAATTTCGGAGTCAGCCTGCCTGGTCTTACCTGTGTTACTGTCTCCTCCCCAGTTGCCTTGGAGATGCACCAAGCCTGCCCAGCTTCTGTTCTCGGCCTGTGGTGGGGCCACTCTGAGGGCTGCTGGGCCTCACAGGCACATGTCTCAGGATAGGCCTGCCAGCAGATGCAAAAGAAAGTCATGTTCCTGCAGTTGACTTTTCTCCCTCCTCCTTTCGGTGTTTGGCATGAGGGTTCTGGAGGGTGGTCAGTGTTTTAAGCAATGCAGTCTTGGCTGGCTTAGGCCAAATTTTTTCTTTTCAAATAATTTAACATTGGCTAGGACAGCATCAAGTATTTGTTTAAGGTACGGAGAAGTGCAACGAGATCCAGTGTGGGGGAGTCCCTTCAGACTCCTCAGGGTGTCTTCAGTTGTCCCTCTGCTATGGGTTCTGGGGGCTGTAAGCTGCTTCTGATATGTGCGTTCAGATGGCTACAGTCAATACCTGAGCATAATTGAAGCAGTCGAGTTTCAAGAATCTATTAGAAGCTGAAATTGCCTTCAGTAGACGAAGAGCCTCAGAAGGGCCTGGTTCAAATGTCCATTCTGCCTGCTGGACACACTGGCTCTCCTCTTCAGTCAGTGCCTCTAGGACATCTCATTCTCTACACTGCCCCGCTAGTCCTCTGTTTCCTTCATCTTCTCCGTGTTCTCTCTTCTACACAGGGATCCATCCATACAGACACATTTGCACATTTGTTAAGGCAAAGAAGGGAAAAAACCCAACAATATTATTCATCCATTTATTACCAAATTATATATTGTACCCTTGCTATGTACTAGGCACTGTCCAGAGATGAACCGTTATCAAGACGGGTACAGTCCCTATTCCATGGAGTTTATAGTCTAGAGGGAGGAGACAGATAATGTACAAATGAGCAAATGTGCTAGAAAAGTATTGGGTGTAAATATGCTCTCCAGCTAAACGGTCTTAGGTTGTGATAGAGTTGTCACTCTACACAGGGTGAGCAGGGAATGCCTGCCACCTGGAAGACGTGACTATTGTCAGCAAGATATGGGAATTGGGGACATGGCATCAAGGCCATGGGGTGGGCAAGCACCTGTTGTGTTTAAGGCATAGAGAGAAAGCTGGAAGTGGGGTTGACAGAGGCAGGGGCCAGGTCATAAGGTGTGATGTAGTCTTTGAAGGTTTCTAAGCAAGTGAGTAAAAAAGTACCACTAAGCCAATTAAATGGACTCATAATTCCCATCAAGTGCACACATTGGGGCTTTTTTGGGGGACCTCAGCAAAGGATACCAGAAGGTAGCTGGAGCCAGCTGGAGTTTGTGTGATATTCAGCTCACTGCATGTTATTTCATTGAGACCCTTCAACAGCTCCTTGAGGAGAGCATTGTTACCATCCATTTATCCATAAGAAAAGCAAGGTACAGAGGTGGAATAATTCACCCAGCTGGAGAGGCAGACCTGAGATTCGAACCCAGTGGGCAAGCTCCAAGCCCCCACTTCATATGCCTTCCTGGAAATGGACCCTTGGACAGCTTTTTTATTGTTGTTGTCAACTTATTTTTATTACTTATTTTTTTAACCCACGATTTATTTATTTATTTATTTATTTATTTAGTAACTCTACACCCACGGTGGGGCTCAAACTCATGACCCCATGGTCAAGAGCTGCATGCTTCTCCGACTGAGCCAGCCAGGTGCCTCATATTTCTATTTAATATGTGTGAAACATTGTTATAATTTGCATTTCTTTGAAACACTATGAGATTGAACAGTTTTTCCTGTGTCTATTTTTTAAAATTGTGATAAAAATATATAACATACAATCTGTCATTTTAACCACTTTTAAGTGTACAGTTCAGTGGCACAAAGTACATTCACACTTTCTTGCAATCATCACCACCATCCATTTCTAGAACTTTTTTGTCACCTCCAAACGTGTAGCCATCAAACAAGAGCTATTCATTCCTCCTCCCCTCAGCTCCTGGTAACTTTGAATCTAATTTGTCATTATAAATTTTCCTAATCTAGACACTTCATGTAAGTACGACCACCCAATATGTATCCTTTTTGCCTGGCTTATTTGACTTAACACGCTGTCTTCAGCGTTCGTTCATGAGGCAGCAGGCATCAGAACATTGTTCTTTTTTGTGGTTGAATAATGCCCCATTGTGTTTACGTAGCACATTTAGTCTGTCTTTCCGTTAATGGAGTTTCCACCTGGGGGCAGCTTTTCACACAGAGACAGGCCTTACAACTACTCACTCCTGTTCTGGAGATACTTCCTGAACCCTGGCAAATCTGTGTTTCTCTTGGGTCAGGAGTCACCCTCCACTGTGTGTGGTTAGGGGTGCTGCTGAGTTTCTTAAGATAACGAGCTTCAGACTGTATTTAAAAAGTTCAAGTGATGGGGAGCCTGGCTCAGTCAGTCGAGTACCTGATTCTTGATTTCAGCTCAGGTCATGATCTCAGGGTCATGAGATTAAGCCCTGCATCAGGCTCTGTGCTTAGCGGGGAGTCAGCTTGTCCCTCTCCTTCTGCTCCTCCCCTACTCACTCTCTTTCTCTCTCTCTCTAATAAATTAAAATCTTAAAAAAAAAAACAAACTCAAGAGGAATGCTATAACTGTCCTTGCGCCAACACCAACTCTAATTAGGTTCTTTCCCTGTCCGTTCCATCGATGGATAGCGTCAGAGAGCGCCACAGGAGTTATTTCATTGTTTACTTCTAAGCATGAAATCATCTGCTGTAGATGGAAATTTAGCTTATTCTTGAAATTCTCCAGAGTAGCCACACAGGAGCCCCAAGTCTGTGTGGGGGCCTGATCTATCTTCAGTGTCCTCATCTGTAAAATCACATTAAACTCTTTCTAAGGGATTATATATCCTTCCCAGAGAGGTTAAGATACTCCCTTCTAATTCTACCCTGGTCTCTTCCTTGCTACTTAGTCATTAAGCCTTCGCCTCTCTCCTCTCAACATTCCCCCACAGTAATCCCACATTACAGTGATGAGATGACAAAGCCGACTTTCAGGGTGCAAGGCCCAGGGACGCAGCTCCCTCACTTGCTGGGTTGCTATATGGCGGGGGCCCCTTCCCCTCCCAGCAGCCTTTCTCTGATGCCTGGAAGTGCTAGGCGGCCTTGGGAAGTTTGATTTATGTCTTTTTGCATGAACTGCCCCCTCTCTCATCACCAGGAAATCAACGGTGCTGGCGGCTACCTGTATGCTCAGCTGCCAGCTGCCAGAGAGGAGAAAATCCACACTGCCTCAATGTCCCCTGAGGCACTAAGCTGCTCACGGCTAGTTTTCTTTTTCAGAGCGATAAATCTGAGCAATCCAGTGCTGCAGCAGGTGCTGGAGAGGAAGAATGAGGTCCTGTGTGTCCTGACACAGAAGATAGTGACGACCCAGCAGTGCGTGATATCGGAGCACGTTCAGATTGAGGAGAAGTGTGGCGGCATGGTGGGGATCCAGACCAAGACCGTGCAGGTGTGCGTGCCCAGGGCACAGGCGTGGGCTCAGCGGGCTCTCTGGTCCCAGTCATTGTGGCCAGGGTCACGGGCTGCTTTGGGTGGTGTCTTCGTTTGTCAGGACCCTTCTGTAGTGAGCTAATAGAAATCCAACTCAAAGTGGCTTAAACGAGATATAATTTATTGGCTCCTGTAACTGAAACACTCAAGTAGTTCTGGCTTCAGTCACATTTAGATCCCAAATTTGGAAAACTGGCGTGTGCTGCCTTCCTGGGGGTGGATTCCCTCTCAGGTAGGCATCCTCCCTGTGGTGCAGCAGCTCCATGCTTTCATGCCACCTGCTGCCACCCCAGGGGAAAGTGTGCTCAGGGTTGGCTCCCACCGGACCCTCCCTGGTTGCACCCATTCCTGAAGCAGACCCAGGACTAGGGCAATAGGACCAGAATGGCCACCCAGCTTGGGACAGGTGCCTTCCCAAAAGAAAATGGGGCAAAGGAGCACTGGCCATGTCAATGTTCAGGTAACTGCCGGAGCCCCTCAGAGCCAGGGGTCTCAAAATGATTACTTTGGAATCAACTGCCTCAAATCCTTTGCGAATGGAGTGATGGGAGGTAGAGAGCAGTATATGTGTCTATATACACATAGACAGATGCTTCTGGATTAAAATAGTCTTATCAGGTTAATCCCTGAGCCAGTACTAAGCTTCTGTGGAACAGGAGGCTGCCAACCCCAAACTGCTCCACAGCTTGCCCTGATGCCTGATGTCCTATTCTTAGACATTTGCTCCCTGGGGGAAATTTTGGCATTTGTTAGAGGACCTGGGAAAGTTGTATTTGGAAGGAGGTGGAGACAGAGTCTGGTGTGGAGCAGGACTCTCACTGGGGCAGTGATGAGGGAGGTGCCTGACGAGAGGTGGCTGTGGTCCGCCTTGCCAGTATTTCTGCCCATGGTGACCCTCACCACAGGCCTGGCCCCTGCCTGGGAATCCGGAGGCTGGCTGTCCTTATACAAACCAGGATCAAGTTGCTACAAGGGGTCTCTGATCTCCAGTGTTTAGGCAATGATCCTCTCCCCAGGCCATCATGGGAAGAGCTCATGTTTGTAACAGTGTTGGAAGGAGAGAGCTTTAGTGTTTGACCACTTGGCATTTCCGGTAATCCTCCTCTTTTCCTTACCTCTCTTCCCTCCTTCCCTGGCTCTAGGTTTGTTTTACTGCACAGTGTGCCGTCCACAGGAGTCTGGAATGATGCCCTTTTGGGGGCTCCTCACTGTTAAGCTAGGTTCTTCCAGTCAGGCTTTGAAATTGTCCAGATTTTCATCCTTGTCAAGGATGTAGGAGTGGTTACCCTAATCCTCCGTGAGGGAAGTGGGAAGTTATCTTACATACCTTCTTTATTCAGTACCATAGACCTAGCCTCACTGTCTCCCACACTCTGGAATCTCATTTTGCGTACCCACAAAAGTTTGCTCATTTACTTCTCAATATCTGCACTACATCATGAGGCCCACAAGGACTGAATCCTTACCTACTGTGCTGCCAGCTTCTCTTTTTCACTTGGTTCCTTGGGCATTGGCTGAATGCAAAGCCCTAGGCCGGCCACAGTGGGGAGGCAGAGAGAATCCTGGGGGAGTCTGAGCATACAGGTGACTGCATGTGTTCTTATTCACAGGTGTCCGCAAAGGAGGATGGGAACATCACCAAGGATACCAACGTAGCACTGGAGATCCCAGCTTCCACCACCATCGCCTATGGCGTCATCGAGTTGTACGTGAAACTGGATGGCCAATTTGGTGAGTGCTGCCTCCCGCTCTGGGTATTAGAGGAAGGAGATGGGAAGTGTGGGGGTGTCCCATGACAAGTGAGGCAGGTGGGGTGCGTTGGGAGGGCATCAGTGTGGGTGAACTTTCACCAGCGTGGCACAGGGTCTGCAACGTGGTCTCTGCTGTCAGACAGACTGGGTATCAGTGCTGGTGCCTTGGAGTCCTAGGAGGCCTCAAGCAAGTTGTGGATGAGCCTTAACTCCCCATCTCTGGAAGGGGAAAAACATTCCCTCACAAGCCACAGTCAGGATTAAAGGGGATGAGCACATGAAGTACCTGGCACAGTGGTTGTTTATTAAGTCACGCTGTCTGCGTCAGCCCTTAATCATACTGTCAGCAGCAGCATCTCACCTTCCTTCCCCAACCAATATGAAGCCAAAAACACAGTACTTGACCTTGCTCTGCTGATCACCAGTGTTCAGAGCTGGGAGATCCTGGTCATTGCATCCTTTGAAGAACATGAGGGCTTTAGCTTCGCTCCTGTCTGCTGATCTTAGATGCTCATGGCCCTTCCCTCATGCTCAGCCTGAGAAGAGGTTGTGTTGAGCCCACGAAAACTGTTGACCACTTCTGGGGGACATGAATGAATAAATGTAACATAATGATTGACTTTTTAAGGTATGGTAATGTCATAGTTATGTTTATAAAGAAGACTCTATGTTTTTAGAGATTTATACTGAAGTCTTCACAGATGAAATGGTAACACGTTTGTGTTTTGATTCAGAAATAATCTGGGTGGTGTAAGGAGTGGGTGCATGGGGTCCGCAGAGGGAAAGAACAATCACTGAAGCTGGTCGGTGGGTACGTGGGGGTTCATTATACTACTCTAGTCTTGTGCCATTTCACATCTTCCATAATGAAAGAGTTTTAGGGACGCCTGGGTGGCTCAGTGGTTGAGTGTCTGCCTTTGGCTCAGGGCATGATCCCGATCCTGGGATCAAGTCCCCCATCAGGCTCCCCTCAAGGAGCCTACTTCTCCCTCTGCCTATGTCTTTGCCTCTCTTGGTCTGTCATGAATAAATAAAATCTAAAAAAAAAAGTTTCAAAAAGTGTGCCATAATAGACCATTCACGTATCCATTGCAGTCTCCTGCTTTTCTCCCATTTGTTCTCTGTAAGATTAGGGAGGAAGAAGATCCCCAGGAGTCAGCCTTTTATGTGTACTTGGCCCACTCGAGGTAACATGCCTTTGAGCTACAACTACAGGCACTCAGAACGTGCACCGTCCCTACAGTCACAGGCTCCTGGGAGTGTAGGAGCCAAAGAAGACACATGGGAGGCAGGGGAGGCAGTGGCAGAGACCCCACTCCCTCTTTCATTTCACACATGGAACAGCCTCCATTCCAGGGAGGTGACCAAGGGTGAGGGGGTTAGTTTTAAGAAGCTGCTCTAGAGAGGTTAGTCAGGGGCACATGAAATGCCAGGAACACCCAGAATCATGACATACAGGCTTTGGCTTGGCCTGGTTACAAATTTGTGTCCTCGCTGGCATTTTTATTATTTTACTCTCTTTGGAAGACTTTGTCTACTGAACAAACTGCGTTAAGATGATTAAGTTGTCCCTCTTGTTTTTGCTGTCGGCATGTTGCTCCATGCACTTACAGGATTCCAGCCTAAAGCTTTGGGGCCTGGCTATCCTGCCCAGAAGGGCTGGCACTTTCATAAGCATCTTGAAAGCTTGGCCCGACCCTGAGGCTGCCCATGAGTGCTCTGAGGACCTTTGGACCAGGCCGCCTCTCTAGTCTGTCTCTCTGAGGAGGTCCTGCCCTGCTTTCAGCCCCGTTGGGGCACCTGTTGCTCTCCTGGGAAGCCTCCCTGTTCTCCGACAGGGTTGGAAACACCTAAAAAAAAAAAAAAAAAAAAAAGAAAGAAAGAAACACCTAGCCTCGGCTGGTGTGGCTCTCTCGTTTGCATTTCAATGTCAAGCCTTTTAGCTTGGCTGGCTTCTGCCTTCTGTGAAATAAACTTCTCTTTGTGCTGTGGGGAGGTGCCCAGGGGGAATTCTGGGGCCCTCTCTGCTCACTTCGCATGCCCTGACCCAGGAAGCCCTGCTCCGTGGCTCTTTCCCACTGACAACTACCAAGCCTGTGCAGCCTGGCGGACAGGCTGACATTGTATGTGACTTGCTGCCTGATTTTTTTTTAAAAGACTTTATTTTTTTCATTCATGAGAAACACAGAGAGAGAGAGAGAGAGAGAGAGAGAGAGGCAGAGACACAGGCAGAGGAAGAAGCAGGCCCCATGCAGGGAGCCTGGTGTGGGACTTGATCCTGAGTCTCCAGGATCACGCCCTGGGCCAAAGGCAGGGGCTAAACCGCTGAGCCACCCAGGGATCCCCACACTGCCTGATTTTTAAGCCAGTTCTGCGATTTTTCCTTTTTGCCATCTGTGTTTTCTGTTGCTCTTGCCACAGAGTACTCTGATCTGGCTTCATAAACAGACGTGCAGGGGCCAGAGGGGGCCCTTAAGAGGCTGCCTTCCCACCTTCTGGGAGGATCCTGTGTGTCCCCTGAAACTCTAAGCAGGCGCTGACTCCCTTTGTATCCCTGGGGGGAGGCACCTGTGCAGCCTGTCCTCACCAAGAGATTCTCTCGGCCGTGCCCCCCTCCTCACCAACAGCCCCTCCCTTGCATAGCCAATCAGAAGCATCATTTTATGGTCTCGAACTTTAGCCTTGTGCTTTGTATAATTAGGGATAAGGCCAGTGTCCTTTCCGCGTGTACCCCTGATTGGAGCCCTGTGGCTAGGAGCCCGCGCTCCCCGCCCTGCCTGCCCTGCCTGCGTCTGTGCACCTTGGCAGGTGTGCTGGCCCTGACGGCATCTGCCTACTGAGTCCTGCCGCACACTCTTTTTTTAAAATTTTTTTAATTTTTTTTTTTTCTGCCACACACTCTTAATTGGCTCCCCTGCTTCTCGGAATCTTTCCCCATCTGTTCCATTCTAGCACTGTAGCCACTGTGATTATTTAAAAATAAAAATGTGGTCAATTCACACACCTGCTTAAACACCCTTCGGAGGCTCCCTGTGTCCCAAGATAAAGCTTGCCCCAGCATTTGTCCCGCCTTCCTTCTAATCTCCAGATGCCGCTGCTCTAGCCAAGACCCTGTTCTTGGTCTTACCCGGAGTTCCAGGACTACCTGCATGCTCTCTGCCTCTTCGCCTTGCTAATTCCTACCAAAACTTTAGGGGGTTCCTTAGACACTGCTTTATCCAAGAATCCTTTTCTAGTTCTCTCTCTGCATTTGCCACTGTGTCTGGCTTCAGGGACCTGACCACCTCCTCCAACAGCACTTGTGACCTCTGTCCCCACTTACACTTATTGTCCAGGCCTGGACTGTAGTCCTTTTGTGTCACTGGCCCCTAGCACAGTGCCTGACACTGAAAAGAATGAAAGAACTGGCAGTGTCTTCCGGGGCCTGTGCATGTATATGGGCAAGAGTGGTGCTGGTGCCAGACTCCTGAAATACCAGTTGGGGGTCCTGTGCAGCTCTCAGCAGGACTTGAGACTATGTTAATAGTCATGGTGGCTGCTCTGGGGGAGCAAAGGTATTACCTCAGGGCTGGTTCACGTTGATCTGCCTCAGTGCCTGGTGGAAAGGGCAAAGCCAGCCACGGGTGCCCTGGATGCCCAGTGAGTGTGGGTCATAGGTGAGTAAATGAAGGGTTGTTTCATTGGTCTTTAGATAGCTATTCGATCTTTTACATCATTAGTGCCTACAAGCAAGTAAAAATATGTGCTAATCTTCATGCCTTCCACATTTTTATTCCATAGCTTGTGCTTAAGTACACAAATCATTAAATAGAAGTATAAAAAGAACCCCAATTCATGAGTTCTCTTGCTGTTTTGGCTTATTAAGGACATAATAACTATTGCATAATAATTGTTACCTTTTGGATTTTTAAATATGGAAGTATTTAAGGAAACATTTTATTTTTTTATATTATTATAGAAAAATTTCATACATGTTCAAAAGGAGAGATAATAATATAATGAACTCCCGTGTACCTACCATCCAGCTTTAATAACTAGGGTGATTCATATTTCATCTATAACTTTACCACCTCACCCATCTCACTCAGTTATTTCGAAACAAATCCTAGGCATTATATTGCTCGGTCTATAAATAGTTCAGTATATCTAAAGATAAGGCTTTTAAAAAAAGACTAGTTTTGCCTTCATATAGATTCATGGAGAACATCTTCATCTGTGTCCAGCTTTTTTCACTTGACGTGTTTGTAAGATTCATTCATACAACTGCTAAAGTCAGAAGTTCATTTTTTTATTGTGTATTATTTACTAATGAAGAAAAGTTAGTATTTTAAAAATACAATCACACACCACTTGTATACTTAAATATTTTGTCAATAATACTTTAATATTATCAGTTCAGTCAAGTCAAATTAAACAAAATTTTTTTTTTTCTTTTGTTTCATACATTGTGAGTTGTGTAAGATTTGGTTTTGTTAAAAGGAAACCCCAGGCACCAAATGGTGTCATTTCAGAATTTATTTAGTTGAATTTTTGTTATTTAATAGTTTGTTCAAATCAGGCTAAAGGAATACTTAATGTTTGAAAGATTGCTTCCTACCTCTTCAGAGAGGACACACTGGAGAGCTTTATGTTGAGAACAACCATTTCTCCTTAATTTGTAGGAAGGGGCTGAGTTTTCGTCAAATAGCATAACGTGTAGGAAGTGGGTTTATGAGGTCAAAGAGTGCATGTGTTCCCCACCCCTGTCCCCTGTTAGGTAAATCTGGGTCTGAGGTGTGCCAGCAAGGCCCAGTTAACCCTGTGCCGGCTTGTCCTTTTCTCCCACATTACAGAATTATGCCTCCTACAAGGGAAGCATGGTGGCTTTGAACTCGAGAGAAGTGACTCTGTCTTCCTGGACCATCTGCCCTTTCGAGAGTTTGCATACGGGGACATGCCAGATGCTGGGCTGGGATCATCTGCCCTGGATGGGCCGTTGGATGTTTTAAAACAAGGTATTGCCTGCAGGGTGAGGTGTAGTGAGCTGATGGCTACTCGAGCACTGCGGTGCAAGAGGTGATGTGGCCTTCATGAGCCATGACTCCTTAGAGATGTGATAGAGAACATTTGAGAACCGAGAGGACAGTGCCTCCAAGTTGGACCTCATGCACTCAGCAGGACTCACCTCAGTGGCATCTCAGGGAACCTCACGTCTTAGGTGCCATGTTTTGAGGAAGAGATAGATGACTGAGGAATGAGAGGGCATTTTCTTTCATTTCAACCATAGAAGCCTTGCTGACTATTAAAAAATAATTGGTCAGCAACAGAGAGAGAACCCAAAATTTGCATCTGTTTCATTATATTCCAGCCTTCACTGCCAACACAGGCAAGGCTTTGTCAGCCTTACAGAACGCTTTCTTGGGGGCTCTTTATGCACATGGCTTGAAGCCCTGCGGTGCCATGGTGTGACTTACCTGCAGCAACTCCTTTTATTCCCCATGGTATTTTGTGTTTTAAAAAGTTGGCTTTTCTTGTGGTGGCATGGGCAGGGTGTGGAGTGCAGTATACGGCAGAAGAGGAAATGGGCAAGGAAAAGGTGAAACACAGAATCGGTAGGAGCTAAGAGCTAGTTCAGAATATGGTCTGGCTGGCAGGATAAGAAGATTCTTACCTAGGGGTCCTCAGTGAGTCCCAAACCAGAAGATGCTTCTGTTTCTGTAACAAAAATGGTAGTGTTGGAAGAAATGGCAGGGAAAGCCCAGTCTTCAGACGGGGCTTTCACATCTTATGCAGGGCCACAGGCCTTTCTTCTGCTTCCTTGAGATTGATGATTGAGCACAACTTCCAGCTGCTGTTTAAGCACTGCTGTGGGTTAGAAACACAGCAGAGCGGCCCTCTAGCCTTAAACTGTGCTACAGGGAAGTGACACGATAGTTTGTGGGCTGCAGCTTCTTTATAATTTCTTTTCCCACCAGTCCACCCTGCCAGTTGGCCGTCCTAGTCAGCCTGGGGTGGAGAGGGATGGCTGGGTCTGTGAAGCAGAAATAGGGTGGGGGGCCAGCAAGCCTTTGTGCTCTCAGACCCTAGACCAACAAGGAATGCTCTTCTCTCCAGGCTGAGGTGGCATTCCCTAGCTGTGTTCATAGGGAAATATTTGAATATGTCAGTGACTGATGTGACCCGTTCTCTCCATGGGGCTGACAACTGTGTGCTGGAATTTGCCATCAGCAGAGGTGTAGTATGCTATGTATTAGTATGCATCCCTGCATGTGAAAGCTGTGGTTTATCAAACCTTGCCTTTAAATCCCCACTGGGCTTAATTTACTAGAAGTGTTTCAATGTCTTAAAAAAAATATATTTTAAGGAGAGAGCCTCAAGCATCCTGCAGAGGATGTGCATAACCAGGCCGGGTGGGCCGGTGTGCCCGTCCTCCAGAATGGGTGAAGAATAATGAGTGGGAAAAGTGGAGTGGCTGTGTTTGCCATGAAAATAGGGTGCCAGCATTTGAGAAGCAAGCATTAAATATTAAAAGATAAAAATCTGCATAGTATTAGAAGAAAGGACATAAGAAATACTGGACTTTGGAATTCGTGTAGCTGTGAAACCCTGTAAAAGTACTGACTTGATGTTTTAGTGATTCAGCCTTAATAATTTACTTCTATAGAAATCATGCTAAAGAGGAGTCTAAATAATTGATTAGACTTTTCCAGAAAATAGACTTAATGTTTAGTGACTCATCAGAAAAAAAGAGTGAAGTCTGAAACAAATCTGGGCAGCCCTCTTTATTTTCTCTTTCCGTCCCCGTTTTTTTCTTCTTAAAGTAGTTTGACTGGTTATTGAAAAACATGCAGGGTGGTCACTAACTCTGTGTCTAACTTGAGCTCCATGACTGGCCGTGCTCCTGAAGTGTCTGTGAAAGAACTGAGGACAATGACTATAAAAAAAAGCAAAGTCTGCTGTCCCTTGTTCTGAGACAGCACAGTAGTCATGATGCCATGTGTGCTCTGCTGTTTTCATAGCAACTGTGCTCTTGGAGAAGAATTTCCACCCCTTTGTGGAGCTGCCCAAACAGCAACAGACAGCACTGAGCGACATCCTCCAGGCGGTCCTGTTTGATGAAGAATTACTTGTGGTCCTGGAACAAGTGGTAAGACCAAAGATAGCTTGAGGCAGAGCATCTCCACCTGGGTTTTTGGGAGATGTGGACAGGTGAGACCTCTTGAGATAAGGCTGTGAGCTGGGATAAAATTCTATTACAATTTCCCCACCTCCTTTAAACCTTAAAGCCTCCTTTTTTTTATTTTTTATTTTTTACTCCCAGGTCCTTAGTTTTCTGACTGAAGAAAAGTGGCTGATGTCAGGAATCAAATGGTAGATTGGTTCCCTAGGGTTGTTGTAACAATTTACTAGAAACTCCGTGGCTTAGGACAATGGAAATTTATTCTCTTAGAGTTCTGGAGGCCAGGAGTCTGGAGCTGAGGTGTCAGCAGGGCCATGCTTCTCAACCACAGGCTTTAGGGGACAGCCCTTCCTCACCTCTTTCATCTTCTGGTGGCTCCTGATGCTCCTTGCCTTGTGGCCACACTGATCCAGTCTGTCTTCCCAGTGTCATCTCCTTTTCTGTCTTAAAGGACACTCATCATTGGCATACAGGGCCCATTCCCATCCAGAAGTATCTCATCTTGAGATCCTTACCTTAATTATATCCGCAAAGACTCTTATTCCAGATAAGGTCATACTCTGAAATTTGGGGGGGGGGGGGATTATTCAACCCCACTACAAGGAGGCTGTCTGGTAGAGTCCAGTAAGTAAATTTATTCTATTTAGAATAGATTAAAAAGCAGGCCTTTGTGTTTTTCTGTTTTGTAGCAAAAGGGTTTTCTGGGGAGGTTGAGTTCCTTAACTAGTAGTCGTACAAATGGTGAAGGACATGCTAGCTGCCAACCTGCCAGACTTTGTATTCTTTGCTAAGGGGGCTGGGGCACTATTAAGATGATTTAGATGAGAGTTTTTCCTTTGTTTTTTTTTCCCCCCATTATTCAGAGTTTTTGAACTCTGATTTTCTGATTCAATGCTTTATGGTTTCCAGGAGAGTATTCTTGTTATTTTTCCCTCTTGAAACTGGATTGTGCCAAAAGAGCTTAGCTGCCAGTGATGGAACCTGCAATTGTTGTAATAGCCCAACAGTCCAGGACACCTGGGTGTTCTGGAGGATGCTAAGCTCACAGGACAGTGTGTTAACTCCAGGGTGAACACAAATGTTTCAAAAAACCAACTGATTTATACTTCCTAAAATAGCTCCTTCCAAGAGGGAAATCTCAGACCAGTACCCTTTAGAAAGAATGTCAGTTGCCCTGTCAGGTGTGGGAGAAGCAAGCTGCCCAGCTGGTGGGGGCCAGTGGGCTCATCTGTGAACGCACCTGATGTGTAAGTTACAATGGAGAAGAGCTCCCTAGGTGGTACTGAGCTGGCCAAAGTGACCCTCACTGGCAGGGCCACCTACCTCCCAGCGGGCCCAATGTGGATGGATGAGGCTGCCTTGGGCCCAGCTGGGAATGTGGCTGGGGGCTGCTGGTGTGCCAAGTTTAAAGCTGCAGAACCGTGATGGGACAATGCTTTTATGTTCCCCTCCTTAGTTCTGCATGTAGTCACCTGTTCCTGGTCCCTGGTCCAACCTGACTTGTCCTGGAAGGTTCTATCCGTAGTTCCTGCATCCCTTTTCCCTTCTCTGTGAAAGAATAGTACCAGGCAAGGCTGTTTACTCTCTCCTTATGAGAGACTAGTAATTTCAAAACAGAAAAGAATGTAGGGTTTTGCTTTAGTTGGGAGACGGTGGAAGGGTAAGCAGTTGTGTGTCATGGGGCAGAGGCTTAGCTTGGCCTTTGGCTTTAATGTATGTCTTTTTTCTCCTCCTCCTGCAGTGTGACGATGTGGTCAGAGGTCTGTCGCCCCCACTGGCAATACCGGGGGAGCTGAAGCCCCCACAGCAGCAGGACCTCATGGCTTTCCTGAGCTTGGTGGGCTACAGAGTACAGGGCGGGTGTCCAGACCAGGAGGATGCAATCAGCAACCAGAAGCTCCTTTCTGCGGCCCACTTCTTGGTCAGTGCACTAGCAGGTACGGAAAAAGAAAGAAATGCTGTTATTGCTTTGAAATTGCTTTGCTTATTATTGTGGAAGATTTGGTACATGTAGTTCCCTCCCTTTCAGCAGTACAGGGAGGATAAGAGGAAGGCTGAGGAAGCTTATGATTGTCACGAAAAGTCTAGACACCAGCTTCCTCTGCTCTCTGAGAGCATTTCTCTCTCCCTCCAGGGAGGGAAGACAAACACAGCTTCAAACACAGCCTTATGACCTTATGATTCACACTTAAGCCCTGACACTGCTGTGGGGCCGTGGCTTTCATTGGCAACTGCTCTCTCCTCTAGTGCTTTGGTACTTCTGATCCTCTCTGCAAACTTCTTGGCCACTTTGTGGCCATTTGGGGAAGGAGACTGTGGAAGGCATCCTGCTGCACTAGGATACTGGGCCCAGCCGCAACCCAGCTTCTCTACTGGTTTCCCCGGGCGTGGCCATGAAGTTATCACCTAGCAGTGGACCCCGCCCTGCCACTCCTCTACCACGGCCACCCAGAATTCACCATACCAGCGGGTCTGGGGTATCAGAAGGTAGCCATTCTGTGTGGGCTTTCAGTTCCTTCTTGGAAAGGCAAGACCTGGCATATCAGCCCAGTGTCCTTGTCCCCACAACTTCCCTTCATGGTGGTTACTTGAGGTTTTGAGTTCATGATGCGTTCACAGTTCCTTCCCAGCACTATAGAGAAAGAGGCCAAGGAGATCTTCAGTTTTCAAAAAGTTAATCAGAGAGGATCCCTCTTCCAGCTCTACATGCTGATGAATGCACACTCTTGTGCTAAATCACGGATAAAAGTTGTAGCTGGGATAGGACATAAGATAGAGGCCTGTGGAAAACCAATGGAGGTGTCCCCCCCGCCCCCAACCTGTTCCATGTTAACATCAGTGTACTAGGATCTTTATTTTTTTATTTTTATTTTTATTTTTTAGGATCTTTAAATACAGTCTATCAGGGGCTAATCCACTGGCTAGAGATTTCCAGCTTGTGTGTAGGGTCTTTTCTTCACATACCCTATTACTTATTGAAATACTTCTGTCAATAGGCTAGTTCAGTAATATGAAATATGCAGTATGTGTCTGACATCATGAATGCATGAGTCTCCTGCTCCTTGAAACCTGGACACAGGTTCAAATTCTCTTGCAACCTTGCAGATAGGGAGTCACTGGGAATTAACAAATAACCTGAGACTCATTTGCTATTTCTGAGCTGGAAACTTGGAGGTAGTGAAATCTTCAAATGCAGCTGAAAATATCCAGTCAGTTTCTGAACCAACAATGCCCTTTTGCATCTCTCAGAATTGATATCTCATTTACATGTCAGTCACTGCACAGGGCAGATCAGCTCCTTCATTGTAAAGCTCTTCCATTAGTGCTCCTCCTAATCCTCAGCCCTTCTGAGTTGACCTTTCCCTCTTATGAAAACAGTCTTCTCTCTTTAGAACCTAGGGAAAATGCTGGAACAAAGAGCAGCTTTCTAAATAATAACACCAGTTACTACTAGCTTTACAGTGCCTAACTTTAAAAAAATTGAGATAAAATAGATATACAACATCATTAGTTTTGGGAGTATCACATGATTCCTTATTTGTATACATTGCAAAACAATCATAACATGTCTAGTTAATATCCATCACAGATTTGTACAGTTACAAATCTTTCTTAGAATTTTTTTTCTTATGAGAATTTTTAACATTTACTCTTAGCTTTCAAATATACAATACAGTATTGTTAACTACAGAAATCATGCTGTACATTACATGTTCATGATTTACTTTTTTTAATAGCTGGAAGTTAGCACTTTTAACCACATTCATCCATTTCCATCCTTCCCTCCCCATTGCCCTCTGCTTTTGGCAACCCTCAATCTGTTGTTTATGTCCATGAGCTTGCTTGTTCATTCATTTTCTTTCTTCTCTTTCTTTTCTCCTTTCTTTTCTTTTCTTTTTTTTTCTTTTCTTCTTTCTTTCTTTCTCTTTTCTTTCTTTTCTCTTTCTTACTCTTTTTCTCTCTCTTTCTCTTTCTCCCTCTTTCTTTCCATATAAGTAACATCATATGTTTGTTGTTGTTCCCTGACTTCTTTCACTTAGCATAGTGTCCTCAGGGTCCATCCATGTTGTCAAAATAACAAGATTTCCTTCTTTCCTTCCTTTTTCATGGCTGAATAGTATTCCATTGTGTATACATACCACATTTTCTTTATCCATTCACGCATCAATGGACACTTAGGTTGCTAACATATCTTAGTTATTTTAAGTAATGCTGCAGTGAACGTGGAGGTGCTTATCTATTTTTCTCCAGTTAGTGTTTTTATTTTCTTCAGATAATTACCCAGAAGTGGAATTGCTAGATCATATGGCAGTTCCAGTTTTAATTTTTTGAGGAACTTCCATACTGTTTTCCACAGTGGCCGCACCAATTTACATTTCTACCAACAGTGCACAAGGATTCCCTTTTCTCCAGATCCTCACCAACATTTGTTATTTCTTGCCTTTTTGAAAAATAGCCATTCTAACAGGTATGAAGTAATATCTTATTGTGATTATAATTTGCATTTCTCTGATAATTAGGAACATTGAGCACCTTTTTATGTACCTTTTGGCCACTTATTAGTCGTCTTTGGAAGAATGTCTCTTCAGATCCTCTGCCCATTTCAATCAGATGTGTGTGTTTTTTTTTTCCTTTTGCTTTTGAATTGTAGGATTCCTTTTATATTTTGGTTATTAACACCTTATCAGAATTATCTTTTTGTAAATATTTTTTTTCTATTCAGTAGGTTGCCATTTGATTTTGTTGATGGTTTTCTTTGCTGTGCAGGATTTCCTTAGTTTGATGTAGCCCTACTCAGTTCTGGTTTTGTTACCTTTGGTGTTGGTGGATGATTTTTTTGGATTTGACACCAAACGCAGTCTCAAGGAACTTATTACCTTTGTTGATTTCTTTTAGGAGTTTTATGGTGTTCAGATCTTTGAACCATTTCAAGTTAATTTTTGTGTATGGTGTAAAATAGTGATCCAATTTCATTCCTTTGGTGTAGCTGCTCAATTTTCCCAGTGCCACTTACTAAAGAGATTGTCCTCTCCTGATTGTACATTTCTGGCTCCTTCTCATAAATTAATGGGCCAAATAGATTTATATCCTGGGCTCTCTATTCTGTTCCATTAATCTATATGTCTGTTTTTATGCCAATACTATACTGTTTTGATCAGTACAGCTTTGATAATATAGTTTGAAATAAGACAGAATGATCCCTCCAGCTTTGTTCATCTTTCTCAAGATTGCCTTGCTTATTTGGAGTCTTTTGTGGTTCTATACAAATCTTAGAATTGTTTGCTCTATTTCTGTGAAAAATGCCTTTGGAGTTTGGTAGAGATTACATCCAATCTGTACATTGCTTTGGGTAGTATGGACATTTTAACAATATTCTTCCAATTCACAAGCACAGATTATCTTTCCATTATTTGTGTCTTCAGTTTCTTTCATCAGTGTCCTCTAGATTTCAGTGTATAGGTCTTTCACCTCCTTGGTTAAATTTATTCCTAGCTATTTTATTCTTTTTGATGTAATTATAAATGGATTTCTCATTCATTAGTGTGTAGAAACACAAGAGTTTCGTATCATGGTTTTGTATGTTGTAACTTTTCTAAATTGTTCTAACAGTTTTTTGGGGGGAGAGTCTTTATTTTCTATATATAGTATCATGTCATCTGTAAATAGTGATGGTCTTACCTTTTCCTTTCCAATTCGGAAGTGTTTTATTTCCTTTTCTTGCCTAATTGCTCTAGCTAAGATTTTCAATACTATATTGAATAAAAGTGGTGAGAGTGGAATCCTTGTCTTGTTTCTGATCTTAGAGGAAAAGCATTCTGCTTTTCATTATTAAGTATGATGTTAGCTATAAGCTTGTCATATTTGGCCTTTTTATTTTGAGATACATTGCTTCTATACTTTATTGACAGGTTTTTATTATAAATGGATGCTGAATTTTATCAAATGCTTTTTCTGTATCTTTTGAGACAATCATATGATTTTTATCCTTAATATTTTTAATGTGGTATATCATGTTGATTGATTTGTGGAAGTTTAGCCATCCTTACATCCCTGGAATAAATCCCATTTGATCATGGTGTAGGAGTCTTTTAATGTACTGTTAAAATCAGTTTGTGAATATTTTGTTGAGGACTTTTGCATCTATGTTCATCAGTGATATTGGTATATAATTTTCGTGTGGCCTCCTTGTCTGGTCTTGCTATCATGGTAATACTGGCTTTGAAAAAGGCATTCCAAGAGTTTGAAAAGGATTGGTATTTATTTTCCTTTAAATTGTATTAATTTTTATTTTTTAAGCAGGCTTTATGCCCAGTGTGGGGCTTGAACTCATGACCCTGAGATCAAGACCTGTGCTCTACCAACTGAGACAGCTAGGTGCCCCAGTGTTAACTTTTATTTTTATTAAATTTTTTTTTTAAAGATTTTATTTATTCACTCATGAGAGACACAGGGAGAGAGGCAGACACACAGGCAGATGGAGGAGCAGGCTTCCCGCTGATGTGAGCCTTCCCGCTGAAGGAGCCTGATGTGAGACTTGATCCCAGGAACCTGGGATCACGATCTGAGCCAAAGGTAGACACTCAACCACTGAGCCACTTAGGCATCCCTTAATTTTTCTTTAAATGATTCACAGAATTCACCTGTGAAGCCATCTGGTCTTGGACGTTTGTTAGGAGATTTTTGGTTACTGATTCAATATCCTTACTTATAATCAGTCTGTTCAGATTTTCTATTTCTTCCTGATTCTGTCTTGGTAGGTTGTATATTTGTAGGAATTCATCCATTTATTCTAGGTTGTCCAATTTGTTGGTGTAGAGTTGTTCATCTGTTTTCATGACCTTCGAATGGCTTGCATATCTATAATTTTTCCTTCATTTTGTATTCATTAACTAATATATTGTTTGTAATTAGAATCAGTTCAAGAAATGCAAGATTGGATGGGATGAGCACTGGGTGTTATTCTGAATGTTGACAAAACACCAAAACACCAATAAAAAATAAATTTATTAAAAAAAAAAAGAAATGCAAGATTAAAATACAAAGGAAAAGTTGCTGAATCATGTTTATCCATAGCAATTCTTGATGTACTGGAGTTGGTTTCTCAAGATCCTTTGTATTTGCTATCAGTTGTAATTTCTCTTTCATTTCTGATTTTATTTACTTGTCTTCTATATCTTGGTGAGTGTAGCTAAAGGTTTATCAATTTTATCTTTTCAAAAAACCAGCTCTTAATTGTATTGGTCTTTCTAGTCTCTATTTCATTTATTTCCACTATGCTCTTTTGTTATTTCCTTCTACTAAATTTGGGCTAAGTTTATTTTTCTCTTCCTAGTTCTTTCAGCTACAAAGTTAGGTTGTGTATTTGAGATTTTTCATATTTCTTAAGGGCAATTATTGCCATGAGCTTCCTTCTTAGAACTGCCTTTACTGCATCTAATTAGTAAGTTTCAGTATGTTGTATTTCCATTTGCCTTAAGGTACCTTTTGATTTCTTATTTCACACATTGATCATTGAGTAGTTTTAATGTCTACACATTTGTGACTTTTCTACTTTTCTTCTGTTAATTGATTTTAGTTTTACAGCACTGAAATCCTATTAAGCATCTTTTCCAATCACAGTCTTCTTAAATTTATTAAGACTTTGTGGACTAACCTATGATCTATCTCAGGGAATATTCTGTATATATCTGTTAAGGCCATCTTAGTGTGTTGTTTAAGGCTGATGTTTCCCCTGATGATATTCCCCTGATGATATGGATGATTTATCCCTGGTAAGTATTAAATTCTCTATTTCCTATTGTGTATTTCTCTCTTTAGGTCTGTTAGTATTTGCTTTATATATTTAGGTGCTTCTACACTGGATGCATAAATGTGTTATATTCTCTTGTACTGTCTTTTTCCCACTGATCTATTTATCATCATATAATGTACTTCTTTGTCTTATTACAGTCTTTGTTTTAAAGTCTATTTTAAATTTAGCTATTCTTGCTTTCTTTTGGTTTCCATTTAGATGGAATACCTTTTACCAACTTCAGTCTGTGTCTTGACATCTTAAGTTTGTCTCTTGTGGGCAACATATAGATCTTTTATTTTTTTTCCCATTCAGCCACTCTATGTCTTTTGACTGGAAACTTTAGTCCATTTATATTTAAAGTAATTATTAATAGTAATACGTATGTACTTATTGCCATTAAAATTTGTCTTGTGGTTGTTTTGTAGTTTTTGTTCCTTTCTTCTCTTGCTCTCTTTTTGTGATTTGATGATTTTCTGTAGTTGTATGCTTAGATTCCATTCTCTGTGTATCTACTATAGGTTGTTGCTTTGTAGTTACCATGATGCTTACATGTATCAACTTATTTTTATAAGTCTATTTTATTTTTTTTCTATTTTATTTATTTTTCAAGATTTTATTGATTTAGAGAGACAGCATGAGTGGAGGGGTAGGGCAGAGAGAGAGGCAGAAGCAGACTCCTCACTGAGCAGGGAGCACAGGCGGGACTTGATTCTGGGGCTCTGGGATCATGACCTGAGCAGAACCAGGTCATTTAACTGACTGAGCCAACTAGGCATGCCTATAATAGTCTATTTTAAGTTGGTAACCGTGAGAGTTCAAATGCATTCTCAAGCCTTAAATTTTTACTACCTCCTCCTCCATGTTTTAAGGTTTTGATGTCACAGTTTATATCTTGTGTATCCCTCAACAAATTATTGTGTAGTATTTTTCTACTATTTAGAATTAAAATTTTGTTCTTTTATTAACTTTTAAATTTTAATTCCATTATAGTTAACATAATTTTAATTCCTTACAGTTAACATACATTTTTATATTAGCTACATTATATACATATTATATTATATATAGTAGAATAATTCAACGATTCTGTATATTACTCAGTGCTCATCATGATAAGTGTACTCTTTAATACCCATTACCTATTTCATCCATCCCCACCTCCCCTCTGGTAACTATCAGTTTGTTCTTTATAGTTGAGAATCTGTTTCTTGGTTTGACTCTTTTTTTTTTTTCTCCTTTGCTCATTTGTTTTGTTTTTTAAATTCCACATTATTAAAATCATATGGTATGTGTCTATTTCTAACTGACTCATTTCACTTAGTATTATACTCTCTAGCTCCATCCATGTACTTGCACATGGCAAAATTTCATTCCTTTTTATGGCTAATATTCCATTGTGTATGTGTATAAACATCTCACATCTTCTGCACCCATTCATCTATCTGTGGACACTTGGGCTGCTTCCATATTTTGGCTACTGTAAATAATGCTGCTATAAATATAGGTGTGCATGTATCCCTCTGAATTAGTGCTTTTGTATTCTTGGGTAAATACCCACTAGTGTGATTCTTGGCTTGTAGAGTAGTTCTATTTTTAACTTTTTGAGGAACTTCCATATGTTTTCCTACAGTGGCTGCACTAGTTTGCATTCCCAGCATTGCAGGAGGCTTTCTTTTTCTCCACATCTTTGCCAACACCTGTTGTTTCTTGTGTTGTTGATTTTAGCTATTTTGACAGATGTGAGGTGATATCTCATTGTAGTTTTGATTTGCATTTCCCTGATGATGAATGATGACGAGCATCTTTTCATGGTCTTTTGGCATCTGTAGGTCTCCTTTGGGGGAATGTCCACGTTTTCTGCCCATTTTTAAATTGGATTATTTGTTTTTTGGATGTTGAATTACAGAAATTCTATATAAATTTTGCATACTAACCCTTATCAGATCATTGCAAATATCTTCTCCTATCCATAGATTTCCTTCTAGCTTTTTTGTTTCCTTCATGGTGCAGAAGCTTTTTATTCTGATGTAGTCCCAACAGTTTATTTTTGCTTTTGTTTTTATGGCCTCAAGAGAAATTCCTAGAAAAAAGTTGCTGTGTTCTCTTCTAGGATTTTCATGGTTTCCTGCCTCACATTTAGCTCTTTAATCCATTTTGAGTTTATTTTTGTGTAAGAAAGTGGTCCAGTTTCCTTCTTTTACATGTTGCTGTTCAGTTTTCCCAACACATCTATTGAAGAGATTGTCTTTTTCCCATTGGATATTTTTTCCTGCTTTGTTGAAGATTAATTGATCATAGATTTGTGAGCTTATTTCTGAGTTTTCTCTTCTGGTCCATTGGTCTATATGTCTATTTTTGTGCCAGGACCATCCTGTTTTGATTACTACAGTTTTGTTTTTTGTTTTGTTTTTAAAGATTTTTATTTATTTAGTTGAGAGAGAGTAAGTGAGAGAGCATGCACAGGGGGAGGGAGAGAGAAGCAGACTTCCTTACTGAGCAGGGAGCCCTACATGGGGTTCAATCCCAGGACCCCAAGATCCTGACCTGAGCAACCCAGGCATCACTTGATTACTACAGCTTTGTAATATAACTTAACATCTGAAATTGTGATGCCTCTAGCTTTGCTTTTGTTTTTCAACATTGCCTAGGCTATTCAGAGTCTTTTGGGATTCCAGAAAGATTTTAGGATTGTTTGTTCTAATTCTGTAAAAAATGCTGCTGGAATTTTGATAGAGATCGCATTAAATCTATGGATTGCTTTGGGTAGTATAGACATTTTAACAATATTTGTTATTCCAATGCATGAGCGTGGAATCTTTCCATTTCTTTATTGTCTTCAATGTATTCAGAGTATAATCTTTCACCTTTTTGTTTAGGTTTATTCCTAGGTATCTAATTATTTTTGGTGCAATAGTAAACGAGATTGTTTTCTTAATTTCTTTTTCTGCTGCTTCATTATTGGTATATAGAAATGCAACAGATTTCTGTAGATTGATTTTGTATCCTGCCACTTTACTGAATTTGATTATCCATTCTAGCAGTGTTTTTTTTTTTTTTAATTTTTTTTAAAAATTTTATTTATTTATGATAGGCACACAGTGAGAGAGAGAGAAGCAGAGACATAGGCAGAGGGAGAAGCAGGCTCCATGCACCGGGAGCCCGACGTGGGATTCGATCCCAGGTCTCCAGGATCGCGCCCTGGGCCAAAGGCAGGCGCCAAACCTCTGCGCCACCCAGGGATCCCCTAGCAGTGTTTTTGATGGAGTGTTTCGGGTTTTCTGTATATAGTATCATGTCATCTGCAAAGAGTGTGAGTTTGCCTTCTTCCTTGCTGATTTGAATGCCTTTTATTTTTTTGTTGTCTGATTGCTGTGGCTAGGATTTCCTTGTCTTGTTTCTGACCTTAGGGAAAGGCTCTCAATTTGTTCCCATTGAGAATGATGTTAGCTGTGGTCTTTTCAGAAATGGGCTTTATTATGTTGAGGTATGTTTCCTTTATACCTACTTTGTTGGCGGTTTTTGTCACGAATGGATGTTGTACTTTGTCAAATGCTTTTTCAGTGTCTGTTGAAATGATCATATGGTTCTTATCCTTTGTCTTATTAATGTTATGTGTAATGTTATTGATGTGCAAATACTGAACTACCCTTGCAACCTAGGAATAAATCCTTGGTCTTGGTGAACCATTTTTTTAATGTATTGTTGGATTTGGTTTGCTAATATTTTGTTGAGGATTCATCACAGATCTTGGCCTATAGTTCTCATTTTTTTGTGGTGTCTTCATTTGGTTTTGCTACCAGGGTAATGCTGGTCTCATAGGGTGAATATTGAAGTTTTCCTTCCTTCTCTATTTTTTGGAATAGTTTGAAAAGAATAGATATTAACTCTTCCTTAAATGTTTGGTAGAATTTTCCTGTGAATCTGGTCCTGGACTTTTGTTTTTTTGGGGAGTTTTAAAATTATTGATTCAATTTTTTTGCTGATAATCTGTTCAAATTTCTAATTTTTCCCATTTCAGTTTGGGTAGGTTATATGTTTCTAGGAATTTATGCATTTCTTGTAGGTTGTTCAGTTTGGCATACAGTTTTTCATAATATTCTCTTGTATTTCTGCAGTGTTATTTCTAATCTCTCATCTGTGATTTTATTTGGGCCCTTTCTCTTTCTTGTCTTCGTAAGTCTGGCTGGTGATTTATGTTTTATTGATTTTTTTTCCCCCAAAGAACCTGCTCCTGGCTTCATTGATCTGCTTTATTGTTTCTTATCTATATCATTTATTTCTACTCTACTCTTTATTTCCTTCCATCGGCTGGCTTTAGGTTTTTGTCCTTCTTTTTCTAGCTCCTTTAGGTGTAAGATTAGGTGGTTTATTTGACATTTTTGCTCTTTAGGTGGGCCTACTTCCCTTATGATTGCTTTTCCTGCATCAATGGTTTCCTGCACAGTGGTTTTGGGGACCACTGTGTTTTCATTTTCATTTGTTTCCATGTATTTTTTAATTCCTTTTGTCATTTTCTGGTTGACCCACTGATGATTTTTTAACATGTTGCTTAACCTCCTTGTATTTGTGGTCTTTCCAGATTTTTTTCTTGTTGTTAACTTCTAGTTTCATAATGTTGAGTAAAGATGCATGGTGATGAACTGTTAATTCATCACAGTGAACTGTGATCTTTTTAATTTTGTTAAGGCTTGTTCTGTGGCCTAATATACGATCTGTTCTGGAGAATGTTCTACATGCATTTAAATAGAATGTATATTCTACTGTTTTAAGATAGAATGCACTGAATATATGTTAAATCCATCTGGGCCATTGTGTCACTCAAAGCTATTGTTGTTGATTTTCTGTTTAGACAATCTGTCCATTGATGTAAGTGGGGTGTTAAAGTCCCCTACTATTATTGTATTATTATTATTCCTTTATGTTTGTTACTGTTTTATGTATTTGAGTGTCCCCACGATGGGCGCATAAATATTTACAACTGTAATATCTTCTTGTTGGATTATCTCTTTTATTATTATATAGTGCCCTTCTTTGTCTCTTATAGTTTTTGTTTTAAAGTCTATTTTGTCCGATATAAGGACTGCTACTCTGGCTTTCTTCTGACAGCCATTTGCATAATAAATGTTTCTCTATCCCCTCAGTTTCAATTGGCAGGTGTCTTTATGTCTAAAGTGACTCTCTTGTAGGCAGCATAAAATGGGTCTTGTTTTTTGAATCTATTGTTATCCTATGTTTTTTGATTGGAGCATTTAGTCCTTTTCCATTCCAAAATATTATTATTATTATTTTTTTTTTTTTAAATTTTATTTATTTTTTCATGATAGTCACGCAGAGGGAGAAGCAGGCTCCATATAGGGAGCCTGATGTGGGATTCGATCCCGGGTCTCCAGGATTGCTCCCTGGGCCAAAGGCAGGCGCTAAACCACTGCGCCACCCAGGGATCCCCAAAATATTATTATTTTTGAGAGAGGTGAGGCAGAGGGATAGAGAGAATCTTAAGCAGGCTCCATGTGGAGCCTGATGTGAGACTTAATCTCACAACCCTGAGATCATGACCTGGGCTGAAATCAAGAACTGGACACTTAACCGACTGAACCACCCAGGCACTTCCTTCCCTCATTCCAAAATATTCACAGACATGTATTTGTTGCCATTTTTTAAAAACTCATTTTGTGGTTTCTGAACATTTTCTCTTGTTCTTCTATGGTTTGCTGGTTTTCATTAGTGATATACTTGGATTTTTTTAATTCTATGCATATTCATTAGTTGTTTTTGATTTGTGGTATAACATCTTCTGCATATAGCAGTCTATATTAAATTGATGGTTAAGTTTCAACCCATTTTTTATTCCTCCCATCCCCATGTTTTAGTTATATGGTGTCATATTTTACATCCTTTATTTTGTTCCTAGATTGATTTTTCATCAATCTAGTATTCATGAAGTATTCATTTTTCAGTGCTTTTGTGTTTTCTACCTTCTTACTCTTTAAGTTTTGGTTGTTCCTTTCCACTCAGAGTTCCCTTTAATATTTCTTGCAGGGTTGGCTTAGTGGTCATGAACTCCTTTAGTTGTTTGGGAAATTCTCTCCTACTCTGAAGAATAGCCTTGTTAGATAGAGTATTCTTGGCTGCCATTTTTCCCATTCTGAACTTTGGAATCTGTCATGGTTCTCTTTTCTGGCTTGGAAAGTTTCTGCTAATCCACTGATGGATTTATGGGGTTTTCTTTGTATGTAGCTGTCTTCCTTGTCTTGCCACTTTTAATATTTTTAAATTATCACTGTATTTTTCCATTTTAATTACAATAGGATTTTTTTTTTTTTTAAGATTTTATTCATCCATTCATGAGAGAGAGAAAGAGAGAGAGGCAGAGACACAGGCAGAGGGAGAAGCAGGCTTCACGCAGGGACCCTGACTTGGGAATTGATCCCAGGTCTCCAGGATCAGGCCCTGGCCTGAAGGCGGCGCTAAACCGGTGAGCCACCCAGGCTGTCCTACAATAGGTCTTTATGTAGATCTGCTTTTCTTGAGGTTTCTCTGTGCCTCCTGGATATCTGTTTCCTTCCATGCCTTAGGAAAGGTTTCAGCTATTTCTTCAAATAAATTATCTGCCCCCATTCCTCTTTCTCCTTCTGTTGACTCCTATAATATGAATGTTATTATGTTTGATGGAGTCACTAAGTTCCCATATCTATTCTTGTTTTGCATAATTCTTTTTTTTTTCTTTTGTCATCTTGATTACTTTCCATTACTCGGTCTTCTAGGTCATTAATTTGTTCCTGTGCTTCCTCCATCCTGCTCTCAATCTATCAAGCATGTTTCTCACTGTTTATTGAGCCCTTTATCTCTGCTATTATTCATTATCTCTGTATTAATGGTCTCACTGATATCCTCCACTGTTTTCTCAAGTCCAGTGAGTATTCTTATGATCATTGCTTTAAATCCTTTATTCGGCATGTTACTGTATCTGTTTCACTTAGATCTCTGGTCATGGCCTTGTCTTGCTCTTTCATTTTGGACAAATTCTGCTGTCTTCTCATTTTCTCTAAGTCTCTGTGTCTGTTTTTCTGTGTTAGGAAAGTTAGCTATGTCTCCTATTCTTGAGGGTAAGGGCTTTATGAAGAAGAGGACCTGTAGTGGCCTACAATGTAATGTCCCCTATTCCCCAAGGCCTGGCACTTCCGAGGGTGTCTCCAGTGTGTCTTGGCCACTTTATCCTTCAGGCCAGTCATTTGCAGAAGCTCTCTTTGCCTGTTGTAGGCAGCGTTTGACCTTTAGTCTGTATGTGGCACATTTTACCTAGGTGTGCTCTGATCCACTTATGAATGAGATCTCTCATCACTGGAACTGAGGACTCAAAGCTTGCAAATCAGAAGATGCAGTGTTGGCAGGAGTTTGGGGTAGTCTTCTGGGAGAGGGGACCTATTGTCCTGGGCCTGAGGCAAGGGTGACTGGAAAGGGCAGTACTTCCAGAGCAGAGAGCTTGGTGTAAATGAGTTAAAAGCAAGTGTTTGCATTGTGCTAGCTCCCACAGATGGCTCTGCTTTTAAGCTAATGGGCAGGGTAGGGAAATGGCACCTGCCAGTTCCTATATTCCCACAGGGGTCTCTCCATGAACCCTGTCTCTCTGGAACATGCTACAAGATGAGCAAATAATCTCCCCACTATGTGCCCTGGGTGTTCTTCACATCCCTATTTCCAAGCTGTACATCCACAAGCTGTTTGTGGCTACTCCTAGAGAGAAGGTAGGCCATTTCCTCTAGCTGCCTCAGAGCCAAGCATGGTGACCTTTAAAACTCTAGGCTTTAAGCAACTGCTGGTTACAAGAAGTCACAAAATATGGTCCCTCCTGCTTTCCAAGCCAGTTGTTACAAGAATTTGTTTTGCCTGTGTGCTGTCCTGTATGCTGATCTGTCTTTTCTCTTCCAAGTGATATCCCTGTCCTTCCTACCTTGTTTGCTGTGGACTCTTCTCTACCTTTAGTTGTAGAGTTTGTTCTGCCAGTCTTCAGATAGATTTCTGGGATATTTAGGATGATATGATAGTTATCTAGTTGTATTTGTAGAATGAAGCAAGCTTAGGGTCCTCCTACTCGGCTGCCATCTTCCCCTCCTGATAGTTGGCCTCTGTAACAGAAAGACTGGGGGTAGTAGTCAGCCAAGTCTATTTGTTACGGTACCATGGGACCCAGGCTCTCAAGCTTGCTAGCCACCAGAGCCATGTGATCAAGAGGTGTCCTCTGGTTGGCACCCATAAAAACTAGAGCATCAGACTTGTGTAACAGCCTCCATTCCAGGAGATACTCCTTGGAGTGTGGCAGGGGAAGGATGCAAAGATGGTAAGCACTGGCAGCCAGCCTCACGGTGTACTTCAGTAGGCCCCTTGTTCTCTTTGAGAGGTCTTTCAGATTGCTGCCTTAAGAGAATAAGCTTCTTTTACAGAAAGCCTGCACACCTTTCAAAGGGCTGCCTCTGTGCAGGTAAGTTCATGTGTGAGGCCCATAAGAACCTTCTCAGTTATAGCCTTGTTGGTCTCATGAACATGAGTCCCGTGGCTTTCAAAGCTCAATGTCTGGGGAACTGGTCCCTTGAGTGCATATCTTAAAAATGTGGGGTTTAAGCTCTATGGTTTTCAGAAGATCTGTGTTCTTTTCCAACTATGGGTTGCTTTACCAAGGTGGAGTTTATGGTGAGATTTTTGTTTCAGCCTCTCCTACCTGCTTAGATGTTGTTTTTTTTTCTTGTTTGCTGTATGTGTAGGAGTTGCTCTGGTAGTTGTTTTTTTAACCTGAGGAAATTGTTCTATATGTAGCTGGAAGTGAGTTCAGGATCTTCCTACATTGCCACCTTGAACCAGCCTCTTCATGCTTAACTGGTTTAAAGCACTTCAGTCCCAGCATCTTGCCTGTCTCCTTAACCTTAGTGACCTTAAGCACGAACTCCCCAGGTCTCATTTGTAAAATAGAATATGGAAGAGCAATGAAAATACATTATTTCAACTCAAATACTAAAGGAGCTTCTTCTGTGTTTTAGGCACTGCTAGATGCTAAGGTAGGAGAAAATGATTATCTGCATCCACAGGAAATTAAAGTAGTAAATAGTAAGCTCTATAAAGCAGATGCTGTTATTTCATCCTTGTGTTCCTAGCTAGTGAGTGACCATCTGCATAACATGGAACTAAAGTATTTTTAAGAATAAGGGTGTGTGTGTGGGGGGTGATGATTATATGGAAGCATGAACAGGGGAGATGATGTGTGACTGTGGTTTAGCCAGGCCTTCATGTCCCAGGTAACTTTGTCATTGCTCTTCCAGGTTCTGTGATCCCTTCACTAGGTGTCCTATACTGCCAGCTCCCTCTTCCTGATCTGGGATAAGGGCCTCCTTGATAATTTGTTGACTGTGGGCAAATGCACAGACAACATTTAAATTTAATTTTAGGGGGTTCTCAAGTGGGATCATTCCCTGGAGCTGCCTCAGCCTCCTCGAAACCTTCCTGTCTTGGGAGTAGCTATGTTTCATTGTACTCGGCTTGATCACAGCCTCAGTGACATGCTGCTGTTTATATATAAGGCTGCTAATAAATGCAGGAGATGGAGGGACTTTTTAAGTGGTCCCTGGGCCAGATAATGCAGCAGGTGACTTTTTTTTTTTTTTTTTTTTTGCCTCTTCAGTTCAAAAGTTACATCCTGAGGGACTGGGTTCTTTTAGAAACTACATCTGTTAAATACCTGGTTGGTATTTAAAATCCATTTTGAATAACACTGACTTGGATTTCCTTTCCCTGGGACTTGGCAGTGCCCTTCTGGTGCATCCTCCAGCCTTATCACAGCCCTGCACCAACTTCTCCTATCATTGGTGCCCCTTGTGTTAGCTAGTGCGGGGCTCTGCAGTGCTAGCCCTCTGTCCAGCCACATTGCATTTTTCTTCCAAAAATCCCTAGGGACCTGATTGGAACCCTTCATAGTTTACCATGTTCTCTGACATCTGTACAAACAAAACTGTGGTTGGTCAAAAGAGGAAACACGCTCCTAGAGGTATACCCAAAGCCATATACCAAATATGTAGCAGAGCTCAAACACAGCTCTTGTTCCATGTTTTTTTTTTTTTTTTTTTATAAATTTATACTTAGATTTAGCCAACTAGACTCAGTTTAAATGATCCCAATTTTGTTGGCAACATCCAAAGCCTCATAGTCAGGAGCCAAACATATGCCATCTTCTATTGGGCTGATCAGGGTGTTAACTTTGGCCACATCAGTGTCATAGAACTTCTTCACAGCCTGTTCGATCTGGTGCTTGTTGGCCTTGACATTCACAGTGAACACACGTGTGTTGTCTTGGACTCAGTAGTCAGGTGAAACTTGATGGTACAGTGGTCAAGCTTGTTTCTCCTGAGGTGTGCTCTTTTGAGGACATTTGGGCTGCCTTCAGAGACTGTCTTGGGCTGTCAGAAGATAGATGACATGGATCATCTTTCTTTTGGACTAGCGAATACAGAGATGGTTACCTTGTTCCTACATCCATTTTCTAAAAGGCTTTTGCTGCTTGTTCAGCACCATTCATTCATTATTCAGTAATTACTGAGCATATCCTCTGCCTGGCTGGTGGGAGAGCACTAAAAAATATAAATTAGGTATAATTCAGAGGTTGGCCTGTTCCCATGGATTTTGTGTTTGTTTTCTGGACATTGACTGATTTTTGTCTCCTGCAGAAATGCCAGATAATGTAGCCGCTTTGCTAGGTGCTTGCTGTAGACTCCAGATTATTCCTACGCTGTGTCACTTGGTAAGGAACCTCTCCATGGGGATCTGGGAATGGGCACCTAACAACTGATAAAACACCTTTAGGATTTGTCACCTACAACAGCCCTTCAAAATAGGTTAAACAGGTATTGTTACTAACTCCACTTCTTTACACGCCATCCACATCACATCATACACCCTACCCTATAGGAAGACTGAAGCTGAGAGGTAAAGCATTTGTACAAAGAACTTGCTTGCAGGGCTAGGACTCCAACCTTGTCATTAGATTCCAAATCTTATGCTTCCTCCGTTGTTTGGAGAGAATTTTAGCCAAGGTTTGGTTTATAGCATTGTAGGGAATGAGCCTGACACCGTATTATTTGCAAGGGCAGTGCTAGTGACCAGTTTGGTGACCAGTTTGGTTCAGCTCTGCATGAAATTCACCAGGGAGGTATACCTCAGATTATGATAACCTTTGTGCCCTAAGAAAATGTCATGGCAAGAGCAAGAGTTAATCTTTCTCCTTTTTAAATTACAAACTGGGTTATTAATGGAAGGAACCATCAGTAGGCTGACTAGAGCCATTCTAATGGGGCAGGTGGTACTCAGCCTGGGGCAGAGTAGCTGAGCACACCTGGCTGGATTATTTTAAGGTCTGGTTAGTTACTAAGAGCCAAGACCAGTATGCTATACAGGTTCATAAAGATCAAAGCTCAGAGCTCTGCCCCCAGATTTAGGAAGCAGGTATTAAGTGCCAACCCAAGACCCTGAAATTTGTTAACCATCCGACTTTGGGAACTTGGAACACCATGTTCTTGTGTGCATAGCAAAAACATCCGAACAAGGCATCATTCCAAGGAGCAATTTAGAGCCCAGTCACAACTGAAAGCAGATTCTACTCATCCAGAAGAATGCTGGGTTCTTACATTTTGACCACAAAAACTGAACTACTTGAAAACACGCCAGCATCTGTTCTGGGGCCAGCTAAGGGTAAAGTCTGGTGGTGTAGTTGGGTTAATTGTGAACAGTGATGAGCATGGCAGTAGCTCTGCCTTCATAGCCCAGCTCCCTGTTGCAGTAACTGAGTACTTTGTGTTTTCCAGGTTACCCTTAGTAAGATTTACAAAATCATCAACCGTGTTTATGAAGATATATATACATAAATACCGTAAGACCATATGAGCTAATTCCCTCTCCCAATAAACTCACACTTAGTTGTCATGTTCCATGCAGTCAGCGTTACGATTTGATCTTGTGTTTCTTCCAAGTTCTACTTTGTTGGTCTGAAAGGAGTGAGGAGGACACATTTGGAGTTCCAAGATGTCTGGTATTCCATACTGGCACAAAACTACCCACCCACAGAATCTTTGCCTGCTTTTGGGGGTTGTTCAACATAGACAAAAAAATTATCTGTCCTAGATACATCAACAACTCTTAAGACAATGAGGCTCCTGCCTCCTAAAGGAATTTGGGTGTCATGTTTCTTACAGGGATTTACTTAGAATGGGGTATAGAAATGTACCTGCATTCCTGTCTTCTCTTGTCTGGTGGCCAGAGTTAACTCTGAGAGCCTTTCAGAAGGGCTTTTGGAAGAACAGCAGATACAGTAATGTGTTTGCCAAACTGGTAAGAAGGTGATTTAGAACTATTAATTTTGCTCCACTACCCTTTGGGTCACTGTAATCTTATACCTAGAAGTGCCTCTGGGTACGTGAGGCTGGCAGCTATTCAGAGAAGGAAGCTGGATGCTGCTCAACACTTGGCCACCAGACTCCAGACACAGAGCCTGCTGTGGCCAGGCTGTGCTAGCTAGTGGGGTTTATGCTCAAAAAGCAGGCCTAATCCACTTTCTGAAGTGAAATTGATAGTTTATGGTCTTGGCCAAAGGCTGATTTAAGCCCATGGTAATAACACCGTGTGAATGGTATTTGGCAAATCTACATAGCGTAGATTTGTAAGGCTGATTTTGATTATATTATCAAATGAATGCTGCCTTTCAGACATTGGGGTAAGCTTTCATAGCAAGGTTATCATCGCTCAGGACGTTTCTGGAAATCTTTTGGATTCCCTTCAGATTCAGTTAAAATTCACACATACTTCATAGGTTTATTTCATTTTTTATTTTACATTTTACTTTTCTACATTAATCTGATCTAGTTCTCAATGCCTGGTAAAAGTCATATTAGCTAATCTTTGTAATTACTGAAGATTGTCACAAAATATAGCAACATCTGAGGGCCTGTGTTCTAGGACAGGCCAGGTCCCTCTAAAATCTCCCAGATTTTAGAAAATTTCAGAAATAGTGGCTGGGAGGTGGAGGGCAGAGTAGGAAAAGCCCTTTTGATGTGGCATTTCAGTGGACAATGAGATGAGAAGAAAAGGTCTACACAGAGCTCTGAAGGAAGAGGGTTCCAGGTAGAAGGAACAACAAAGGCTCTTAAGGCAGGAAGCATAAACTGTGGTGCCTATCCATTTGAGATCAAGTGACTATATAAGAAATTCAAATATCAATTAAAAAAAAATCAAACCATACATACTGTATGGGAAAGTTACATTCTGAACTTTCTAATCTCCTAAAGTTAAGGGATCTAGCAGAAGGTAGAATTCAGAAAGTGGGGATTCAGTCAGAACTCCAGGCAAATTGGAAAAATTAGGCAGAGGGAGAAACAGATCTTGTTATATCTTAAATCTCTAAATGAAAAACCCTTAACAGTTTTTTCCCCATAATCATCCAGAAGTGCATTAGTATTCAACTATGTGGGTTTTCTGTAATATTTTTAAGTGATATGTTTGTGTCATTTCAGCTCCGTGCTCTCTCTGATAATGGAGTATCTGATCTTGAAAACCCAGACTTGGCTCCTCTGAAAGATATGGAAAGGTTTATGATCGTGCAGCGTTTGTTTGCCTTAGCCGACATGAACTTGGAAAGACTGCAGTCATCTGTAAAAGTTGTCACCCAGAAGGACCCTAACATTCTCCCACTAATTCTTTATATAAGCCTGAATGGACTCTGTGCTTTAGGCAGAGCACATTAATAACATGTGAATTACAAATACATGTTATCATCCAAGGCTGGGTATTTCTCAGCATTGTTAAGTAACTACTGAGTTTAGCCACCAGGTACTCAGTAAACACTTTTTCATTAGACACTGGGTCACTAGAACAGGGCTCTAAGTTAGATTCCAGCACCTGAAGAGCTGGAGGTGGGTTGTGAATTTTAAGCTAGTAAATGGTCAGACTTTTTTTCTGCAGCAAAATGGGTCCACTTACCTATTATACAAAAACAAAGGAGTCTGACACTTTGACCCAAAAATTCATTTTAAATTGTGAATGCTATAGGAAGACAATTTCTCTTTATAGAAGAGTCTGTGTTTTAGATGTGCTGATTGACAAATGAACTGTAAATGCTACTATAGTACATATATTCTGCTAAACAAAATTATACTAAAATAGTAGCAGGACACCTCTCCTTAGGGGTCTAGCTACATACTTTTTTTTGTCATGCTTTAATGAACATAGCAATTCTATGTCTAGAATAATGCTGATTTCCCACGTACTCTGGATTTTTAATTTATAAAATAGATACTGTATCAAAGGAAACTGTGAACTGTGTATATTTATTTTGCATTTAATTGTTTTGAAATTCTTCCACAAATAACTTGTACTGTCTCTCTAAATGCCTGATTCCATTGCTACTATCCATTGGGAATCTGAAACCACTTTACCTTAGCAAAAAGTATTTAAGACTTCTTCCTAGAATTTGGTCTAACTTTAAGAGCAAGGAGGATGAGAAATAGGTATTGAAATAGGTATTGAAAGGGAAATAGGTATTTCAGCACTTTATTACCTCAACATCATCTATTCCTTTTCTGCTCTTCAGATTTTAATAAACGTTAACACAGAAGAAATGAAGCAAAATAACCCTTTCATCACCTCAGTTAAAAATGAGACTAAATCTTATGCAAATACTCATAATACATGAGAAGAAAAAAGGAAAGTTGTACACTGTGTGGCAGCAACATAAAATGTACCTTATAACAAACTGGAAAGCAATCTGCAAACATGAAAATAGTTGTGCTACAACTGTGGCACTATATATGCCTTTTTGTCTTTCTGAAATAAGTTTTATAAACAACAAATTGATGACAGATTTCCTAAGAGGAATCTACTTGTGTAAAAAATAGATACATATGTATCACAATGCAGTGGGAGGCTCCTTTGGGGAGAGGATTTAGAAGTTGGGACAAGAGGTTGTGTGACGGGTTACCCTTCTATTCCCATTATAATTTTGTATATATTAGCCTCTAAATTGAAAATAAGTCAAACCAAAAAAACCCAAAAGCAAGAAAAACTAAAGACTGGCTTTAGGCAGAAAGACAAGATGCTATCCCAGCACATGCCAAAAGTTTAGGTTTTATCAAACAGGCAACTAAGGCATTTGTCTTTTTTCACAATTATCAGGCAGCTGCCCAGTTGGACTGTGTTTTAAAAATTTGCAATTTTAAAGGATGTAGCCTTATACTGCTACAGGTGTTCCCAGCCCCCCAGGTACTGCCACTCCTTAGCAGACCCCACTGTCATGTGGTGGGAAAAGTAGTGCTGGGCATGCTTGATTGGGGCTTCCAAAAGGCTCTTCTAAGTAACTGGTATCCTCATCACTATATACGATTATTACCTGTAAATTTACATTTGTAAACAGATACCTAGAAAACAGTAATATTTCCCAGAACAACAAAATAAAAACCACCTTCACTCAGATGTTTCCATGACCATTTCTCTTTCACAAGTGGATGCAGGAAGAAACAATTAACTAGTGTAGTGTGGGCCTATAATGGTCCCTCAGGTGTTTGTGATGTAATAATCCCTGGAACCTGTGAACATGTTACCCTATGCCAAACAGAGACTTCATAGGTGTTTTTTACCTTGAGATAGAGATTATCCTGGATTATCTGGGTGGGCCCTTAGAAGGCAGAAGAGCAGTGAGAAACTCGGCCAAAGAAAATGCAGGAAAGAGGAGGCATAGAGAGGATTCAGTGCTGCTGCTGGCTCTGAGACAGAGGAAGGTCAGTTCAAGAACAAGAGTGCAGTCCACATGATAGCCTGTAAGGAAGTGGAGACCTCAGTTCTACAACAGCATGGAACTGAATGAAATCTGCCAACAACCTGCAGGAGCCTGGAAGCAGATTCTCTCCTGTGGTAAGAGTGAGGGCAGGCCCTGGGAAATGGCTCAATTTTAGTTTCCTGAGATCTGTGTTGGATTTCCCACTTAAAGAGTTTGTGTTTTAATCTGGTAATTTTTGTGGTAATTTTTTTTTACTGCAGTGAGAGAAAACTGACAGTATAGATGAAAGAATGAACAATCTAAAACCTAATTCTTTGGGAGACATGAAAGTACACTGGACTAGTGATTTCTGAAGGATGAGGTAAGGAATCCCAGAAACTAGCCTGAGAAAGAGTTCCAAAGTACCTTTTCTGGAAACCAGCTTCCCAAACTCACCCACAGTACAGTTGCCTTCACCTGTTGGCCAGCCTGATGGTTCCACCTCCCTTTTCCACTGCAGGCCTCAGGACCGAGCTATGCCACAGCAGGCGTTGTCTTTCCCACCGGGGTTTCTCTTGCTTGGCTAGCTGGTCCTAGTATCTCATGCCATCTAAGCATAGAAGCCTTCTCTTGTTCCTATATTTTAATCTTCCCTGTTTCTGACATTTTTTCCTTGAGTACATCACCTTTGAAAGCCACCAAATGGCTTGGGCTGGGATAGAGGAAACAATAATTAGGGGGTTTCCTTGTTAAAGAAGAGAAGCAGGTGAAAAATTTATATATTTATTTTGGTGGAAAAACTAAATGTTATTACAGGTTTTTAAAAAAGATTATTAGCATTTAAAAGCTAATCAGATATCCTCCATATTTTATGATTTCTAAACCTTAATTCTATCTATAAATGAAACACTACATTTTTGCAATTATTAAATATTTATTTTTATATATACAAAAATATTTTACTTGGAATATACAATCTCACATGTTGAACATTTCAATAGTTTTTGTTTAGGACAGCATATGGAAATAAGTGAAAAGAAATTTATAGGGACAGTTTCTGAAAAATCAGTACTTAATTGTAATGTAAGGAAAGTTTTATTTTTACAAGGACAGCAGTGATGTTTCTTTTATACAGGAACTAGTAGTACAATTATTTGGAAAGCAGTAGCAATTAAATTTTATTTTTAAACTTTTTCATCAGAAACATAACTTTAGCAGCTTGTACAGCTTTTAATTTTAGATTGCTGACAAGCATTTTGCCCTCCATTAAAAAAAAAGTTCTACAATTATTTCAAAGACTAGAGGTTAAAAAGAACATGCATTTGTGTTCAAAAATTAAAGATATACCAAACTGAAATGGAAAAAAAAAATCCCCAAAGCAAGGTTTTTACATCAAATACTCACCAGGCTCTAAGAGAACTCAACATGCAGAAAACTACACTTGCTGCTGAACCCTAGTGTTCATTCTTCTCCAGCAAAACCCTAGATCCCACTTCCTTAAAAATCAATGTTACCAAAGAAACAGGAATTGGCAGTTCTTTTTAAAAGTGTACACATGGCCAAAGGAATATTTATCTTGTATTTAAATTACAGTTAGAGATGAGCTATTCCTCAAACCTGGTTCCACCTGAAACTATGAAGGCATTCCTCATTTGGACCATGTTTACCAGAACGAGCTTTAGGTCTTCAAAGCAATGTTTCTAAACTACTGCCTGCCTCTCATATTTAAGATGAAAACCACATATTTTAACTGGTGAAGACTTCTGCTTTGACAGTGATCATTTATAGCTGAGGAGTTTTGAATGCTCTGTTTTTTTCCACTTCCTCTAAGCTTCTGGCCACCTCGACTGATATGAGGAAAGCCAAATTTCAGGTATGGCCTGTTGTATTTATAAGTTTCTACCTCCAGCTTGCTGTTGCTGAAGTGCACAAAGACATCTAGTTCCAACTTTTAAAATAAGACCTTGTGGCTTCTGCTTTGTGGAAGCAATAATACCTATTCAGTGGGACTCAAGACAGGTTTATAAGCATTGAATCATTCACCCTCCCAAGTACGTAGCAGCATTTATATTCACTCTAGAGGTGTTCATTCAGTTTGGCGGGGAATTAGAAAACAGTAAAAACTAGTAAAGAAAAAAAGAAAAAGGGAAGAACTGTCACTTCTGGCTGATTCTGGTGTGTGGAGGCAAGTCAGATTTATCACAGCGCTGCGTTATCGGCCAACGGCGGTGAAGCAATTAGAAAGAGAATGCAACTAAGAGGTCTTCATGTTGGATTCAAGATCCACTAACTGGAGCTAACATTTCTCCCTATAAAGAAACAGACACTTTTAAAACTTAATACCATCGGTTAAACACTAGGGCTGTGGTGATAAATTTCAGGCATAAGAACTAAGGTAGGGAGAGTTAAGGGGCAAAGATCAGAATGCCTTGGATGTCAGAGTACTGGATTGCTCACATTTCATTTGATGTAAGAATTTGTTAAAGGTTTGGCTTTAAGAGTGGATTCTCAATGAACATGGACCTCCTAAGGTCACAAGAGAGAACAACAGACCCTCCTCAGAGCTGTTCTGAAACTGGAGGTAGAATTATTGAAAGGTGTGTACCATTTATTATGCTACCTCTGAAAGAGAAACGTTTTAAAAGAACTAAAAGATAAGCAACCTCAATATAAGTGAATATGTATAATAAACACATAAAAGTAGCCTAAGAAGGATTTTTCAGTCTAGCATTTATCACATCAGAGTCACAAATTACTTCTTGTAATTTAAGGTGAAGACAAATATATAAGCTAGCCTTACTCAACTGGTGGAATATTAAAAGGAAAATATAAATTCTATCAAAGGTCGCATGGTCAGAATCAGAATCTCAATTAGTAGAAGTAGTACACCATCTCTATTTTTAACAAAACAGATTATTTTTAAAGAAAGTAGTGCAATGTACTGCAAAAGTGGTACAAACCATGCTTTAAAGTTCTTACCTTAGAAATGAGATATCATTGTTTCACTTTTTAGTGTATTAAAGATTCATTTTTGATTCTGTGCACTAAACCATTCCAGGAATACAAAAAGTAACATAATGAATTATGGGAAATACTAAAAAATGAATAAAACTTGAAGCTAACAAAAATGTAATTCAAAAACAATCTTACCTTTTAAGAATTATAGAATTATCTTCTTCAAATACAGAGTATACTCAAAAAATGATGAATTTATTAGTTGACTATATTCTTAAAAGCTTGTGAATATTCACTTGTACTATATACAATAATCCTATTATTTAAGATACTAAATTTTGCTCAAGAACTTAAAATACATTACAGATGTTATTACATGAATTCTCACAGCAAATCCATTGGAACAAGAGGAGGGCAGTTACCATAATCTCTAAGCCTGAACCATATCACAAATTCATTTGAAAGTTTAAAATAAGTTATTTCCCAAGATGCTGCCATCTAGAACTCTGTCCTTTTTTGCTTAGGGAAATTAAGTTATAATAATTTTCTGAGCTTAATTTCATCATATTTTTCAGAAAGGAGATTAGTATCTGCCTCAAAGTAAAACTAGAGCCTTATAAAACAATGTGAAAACTTTCAGAATGTCTAAGAATTTGGAGTAAACATTTAAGAACACTAGCTATAGTTACATGGGTGAACATATTTAGTTTTATTATTCATGTATTTTGGGAGAATGTTACATATTATACATATGGCTATATATATATATTATATATATGGTGACTCAGACATTTAAAAAATGACCTATATATGTACATAAAAGTTCAGGATTTCTTTTTCCATATTTAGTAAAAAGATTTATTACTACAAAATTATTGGCTCCCTAGCCTGTGATTTCTGGAAAATGGAGTGTTGTTTCAGAAGTCATAAAAGTACGATGTTAAGTAATCAATCACTATTTTGACCAATTTTCAAAACTTTTATGTTCAAATATTTACCAGTTCAGATTAATTGTACCTAACTCCATGGCTATCCATCTTAAAAATCAACTCCAACCACCGGATAGGACACTTGTTGTTTTACATAACAGTAAGTACATAGTTAATGAATTTTTAAAGCAAAGATCATCTTTTATTGCCATTGGGATAGTACGGTCAAAGCAGTTAGTATGTGGCCATAATCTATAATGCTATGCTATTGTATTTTATTGCTAATTTGCATTATATCCTAAATTTGTGTTAAT
This sequence comes from Vulpes lagopus, assembly GCF_018345385.1. Taxonomy (NCBI): domain Eukaryota; kingdom Metazoa; phylum Chordata; class Mammalia; order Carnivora; family Canidae; genus Vulpes; species Vulpes lagopus. The sequence goes on along the minus strand of NC_054836.1, from coordinate 37,991,566 downwards.
AACCAATTTATTCTTTTAAAGAAAACTTGTCCTGATAAGCTACTAAAAGTAAATTTACTAGATTCTAGAATCTAGGGTTCAGGCTACTATTGCTGTAATCATACTGGGTTTAGGATAGAATTTCTATTTTAGAAAGCTATATTCAGCAACTGTATAGTTAAGAATTGGCAAAAGTAAAAGTCCTGATGTATTAGATATTTGATAATATACAAATACCAGAAATTAAGACCGCATAATCAACACATGGCTGGAATAAAAGTGAAACTCTACTTGTAATGTATCACATATATTCCACTAGTTATAGTGTAACAGGACTTATCCAGGAACATCACCTCTACTGGTATTTGTACATTTGAAAATCAAAAATATATATGTATATACTATAGACATGCCCTGAATGCTGATGTGGACACTCTCTGTCCACAAAGAATCCTCAGGTGCATTAATGTATTGGCACATGTTTTCCGAAGTCATATGCACGTGCATGTGTATCTTAACTATTACCAATTGTTCAGCATCATTTTAAACTGTTTTCTCTTCAGGAAAGCTAATTATTTTAGATATTTCCCATATGAGAAGTTCACACTTCACTGATTACAATACTCTCATTGCCTTGGGAGAACCCTGGGGCCTCTGGAATACCCTGACCCAACAGAGCTCTACCAGGTCCAGCAGACTCAGATGGGACTTCACTTTCAAGTTCAATGACTCTACTGAGATACAGTGAACTTTTCTGAATTTATTCTCTTCAGTTCTGGCATCTAGACTGAAATAAACTAAACAGCATTATTTCTTTTTATATCATGGAGGATCTAGTATATATTAAGTAGTTAGTCATGAAAACCATTTATAATAGAAATCCTTTAAGTGTAGACTATTTTCTACATAATATGCATCTTATACCATATGAGAAGGCTAAAAATATTAATGATGTAAAAATCATCTCCATTATGTCACGACAGTTGAGATATTTTGTGGTTATTAAACTTCTTGTGCTGCTACAATGATCCCAAAGCTGTTCAAAGAGGCTCCGTGCAGCAGCATGAAGGCACACCGCAGAAGACCGCACATTTCCTGAGAACATGGAAATGAAATTTCTCTTAAAATTTACAGTGTTGAAACACTAAGTCATGACGCTGTGCTTTGATTCAGGTTGCTTTGAGAAGCCGAGAATTTGATGTAAATATACGTGGTTTAAAAGTTACCAAAGTTATTAAAAGGGTATAATCCATTTTACCACTAATTACCTATTCTAGGACAAGGAACATGAATTCGTGCTCTGGATATGAAACTCTAGAATAAAAAAATACCTACACATTTCCAATCTTAACAATACAGCAACTTGGATGTTTTGTTTCAAGATTTAAAGCAATGTGTGCATATTAGTGCTTATTGCCATGTATTTTCTCTTCCCTCTAAGCTCTTCCTAGCTGGTGTTCCAGGTGATAGCTCGGTTGAGGAGACAACAAATTCAACAACCAGGTGCCTGGTCTAACACAGACAATGATGATCACAAGCACCTAACCCTGTAGGTGTGAATACTGTTCCTGTGAAAAACTGGCAATAGAAAACATGGCTAACTTAGTTTAATGATGAGCTACATCTGTACATATGTTTGAGGAAGAATTTATACCATCCAAGAATCCTAAAGGAAGATATTAAACTGAGATGAATTTTTAAAATCTGAATATGTTAATGCATCTAAAGAGCTGTTTTCTATTAAACCAAAAGGTGTATTTCCTAACAGAAACGTAAAAAAAATATATAAAGCCTTACATAATATATATTATATAATACATACAATGTACATATTATATAATGTATATATTTTATATAGAAAAAACAGCTGACAATCATTTCCAAATCTCATAAGTTGTTCAATGGATTTGGTTCTCAACACAACAGATTTAACAAATCTACTAACAATCACATCACACTTCAAAAGCACACCAATTGTTCACAAAATCCCCCACTTGGCAAACTTAGAGGCATTTTAAAGCATCACAGAAATTTGCAGAGGCATGATACATTTGCTGACCATATCCCAGTAAAAACCTGTCAAAAGCAGTAGGATCATTTTTGTCAAATTTCTACACGTGAAAATCAACTTTTTATGTGTCATTTTGCTATGTTACATGATAAGGCACTCTCTTAGCCTGCATGGTCTAACTTGCTGTGTACACATTCACTTGGCCTCAGCCTGTCATAGCAACAAATGAGAGTGCAAAGTATTGCTGTTCACTTTTCCCCTCAAGATGGAAATGAAGGGGAAAAAAAAAACAATATATCTGCCTAAGTTAGAATGGATAGCCATGTATCTCTGAAACAATGAAACCATGTAGTGTTGAGCAGACTTCTGCTGTCAGACTTGGAAGGTACTGACATTCTGTACCTTGGAAGGGTCTGCTTCTGTAAGAATTTATATTAGGAAAGAAGGCCAATAACTACTGTTTTTTCCTAATAAGAGTAATTGACCCTTCACTAAATACTGAACTAAAGGACAGCTTTACAAAACTATTTCAAGTATTCATTATCACAGTGAAAATGGGAGACCAATGTGAGAATGAAGGATTTGAAAATTCCTTTGATGAAAAAGGCAAGGGTACTAAATCAAAACATATACAAAATGCTTCAACGCATTTCTTTATGTGGTATGAATAGAAAGATTATCCATAAAAAGTTAGAAAAATTAAGATAAATTATATATTAGTACACCTTCCCAACCACATTTTATATAAAAATTCAGAATAGTGTACTGGTATTTCAGTCTACACAATAAAAATGCCTGAACTTGGCAGATATCTTCTGTGCATGTATTTTCTCAGTAGAAGGCTTATTTTTTGCAGTCACTTTTAAAAAGTTTTATTTCCATTATGAACCTATTGAATCATCAGTAAACCCAGCTGATTGGGACCCACTGTGGCTCCATTCTCAGCTTCTCTATGGCAGTTTGTAGTTTCTCAAAGGCTTTGTCTAGATTGTCGTTTATGATGATCAAATCAAAATAGTGGTTGTACGCTCTTTGAATCCGTGCACTTTCGTCCACTGTTTTCTTCAAGTCAGAGTCCTGTCAAAGAATGTTAAAAGGAAATGTTTCTATCACAACGTGTATTTACTTGCTTAAACACCAATTCAAAGTGAACATAAGTACGTTGGACTTTTGTTTATGGTGATTCTGACATTAATGCTCAAAATCTAATCTATACAGTGTTAAAACAGACATTACCATCTGTTCATATCCTAGTCTTTCCAGCGGTGTTCATGTTTGCTTTATGAGTATTCTGTATCTTCTGTTTCACCGATCTTAGAATAAGACTCCTAATTATTGCTGACAATAATCTTAGGGTGAAATCTAAGGTAATAAAAGAGTTATTGCAGTTTCTAGCCCAACTCTATCATGCTTTTCAAATGATTTTTTAAAAATTTGCATGTATATGTTATATCACTAGAAAAAGAATGCCAGATTTTCCCTTCTGTGGGTTTTTGTCTTGTTTCTTCATGGTCCATGAGGCCAGCTTAGGTTGTCAGTATAATGAAACCAAACTGGTAGGAGAGGAACAGAATATTATGCCATTTTTCTAGATCTTTGATTTGTACATAAAATCTGGGGTTGATCATTCCATGCTTGTTTAACCTGCTCATGAGTTTCATGAGTTTCTCAGCTCTGTAATCAATGATTTCAAATTAGCCAAGTGACCATGCTTCATCATCCAGGTTAGAAACTAGGTAATGACTTTGGGCATGGCCTAGTAAGAACCTGGCACTCCTTTCATCAGTGTTAATGCTCTTGAGAGCATCTGCCAGGACATACATGTTCCAAGTTGTAATAAGTGTGTAATGGTACATAATGTGTACCATTATGGGCGCGGAAAGAGCTCAAAAATTTTTTATCTTATGGGTTCTGTAGATTATGGAAACCATTCTGCAGTGCCTGTTAAGCTCAAAGCCAAATATGCTGCCTATCGCTAGGAAAGAAAATATTAGAAATGTATTTTGAAGACTAACTACATGCTTCCTACCCTCATCAATACATACACACATATTTATTTAGCTAACATTGTTTATATTTTGTATAATATTTCCAGCCATTTTGGAATGATTTGAAGAATGAATAAGTAGTGGGTTCTACATGAGCAAGTATATTGCAACTACTTTGAAATTCCACAGTACTTCTACATTTTCTTCAAATATTTATTGAGTTCCTATTAAGATGTCTATAATGTTTCATCATCTGTAGATACAACAATGAATAAGACAGAGTGGGTTCCTATCCTCCAGAGACGGAGACAGATTAAAGGCAAAAAACACAAAAAGTTCCAAGTTGTAATAAGTACTACTATAAAAGAAACCAATCAGGAACAAAGAATTTTGAAAATTCTCCTTTAGAAAGAGTGATTACAAAGACACCAAGTAAATGACATTTAAGTCAAGAACTATAGTGGGGGAAAGAGCATTCTAGGCAGAGAAAACAGCAATGCAAAATCTGGGAGGGAAATGACCCTGATATTTTTAAGATACTGAAAGATCAGGATGGATGGAGGAATGGAGGGACTGAGGACAGAGGTGAGACCTTGAGATGAGTATGAGACCTAGGTTGTAGAGAACTCACATGCAATAGAAAGGTCACACCGGCTTGTGATGGAGAAAGAGGAGATGAAATGAAACCAGATTGGAAATACATTCTGGTGATAAATTCATCAAGATTGGCTGATGGGTTGGATATGAAAAGTGATGAATGAATGAATGAATGAATCAATCAATCAAGATGTAAAATAAGTTGTAGAAAATGCAGAGCTGGGGAGTGGGAGTAGGGAGAGCACAATTTTTTGGGGGGAAACACAATGTTCTGTTTTGTACGTGTTAAGTTTAAAATGTTTCAGGAGACATCCAAGTGCAGATGTAAGCTAAGTACCAATGGTTTATGCAAGGTGGAGCTCTGAGTTCTGGGTTACCTATATACTAACAAGGAATCATCAGTATAATGATGGTATATAAGAAAATGAGTTTTGTGAAAATACCAAAAGGGAAGTATAGAGAGAAATGAGTTCCGAATTAGGCCTGAGGGATACTATGCTTACATTTCAGTTAATATTTTCACTGACATCTCTAAGTCAGTTGGAAACAATTAAAATATCTTTAGTTGTGCAAACAACCTCGATTCAACTTGAAAACAATTCTTATGTATTTACAGTCATGAGCAATCTGCTTCATTTAAAAAAAAAAAGGGAGATTCTCTAAATATATTGGTAAGTGGAAAATGCAAACTACTCAGTACAATAAGCTACTTTTTAAAGTAAGAAATGAGGGAGGGACACATACATACTTGCTTATATTTAAAAAAAATATGAAAATGATCTATGTAGGTGGGAATGGAGAGGACAGAGAAAAGCTAGATTTTTCTGTTAAGATTTACTTTAGAACTATGGAATGTATAGAAATATACAACAAAACTAAATACAAATAAAAAAAAAAAGCAATACCTAAAAATCAAAAGCAAAATGAAACAAACTTTTTTTTTTATTATTAGAGACAGAGAAAGAGAGAGGCAGAGACATAGGCAGAGGGAGAAGCAGGCTCCATGCAGGGAGCCTGACTTGGGACCCGATCCAGGGTCTCCAGGATCATGCCCTGGGCTGAAGGCAGCGCTAAACCGCTAAGCCACCAGGGCGGTCCATAAACTTGTGTTTCAAGTTGATGATTTAAGCACACAGAAAGGAATTATTTCAGTGACTTTAAAATAATACCCAGTGGGATATATCTTAGGAACAGTTTTTTAAAAGCCTGAAACTTAAATGTTTTTATACTGTTGGTATTGATATTGTTACTTAGAAATTACATACACACACACACACACACACATATTGTTTACTTGTATATACAGTGGGTTCTTGGTTTATATATGTAAAGTAAGAAATTATGTTAATGTCATCTGGAACCAAGATTTTCAACATAAGGAAAAAAATATAGAGTCAAAGAAGTAAAATAATGTAAAGTTCAAATTGGAACTCTCAAATTGAACAAATGATGTGTGTTTTTTAAAAAACGAAAATGTATTTCCTATATCTGGCCACTGAAAAGCCCGGAAATAAGAAGCAAATAAGTTGAGCACATAACTGTAGCACCTATACTGTCTCTAAATACCATTTCCAACGGAAAGGAACCAGGTTTTTTGGATGGCTGGTTCTAGGCCTGGGCCAAGAAAAGTGCAAAAAAACCTGGAACAGCTTGTCTAACTAGGAAGTAAAGATTTATCAAAGATTATTAGGTTATGTTAAAAAGACTCAAAAGACAAGCTGAACATTCATTCCTGCAAGCAAAACATAGGCCGATTTAAACATCAAAAAGAGTAGTAACTAAACTAAGTACAGAGGGAAAGTATTCCAAGGGACTTTAAAACAACTGACTGTATATACTCAGATAAACCTTAAGGACAAAAAACCCCCACAACAAAACAAAACAAAACACAGTTCGTGGTAATCACATCTGGCAATGTTGGATGTACTCATTCTCAGACTGTTGTGTGTGTACACTGGGATAAAGCAAATGAGCAATTATGTGATATTCTAAGTCTAACATTCCCAGTGTTTTTGAGAACTGGGATACTCAGTACTCAGAATGGAGATATCCATAAGATAAAGGAGGTTAAATAAAAGCCTTCATTTTCTAATTTGAATAGGAAGTAGCAGTATGAATTCATGATAGTTTCTTTCAAACATGCAACAGAAAAACATATATCCTAGTTCTGTCTACCTGAAAGACATAGCTAGAAAAAAATGATCAATCTTGTGACAACATGCACTCCTGGTAGTAGGGTCTTAAAACACTATTTACTCTAAAAGAAACCAGAGCTTCTTGAAGAAACAGCTGATAACTGGCCTAGAATAGGATATGTACAAGAGGAGCTTGGAGCATCTGTCATACCAGAGATAAGCAAGTAAGCTGAGACTACTGGGCTCATGAAGTAACTTTGCAAGGGCCAACTTGATACACTCCTATTGGTCAAAGATGGGACAATTTGAGCATCAATAAGAAAAACTGTAATAGAGTAACTACATCAAAAACTCACATTAGGTGCTCATAATGAAACTAAAAAACAAAGAAAACAAACCTTCTTTGACCAGCTGTTACTTCTGGAGGCTCTCAGAACAATCCATTATTCTGAAAATGGACTCATAAAAAGTATCAGCATATACCCTGACTTTCCTATATGAACTCTACTTCAATCAACTAGTTGAGGAAAAGTTATTTCTTTTTTTTTTTTTTTTTTTTTGGAAAAGTTATTTCTTAGAAGAACTCTAGTTTATAAATTCAGAATGAGGGCAGCCCGGATGGCTCAGCGGTTTAGCGCCGCCTTCAGCCCAGGGCGTGATCCTGGAGACCCGGGATCGGGTCCTGTATCTGGCTCCCTGCATGGAGCCTGCTTCTCCCTCTTCCTGTGTGTCTTTCATGAATAAACAAATAAAATCTTTAAAAAAATAAAAAATAAAAAATAAATTCAGAATGACAAACTGAATATTATCATCTTACAATTCCTAAACAAATAAGTGATTCGGGCAAAGATGAATAAAGCTTGCCAAAATCACTAGGTAAAAAGCTACTGGGGAACTTTACAGATCAGGCTCACAACATCTGAATCCACTGATTAACCTTATTAGAAAAAGAGCAAGCCTTTCATATGCCTCAAAATGTAATAAAACAAGAAGTACCAGTTATTAATTATTCTTGGGGAAAAAAGTAAACCTGTATCTGATCAAGCCTCTATCAGTTCACAGGAAATATGGGCAACAAAGGGAAATGACACAGTGGGGACAGAATTGGTAAAATCTAGACTTTGTAGCACTCTATAGGATAACTGATCCAAATTTTGTTTTGTTTTGTTTTTGTTAGAGGAAGGGCTTGATCTCATGACCCAGAGATCATGATATGAGCCCAAATCAAGAGTCAAATGCTTAATCAACTGAGCCACCCAGGTGCCCTAACCCATTTTTTTGAACAACTAAAATTGAAGGCTACAAAAGAGGGGAGGGGGGATCCCTGGGTGGCGCAGCGGTTTGGCGCTTGCCTTTGGCCCAGGGCGCGATCCTGGAGACCGGGGATCAAATCCCACGTCGGGCTCCCGGTGCATGGAGCCTGCTTCTCCCTCTGCCTGTGTCTCTGACTCTCTCTCTCTCTCTCTGACTATCATAAATAAAAAAAAAAAAAAAAAAAAAATTAAAAAAAAAAGAGGGGAGGGTGGGAAGTGAGAATTTACAGATTAGAGCAGAGTAAAGGGATGTCTGCTTCCAGCTAAGATGTAGTAACAGATATTAAACTAACCCTCCCATCAGATAATGAAAACAAAAAACGTATGGAAAAACAGTTTTTAAGACCTTGAGCATGAGGCAACAGAAGACTGATATCTCAGAGAAACAAATGAAATGAGCCCTAAAACTAACCCAACTGTCTTGAAAGACTTTCTAGGCTGCAGTATACAAGGTGGAGCCCAGAAAGAGCCTATCCAATATTCCAAGTTGGGACAGATCTAAGAGCCCAGAGACCAGGGTGGCAAGAGTTCACAGGACAGAATACGTGAACAAAATAGCAGCATGGAGAGAAAACTTCAGAGACTGGCAAACCTTCCCCTCTTCCAGCATACAGCTGTATACCAAGCAGGGCAGTGTAAACCTACCTGAGGCCACCAAACAATCACCACAAAAAAATGAAAAGTATTCAACCTGAGCCAGGGACAGGACCTCTTCAATATGCACAGGCCATTTGGTAGAGTCCTCAAATGGTCTTGCCTCAGGATGGAGAACTGCCCCTAGATTAAGAACTGTTCTGGTCTTACATAACATTTTAAAAGCAACACCTGAAAGGAACAAACCATCTCTCAACAAGTACATCCTCGAACAAAAGCTCACAATGTCTTGCACCTAATAAAAAATTGCTAGGAAAAGCAGCAGGAAAATATGGCCAATGTGAGAAGAAAAGTCATTCAAGTCAAAACTGATCCAGAACTGACACAAATGTCAGAATTAGTACGTGATGACATGAAAATATTATTATAACTGTATTTCAGATATTCAAAAAGTTAAGTAGAGACTTGGAGAAACCTGAAAAAGAACAAACAGGATTAACACTGTGTAATTTCAGAATTAGTGTGAAGAAGTAGAAATAGTGTGGGAAGAAGTAGATGCAGTGGGAAGGAGGAATCCTGAAGGAGCAGAAGGACACCCTTGGAGGTGATGGACATGTATATTATCCTGACTGTGATAGCTTTTATGGGTGTTTCCATATGCCCAGATTTACCAAGTTGTGCACTTGTAGTAGGTACAGTTTATTATATGTCAATTATCCTCAACTAAGCTGGGGGGGAAAAAGAAATTTAGAAGATATCAAGTAAATGCAACGTGTTCATCTTGTTTGGATCCAATTTGAACAAATCAACTGTAAAAAAAATTATAAATCTTGGAGAAATTCAAATATAGATAGTATATTATTGATATTAAGAAGTTGCCCTTATTTTCTTGTATTAATGGTGTTATGGTTATATTTTAAAAGTCTATCTTTTAGAGAGAGATAAAGTATTTGCAGTTGACATATGAAAGATTTGCTTTAAAATAATTCAAGATAGGGCGGAAGTGAAGAGAGGTCTAATTGAAACAGAAATGGCTGCACATTACTGAAGCTAGGTGATGGGAATATGGAAGTTCTCATTTTTTTCCCCTTTGTATGTATTTTAAATTTCCCATAAGATGAAAAGAGAGAGGAGAACAAGAGAAAACAGGTAACAGGAACTAAAAGTCAGAACAACCAGTAGTAAACCTTATGATGAATATGCTTGTTAATGGTCTTGGAGCCCAGTTTCCTCATTGATAAAATGAAAGTTGGATTTATATGCATATTTTAATATTGCTCCATTTCATTTACATAGGAGGAATAAACTTGTGTTTTAAAATAAAGTGAATGATTATTTTTAAGTAAAAGCCATAATATTCCAAATCCTAGCTACATCTAATGAATTTTTATTCTGCAATACATCATATAGTATATTTCATTAATATGAGTAGAATTAAACATGCCCAGAAAGAAAAAAGAAAAAAATCTTAGGAGTAAAATAATATTGTCAGCCTAAATAGAACTGCTCACCGTCAAAAGCTTAGTCGTGATACCAGCATCCACCACTGCCTTGTGCATGGCACGTAATGTCTCTAGTTCTGGAGCAGCAATAAATACAACATAGGGCATGAATTCGGATGTCCTCAGCACTTTCAGGGCCTGTGTAGAAGAATAATTACAAACTAATTTATATGGGATTAAAATTTGAATTATGTTACCCTTTAATTTATACTAAATGCTAACTAATCAAAGTCTATCTGCCCTCTAAGGATTAAGGATGTAATTTAATACTTGCCCCCTTCTATCCTTTTGATTTCATATATTTCTTTCCTAAAATAGTGATCCATTAACTATGTTCTGACCTCAGTCATACTACCTTTTAATTCTCAGAAAAAGGAAAGTATTGAACTTAATGATCCAAAAATCATCAAGAATAATGTAAATGCTTTCTCTGTTACTTGTAGAATTCTGTTAATATTGAAAAAGCAGAAATAATCTGTGTCTACTGACAGTGGTTAAATAAATTATACATTTGTACTACAAAACACTATGGAGCAATTACAAAGAACTAAGCTAAAGAATCTATACAGAATTTTCCTATTTATGTAACAGAGGAAAATAGAAAACCCATAAAAAACTAATAAAATGATATATCTATATATCTGTATTTAAGGCATACTAAAATGACAAAGATATATACCAAACTATTAATAATTATCTCTGAGTACGGAAGTTGGGTTGAATGTAGTGGGGTGAGAAGGGGTCGGAGAGAGAGAGAAGGAATGAGAATGAAGAGAATGGTGTGTGTGTGTGTGTGTGTGTGTGTGTGTGTATTGGTTGGGAAGGTGTGGGACTTTAATTCTTTATTCTTTGTTGTAGCTTTGTTGAAATTTTAAAATTAATATTTCCTAATGTGTATTTACACATTACTTGAGCAAGTAAGTAAATATTAAACTTCTATCAAGTTCTATTGTTATCTAAACCTCTGTGGCCTAATTATTGATCAGAGATTTATCTAACTAGATGTGGATGCGTATTAAGGTTCTCTATTACCAACAGGTGATAGAGAGAAAGAGGCACCTTCAAAATTTGAAAATAAAACCAAACAAAAACTTCACAGGAATTAAAAATTTAAAGCAACTTTGGAATCCATGCAGCTTACTTGTGGGTTGACATCCAAAATGCAAGTTCGTCCAGTTTGGACAACTTCAAGAATAGAATCAATTTTGGTTCCATAGAGATTTCCTTCATATTCCCCATGTTCCAAATATTTTCCAGCTTTAATATCTGCTTCCATCTCAGAACGTGACACAAATTTATATGCCTGACCATCTTTTTCATCTTCCCTTGGTTTCCGTGAAGTAACTAAATGTTGAGAATTTATACAAAGAGAATGCAGGATATTAAAATTGATACCAAAATGCACAAGGTACCTAAGATTTCAGACACAATGCCATTTAGTTCAGAGGTTGGCAAATTATGACCTAAGGCCAAATCTGGTCTGCTTCTTATTTTTGTAAATAAAATATTATTAAACCATAGCTATGGCTCATTTGTTTTATTACCTATGGTTTCATTCATTTTACAATGGTAAAGTGGTGGTGACAGAGACCAGATGGCACACAAAATCTAAAATATTTGTTATGTAGCTCTTGAATTAAAAAGTTTGTTGACTCCTAACCTACAGGAATGTTTTAAGAGGTAGTCCCCAATACACACAATTTATATTTTTAAAAAAGTGCTTTATAAAGTCAGCTTGAATCTGAAAATATATTAACCTAGAAGCAGAGCCTTAAATTTAAATTCTTAACTATGAGGAGTCCTACTAAGCATGAGGTATATTGTAAGTGAAGATCTTTTCCAGTTGCCACCAGCATTCCCCTTCTCCTTAAGGAATATCAATTATATTCTTTCTTTACACTTGAACACTTACTAATTGAGCAACTCAACAAGAGCAAAATTCTATTTTTAGTCAGTATTATCAATCTTCTGAAATGTAGTTTTATCCACAAATTATCCTTTTCCTCACCCTAACACTAAACCTTCTTTTAGCTTACTGCTTACTGATATTCTGAAATGTTAATTGTTCTTTACCCTGGTGGTGGATCTAGTCACACTTGATGTCATTATGTTCTACTAACTTCCTCTACTCTAACCTACAGTATTTTTTTTTCCTGAGAGAATAACAGTTAATAGACCAAGTCAAAATTTAGAGGATTGTTTTCGTCTGATAGGTTAGAGTTCTGAATACTTACAGAGATATACAACTCCTTTGCAACTTGGGCTAGCTAGCACAGGAAAGGATATTCTCTTTTAAACTGCTGCAAAGATGCAGTTAGGTACTCTCTACCAATTTGTTAACACTAGTTTGGAAGAAGAAAAGTAATTTGTGTGTGTGTATGTGATTTTCCAGTTTAGCCTTAATTTAATCTAGGCTAGGTCAGATATAAAATCAAGTTCTTATATGTGAAGAATATCTGATGAAATCATTAAGCACATGCAATTAAAAAGTAATCCAGATCAAAAATTGACAATATTTTGACTATGTGTAATAAGCATAGCACATTAAGAAAGCCTTTATAAGAACAGAATGAACTTCAAATTCAAGCTCAATAATAAGGGTCTAATTTATAAATGAGATCATTAGGTATAAGAAGACTCCTTTTCTTCCTCTGTGGTTTCCTGGCTCAGCCTTGAGGGTGATCATCCCAGACATCCCAGTCAAGTAACTTAAAGATCCTCAAGATGCTATGATGCCTTTTCATATTAAAAAAATGTGTGATGTCTAAGGTTTCTGGAATTATTCACCAGAGGTGATATGGTAAAACATCTAAGGCAATTTTAAATTTCCCAAATAAATACATAGTAGGACCTGGCTCAATATCTGTGAATATAATTTTAGAAGAATACTGTTTTTTGGTGAAGCTCTACAATGAAACCATATATAGGAATGTGCTGCTTGAAATAAATATGTATAGGTACACACACTGCCCCATCACAACCTCCATGCTAAGGGAAACTTAATTATTATCAAAATGTTTTTAGTTTACAAGTAAATTAAAAAAAATATCTATCTATTTAGAGAGGTAGAATGAGCACACATATAAGCAGGGAAGAAAGAGACGGAGAGAGAATCTCAAGGAGACTCTGCCCTGAGCACAGAGCCCAACACAGGGCTTGCCCCCACAACCAGGAGATTGTGACCTGAGTGAAATTAAGAGCCAGATGTTTGCGACGCCTGGGTGGCTCAGTGGTTGAGCATCTGCCTTCAGCTCAGGGTGTGATCCCAGGCCTGGGGATCAAGTCCTCCATCAGGCTCCCTGTGAGGAGCCTGCTTCTCCCTCTGCCTATGCCTCTTCCATTCTCTCTGGGTCTCTCATGAATAAAAAAATAGAATCTTAAAAAAAAAAAAAAAGAGCCAGATGCTTAACTGAGCCACCAGATGCCCCTAGTTTATAAAGATTTTATTTATTCATTCATGAGACACACACACAGAGAGAGAGGCAGAGACAGGCAGAGGGAGAAGCAGGCTCCATGCAGGGAGCCTGATGTGGGACTTGATCCCGGGACTCCAGGATCATACCCTGGGCCGAAGGCAGGCTCCAAACCGCTGAGCCACCTGGGGATCCCCGCCCCTAGTTTATAAGTGAATTTCAACTACAATCTCATTACCTAGTGAAAAGTCAATCAGAACAAAACAAAAATCCAAACCCAACAACTATATTGCCACATATTTAAGTTCCTTTCCACTCTTAGGATATTAGGATAATATTTTTTTAAATTAAATTTATTTTTTATTGGTGTTCAATTTGCCAACATATAGAATAACACCCAGTGCTCATCCTGTCAAGTGTCCACCTCAGTGCCCATCACCCAGTCACCCCCACCCCCCGCCCACCTCCCCTTCCCCCACCCCTAGTTCATTTCCCAGAGTTAGGAGTCTTTCATGTTCTGTCTGCCTTTCTGATATTTCCCACTCATTTTTTCTCCTTTCCCCTTTATTCCCTTTCACTATTTTTTATATTCCCCAAATGAATGAGACCATATAATGTTTGTCCTTCTCCGACTGACTTATTTACATAAAAAATATATAACGACAATGTCTTGTGAAGAAAAAGCTCATGATATAATGTTCATTCATTTATTCATTAAATATTTCTTGGGCATATATGACGTGCCAGATCCTAGTTTACATTCTGGGTCTAAGCAGAACAAAAGACAGAGCAGCTCTCTGTTCTCATGGGACATAGTCTTGAATATGGAGATAGGGGAGTAGTCAAATAAAAAACAAGAATTTAAGTGCTAAAACATAACTACTAGGTAGTGGGGGGGCTACTTTAGATGGAATGGCCAGCAAAGGCCAACAAAAAGGTGAGATCTGAGTACAAAACAAAATTTAAGCATCTAAAGATTTGGGAGGTAGGGTTCCATGCTGAGGGGCCATTAAGAACAAAAAGGTGTGAATGATAAGTTTGAAGAATCTGAAGAAAAGAAAGACCAGTGTGTTAAGTAGGAGAAAAAGTATGCAAATTTTTATATAAATAATATAAATTATATAATAGTATAAGGATTCTGTAATTAGAATATAATTCTGTAATTAGAAGCTATTTTAATTGTGTTCACTATATTTATAAAGAGAATGTTGAATAAGACTTTTTTTTTTTCCAGTCTCACAGTATCCCTCTGAAGTCCCAAATAGAAGCTAAAATGCCAAGGATTTAGAGCCTCCTCATTCAGAGTTTACTAAAAAATGGCCAACTTTATCCCAGGATCATCTGTCTACTACCTCTATCTTATTTATACTCAGAAAGGAGTCACTGAGGTTAACAATTGTAGGTTCAGAGTAGAATGCTTTATTTTCTTCTTTACCCCATGGTAAAATGATTCTCCCTGGATAATCCCAGAAGCCCATGATGACATATTGTAGCAGTGGGGTGATTAATACTTCCACTGTTTGGCAAAGCAAGAATGAGTTTCCTGTGGGCTGTGTGTGTGTGTGTGTGTGTGTGTGTGTATTCAAAAGATAGCCTGGCTTGAACTGCTCTGAAGGTATCCTATATAGAAAGACAGAACGAAAGGTAGAGAACCAAAGGAGAATATGAAATACGGGTTTGGAGCTTGGCATTGGTCTCAAGGGGACAGCTGGATCATAATACCTTGGCCAGGGAATGGCAAAGTATGGAGATCTCTAAGAAAGACCTATCTACAAATAGGCCTCAATGAAGAGACAGTATTTGGACATTTGTGACATACAGAATTCCAGTCTCCAAAAGGCAAGATTTTACATGACAGCCCTTTATCCCCACTTCTTCCTGCCCTGCCTTTGAAAAAGAGAAGTAGCAGAGCAGGATGTGAAGGGAGAATAATAAAACAAACTACACTTTTCTCCTTACAATATAGGACCTAAGCCAAGGATCAGGAATGATCTGTGAGAAAGGGAGAGACAGTGAACTGGATGCAACACTGAAGTTTTGAATTGGAGTAGCCTTTTCTTAAGCACTCAAAATACAAGTCTTATTTAGCAAAATAACACAGTTCTCTTAACTGAAAGAGATGAGAAAGTTACAGAATCTTCCAGGGGGCTGAAGGAAAAGTAGAGGAAAAGAAGATGTGATGGATGAAATCAGTGACTGGGTGAAAATAAAGCTCTTTGCTATTTGTACTCCCAAAGAGCTCAGTCATCCAACAAACCACTTAGTTACCTACTTGCCAGAAACAAATTAGTCAACTGACCTAACTGCAAGGATTCTAGGAAATGAATGTGTATTCCAAAAATATGAGAAAAGATTTTATTGGGCTGGTAGCTATTTACCCAAATTCAGGAAAAGATTTTAAATTAATAAATTATTGATGGATTCTAAAACAATTTGGTAAAAGTTTGTTGAGGACAATACTTACAGTTTCAAAGTATCTTTGAACAGATTACTTATTAATGACAAATGAAAGTTACCTTTTATAGTAAAGAAATCTATCAGACATGACCTAAATCAATAATCAAAGTTAACATCCTCAGTAATGGGACAAACTGACAAGATGTACCTACTATGTAACATTCAGAGAAGGATAAAACATGACTTTATATTTTTCTAATAATGCCTGATTTGAACCTAATCATGGGGAAACAATCAAGTAAACGCATGGTGAGGGACATTTACATTAAGTGGATAAAAGACTCTAATTAAAAGGCAGAGAGACTGGTAGAATGGATTTAAACAACAAACAAGCAACCATGATCCAACTATATGCTGTCCCTAAACTACATACTTTAGATCAAAGACATCAGTAGGTTGAAAGTAAAAGGACTGAAAAATACCCCATACAAACAGTAACACAAATAGACCTGGAGTGGAGATATATATATATATATATATCATACAAAATAAAAAAGACAAAAACTGTTGGGGCACCTGGGTGGCTTAGTGGCTGAGCATCTCTCTTTGGCTCAGGTTGTGATCCTGGGGTCCTGGGATCAAATCCCACATCAGGACCCCTGCAGGGAGCCTGCTTCTCCTTTTGTCTATGTCTCTGCCTCTCTCTCTCTGTCTCTCATGAATAAATAAATGCAATCTTTATTACTAGAGACAAAGAACATTTTATAATGATAAAAGTGTCAATCTACCAAAATGATTTTAAAAGTACAAACATATGTACATCTAACAACAAAATTCCCAAAACACATGCTGCAAAAACTGACAGAATTGAAGGGAGCAATAGTTAAGTCAACAATAGTATTTGAGACTTCAATAACACACTTTACACTTTCAAATAACGGATAAGACAAATAGGAGATCAACAAGGAAATAAAAGGCTTGACCAGTACTATAAGCCAACTAGACCTAACAGACCTCTATAGAAGACTCCACCCAATGACAGCAGAATACATATCCTTCCTAAGTATACCTGGAACATTCTCCAAAATGGATCTTATCTGAGGTTATAAAGCAAGTCCCAGAGAGTTTAATAAGAGTAAAATCATATAATATTCCCTGACCACAATGGAATGAATTAGAAATCAGTAACAGAAGAAATCTGGGAAATTAAAAAAATATGTGGAAATTGAACAATACGCTCCTAAACAACCAATGGGTCAAATAGGAAATCATAAATGTAATTAGAAAATATTTTGAGATGAATGAAAACAAAAACCACAATACCAAAACTTATGAGATGCAGCTGAAGCAGTTGCTTTTTTTTTTTTTTTTAAATTTTTGTTTATTTATTTATGATAGTCACACAGGGAGAGAAAGAGAGGCAAAGACATAGGCAGAGGGAGAAGCAGGCTCCAGGCACCGGGAGCCCGACATGGGATTCGATCCCGGGTCTCCAGGATCGCGCCCTGGGCCAAAGGCAGGCGCCAAACCGCTGCGCCACCCAGGGATCCCTGAAGCAGTTGCTTCTAAGGAAATTTACAACTGCAAATGTCTATTAAAAATGAAGATCTCAACCCAATAACTTAACACTCTACCCAAAGAAAATGGAAAAATAGCAAACATAACCCAAAACAAAAAGGAAATAGGACTATCACAGAAATTAATGGAGAATAGAAAACCAATACAGAAAATCAAAAAAAGCAAATGTTAGTTTTTTGAAAGAACACCAAAATTGACAGACCTTTAAACCAAGAAAACCTTTATGACCAAGAAAAGAAGAGCAAGAACTCAAATTACTAAAATCAGAAATAAAAGAGGGGATATTACCATAGGTGCTGCAGAAATTCTGAAACTCTAAAAAGAAACAGAAAACCCCAGCAGACTTATAACAAGATTGAATCAGTAATCAAAACCTCCTACAAAAATGATCCTGGGATTGGATGCTTTCAAGGGTAAACTATGAATTTAAAGAATAAACCATCAATCCTTTACAAACTCCTCCAAAAAAACATAAGTGAAAAGAATACCTCCCAATTCAATCTATGAGTCTAGTACTATCACTATCAACATTAGCTAACATAATAAGAAATGAAACCTATGGACTAGTGTTTCTTATCTACAGCTGCACAAATATTCAACAAATATTAGCACATTGATTCTAGAAGCATATCAAAAGGTTCATACACCATGACTAAATGGGATTTACCACAGGAACACAATTATTGTAAAAGAATAAAAAAATCATGTTATTGTCTCAATAAAGAAAAAATATTTGGCAAAATCCAGTACCTTCTCAGGATAAAAAGTCAATGAACTAGGAATAGAAGAGAATTTCTCCAACCTGATGGAAGATTATCTACAAAAACTCCACAGCTAACATCATGCTTAGTGATAAAAGACTGAATAGGTATCTCTCTAACACCATGAACAAGACAAGGATGTCCACTTTTGCCACTTCTATTCCATGCTGCACTGGAGGTTCTAATCAGGGCAATTAGATAATAAGAAGAAATAAATGGAACCCAGTTTAAAGGAATAAGGAAAACTATCTCTATTTGTACATAATATGATCTTATATATAAAAAATCTTGAGAAATTTGCAAAAAAAATTACAACAAACAAATTCAGCAAGGTTATACATTTATAATGAACAATCTGAAAAGGAAAAATTAGGAAAACAAATACTTAGGAATAAATTTGACCAAAAAAAGCATATGACTTGTACACTGAAAACTACAAATATTACTGAAAGAAATTAAGGAAGAATAAACTATAAAGCGTTAGAGAGTTATGGATGAGAATTGGACCACTTTATCCCCAGAACACTAAAGAGATTTAGGACTTTGAAGCAAGAAGCTGAAAACTGGAGGTGGGGGTGTAATTATGGATATGGAGCAGGTTAATCCATATCTTCTCTCTCCATCTTGTTAGAGAACAGTATCAGCAGGAGGGATATCTGAAAACTCTTCTCTGGAAAATTTAACAGCTCCCCTCAAAAAAAAATATATATATACTTTAAAGATTTTATTTATTCATGAGAGAAGCAGAGAGAGAGAGAGGCAGAGATATAGGCAGAGGGAGAAGCAGGATCCCTCCAGGGAGCCCAATGCAGGACTCGATCCCAAAATCATGACCTGAGCAAGGCAGACACTCAATCACTGAGCCTTCCAGGTGTGCCCTCAAAAATATCTTATGCCAACTTTTTGGTTCCTTCAACAAAACAGATCTCTCCTTGCCTATCTCATATAATAAAGCTCAGCCAATTACCCAGATCTGCTCAAGTACACAGAGCTTCCAATCAGTTATTACACTTACTTTTAGGTATGAATGTACCGCCAAGGATCAGTGCATAAAAGAAAGAAATCCTCTAGCATAAAAGGGAAAATACGTATAAACATACCACAAACAGAAAAAATAACCCAGAGGAAAGCAGAGGTAATTTAGCTATAGACAAAAACCTAAAGAAAGATATACTATGTACTATTCTTAAAGATATATTAAGATATAGCCCCCACAAATAACAATGCTGTGGAAAAAACAACCAATAAACAGAAAATCCTAAAATGAAAAATAGGATTACTCATAAAGCAACAATGGAATAGAAAATGAAAAACTCAAGGTAATCGTTTAAAGAGTAGGATAAAAAAAAAGTGGGGGGGGATAGACAACATGATTTAAAAAAGACAGAGAGACCGAGAGAGACATTGAGAAGATGAATCCAGGATGTTTAACATCCAGCTAACAGATTCTACAAAAAGTGAACAGAGAGAACATGGAGAAATCATCCAAGAAATAACAATTTCTCAGAATTGAGGGACATGAGTCTCTAGTCTGAAGAGTCCACTAGTCATCAGCACAATGAATGTACACAATGTACACAATGAAGATGTACACAAAGGAATACTATTATTAAATTTCAACATATTCAAACATGAAAAAAATTTCAACAATATTCAAAATATTGCAAAACAACAAAGTGAAACAAACAAAAGACCTTGAATGTCTGTGCAAAAAAATAAGGTCATGTATGAAAGAACAGGGATTACAAAGGCAGTGGCATAAAAAAAACTGGATTCAAGAGTAACATCTTTTGAGTTTTACAATCTCGAATTTCTATTCTTGGTTAAGCAATCAATCAAATATAGGACAGAAAATATACATCTTCAAATACAAAGATAAAGAAATTATACCTCATACACCATTTCTTGTAAGGTTACAAAAGGATATGTCCCAGCAAAACAAGGCTACTGTGAACCCAGGGGAGCAACAAAAGGAAACATTCCCATGTCAACAGCAGCACAGACAGAACAGAGAGCATCTCATCTTCGTTGAAGCAGGAAGGTCTATGGTTCTTGAGACAGAGGTCTCCAAGAAAACAAACATGACTTACTGGATGAGAGTTTGGTTTAAAAAAAAAAAATTACACACATACACACATAAAATCAAGGAAAGACAGGAAGAAAAAAGGAACTCCAGCAATTGCTGAATGGAAGGAAGGAGAGGGAGAAGCTGTTTAAGAAAGTAAAATTCAATGAACTGAAACCAGACTTATTTTTATATTGGGAAGTCAGGAAGTCAAAAGATAAAGCTTATATTGGATAAAGCAAGAAATTGCAGAATGAGGACATTATTAAGAAATATGAAAGACTACCAAATAAATAGCAAGAAACATGAAAAGCAACTCTTTCTGGTAAGTAGGCCAAAGCAACACAGGCAGTTAATTTTTCTATTTACATAACTTTAAGAACTACTTGATTAAAATACTGTACATGTATTAAGTTGATAAAATGAGAAACAAAATAATTTTTTTTTAAAAGTAAACTTCTTCATTTTATTTTATTTTTATTTTTTTATTTATGATAGTCACACACAGAGAGAGAGAGAGAGAGGCAGAGACACAGGCAGAGGGAGAAGCAGGCTCCATGCATCGGGAGCCCGATGTGGGATTCGATCCCGGGTCTCCAGGATTGCGCCCTGGGCCAAAGGCAGGCACCAAACCACTGTGCCACCCAGGGATCCCACAAAATACTTTAAAATACTTAGGTCATTGAGAGGTTTTTATTTTCTTAACTATTTAACCAGTCTTTGTCTGAATTTAGTGACTTGCAGTGCCTACAATGGAATCCAAGGCCTTACCATGAAGAGATTACAAATAACACATGGTTATTACTCCTCCAACCAAACCCTAAGAATTTTAGCAATAAGATTACTCACTGAAAATAAAACCTTGAAATACCAGATGAAAGCAGAGAAACATTAAAATTCACCTAAAAGAGATGGAGTGACATTAGGCTAAGAATTAATTCAGAATGGCTTAATGGCATTAATATACCTAAAGAAAAAGGTATATTAATTAAAAAGGGGCTCAGTCAGCAATAGAAACACAGAAAGGGGAGTTATAAGGGCAACGCTGGCTTGTCTCCTGCATTGTTCAGGGGAGAGAGCATGTAAATTCCCATATGCAAAGGCCCATACATTTACAAAATAAAGACAAATGTGCTTTAGGCTTCATAACAAGTCTATGACATCATCTAACTTCTTGATGTGATCTGTTCTTATCAGGTATACTTCTGACATTATTGCTTAATTTTCCACATAAATATGCAAATATGGAAAGAATGTAAAGATCATAAAATGAATGTTTAGTTCACTTAATAGTTAGGCTTCCCATCCCTATTATTTTTATTTTATGTCAACCTTTGTGACCTTAATTAATGCTTCAGGAAGATGAATCACTGTTGATGTGCTATCAAAAATCAGGTTTATGATCTTGTAGGACAGAGCTACAAGGGAGAATGCACAAAATTCACAAAGGGATGGCCACATGGAGGGGGCGGTCTGAGGATTCAGCAGGTTTCCCTCTTTTCTTTTTGCTAAAATGGGTTAAAAAAATATAACTTTTCACATAAACATCAGTTGTACAAAATACAAAGTTAATAATGATTCTGCTAAAACTCCTAATACTTGCATTTAACTACCATTTCTGGATTAAAAAGTTTGGAGAAGCAACTCTCACTGGGCAACAAGCTGACAGGACTTAACTATTAACTATTTCAAGAAAGCTGTAGAGTCACTGAGTTTTTCAGGATCTTCTACTTGTTTATTTCCACTGGCATATTAAAAAATTCTTCGGGAGGGCAGCCCCAGTGGCGCAGCGGTTTAGCGCCGCCGGCGGCCAGGAACATGATCCTGGAGACCCGGGATCAAGTCCCACGTCAGGCTCGCTGCATGGAGCTGCATGGAGCCCACTTCTCCCTCTGCCTGTGTCTCTGTCTCTCTCTCTCTTTCTCTGTGTGTGTTTCTATGAATAAAACAAAACAAAACAAAACAAAAAAAACCTTCGGGAATAAAAATAATAATCTGTCCTACCCTACTCTTTGATTTCAATTAAACAGCAAAGAAAACTTACATGGCACTGTAGTTCCAAATCTAGTGGGATTCAACACTATGAACCTGTTTTTCAAGCTTCTTCGTCCCACACCTTGAGCGCCTATCAATACTAATGTCTTTCTCTGGAAGGGAGGCATTTTGGCTACCTCCTCATATATCTGGATTTCATGACGATCAAATTCTAAATATAAAAGGAAATGGAAAATCATCATATTCAGTTATCTTTCAGATGGATGAAAAACTTCTGCAATTCTGTTCAATAAGGGCTTAGTTGTTGGATAGGTAAATATCACTTGAATTATACTCACTACAGATGTTTTCATAAATTCATTTTTAAAATAGTTTTAAAAATCATTTTTATATTGGTAAAGTACAATAAACTATTTTATATCTTGATTTAAACATCTGCTTCCATCTATTTGCTCAAAAATTTGTCTAAGCTAGAAAATACCTGTGCTTTACCTTCATCACATATTCTATCCACTTAAACCTTATCAATTCATCACTAGAAATAATTCCTTTAATATATATAATCAAATTACAAATTAGCTTATGTAATTTGTTCAGCCAACTAGTGTATACCAGATATAAAAGATGGCAGTACACCTAGTGTGGCTGCTTCAGTAAGTCCCATAGAATGAGTATGCCCATCCAATAATATAAATGAATAAATACTGCATGCTTAGTCAGCAAACACCAGTTTGATTAAATAAATGCATTCGAACATGCTGACAACTAAATTTTAAGACTCTGAATTTATACATAAAATGTTGGAGCCAAACTATTTTGTCAAAACACATTCCAAAATTAAATCTTAGTGAGCAAGTTTTCTATTTTGCAAGAAAGCTGTAAGGATATATATCCTTCATATATAATTCATATATAATGAATAATAAGGCCAAAGTGGGTTTGAAATAGTATATTACCTGTTATTAGTTATAACTCTCAATCTGCAGTAATAATACTTCCTCCTTAGGTGATTATCTTAATAATAACAACTCTTTCTTTGCATAATTTTTCCACAGAAGATTACAACAACATTAAGGGAAAGTCTATTTTCCCCTTATTTTATTATTATTATTTCCGTTATAGTGTGCTATTTAGTTTTATTACAAGTGTAGAGGCAGCTCTGAAGTCTATAAAGTATTTTAAAATTGTCAATTCCTTTCAGAAGGCTTTCTCACTCAAAGAGCTGCATTTCATGCCTGTCAGCCTCTAGAACTGAAAAGAATAACTATGGTAGTTGTCATATTTACCTTTTTTTTAGTCTAAAAGATTTAAGAGAGAATCCTACTAGATCAGATTAAGATTTGTTTGGTCCAGTGTTATTTTCCCAAAACTATCATGGACAATGTTAAGGCAAGATATAGCTGCTCTTAATCATCTCTTTTAGTATCTTCATCAAGGCATTTCTTTAGAAATTATATATAAATTACCATCAAGGTTCTGTGAAATAAATAGTATTAATAATACTGTTCCTTCAATAATACAAGCATAAATCCTAACCAATTCATTTTATTGTAAACTATACCTAAAAACAAAACAAAACAAAAAACAAAACAAAAAACCCACAAACCACTCTGGTGACAGTACAAGTATATACAGTATCAAGATTTAAATAATGTCTTCATATTATATTGTACCGTGTTTTCAAGTGACATCCCCTTACAGTTGGGTATTAATCTGAATTACTTTCATTTAAAATTATATATTCAGAGTTTATGCTACATTAATTAATGATTAAAGCTATCTCACTTGGACTTTTCGAAAAGGTATTTAAAACATACCTGCATTTCTGGTTGTGAGATACATCATCTTTTTCTTTTTTTTGCTACTTATGGTTCCACAAAAAGGTCCTGAAGGGTGACAAGACAAATATAACTTAAAACAGTATGTCAGAATATAATAAAACTGCCCTGTGGTATTCTATAGGGGTGGGAGAATTACCTTTCTAGTGTTGTGTCCTACAGAGCAGAAGGGGGCAGAAGTGAGTTGAGCCACTAATTTTGATAACTATACCAGCAGGTGGCAGAGAGGGATCAAAAAGTTTACTTTTGAGAGAGATACAACAAAGTAGATGGGATGGATTAGATACATTTTAAATAAATTTATTTGCTGATTCAGATGAAAAGAGGAAAAGAAAGGTGATCACAAAGGACTACTTGTTACACATTGTTTTGAGCTCATCACCTGAATTGTCCCAGTCTCTTCTAACAAATGCCTTTCTCTTCTCTTCCAGGAACTGGCTTGGAATGAGACCAGCGCTTCCTCCCTCTTTTACATGGCTAGCCTAGAATCAAATTAATGAATTGTATATCTCAGTGACCAAACCTTGAGACCATATTCTAATAAGTAGGACAAGTAATAGTAAAAATATACTGCATTTGCTCTTCAAAACTGACCCTGAGATTTAAATCCATGGCATTGTCAGTTAACGATACTTCAACATTTTAGTGCTAAGGAATCAACTGGCACCTGCTCAATCTGCCATTTGGTGTCAAAATTCTGGGACCAAAATGCAAAAGTTTAAAGGAAGGATCTTTACATTACTACAACTTTTTATTTATAATGCTAAATTAGTCATCAAATGAAAAGGAATAATAATTTTTATGTGTTAAAAGGATGTTTCATTAGCACTGTGTATTAAAAGGATGTTTCATTAGCACCGTTAGTAAGGTATTTACTATCAACCTTAGGCCTACTAGAGAGACAGAATCTGAATATCCTAAGTTTAAAATAGGTAAAATTACATCTACTGTCAAGAAACTGAATTTTGAAATCCAAAAATGTGCTGTTTTAAAAATAGTGGCTAAAGAACTGGCTACTAATGGCTTATATTCCACAAAGTTAGGGTCTTTTATCTTTACAACTTGCATTGAAAAATCTGGTATTATTTTTAGCCATTAAAATCCTAAAAAACAGAATTAAAGTAACAGATCACTAAATGCAGGAAAAGACTGAAATAATGGTGATAGGATGAAAAACAGAACTAAGAGATAACATTCACAGAAAGGAGTAAAAGAGAAAAATTTCCTGGAAAAGTTGAATAAAGGAAACAGCCACAGAAAAAGTTTTTTGATGAGAGTTCTAAGAAATTCAGTGGAAACCTCTAGAGATCATGGATTCTGTTTAATTTACCTATTTTTTAGTTCTCTCACTGCAAAATGCCCTTGTACATAATAATATCTTAATTTAAATTTAAGGACACATTAGTGGGATTGTTCTCATTCTTGTCATTCATTCCTCCTTAGAAGTCAATATAACTTTACAGAGCTAACGTGAGTTACTAATACTTCCATTTAATTTAGAGTTAGGGCTAGGTTCTGGGTCCTTTCTTCTTACACCTTGCTTTTAAATGAGAATCTCACTTGTTCTGACAGTTTAAGGGATTTTAGACTTTGATTTGTCAGTTTCTCTAGCTCTGAATACTGTGGGTATTAGCCAGTGTAAACAATTACAAAAACAGATTTAATTCTGCTGTTAGAGATTCCTGAAAGCTGTACTATGGGGAAAGTAAACAGAACATGATTGCAGAGATCTTTAGAAAATGAAGTGGAGGAAAATACAGTGATAACATATATTCCTTTCCATATACACAGATTTCAATCCAAAACCAACTAACACTAATCATAAAGCAAACCTTCATTTCTCAGTAACTGAGAAAAGGTGGGGAAACAGACTTAAGAGCCTAATAAAGTATTTTTTATTTGCCATGAATGTATATAGAGGGAGACAATATAGAGACACTACTATACACATAATAAAAGACTTCTAGATTAAACAAAACAACAACAAACACTGAGAAGGGATGACCCCAAGTGCATTGTTCTTGCCCAATGCCATATTTGACCGCAATCACTCATGTGAAGAACCAACTGTTCTAATCCCTAAACCAACAGAATACCTCCACAGGCTAGTTAATTCTGCGTTAACAGCTACTCACAAATTCCCTCTCAATTTGCTCTTCTGTCCACAAAATTAGCAGCCATGAAGCAGGAGCTGTTCATGCAGGAAAAATGATTTAAACAAATGCTAATATCTTCTTTCTGAGTATTCAGATATTGGCCAGGTCTAAGATTGAAAATAAAAAAGCAGCTGAGGAAATTATGAGAAGCATACTAACCTGCCACCAGTTTGGATCTTCTCTGTTTACAATTTGAAGAATTTCTCCTTTTGAAAACTTCAATCCTGCTTCTTTGCAGGGTATCAGGTTATCATTGTATGGATTATAATCAAAATGACATTTCACAAACACCTAAAACACACAGCACAATTTAAAGTAGTAGAGATGTATCATTTGTCACTAGATTTTTGAAATCTTTTTCAAATGACTATTATTTAATTGTAATTGACAATTTACTTAGTAAGGAACTTATTCTACTCAAATAAAAATCAATGATTAGACATTAATAATTTGGCATTAGAAGACACAAATATTAGTACAATTAAAATTTTGTTTCCTTTTTAATGTCTAATCTTAAATCAACAATCATTTTACTCTACCATTCTGACACTTTCTCCAAATCTTTTCACGATTTTCCAACTAACGTTGTGTAATATCTATGCAATTAAATGCCACTTTCTGATTAACCCCCAGAAACAATATATGCAGCTGATTTAAGGCATATATTTCAGATATAATAGGACTTTTTTTTTTTTTTTTTTTTTTTTTTACTTTTTGAAAGAGCCCTAAGACCAAAATTTAACAATGAAAGTTCATGTTGAGGTCAGACCTGAAATATATTTAGTAACTTAAAAAAATTAAAAACCCAAATTTCATCACTAGTAATATATTTTTTATGATCACACAGATTCACAGTGGCCAAAGCTAGTGTGGTAAATACTTTTTTGAAATCATCCTGCTCTGACTTAAATAATTAGCATTAAATTAATTGTAAGAAAAACACTGAAAAAGCCTTGGAACTAATTCTCAATTTAAATTCACTAAACTATACAAATTTCTTTTAAATACGTTTTAATAATAAAAGTATGCCAGTTACCACTATTAGCTCCAATAACTGGAATATTTTGCTAATTCACTTTAAATTCTAATAAGTTACGCATTTTCAGTATTTGATGGCAAGTTCAGATTACTTTCTTAAAGTTTTCATGCATAATTATAAGAATTCAAATTTTATCTACTGAAGAATTAACTTGGCATTAATCAGCAGGTAAACTTTAACAAGCAGAAGAGCACAAAATTAGTCAAAATAACATTGTTATTATATTTCTGTAAATGTAACCAAACAATATATTCAAGTAACACAAGCAGATACATTATATTATTAGTGTGGTACAATGTAATGTGATGGATGCATATTAAGACAATTTTAAAGTAACACTAAGTTTGGGAACATGTGACAGAATTTTAGTTATTTACAATTAGATGATTGTGGTAGAAAGCATTCAGAACATTTTCAGTAACTTTGGAAAGACTATTTAAAAAATCAGTAAGCTAATAATTTTTTTGATATACAATTTTAGATATATCTAAAAAGCAAGCATACAAGCAATATTAAGGTTGCTAAAATGTGACAACTGGCTAACTGGACAATAGCATGCAGCTCAATGTTTTGGCAATGGAAAAAACACCCAAATTATTAAGTTTATTTAATCAAGGTAAATTTAGTTGGCTGATAAGACAGAAAAACGGAATACCAGAGAATGTCCTGGAATGACATCATACCTGACGGACGTGTGCTGGATGCCTCTCCATACTGATGCAACTCTAAAAATATATTTTTCATTGCATAAATAAAGCCAGACTTTTAAACTGACAATAAATTAACAAAATATAAACAAACTACTGGGCCATTTTGTTACTTCACTCATTTGGTAAAGTAACTACTCCCCTCATCAATTGTCCATAGGGTATAACACCTGAAAATTATAAATAATAGAAGCAAAAAGGTAGAGGTGCTTGAGATGAGGCAGAGAAAAAGGATGGGTATGCAAAATTGTAAAAATACTTGAAACTCCTTACTACTCAAGAAAGCTGCATCAAATGAATAGTAAGAGCATCCTGTCATCTAACTAGGAATGTGTTTATCATTCTTATCTGTGGGACAACATACATTTTATAACCATAAGTTCTGATTTTCTGAGATAGTCTAAATTTCAAATATTTATTCCCTTACTCCCATTAAATTATTCTGGAAATGTCATTATTTGTGAAATACACCTCTCAAATGTAAAGGATTTCTAGAGGAACAGTTATTATTTCACTTATTAAACTAATTTTAGAACATTATTCTCATACTTGAAAACTCAGATTAGCCTGGTTTTACTTTGACTTTTAAAAATCTGTCTGGAAAAGAATAAAATAAATAAAATAAAATAAAATAAAAAAAATAAAGTATAAAATAAAATAAATAAAATAAAACATACAATAAAATAAAATAAAATAAAATAAAATAAAATCTGTCTGGAAAATAAATTAACACAACCTTTGCTCTCAAGATTTTATAATGACCTTAAAATCATTAGAGATTTGACCAGATTTAGTATAATTATATTCTATCAAGTATATTGTAAAGTGTTTTACTAATAGACTATGAATGTTAACGGTTCATTCATTATTAAGAAGTTACTAAACACAATTTACTAAAATTTTCAACCTTATATTCTTATCACTAAAGAAAAAACTGACCAACCAATAATCTAAAGTAGATTGAACAGAGAATGGGAAGTACAAATGGCTTTTTAAAAATTTTTTTATTTTTTAAGATTTTATTTATTTATTCATGAGAGACACGGGGGGGAGAGAGAGAGAGAGAGAGAGAGGCAGAGACACAGGTAGAGGGAGGAGCAGGCTCCATGAAGGGAGCCCGATGTGGGACTCGATCCCGGGACTCCAAGATCATGCCCCGGGCCGAAGGCAGGCGCTAAACCACTGAGCCACCCAGAGATCACCACAAATGACTTTTAAACACAAAAGGTATTCAACATGACTCAGAATAGAAATATGAATTAAAACTATATGATGATAATATCTTCTTCCTGTCAGATTAGCAGAAATCCAAATATCTGATAACATTCTATAGATAGGACTATGGGCCAACAGGCTTTTTTCTAATAGGTTGGTGGAGGATCTGGTTCAGTCCCCTTGGGAGAACAATTTGACAATAGCTATCAAAATTACAAATGCAAAAATCTCACCTAGTAATCCACCTCTGGTAGTGTATTAAATAGCAATGTTACTCAGACATATATGCAAAATGACTTACGTACAAGAGTATTAATTACTAAATTATTCCTGGTAGAAAAGGATTGGATGCAACCTAATTGTTCAATAATACGGAATTGGTTAAATAAATGATGATAAATCTATGTGATATAATACTATGCAGCTATTAAAAAGCATGGGGAGGCGGTGATGTGTGTCAAGAGGCAGTCTATGTACCAATAAGGAAAGATCTTAAACATACAGGGTTAAGTGAAAAAAAAAAAAAAAGTGTATATACTATGTAACCTTTTCATTGAAAAGGAGGTGGAATAGGATTAATATATAATTTTTGCTTACTTGCATATGAATAAAGAAACTTTAGAAAGATAAACTAATAGCATGGTTTCTTTTTTTTTTTTTAATTTTTATTTATTTATGATAGTCACAGAGAGAGAGAGAGGCAGAGACATAGGCAGAGGGAGAAGCAGGCTCCATGCACCGGGAGCCTGTCGTGGGATTCGATCCTGGGTCTCCAGGATCGCGCCCTGGGCCAAAGGCAGGCGCTAAACCGCTGCGCCACCCAGGGATCCCAATAGCATGGTTTCTTATGAGGAATGAGGACTAGGTTTTAGTGGATTAGGAGAGAGATTTCAATTGAATACCTATTTATATTTCTTGAATTTTCAACCATGGGAATGATTCACCTGTTTAAAAATTAAATTTAAAAATTTTATGGTATCTTAAAAATAAGATAAAATGACTCATGCTTCTCACTAAGATGAACTAATAAAGGACCCTCCAACCTGAAGCAATTAAAATATTGGACAAAACTTTACTAAACATTTTTTTAAGACATCAGACAATGAAGTCCGTGATCTCTAAAAAAATGGAAATAAACAGCATGAACTTTTCAGTTGCCCCTGCTAACTGCACAGAACAAGTTCCCAGGTTGCAACTTAGGAAGGAAGAATCTCGGTAGAGCCTGGTGGTCTCCAAGTTGAGGAGATGAGCTGGGTCACCAGAGAGATCAAGGTGGTTGCAGCATACAAAATATAGTCAGTGAGGAAAAGGTTGCACACTCAAGAACTTCAGAGCACTCCCCTCCAGTCTTCAGCAGAATATTGATCATGCATGGATATGGGGAAACTATTCAGTAAGGTAAAGAACCAGCATGGTAAGGAGCAATATCATCAGGTCACACAGGGTGAGAAAAATTTCTTTTCTCACCAAAGTGAGTAGAAAAATCTCAATTCATGAGGCACTGAGTAGTCAAAAGGATTATGCCCCAAACTTAATCCTGCTCTGGTTGCACCTAACAAAGCTTAAAAAGCAAGATCTGAAAGGATCAAACTGCTCCCAGTTAACCTAAGTATCCTAGAACAAAGCTTAAGAATCTTCTGAGTACAAAAATATCCAGCATTCAACATGGTAAAATTTATGTCTAGCAGCCAATCAAAAATAACCAGGTATGCAAATAAGCAGGAAAATATAAAATGCAGAGAAAAATCAATTAAGTGTGATCCAGAAATGATAAACATAATGAATTAGTAGATAAAAACATTAAAATAGTTATTTTAACTTTACATATTGTTTTGTTTTGTTTCTTACATATTGTATTCTTATGTTCAGGAAGCTAGAGGAAGGACTAGCCATGTTATGTAGAAACACGACAGATATAAAAAAGACTCAATTTAGATTTCTGGAGATGAAAACCAAACTATATGAGATGAAAAAGCCCACCACAAATGATTAAGAGATGACACAGTGAAGGAAACAGATAAGTAAACTTGAAGATAAAGCATTAAAAGATTAAAAAAAAAAAAAAAACAGGGGGCAGCCTGGGTGACTCAGCGGTTTAGCGCCGCCTTCAGCCCAGGGTGTGATCCTGGAGACCCGGGATCGGGTCCCACGTCAGGCTCCCTGCATGGAACCTGCTCCTCCCTCTGCCTGTGTCTCTGCCTCCCTCTCTCTCTCTCTCTCTCTCTCTCTCTCTCATGAATAAATAAATAAAATCTTAAAAAAAAAAAGATAAAGGGAAGTAAAAAGACTGAAATAAATGAAGAGTATCACTGAGCGATGGGACAACTTCAAAGAGCCTAATATATGTGGAAGTGATGTCACCAAAGGACAGAAGAAATGGGCAAAGAAAAATAATCTGAAGAGGTAATAGTCAAAATGCTTCCAAATTTGAGGAAAGAAATAGTCTTTTCAACAAATGGAGCTGCTGGAAAACTGGATATCTATATGCAACCCCCACTCACCCATATCTTAAATTATACAAAGATTCATATCCATATCCATTTAGTGTACATCTAGAGATAGATGTAAAGCATAAGACTATACAACTGTTAAAAAAAAATACCAAAAAAAATCTTTATGACCTTAGGTTTATACAAAAATATTTTACACGGAATATAAGCATTATCTGTAAAAGAAAAACATAGAAAAACTGGACTTCATCAAAATTAAGAACTTCTGCTCTTTGTATTACACTGTTAAGAGAATGAAAAGGCAAGCCTTTTCACTGTGAGAAAATCCTTATAAGTCATAATTCTGATAAAAATACCCAACATTCAAAATAAAGAACTCTGAAAACTAAATTAAAAAACAAACAAAAAATGGATAAGATTTGAAGACAATCACCAAAACAAACATAAAAAAAAATAAACACATAGAAAAGATGCTCAATATTAAACAGTCATAAGGGAAATGCAAATTAGAATCATACTGAGGGCAGCCCCAGTGGCCCAGTGGTTTAGCGCCACCTGCAGCCCAGGGGGTGATTCTGGAGACCCAGGATCGAGTCCCACGTTGGGCTCCCTGCATGGAGCCTGCTTCTCCCTCTGTTTCTCCCTCTGCCTCTCTGTCTCTCATGAATAAATAAATAAAATCTTTAAAAAAAAATCATACTGAGATACCACTATACAACTACATAGGTGTCTAAATTTATAAGGACTCACCATAACAAATGTTGGTGAAGATGTACACCATCTTCTCTCACCATTTTATGAGAGATTGAAACTCTCATAAAATGATGCTGGGAATGTATACTGGTACGACCACTTCTGAAAACAGTTTAGCCACTTCTCTGAAAGTTCAATATATACCTACCATGACCCAATCCTTCAATTCCTAGGTATTCACCCAAGAGACGTGCATGTAAATGTCCACAGCATCTTTATTTATACAGCCCCAAATTGGAAACAACAAAAATGTTCAGCAGCCAATTAATGAATAAACTGTGGTATAGCCAAGCAATGGAATACTACTCATCAACAGAAAGGAATCAACTACTAATACACATAAAAAGATGGATGAATCCCAAAAGAATTATGCTGAGTGAAAGACAACAGATTTAAACCCAAAAAACAGCAAAGAAGATTCATGTTGTATGCTTCCATTTATATAAAAATAAGGAAAAATGTAAACTAAACTATAGTGACAGAAAACAGAGCAGTGCTTGCCTGGAATGCAGGGGGAGGTGGGAGGGAGCATGGAGGAAGTACTATAAATGGATACAAAGAAACTCTGGAGTGCTAGATATATATATCCTGTCTTGATTATGTTGATGGTTTCACTTTAAATATAAACTTTATCTCAAAGATATTTTTTAAGTAAAAATAAAAATTTTAATCGTACTGAAAAAATAAAATATTGCACAGGACTATGTTGGACCTATGCAAATGACAATAATTAGTAGAAGAAATTAAATGGATGAAATGGCTGTAGAAATAGCTCTACCATGACCTTTATGCTAAATTAGAATGTGGCTGTTAATTTGGGAATATGTTATCTTAACATAGTGCAAGTGCTCCTTACATATCCCCAGTCTCAACACATATTTTCAGGTCCATTTGAATTTGCAATCAGAACAAGTGACAAGGTGGTGAATGCAGTGATCATAGGTGCTACAAAGTTCACTATGACAATAGCAGAGATGATTAAGGATGAATGTTATTTTTCGAAAGATTTTCAAAGTATATGAACTCAGCGTACTCAGTTAAATGCAGCCACACACACATTTTCAATTAGCAGGGAGACTAGATTATATGTTTGCTTAAAAAAGCTTTGAGGGACAATGCACACTCCTATATGGTAAATCTCCATCTGCAGGCCACAAATTTAAGCTTCTGTCAAAAAATTAACTTAAAAAAATCTATTACACTAGACTGTTCAGAATTATACTACTGTTCTTAATTTATATCACATTTGAATCATTTGTTCATGCAAAGCCTACTTTTACTTATTCCTTTTAATAATGTGGTAAACAGCCAAAAACTTGCACCCAAAACAGAAGCTAGAACCTTAAGTGGTCTTCCTGCTCTCATTTCATTCCATCCCATCACCCTGGCTTCCCCAGCTAAAGTAACCCTTACCTGAATTTTGTGTTCATAAATTCCTTGCTTTCCTTTCATACAGTTTTACCACTGTCCAAATATATACATTCTTTTAAAGTATGCATTTAGTTGTTTTAAACATAAAAAAATGTTATCACACTATAGCATATAATCTTTTGGGATTTATATGCTTGTTAATATGTTTTCAGTTGTACATATATACAAACTGCTCTAGGAAATGACTGTTTTGGTATATGTGAACACTCAATTGTGATAATGCTAAACTCCCCCCACCCCACCCATCCTGCAGTTATATGAATTTACACACCACCAGCAGTGTAGATAGAAATTGTACAGTCACATGCACACTTTTTGCCAACTGAATGTTATAAAATGGTATTTCACAGTGTGATTTTTAATATTGCTTCATAGGTTCACTGATTGTGTCTTTTACTTGATTTGTGTATGTAAAGTGAAACAGGAACACAACTTCATATGCTATCCCTGTTAATAACCAGTTTCATTCACTGAATAGTCTCTCCCCTTCTCACTAAAAGATATATCATCTTATCAAAGTAGTACATGTATTAGCTCTCTTTCTGAACTCTCTATTCCATTAGTCATTCTATCTGCTGCTATGCCATTACCACGATTGTACCAGATTAGTTATTAGTAATCAGATGCCACAGATTAGTAATGCCCCAGTCCTGCTTTTCTACCTCAAAAGTGTCTTTACTACTCATCAAATACTATGAAAAACTTTATTGGAATTCCATTGAATCTAAAAGTCAATTTGAGGAAAATGCACACTTTCACAACATTGTCTTCTCATCCATGAAAATGATGTATCTGCTATTTAGATCTTCATTGTAATATTTTTGTTAGATTTATTCCTACACATCAATGTGACATTCCCTGACTTTATTGTAAATGATGTTTGTCTTTGAACCTGTTTTTTGTATATTAATCTTATTTTTAAATATCTTGCTCAACTCTTATTTCTAATACTTTATATTAGAGGCATACTTTATGTCTTAGGGGCATTCTATGCAAAAAAATATAGATTATTTGAAAATAGTAATTTTTGATTTCTCCTTTCCAAACTTTGCTTCTATAATTTGTCTATTTGTGCTTATGAAACTTCCAATAAAATATTAAATAGAAATGGTGTTAATTAACATCCTTCTCTAGTTTTATTTTTTGTAATGAGGCAATAGTTTGCCCAGGACAGTCATTGTTTATGCCTATCGTTCCAATATAATTAGTAATCATTTCCTCATTTGCTTTAGAAAATGACCCAATTTAGATGTTTTGGCTCACTTTGGAAGCCTTCATATTGTAGTCTCTTTTCTTTTTTATGATAGATAGGCTTAAGAACTGCCGCAGGCTTGGATGACTTCTAACCCATTTAAATCTTTTCTCCCAGTTCCAAAGGCTAAATAAAAGAGTTTGAGAAGGCATGGGATGGGAATAAATTTAAGCCTGACAGGACTAAAGATCCTTGCATTTCACTGTTCAGTCCAGTTCACCAGGTACAGAATCTACAAAGGAATTTGAGTCAAAGTGTTAACATGTAACATGTTAATATAAAAATTTTAAAAGCCTTGGTAAACTGGTAAAAAATTCTGGTTTAAACTACAGGGATAAAAATCTTCCTAATTATCACAACACACACACACACATACACACACACACACAAATCTTAGGTTTTACTTTTCCAATCTATTCAGGTCCAAATGGCAATGTGCTAGTTGAGAAATACAGGAAGTCTGAGAGGTACCAGTGATGTGAAATGTCTAATTTCAAATATTTCTTTTATGATTTTTTTTCTCTGAAGACAAGGTCTCTACCTTTATCTCAACCAAAGTTCACTATAAGCCTATTTACTTTTTGGTGTCAAATATACATACTAAAATTCATGACTAAAATATTCTATTCTTCATATTGAAGGAGGATGGCAGTAGAGTAGGAAGATGTTATGCTTGCCTTGTCCCACAAATACAACTACATAACTGTCAAATCATCCTAAATACATCAGAAATCTACCTGAAGG
Organism: Vulpes lagopus; assembly: GCF_018345385.1. Taxonomy (NCBI): domain Eukaryota; kingdom Metazoa; phylum Chordata; class Mammalia; order Carnivora; family Canidae; genus Vulpes; species Vulpes lagopus. The sequence continues at coordinate 37,955,653 of NC_054836.1, read as the reverse complement.
CTGGCAGAACAAACTCCACAATCAAAGGTGGAAAGCACATCGAAGAAGGAAGTGCAGAGACACAACTTGGGAGAGAAAGGGATTGTGGCCACTATGGTAGGGAGGGAGCGATGATCAGAGAAGAAGGGAAAGACAGACTAGCATACAAGGGAGGGCATTGGGAAAATGAATACCCATCTATTAGTTGGCTTGGAATGTGAGAGGGCCTAAATTTCTTGAGTTCCTGCAACCAGCGAGACTTAAAGCCTGGAATTTTAAAGGTCCACATGCTTGGCTCAGGAGAACTCAGAGGGCATTGGGGCTGCTCTTGGAGAGAAGGCAAGGGCAAATAGCCTGCAGACACACAACATGGAAACAAGGATCTGAAGAGTCCCCAGGGCACACAGTGGGGAGGTTAGCTGCTCATTTTGAAGCATGTCTTAGAAAGGAGGCAACATTCATGGGGAGATCCCTGTTGAAACATAGGAACTGATATGCACCATTTCCCTTCTCTGCCACTCCGCACACAGAGCAATCTGTGGGAACCAAGCCTGTGCTGACACTGGCTACCTAACTTGCTTTTTTTTTTTTTTTTTAATTTTTTTTTATTTATGATAGTCATACAGAGAGAAAGAGAGGCAGAGACACAGGCGGAGGGAGAAGCAGGCTCCATGCGCCGGGAGCCTGATGTGGGATTCGATCCCGGGTCTCCAGGATCGCGCCCTGGGCCAAAGGCAGGCGCCAAACCGCTGCGCCACCCAGGGATCCCACCTAACTTGCTTATACCAAACTCCATTCCCCAATGCTTTGGAAGAACCACCCTTTCTAGTCATGCTTGTCTCAGTCCCAACATAGTAGGTCACCTCCTACAGAACACTAGCACAAACCCCTGCCAACACTTCATCTCCTGACCCAGGAGTTTGCAAGGTCTCAGTTCTGGTGGTGGTGGCAAAAGGTCTCATTTCACAAGCAGACCAGAACATACCAAGTTAAAATGTGCCACACACAGACCAGAGACCAAACACTGCCCACAACAGGCAGAGAGCCTCTGCAAATGACTGACCTGAAGGATAAAGCAGCCAGCACACACTGGAGACACTCCTGGAAGCACCAGGTGCTAGGGAACAGGTGCTGGGGAACAGAGATATAGCTAACTTTTCTAACACAAAGAAACATTCACAGAGACTAAGATAAAATGAGAAGACAGAGGAATTTGTACCAAACAAAAGAATAAGACAAGATCATGGCAGGAGATCTAAGTGAAACAAATTTAAGTAATGTGTTTGATAAAGAATTTTAAACAATGATCATAAGGATACTCAATGGGCTTGAGAAGAGAGTGGAAGACATCAGTGAGACCATTAACAGAGATAAGGAGTAACAGCAGAGATAAAGGGCTTAATAAACAAAGTGAGAAACATGCTTGATGAAATGAACAGCAGGCTGGAAGAAACACAGGAATGAATTCATGACCTAGAAGACAGAGTAATGGAAAGTAATTACACTGAACAAAACAGAAAAAAAAATTATGCAAAATGAGAACAAACTTAGGTAACTTAATGACTCTAAAAAATATAATAATATTCATATCATAGAAGTCCTAGAAGAAGTAAAGAGAGAAAGGGGAGTAGAAAATCAGGAGAAGTAATAGCTGAAAACATCTCTAATCTGGGTTAGGAAACAGATATCCAGATCTAGGAGCACAGAGAACCCCCAACAAAATCAACAAAAGCAGATCAACATGAAGACATATTGTAATTAAAATGGAAAAATAAAGTGGTAAAATAAAAATAGTAAGAGCAATAGGATAAAAGAAAATAGTTACATACAAAGGAAATCCCACAAGGCTACCAGTGAATTTTTCAGCAGAAACTTTCTAAGCCAGAAAGGAATGGCATGATATATTCAAAGTGCTGAATGGGAAAAATCTGTAGCCAAGAATACTCTACCCAGCAACAAAAACTAAAGGAGTTCATGACCACTAAACCAACCCAGCAAAAAATATTAAAGGGAACTCTGAATAGCAAAGACAGACCAAAAATGATCGTATGAAGATAGAAAACACAAAAGCAGTAAAAATGAATATTTCTGTGAAAAAGCAGTCAAGGAACTCACAAAATAAAAAGATGCAAATTATGACACCATATATGTAAAACATGCATAGAAGAGTAAAGAATGGATTCAAACATAAAAATCATAAATTTAATATAAACTGCTATATGTAGATGTTATATATAAACCTAATGATAACCACAAGTCAAAAACCACTAATGAATATGCAAATAATAGAGAAAGAAATCCAAATATATTACTTAAGAAAACTAGCAAACCACAAAAGAGAAAAAGAAAGTATCAGAGAAAATGTTCAGAAACAACCATAAAACAAGAACAAATGGCAATAAATACATATGTATCAATAATTACTTAAATGTAAAAGATCTAAACACTCCAATCAAAAAGATATATGGTGACAGAATAGATAAAAAATAAGACCCATTTATATGATGCCTACAAGAGAATCACTTTAGACATTAAGACACCTGCCAATTGAAACTGAGGGGATAGAGAAACTTATCATGTAGACGGATGCCAAAAGAAAGTTGGAGTAGCAATCCTCATGTTGGACAAAATAGACTTCAAAACAAAGACTGTAACAAGAGACAAAGAAGGACACTATATAAAGGGAACAATCCAACAAGAAGATATACCAACTGTAAATATTTACACACTCAACATGGGAGTACCCAAATACACAAAACAATTAAAAACAAACATAAAGGAAGTAATTGATAATAATACAATAATAGTAGGGGACTTTAACTCCTCACTTACATCAATGGAAAGATCACCTAAGTAGAAAATCAACAAGAAAAAAATGGCTTTGAGTGACACAATATACCAGATTGATTTAACAGATATATTCAGGAAATTCCATCCTAAAATAGCAGAATACACATTCAATTCTAGCGCACATGGACCATTCACCAGAACTGGTCACTTATGAGATCACAAAACAAGCCTCAACAAATTCAAAAATACACCATGCATGGTTTCTGACCACACCATTTTGAAACTAGAAGTCAACCAGGAAGGAAAAACCTGGAAAGACTAGGTTAAATAACATGATACTAAACAATGAATAGATCAACTAGGAAATCAAAGAAGAAATTTAAAAATGCATGGAAACAACTGGAAACGAAAATACAATGGTACAAAACCTGTTGGGACATCCTCAACAAAATACTACCAAACCAAATCCAACAACACATAAAAAAAAAAAAAAATCATTCCCCATGACCAGGTGGGATTTATTCCTGGGTTGCAAGAATGATTCAATATTCACAAATCAGTCAACACGATACACTGCATCAACAAGAGTAAGGATAAGAGAAAGGATATGATCATTTCAAAGAACACTGAAAAAGCATTTGACAAAGTACAACAACGATTCAGGATAAAAATCCTCAACAAAGTAGGTTTGGAAGGAACATACTTCAACATATAAAGGCCATATATGAAAAACTCACAGCAAACATCATCCTCAATGGGAAGAGAGCCTTTCCCCTAAGCTCAGTAACAAAACAAGGATGTTCACTCTCACCACCTTTATTCGACATTGTATTAGAAACCTAGCCACAACAAAAAGATATAAAAGCCATTAAATCAGCAAGGAAGAAGTCAACTAACTGTTCACTTTTCGCAGATGACATGATACTATATAAGGAAAATCCAAAGACTCCATCAAGAAACTGCTAGAATGATCAATGAATTCAGTAAATTCACAGGGTACAAAATCAATCTACAGAAATATCTTGCATTTCTACACACCAATAATGAAGCAGCAGAAAGAGAAATTAAGAAAACAACCCCATTTACAATTGCACCAAAATTAGTAAGATACCTAGGAATAAACCTAACCAATGAAGTGAATGATCTATATTCTAAAAATCAAACAATGATGAAAGAAATTAAGGATGATATAAAGAAATGGAAGGATATTCCATACTCATGGATTGGAAGAACAAAAAACATTGTTAAAATATTGATAGTTCCTATACTATACAAAGCAATCTACACATTTAGTGCAATCCCGATTAAAATACCACCAGCATTTTTCACAGAGCTAAAGCAATCTTAAAATTTACATAGAACCACAAAAGATGGGGATCCCTGGGTGGCTCAGCAGTTTGGCACCTGCCTTTGGCCCAGGGCGCAATACTGGAGTCCCGGGATCGAGTCCCCGTTGGTCTCCTGGCATGGAGCCTGCTTCTCCCTCTGTCTATGTCTCTGCCTCTCTATCATGAATAAAAAAAAAAAAACACACACACACACACACACACACACACACAAAAAAAAAAAAAACCACAAAAGAGCCTCAATAGCCAAAGTAACCTTGAAAAAGAAAAGTAAAGCTGGACACATCACAATTCTAGATTTCAAGTAATATTACAAAGGTGTGGTAATCAAAATGGTATGGTACTGGCACAAAAACAGAATCATAGATAAAAAGAACAGAACAAAAAAACCCAGAAAGAAATCCACAATTATATGCTTAATTGATCTTTGACAAAGCAGGAAAGAATATCTAAGGGAAAAAAGTCTCTTCAACAAATGGTGTTGGGAAAACTGGACCACTTTCTTACACCATACACAAAAATAAATTCAAAATGTATTAAAGACCTAAATGTGAATCCTGAAACCTTATAAATCCTAGAAAAGAGCACATGACATTGGCCATAACAACTTTTTTCTAGGTAGGTCCCCAAAGGTAAGGGAAACAAAAGCAAAACTAAACTATTGGGGCTCTATCAAAATGAAAAGCTTCTATACAGCAAAGGAAACCATCAACACAATTAAAAGGCAACCTACAGAATGGGAGAAGGTATCTGCATATGGCATATCCAATAAAGAGTTAGTATCCAAAAATACATAATTTATAAAACTCTGCACCCCAAAAGCAAATAATCCAATTGAAAAAATGAACAGACATTTCTCCAAAGAAAACATACAGATGGCCAACAGAAACATGATAAGATTCTCAACATCACTTATCAGGGAAATGAAAATCAAAATTACAATGGGATAGTACCTCACACTTGTCAAAATAGCTAAAATCAAAAACACAAGAAACAAGTTGATGAGGATATGGAAAAAAAGGAATCCTCTTGCACTGTTGGTGGGAATGAAAATTGGTGCAGCCACTGTGGAAAACAGTATGGAGGTTCCTCAAAAAGTTAAAATAGAACTACCCTATGATACAGCAATTGAACTGTATTTACCCAAAGTACAAAAACACTAATTCAAAGATACAAGCACCTCTATATGTTTACAGCAGCATTATTCACAATAGCCAAGATATGGAAGCAGCCTAAGTGTCCATCAGTTGATGAATGGATAAAGAAGTGGTGTGTGTGTGTGTGTGTGTATGTATAATGGAGTATTATTCACCCATAAAAAGAATGAAATCTTGCCATTTGCAATGGCATGAGATAGAGCTAGTGAGTATAATCCTATGTGAAATAAGTCAGTCAGAGAAAGATAAATGCTGTAAGATTTCACTCCTGTGGAATTTAAGAAACAAAACAAATAAGCAAAGGGAAAAAGAGAGAGAGGGGCTCAATTATATAGAACAAACTGATGGTTACCAGAGGGGAGGTAGGTAGGAAGATGAGCGAAATAGGTGGTGGGGATGAAGGAATTCACTTGTCATATTGAGCACTGAGCACAAGGTGATTAAAATAAAAGCTTAAGGAAAGTATATATTCTATCCTTCAAAGAACAACGTAAAACAGGTACTCAACATACGTTATTTCAAAGAATTATATGAGCATATAAAAAACTACTTTTAAGTTCTCATACTGAAAGTAAGATCATTGGCAGTATCATATGTAAAAACTTATAATTTCACTTACTCATGCAACAATACATTTATGGAATGAAGTTGAATAATTAAAGGCATCAATCTAAAATATTGATAGACATTTCCTATTTCTACAGTATGTAGGCCTTTGAATCCTCTCCTCAGTTCCAACACTCCCATCATGATTGCCAAATCTTTCTCTGCAATTGCTTTTTTACATTTCTTTCTTTACAATTCTATTATACCACCACCTCATCACCACCATCACAAGAACAGCTACTTTTTGAGCGCTATGCACCAGGCATTATGAGAGCTTTACATGAATTAAGTCATTTAATCCTCATAATATCTTTTGAGAAAAGAAATATTATCCCTAACTATATATATAAAACAATGAAGCACAGACAGGCTAAGCTAGTAAGAGGTAGCATTGGTATTTGAACCCAAACAGTTAATCTTTAGAGTTGTCTCTCAGAAATCACCTCACACCTCCAAAATTCTGCTTCCTGGTTACAGGATATCACTTCTCTCCTTTTGGAATTCACTCAACATGATGAAACTAGATGATTGCTGTCATTACAACATTCCCCTGTTCAATAATCTACTTTACCTAAAAATTAGTTATAAAAATCAGATCAACTGTGTACAATTCAGGTATTCAAGATTTTTCTCAATCTATATACCCATCCTCCCTTTCTGGCCTCATTCTCCATTCAGCTATCACATGAACACTAAGCAAGAGGTAACTGGAGCTATATTCTTATTCTCTCATAGGACCTAATACAATGTCTAAAACATAAGAGGTGCCAAAAATGTTTGCTAGATTAATGACTAAAAGACCTTATGATTCTTCAGATACCTAGCCATAGGTTACGGAAATGCTAGGGTTCATAGTGTTCACAAAGACATTTGGTTATTCCTTTCTTTATAAGAGAGTGCTAATCATTTAAAAATTCAAAAATTCGCCCATGACAAAATAAGGCAATTCAGAACACTTAAATCATAGTTTTTTTTCTCTTTTCTTTAGCAAAAGAGTAGCAAGTGGTGGTTATATCCAACAGAGTGATTAAAGAAATGAAAATATTCTTAATATTACCAAGAATTTTATTACTGACCTGTTGAGGGGTTATGGTATCTCTATAGCTTGGTAAAATTTTTAGGGTGACACTTCCACTAATATTTTTCAGTAATTCTTGTAATTCCTTTGGATTGTTTCCAACCTCATGACCATTGACTTCTTTAATGATATCTCCCACATGAAGCAGACCTTGTCGATCTATCATTCCTCCGTGAAGGATTCGGGCAATTACCAGATCATTATTTTCGACCCTAAATGTTACACCCTACAGGAAAGAAAAACCCAGAATTATCACTGGCTTTAGATTATTAGGAAGAAACCTTAAATATTCATGAATAAGAAAATTCTAAAAGTAGGTAAGTAAATTGTTCCTACTTTCCCCCTATTCTCTCCTGTCTCAATATTTTAATCTCATTAAACCACAGGCAACTGAAATGACATATACCACCCCATGGAAATTATATTCCACAGGATAAAAAGTTCAAAGGAGAAGAGTATCTAAGCATTGATGGCCTTGTTTCAAGCTTCTCCTTTTTTCTTATAGTCAGGACTCAGAAATATAATTTTAGCAGGGAATAGTAAATTTCACTACTTATTGAGTCCTACCCATGCCTTCAATTTTTAATAACTTTCTTCTGTGTTTTGATACTATCATTAGCAAGCAACTTGAGTTCATTTCTTCAAAGGATATAGAAAGAAATGGAGTAATTATCTCTTGTAATTTCTGCTGCCCATCAGCAAACTTCTGGCCTCTATTTCAATTTAACTTTTTATTTTGGTTTAGTTTTGTATGCTATCTTAAGAGAGCATCAGTTGTGTATTTATATACAAGCCAAAAAACACTGGTAAAACAAATATACATGAATTGATGTTTTCATAATAATAATAATACAAATTTTGAAAAAAAAAAGGGGGGGTAGTAATTGAGGCAAAAAAGTCAGATTTCAGATTTTAAAAGGCACAGATTTATCTACTCACCAATGGCTCCCCAGCTCTTTTGTGAATACCAAGAATACGAATGGCATCTACTGGTAATAACTGATTATTGATAGAAGAATTATTCATTTCTGGGCTTGATGGAGGTGAATCATAACATTTTGATGCCACAATATCATGGGCCTCCAAGAGTGACTATAAGGATTCAGAACAGCCTGTGGTTATTAATTACTGATGGAAAAAGTTATTAAAAGTAACAGTTCATTATCCTACTAGAGTACTAAAACCTTCCAAAGCACACATTAAATTCTAAAATACGAGTTAAATCAAATGCAACAGAACCTTTTAAATATGAATATATACAGTTTCATCAACATAAACAATATTGTATTCCTTGTTTTAAAGGATTTGAAGAGACTGGTAAGAGTTTTGTGACTTTTTAAAACAAGTGACATGTTCAGTGGAAACAACCTAGATTTCCAAGTGTGGTGCACTCAAGGCACTGGAATTCACTGCTGACATTGTCATCAACATTATCATCATTCAATATTTATATTTATCATCAAGCCCTATTTATCAGGTATCACACAAATTCAAATGGTACAGGGGCTCCTGGGTGGCTCAGTTAGTTAACCATCTGCCTTCAACTCAGGCATGACCTCAGGGTCCTGAGACTGAGCACCCTATTTCTCCCTTTCCCTCTGCTGCTCCCTCTGTCCTCTCTCTCAAATAAAATAAAATCTTTAAAAAAATTCAAATGGTACAGACCCTAATTTTTACTCTAAAATTGTTGTTAGCAATACCATGTATTTTTTACACATATAAAATGTCTAATAAATAGATAACCAATAGAAAATGGATAAGTATCAGCATCTTATATCAATGATGAAAGATTTTATATTACTGATAAAGGCTTTAGTCTATAGAACATATATTTTAAGGGAAAAACATTAATGAGCTATGAATGGTCCTGAATATAATTTTACCTCCTACATTTACTATGTATATGCTATCATCATGAATGACTTTGATCTAGCTTCCTAGGAATTTCTTACAATTTTTTAATATATTTATTTTAGTTTTTTGTTTATACTATAATTGTGTATACTCAATAGAAAGCAGAGTTAAATTTTTTGAGTAGATGGAACCCAAGCTCAAAAACAAATCAAAATAAAAAGAAGGGAGAAAATAAGTATCAGCAAATTCAGAACAGAAGCAATCAGGATATGAATTGATAATTTCTAGTCATTTCATGAAAATATATTTTAAGAGACTAAAGAAAATTTCAAAAAGAAAAAAAAATCACAAGGATTTTTTAAAGATTATTTCCATAAATGCTAGAAATTGCTCAAATCTCTAACCTGGGCTGCTTAGTTTTCATCCTATGCCTTCTTAGGCAATATTATCTACTCTGTGACTTGAACCACTACTTCAACACTGATAACTTCTAAAACTCTCATGAGCTTCAGATTCAGACTAAAAATCTGTCTACAACTAGCCAGTCATGATAACTTGAAAATCAAAGAGTAAGGATAGTAAAGATCGAAACATACCGAATTTACGAAAATCAGTAACTGCAAAATGCTATTTAAAAAACAGAAGGACTGAAAAACTCATCTGTTACCATTCAAGAGTGCTATTTTAAAACAATACTTTGAAAACTGGTAAAGGGAAGGATCAGGCATTTCCCTGACTTTTCAGTATGAAATGCATCATGGGTTGGCGAAATAGCTCAGTTGATGAGGAGAAGCTCTATTTTATATAAGAACAGCAGCTACAAAATATAGAATGAGAGAATCTGAAAAATGTCAGTTTGAAGCCTCTAATGAAAATATTAATTCAGGCAAAGATTAATTTGTGTTCATAAGTAGATAAATGGCTGAACAGGAAATAACTTTGTATAATGCTAGGATAATAATACAGTAGATTATGCTCTAGTGAAAAGTATTTCAAAGGAAGGATTAGACTGTCTTTGCCCTTAATTAAGACACCAATCTCAGCATCAGTAATGTGGGTTAACCAGGTGTCACACATCTTCTGATGTAGTTTAATTCATGTTGTATTACATCACTATTGATGCATTCCAGTTTCAAATAATTAACTTGAATCACCAACCTTTTACTTTTTCAAGATTTTATTTATTTGAGAGAGGGAAAGAGAGAAAGTATGAGAGAGAGGAGAGATGAATGGAGGAGAAGCAGGCTGACTCTACTGAGCAGGGAACCCAATGTGGGGCTTGATCCCATGACACTGGATCATGACCTGTGCTGATGGCAGACACTTAACAAACTGAGCCACCCAGGGACCCTGAATCATCAACTTTTTAGAAAGAACTTCTGTTTATAGGAAATAGAAGGGATAACTAAACAACACAGTAAAGAGACAACCAGATTCATTCAGGGAGTGGGAGGTTCTGCAGGGCAGTCATTTTTTATAGGTCAACATTATAATTAAGGGAGAAAAGACAGGGATCTAAGTTGGAAACCCATAAGCACAAACCCTTAAGTACAAAACTATACAGAGTATTTTGGTGTCAAATGGAGATGTTTGAATATAATGTGTATTACATGATATGGAGATCCACTGAAATGAAAAAGTGGAAATCAATGACTGAAAAAAAAAGGGGGTAAGTTACAAAATAACTTGTATAAGAGGATCTCAATCAGTAATGAAAAAAAATGCACATTTATGCACAGAAAAAGCATAGAGGAATATGCACTAGAATAGTACAGTACTGATATGGGTAATAAAAATGCAATGTCTTGGGCAGCCCTGGTGGCTCAGTGGTAGTGCCTGCCTTCGGCCCAGGGCATGATCCTGGAGACCCAGGATTGAGTCCCACATCGGGCTCCCTGCATGGAGCCTGCTTCTCCCTTTGCCTGTGTCTCTGCCTCTCTCTCTCTCTCATGAATAAATAAATTAAAAATCTTAAAAAAAAAAAAAAAAAGAACTTATAAAGAATGCAATGTCTTCATTTTTAAATTTTGGCTTGCCTGTATTTTCTAATTATATTTATTAAACTTTATATAAATTGATAAACTTATTAAATTTTATATATTTATTAAAGATATGTAGCATGCATGAAAGCTCTACCATATGCTTCTGAGGTATCACAAACAACATTGCCAGTTACCTTAACATGTCAGTTTCTTGTAGAGTGTTCCTTATCTCAGCAAGTGCCATCAATTATTTGTCAGAAATACTATCCATATCAACTTCCCACATCTCTCTTCTGTAACTATCACATGTAATCAATCACCAAGTCCTGTTGATTTTATGGCTTAAAACCTAAAAATTCCCACATTTTCCACTCTTGATACTGCCATCAGTTTCTTGCCTTATTCCTCAACCATCTTTCTGCCTCCTTCTCCTTAATATCTCCTACTCTCCCCTCTTATGGTTCTCCCCTCCTACTCTCACTGTCCTCAGAATAAAGTCCAAATAGCTTTCTGTGCCTTATAAGATCTTCATCAACTGGCACAGGCATATAAGATGTCTCTGAAATGTGTCCATTTTTTTTGTACTTTGAGATACTGATTTACAGAGCAACCAACTCACTATAAACTTTTGTATTTTGCAGCCACATTGCTGAAGAGTCATAGAAAGCCCTTGAGAAAAAGCAAAGGGGGTGTTGCCATTTGATTTTCAATGCTAAGATTTGCAATGGAAAGCAGATGACACTTTATTCTTTTATCCCAGCACTACTTATGGAACAGTCTATTCCTTCTCCCTTAAAATGCAGTATCTCTGTCATAAATCAAGTTGTGGTATACATGTGGATATATTTCTGGGTTTTTTTTCTCTTCCATTGGTTTATTTTCTAATACTGTCCCAATACCACACTTAATTATACATTTATAAGAAATCTCTCCTCCCTCCCCTCCACTTTCTCTTCTGAAACTGACTCTTCTTTGTTAAACAGATTTACTCTTCACTGCTACAGACCAATGCTTAAATTGCACGTATTTTTTAGCGCCTATGGAGAATGTGTTATGGATTAGTTCTATACTTACACAGTTCTCTTTTGTTCCAAGGTCACTGATTGCATCTCAGTCTCAGAAGCAATACTGAAATAACTCTAATAAGAAAGGCTGCGAAACAGTGGTGGTGAGGAAGGAAAATCCATTATCACTATAAGAAAAAGGTCTCTAGTATGTGGTCTGTTGCTGAATCAAGGCTGGTTTTAATTACACAATGGAAAATCCATTTTAATGTATTTCTGCTATACATTTATGTAGTGTATATTAGCTCTGTTTTTATATCCTCAGGTCATTAAAATATCTGTTGGAATTTACATATTTATAAAATTTGGCTCTAAATAATCTTAAATAAATCACCTTAAGCTGGAACCCATCTACTAAAAGAATACAGGGGACTTGGGAATAAGAGTAATAGCAAAATTTACCTGGAAGTGAGGCTCTTTGAGTATGCCAACCAGTTCTGCCACATTTTCATCCACATTTATTAAAGGAGTGATATCTTCAAGAATTTCATTGACTAATTCTAAGTTATTATCACTGACAGCTTCTAGTTTTGAATCTTCTAGCCTCTCATGAGCCTGAAAAGATAACAGTATAATTGAAGTCATAACACATATTGTTTTGCTCCAGAACATGATTTTCTTCTTGATTTCTTTTTCATAAAGAACACTCTAAAAGATACTACCTAAAGGTTTGATTCATTTAAACCAAATTTAATACCTAGTCAGAGGCAACATACATTTTATAGTAAATGTTATCAAGCAATATAATAAATCTTGGCTTTTATTCCTATTCTAAAAGTCATGGAAAACTTGCTTTAATAACTAAATGATGAAAAAACTAGTAAGCCAGAAGACAATTGAAAAAACACATTTCCTACCCAATAGAATTTCCTAATGGCTTTCTAGTCTAGGCTCAAACTCTAGAGGATACTGCTTATGCTTCATGAAAATAAGTCATTATGCATAATAAAAATTTAAAAATAGGAATGTAATCATTATATGGACTGCCATTAAAAAATAATAAAAATCATTTTGGGGGTACCAGTATCCTGAAGCTACCATTTTTCAATTTTGATATCAGCAAAATAAGTAAGTCAATTCAGGGAAGTCAGTTCTTGAACTGACTTGACCTTGAAAGACTGTTTGATTTCATTAGGAAATCATGTCTCTTTATCTTAAGCCACTTAAAAAAAAAAAAAAAACCCTCACAATCTTTTCCATGGCAAATGGACCATGAATCACACTGTCACAGGAAACAAGTAACCTTAATTAGCCTTTAATAGTGGGAGTAAAACAGAGTTTTAAATTCAAACTGAAACTGAACACTAAGTAGTCTCCCTCTTTTTAAGTGATGTTTTTTCTGATAAATGGTTGCGTCTGATTTTGAACGCAGGCAAAGCATAACTGTTAAGATTTAATGTATAAATGAAACCATGTAAGATGACAAATCTTGTATTTAATATCTTAAGATCGATTTCAGTAAGTACTCAGGAAAAATCCAAGTTTCAAGTGGTAACAGTATCAATTAAACTTTATCTGTACCTATAATACTTCAGCCATTATGAATGGATCCTTCAAAGACAAATATAGGGTCTGATTTTAAAAATGAGATTTTTCATTTAAGTGTATTTTTTTGAGGTGATTCACAAGAATGAAATAAATATTTAACTGGAAGAAGGGGCTACATACATAAGCAACATTTTTAAAAACCGCCTCAGGAGAAAAAGTTTTAAGTCATATGAAATGACAGAAGAAATTTTAACTGTTATTAAACAAAGAAAAATGTCAAAAGACCAAATGTATTTTAGAGGAAGGAGTTTCTATTACATTTAGATAAGAAAAAAAATTAGGTAAGAAAAAAATTAAGATTAGAAAACACCACAAAGAATAAAATGGGTAAATCTATAATTTTCTGAAAGTTCAATATAAGCCTATTAAGGATAGGATGAATGGGAAACTCAACATATATCACCATGGGTAAGAAAACCTAAAATAATGGACATAACTAGCTATTAACACTTATAAAACAAACTAGAATTGTTTATTGCTTTAATAAAAATATTCGCTGTTAACAAGAATTTAATTTAGCATTGGTAACCTTGCAATACTCCTTTACTCTTATAGTAGTATATGAAAGTTTAAGGAAAGAAAGGAAGTAAAGAAGCTTAACATTTATTAAGGGGTTTGTGTGTGTGTGTGTGTGTATGTGTCAGGAACTATATTCTCAGTATAGTGTGAGTGTGTATTTGTGTGTATTAAGCAAAGGTAGGTGTGTTGTTGTTATCCTTACCTTATAGACATAGATGCTAATGCAAAATAAAAGTGATTTGCTTGAATCTATAATACTGATAAGTGGCAGAATCAGATAGTCTAATACCAAGGCTTGAATGCTTACCTACTAAAGCTTTTTATTTGACTTCATCACTATGCAGCCACTGAAACATCATACTGTGGTTAATTATTCCATCTACTACATAATGCATTATTCTAACTCATTTAACTGTGTCAGATATGTTCTCATTGACTGCGAGTTGAGTTGCAGTTTCTTAGCATGCTACTCTAGTCCAGATGTGTTATTAATTCTGTTCTACTACATCTATCCCCACAGTTATTTTATACTCCTGTGGTCAGAATACCACCCATCCCTTCAACCTGCAACCTCTTTGCTCCAAGTAAGAGCTATAAACACTACCTGTTTCTCTAGAAAACACAATGTTTGGTTTACAATTTTCAGGTACTATGTCAATATATTTTCTATAACATCCTATGATCACATAATATACCCATTCAATTCAAGACACTGGGACAAGTAATAAAGAAACAAATGATCACTGATGAGAACTCTAATATAGCTCCTTTAGTTTCTATGTTCATCTATCTTATTGCTCTCAAACTGGGTGAAGACACATGGAAATATATGAAAGAAGAAGTAGCAAGGCAAAATTATGTTCTAAAAACAAACATATACAAAGGTTTCTTCACATTGACTGCACAGACTGGTGCAACAGTAGAAAAAAAAAAATCCACACAAGAAATTCTCAGAAAAAGGAAAAAAGGTTTTTTAGTGAAACTGTCACTGTAATTATATTAACACAGAAAGCCAGTTTCTGAAATATAATTGGGTTCTATCAAGATCAACTTTATTTTTCCAAGAAAGCAAATGCAGGTCCATATTTTTAAGGTGTAAGATCCTGTGAAAAAAGTTAGGACTTCTATTCACTTTAAAGCCAGCATTTATTTAGTAGCTTTGAAGAGGCAAGCATCAACTTGAATTTAACTGATTTGACAAAAAAAAAAAAAAAAAAAAGAATAAAAAAAAGAAAAAAGAAAACACGGAAAATTGACTAGGACAGATAAATTATAAGCTATTTGAATAAAGTGGGTCTTGTTTCCCTTTAGAAAAGACATTATTAGAAAGCTAGTATAACTTCAAAAAAACAAAACAAAAATGAAAGCTAGCATAACTTAATAAAAATATATTCCACCTGCCACAACTTGGGACACTGGGAGCTGATACAAATATGATGTAGCCTAGCCTTCTTGTATGTCCAGTTCTGAGAATCCTGTTTACTACTGCACCTTAGAAAAATGAACTGCAGAGAAGAAGAACTTCCTTCAGGACTTCTAGGTATTTCTTCTAGGCATAGTCCAACCATGCTTACAAAAAAAAAAAACAAAACAAAACAAAACAGAAATTGTGGGCTATAAAGTGACAAATACTATCTATTTTATCACTATGTGTACTAACCTTGCCTTTTTCCCTTAAAAGGACCAAAATATCATAAATTTTGTTTCTATGTTTGAACATGGCTAAGTATATGGTAGTTGCTCATTAAATATTTCTTGAAAAAGCTAATTAAGTGACAAATGTTTTCTGAGGTTAAAGTCATTCTCTTCTATTATAGAAACTCGAGGATGAGAAAGATCAAGAAAAGCCCACAGAGTCAAAAAATAAATAAGATTTTGAGCAGAAAGTAGAAATGAGAGAGAAAAGTCAATTTTTATTTTGCTTCTCCATACATTTCAAAAAGAATGAGATTTGTTCTGAACAAAAAAATGGATGAAATAAGTATAAATTAAAATTGAATTCTCTAATGAGTAAAGAACTTGTCAGAAATCTAGTTAACAAAAGAAGTTCAAATTCTTAGATTAATTATATATCAAAGTACTCAGGGAGCTTCTAAATAACATTGCTGAGCCACTCTTAGAAATATCTGTAGAAATCAAAGAACCACAGAGATGCCAAAAACTAGAAATGGGAATCTGTTACACTTTTTAAAAAGAGAAAGACCTGGGGCTCCTGGGTGGCTTAGTGGTTGAGCATCTGCCTTCTGCTCAGGGTGTGATCCTGGGTCTGGGGATCAAGTTCTGCATCGGGCTCCTGTTGAGGAGCCCTCTGTTTATGTCTCTCATGTCTTCTCCCTCTCTCTGTGTGTCTCTCATGAATAAATAAAATCTTTAAAAAAAGAAAAAGATCTTTTTCCTTTAAGCTTATCTGTAACAGTATTTAGAAAAAATAAAGGAATACTTTTTATGATTTCTGAGTAGAAAAGACCTTTCTAATGTTGCAAAATCTGAAAGCTATAAATTTTAAAAGGCCCAATAAAATTAATGACACAAAATTTAAAATTTCTTATCAAAAATCAGCAAAGTCAAAATATAAATGACAAACTAGGGTTAAAATACAAATCATATTACAGATAAAAGGCTAATTTCTTTATACATAAAGGACTTCTTTTACTTATGAGAGAGAGAAATGTAGGGAGAAAGAGAGCACTAGCAGGAGGAGAACAGAGGGACAAGCACAATCCCAGGTGAGCAGGGAGTCTGATGCAGGGCTCCACCCCAGGATCCGAAGATCATGATCTGACCTGAAGTCAGATGCTTAGCCAACTGAGCCACCCAAGTGCCCCTACATAAAGGACTTCTACAAACCAGTAAGAAAAAGATCAACACATTAAGAGAAATAGGCAAATAATGCAAACAAGAAATAGATACAAAAAGGAAATCAAATACCTCTTAAACATATGAAAAGATACACAACCACATTCATGATAAAAGAAGTACAAACTAAAATTATAGTACAATATTCTTCTCTTTTTATCAGATTGGCAAGGATAAAAATTCTGATAACATCCATGTTGGTGAGACTATGGTAGAAGACAGATACTCTTACACACTTTTTTCCCAGTGGGAACACACTAATGAGCAAAGTACACATTCATCTGAAGCTCACATGGAACATTTACAAGACAGATCATAGTGAGGGCCATAAAACACAACTTAAAAAGTTTAGAAGATTAAAAATCATATTAAGTATGCTCTCAGACCACAGTGGAATCAAATCAAAACTCAATAGAAAAATAGCCAGAAAACTCCAAAACACTTGGAGACAAAGTAGCACATTTCTTTTCTTTTTTTTTCTTTTTTTTTTTTAGGATTTTATTTATTTATGAGAGAGAGAGGAGTAGAGTGGAAAAGGAGAAGCCAAGTGTCCACTGAGCAGGCAACGCAATGCAGGGCTTGAGCACAGGACCCTGAGATCATGACCTGAGCCAAAGGCAGTCGCT
This sequence comes from Vulpes lagopus, assembly GCF_018345385.1. Classification (NCBI taxonomy): domain Eukaryota; kingdom Metazoa; phylum Chordata; class Mammalia; order Carnivora; family Canidae; genus Vulpes; species Vulpes lagopus. The sequence continues at coordinate 37,938,248 of NC_054836.1, read as the reverse complement.
TAACCAACTGAGCTGCCCTGGCATCCCCAGAGCAACACATTTCTAAAAATATATGGGTCAAGAAGTCTTAAGAAAAATTTAAAAATATGTGAACCAAATGAAAATATAACTTACCAAATTTTGAGGGGTGGAGGAAAAGCAGTGTTTAAAGAGAAATTTACAGCACTGAATGCACAATTAAAAAAGACCTAAAATCAACAATCTAAACTCACATCTTATAAAGTTAAGAAAAAAAAAGAGCAAATCAAATCCAGAGTAAGTGGAACAAATAATCAATTTAAAGCAGAAACCAACGAAAGTGAAAACAGGAAATCAATAAAATGAAACCAAAAGCTGGTTCTTTGAAAAGATGAAAACTTCTTGCTAGATTAAGAAAAAAGAGACTTACTAATAACAGAAATGAAAGGGGAGAGGCATCACAACTGATGCTATAGATGTTAAAGAAAAATAAAAGAATACTATGAACAATTCTATGCCCACAGATTTGATAACCTATATGAAATGGACAATTCCTTTAAACATATGATCCACCAAAACTCACAAAAGAGATACAGATAAACTGAATAGTCCTATATCCATTAAGGAAATTAAATCAGTAATAATCTTTCCAGACAGAAAGCATGAGGCTCACATAGGCTTACTGGTAAATTCTACCAAACATTTAAGGAAGAAATTATACCAATTCACTACAATCTCTTCCAGGAAGAAGAGGAAGCATTTCTTAACTCACTCTATAGGGACAACATTACTCTTAATACCCAAACTGGGCAAACCCATTACATGTCATTATACATTTGTTACAACCCATAGACACACATATACAACACAAGGTATGAACACTGATATAAACTATGGACTTAATAAAGTTCTAAGTTTATAGAAAAATTGAGCAGAAAGTACAGAAAATTTTCATGTATCTGCCTCGCTTCAGTTTCTCTTACTTAAATCCTGCATTTGTGTGTGATATATTTGTTATAATTAATAAGTCCATTTGATACACTGTTAATAACTAAACACTATAGTTTACATTAGGATCCACTCTTAATCTTGTACGGTCCCATGGGTTTTGACAAATGCATAAGGTAATCTATGCACCTTTACAGTATCATACAGAGTAATCCCATGGCTCTAGAAATGCTCCACGCTTCACTTATTCATCCTTCCCTTGCACTCCTCCAAACCCTGGCAACTACTGATTCTTTTATACTGTCTTTATAACTTTTGTTTTTCCCAGAATGTAATTGGAATCATATAGTGTATTCCTTCTCCAGATGGTTTCTTTCATCTAGCAGTACGTATTTACATTTCCTCCATGTTGTTTTGAAGCTTGACAGTTCATTTCTTTCTATTGCTGAATAATATTCCATTGTATGAATGCATAACACTATCTATGCTCCTATTAAAAAACATCATGGTTTGCTTCCAAATTTTAATAATTATGAATAGGCTATAAACACTCACTTGTAGATTTCTGTGTGGACATAAACCATCAGTTCCTTTGGGTAACTATCAGGAGTACCACTGCTGGATTGTATGCTAATACTATGTTAATATTGTAAGAAAATGCCAAAGTGTCTTCTAAAGTAGTTGTACTATTTGCATTATTACCAGCAATGAATGAACAGCTTCCTTTTTAGGATACAGGCTTTCTCAAAGATAGTGCAGGTTCAGTTCCAGACCACCACAATAAAGTGAACATTGTAACAAAGAGAGTATTGCAATAAAGTCATGAAAATGAATTTCTTGCTTTTCCAGCACATGTAAAGTTATGTTTACACTACAGGGTAGTCTATTAAGTGTGCAATAACATTTTGTCTGAAAAACATTGTATATACATGAAAAATTACCTTATTGCTAAAACTGCTGACCACCATCAGAGCTTTTGACAAGTCATAATCTTTTTGCTGAAAGAGGGTTGCACCTTGACTTTGATGTCTGCTAACTGATCAGAGTGGTGTTGTTAAAGGTCTGGGTGGCTGTGGCAATTTCTTAAAATAAGACAATGAAGTCGGCTGCATTAATGGGCTCTTTCTTTTATAAAAAATTTCTCTGTAGCAGAAGATTCTGTTTGACAGCTTTTCCCCTGCAGTAGAACTTCTGTCAAAATTTAGAGTCAATCTTCTCAAACCCTGCCACTGCATTATCAACTAGGTTTATGTAACATTCCAAATCTGTTGCTATCATTTCAACAATCTTCATAGCATCTTCATCAAAAATAGATTCCATCTCAAAAAATCACTGTCTTTCCTCACCCATAAGAAACAACTCCTCACTTAGGGGCACCTGGGTGGACCAGCTGGTTAAGTGGCTGACTCTTGATTTCAGCACCTTAGGCTGAGCTCTGTGTCAGGCTCGTGCTTAGCGCACAGTCTAAGATTCTTTCCTTCACCTTCTGTCCCTCCCCCACCTGCTCATGGGTTTGCACATTCTCTAAGAAAAAACCTCCTCACTCACTAAAAGGTTTATTATGAGATTGCAGCAATTCAAATATCATCATGAAAAAGTGGAAATACTGTGAGAATTACCAAAACGTGACACAAATACATGAAGTGAGCAAATGCTGCTGTAAAAATGATACAGATTTGCTCAATGCAGAGTTGCCACAATCCTTCAATTAAAAAACAAAAACAAAAACCATAGTATCTGTGAAATGCAACAAAGAGAAGCACAATAAAATGAGGTATGCCTGGCTATGTTTTGCAAATATTTTTCCCCAATCTGTAGTTTGCCTTTTCATTTTTATAATGGTGTCTTTTGAAGCAGAAAGTTTTAATTTTGATAAAATCTAATTAATCAAATTTTTATTATGCTTCATGCTTTTTATGTCTTATCTAAGAATTCTTTCTCTAACTCAAAGTTGCAAAGTTTTTCCTTATGTATTCTTTAGAAACTTTAGAGTTTTAAAATTTGGCTCTTACTTTTAGATCTATAATCCACTTTGAGGTATTTTTTGTTCATAATGTGAGGAAAAAGATGATGTTAATTTTTTTTTGCATATAAATATTCAATTGTTCCAGCACATTTATTCAAAGGACTATCATTTCTTCATTGAATTACCATGGTGCTACTGATAAAAATCAGCTGACCATACATGTGTTGGTTTCTTTCTGGGCTCTATTCTGTGCCACTGATGTGTATGCCAATACTACAGTGTTTTCTCTATCATAGGGTAATAGTAATCCTTGAAATCAGGCTGTGGAGAACATTAAATTTTCTTCTTTTTTAAAACTGGTTTGGTTAGTCTACGTCCTTCATAAATTTCAGTACCAATATATCAGCCTGAAATTTTGACTTGGATTCTATGGAGTCTACAGATCAGTGTGGGGAGAACTGACATGTTAACAGTACTGAGCCTTCCAAACGCTGATGTATGTATGCATGTATGCTTTTAATTTCAACAATGTCTTTTTTAGTTTTCAGTGTATAGGTCTAGCACATATTGTTAAATTTACTCCTATTTCTTTAGTATATAAAAATACAACTGATTTATGTAGATTGATCTTGTATCCTATGACTTTGCTAAACTCACTTGTTAGTTCTAGGTTTGTTTTTCTTCCTTCTGGTATATTCTTAGGATTTTCAACAGAAACAATAATGTCATCTGTGAATAAAGAAAGTTTATTTTTTCTTCTTTAATCTGTATGCCTTTTATGTATCTACTTTTCCTTGTCATTTTGTACTGCCTAGTACCCCAAGTACAAAAGTGAATATAAGTGATGGTTGAAGAGAAGTGATCCCATAAAGAAAGCATTCTATCTTCATCATGAATTATGATGTCAACTGTGGTTTTTTTTAATAGATGTCCATCAGGTTGAGACTGTTTCTTCTAAGTTTACCTAGTTTTTATCAAAAATGAATGTTCATTTTTGTAAAATGCTTTTCCTGCAACTATTAGCATAATCACATGATTTTTATCATATCAGCAAAATTGTGACCAACATTTATTGGTTTTCAAATGCTAAGGCAGTATTGCATTTTTTTTAGTCAAAACTCATTTGACAATGAGTATAATCTTTTTTTATATGTTGCTGAATTTGATTTGCTAGTATTTTCTCAAGAATTTGAAGTCTATGTTCATGAAGGATACCATTTTTACAGTTTTCCTTTCTTGAAATGTCTACAGCTGGCTTTGCTAACAGGGTAACACTAAGCCTCATAAAATAGTAAATGTTTCCTTCTCTTCCCCTTTCTCTGGAAGAAATCAAGTAAAATTGGTATTATTTCTTCCTTAAATGTTTGATAGAATATTATTGTGAAGCCATTTAGGCTGGAGATTCTTTTGTAGAAAGGTTTTAAACTGCAATATTCAGTTTAAAAAATATAGAGTTATTTGGGTTTCCTATTCTTATATAGGCTTGTTTGTATCTTTTATGGAATTAGTCAATTTCATCTAAGTTGTCATATTGTCCTAAAGTTGTTCATAATGTTTATTATTCTTGCAATGTCTGTTGGATTTGTAGTGATGTCCTCTCTTTCACTCTTGTTACTAGTAATTTGGGTCTAGCTGCAGGTTTACTGATTTTATTGATATATTGATATATTTAAAGTCACACTGGCTTTGTCTATTTGTCTTATATTAAACATATAATCTTATTTTTATTATTCCTATAAGCATTGTTTTGACATATATTTTCATTTTCATTCAATTCAAAATATTTTTTTCTGTTTCTTTGTGATTTCTTCTCTGCCCTGAGACTATTTAGAAGTACGTTGTTTAATGTCCAGATACTTGGGGATTTTTCAAATAACTCTGTTACTGAATCCATTAACCCCATCAAATTAGCTTTTTAAATTTCAGATATTATATTTTTGAGTCCTTGAATATCCATTTGATTGTGTCTTAAAGCATAATTAACATAGTGTTATATTAGTTTCAGTGTACATTGATTTGACAAATCAACACATTATTCAGTGCTCACCGTAAATGTAGTTACTGCTTGTCACCATACATTATTTCAGTATCACTGACTATATTCCCTATGCTAAACTTTTAATCTCCAAGACTATATATATATATATATTAAATATTTTACAATTGGAAGTTTGTACCTCTTAATCTCCCTATTCATTTCACACATCCTCTACTCACTCTCTCCAGCAACTACCAGTTGTTCACTATATTTTAGAGTTTTTTGTTTGCAGCACAACTTAAAAAAGCCAAGTTCTGGAAGTAACCCAAAGGTCCATCAATAGATGAATGAAAAAAGGTGATGTGGTATATTGGGACTATATAAAAGTAAAAAGCTTTTGCAGTGAAGGAAACCATTGAGAAAACAGTAAGGAAACATACTGAGTGGGAGATCATATTTGCAAATGATATATCTTATAGGAATTAATATGGAAAAAATATAAAGAACTCTAACAAGTCAACACCAAAATAAATAATAATAATCATCTGATATAAAAATGGGCAGACCTAAATAGACATTTTCCCAATGAAGACATACAGATGCCAACAGACACATGAAAAGATGCTCTGCCTCACTAATCATCAGGAAAATACAAATTAAAACCAGAATGAGATCATCTTACACTTATCAAAATGGCTAGAAGCAAAAAAGACAAGAAATAAATGTTAGCAAGGATGTGGATAAAGAGGAACCCTTGTGCAGTGCTAGTGAGAATGCAAACTGATGCAGCCATTATGGAAAACTGTATGGAGGTCTCTCAGAAAATTAACAGAAATACCATATAATCTAGTAATCCCACTATTGGGTATATGTAAAGAAAACAAACATGCTAATTCAAAAAGATGTATGCACCTCTATGTTTATTCCAGCATTATTTACAATAGCCAAGATTTGGAAGCAGCCCAAATGTCATCGATAGATGAATCAATAAAGAAGATGTGTGTGGGGTGTGTGTGTGTGTGTGTTGTGTATGTAAATATATATATATATGTGTGTGTGTGTATATACACATATATATAAATACAAAATAGAATATCACTCAGCCATCAATAAAGAATGAGATCTTGCCATTTGCAAAACATGGATGCACCTATAGTGTATTATGCTAAGTGGAGTAAGTCAGACAAAGAAAAATACCATGATTTCACTTCCATGTGGAATCTAAAAAACAAAATAAATAAACAAAGAACAGAAACAGACCCACAAATACAGAGAACAAATTGATGATTGCTAGAGGGGAAGTAGGTGGAAGGATGGGCAAAACAGTTGAAAGGGAGTACGAGATACAGACTTCCAGTTATGGAACAAGCCACTTGGACAAAAGGTACAGCGTGAGAAGACAGTCAGTAGTACTGTAATAGTGTTATATGATCACAGATGGTAGCTGCACTAGTGGTGAGCACAGCACAATGTATAGACTTGTCAAATCACTATGTTGTATAGCTGAAACTAATGTAATGTTGTGTGTCAACTCTATTTCAAAAGAAAAATGTTTTTAAAAAGATAATGTGGAGGGATGCCTGGGTGGCTAAGTTGGCTAGTGTCTGACTCTTGGTTTTGGCTCAGGTTATGATCTCAGGGTCAAGGGATGGAGCCCCATGACAGGGGAACTAGGAGTCTGCTTGAGACTCTCTCCCTCTCCCTCTGCTCTGTCACCCCCACTCCATCCCATGCTCATGTTTGTTATTTTTCTCATGATTACTAGTCACATGTTCCTGTCTAGCAACATCCTGTTTCCTCAGTAACAACCATTTTTTATTTGTTGTACAGGGAATGTTGGCCAGCTGTGACTTAATATCTCTTTCTTGGAAGTAGAAGTCTTCCCTTCCTCTTGGGATTTCTTTTCTTTCATTGTAGGAATACTAAACTGTCATTGTTTCTATTTATTGAGAAACTGCTTGAATGCTGGATACTATTAGTTCTTAATTTTTCAAAAAGATTTATATATTTGAGAAAGAAAAAGAGCATGAACAGGAGGGACAGAAGGAAAAGGAGAGAGAATCCAAGCAGACTTTGTGCTGAGCCCTAAACTAGTTTAATACAGGCTTAAATAGCCTCTACATATTTCAATAGACCCTGAAGTAATTTATCTTGATACAGTATAGTAATTGTTATTTATGACAAGAAGCTTGAATTTGAAAGTAAACCATATCCTATTACTATTAAGACAGAGGACTATCTAATAAACTTTGGCAAAACTGAAACCAAAAGTGACCAAAACTAGGGATGCATGGGTGGCTCAGTGGTTGAGCATCTGCCTTTGGCTCAGGTTGTGATCCTGGGGCCCTGGGATCGAGTCTCACATCAGGTCCCTGCAGGGAGTCTGCTTTTCCTTCTGCCTATTTCTCTGCCTCTCCCTTTGCATCTCTCATGAATAAATAAATACAATCTTTTTCAAAAAAATGACTAAAGCTGGAGCACCTGGGTGGTTCAGTTAGTTAAGCAGCTGACTCTTGGATTCAGCTCAGGTCATGATTTCGGGCTCCTGGATGGAGCCCTGTGTCAGGCTCCGTGCTCAGTAGGAACTATGCTTGAGGATTCTCTTTCCCTCTCCCCACCTCTCCCCTGGCTCATGCTTATGCACTCTCTCTCTCAAAAAAATAAATATTTTTTAAAAAGTAATTAAAATAAAAATTCCAGTTGAGTGATATACAAGTAGATTAGAGTTCCACTTAGGACCCAAAGTTTTTATATCATGTGATCTTAGAAATGACTAAGTTTGTGAATAAAATGAAGAATTTGTATCATTGACTTTAACAAATGGGAGATTTTGTAAAAGGTGTGATGTTTCATGGGATCCCTGGGTGGCGCAGCGGTTTGGCGCCTGCCTTTGGCCCAGGGCGCGATCCTGGAGACCCGGGATCGAATCCCACATCAGGCTCCCGGTGCATGGAGCCCGCTTCTCCCTCCGCCTGTGTCTCTGCCTCTCTCTCTCTCTCTGTGACTATCATAAATAAAAAAAAAATAAATAAATATAAAAAAAAAATTAAAAAAAAAAAAAAAAGGTGTGATGTTTCAAAGATAAAAGAAAAAAAGTAATAGATTGTGGTTAAAAAACAATTCTTGGGCTTGCCTGAGTGGCACAGTTGGTTAAGTCTCTGACTTGATTTCGGCTTGGTCATAATCTTGGGGTCATGGGATGGAGCCTGCATCGGGTTCTGTGCATGATGGGGAGTGTGTTGGAGACTCTCCCTCCCTCTCTTTGCTCTGCACCACCCACATGCTCTCAAATGAATAAATAAAATCTTTAAAAAAAATAACAATTACCAGAGAGGGTGAAATCAACATGCTGCGAGTGCAGAAAGCAAATGTAAAGACAAGATGATGACATGAAGGAGAGGTCATAGAGGGCACATGGCACAGGTTTCTGAAAGCAAGAATCATTTGAAGGAAGGCTGAAGAATGGGAGAACAGGGTGGTGAAGTAGTTAATACACCAAGCTTTAGTGGTGTTCATAAAAATTAATACAAGAAACAGTGTAAGTGAAATAAACTGGACCAACAATACCTGTAAAAGTCTATTTGCAGATGAGTTAAGGAGACTCCTATAATAGACTATAAAAATAGACTTAAAATATCAAGGTTATCCGAAAGAAAACAAGTTTTCAAAAAGTACTAGATATAGGAAATCAAGAACTGAAATGAAAAACAGGTACACAGTCTAACGTAACAGAAAATCAGTATCTTGCTTTTGCTGAAATGGAGACAGTACTAGGTTCTTTTTTTTAAGTCCTGTTATAATATGACTGTTTGGTTATAATTTCCCCTAAAATTTTAAATGTGTTAGGCTAAAACTAAAAGTTATTTTATCTTGTATTTTAAGTTAGCACAGGGAAGGCAAAAGCGGTTTAATTTTTGTGTGCATAAAGATTTCATTATGTGATAAGTGTTATTATTTGCTAACTAAGCCAAAAGCGTATCAAGTTCTGAAATAGTAATCTCTGTAAAGACAATCTTAAAAATTATTTAGTAAGCTTATGAATAAACCACTATACCTTAGCAAGTGATTTTACAATAGGATTCTCCATAATCCCCTTGAGGAAAATTAGGTCTATTTCTTCTGCTCCTGTAGATGAAGGGAGCTCCGTAAGGTTATCCAACACTTGCTGCATTGCTGCTGAGATAAAAACAACAAAAAAAGAAACCAAACCCTTAAATTCGAAGCCATTATGAAATAGAATTATAAAATATTTGATAGATTTAAAATAATTCAAATAAAGACATTAACAACACTTTTGAAAAGTCATGTTTTAAAAACGTGAATTGTTAAAAATGGTATTAAGTTTCACACTGAATTCTCCTGAATTGGGAGGACATGTTTTTATACACAATTTAGGCTTTATCAGAGTACCTTAACATACTTACCACTTTACACTTGCTTTATATATATATATTTTTTAGTTTAAAACATTACTCAAGAAGAAATACAAAATTTTAATAAACCTATAAGAAAATAAAGAGATTGAATTAGTAATCAACAAACTTCCCACAAGCCCAGAACCAGATGGTTTCACTGGTAAATTCTACCAAACTTTAAAGAGAAACTAAAACCAGTACTTCACAAACTCTTCCAAAAAAAAAAAAAAAAAAAAGAGGAGGGAACACTTCCCAATTATTTTATGAGATCCTGATACTAAATCCACAAAAAAAGTATCACCAGATAATTACAGTCAATATCCTTTATAAACACAGACGCAAAAATCTTTTAATGAAATACTGACAAATTGAATCTAGTCACATATAAAAAGGATTGTACACAAGGAACAAGTACAACTTATCTCAGGAATGCAAGAATGCTTCAACAAGTGAAAATCAATCAGTATAATACACTGTATTAACAGAACATAAAATAAAACTACATGATATCTCAATGGGCACAGAAAAAGCATTTGACAAAATCCAAATCCTGTTCATGATAAAAACATTCAACAAACTTAGAAGGGAAATTTCCTGAACTAGAGGAAAGGTATCTATGAAGAATCTGTAAGTAAAGTAATATCATATTTAATAGTAAAAGACTGGATACCTTCCCATAAGATCAGGAACAAAGCAATATCTCTAATCTTGCCACTTACACTCAACATTGTAGTGGAGATTCTTGCCTAACAAGGCAGTTAGACAAGAAATAAAAGGCACTGGAAAGAAGTAAAATTATCTTGTTTTGCAGATAACATAACCTTGTATATAGAAAATCCTAAGGAATATGCCAAAAAAAATTATTAGAATAAATGAGTTCAGAAAGGTTGTAGGATACAAGGTAAAAATACAAAAATCAAAAACATTCCTAAATATTATCGATGGATAATCTGAGAATGAAATTATGAAAACACACCTTTTACAACAGCATCAAAAACAGTAAAAAAAAAATTGGGATAAATGCAACAAAGGAAGTGTAAGACCTGTACACTGAAACTATAAAGCATCACTGAAAGAATTACTGAAGACTAAAATAAATAGAAAGATATCCTACATTCATGGATTGGAAGACTTAATATTGTTAATTTAAGATGGCAACACTCCCCAAATTGATCTACAGACTTAATGCAATCGCTATCAAAATCTCTACTGGCTCTTCTCTGTTTTTTTTTTTCTTTTTCTTTTTTCAGAACCTGAGAAGTTGATTCTAAAATTCATATGAAAAATGCAGTGGAATCAAAATAGGCAAACAATCTTCAAAAGGAACAAAGTTAGAAGACTCACACTTCATTTCAAAACTGACTAATAGCTACAGTAATCAACACTGTGTGATGATAGCATAGAGAGACATAAAACGTAAGAGTCCAGGCGTACATGGTGGCTCAGCTGGTTAAGCATCTGACTCCTGGTTTCTGCTCAGGTCATGATCTCATGGTTATGTGATCAGGCTTCACACTCAGTAGGGAGTCTGCTTGAAGATTCTCTTCTCTTACCCTACCCCCCTCAAATAAATAAATCTTAAAAAAACAAAAAACACAACTTAAAGTCCAGAAATAAATCTGTATCTTTAAGGTCAAATGACTCTCAACAAGGGTGGCAAGATAATTCAACAGAGGAAATATAGTCTTTTCAATAAATGGTACTGTGACAACAGAATACACGTATGTAGGAGAGTGAAGCTAGACTCCTACTTCACTCAATATCATAGTCTTAATATTATTCAGATTAATTTTATTAGTTTTGTCTCCTCTTATTCCTCTTGGAATAAGCTAAATAAAATTGCAGGTTTTAATATTTTTTATTTTTATTAAAATAAAATATAAACTTTTTAAAAATAATTATTTATTTATTTATGATAGTCACACACACACAGAGAGAGAGAGAGAGAGGCAGAGACACAGGCAGAGGGAGAAGCAGGCTCCATGCACCGGGAGCCCGATGTGGGATTCGATCCCGGGTCTCCAGGATCGCGCCCTGGGCCAAAGGCAGGCGCTAAACCGCTGCGCCACCCAGGGATCCCAAAATATAAACTTTTAAAAATCAGATTGTACTTACTGGCTATAATGAAATACTGCAGTTCTCTGGTCCATACTGTCCTCCTTCCTCCCAACTTACACCACTCTGATTTTTTTTCTTTTTTTTTCCTCTCTTTTTTTTGTTTCTTTTTTTTTTCTTTTTTTTTCTGAATTTATTATAGTTTCATTTAATCACATCTGTATTTCTGGATAATATGCTAATATTGCTTCTTTTTCATTTACCCATTTTAGACTTTATTTTCTGTTAGAGTACTAGAGGGTTAAGCTTTTATCTTCCCCTATCCCCAGACTAGCAATTTTTAATAAAGTCAACATATGGGAATCCTACATATCATTTCTGTCAGTAATTTTTTCCAAGTGCTCAAATATTTTTCCAACACTTTATCAGATCTATTCCCTGACTTCTACTCCTTAAATCCCTCCCAAGGCGTTCTTTTGTACTTTAATCTGAACAGGCTCATCTCTAGGTCTCCTATTCACTCTGTGAACAACAATTCTCAAAGATGTAAACAGGAAAAAAAAAACAAACAAAAAAACAAACAAAAAAAAAGATGTAAACAGGAGAAAAATGTGCACTTAGAACAAGGAGAAGGAAAATCTACACTGGGCTAAAATGAAGAAAGGAGACCTAGGAAATAAAAAATACATAGTCTATTTCATAATTTTGTTTGAGGCTCAATGTGTACCTTTCAGTCCGTAGAGAACAAGATAATCAATAATCTTTAGAAGTAGTTTTATCTTATAGCTATATTTAGCTCTACTTCTCATGATGTCTTTTTTCTTTGACAGTCTATATTTATTTTTAACTTTTGTTATGATAAACTCCAAACATTTGTAAAAGGAGACAAAATAATATAATGAACTAAATAGTTATCAGCTCTAACAACTACCAACTCATGGCAAACCTTGTTTCATACTCCTATATACTTTCTATCCTATATAACTTTGAAGCAAATCACAGAAAAGACATCTCAGTACATATGTCTAAAAGATCAGGGCTCTTTTAAAATAATGTAACCAAAATACTGTTAGCACACCTAACAAACAACAATATCTTAATACCACCAAATTGTTATACTGAAAATCTTTCTAAGATGTACCTTCTGTATTGGTTCTTGAGGTACTTAAATTTTTATATCGGTGCTTAATTAAGTCAGAGGAAAAGTGGTGGAGGTGGTAAAACATACCCTTGGTTATTTTAAAGATCTTCATAGGTTGCTATTGATTCTTGATTATATGAATTTTTAAAAAGATTTTATTTATTCATGAGAGACAGAGCGAGGCAGAGACATAGGCAGAGGGAGAAGCAGGCTTCCCTGAGGTGAGCCTGATGTGGGACTGGATCCCAGGACTCCAGGAGCACTTTGATCTGAGCCAAAGGCAAACATTCAACCACTGACTGAGTCACCCAGGTGCCCCGATTATATGAAATTTAATTAAACACTGATAAATCTGCCAAATATCCCATGTTCTGGAAAAGAGATCAATATTATTAGGTTGCCAAGCATTCCCAAACCAATTGGTACATTTAATGGGATTCTGATCAAAATGCAATAGACCCATCCACATGTTTTCAGGCCAGGTCTGACTTGTCCTTTCCCCATAAGAAAATGGCCAGGGGTCTCCAGGAAACCTGAGCTGATGCGGCAAGGGAGCAAGGAAAACCAACACAGTTCTACACAGGTTGGGAAGTCACAGCATATGGCAGTAACTGGTTGTTCAGGGGCAACGTTGTGCTGGTGAATGTCTACAGGAACCTGATATTTGTTCTGCTGTTTAGTTTTAGGAAAAAGCAAATCGTGTGCTTTACAAGGAAATCTTGAAGGAGACCTCATGTCCCCAAAGACTTCAAGGAGGGGAGATTATACTGTTCAAGCTTTAGGATATCCAGCTTGAACCCAGCTCCCTGAATACGATGGATGATACAAGGTTGCTACATCTGGAAAGCCAGGGAAATCAGAATTGTTACAACTGTCCAGGATGAAAGCTTTGGCCGTTGTCCATGCCTCTGAGATCCCATTTCAAGCTAAGGATGGCATCCTCACTGTTTTATGGGGAAGAACTTCACCCCACCTGCTAGATCTTTGAATCACTAATACTTCTTTCAAGAAGTACTCAAAGCCTTCACTATATCCTATGGCTGAGATGGCCCACTATGGGACAGAGGTCTGTGGCTAGAGTACTTGTTCTATCAGGAGACCCTGACCAAGCTGGCCACCATGGCCAAGGCATAAAGTGGGAGCTCTCAGTAACAAAAGTAGTCAGCAGCTGGAGACCTAACCCAATTTCCTAAAGTCTCCCCAACAACCATCAGTTACTTCCCCTCCAGTTAGGAGAGTAAACATTTCAAGCACCTCCTTGAAGAGTTTTAAAGACACTGTAACAAATAGGAATACTCTTCAATGGAGCTGAACTGAAGGACTCTTGCTGGGCTGAGCCAGACAGATTACAGTATACTTGCTGGGCAGATCCAGACTGGTCCAGCCTAAGCCTCACTGAGTCAGAAGCTTCTAGAGCTCAATGCCTAAAGGATCACTCCCTAGTCCTTTCTTGTGGGCAGTTTCAGAACATACACTAAGACTGTGTTTTCCCTGACAGCAATTTTTTTCTGGAGCTGAATTCAGATGTTATTCTTAACATACCTGTCAAAGCTTCCTTAAGATTCCTTACTTTTTCTTCTTGGTTTTGATATTTTACCTGCCCTGTTCCATGCTATTTAATCCTAAAGGGAAAGAGTTGGAATAAGGAGACTTGGTTTCTTCCATATCTTCTCCTTTTCAGTTGGGTGAATGGGAACCATCTGAGGTTGGGGCATCTCAGAGTGGATTAGGAGGAAAGGCAGACAGGAACTGGTGGGAAAATTGGTGAGGTAGTAGGTGTACATGTTCCAGTTACACTAGGATGTAAAAATACTAACAAAACTTCTCTGGGATGCAGGGATCTGCTCTGACACTTTCATTCCATACTGTGTCATGAACAAAATGAACAGTGTTCTGACAGGGCATAATTGCTCTCTCCTTCATGTATTGGGATGCTCTGGGGCAGTATGAAGGAATGGTTCCCTGTATATCAATCCACTGGTTTGACTTTATAAATTAGTTACCTAATAACATGAACTACTTAAAAAATGCAATTGTCCTTTTTAATAAAGTAATCCCAAAAGCATATGAAAAAACAAATGAGAAAATTATAAGAGTAATGAGAATTAACCCTATAACATTTATAACATAAACTAAACCTATCAACTCTAGTGTATGTAAAAGCTTAATATATAAAATAGGAAGCTCTCTGTAGTGCCAGAGAAGCAAAACATTCCCACTTACTCAGAGGTTTCCAGCAAGAAAAGAAAATTCCAAAACTCAGAAGGTTAGTTTTCTGCAAATTCTACTCCTCCTCCATAATGATTATAGGATAGGCCCTTTATTCAGAAGCTAGGTTCAATGACATATATAAATGGTATTCTTATGTGAGAGAAAAATATACTTAATCTAGATTGTTCATTTACAGATCGAATAAGGAATCACTGAACACCTATGAAAACAAGTAACATAAATATGACTCACCAAATTCAACAAACAGAAGCATTAACTGCCAATGAAACAGAATTACTGGGTAGGGGGAAGGAAAGAAAAAGAAAAAAGATGAAATTATAGTGTGCAGGAAGATCAAACTGAAAAATTCTGCCACTAGTAAATTTCCTCAATGAGAAGAAAAATATAAAACTGCTGTGGATCACAAAAGACCAAAATCCACAAGGTGATGGGATATCCATAAAAAGAAAGAAGGAATAAAAGGGAAAGCAAAAATGAATAAAAAATAATTTGATTAATAAGCTGGGTCTTTCAAAAGACCAATAAAAATACATAAATGCTTGGCTAGTCTGATTAAGAAAAGACACAAGTAACAGAGATGCAATGAGAAAATAACTGCAGTCATAAGATTAAAAGAATGTAATAAACTACTTTTAAAATCTAGTCAAGTAGAGAGTTTCTAGGAAAATGTCAACTACTGAGGTTTAGAAGATAGAAACAGATCATAAAAGAAGAAACTGAAAACGTTTTCAAAGATCTACCTTCTTAAAAAGACAATAGGCCAGGAAAGACTTAAGAATAAATTCTACCAGGGGCTCCTGGCTAGCTCAGTCAGTAGAGCATGCAACTGTTGATCTTGGGTTATAAGTCAGAGGCCCATTTGGGTGTAGAGAATACTTAAGAATAAAATCTTTGGAGAAAAAAGAAGAAATTCCATCAAAACTTCAAGAAGAGCTACTTCGCATTAAAAAAAAACAAAAACAGAAAAGATTTAAAGTATTCCAACTTTTATGCAGATTTCAAAACTCAATAAAGGAAATTATGTTAAACTCACTTATGAGCAAATAGGCAAATATCTTAAACAATATATAAGCAAACTGAATGTAGCCAGGTTTTAAAAAACAACAGTGGCCAAAAAAAAAAAAAAAAAAGGCCAAGTAGAGTTTATCCTAGTTATGTAAAAATGATTTTACATTAAAAAATATATAATGTAATTTATTATAAGAAAAAAAATCCTATCATCTCAATGCTTTGAATATACTATATTAAATAAAATTCAAAACTGAATCCTAATGGAAAAGTCATACCATAGTAATAGAAGAAAGTCATTTTATACTAGAATCTATATGAAACACCATACTTAATAAAGAAATGGCAAAAGCTTTACCATTAAAGTCAGAGACATGACCAGAACACCCACTAAGATCGCTACTTTTCAAAACTACATTGAAGGCTTTTTTTTTATAGAGATTTATTTATTTATGGTGGGGGGAGAGGTAGAGGGAGGGAGAGAGAGAGAATCTCCATCAGACACCCCACTGAGTGCAGAGCCTGATGTAGTAGTGCTCAATCTCATGACCCTGAGATTATGACCTGAGCAGAAACCAAGTTGTATGCTTAACCGACTAAGCTACCAAGTGCCTCTATACTCAAAGTTTTGATCAAACTCTAAAAAAAGATGAATGTTAAATATATATAATTAATTAATTAATAATATATTAAGCCAAAGATATAACTAGCTACTTGGAAAAGTCTCATGGAATCAGCTGAAAAATTTAAGTTAGTTTAAAGTTAAAGTTGGCTAAGGGACTAGATATAGGAGCAATAAACAAAAAAAGAAAATTTTCTAAATAATAGCTATAATCAATTAGAAAACATCAACAAGATCTACGAGTAAGAAATAATGCTAAAATAAAAATGTTCATCCAGATAGATATAAGAAAAATGAATAAAGAATATTTAAAATAAATAAATGAAGAGACTATGTTCTGGGATAGGAAGATTCAATACTATAAAAATCTCAATTCTCTCCAAGTTATTCTTTAAAAAAAATGAGTAAATCCTAATAGAAATCCCAACAGGAGTTTTTGTAAAGCTATTCTGAAATTTATTTGAAAGAGAAAATGGGTAAAACTAGCCAATAATTTTAGAAAAAAAAAGCACAAATATAAACGAGGTACCTGTATTATCAAGGATAAAAACAGTATAAACAGTATAAATTAAAATCATGCAGTCATGGCATGGCAACAGACACATCTTGAAAGAGGTTAAAGCTAACCACGTTAATATATGTTAAAAGTGACATTTCAAATCAGTGTCAGGAGGGTTCAGTTAAATATGGTGAATGACTACCTGAGTTTATATTTTTTCCCTTCAGAGCCTCTATTAAAACAGTCGCAAAGTATTAATGAAAGTAAAGCCCCACAAAAATAAACAGGAAAAAAATGGGCAAAAAAATAGCAAAAATATTTGGAACAGTAGGAAAAGTAATTTATAGCAAAGGTAGATTCTGCCTAATTTGCGGAATCCAACAATTTCATTCCATCACTCACTGATGAGTCTCAGCTATCATTTCTATGCCAGACTACCACAACGGCCTCGTGTACATGTGTATGAGTAACCGAAATGTAGATTTTATGGCGCATAAGCCATCTTAGAACATTGCTAGATTCAATATACACCACTGTTTATAGCTTTAGTTATACCAATCTAATTCCTGTCCTAATGCAAAGCTCCCCCTCCACTTAGCACCAGATATGCGCAACCACTTTGTGTCCCTAATTCATACTCATCCTTCAGGAACAGAATTTCTAGGTCCCTGGCTGCCCTGATTAGGAAAAATTCTCCTAATATATATTTTCATGATATTCTATACATTGTGACTCTGATAGACCTATAATTATTTTGGTATTTGTTTAATGTATAATTTCTAAACTCTAAGTTTGACAAGCATAGAAATTATATTTGTCTTGTCGAAACCTGTATTCCCAGAAACCAGCCCACAATCTGGTACACATCCTAGATTCTTCATAATACAGTTTTAGTCACAAAAATGTAACATTTTTCTCATTAAAATCAAGAACAGTTTTAAATTATATATTATTTACCAACAAAACATCTGCACAATACTTGGAATTGGCAAAATGTGGTGTAGTTTATAAAGCCTTAATCTTAAAGCTATCAACTTTCAACGAATTATAAAAGTTATAAAGATATAAAGATAGAAGTGGTTTCAATGTTTAGTCTATTAAAATGGCTTTTTCTGTAATTCTCCTTATATATGTTTCTAACTTTCTATACTATAATTCAGCATATAAGGCAAATATAATAAAATAAATGGCATTTACCCACCTATATTGTTCCAAATGCTCTTTAGAATTGTTTTATGTAAGGATTTCTACCCAGTTTTAGAACTAATTAAATGAGCTATTCTTAATAAATTAGGCCTAGAGCCTATTTTAATATAAAAATCCTTGGTGACCACATTTGGTGGCATATTCATTCCCATTTGACTCAACAAACTAGATTTCTCATCGAAAATATAAGTAAGTCAAATTTTCATAACATGTTAAAATTTATTTTTGTTATTTCACTAGAACCATGCTGGATAATTTATAGAATTCTTTAAATGAAAAATTAAATCTCTTTCTATGGCTTTTAGAAAGATTTAAGCATAATTTTAGTCATTTGGACTATTTCTTAGATAATTGCAACAAAGCAGCAAAATTCTTAAATTTGGATCAAGTTTCTTTAAAATTTAAATTATGACACAACTGGGGCGCCTGAGTGGTTCAGTTGGTTAAGCACCTGCCTTTGGCTCAGATCATGATCCCAGGGTTCTGGGATAGAGCCCTACATTTGAGTTCCCTGCTCAGCAGGCAGTATGCTTCTCCCTCTAGCCTGCAGCTCCCCATGCTTGTGCGCGCTCTCTCTCTCTCTCTCTCTAATAAACTTGTTTTCCTTATATTGTCAATACCTTAGCTCTCAAGCTAATATATTGAAATTCTAATTTAGTTATAGCTATGCTAAATCAAAGAAAACTGAATGTGCTCAGCTAATTTAATCCACAGTAGCTGAGGGCTTACAGGTGAGGTATGATGTTATGTTACACAACTAAAGAGACTTGAGACATACTCGTCAAAAACTCAAACTAGTAGACCAAAATGTGTAAATGTGTATAAAACCAGATAAGAACACTACGAAGGAACTATAGTCAGGTGATAAGCTTAGTGGTTAAGAGCCTGGATTTACCACTTAACAAGTCCTAAAAAGCTGAGTAAGTGACCTAACATCCCCAAGTCAGCTTCTTTCACCTGTTAAATGGAGAATGACAATAATATCTCACAAGGTTGTTGCTGCTAAATAATACATGGAAAACTCCTACAACAATACCTCCTAGTGCATTATTAACATTGAGAGAGTACAGGAAAGCAATAAAATGTTAACTCTTTGATGGTGGTCACAGGATAAGGGGAAACCAGGTAGATACCAGTGGAAGCATTCTAGTGGAAATGACCAAAATGAGTTGATCCTACTCAAAATCTGGAATTTATGATCAATATTTAATGATTTAAAACAAAATACAAAGTACTAATTCCCAAAGTATTCATAGACAAAAATCTAAGCTTGGAGTCAACAAAGATGCAGGCACAGTGGAGGGGCAGCCATTCAGAGCAAATACAGAAACCCATATACAAGAGTATGCCTTTCTTTGCAAAGACAGTAGTAGGTAATCTGCATGGGAAGGGTTCCCAACACAGATGTTAGGAGTGTAGAGGCCAAAGTAAATCTGGTTCTTCATGTTAAAAATTAAAGGAGAAGGGATGGAGGAAAGGCTACTATACAGGAGACAGTACACTAATATACAGTGTTTCTCAAACAGGAAACTATTAGCATTTGGGGAACAAAAATTCCTTTTGGTCCAGAACTGTTCTCCAACAAATCTATAGTGCTCTAAAGTTATTATGAGAACCAAAAATTCCAACTACCACATTTTCTAACATTTCTATGGATGATAATCTTCTCCCCTTCTGTTCTTCCAACAGAAAGGCTTGCACTAATATGTTGTATCTCCAGGATAAATTCTTCTTTCTCAATTTGGCTTGCTCACCTGCTCTATGCCTACAAATCCAGAGGAGAAGTCTGTCTGAGGACAGGCTTACCTCTTAGCCCCTACTCAAGCCTTCTTATTTTATAGAGAGTAGGGGCAGAGCCAGGGGTCAGCCTATACACTAGAATGGAAATCCTCATTAGGTACATACTCTGAATTAATCAACCAACCATATATTTGATTAATCAATCAATCATATATTTATTTATAAATATAAACCAACTGCTACATATCACCAGACATCTAAAGAAAAGATAGGGGACAGTGAACAAAGCTGAACAAACTAAACTAAGGGAAATCAGATGGTGCTGAGAATAGAACTTAAAATTTTATTAGCATACTCAAGAGAGATGTGAGAGGCTACTGCATTCATAAATGAACAGGTCGCTAAGAGAGAGAAAATGGACACTTGGAGAATAAGAAAAAGTTCTGGCAATTAAAAATAATGTAAAATTTAGCAGTGCCTAGGTGGCCCAGTCAGTTAAGCGACCAGCTCAGGTCATGATCTCAGGCTTCATGATCAGCACAGGGTCTGCTTGTTCCTCTCTCCCTCTGCTCCTCCCCCTTCTCTGTCTCTCAGATAAATAAGAAATCTTTTTTAAAATATACTATCAAATTTAGAAAAATCAAACAGTAGACTAAATGGTAAGACTGATGAGGTCAAAACTGCAAATCCAGAAAATCAAGTCAAGGTGAACTCATAAATGTAGAACAAAGATGAAAACATGGAAAACACAGGAAAAAAAAAAAAAAACACAAGCAAGTCCAAAAGTATCTATCAGGAGTTTCGTAAGATCAGAGACAAGGATGAAGAGGAAATAGCTGTCAAGTAATAGAAGAAATGTCCCTGAGTTTAAATGACATACAAAACTTCAGAATGAATTGCTTTCCAAGTATAGAGCATACTGAATGAGAAAGACCCAAATCTGGACACATCTAAGTGAAATTCGAAAATGTCAAGGATTAAAAGGGGGGGTAAGTGGACATTTCCAGAAAGAAATGTTATTGTTACGAACAATAATCAAGATTCCACGACATTTATTACTAGTAATATTGAATACCAAAGGATAATGGAGTAAAAATGGAGTAAAAATGTCAAAAGTTTTGATGAAAAAAAGTTTTAAAAAAATTATGGTATTTTTTAAAAGCACATTCACATTCACACATATATACATACAAAAATGTGTGTATATACATACATGGTAAAGGAAAGTTTAGGGACCCCTGGGTGGCGCAGCGGTTTAGCGCCTGCCTTTGGCCCAGGGCGCGATCCTGGAGACCCGGGATCGAATCCCACGTTGGGCTCCCTGTGTATGGAGCCTGTTTCTCCCGCTGCCTGTGTCTCTGCCTCTCTCTCTCTCTCTGTGTGACTATCATAAATAAAATAAAAATAAAAAAGAAAGTTTAACTATATTTCCAGTTTTTAATTTGTTTTAACTAAACTCTATCTTCAATGTGGGACTTGAACTCATGATCCCAAGATCAAGAGTAGCATGCTCTACTAAATGAGCCAGCTAGGCACACAAAAGAAAGTTTAACTACATTGAAATATTTAATAAACACAAAAAATAATCTCCTCCTGCAAAGATTTCCTTTCTAGCCTTCCAGACAAAATATGTGCTGTATTTAAATATATCATTTTCTATCTATAAGAATGTGATTGTTTTATTAATATCTTAGTGATTTTTCCATATGGAGTTCACTCTTTTCAATATATCTAGTAATTCCCTATATGGATGCATCAAAATTTATTTAGTCTGTCCTCTTCTGAAAGATACGCAGGTATTTCCATTTTTTGCAGTTATAATTAGTGTTCAAATCAGTATCTACATATCTATATTTACACACAACGTAGGTACCGTAAATGAGTAAATACTAAAAGTAGAATTGCTACATCAGAAAATACATGAAACTGTTCTTTAAACAGGTTCTATCAATTACATTTCCATCAAGAGGTCTTCATTTCATTATTTGTTATAATGAATTGCCTCATAAAGATATCAATGTAAATGCTGAGAACACATGCAGCAAAAGGAGTGGCCATAAACAAAATTAAATTCTGAATTTTGCTCTCACTTTTTTCCAACATGCCATCACAAAAAAATCTAACTACACATTTACTTCCTTATCTGTAAAATATAAATAGCATTGATCCAACTCATAAAGTTATACAACAAAATTAAATGACCCACCTGCTAAAAACATGTAAATGCTAAATATTCTGTTTTAGCTAATATTCCGCAACTCAATCTCATCTCTCATTGTGACTGTTGCTTATTCAAAGTATCAATGAAAAACAAATCTCAATAACAGCAATATAATTTTTCCTACCTTAAAGAGTTTTTAAAAAAATTAAAATAGTTGAGGGCTTTTTCCTAATTTTATCATTTTAACCAACCACTTTGTGTCTTGTTATCTTCTGATAAGTTTTAATTCAGAAAGGAAAATGAACTATCATTTGTAATGGACTTGTCAATATTCCTATTATAAATCGTGTCTTACAAAAAGAAAAGTGTCTTACAAAAGCGGCTAGGATAACTTTCTGGCTTAGAAACAATTTCTTAGAAACTTACTGGGAAACAATTTTTTTTCTCCAAGTTCCTATCTAAATTCCAGCTAGTTAATATGCAGTGTAACATTGGTTTCTGGTGTAGAACTTAGTGATTCATCACTTCTATACAACACCCAGTGCTCATCACAAGTGCCCTCGTTAATTCCTATCACCTATTTCAACCCATTCCCTGCTTCCCACTAATAACCAGAGTTTGTTCTCTAGGTAAGAGTCTGTTTCTTGGTTTGCCTTCCCTCCCCACCATGTTCGTTTGTTTCTTCAATTCCACAGAAGTGAGATCATATGGTATTTGTTTTTTGCTCACTGACTTACCTTGCTTAGTGTAATACTCTAGCTCCATCCAACCTTGTTGCTAGACACAATTTCCTCTTATGAGCAATGCGTTAAGAAAGAAGTCCTCTCCAAAAACAAAAACCAGAAAAAGGTAGAATCTGGGCACTATTTTTACTAATAAAGAATTCTGGACTGATATCTCCCTTCCCCACCACAATGCTTAAAACTGTTTTTACTTCCTTCTAGCCTTTATGGTCTCTGATGAGAAATTCAAATTCATTTAAATAGTTCCTCTCCTCCATTACTCTATTAGGGGTTTTTGCTTTCAGTTTTGTTTTTTTTTTTTGTCTTGTTTTCAGTAGTTTAATTATAATGTGACTAGAAATGGATTTCATTTGGTTTATCCTGTTTGAGGTTTGCTGAATCTCCTGACTCTACAGGTTTATGCCTTTTACCAAATTTGGGAAGTTTTCAGAGACAACTCAAATATTTTTTTCTGCATTGTATGCTTTTTTCTTTTTTTGCTGAGTGTCTGATGAATCAAAATGCCAGACCTTCTGGTATTATCCTATAGGTCCCTGAAGCTCTGCAAATTATTTTATTCAATGTTTTTTTTTTTCTCTCTGTTGTTCAGTTTGAATAAATTTCTGTTGATCTCTAAGTTCATGGATTCTTTGTCACCTCCATTCTGCTACTGTACTTGTCCAATGAGGTTTTTGTTACTGTATTTTTCAGTTCAAATTTTCAATTTGGTTTTTCTTTTCGTATATCTTTACTGAGACATTCTTTATTTCATTCATTTCAAAAGCTCACCCTTACCTGTTGTGGTGCATTTATAATAGCTTTTTAAAATCTTTCTCAGATTATTCCCACATCTGTGTCATCTGTTTTGTCTCTTGACCATCATTGTCTATGTGGAGTTGACATTTTCCTGGTTCTCCAGGTGATAAGTAATCTTGGAATGTATGCTTTACATTTTTAATATTGTATTTTGAGACTGTCTTGTTGAAATCTATGGAGAGTGCTAATATTTTTGTGGTAGGAAGCAATTAACTCAGTTGAGTGTAGGCCTCAAATTCTGACTTTCTGAGGTACTGCTGCCATTTTAGTTTAGTCTTCCATGATTATTTGCACCCTTGGTTTGTGAATTTAAGTTTTCATTTCTCTCCAGTATATTCCTAGTAGTGAGACTGCTGGTTGACATAAGTATACACTTAACTTCATCAGAAACTACTACATGCTTGAAAACTTTCACAATGTTATTTGGATCTGTCCCAGATATGCACCACCTACTAGCCAGTCTGGGATTTAGGTAGTGGTCTATCAGCATTTCAGTACTCAACATCTGTATGGCATACTCTTTAGGGTCAGATCCACAAACACACAGCTTAAGGGCAAGTCCAGGAGTGCACAAACAACTTTAAGGAATCTCTTTCCAGACCTACTCCCTTTCTATAAATTTGTCGGGTACTTCTAATTCTCTAGGATGCTCTTTACAATGCTCTGGCCAGAAATCATTGGCTCTGTTTAACCCGCTCTGCCATAGATTTCCTACAACCAAAATCCTTCAATGGAAGAGGAATGTACCCTCCGTTGGAGTGAGTGTCCTCCTGGCTGTTACAGTTGCTTCAACACTGTTGCCAAAGGATTTCCTGGGAGTTGGGATGCAAGAGAACTCAGAATAAGAAAAAGAAGAGAGAGATTTCTGCACTTTAATGAGTATCCTGTTCTTTAAACCAGAAGTAGGTTTCTGAAGTTCTCTCTGTTCATTCTGATGCCAACCTTTGGGTTTGGGGATAGTTGGTAGGAGATACCAAGGGGGAAAAAAGTAAACTCACCATTGATTCAGCAGTATTTAAGTTTCTGGTTGTCTTCTCTAACCTGCCTGCTACTATTGACTTTTTAGTCCACAAATAGCTACTCCTTTATTCACGCCAATTTTAACAGCTGCATTCACTATGAGAGATGGTGTAGTACATTTACTCCTCCTTACTGGAACCCTTAGTAAGTTATATTTTCCACCAAATTTGGGTTGGTTTGGTGCCATTACTTCTTCAAATATTTTTTCTGTCCCCTTTTCTCCTTCCTGTGTGGAACTTGTATTACATGTATGTTGAAATGCTGGACATTGTCCCTAAGGTCTCTGAGGTTCTATTTACTTAACACCTTCTTTCTCTCTCTTCTTTGGATTGAATATTTTAAAATTTATTTTCATATTTTCTCTGCCACCTCAAATCTGCTGTTGAGCTTGTTCAATAAATTTTTTAATTCTAACTACTGTACTTTTCAAATATAAATATCTATTTTGTTCTTTAATTTGTTTCTCTGTTGGGATTCTTTATTTGTTGAGTATTATTAACATACTGCCCTTTAATTTTCTGTTTAAAACAACCAATTTGAAGTTTTTGTTAAATCCAACATCAAGTTCAGAGTCCATTTCCATTGACTATTTTTCCTGATTATGGGTCATCATTTCCTGGCTTTTCTTTTTCTTATTCCCTTTCCTTCTTTTTCCAAGTCCAGTAGTTTCTGCTTGAAAACTGAATCTTTAATATAGTAACATTTTATTTTTCAGCATCGTTGGGTCTTTTTTAGTAATTCATCTGGATTTAGGGATCCCTGGGTGGTGCAGCGGTTTGGCGCCTGCCTTTGGCCCAGGGCGCGATCTTGGAGACCCGGGATCAAATCCCACGTCGGGCTCCCGGTGCACGGAGCCTGCTTTTCCCTCTGCCTGCGTCTCTGCCTCTCTCTCTCTCTCTCTGACTATCATAAATAAATTTTTAAAAAATTTAAAAAAATTCATCTGGATTTAAACTACAGAATCTACCCCCCCTCCCCCATGGTTTGCAGTTGGGACATACATGTTCAGTTTTTTAATTCTTATTTTTATATTTTAGACTGGTTTTCTAGGGGTTGTGTCTATGTCTGTATAGCTTAATCGTTAGCCAATGACTTGGGCATAGGTTATGCTCAAACATCTCAAGCCTGTAAGATTTCCACCATTTGCCATTTGATTTGTGTATAGAATGGGGAATGGATTCAAACTTACAGCGAGTTCCCTCATCTCCCTTGCTTTGAACTTTTTGCCAGGCTCCCTTAGGTCTCCTCTCCACATAGGTAGTTTCCCAGACAACCAGAGCTGTGTGGAGAGCTTATCTCAGTACTTCTCTGGCTCTCTTGTTTCTAGGATTTCTCTTTGAAATTTCTACTGGTCCAATGCTCACCCCAAACCAGGTCTACAACCTTGAGCTAGAAAGGCAGCAGGTCTTCTCTACTTCTAACCAAATCTACCACTTTTTACCAGCAAAGTCATAGGTTTTTGTGCCCATTCTCACTCTCCCATTCTCTGAATCACAACACTTCTCTATTCTTTCAGCAAAGCTACTAGTTTTCTTTCCGTCCCAACCTGGGAAAGCTTTAGTTCTCACCAATTGAGGGGACAGGGGAGTACTGGGAAGAGCCCAGGCATGAAGGCCACCAACTTACACTGTTCTCACCTAAGAGCTGTGCAAGATCAATTCTTTAACTGCCTTTGGTCAATTTCCAGTACCCCTAAATGGCTGTTTTTCATGATTGTGTCCAGTTTTATATTTACTTTTTGCAAAGGAGAACTGCCCGTCTCTTCCTGCCACTACTACCAGAATTCAAATAATGTTTTTTATAAAAGATTTTCAAGGTTTTAAGTATACGAAACCTTCATCATCACAAATTATCAATTGAAAAGATCATCGTAATTGGTAATACTGCCTCTAAAGAGGCAATTTTTTAAGATGCTCATTGTGAAGAAAGGAAGAAAAAAGAAACAAACTTTAATGTTCCTTAGAAGGGGAGTCACTAAATATTCATCCTATGAATGAT
Organism: Vulpes lagopus; assembly: GCF_018345385.1. Classification (NCBI taxonomy): domain Eukaryota; kingdom Metazoa; phylum Chordata; class Mammalia; order Carnivora; family Canidae; genus Vulpes; species Vulpes lagopus. Next base: position 37,911,763 of record NC_054836.1, on the reverse strand, counting down.
CTGCAACAGTAAAAGAACATGGTTTTACTTATACTAACATGAAAATGCTCTCCAAAACATAAAACAAAGTGTAACAAGTATCACCCCTAGGGAAGGAGCAGAGATTGAAAGAAGGGTTAGTTAAAAAGCTCCTCGCTCTATCTGGTAATTGTTACAAAATTAATATACTTACATATATCTGTGTAACAAAAACAATAACTTAAATGGGTTTTTTCAGCTAGAATTAACTGTATATTTGGAAAAGTCATTATCATAGGGTTCCTAGAGCTTTTAATACAGACCCATAGGGATTAAAGAAAACCACTTTACCTAATAAAATTAAGTACTATTATCTATAAGATTTTATTACGCAAAAATGCTTAGCCTCATTCCTCAAGTCATGAATCTGCCAAAAATAATCTTCTTATAGAGAAAACTTCATCCCTTAAATATCCTATGCCTTATGAATTAGTTTGTACTTTTTATCATGGATTTTTTTCCTAGTAAGCCATTGCAGTCTATGTCACACTAATGCCTTTTTATAAGTTTCACAGGCACCCTTTAAGTAACAAGGCTTCTTTAATGCCTATAATTAAGAATTACAGTAAATAAAACTCATTAACAATTACTCTTAATTCTTTAAATTTTCATCTTACAAATCACATTATTTTTTCCCCAAACATTTTTACTCTAATCACAACCTTTATAGATTTCAAAGAGGAGCCTTCAAGACAGGATGGGGTGTATATGAAAACAACTTACATTTCACTTTTAGTCACACACACATTGTAGTTCCCACATGTAGCTCCTGGGTATTTTGTTTGAGATTACTAAGAATTAAGTTATATACATACTGATTCTTGATAAATATTTATCAGGTCAGAGGACTTCTCTTATTCGCCTATAATACTCTCAAAATTGTGAAATGGTAAAACGATATTTTGTATTAATACTAAATGACTTAGGAAGAATTTCTTACTATTGTTGCTTTATGGACCCCTTTTATAAGATCTCTCTTAGACTTTTCTGCTAATATAATCAGCCACCTACACCTGCTAATTTAAACAAAAGTGATCAAGTCTTTTGATTGGGGCATTTATCCCATTTACATTCAGTGTAACTACTGAAAGATATTAATTTAGTGCCATTCTATTACCTGTCAAGTAACTGTTTCTATATATTGTCTCTGTTCCTTTCTGGACTATGTTACTTTTTGGGCTCTCCACTTAAGGGATACCTTTTATTTCTTGTAGGACTGGTCTGGTGATCACAAATTCTTTTAGTTTCTGTTTGTCTTGGAAGCTTTTTATCTCTCCTCCTATTCTGAATGACAGCCTTGCTGGATAAAGTATTCTTGGCTGCATATTTTTCTCATTTAGCACCCCGATTATATCTTGCCAGTCCTTTCTGGCCTGCCAGGTCTCTAGGCAGGTCTGCTACCAGTCTAATGTTTCTACCCTTGTAGGTTATGGACCTCTCGTCCTGAGCTGCTTTTAGGATTTTCTCTTTGTCTCTGAGATTTGCAAGTCTCACTATTATATGTCTGGGTGTTGACCTATTTTTATTGATTTGGGGGGGGGGGAGGTTCTCTGTGTCTCCTAGAGTTGGATGCCTGTTTCCTTCCCCAGATTAGGGAAGTTCTCAGCTACAATTTGTCTAATATACCTCCTTCCCCTCCCTCTTTCTTCTTTTTCTGGGATCCCAATTATTCTAATACTGTTTTCGGTTTATGGTATCACTTATCTCTAAAATTCTCCTCTCACGATCCAGTAGTTCATCTCTTTTTTTCTCAGTGTTCTCCATCATTTTGTCCTCTATGTTATTCCTTATTCGGCCTCATCATAGCAGTTGAGCCTCCATTTTTTTTACTGCATCTCATTAACAGCCTTTTTTATTTCAACTTGATTTTAGTTTTTATTTCTCCAGGAAAGGATTCTCTAGTGTCTTCCATGCTTTTCTTAAGCCCAGCTAATATTTTTATAAGCATTATTCTGAACTCTAGTTCCGACATCTCACTTATATCCATACTGGTTAGGTCCCTGGCACTCTTGTTCTCATTTCTCAGGAGACTTTTTGCATCTTGTCATTTTGACCCGAGAAGAAAAGATGAGAGAACAAAATACTAAAATGGCAACAAGAACCCCAAAGAAATATACATTAAACAAATCAGAAAAAACTTGAAACTGAAAAATACAGAAAATATACTCAGATAGGCAAACAGAACAGAACAATACACTGGGTCCTATGTGTATTTTGGTTCATTTATTAGAAAACTAGATCCCAAAATTGTAACAAAAGAAAAACTTATATGTGCATAAAAAATTAAATACAATGAAAGGATAGAATATAACCGTAAAAATGAAATGAAAAATAAGAAAATAAAAAAGGAATATAAACAGGTGAATATTTCCAGAGTGTATTTTGGTCAGTTTGTTAGAAGAAACTACATCTCAAAGTTGTAAAGAAAGAAAAACATGCATATACAAAAACAAAATTAAACACATTGATAGGATAGAATGTAACTGTAAAGATGAAAATGTAAAAAAGATGAAAAACAAAACAAAACAAGACAAAAAAAGAATAAAGTGAATATGATCAAACAGGTGAAGAGAACAGAGCCATAGACTAAATCCTGGGTGTATTTTGGTCTGTGGGAAGAAACTGCTCCCAAAATTGTAAAGAAAGAAAAACTTCTATAAATACAAAAATGAATTAAATACAATGAAAGGACAGAATGTAACTGCTAAAAATGAAAAAGATTTTTTTTAAAAGAGTTGAAAAATAAGAAATTGAAAAAGGAAAGAGAGGCACAAAAACAGATGTATAGATCAATGGAACAGAACAGAAAACCCAGAAATGGGTACTCAACTCTATGGTCAACTAATATTTTTACAAAGCAGGAAAGAATATCCACTGGAAAAAGGACAGTTTCTTCAACAAATGGTATTGGGAAAATTGGACAGCCACGTGCAGAAGAATGAAACTGACCATTCTCTTACACCATACACAAAGATAAACTCAAAACGGTTGACATATCTAAATTTAAGGCAAGAATCCATCAAAATCCTTGAGAAGAACACAGGCAACAACCTTTTTGAACTTGGCCACAGCAACCTCTTGCAAGATACATCTATGAAGACAAGGAAAACAAAAGCAAAAATTGACTATTGGGACTTAATCAAGACAAAAAGCTTCTGCACACAAAAGAAACAGTCAACAAAACCAAAAGACAACCTACAGAATGGGAGAAGATATTTGCAAATGACATATCAGATAAAGGGCTAGGATTCAAAATCTATAAAGAATTTATCAAACTCAACAACCAAGAAACAAACAATCCAATCATGAAATGGGCAGAAGATATGAACAGACATTTCTCCAAAGACATACACATGGCCAACAAGCACATGAAAAAAATCCTCCATACCACTTGTCAGCAGGGTAATACAAATCGAAACCACAATGAGATACCACCTCGCACCAGTGAGAATGGTGAAAATTAACAAGACAGGAAAAAACAAATGTTGGAGAGGATGTGGAGAAAGGGGAAGCCTTTAGCACTGTTGGTGGGAATGCAAACTGGTACAACCACTCTGGAAAACAGTATGGAGGTTCCTCAAGAAGTTAAAAATTAGAGCTACCCTATGAGACAGCAATTGCACTATTGGATATTTACCCCAAAGATACTGATGTAGTAAAATGTCGGGACACCTACACCCCAACATTCATAGCAGCAATGTCCACAATAGCCAAACTGTGGAAGGGGCCATGATGTCCTTCGACTGATGAATGGATAAAAAAAGATGTGGTCTATATATACAATGGAATATTAGCCATCAGAAAAGACGAATACCCACCATTTGCTTTGACGTGGATGGAACTGGAGGATATTATGCTGAGTGAAATAAGTCAATCGGAGAAGGACAATCAGCACATGGTTTCACTCATTCATGGAATATAAGAAATAATGGAAGGGATTATAAGGGAAAGGAGGGGAACTGAGGGGGAAAAATTAGAGAGGGAGACAAACCATGAGAAACTCCTAACTCTGGGAAACAAAAGGTTGTGGAAGGGGAGGTGGTTGGGGATACAGGGTGACTGGGTGACAGGCACTGAGAAGGGCACTTTGATGGGATGAGCACTGGGTGTTATACTATATGTTGGCAAATCCTGCAGACTCCTATAGCGTGCTCCTATGCCACTCCTCCCAGGGGATGAAAGGAGGGTCTTTCCAGTTCTAAAATTTGTTGGGCCACCGACTATGCCTTGGTTTGTGGTTTATGGTAACCCCAAACTGAGAGCACACTCTTGGGCTTTGCAGTCAGTATCCCTGTTCCAATGCCCAGGAACTCTGGGTACTCAGGCATCCTGGATCTTCCTATGACCCCAAGGATCCTGAGATCACACTGTCTTACCCAGGATTCCGCCTCCACTTCACTGCCTGAGCACCTTTCAGGCAGGGACCCTCACCACAGCAGACTTCTAAAAGTTCTGATTTTGTGCTCCACTGCTATATCACTTTCCAGTAGCTGGCTTTTTTTTGGGGGGGGGGGGGGGGAGGGGGGTTCCTCCCCCAACAGTTTATCTTCCCATATATCGCCTCAGATTTACTTCTCTTCGCCTCCTACCTTGCAGAAAGTGGTCGCTTTACTCTATTTGTAGAGTTGCAGCTATTGTTTTCTTAAATCTCCAGTTGAGTTCATAGCTGTTCAGAATGGTCTAACTGCTATCTATCTGAGTTCCTGGGACCAGATGCAACTAAGGTCTCCTACTCCTTGGCCATCTTGGACTCTATCCTTGGTAGTAGAAGTCTTAAAAACAGGTATTCTTTACAACTCCACCACCATTGAATCTTGCTTGAATACCACTGTAGTTATACACACTGTCTTATTTTCACTTTATTTTTAGGTCAGTTGTCCATTGTCTCCCACCTACATTAGTCAATTCAATATTCATCTTTACATTTTTCCCTTAGTGAATACCAAATATTGTTCTAAGTCATTACTTGAATTCAACTAGTAACAACCTTATGTGTGGATTATTATCCTTTCTCACATCGTCTATCCCATCTTAGTCTTAAAATATGCTGTAAGCTGGATAGGATAGGTATTATTTCCATTCTATAGATGAAAAAAAGAAGCCCCAAAACTTTGAGACATGCTAGAAGGGGGTCAATAGGATGGAAAAAAAAAAAAAGAGAATTCAACTCAATTGTCTGGCCCCAAACCATGCTCAACTCCTTTTGCTATAATCACAGATTATAAGCAGCATTTCTCATGCATAATCTAACAAAGCAATCTCAATATATTCCCTAAACAAAAAGGAAAATGTCCAAGACACTGAACGGATAGCAAATTAGGACATTCTGCAAGGAACTGACCATGAGCTAGGGATATGCTAAGTTCCTTCATTTGCGTATGAAGAAAAATCATGAAACAATCTAGTTTTGAGAGAGCACTGGGCATGAGAAAATACAGTTTCTAGTTTTAGTCTTACCACAGTACAGTGGGACTTTATTATGACTTTAGCCCTGTAAAAAGTAGACACACAAATTTCCACAGGTCAACACAAGCCATCTCTCATCATTCCTACATTTGGACCTACTAATGGAATCAGAAATACCCTCAAGAAACTAGGAAGCAGTTGCAAAGTTTGGTATAATAGAAGAAAATGAGTTGCTAGTAATAACGTGCTCAGGGGCAGTCAGTGATTGAAATAAATGCTTGCAAGAATAGTAAATGACTGAAATAAAAGTAAGATTAATAATCAGAAATGGCCATTAAAAACTATTTGAAGTCAGAAGGGTCCAGTGATGCTAGATGTTACGATTAACACTGGGTTAAGATACTTCTCACCACTCTATTATCTATCTTCCTGGACTATGACAAATAGCTACCAAATCAAATCTATTTAATGAAAGAAAAGGAAGTATTAAATATAAAACCTTTCCTTTTTAAAAAGAAAACTACCTTTTTCCCCCTTATTTTTTGCTTACAGTAGTAATCTTGTAGGGTTAAAGGCAATTAACCAAGAGTACAAGAAATGCTGAAGGAAGAGTGATAATACAGATTTTAATTATATTACTATACATTACATAATTCCAAAGAAAGACTATTATAATATTTAATAAATGTAGCAAAAATCCAAAGGGAAAGCATGTAGTCATCATTTCTTTTCCCACTTCCCCAAATGTTTTTAAGTATTGGTAAAATAAAGGGAAAGGGAGGTTTGTCAGCATTCACTAGGTGTATCATGTGTGCTTTCTATTTCTTTTTATTATAATCTCTCATAGAACAAGAGCACTCTCTTCTACATAGCCCAATACATTGCCTTGTATTCAACAGGTACTCAACAAACACTCAGCTAATGCTCTGAATTATTTTTCCTTCTGTTATCCAGCTTTCAGCCAAATTGGACATAAAATTTTGTATAATCAACTGATAAATACAAAGTGAAATATAAAGTCACTTTGGAATTGCCTTGAGTTTCTAATAGCACCTATGTGTCAGAAGCCAACTTATTTCTCCTGTTAATACTCAAAAGATCTGGGCAGCCCAGGTGGCTCAGTGGTTTAGCTCCACCTTCAGCCAAGGGCCTGATCCTGGAGACCCGGGATCCAGTCCCACATCAGGCTCCCTGAATGGAGCCTGCTTCTCCCTCTGTCTGTGTCCCTGCCCTGCCCCCCTCTCAGTCTCTCATGAATAAATAAATAAAATCCTAAAAAAAAAAAAAAAATACTCAAAAGATCCAAAGAAAATTCCAAATTGAAGCAAAGCATGGATGGCTGTAATGACTCAGAAAAAAATCTTTTGGGAGGGAAAGCTGAAGGGTGCCCTTTATCACAGATCCTTGTACCTATAAAGCATAATTAAAAAATAAAATTAAGAATGGTTTTCTAGGGGCAGCTGAGTGGCTCAGTCAGTTAAGTGCCTGACTCTTGATTTCAGCTCAGGTCTTGATATCAGAGTCCTGAGTTTAAGCATCACTTTGGGCCCCAACTGGGCATGGAGACTACTTAAAAAAAAAAAAAAAAAAGTTTTCTAGCAGAAGCTTATCTCTTATCTCTGACAGGGACCAAATTTTTGGTGTGCTTGGATTTGACAAAATAAAGTGTCAACTTTGAAAGAAAATTAAATAGAAATACAAAAATAAAATGAAATGAAAAAATATTTTTATTCGAGAGGACAATATCAATATTTCTAGATAAAAATAAATTGCGGGCAATCAGGGTGGCTCAGCGGCTTAGCGCCGCCTTCAGCCCAGGGCCTGATCCTGGAGACCTGGGATCGGGTCCCACATCAGGCTCCCTGCATGGAGCCTGCTTCTCTCCTCTGCCTGTGTCTCTGCCTATCTTTCTCTGTGTGTGTCTCTCATGAATAAATAAATAAAATCTTTAAATAAAATAAAAAATACAAAATAAATTGAACTCAATTAATTTTGTTCTCTCCTAAAACCCCTCTAAAGTATAATAAAGATGTGTGTCTGTAATTTCATTTTAGTTTTAAAAGCATAAATTCACAAAGATAGGAAAAATGAGAGAAAAGTGTACTTTGAAAGCTGTAAAACATGTGGGCAAAGGAGTAACTGAATTGAGCAAAACCAAAGAGACCAAACTCAAGAAGCTATGGAGAAAGTAAAAAATCATCCCATTTACACAACAAAATCTTCCAAAGGCTCAGAGTTCAGCAGCACAAAGAACTTGAGATGAGCGAGGAGAGCTATAGAAAGGAGACTTGGATAGCAGTTGTTCAGTGTTCATTAGCTCATTTAGTAATAAACTGTAGCTATCTAAAAACCATTCCTGGTTTTTATTTTCTTGGAGCTGTATTTATTTTCATATATACTACTTACATTTCACCCTCCTTATAGAGTAATTGCCTGCCCCTTACCCTGCACCATACAGGACCAAAAACTAGAGGTTTATTTTCTGGAAAGACTAAGGTAAGAAGTGTCTGGTCAAAGGGCAATGAAATCATATGGAAAATGGAATTACTGAAAGATGAGACAACTCCGCCAGTTGCTTCTCCCTTCTGACTACCAGAAGACTTTAGCTGGTCTTAATCTTCCAGGAAGATGTCAAAAGTCTTCTCTAGAGAATATGACCAGCCTAACAGGAAAGACACAGATATCAAGTTCAGGTTTACCCCTAAACAATCCAGTCATAGAATGGCTACAGAGCTCCACATGCAAAAAAGAGCTTCACATTTTTAGTTTTCCACTCTTAACAATGAGCTAATAACCTTAGGATATTATATGCTGAGAATGTCTATAACATGAAAGATAGAGACCAGAATAAAACAATCAAACAGGTAAAATCTACTTGGAACAATGAAAGTATTCAGGAAAGAAAACAAGCATCATTAACATTCTCAGAGAAATAAGAGAATAGTGTATTCATGAAATTAGAATTCATATTGCTCCAGGAGAGGAACATCAAGAGGAAATAAAAGAGCTCTTAGAAAATAAAAATCAAAAGTAGAAATAAAAAAATTCAGTGTAGGAAACATGGACAATAAATTTGGGGAAATACCAAAAAAAGTAGAAAAGCACAGAGGTAGGAAAAATAGAAAAGAATTACAAGACCTGATAGAAGACATCTAAGTAAGAGAAGTTCTATAAGGAAGGAAAGTGTTAGTACTTATTGCTTTTGATTCTGGAAAATATTAACTTGCAAGACTAAATGGTGAATAGAGCACCCAGTGAAATTGGTGAAAAGAAACTCATAGCATGACACATCACTGTGAGATTTCACAACACTAGGGACAAAAGAAAAAAAAAAACGCATGTCAAGAACCAGGAATCAAAGTGCTTTCGAACTTTTCAATAATGACATCTAAAGACAGGAGATGAAATGACGCATTTAAAAACATTTCCATCCTAAAATTCTTTACCCTGCCAAAGTATTAATCAAGTGTGAGTATAGTTAAAACTTATTTTCAGACTCTCTTATAAGGTTTCATAAAATTAATCTAACACAAACACTTTTTCTCAGATTAAAAAAAAAAAGTGCTGCCCTCTAAACATGAAACAAGGACAAAAGAGAAAAAGGAAAGACATGAAGTACAGGAACTAGACCTAAACCAGGAGAAAGGCAAAGATGATTCTCAGAAAGATAGCAACAAGTGTGTATCAGGTATGGAGAATAAGGAATCCATATTCAACGGGTCAGAAGCCTCCAGGACTGACATCTTCAAGAAAATGAAATTGATAAAACTTGAATTAACATACTGAAAGGTGATTTAGAAAACTAGCAGAGATTTGGGGACTGATTTATTGATAAGTAGTGTATATAGAAAACTTAGCAATTATAACTCCAAGAAAATAAAAATACAAGAATGGAGAAAGGTTGTTATAGTTTAATAATTTCTAATCGAAATTACCAATATAATTACGTTGGGAGAATTGAGGGATCAGAAGCATGTATGATATATATATATGATATATATACAGAGAAAGCGAGAGTAGAGTTGGAAAAAGAGCTAAATCCTCCTCTTCCATAATGTTTAACTGACAGATCAAAAATCAGCAACACAAGCACGACATTTACCGGTACAACTAAAAGGTTCAAAGTAGTAGCCTCTGGGGAGCAAGAAATAGAAATAAAGAGAATTAGGGAGCACTGATGGTCTTTTACTTATATGTGTACTAACAACTTCAATTTTTAAAAAGTATAAAAAATACATCTCTCATGTAGAAAGAGTAATGCCAGTTTTTTTTCTTTTTTAAGATTTTATTTATTCATGAGAGACAGAGAGAGAGAGAGAGAGAGAGAGAGAGAGAGAGACAGAGAGAGAGAGGCAGAGACACAGGCAGAGGGAGAAGCAGGCTCCATGCAGGAAGCCTGATGTGGGACTCAATCCCAGGACTCTGGAATCATACCCTAACCAAAGGCAGACACTCAACCACTGAGCCAGTCAGGTGAAGAGTAATGCCAGTTTGAATGAAGAAAAATCAGAGAGTTATAACCATTCTTTTAGAGTTAAAAACAAACAGGACTTTTCTTTGAGGGTGAAAGCCTGAGGAAGACCAAGTTGTTCTTGGACGATGTGCTTCATTAAATTCTTCTTTGTATACATTATGACATGAAATGTATTTTTAGGGAAACATTCCACTAATATATTAACAATAAAATACATAAAACCAATATTTAAAAGCCTAAAAGAATATTTTCAATTTTCAAATTATATGTATATTCTCTACATTCATAGCATAAGGATTTAATTTAAACAAAAGGAAACTTTAGTCAATCTTCTTTAACTCATCATAAAACTGCTTCTACTTACTGCCAGGTTTATTGAGCGTCAAACAAATCATTTTCCTTAACTCATACCCACCAATTCCATTTTAACAAAAAACTGGGGCTTAAAAATTATTGACCTGTACTCAAATGCAATCTAGATTATAATATTATGCTAAAGCAAAATGACACATCTCTCTATGCTAAGATATTTCACAAGCTACTAGAATTAGCTATCAATTTGGAACATTTTATTGTCTTACCACTCAGGCTGTTGTCCCTTTCTACTTACACCAGCCTTTAAAGCACTGGGCAAAACATTACATAAAAATATGCACAAGGCATTGCATTAAAAATAAGCACAAAAATCTATTTTGGGTGGTGAAAAAGAAGTGGGAAATATTCTCAAAGGTATAATGTCATTCAGTCATGCCCTCTGGGCAGGAATGCTCATGTGAGAAGATAGGGAGACAGAGGTTCCCCACACAAGGAGTCCTTGCCATAGGAATGTCAAAATAGTCCAAATATTAGAAGACTTTGATTTTACATGTCCAAATGAAAATCCTGCATAGAAAAGCCTTGCTAATTATTTAACAAAGTTTCAGAGATTTAGAATGTCCACAGAGGTCCTACCTTGGTGAGAGCAGCAAATTATATCCTATCCAAAATGAAGAGATTATTTTGGGTTTTAGCCTCACATTTCTTATGTGGAAGACTTTCTGGTTATAAGAAACATAAAGAATATGCAATATATTCAAAGTGGTGAAAAACTACTCCAAACAGATGAAATGACAATTGAACACTGGTTGGTACTACTTAAATCTTTATCTCATTGTAAATTTCCCTATGGCAAGACTAAACACTGTACACAACTAGATATCCTTAACAGCTTTCATTTCCAGAAGTTAAGGATTGAGCTGGATATCATGTTTTGAGAATATTGGTAACAAAATGAACTAAAAATACGGTAATTTGGTTTTTCACAAATTTTTAAAAGGTTACATAAAAATATTGTTTCAAAGATTGCAGGATGTTTTAACAAGTCCTTTTCTATAATGATAGTTTTCTGGTGTAACAGAACTTGTTCACATGCTTTGGTTTGATAAAATGGCATTAATGATGTACTTTACACTTAGGCTTAATGAAAAGAGTCACCCAGTGTCCTGGATAAAGCTTGTCAGCACTCATTTAAGCATAGGTAGCCCTAGACAAAATTGTCAGGGAACCAAGTTTGCCTTCCTTTCTGCTCACCTCTGATGTCCATAGCTCTTTCCTTCATTTCAGTGCCCTCCTATCTATTCTTTTCCCGAGGTTTTCAACATGTTCAAACTTCCCTGGTTCTCCAAAAATCAGCAAGGTCCCAAATATTGCTGCACAATTCCATTACTTTGCCCCCTCATGAGTTCTCCCACATTCCCATTTCAAACATTCACTACACTATATTACCAACAGAGAATTTTGTTAGAAGAGAAAGGAAAAAAGAAGGTATCATTTATGATTTAATGAAATTCCCCTCCACTTCTAAAATCAAATGTCAGTGCAGTTCCTTACTTTCTTTTTTCCAACCTCAGAAGAAAATAGGTCCCTGCTCCCCTACAAGGCTACAATGAATCAAGTCCTTCCTGCCTACTGTGGGACCATGAAACACAAATCATCTTACTCTCCTAAGTATTTTTTCCTCATTTGATACTTCTACATTTTATAAATGTGCTAACATCTTCCTCATCCTTCAGTAATTTTTTTAAATCACTATCTGAAACCCCACTTCCCTTCTCCCTAAATCACAGCCTTCTGTCCTTTTCCCTCCACACCAAAGCTTCTCTCAAGAGTAGTTCACTTCATCCTTTCCAACTCAGCTTCCCAACTCAGCTCAACTTTCTGGCTTCCCCTGCCATTGCTCAAACTTTGTAAATAAATTTAGGAATGACATGAATGATAAATTTGTTACATTATCTGTTCTTAACCTGCCTGAGGAGAGACCATCACTGCTACTGACATGCTTCAGGTTTTCATTCTTTTCTTGAGTGATCTCATTCACTTCTAGAGCTTTAACTAGTTTCTTTTTTTTTCCTTCTTTAAATAGTTTCTATATGAATATTATTTTGAAATTTTAGTGACTGCACTCACCTTTCTCTGACTGCCTTCTTAACATACTTCCCCAGGGAAGTCCTAAAGATGATGCTTTTAATTTACCATTTTTAAAACTACTCACTCACCTGGGCCTACTCCTCCTACTATAAAGTCTACCTATTATGACATCACCTTCCACCCATTCTCCAAAGCTTAAGATCTCAGAATCATCTGATTTTCTTTATTCTCCCTAACTTGCAAACATTTAAATTTTTTTTCAAATACTTTCACTCTGCTTCATTAAAGTCTCAATTTCATCCTCTTCAAAATTTCCACTCTCAGACCTTTGATTTACAGTTTTTATCTTCTTTTGTATAGACTATTTTAAAATTCTCTTAACTAGACTACCAATCCCTAATCTTTCCCCCACCCTAGTCCCTGCTCTATCCCATGACTGGAAGTATCCTCATGAAGGCACCAAATTCATCCACAGAAAAGCTAGATCTACAGAGATCCTTTTTTAAACAGCTCAAGTAATAGTAGTATCCTTAATTTACTCTCACAGTGTAGTAGCCCTGCTTTGAATATTTTTATTGACCTCACCACTAATTAACAAAGCAGGTCAAAGCTTTGCTACTTTAAGAAAATATGTAGTGTTATAACTAAATCAGTCAAATTGTCTGGAAGTGTTTTTACATAACTAATAAACACAAATAGCCTGAAATATTACTACAGGATCACTGCCAGATCTTATTAAATATGAAAATTTGAATCTTATTTAGTAACTCAAAACTAGGTTATTTTAAAGTAATAAATTTCATTTCTTTTCAAGATAACATTTTATATATGTACTTACAAAAATACCCAGAATTCATAACAGATCCAGTGATGCAGTGGTTTTTAAATTCAGCCATGACGGAGGTGATTGAAAAAAAAATAATCTTAAGTAGCTGACTCAAAACCTGACCTTCTCACAGCTGCACTTGGCATCATTTTTATTAAGCCACCATCACCTCTTGCTTATTTACTTCAGCAGGCACTCAACTATCACTTATTTCCACTCTAGTTCTCGACAATATTCTCCAGAATGGTTAGAGATATCATTTTAAAAAATAAAAAATACTTTGTTACTCTTCTGCTAAACTGTCCAGTGGCTTCCTGTTGCACTTAGAAAATGTCCCAAACCTGACCATAGCCTATACCAGCCTTCATGACTTGGCACTGTGTGCCCTGCTGAGTTCACCCTCAACAATTTCTCCCCCATCTGCTCATCTCCAGTTGCACGGCCTGCCTTCCCCACTTCAAACGTGCTGAATTAATTTCCCATTTCTCATCTTTACCATCGTCTGTTCTCTCTGCTTGAAATGATCTTCCCAGATATCCAACATATATCCTTTTTCTCTCATTTGTCTTAATATGTTACCTCCCCAGAAGCTAACCCTAAACATTCAATCCAACTGCTGCACAATTCCATTACTTTGGAATATGTAGTGTGCCTCTCCCACACATACTCTTAGCCACTTTCCATCCTACTAGGTTTGTTTTCACCAGAGTGCTTATTTGAAGTAACTCTGATTGTTACCTGTCTTCCCTTCACTTAAAAAAAAAAAATTCACTCATTGTTTTATCTCCTCTGGTGCTAGGACAGTAACTTGACACATTGTATGCACTAAAATATGTAGTAATCAATTCATAAATACATTCTAATATCTTTCAAACCTCTATCTCTTGAGTTTCACTTATTTCCTTTCCTACATCTCTGTAAAGATGGTCTATGGGCACTACAAACTCACTGTATTCAAATACTGCATTACTTCCTAAATCTGGTGTGTTTCCTATATTCCCTACCTCAGTTAAAGGCACCTCTTACCTTAACTTCTACAACATTCTATTTATTTTCCTTCATCTATCCCCAATATCGCTATTAGAGTGAGCTTTCCAAAATACAAATATAACTATGCTTATCCCTAGGTTAATACCACTCAGTGGTTTCCTATCATCTATAAAATCCAAATTCCTTAATATGATACAAGGGACTCACATCTCCTTCAACTATTCAAACGTGCTCTCCTGCTCCTCCTCAGAGGGGCCCTTTCAATTCTGGCCACACTGGGCCATTTGCTATTCTTTAAATCTATTGCTTCATACTGCTATCACTTCATCTTAATGGCTTCAAATGAAGCCTTTCCTGACCCATGCTAGCAGATTTAGAATTAATCACATTACTCACCACATAGTAGAGTCAATCTTCACTATTCATCAATTCTGTTTTGTGAATTTGCCTACTAAATTTGCTAAAATTTATTTTGAACCCCAAAGTCAATACTTGGAGGGCTCTTGTGGTTACTTGCAGACAGGCACAGAGGCAAAAACTATGCCCAGTGTGTGCATCCTCAGCTTAGGTCCAATAAGGCGACATTCTGTCCTTTCATTTCAGATCTTACACTAAAAACAAGTATCCTTTTCATGGTCTATTTAGTGCCATTTTTTCACATTTTCGTGCTTTTTCATGGTGATTCTGCTGTCAAAAATGCCCCCTCAAGCATTAAATGCTGTTTGGTGTTCCTAAGGACAAGAAGGTTGGGGATGTGCCTTACAGAGAAAAATAAAACATGTGTCCGAAGACCCTTCTTCAGGTAGGAGTTACTGTGCCATTGGCCATTCAATATTAATGAATCAACAACACATGTTAAGGTGTCTTTAAACAAAAAAAAAAACCCACACGAATAACAAGGTTATATACTGACCAGTTAATGAAAATGTGATCAGAGGCTCATAGGAACATAACCCAGAATTTTCCCCCCAGAAGCAATGACTCCGTATTTGCTAATTCAGTGGTCACAGGGAATTTCTAAGACATTACTACCATGAATAATGAAAACTGACTATATTTTCATATGCATGTCTGTCTCCACCACAAAATTAGTGGGCTGAGAACAGAAATGGCACCATATTTATGTTTGAACTCTAATTCTTAGTACTATGTCAGACATGCATTCTGCAGTTAATAGTTTTTGCACTTAATTTTACAATTGTAGTTTCTCATCATTTTATTGTAATTTGCCCTATAAGTTTAGATATTATGGCAGGATCTTCACTGCTTCCCACCCCATGAAGACATTGTTCTACTTCACAGTTAATAATCTAAATTTTATCTTCTGTCCCTGCCCCTTCACCTCTTTTAATGCCAAAGATCATGCTCTTCAAGTTCAAACGTCAAAATTAAAGTTAAATGAAAAGGCATTTATAGAGGTTTACTTTTCATCAGTTAGCCCTAATGAGCTTAGATCTAAAAACAGACAAGCTGTGAGCCAAAATGAAAGACTGAGCACACATGCCTATATTCTTTTGCTAAGGGCACAGTAAAATGACAGAAAAAATACCGGCATTTTTTAAAAGAATAAAATGCCAACAATACTGGAGGTGAGGTGGGAGAGAAATGAAAAAGATTAGCCAAACTAGAAATTTTAGGAAATTCCTGGAAGTTAGAAAGTAGATGAACGAGGCTTGAAAGTTTTGGTTTTTTTTTTCGAGGCTTGAAAGTTCAACAAAAAATTAGACTTGACAATCTGAAGATAATTCCCTCATTTACAAAATAGCTAGGAATGCTATATAAAATACCAAAAACATCTTCTCAAATACAAAACCAAGCGAAGAGAATCTTCATGGGTCCACAGGATGAAGATAAAAAACTGGTAAGCAGGTGCTTAAGCCACGGCTCCTCCGGGGTTTGTAGATTTCAGTACCTACAAGTTCAGAGGCAGCAGCTTAGGACTTGGTCTCTTCACAACAGAGAATTGAAATTGTGACTCTCCATATAAGGCTGGGACCTTACAGGACTAACTGCCACCCTATGAGAGAGTGGCCTAGCAAAGATGTGCCTGCTAACCAAGGAAGACAATGAGCATTAGCTTGTCTCAGTCTGGATTCCATGATAAAGGGAAATATCTCCTGAGAATGTATAACCATGGCCTACTCTCAAGGATCCAGGGTTCCAATATACCTACCTTGTACAGAAAACCCTGAGCAGAAAAATTACAAAGATGCCAAACAGAAGGCTTAGCAAATCTTCCTTGGAGGAATGTGCTCTTTAACCAGGCTGTACAGAATCCTTTCAATGAAATCCAGCCAAGCATGAGCTCATAACTCCAAAACCACAAAACACTCAAGGAAAAAAAGGTAATTGAAAACACAAGACAGTAACACTGTCATAAAGGAAAGCAGATAAGATTGAATAAACATCGTAATCTATGACATTCAGTTCTTCCTAAGTGGATTTCCTCTAGGCCTCCCTTGAGAAGTACATGTGTGTTCAAATAGTCTTCTTTTATAGTAGAGTCAATATAGTTACTGTGTAAAATTGAAAAAAGACATGTTTTCTAAGACATGCAGTATAATTTTAAAAATTATAATACTCTCACCCAGGGTAAGTATCACTCCCTCCCCAAGAAGCATTTGGAGAGAAGTCATGGCATTTTTGATGCCCCCATGGCTATGGCAGAGAACAGGAGCCCTAAAAATTAAGATGTGC
Organism: Vulpes lagopus; assembly: GCF_018345385.1. Classification (NCBI taxonomy): domain Eukaryota; kingdom Metazoa; phylum Chordata; class Mammalia; order Carnivora; family Canidae; genus Vulpes; species Vulpes lagopus. The sequence goes on along the minus strand of NC_054836.1, from coordinate 37,894,946 downwards.
TCAGCACAATCCTACACAACATAGTTCTGCCAAAATGCTAATTATGAATTGTTGAGAAACACTTCACTAACTAAATCTAAAACTGTTATCAATGATTAACTCTATGAAATAAGGCTGGGAACAGAAATTTTTAACTTCATTGCATATTCATTTTTCTATAGTTTAATGCTGTTTACTAGGTAACTGTATTTTTTAAAGGTTAATTAAAACAAGTTTATCATAATAACTAGGGAGGAAAAGCTATTCTGTTCATTTGTCAACATAAATCCCTCCCTCCTGATAAACTGGGTTGTTCAGAGCACAAAGGCTGCATATTCAACTACCCCAGAATTCCCAGACTCAGGAGAGCAGTCTCTTCAAACACCTAAATGTTTCTTAGCTAAAATACCTCCACAATTAAAATAATCTTACTGATGTGGGTTGTATGCTTATGCAGTGAAGATATACTTCTTTTGTGAGGTGGCAGTTGCAGCACCAAAGCTTTCCACAGCTAAAAAGAAACCCAAGGAAGGAGTCAAGACTCAAGACAAATAACGATATATATTGAAGAAGTGGGGTAGGATGGTTCTGTGGTGCAGTTCAAGAATATATCACTTAGTAAACTAATGAAAGCCTATTGTTGTTAAATAAGTGATCTATCAACAAGGCATATCAGTATTAGATTTGATGGAAGGTCAATTAATGAAATACTTGCACAGATGAAAGTGGAAGATGAAAATATAATTTATGGGAACTAGAGGCAGACGAGAAGTTATCTATTAAACAGTAAATCTGTAATTACCTTACAACTTTGCCACTCAAAGATAAATTCTCAGTGTTCTCTCTCTCACTCTTCTCTCCCTCTCCTTTATCACCATACCCTGACCACTAGAGAATAGTTTTCTTCATACTTTTGCTTTCCCTCTCTATTCCTTTATTGCACAGAGTAGCTAGCATACACAGGCATATTTCACTTGTATCTTACTAAATAGCCAATATGTTTAGATCAACATCAAACTGAAGTGGGCTAAGATTCTTTCAAAATGTTTTTCTCCATTGATGTGCTCATTTATCTTTATATTCCAATGAATTATTTTGCATTGCTTAACGATAACACCAACAAAAAACTTTGCATGCTTGTTACATTCTAGAATTTCAGTGTTTTTCACTTATCATTATAAAACTATTATAAAACCTTTCATATGTACTTGTTTATATTTAAGGCAATCTTTATCTATAAACAGGGATAAAATTATTCTAAAAGAAATAACTCCTAGATGTTTCTTCTTTTCAGCTAAACATTTTTTTTAAATAAACTTCTTATACATAGAAAAATTAGAAAAGGTTCAAATGCTATCAGAAAAAAAAAAATCTTGCATAAACAAGTTAAGAACAGATGCAAACACTACCAGAAAAACCTAGACACAAGAACTAGCTCAACACAGACCCGGGTCATGAAAAACCATAAAGCACATATAAAGCCTTGTTGTAAAAGAAATGCTTAGGAAATCACATTAAGAGGCTCTCAGAATTTAGAAACAGGGAGACCCCTCAAGATGACTGAAACACAAGATACATAAATTAGCAGAAAAAAGCCACCCTAAGAGGAACAGATCTACTGCAAATATTGTCTAAAGTGTCTAAGATATACCTTTAGGATAAAAACATAATAAAGATGGAATGCCTGGGTGGCTCAGTGGTTAAGTGTTTGCCTTTGGCTCAGGTCATGGTCCTGGGATCAAGCCCTGCATCGGGCTCCAGAGGGAGCCTGCTTCTCCCTCTGCCAGTGTCTCTGTCTCTCTGTCATGAATAAATAAATAAAATCTTAAAAAAAAAAAAAAAAGAACATAATAAAACAGTGACAATTAAGTGTACAGTAAGCTTTTAGAAAAAAGAGCGTTAACAGAAAGACAGTTTCTGGACAATCCTAGGAAAAAAAGAGGAAATTCATAGGTCTCTAAAACTGCCCACAGAACTTGCCTACTCGATATTCCAGGATTTCTCAATCTTGGTATATTGACATTTTGATAATTCCTTGTTATGGAGGGATTGTCCTATAAATGGCTTACCAGCATCCCTGGTCTCTACCCACTAGATGCTAATAAGCATCCCCACCCCCACCGCAGACTGTGACAACCAAAAATGTCTTCAAATATTACCAAATGTCCTGTGGGAGGCAAAACTGCCCCCAGAATCAGTGGTATATTTTAAATAATGCAAATAAATGCACCAAGCTAATACAGTTTAACATTTCTAAAATCAAAATCACTTCAATTTTCTTGCTCACCTAGTGTCTCATAATATATAAAGTATGGTTTTATATAAAGTATGGTCAGGGTTGTAAGAAGTATTTGCTGACCATACTTTATACTATGTTAATAGCATAGCATAATGCTAATAGCATAGCATAATGCTAATAGCATAGCATAGCATAGCTATATGCTAATAATAAAAATCAAGTCACATACTTCTCTTTTTTCCCACAACTTCTAATACTGTTTTAAGTATCTTTCAGGAATTTGAATGCTTTTAAAAATGTTTTTAAAATTCCTTGTTTAACATTCTCATAATCTTCCTACCAGTATCTTGATTTTCTAAGTTTTCCTTTTCCCTAATTTTTACAGTTCCTTTGACCCTCCCCTCCATGACAACCACATAGCTCATTCATCATCCTTACTGTAAATATCTTTCCTTTGAAAGTTAACAGTATATCATGCAGGGATAAATGAAATGTGACTTATTAATTAGTACCCAGGTAAGTGATCACAAAAGACATCTCCATCCTTTAATAATAATAAAGGGGTCATATATCGTTGAGAACAACCTGCTTGAAACTAGAGAATACAAGAATGTACTAAAAACATAATCTACATGATCTCAGGATCGTGAGATCAAGGCCCAAGTGGACTCCTTGCTCAGCAGGGAGTCTGCTTGAGATTCTCTTTTTTCTTCTCCCTCTGCCCCTCCCCTGCTTGCCTGCACATATCTGCAGGTGCACATGTTCGCGTACTCTCTCCCCTCAAATAAATAAATCTTAAAAAAAGAAAGTAAGAACCTACATGAACCTTTAAAACAAGATGAGGGCTTACCTTAGGAAAAGATCCCCAAACCCTGAAAACCCATGGACTGCCCTTTGCCTAGGAATCCCTTGCAAACTTTGAAATACCTCTGTCATTTGATCAGCCACAGTGAATTTGTAATTTCCCTATATTTATCTCTTACTCCCCATTCCCTCTGCTACCACTTTCAAGTTCTTATTCCTTCACCTTAAAATTATCACTGCAAGTCTCTTCCCACTATTCTCTTCTTCACTGTAACCCACTCAGCACAAGACTATCATGTAAAAAAAAATTTTTATCATGTAAAAATTTTAAAGACAATATTAGAAGAACTTTACTGTTACCTGAAAATGTTTAAATCTCTTTTAAAAAATCTAGCTTTTTAAATCTATTCAGCCTAATTCCTCTATTCTCTAATATAAACTATCTATTCTAACCAAATTATTCTTTTTTATTTACTACACGCACAACCACACATCTCTTTCTACTGAAACGCCATCACTCATGTTACCCCACCCAACAATATTCTTTTCTTAGCAATTCAGTACCTAATCAATTTATGGCACACTTCTTGCCTTTTCAGAATCAAAGTTTTAGAGCTAAAAGGACTCATCTCAAAATTAATTCAATCAAATGAATGCCAAGTCTCTCTCTACAGATGACTTTCTTTTCCTAAACTTCAAACTCTTTCAGAACTTAGACAGGTGCACATGATAAAATGCTATTTATATGCTAATTTGTGTTGTTTCCTAATTTCAGTAATAAAGATTAAACTCAGGCTATGATCATGGAACAATGCTTGGTTGAGGGGATGCAAAAAAGACAGTTTCTTTTCTAAGGTAACCCTTCTACTGTGTGAAATCCCAGTATACATGTATGTACACAGATTTACTTTTGGTGAAAATTTCTACTTGAGTGTAACAAATTCTAAGCTGCTCTTTTTGGAGGTATTTTGGGAAAAGGGGAACTGCAGGTCTGGAAGATAAAAGAGAAGGGAAATAAAAAGATGGCAGAGTAGAAGATATTTGCAGTTCACTCTTAGAAGAAGGGACAAAAATTTCCAGTCTTCGATCTAGAAACAGTCTATTAGGAAGGAGAGAAAGGATATGAGAATGAGAAGGACAGAGCCAAATCAGTGTTCCATTATGCTATGTTCTGATGAGTGCTGGCATGAAATTATCATGGGTAGAAAAGAACTATAAATACCCCCTCAGCTCTAGCAAGCTGAGTTAAATAAAGGTTACTAAAAGCTTATTTTTTTTAATTTTAAACATCCAAGTTATGCTATCTCTAGAACAACAGTTGGAACCACAAGTTGGAGTAACTTTTGAGTGGAAATAAGAAAGGTTCTTATTTATAAGACACCATAAAAAAAATGCTTCTTAAAATTTTAAGAACTCTCTACCTCATTCCCTCAAATTGGAAATCCTGAAAAGTTTCTTTCAAGTAGGGGGAAATGGAAAATAACGTATAGTCCACGTTTTTTTCCAAATTTAATTGCATAAAATGTTGTTGATAATCTGATACATTTAAGGTTTTAATTGGATGAATGTTTATAAGGATTTTTAAGGCTTCAATCACAACCACAGATTGCTTAACCTTACTGCCCCCATAACATCTTAAATTCCTTCAGGGAAAATTTCTCTACCTTGGGATTTTCAAGAACCTAATGCTAAGACTGATGAGGGCATCCAGTGATGACTCTGCCTCAAAGTGAGGCATATGCCTCACAAGGTGCTTCAACCTTCTTAAAGTCTTTAAAGTTTTTTCATTTACCCCTCATTCCAAAAGATTACTAGTTTGAAAAAGAAAATAAAAAGCATTTGAATCAACTGACATAAAAATATGCAGTATCATTGCTTAATTTCTGAAACAAGCAACTTCAATGAATCAAAATTTAACTCAGTTACCCAAATTTCTTATATCAAAGTCCCAGATAGAGGAGCATTTAATAGATGAATAAAAAGGCCCCAAAATTTATCTATGTAAAACTAAATTTTCCATAAAACATATTATATGTAAACAGACATATATATATATTCTAGGTAAAATAAAAAGACAAATCCCCTTGAAGACAGCCACAGTCATCCAAAACACTAAAAAATTCCTCTTATGATAGTGGACCATAAGAAACATATTACAACTATTTGCATATGTGATTAAGAATCCTGCGATAGGGAGCTTATCAGGAATCATTATGTGTCCTTATAAAAGAAAGGCAAATTACTCTTTCACACATACAAGAGAAGGTGATAAGAACAGCTGAGAGAGATTTGAAGCCCTTGAAGACTAAAGTGGTGTGGAACCACAAGCCAAGGAATGCTAGCAGCCACCAGAAACACAAAAGAGGCAAAGAACAGATTATCTTCTTGAGCCTTTGAGGGAGCACAGCCCTGCTAATACCCTAATTTTGGTCCATTGATAGTGATTTCAGATCTCTGACCTCCAGGATTGTGAGAGAATAAATCTCTTTTTATTATAAGCTATCAAGTTTATGGCAATTTGTTATAGCAGACACAGAAAACTGACAGAATCATATAAGGGGCTTAGATTTTAAAAAGCTAATGATGAGCAAATGAGATGATGATGAGATGAGCAAATGAGATAATGTATGGAGAGCATTTAGCATAGTCCTAAAACATAGTAAGCAGTCAATAATATTACTCATGCCATTGACACAATGACTAATCTCCAAGCTCTTGGTGCTGACAGGAAAAATTAGGAGGTTCAAACAGTAAAACCAGGCATATATGCACAAGGCTCATGTGAGTTAAAGCATATAAATCAGCCACTCATATGGTGTGTACTTGCCAGTTATGTGTTGTGCTATAATTTGCCCCATACTGAAAAGATAAACTGTGCATGAGGCCAGCCAACTGATAGCTTCCTGGGAGTGGCAAGCTTGAATTTTTATTAGTAAAGGAAAAACAAGGTTACAAAGAATGGAAGGGTATAAAAATGAGCAAAACAATGGAAATCATTTTGATGCTTGCAGAGATATCAGATCTGGCTAAAACAGATACCACGGTAAGAGACCAAATTCTAAGGTTAGAGCTATATAAATGATACAGGACCCTAAAACCTATGCTGATTTGATTATTAAAGAGAACATTTTATAGAATGTATTATTTTACTAATATCGGCTCTTGTTGACTTTAAAATATAAACATGATCTGGCCCTACACCAGACTAATTTAGAATTCTTTGATATAGAATAATTCTCAAGGATTCTGATGGTTACTTAGGTGGAGAACCCCTGTACCAAAGTCAATTCAAGGCAAATGACCTAAGGCATAAAAATATTATAAAGCATATATCATATCTTTGATGTATTCGGCTAAATTGGCTTATCATTTTCCTTTTGTTTTTGTTTTTGTTTTTTTTAATGATAGGCACACAGTGAGAGAGAGAGAGAGGCAGGGAGAAGCAGGCTCCATGCACCGGGAGCCCGACGTGGGACTCGATCCCGGGTCTTCAGGATCGCGCCCTGGGCCAAAGGCAGGCGCCAAACCGCTGTGCCACCCAGGGATCCCCGCTTATCATTTTCCTAAGTGAAAACTCCTCCCAAGATATAGCCTCTCTAGGTTACGCCACATATTTTTCTCTAAAGCAATCCCTCACACTTCACTTTTTTCATATTTCTCACAAATTGTTCTAGAAAAATTTCAAGCATCTTCAGGTGCCCTACCCACCCCACTTTTCATATCTAACCCAACCAAGATCTAACAATATTTTATAGAACAAAGGAACCATGTAAAAGTAAAGTTCCATTAATACATTATAAACAATTTATAAAACTGGCCATTTACTGTAATAAAACCTAAGTACATTTATCAAATAAAATTCCAAATCACCTCTTACAAAAGATTTCCAAAAGCATTAAATTAGGAAGTGAGTCTATGAAAAGCTAAGCACAGTTCATTTCAATCTACTTAAGTGCTACTAAGTAGTTAACTGGTAGGCTCTGAAAGATACAAAGTATATGGAAATCTCTACCATTTAGAAATGAACTTCACCAGCACTAAGGTAAAAAGAAAGGGTGATCTGAGAAGATGAACTAAACATAATCCTAAAAGGAATCTCCTTTGTGGAGGTGGGGGTGGGGCAGGGGAGTGGGGCGTGACCTTGCTGGCTTTACCCTAGCCTGGTCTTGTTTCATGACTAAAGCTAAAAATAAAGCAACACAAGTTAATGTTCAGATAATTAAGTTGTAAATTAGCTCTTTCCTCTCCCACAAACACCTACAACAATTTACGCATATTCTCACGTAGTTCTATTTACCTTCGTACTCTTCAGAAATTTCAATCACATCAAATTCTATTGATGTCTCTATCTACCAGCAATGTGAGAGAGCATCTGTTAGTCTCTATCCTCCTCAAAAGTACTATCAAATTCTTTTGGTCCTTCTAATTTGTTAAAATGGTATCTAACAATTGTAATTTATGATACTTATAAGTGAGGTTAAGTATATATACTTAGGAACCATTTGGATTTCCTATTCTATGAATTACCTGTCTATAATCTTTGCTCAACTTTACAGTTGGTCTTTTTCTTATCAATCTATAGGTATTCATTATATATTAAGGAAGTTCACCTTTTGTCTGCAATACAAGTTGCAAATATTTTCCTGTTTCTATATTATCACTATGCTGGTTTTGAGCATTTCTTTCCTTCATGTATGTATCTTATTGTCCTCAAACTGTAAATTCCTTCCATGAAAGGACATTTCTTTTTAATATCGCCAGGACAGTGCTTCTCAGATCTTCTAACTACATATGCCGGAAAAATTTAAAAGAAGGGAAACCAAACTTCCAGAGGGTGGTCAAGGGTGAACATTAATTACCACTGTACCATCTACTTGGGTTGTCTCTCCAATCCGACTTCACACAGTTACAGCAAATATCACCAAGTTCTAATAATACAACATAGTTTGTTGAACAGGGGAGGGATGAGTACTAGATAAATCTTTCCTGTCATCTGAGCTGGTCCTTAAACTCAGGAGATGCTGGCAGCCATATTTTCCACTAAGAGGAGTAGGAAGTGGTTCTCTGCAAGAGAAGAAATAAAGGAAATGTGTGCAGAATAAAGAGATGTAGTGTATTGTGCTGACACTGGACGGAATTCTGAGTCTCAATCTTTGGATTCCATCAGATGCTCCCTCAGTCTTTACAATAAATCTTCCCTCTTGTTTACACCACTTAGATGGATTTCTATTAATTACAGCCAAAAGTAGCCTACTTACTACAACTACCATCTCCTCATAGCATTCCATAAAGGGACACTATAACATCAAAAGTTGAGGAAGGACAGAACCTCAGATTTTTTCTTTTTTGAAGTTATATTTATAAAATGACAGCTGTGTGCCAGGAACAGGTCTAAGTCCTTGAAAAATAGTTAAACAGAAGAGCTACAATTACTGTTTCCATGGGGCTTACACTGTAGTGAGAACAGATAATAAAATTATATATTATATAAATTGTAACATAAATTACATATAAATTATAAATTATATAAAAATACAATTTCAGATAGTGATAAATGGTTTGCAGAAAAGCTTTTATATAAATTTATATAAATTACAAATTGTATAAAGATACAATTTCAGGTGGTGATAAATGGTTTGCAGAAATTTTTTTTAATGGTAATGAGATAGAAGGAAATAAGGGAGCTGTCATTCTAAACGGTTGGTTAGTGAATACTGCTTATCTGAGAATACTTGAACTGAAACCTGAAATGATGAAAAGGAGCCAGTCACGTAATGTTTTAGGAAGAGAATTTCAGGCAGAGTGAACAGTCCTAAGTCAGAAACAAACCATGACATTTCTGAGGGACAAAAAGGAGGGCAGATATAGTGAACAGGACAATGTTAAAGAAGTGGTAAAGGAGTAATTTAAGAGAAAAAGATGTAAGTTTGTGAAGTAAGTAGAGATCAGTTCACGTGTGGGAACTAGTAAGCAGTAGAAAGGATTTGAAAATTAACTTAATCTATACAAAAAACACACTATATTATCTTTAATCCTTATATTGCCTTGCATCAACAACTTTAACAGAAAAAGGTCTTTAGAAATTACCATTCCCACATATTTGACACAAACCTGAAGTTAGCTAGAAATGAACGTTTCCTAAGCAGAAAATATCATTTCTACTATACCATGAACATTAAAAAAAAAAAATAGGTAAAAAGCAAAGCCATTTAAGAATCTAGGATGATAAAATGATAGAAACTACTTCAAATTCTATCCTATCTACTATGATCAAGAATGTACAAAGGTCTTAGCTATGGAAGAACAAACTTCTTTCTAAACTACTATAAACATAATATCCTTTGTTTACTGAGTTCACTATGATTGTATTTGATGTTGCCAAGGTAAAATACCATCAGAAGAGAAAAAGTGGAAACCAGACTTCTGACTTTAAGAATAGCCACAATATAATGGTCAACAAAGTTGTTAGTTTTAATGTTATCTTTACTATGAAAAAGGAAGAATTTCCCCTTTGTGGTGACACTGGATACAAGGGATGCTTTAACATCTCTTCCTCTGGGCCGCCTTGGTGGCTCAGCGGTTGAGGGTCTGCCTTCCATCCAGGGCGAGATTCTGGGTTCCGGGATCGAGTACTGCATCAGCCTCCCTGCGAGGAGCCTGCTTCTCCCTCTGCTTGTGTCTCTGCCTCTCTCTGTTTCTCATGAATAAATAAAATTAAAAAAAAAAATCTCTTCCTCTGAAAGCTTTTTAAACAGACAACCAATCTGTTTGAAGAGGTTCAGTTCAGTATCTCCAGATCTTTCCAGACAACTAATATCTGTGTACAGTAAGCAAGTAAAACTACATTGCTACTAAGATTAATGTCAGTCAAGTCAGATTATAAAAGCTCTAAAGTAATCCTGAATCTCATCTTTCACGATGTTAGATATTTAGTTAGCCCACATAACAAGAGACTAAAAAGTAGACTGTTTATAACACAATCTATAAAGAGACATACTTTGTAACTGTGGTGTGAGTTTTAAAAAAAAAATAAAAGTCACTAGACACCTTGATCAAGACTTGACTCTGAGTGCATCCTTCTCAACACATTTCCAGCAGTTTGGCAAAGTGCCCAGGGATGATTAGCAGCCAGTGTATGTAAGGGAGGGATATGGTCAATCTAAATTGTATCAAGTCTCCCCCCAGTGGTCATAGACAAATAACAAGAAAACTGGGGAAATTGTTGCACCTTCTGTGAGACTGACCAGAAATACACTGTGCAGAACCTGAGCCCTACAAGAAAGAAATAAAATCTTTAATTCAATACTAGCAACCTACCAGTAAAGAGATCTTTTATGCTTCTCTGCTCTTACGATATTCATAAACGTGAAGCCTATTTTTGGAAGGAAAGAACCTACAGGTAAGATAAAACTAGCATATTTCTTCTCAGTATATTTTTTTAAAGGAATAAACAATATCTTCAGACAGCCCAGTATTGGTTTTACCTAAAACAACCAGGTGTTCATTCTCCCTAAAATATATACCAGCACAGCCCTTGCAAGTTAACTACATTTACCTGAAGTAGGGTTCTGTTACAAATTTAGTCATTTACCAAATGAATTGCCTTGTTAAAGAAAATTATCAGTTACAAACCTAATGTCTACTTTGCAAAACACTCTTTCAAAAACCACCAAGAACTAGATAATTTATAATACAGTAAGTGATGTCAAACATACAAATGGGTCCTCTTGCTTCTTGTAATATTTATTTTCTTGGTGCTTTTACAATTAGATAGCCTTTGACTAGCACTAACCCTGTATTATTTGCAACTCTCAGCAATAATTTGCTGTTACTCACTTTTAACAAAGCCTGGATGTCAAAAATGTGAAAGGCATTTAATTAAAACATCTGCTGTCTTCTAACCATCCATTATTAAGTGGTAAACTACATTTTAAAAAGATGGTAAATACTCAACTTCAATTTAAAAACAGCCTTTGAAAAAGGTAACACAATTATGGCTGTCTTGGTTATCCCAAGCTAAAAAGGAGGGGAGAGGGGAAGGAGAGAAGCAGGCTGTGTAGTCTTCTGGAACAATTTCAGCTTGAAATGAGACTCAGGGAAAAAAAAAAAAAAAAGCAAACTGCTCCCTCAAATGTTTAAGAAAAATATGATTCATTTTTAAAAAATCCAACAGTTGGCTCAAAGAACAAAAAAACGATTCTGTCTTATATAGTGCTACCAGACTTGCTTAAGCACCTTAATTTTTCCAGTGTTTATTTAATCTAGAATGTAAAATAATTCATTTTGAAATTCCAGGTGAGAAAGGAATTGAGGAGCATCAATTGGAAAAGGACACACACACACACACCTAGCTACCCCACTGGTTGATGTTTTTTCATAAAAATATTTAGTGTGCAACCCCCAAAGGATAAAACAGAACGATTAAAAGAGTTACCATTTGAACATTATGTAACCCTGGTCTAAAATAAAAGAAACATGGGACTTTAAAAAAGTAGCATGTTGTGCAAACACGTATTTAAATATGTATTTAAATACAGATTTCAGATACAAATGACCTCAAAATGACACAACCCCAAAGTTCTTTGTTTACTGTAATAAGGCCTCAGAAGATGGGTCTATAATCAGGCCCGATCCCTGACCGTAACTGCACTGTAGGTACCTAAAAGGAGCAGGATCACCTTAGTTGCGGTGTTCTACGTATGCACCGCAACTATCTCTGCATTGATTACCACCGTGCTAGCTACCTCGCCTAACATAAGTTTCCAAACGACGATTTGAAAGATTTCACGGGTGGAAATGGCTGCTAAACCATACTCCAAACTGAAGAGCCTTTCAACACACCTCAAATGTTCCGAACCACATTACACGGAGACCGATTCAGGAAGCATAAAGTAGAATTCCAACAAGCCCCAAAGGCGTAGGAAAAGAGGAGAAAAAAAAAAAAAAAACCAACGTGGCTAGCTTGACCTTAACAGGCTGTTTGTAAGTAATGCGGAGAATTTTTCTGGGCTTCCCCATCAGCCTTCAATCCCCTTCCTCGCCTGCCCCCAATCCCCTTACATAAATGCACGCCCAACTGATGAAGTTGAATGGATGTCCTCTCCAGCTGTAATCCCAGGAGCTGCTGAGATGGGGACTAAACTCCCAATAAAGTGTCAAAAAAAGTCCTTCTGAAAAAAAAATAATAAATAAATAAATAAATTGATGGATATATATATATGTGTGTGTGTGTGTGTATATATCCATCAACCAGTCCACAGCCGGTCATCAGACCGGCCGTAGGGATCCCTAAATCGACTCCCTCCTGGCCCTCCTCCACGTCGCCTTAAAAGAGAGAAAAAAAAAAAAAAAATCCCCAGCGCCTCTCTGGTTCCAGCTTAACGTACCCAGGATCCGAAAACGAACGGTGGCTCAGCAGCGAACGCCTCGGAGGAGCGTGTGCTTGGCCCACAACCACTTGGACCAGACGAGTCCGAGCCTCGGAAGTCGCAGCAGTAGTTGCAGAAAGCCTCCTCCCCCAAGAACTTGGGGCTCGGGGGCACGCCCGGGGCCGGCGGAGTCGCCCCCTCCCGGCGCCGACCCCGAGGGTGTCCGTCGCGGCGCCCACCGCCCCCGGCGCGCCTCTCCATTCATGCCTGGGCGCCCGCGCTCGGCTCCCGGCCCCCCGCTCCCGGCTCCCGGCTCCCCGCTCCCCGCTGCCCGCGCGCCCCCAGCCCGGCCCCCGCCGGCCCCCGCCGGCCCCCGCCGCGGCCGCGCCGCCGAGCGCGTGGAGGGAGAGCCGGGCGCCGCGCGGCGGCGGGCAGCAGGGGCCAGACACGTTGCCGCGCTCCGCCCGCCCGCCCGCAGCCCGGGAGCCGGGGAGCCCGGGAGCCCGGGAGCCCGGGGCCGGCACAGCGCGCCGCATCTGCGCCGCCGGGCCCGGGCCAGGCGCACCAGCAGCCCTCGCACCGCGCCGCCCGCTCGCCGAGCCCAGGTGCTGCGGGGGCGGGGCGGGCCGGGGTCCCCGCGTGGCGCGCGAAGAGCCCGCTCCCCGGGGCAGCCTGGGGGCCCCGGCAACTCACCGGCTCGCACCTCGGCCGCCTCCGCGCCGCCGCCGCTGCTCTCCCTCAGCCGCAGGCGCCGCCGAGCAGCCCCATCTACAAACTCGGGGCTCCCAGTTGGGAAACGCGAGAGGCGGCTCTCACGCCTCCGCCCCCTCCCTCGGCTCCCCACTCCGCCCCGGCTCCGGTCGCCGCCGCCGCCGCCGCGCGCTCGGCCAGCCTCCCCTCTGCCGCCCTCCTCCTCCCCCCGCTCCTCCCCCGCCTCCCCCTCCTCCCCCTCCTCCCCCGCCCCCGCTCCTCCTCGCGCCGCCGCGGCCGGGGCGCGCTCCCTCCGGGCCTCGCGCGTGCGCCGGAGCCGGGGAGCGCGCGCTCGGGCGCCAGGAGGCGGCGCCGCCCCCGCGCAGCCCGGCCCCGCGCAGCCCGGCCCCGCCCCTCCGGCCGCGGCGCGGCGACCAGGTGGAGCCCCCCTCCGAGCGCGAGCGCGAGCGCGAGCGGACAGCGCCGCCTGCGCGCCGGGGCCTCCCTCCGCCCGGGCCTCCCTCCGCCCCGGGCCTCCCTCCGCCCCGGCCTCCCTCCGCCCCGGCCTCCCTCCGCCCCGGCCTCCCTCCGCCCGGCCTCCCTCCGCCCGGGCCTCCCTCCGCCCCGGGCCTCCCTCCGCCCCGGGCCTCCCTCCGCCCCGGCCTCCCTCCGCCCCGGGCCTCCCTCCGCCCCGGCCTCCCTCCGCCCGGGCCTCCCTCCGCCCCGGCCTCCCTCCGCCCGGGCCTCCCTCCGCCCCGGCCTCCCTCCGCCCCGGCCTCCCTCCGCCCCGGCCTCCCGCCCCAGGCCGCGGGCGCCCAATCCGCGCCGGGTCTTCCGGCCGAGACCGCCGCTGTCATTCTGCATTTACCGGTGGGCAGGGTGCTCCCTGGGGCAGGAAAGACGCTCCTCCCTGCCGTTTCCAAGAGTTTACGTTCCAAGAGCCGGGTCCTGGGGCACAAAGCCTAAGCCGGCGAAGGAGAGCCTCCGGGGAATCTCCTCCCTTGCCCTTCGCACCCCCCCCCCCCCCCACCCTGGTTCTGATGGGTGTTTGCAGGGTCTGCAACGTTGAGGCTGTCCTTTATGAATTTTCTCCCAAAGGCCCAAAGGGGGGTGGGGGTGGGGGTGGGGAGGGGCGTGATTCCCACCCAAGGCACCGGGCTGCCCTGAGAGCTCTCCTAGCGCGGGCACCCGTGGAACTCCCAGAGTTGGCTCCGCCGCACCTTCCCAGGACGCCAGGTGTTCAGCTCCTCCCGAGCATCTGGCCTTCCCACACCTGCGCAGGGGCAGCTGCGCCCCCCTTGCCCCCTCTACTCTCAACTCTGACTCTGCGTAGTGTGGCGAGCTCTGATGAGTGTCCGGGGGTGAGATGACACGTTTTGACAGCGCGGATTTAATTTTTTTCAGTTGAAAGGAACCGAGCAATGCAGTGCAGCGAAGACTCTGGCTAGAAAAACACAGCAAGGTAATCGGAGAACTTCCAGTTCCTCTGACATCTACCTGATTCCAGAAGGTGTCTGCGAACCGTCAGACCTGTGATGGGGGCTTTTGCAAAAGCTCTTGTGTTCTTCTTGAAATTGGAGAAAACCTGTGAAGATGTTGTTTGAATTTCACGAAATGTTTACTGCAGTCCTTTCAAACAGTGAGTGTAGAAAGTGCAAGTAAAACTTGACGTGAGGAATAGCCCATCAGGAGACCTCGATGCAGCCTTTCTTGGCTTCTCTTGGGCTTGTTGCACAGTGCTGCAAAAGCAGGATCTTTCCTGGCAAATGTTTGCAGAATGAGTGGATGCATCGTGGTCCTTTGGACTCTGAGATGGGAGTTTCAAACTATATAGGATCCCCCCCCCCACCCCCTGTAAGTGTGGTTAGCATGATAGAGAGGGAGAGAATACTGTGGATGAGGGGTATTAGGAGGCCTGGTTCCCTAAAAAGTGTTTTTTTCTTTTTTTCTCCTTAGCCTCAACCAAGCATCAAAGATTAATTTACTTTTCCAATAGGATCATTAATTTTGCAAACCAACATGCAGGGGGAGTTTGTAGAGTATTAATTGAGAACCTTCCTTCCTGGAACAGCAAACCTGAGGAGGGGAAATTAGAAGCATTTACAGAGACTTGAATGTACAAAGGGGTACAGAGTAGCTTTGAGCACATGTTGCGCCCCTCTCCCTGTCGTCAGGCCTGCTGGACAAAATGAAGTAGAGTGTGTGGTATGCTCAAGAGTGACGCAAGGTGGAGGCAGCATGGAAGAATGAGGTTTCTCTTCTCAGAGATACAGCATAATTTTCAAGTCTTCCTTTTTTCTCTTCTTTGCTTCCCCAGGCTCATTTGCTTCCCGCAGGATACCCAGTGTCTCATTCCTGCTGTACGCCACCCAGGCCTCCTCACTTTTCTCCCTCCTGGCCCCCAACTTCACTACATCCCCTGCTGCCCAGCCACTGCCCTGAGCTCTTCTGGAGGGCAGGGGATGAATGTCATTTTGGGGTGTCTTTTTGATCCCTATAGTACACTTTTATTTTCTCAAGGGTCTTCCCGAAACAATGTCCTAACTTCCTACTCTACCTCCATTCCCTGCAAATAGGAGGAAGTTTTGGGGAGGGAGAGACAGGGGAGTCTCTGCTTCTAAAATTACATATAGACTTCCCTGACTTACAGCTAGGACCTGCCCTGGCTGACTCCCTTATTCCTGCATGCCCCAGGGACCCGTATTTGGGAACAGGAATATAGGAACAATGACATTTTATTTGCAATTCTAAGTTTATTCTCTAAATAATGACAGCAGCTGTTAGATGGAGGCTTATCACAGTTGTAAGACAGCCTCATCCTCAGAACCAGAAAAATGATTGTGCTCTTCAACTATTGCTTCAATTGCTCCTCTTCAGGCTTCTCTTGCCAGTGAAGTTTCTCCTTTAGTGTCTATATTTTATCAAATACTCATATACAGGTTGTATTATGAAACACTTACTACTTTTTATAAATAATATGCCACTTTGTGACATCCTCCCCTTCCTCTAAACTTTAAAGGTGGGACATGCCAAAATAAATTTGAAGTGATCTAATAGGAACATTTGGAACTCTCATCATTGCTTGCCAGCCCACCTTTCTGAGAGGTCATAATTTCTGAGACACTACCCATCCATTTCCCGTATCTGTTACAACTTCTTCATTCCAGAAAGGGGAGTGTTATGATTGAAAATGATGAATTCTTCTCTTCAGTGTCCTTAATGATCTGACTTTTCATTTCCTTCAAGATTACTCTAGAGGGATAGTTTTACCACAGCCCAATATCTCCTAACCATAACTCAATTTAAAGTCTGAATTTTGGTTCTTAATCCCAAAGCATCCATTGTTGACTTTACTTCCTCCTTCCAATACAAACAAAAGTTTCCATACTTTTAATATGATTGCGTTTTCTTTTCTCTTCTGACCTGCTTTGCTACTTCAGAAACAGAATTTCACTAAAGAACAAGTCCCAAATTTTAGCAAAGCAAGTTACTTGCTCATTTTCCAACTAATCCATCATAATAAAAGCGGTGATGCTCCAGGAATATAGCTTTATGAAAAATTGCAAGTGACATGCATCACAAAGTCCAACCAAGCTTTCCCCCAGAATACTTTATTTAGCTTCACCCCTTTTATCTCTGTTCAGTAAGCTAGGTCAGACTCTAATTTCCAGCCTCCTTGCTAACCTTTCTAATTCAAGTCTCTTGCTTGCTTGCTTGCAATTTCCCCTATGCTTAGAACAGTGCTTTTCATTTTTGGCTATTTATTATCATCCAGGGAACTTTAAAAACAAACAAACAAACAAAAATCACTAATAGCTGAGTCCTGCCTCTAGATTTAATTGTTCTGGTGTGCAGCATGGGCACCACGCTTTTTCAGAGCTCTGCAGGTAATTCTAATATGTAGCTAGAGTTAAGAAAGAACCGCTGAAATGAGTCTGCTTCCAAACATTTATACCAAGGCTTCCCAGAACATTGGGGTGACTCCAAATTACCTCAAGTAATCAAATTAAAATACTTAATCCTGTGCTTTAAGACTCTTTGCCAATTGACTAGAATAGTCCCCTTTCAAAACAGCTTAAATTTATCTCCTTCCTAAAGCTTCTCCAGATTAGTCTCACCTGGCTGCCTAAAGATCACTGTTCCCAATTCTCTGAGTATTCCATCTGGCACTGGTTTACAAGCCCCTGGACCACAGTTGATTGTGTATATTATTGTTTTAATCCAGCTTTCATAGATACCTGTCAGAGGCTTTTCTTGTCATCTAAATCTCTCTGAAGTCCCACTAGGTCAACAGACAATCTCAAAATAAACAGAAATGTTATTCTTGGTGGAACTTTCCCCTACCTATCTGAAATCAGAACATTCCCTGACACTATGGCAGTTCATTTTTTGAACACCACAATTAAAGCCAACAGTTATAAAAATTTATGTGTTTAGGGTTGTTTATTGTTTTTTACAAAAATAAAAACAAAAACAAAACTATATATGTAGTAATCTCCCTGACTCTCTCTCCTTACAACCACTCATTCACTTACAAATGATTACATATCAAATTTGCTTCCACACCCACCTCTCTATTGACACTGTCACGACTGAGATTTTTCATTCAAGTGTTGATTCATTTATTTACTCATTTATTAGTGATAAAAATGCTGGAAATAAAATCATTAACATTGTCAAATTACCCCTACCTTATGGTGGAAAATAATAAGCAATTAAAATATCACGTGATAAATGTTATGTCAGGAGTCTTACAGAGACACAATAGAATCATGGGGGAGAGTCTTAGCTTAGTGTTCAAACAATCCAACTTCTCTGCAGTGTTTGAGGAGGTTGACCAGCACACCCCCACCTTTTCATCTTTTTTTTCCTTTCATTTTCCTGATTCTATACAACTCAGAAACTTCTTCAGTTTCTCTGATTATTCCTTGTCTGACCTCTTGTTGCATCATCTCCTCCCACTTCCTAAATTAAAATGTTATACTAAGAAGGAAGAGACGTTTGAGGAAAAATTTGTAGAAAAAGAGACTACTTCCCTCAAGAATATCATGACCCTTAGAACGCCATCTTCAAAGCTTCCACATCTGCATCTACTGTTCTATTCTCCCCCAGGGATGTTTCAACTTCCTGTTGAATGTTTCCATCTGGATAAGTCATTCAAGCTCAAATTCACAAGTCTAAAATAAAATTCACTGCTTCTGCTACCCTACTCAATCCCCTCCTGTGAGTTTCCCTTGCATCTCCATTTCCTTACCTCTCTTTACCCTTTCTATAACAGCCTGAACCCAGGTCCCTTGAAGTTCACCTTCTGAATGTTATAGGAGTAGATTCTCTTCTTCATTTCCTCTGACACTACAGAATCTACTCGCCCAATCTCATGCATACCTGAATGCCAGGTGCCAGGCATGTCATCCCAGCCTGCTCACGGCCTGTAGGACTCCATTCACAAGGTCATTCACAGCTATCTTCAAGGCTCCCCTGTGTATGGGTATTACACATCAGCCATATCGTGTGACTTCATGTTCCTACCCCTCTGTTTTTGAAGCAATGCCTTTCCTCATCTCTGCTGATCAAACAGAAACTTTATGCCCATCTCACATCCTCGTTTTCTATTAAAACTTTTTTGCCCCACACCAAAAAGAGGCAATTGCATTATTTTGAATCCTTATAACACTTTGATGATTTCTCACAGCCCTTTTCCTATTCTACTTCGTAATAGTATTATTTATGTTTCTGAATATTAATCTTAACACTCTTTTCACCACCACCCTTGGGCCCCTTCTTGTTTGCAAATAAGAGTACAGGGTGCTGTGTACAGGAATGCCTGTGGCACAATATTGATCATAGTAGGAGCTCATTTATGGAAACAGATAAAGTTGTTAATTGGTGAGCTTCTAAAACTAAAGAAAATTAAATGGCAAAAATGTTGCTAATTAGAATTGAACTCCTATTCTTAAATATGCAAGTTTTGAGTCTTACAAGGACAATCAGATTTCAGGCAGGGACTCTAACAGAGCTACTGGACTTTATCTTGTCAGTAGCCAACCTCTGAATCCTATGATCCTATGAATCCTATGAATCCCATGAGAATCCTATGGGGTTCTCATTTAAAAGTTAACCTCTAAATTCCACATTTTTCTATTTATATACGAGCTGAGAAAAAAAATAGCCCTTCTACTCAGGTACCAAGTGAGGATTTAGAAAGATACAAAAACAGGAAAAGAATATATAGTCTTCATTGGGGAGGGAGAGGCATGAGTCCTGGAGGGCAGAGAAGGTCTTTCTGAGGAGTTTTGTGCCATTATAGTAAAAAAAAAAAAAAAAAGAGTATCTGAATAGCTATTAACCACAAAAACAAATGGTAAAACTCTCAGTCTCATGCTCCTCCAGAAGACTGAAGAGCAGTCATGAAGGTGCAGAACAGGCACTTAAGACATTTTTGTTGTTGTTGTTGTTGTTATATAAGTGAATGACAGATGGTCAGGATTAGGGAAGTGAGAACAAAGATAGATGCAGGTGTATATGTGTATAAATAGGGGTTGGTCAGGGCAAGCCACTTTGGCTGTTAAAAGTCCAAAAACCTAATGGCCCATTCTAAAGTGATGCCATCTTCATGGTAGACAAGTATAGGGCACTTTATTCCTTCTTAAGATAGCAGCTACTTATAAATATGAAAGTCCAAGTCTTTAAAAAAATCCCATTTTGATAATAATAGTGAATAATGACAACTACCTATTGAGCTCACACCTTGTGGAAAACAGTGTTTTATGTCTTTTTATCCAATTTAAGTCATTAATATTACCACCACTCTGCAAACAAGGAAATAAGTTAAGAAGGGTTAAGTTAACCTTCCCAGGGCTCCAGAACTAGAGGTGTTCAAGTCAGTTTAAATGCAAAGCTCCTGCTCATTCCCACACCTCATACACAGAGTGCTTTGTAACTCTCAGGTCCATTCAACTGGAGAGAATTATAGTACAAGTCCCCACAATTAAGGGTTCTCTGTAACATGTCATTTAACTTGGATTCATCACCATGATTTTCAAACTTACTGTGTATTTTTGAACAACCTAGAATTTGTGGAAAGGCTATTGTTGTTGTTCTTAGAGTAGAACTATATGATAGAAAAGTCCAAATTTTTCTGAACTAGGCTTCTTGAGAAATAAAAGGGTAATAGATAAAATAGTAAACAATACCTTAAAACAGACTAAGAAAAGTTTCTTCTACTCATTTAGAAATACATGACCATTGTTTAGCTGTCAACACATTGCACTGAAGATGGTTTTATAGTTTTTTTTAAAGATGTTATTTATTCATGAGAGACACAGAGAGAGGCAGAGACACAGGCAGAGGGAGAAGCAGGCTCCCCACTGGGAGCCCAATATGGGACCCGATCCCAGGACCCGATTTCAGGACCCCAGGACCATGACCCGAGCCAAAGGCAGATGTTCAATCACTGAGCCACCCAGGTATCCCTGGTTTTATAGTTTTGTAGTTACTTACCAAATAAGAAAGGAATAGAGAAGGATTGATATCCAGCTTCACAATGTATAAATTCACTTCTATACAAGGAAAGAATAATTCTAGATTAAATGAAATACTTTTTAAACATAATGTATGTAAATTATCAGTAACAGAACATTACAGAAACTATTACTCTAGTTTTTGGGATTGTTTTTCTCATTGCCTATTAACTTCACCTTCCTTAGAGAATGTGATGGATGCAGAGAGACACTCCCCAGATACGCTTCAAGGAAAGACTTGTTACTCCAGCTGCAGGAGAGCTGTCAGAAGAAAGGCTCCAGCTCTTGTGAGTCCTTTGTGGATCACCTGAGCTGCAGAAAGCCCACATGATCAACTTCATGCCCCAAGCTCTTTCCAGGGTGATCCATGTTAAATGACTGGTGGAAAGGGTAGAGGATCTAAAGGTCCAGCTGCCAAGAGGCCATTTTAGCTCGACTTCCTGTGGGATCAGCTAAGACTGTTGTTCAGTCCTGCATTCCACATTGATTTCTCCCTTGGACCAATCTTGCTACCTTTTCCTCCTTCTGCAGGTGTTGATCCAAGCACACCTACTGAACTACACACTGAAATCTGTCTCAGGGTCTGCCCTTCAGAGAATGCAATAGGTAACACAAGAAAGGGACACTTTTGATTCATACATCACACATTTCTTTACCTTAGGGAGAAAACATAATGAAGTCATATGTGCTAATTCAATTGTTTCAGGGGAGATTCAGGCTGACTCTGAATCTATTTAATTTTTTGTATGTATATATTGTTTTTATTTATGCATGGATAATTGCTTTGCTGGTTGTTATGAGGGATGCAACTAAGTTCCTTTGCTGGTTGTTATGAGGGATGCAACTAAGTGAAAGAAACTTTGTTGACTTAGAAGAGCTTACAGTTTATGATGGATGCCTCTCATTTTCATCTAACCAATGTTCCTTCCCTTATGTTCTGATACTTCCAGCCTCTTTTTTCCTTTGGGGAAATGTTTATGCCACTACTCACTGCTTTAAATTCCAGTATGGCTACTAATCATTGTATCCTTCCCAACCTCTCAAGTCACAGGAGTGGCCATCTGACATAGCATAGCCAATCAGAGGACTCCCTCCCTCAGCTACAGTGATTGGTCCAAGAAGTAAGCATGTTACCTAAATCAAGAAAAGTTGGGATTTTTATATACTACAGTAAGCAGAAAGGTATATGTTTTTTTCTTTCCTCTAATCAACACTTGGAGAAACTCAGGAAAGGAAGATTTAGTAATGCCTGAGGCCAGCCCTGGACTCCTCTGGTTACGTAAGTTCACAAGACCATTTTTAACTTAAGCTAATTTGAGTTGGATTTCTATCACTTGGCACTGAGTTCTGACTTACAATCTATATGGGGGAGAAGTTATACACTTATAAAATGTTAACTCACAATACAATCAAGATACAATTATATGGTAGTTAGGTAATTATGAAGATACAGACATATTGTAGGTACTTAACCTTTATTTGATTAACTAATTCCAATTTTTTAAATCAAGAAGTGATTATTGTAATTCATCTCATTCTAAGTCAATATATAATTCTTTCAAGTTGAATACATACCTAAAATGTATTAAAGTGCACCATTGCAACATATACCAGTTACCCAGAGATATCTATTTATGTATTTCAGAATTAAGGCAAGATGGTATGTATATAATGCAGGTAATAGGGTACAAGAGTTTTAGAATCAAAGAGCTCTAGGTTCTGTTTCTAGATTTACTTCTTGTGAGCTGAGTAACCTTGGGCAAGTTATCCAATATATGACAGCCTTTCTTTTTTTCATCTGCAAAGCAGGTATAATAGTCCTATCTTGCAGGATATTTCAGGATTATAAATTCAACCTGTAAAATGCTTGCTCAGAGCAGAGAGAAATTATTGACTATTATTATTTTCACACTAGTTGTAAAACAGCAAATGACTATTTGCTAGTTATCTTTAGTGCATAATTATGAGCCAAGAATGCCCTTAACTGATAATGTTTCCTCTCCAAGAAGACTAAATTTCCATTATATCTACTATTGTTAAACATGATCTGGAATTTCTAGTCAGTGCAATATGATAAAGAGAAGAGATAGATATTCAGATTAGGAAGGAGAGACAAAGTTATCATTATTTACAGATGATGAAATTATAGCTCTTGATGAATAATCAACTAAAGTAACTAATAGGATAAAAAGGAAAGATTTGACAGATAATCAGATCTGATCAAAGTGTACAAAGTGTAATTCATTTCCATAGACATAATAATATGATATAAAATTAAACTGAAAGAGCAAATATCCCAATCAAAATAGCAACAAAAATGTGCCATACCAGAAACTGACACATAAAACCAAAGTAATTGAAATATACAGTATAGGAGAAAGAGTAGATGGATAGATTTATAGAATAAAATAGTCAATACATAGGGAATTTGGGAGTGCAAAAGTTATTGTTTATAATAACTAGAGAAAGTTTGGCTACTCAAAAAGATGGTGTGAAGATAATTGGCAAAATGCTTTTAAAATACCATCCACAGCTTAAATTCCAGTTGAAGAGTTAAGTCTGAAAGATTAAAACATATGAGTGTCTAAAAGAGAATATACCATTATACCAGGGCAGAAACTATAATCAAAAGACTAAAAACTACACAAAATTATTTGGAAAAAAAGATGCCATAAGCAAAGTTGAAAATCAAATGATAAATTTAGAAATACAAGTGAAATCCATGACAAAGTGTTATCATTTAAAAAGAATATCTAGAAAACAGTATAGATATAAATGAGCGGATTAATATATGACAAATGCAAGCTTGGCTGAATTGATGTTCTTTAGGATTCACCTTTTACACTAAAAAATTTATGAAAGTTAATGAAGTTTCAATAGAAGCCAGTTGCTCAAATTGTTCTTTAAATTTAAAACAAAGTGTCATGAAACTTTTTTTTAAAAGAGAGGATGACTTGAGTCAGTTTGATTCCCAAAGTGTAGGGATTGTACTTGCTTTAATTAAAGCCTTTTGCATGGTACCTAGCAGGCTGCTTTACACAGATGGGTGTTTAATGATGATGATACAGTCTATAATAATGTTCACACAATATGTGAAATATTTGATAATCATGTGGACTTCTTTATGACAGCAAACACGACTGATTAGATCAATATCATTTGCATTTCATTATGGGCTTGATGGTTTTTCATTCTCTTCTAACATTTTAATGATGTCTTAGTATGCTAAAAGAAAATTAGTAGAATTATGGCAATTTTGTCATATTATATCCTTTCTGGGATTCTTTGGATAGGAAAAGTGATAAGGTCTTACAAATTGTTACTGTATAAATAATTTGAGTACCTATTGCTTTGGAAATATTGTCCTATGATTTTTTTTAAAGATTTTATTTATTTATTCATGAGTGACATAGAGAGGCAAGAGACATAGGCAGAAGAAGAAGCAGGCTTCCTGTGGGGAGCCTGATGTGGGACTCTATCCCCGGACCCTGGGATCATGACCCGAGCCAAAGGCAGATGCTCAACCACCGAGCACCCAAGTGCCCCCGTCCTGTGATTTTTTTTTTTAACCCAACTAGAGTGTAAGCTGCTTTTTGGCAAAAGATTTGATTTATACTTCTTTCCTTGAAGTTATTTGTACCAGGTAGGTGCTTACTAAATTAACCATTTCAACTAATATATTGTGTAAGTACCTAATATATATATGTGAGATAGTATTTTAGGAACCTGAGTACAAAAGTGACTAAGGAATAGATTTTATCCTCATGGAGCTCATAATATAAACAGGGAGACAAGCAAATTCATTAAACAAGCAAATACATTAGATTCAATACAGGTGCTTCAATAAGGGAAGTCCAGCTGCTATGGGAGCACATAACAGGGACTACCAAACTCACCTATTGTTATTCTAGCATAGCAAATTGTTTTCAATCCCTAGCAAACTACTTAAGTTATTTATACCAACTCTGTCCCAGTACTATGCTAAGCACTTTTCATATAGTGAGGGAGGGAGGGAGATAAATTAATTTTTCTAGTTTATGAGTGAGGAAGCTGTAAGTCAGGTTGTTTAAGGGGTTTATGAAAGATGATACAGTGTAGTGATTAAGACAGGCCTTAGAGTTAGACAGCGTGGTGAATCTTGGCTCTGCCATTGATGAACTGAATGGGGAAATTCCTTAATATCCTTGAAAATCAGAATTTTTCCATCTATAAAAATGGAGACAATGGTGAGTATAATTGGGTTATTATATATATATATATATATAGAGAGAGAGAGAGCTTAGTACAGAGCCAGCTACTTGGTAAAGGCTAAGTAAATGATAGCAAAAAATTAAAAATGTGAAAAAGCCACATAGTTTTTATTAACCCACCCAAACTGTTATTATTTATTTAATACCCAGTGTGTATCAGCAAAAGCATCATGTAGATTATATACCATAAGAACAGTCCTGGCAGCTCGGGTGGCTCAGCGGTTTAGCGCCGCCTTTAGTCCCGGGCGTGATCCAGGAGACTCGGGATAGAGTCCCACGTCGGGCTCCCTGCATGGAGCCTACTTCTCCCTCTGCCTGTGTCTCTGCCTCTCTCTCTCTCTCTGTCTATCGTGAGTAAATAAGTAATATCTTTTTTTAAAAAAATGATGAAATTTAAAAGAACTATTTTATTAAATATTTGCAAAATATGATTGTTAATTTAATATTTCGTTATATTTAAAACTGATTTCTGGGTCAGATTTCCTACTTAGGAAGAATGGTGAGTCTGCTTAATGACTGCCTACAAATCATAGCCCTTTGAGAATTAAACCAGTAATTTATAGCTAAATAATTTTAAAAGCAAAATTATAAAATGATTCTAAAATATCATAGCTAAGAAATAAAATATCATACCTACAAAGTTATATGAATTATGGGATGTGTGCTTATTTTAACATATTCAATATGAACTGTGATAAGGTCTAAAGGAGTTAGAGTGAAGATAGTTATATTTGTTAGGTGTTCGCCATGTCAGGCTAACTAGTGTGTGATCTCAATCTTCAATGAATTGAGTCTGGTAGAAAAACAGACACACAAATAATCATAGTACAGTGTTAAAAATGATGCAGTCATGTTTTATACCAAAATATAGTAGTGACAAAGAAGGAGGTAAGATCAATTATAAATAATTCAGAGAAAGTTTCTTAGAATTGGAAATGCTTCAAGTGGGCCTTAGCTATGAACAACAAGGAGTTACATGTACAATGTTGGGGAAAGAGGAGGATATTTGCCACATGGCCTAGAATTGGGAAGTCAGGAAGGTCTGAAGTCGTGTTCTGAGGAGGGTGCAACTTTAGGAAGCATCTAGTGGAGAGACAGAAGATGAGTCTGTAAAGGCAGATGAGATGGAGGGCAGTGAATGAAAGCACCTCCTGGAGTGGCTTTGTCTTGTAAGCAAAAGAAAGACACCAAGTGCTTTTTTTTTTTAATTTTTTATTTATTTATGATAGTTACACACACACAGAGAGAGAGAGAGAGGCAGAGACACAGGCAGAGAGAGAAGCAGGCTCCATGCACCGGGAGCCTGACGTGGGATTCGATCCCGGGATTTGATCCCGGGTCTCCAGGATCGCGCCCTGGGCCAAAGGTAGGCGCCAAACCGGTGTGCCACCCGGGGATCCCCCAAGTGCTTTTTTAAAAAAGAATATTTCTGATTCAGAAAGGCTGCTCTTTTGCATCTGTTAGGAAACACTGACCAAAACCAAAGAACCAAAAAATGGGTAGGAGAAGGAAACCAGTATTTTTTGAAGACCTACTCAGAGGAGCAGAATGCTCAATCTCTCATACATGTTATCTTTTTAACCCTCACAGCATGCCTGTAAGATGGATTTGACTCTCATTTTAATGAAGAGGAACCATAGGAAACATCAAGCAATTGTTCCAATGTCAGGCCATTAATAAGTAGTGGATGTGAGTCAAGCACAGGTTCCTCTGATACCAAGTCATTGGTGTGGTTATTTTCCATACCATGTTACTTTTCCAGGGGATAGATCATGAGGGCTCAAATTAAGGTGGTAGCAACAATAATGAAAAGAATGAACAGGTTTGAGAGACACTGAGAGGACATGGTCTCCCAGATTTGGTGTCTGGATGTGGGGATTGAGGAAAGAGTTTAGGATGACCCCCAAATGTGGGAAAAACATGGAAGGATGTAGAGGAGGAATTTCAGGAAGCAGAGTGGAAATGACAGGCTAGGTGAGCAGTCCTTGAAGAGCATGCAGATTGAAAGTTAAGCCCTTGAGGGCTTGCATCTAGACAAGGATGATAGGGATAATAATGATATTGATTGGCTTTAAGGACTGACTTGCTATAATTTCTTAGTTTGAAAATAAATATAAATCCCAGAAGTGGGAATTTGGTTTACTATTTAAAAAGAAAACAAAAACAAAAACACTTTCTAGCTCAGAGGAGAGTTTGACATTCCATTCATCATAGAGGTTATCTACAAAGTATTTACTGAAGCGGGAAAGAATGGGCCTTCTCCCAGCATTCAAGCAGAACCAGACTTGAGCCAATGACTTCAGGAGTATCCTGGGTGTTCAGGGAGCCATGGAGATCTTCTGAAAACTCATCCTCTAGACACAGTCTTCCTCATGTGGCTAGGTATTGAATGGTCATTGCTGAGTGAGGACAGAAACAATAGAGAAAATTTGCTCACACTTCCTAAATTTATCTTAATGTGAAAGATTAGTGTGAATCAGAGTAGTGAGAGTTAAAACATTAGAAAAAGGATGAATACATCCTCTAAATTGGTTGTTACATTAAGGAATTCCAGTGTTCCCATCTATTGCTATAGACTAGAGCAGCCTCAAGCCTTATTTTTAGAACTTGTTAGAAATGCAGATTATTGGACCCAACCCAAGACCACTGGATTTGAGTCCACTTGCTTTCTGGGAGAAAAGACAGTAATATACCTGCCTCAGAGGACTAGCTACTCCTCCTGCCGCTAAGCCCCCCTTTCCGCTAAGTTTCTGCTGAAAAATTGAAGGACTGTATTGCTTCTCTCATATCTGGGAGATGTTCAGAATGTGTCCAACACATTTTGTGATGTTATCCTTTAAAGTTAGAAAGAATGGAAAGGTAACAGATGTTAAGGTGGGAGAGGCCTTTCTAAGCTACAAACCAGAACAGAAGTTATAAAATGAAATTATCAATAAATATGACCACATAAAATTAAAAAACTCTTCAAAGTCAAACTCAGCAAATAAATTAAAATGCAAGCTATAAACTGTGAAAATTGCTTTCTCACATGTGGCAGACAACAAGTCATCATTTATTATATTTAAAAGAAAAAAAGCCCTTAAATAAGAGAGAAAAATAGAACCACCCTAATAGAAAGAGGGCCACAGCCATGAAAAGGCAATTCACCAAAGATGAACTACAGAGACCAATGAATGCTTAACCTCAAGAGAAATCAAAAAAACAAATTAAAACAAGAAACCAATTTTCGCCTACAAATTGGTTTTAAAATTTTAATAATAAATACCTAATGTTGTTGAGGATATGGGAAAAGAGGCATTATTATAAGCTGTTTTTAGAAATAGAAGGTGGTATAAGTCTTTTGGGGGAACAATTTGGTGATGCATTAAAAGTCTTGAAAATATGCATGATCTTTGACCCATAAAGAGGATCACATTGATCTGAAAATAATCCATCCAAAGGAAATAACCATACACACACACAAAAAAATGTGTCTATAAAAACATTTGTCTTAGTGGTGTTATAAGAACAAAACTCCAACAATAAGATATAATAGGTTTATTAGATAATATAGAGCATGTCTCTAAAATAAATTTCTCTGCAGCTTTTAACAACTATGGTGTGGGTGAAAGTGTGGTAAAATAAACTCACACTAGGCAGCCCCAGTGGCTCAGTGGTTTAGTGCTGTCTTCGGCCCACAGCATGATCCTGGAGACCTGGGATCGAGTCACACATCAGGCTCCCTGCATGGAGCCTGCCTCTCTCTGTGTGTCTCTCATGAATAAATAAATAAAATCTTAAAAAAACAAAATAAACTCATGTTTATAACGTTGTTAAATAAAAAGTCAACTAATAAAAGAATGTGTAGTAGTATCCAAGTCTCATAAAAGTATGCATGTGTATTTGTATATATCTCTCTTTTTAAAAAAAAAAAAAAGATTTTATTTATTTATTCATGAGAGACACACAGAGAGAGAGAGAGCAGGCTCCATGCAGGGAGCCTGATGTGGGACTCGATCCCGAGACTCCAAGATCATGCCCTGAGCCAAAGGTAGACACTCAATCGCTGTGACACCCAGGCGTCCCTGTATATCTCTCTTTATCTTTATCATCTACAGCTATAAAAATGAAGAAATAGGATGTCTTTGAAGGCAGGGATTTCAGCAGTCCAATACATAGTAGAGCCCCAAAGCTTAAAATAGTTACTGGGCACATAGCAGACACTCAACAATAAATATTTGACTGTTGTCAACAAAAATGTTGATAGTCTTATTTCCTATTGATGAGCTTAAGGCACTTAAATTTTTTTCTTTATGTTTCTCTAGATTTTCAAAACTTTCCACAATAAATCTGTATTCCTTGTTGGGTCAGAGAAAGAATATACTTTAATTTTGAAAAAATGTCGATGGATGAAATTCACTATCTACAGGCAGAACCTAAGAGCTAATGGGGTTCATGAAATTTAAAACACCCAACTCACTCAAGTTGAACCAGGCTGTGTTGGAAAGAAAGGTTGGCAAATTAGGATTATAATTCAGGACACAGTTCTGCTAAACTGTCCTGTGTTGCTCTTGGACTATAATTTTAAAACTTTTCCACGAAGTACCCTAAAAGAAAGATCTCAAGACTTTTACTTTAAGGATAAAATTTCTTTGAGGTTTGTCCTTTACAATTCATTCAAAGTTTTCCATTGTTTTTCAGTAATATATCCAGTTCATTTCATATAAAAGATTTGAAAATTTGTACCATCAAGTAAAATTGATTATTTGGAAAAATTTCCATGTTATTCCTTAGCTTTTGTGCTCACTGAGGCTTCTTGCTAACTTTGGGAGTATCATTTAGGCAAAGGTGGGAGCACAGTCTTAGCAAGCAGGATTAGTGGGGTCTAGTACAGTGGAGTCAGAGAGAAAATTTGTTGGCATGTGTTTATGAGAACCATAGTTGGACTAATTGACATCAATATTCCATCTGCTTGGCAGGTATATCTCATCTCGGCACTGAAAAATCTCATAGGGTGAGGATTAAATGAGATATAAAGTGTTGAGTACAATGCCTGACATGTAATAAGCTCCCAATAAATGCTAGCTGTTATTAATTATTATTACCAGAGAGAGTTTTCACACCCAGATGTCACTACCACTTACATGATCAAACTAATTACAATTACTCTGATTCAATGTGTGCCAAGCCACATTCTTATGCAATTACCCAGGCAGATTTTTCCTACCGGGAGGGAATGATCAAAATAGGTTTGTGTGGCCATATTTCCTTTGGAAATTAATAAATGAGTCAGTCCTAAGATACTGTCCATCTTTTCATAGACAGCACAGATTTCTTTACCCACGAAACACATGATTTTATTAAGATGTGCCCACCCCTTGAGGCATATCTGGACCACAGTTCTTTCCTCCTCAACAATTGTATCCTATTTCCCTACCACTGATAATGGTATAATTTTCAAGGAGGTCTCACGTTCCCTAAAACAGAAGATTTCAGGGCTCACAGTACATAATACATTTTATAATGTGATCCAGAAAATACCTGTTCTTATTATCTTAATTCCCTAAAACCAGAAATGTAGGCAAACAGCCACTCTCTCGGGATTCACAGATGAAACTAACTGCAGCCCTCTGCTTAGTCCATCTTTCCTCCCCTCCCTGTTTATTCTGTTGCCCAATCTGAACTGCATTGGCCCATGCCTTAGATATATTCTCCTCCTTCACCTGCCAGCCCTGGCTAGCCTTTAGCTCTCAACCTCAAGGTGAGCTCACCTATTGCTCATGTCTACAGGAATGGTTAGTCTTGCCTGGGTTTTTCAGGACAACTTAAATACTTTATTCTATGATCCCTGGCTTTGATTTAGAATATTTCCTATTTGCCCTGACTTCTCATATGATGACCTCAGCCTTACCCAGAGGACATGTCGTGACTGAAGACCCTTTTCTCCATGTTAAATGTCTTCCTTTACTTCTTTATTGTGCCAGGCACTGTTCTCTAGGACACCAACTCTGACTTGCCCACGCTTTATCAATTCCAGCCCAGCTCCACTCCTGAATAGAACTGTCTCTGTCCATTCTAAGAGGGAGTAAGCCCTTTTGCTTAGTTCTTACTATGTGTGGGGGAGCTGCTTTATGAATGACTGATGAATACTTTCCTGGCAGTCACAGACTTTCTTCCTGATGTTCTTTTTTTTCATCCTGATGATTGCTTTCTTGTAGACACACACAAAAAAATAATTTCTGGAGTCAGAGGACTATGGGCTCAAATCCTCATTCTACCACTTATTAGCTTTGTGAGATGGATCAGTATCTCCTCCTTTGTAACCTCCTAAGTTTTGTAAAGATGAAATAAAATAAATAAAATCTTGTACTATTTAAATGTTGGCTGAAGCACCTAGCAAACAATAGGCGGTGAATAAATGTTAACCCATTCCACTTGCTGTTTTATTTATTTTTTTTAAGTTAGTAAAGCATAAAGAGAAGATATAGTGTGGTAGCATGGTAATGTTAGCATGTTTTAAACACAATTGTGCTAAAAGTTTCACATGATTTATCCAATTTAATCTCAGAACAATTCAATAGGGTTTCTTATCGTTTTACAGATGAGGAAAGTTGAGGTCTAAGGAGATTAAGGAACATAGTCAAGGTTACAAAATTAGTAAGGTACAGAGCTGGATTTGAACTCTAACCCAAGGGGTGTTCGAACTCCTGATCCCATTTATGTGTATTATCCATTGAGGGGTCGGGGGTCAGACTTCTCAACAGATTAGATTCAGATTGCTCATTGTATGTACCTGTATAATTACATTTCTTGCCTCTCCCCAAGATAAGAATTCTAGGCTTCTCCCCACTATCCTCTATCCTCCATTAGGGGACATTTTCCATTGGACCATTTGAGAAAATCTTTGGCATGAAGTATTTAGAAGTAGCAGCTAAAGTTCACGATAAAAAAATATTTATGAATCACTTGACCATCTTTTTCACTCTCATTTTGTACAGTTCTGCAGTTGTCAGTATTAAATGTTCTGAAAAACTGACTTAGCTCAAGGCCAAGCAAGTGGGGGCTCTGTGTGGGCGTTTATTCCAAAGGCCATTAGGTTAGTACGTGCCTAACTGTAGTACATCTGTTTGTTTTGGATAATAGCGAGTGCTTTTCCAGCTGTTCATCTTTCTATGTTCCTTCTTTGTTTCCCTACGGCTTGAGCTTTCGAGTTTTTAGTATTCATGATCTTTTTCAAGCTGTTAGACCAACCTAGAATTATCATTCTAGCATTTCAGAGGACTTGGCTTTGTCCATTTTCAGACTTAAGTTAAATGCTGAAAAAACAGCCTGCTACAGAATAACCTTAAAAGAAAAAATGTATATATTCATTCAGCATTGGAATTTAACACCTGGCAAAACATAGTTTTAGTTACCTCCATTTAATACATGCATCTATACATTCTCTTCTTTTTATTGAATTTATTTTTCGAATGTGTAAAACAAATACATGATTCCAAAGCCAAAACTGTATTACAAGGTAGGTCCAGAAAAGTCTTCCTTTTCTATCCTGTCTTCTCCACCCGTTCTCCCCTCACTTCAGAGGGAGCCTGCTTCTTCATGAGTTCTTGTAAACTGAAAATACTCATGTTCCCACTCCCCCCAGATGCAGAAATAGAAAGTTTCTACCACCCCAGAAATTGTCCTCTGCCCTTCTGACTCTTATGCCACTCTTCTTCCCAGAGACAACTGCTCTCCTGACTTCAGACACTGCAGAGTGGTTTTGCCGGATATAGGACTATATATAAGTAGAATACTACAATATGCATTCTTTTGTGTTGTTTCTTTCATTCAACAGTGTATATATAAGATGCATCCATGTTGTGTAAAAGAGAAGTGTTCACTATTTCATTGTTGTTAATATATTCTGCTATATTGCTCATATAGCATACTGCAACTTATCCGTTTTGCTGTTGATGGTGATAAGGGTTTCCAGTTTGGGGCTTTAACCAACAGTGCTTCTTAGAACATTCTTGTGTCTTTCAGTGTACATATGTATTTCTGGTGGGTATATTCCCAGGAGTAGAATTGCTGGGTCATATGGTATGTGTGTGTGTTCAAGCTTTAGCGGATACTGCCAAAGAGTTTCTATAAGTGGATGTTCCAATTTATGCTTCTTCCAGCAATGTATAAGAGTTCCATTTGTTCCTCATCTTTGCCAACACTTGATAATTTCTGTCTTAGTAATATTATCTGTTCTGGTAAGTATCTCAGTGTGCTTTTATTGTGCTTTCCCTGATGACTAATCATTTGTACTAGTTTCTGACTTATTCTTCCATTTGTTTATTTTTGCAAAAAAAGGAAAAATATATATACATACACCACTTTATCACACATGGGGTAACGCAATATATACTGTTTTCTGTTTTGCACTTAAATTATATATCCTGGGGATTCTCTATGTAATATGGTATAACAAGATCTTCCTTATTTCTTTTTTCATCTGCATTGTATTCAATTGTGTGAATTAGTTTATTCAATCAGTCCCTTATTGGTGAACAGTTAGGTTTTTTTCTAAACTTTTTCATTATAAATATCCTGCAATTAATAGTTTTGTTCATGTTTCATATTTTTGCTACTATACCTTGGGATAGAGCCTTAGAGTTGGTGTAGCTGTTCAAAAGTAAATGCATATCTGGTTTTGTTAGATCTTGACAAGTTTCTCTCCATCAGGATTACACCATTTTGCATTCTCACAAGTAATTTGTGAAACATGCATATATATTTTATGCGATAGACTTTCTCTCTTAGAATATTCAACAGCCAGCAGGTGCCTGGGTGGGTCAGTGGTTGAGCATCTGCCTTTGGCTCAGGTCATAATCCTGGAGTCCTGGGATTGAGTCCCATAGCAGGCTCCCTCTGCCTGTGTCTCTGCCTATCTCTGTGTCTCTCGAGAATAAATAAAATCTTTTTTCTTTCTAATAAAATCTTAAAAAAAAAAAAAGAATGCACCTCTCCCTCCATCTCTCACTTCTTCTTTCCTCAGTATTGGCTTCCTTATTGGCAGGCTGAGGGGTTGTTTCTCATTGCTCCTACAGTTTGCAACCTCGCAAAGCAAGAGGACTTCTCTTGTCAAGCACTCACAGCTGTCCCCCCAACCCTCCAAAGGGACTCTGGCCCTTAATGAATCATGAACACTTGAACACTTCTCCTATGTTAGAAGTGGGTGTATATGTGGGGGGCAGGTGTGTCTTGATTTACAATACCATCAGAGACAGAATAAAAGAAGCTGAAGTGACCAAGGAAAGGTTGTAGGGCAGCCCCCGAAGAACAGCATCATCTGCAGCTGCAAATCCTGTTGTCTGGATACACTGTAATTAATTTAGCTTCTTTCTGATCTCTACTCTCATGTTTAGGTTGTTTCCAGATCTTGCTGGTATATAGTATGTTCTGATAAATACTCATGTTCTACACTGTTATTTCTTTAGGATATATCTCTGTAAGTGAGATTACTGAGTGAAAGGCTAGGGATATTTGACATATATGGTCAAATCTTTACAGGGTGTTTGTAGTAGTCTACATTCTCAATGGCAGCTGATGATACTGCTGTACTACCACACCCCAGGGAGTATTATGAATTTTAATTTGATAGGGGTTATCACATTGCTTCATGCTTAATTTGTGCTAAACAATAAATGTCTGTTCTCCTTTATAGCAGGCATTGAATATATGGCTCTTCATTTGATTAACATTTCATATTTTTCCATACTCTTTAAAAAATGTCTACTTATTTCTTTTCCAATTAAAAATTATAAAAGGAGCATGTATCTGTTAAGTGCAAAAATGTCAAGTTCTTAGGTTTTCCCCTTTATACTTTGGATTTTTGAGATGACTTGAGCAATTTGCTAGGTAAAGCTTGTCACCAGGAGGTGGCTCTGGGGTGTGGGCAACCGGTCATCATTTCTTCAGCTCCCCCATTATAGCTTCTGCAAATAAATATGCAATCTAAAGACAGTGTGCTTGCAACTGGAAAGGCAAATCCCTTATCTTTCTTCCAACCAGATTGTTATCGATCAGTTCTTTTTATATAGAGATTCTGGAGTTGTCACTAACTTTGTTCATCACCATGGTTCTCAGGTTGTAGACCTCGAACCAGCAGCATTAGAACTGCCTAAGAACTTGTTAGCAGTGTAAATTCTCAGACTCCATTTCAGACCTACAATATTAGTAATTTGGTTACTGTTGTGTGTAATTTTGGTAATGTGTTGTGTGTGTGTGTTTGATTCTAGTAAAATACACATAACATTAACTTTGCCATCTTAACCATTTTTATGTGTACAGTTCAATAGTGTTAAATACATTCACATTGTTGTATAACCATCACTACCGTCCATTTCCAGAGTTCTTTTCACCTTGCAAAACTGAAACTCTAAATGCATTAAACAACAACTCTCCATTTTACCTCTCCTCAGCCCCTGGCAGCCACCATTCTACTTTCTGTATCTGTGAATTTGACTGTTCCATGTATCTCTTATTAGTGGAATCTTACAGTATTTGTCTTTTTTGTGACTGGCTTCAATGATGCCCTCAAGTTTTATCCATGTGATAGCATGTGTCAGAATTTCCTTCCTTTTTAAAACATATCCATTGTATGGATATGCCACATTTTGTTTATCCATTCATCCATTCATCCATTCATGGATACTTGGGTTGCATCCACCTGGCAATATATGTTTTAACAAATCCTCTAGGTGATTTTTTTTAAAAGATTTATTTATTTATTTGAGAGAGAAGGGGAGAGTGGAGAGGTAAGGAAGAAGGAGAGAGAGAATCTGAAGCAGATTTCCTGCTGAGCATGGAGCCTGTTGTGGGGCTCAACTCATGATCCTGAGATCATGACCTGAGCCAAAATCAAGAGTCAGAGAAGCTTAACCAACTGAGCCAGCCAGGCACACCTAAGCCTTCCAGGAAATTCTCATGCACACTTAAGTTTGAGAACCACTGGTTGAAAGGAAATAAAATATATGATTAATGTCATCTTGAATCACCTAGAATTCTGGTTTAGAATGTTGTAAGCTATATTTGATATAGCAAGGTAATCTGTATAAATCATGTGACTCAGGGCAAAGAAGTATAATAATACTTCATTGCTTGCAATAATCTCACAGGGTTGCAGTGTGAAATGCTATAATGCTACATGATGCATGTTTAGTAATGTTTGAACTAAAAACTGTTGCATTAAGCAAGGGTATATATGATGATAAAGTGTTGTAAATTAGGCTAATCCAATCTTTGAATGATGGAAACTGGACGGTGGTAAAAAACTTACCAAATTAAAAAGGTAAGGTGAATA
This sequence comes from Vulpes lagopus, assembly GCF_018345385.1. Classification (NCBI taxonomy): domain Eukaryota; kingdom Metazoa; phylum Chordata; class Mammalia; order Carnivora; family Canidae; genus Vulpes; species Vulpes lagopus. The sequence goes on along the minus strand of NC_054836.1, from coordinate 37,858,785 downwards.
AAAGAAAAAAATAATGATGTCAAAGAGCACATGTCATAAATAATGTAAAGGTGAACAAAAGCACTCTATTTTATGCTCCCCACGGAAGCATATTCCTGGAGCTATTCCTGGAGTTAATGTTATGACAATTTTGAATGAGTTGCATTCTATTGCAGTTACCAGAGAACATCTATGGTCATGTAGAGTACTATGACAAAGGTAGTCAGATCTCATAAAACAGCCCAGGTTGTTCAGTCAGTTGAGAACCCCATGGTCGTGTGCAGCATTGTATAGTGGGCTAAGTAAGCTCTGGGATGGGGAGATTCAACTTTCCCACAAGAATTCCAGCGAGAGAATTCTGCTGAAGGTGGGGTATATTACTAGACAGGCTGATGATATGATCTGACATAAAAATATTAATGTTTACTCCAGAAATGAACATATGTATTTGATTCTAATACATTTTATTTGAAGGAGAAACTGACCTAAGTGATGATATATCTGATGTCTGGAACCGAGTAGGTATTCCAATACAGGTGATCCAAATGAATGAGTGGATAAATCAAATAATGAATTAATTTCACAGGTATTTTTTGAGTACCTATAATGAGCAGGCAAAAGGGAGGCCCTGGGATACACAAAGATAAATAAGCTAGCAGACTCTAATGAGTGAGCAAACAAATGGCTAATGTCCTTTATTTGTGTTTCTAGTTATCACTACTAAATTAACTTCATGACCTTGGGCAAATTACTTAAAGTCCTTGGGTCTCAGTTTATTCACCTTTAAAACTGGGTGTGTGGGGTGCCATGAGATGCCAAGGTGGATGATCTTTAAGACTTCTTACCATTTGTGAATTCTCTTTCTTATGCCCTGTTTTGGGGGAGAAAGGTAATCTCATTTATTAATTCATTCAACAATGTGTGTTGAGGGTATGTAAGGCTCTGTGCTATAATTTTTCCATTATTTATTAAAATCACTTTCCTTTTTCACCACTATAAAATAGCACTGCCAAACGTGAGGGATAAAATTTTTCATAAATGGATCACTATAAAATTCATACTAAAATAGTAAGTATTCTTCGGATCCTGGCACAGCCATGGTCAGGAATTAGGTTTTCTCCCACCTTTCCAGAATTTCAAAGTTCCAAGAAGTGATCCTCAGAGCATTTGTGATTGGTGCTGTCCTTTCCTTTTTTTTTTTTTAAAGATTTATTTATTCATTTATAGAGAGCGAAGAGAGAGGCAGAGACACAGGCAGAGAGAGAAGCAGACTCCATGCCCAAGCCCGATGTGGGATTCGATCCTGGGTCTCTAGGATCACACCCCAGGCTGCAGGCGGCACTAAACCACTGCACCACCAGGGCTGCCCAGTGCTGTCCCTTCCTGATGCCCTCATGATATCTTCTTTGATAACAGCTTTGCAAGGGTCTTTAGGCTTTTCCACTGATCAGCAATACTGTGCAAATGGTGAAAATCATTTCAGAGGCATTTGGTTATTTTAAAATGTGGGTCTTTATAAACACATTCATCCCCAAGTGATAGAGAAATGGGACTACCAGATGTTGCTTCATTTTTTCATTTTTACCTAGGGATTTCATGGTATCTGTTTTTCAATTTCCAATTAAGTATTAAATGCTTGTATAATTTAAGTGCTTCGTTTAATTAAACTTGAAAATGTATTTAAACTTTAGATCAGCCTAGATAACTTGAAAATAGAAACAATTGGGGCAATTCTGCTGGTTCAGACTTGATCTACAGTTCATTCCATTTTAAGTGATTCAGGCATTAATAAGTACAGTTCTAGAGGTTTCTGAGCAAATCAACTCTAAATTCTTGAGTCTGTCCAGGCTATGTTTATATGAGTGAAGCTATCACATTCTATCTCTGCTTCCCATCATTTTTAAATTAGCCCATTTTGGGGGCCTAAAATAGATAAGGAATAAGTCTTTGCTTTAAATTACAAACTGGTGCCAAGTCAGTAGCATGACATATCTAAACAACATTTTTATTATAGCAGAAGAGCGCCTTGACATCCACAATAAATATATTCCTGAAAAGTTGTGTTTATGTACCTAGTTTGAACATCTTGCTACTTTCCGTTTTTATGGGTTATTGCTCTGCCACTTGAGATATAATTGAATCTAGCAGTTTTTATTTGGCACAAATGTATAAAATAGATTACTTATTGTTTGCTATATTGAGCGATGTCTACAAAGGAGACTTAGGAAAGAAAAATGAAGTGTGGTTTACATGCACATCTACACGGATGATCTTCCTCAGAGATGCTAAAGGCAAGATTTGACAATCACAGACAGATTTGTAAAGTATGAGGATTACTTTTTTAAGGAATATGTGTTCCAAATGACATCTTTCCTTATGGGTCCAGTAAACTTATACTACATCGTAAGGAATTATGATAATAATAGCAATTATTTAAGACTTTTTTTCATTTTTAAAAAAATATTTTATTTATTTATTCATGACAGACTCACAGAGAGAAAGAGAGGCAGAGACACAGGCAGAGGGAGAAGCAGGCTCCGTGCAGGAAGCCCAACATGGGACTCAATCCGGGATCTCCAGGATCACACCCTGGGCTGAAGGCGGCACTAAACCGCTGGGCCACCAGGGCTGCCCTATTTAAGACATTTAAGAATGCGTTCTAGATGTGTATTGCCTCCCGTAGAATCCAAGCAGGCTACTTCTTTTTACTTTTCTTCCCTTTCTGAGAGGCAGGCCCTGACAGCCTTTACAGATGTAATACCAGGAGGTGAGAACTTACCCAAAACCTCTGTCCTCTCTTCTCCATCCCTGCTGTCTCCCCACAAGCTTTCATGAATATCTTTAACACTGCTTGTGCCTTAACTGCCCACTGGTCTTCCTCACTTGGGATTTGTCCAAGTCTAGGCCACGATCCCTGGACTAGAAGAGCAGAAGCCAGCTCTTCTGAGAATGCAGATTTCTGCCATGTCACAACCCTGCATGAAATCCAAGTGGTTCCCACTACCTTCAGGACATAATTTAAATTTCTTAGCATGTCCTAAAAGGCTGATTGTCCCCTGGCTCTTCCTGCCCATCCAGCCTCATTTCCTACTACTTTTTGACCTGTTCTTTCCTTTATTCTTCCCTGGATCCCAGTTCTCAAGTTCACTCCTGTTGTTCTTTCTGCTTGGGGCACACTTTTCTAGTTTTTTCACTTGACAGATGCAAGTGAATCCTTCACTTCTGATGGGAAGCTTCATTGATCTCCATGGTGAGTTAGTTGCCTTCTCTCTCTGCTCCCAGAGTGCCCTGTGCATGACATTATTATAACACCACACCTGTTTATGCAACTATTCTTCTGTCTCTTCTATTAAATGAGGAGCCTTATCATTTCGGTAACCCTAGTCATTACATTTTTCCCTTTACCTATTATGTCTCTAGAAGTGACAGCAGTGCTTGATGTGTGGCTGCTTTGCAACAAAAGACGGGTTGCAAGAACTCATTCATTCACTCATTCATTCATATTTTGGTCAATTCTATTTTTAAAAAAAGCTCTGTTACCAGAGGAATTGTTATACTAGTAGCACTGTATCTAGGGTATCTGTTTCAAAATAATTCTGTGCTTGATTGGTGCCACTTATAAGATTTCATATTAGCATTAATATCTTATAACATCAGTTGGGCCACTATACACAGCTTGGCAGCTTATGCCAAAATATGATGATGAGAACAGGTTCTGGAACCTCAAGCAAATATTTAAGAAAGATCCACTGTATATTTAGTCATTTATGAAGCATTTCTCAAAGTCTGTCTTTTCATCGATTTCCACAGAATAGGAGCTGTTTGAAGAGGACTTACATCTGCACCATGCTATTTAATGGTTAAGTCAAATGCTTCTACACGCATTGTTTGAAATATAGTCTTGTTTTCCAAAGAACTTGTACCTGTAATGTGTTTACATGAACACTTTCTTCATTATTAGCTGGCAAGCAAGATGAAAAAGCCATTGAACCTAAGACTGCAAACACCAGCTTTGACTTTTGGGGGTGTGTGCTTAGAAAATAGATTTTTCTAGTGTGCAAAATAACTGTGCCCAAGGCTTACCTTTCTCTTTTTAAATATTTTCCTCTGGCCACACAGAACTCAGTGCTAAAGCTCTTAAACTAGAATCATAGTTCTCACACAGAGCTGTTTTACTCCTCAGGGTACATTTGGCAATGTTTGGAAACATTTTTGGTTGCTGTAACTGGGGAAGAGTGGTGAATAATAATAGTGTTTAGTTTGTAGAGGCCAGAGATGCTGCTAAACCTTCTACAATGCACAGAACAGCTCTCCACATGCAAAGTTCTCTAGCCTGCATTGTCCACAGCACCAAGACTGAGAAGCCTTATGCTAGGGTGAAAGAAGAAAAGGTGCAACTAGAAGCTGAAAGGGAGTACTGGTAAGGCCTGTGGTTGGTTTTTCTTTCATGGTGTGCTGCTCCTCCCAAGGTATGCTCTCTTATAGGCAGTTCACAACATGGTTGGTTGCTTCTTCAAGGCCAGCTGGAGAGTTTCTCTAGCTCCAGTCTGCTAAACACTGAGCCTTATGTAACATAACATAATCAAAACAGTGATATTCATCACTTTTGCTGTATTCTATTGATTAGAAGTAAGCCAGAGGTCTCACCTGCACCAGGTGGAGGGTGTTATACAAAGGTGTGGACACTCAGAGGCAGGGATCATGAGGACCACCCTAGAATCTCTTGGCACAACATATTGTTGCCTTAATGGCAGGTGTGGGTGTTTTATGCTGTGTCAACCTGGTTCAGCTGCATGACATTGAATGGCAGAAGTGATGTAATGGCCAGTACTTTCTGCTGGGTATCACAGTCAGATCAGCGATGGGAAGACACACAGGTACTCAACCAGTTCCAGCTGGTCCATGCCTAGCTCCTCTTCCCAGCTGATGACCAGTAGCTGCTGGAGGCCCACCACCAGAGGCTGACTGAACCCTGCAGAGGCAACAGCTGCACAGAGGCAATGGCTTCCTGTCACTCTCCCCTCAGCTCCCCTTCTTGGAGTGGAATCTGAGTTTCTCAACCTGACTGATTATTGACCCCAACTGTACCACAAGATCTTTATTTCCTAGTTCTTCATAACTGTGTGAGGTCAATTCTAGAAGTTCTTTCTTCCATAATACTCAAGGAACTGTTCTCCTCTCACCAAACACTGACTGCTACAGATAATGTTCCACATTATAGTCAGAAGAGGTAAGCATAACTTGTGTGCTAGGAGTTATGGTCAATAAAATCTAAGATAACAGTATACTCCCACTAGAATGTGACCTCTCTGTTCTGTTTACTAATAAAACCCCAGGGTTGGGAATGGAACCTAACATAGAGTGGGCAGTCATATATATTATCTTCATGACTAATGAATGATATGTCCATAATTTGGGTAATATATATGTATATTTACATATACATATACATGCATATATGCGTTTATGTGTCTAATCTCTTTTCTTATTGCTTATTTTAGCATTTAAATACCTTTGGTGTCTAACTTGGCCCCAACTATTTTCCTATTCAGAGTATCTTTTGGGAAAAGTAGGGTAGACTGTTATCTAAGTAGGGCACCGTGATTTTTTAAACTTTTATTTAAATTCCAATTAGTTAATATACAGTGTAATAATATACAGTGTAATATACAGTGTAATAAAAGTTTCACGTGTACAATTAAGTGATTCAACACTTACATACAATATTTGGTGTTCATCACAAGTGCACTCCTTAATCCCCAATGCCTATTTAATCCATCCCCTGACCCACCTCCCCTCTGGTAACCATCAGTTTGTTCTCAAATATGAGTCTGTTTCTTGCTTTAGCTTTCTCTTCCCTTACCCCCCCAGTATTGTTTGTTTAGTTTCTTAAATTCCACATGTGAGTGAAATCATATGGTATTTGTCTTTCTCTAAGTTATTTTACTTAATATTATACTCTCTAGCTCCATCCATATCATTGTAAATGTAAGATTCATTCTTTTTATGGCCGAGTAATATATATCACTATAGATATAGTGATATATATCACATCTTCTTTATCTAGTCATCAGTCAGTGGACATTCAAGCTATTACCATAATGTGGCTCTTGTAAATAATGCTGCCATAAACACTGGGGTGCATATATATATCCCTTCGAATTAGTATTTTTGTATTCTCTGGATAAATACCTAGTAGCGCAAGTAGTACAATTGCTGGATCATGGTAGTTCTATTTTTAACTCTTTGAGGAACTTCCATACTGTTTCCAGAGTGGCTGCACCAGTTTGCATTCCTACTAACAGTGCAAGAGGGATCCCCTTTATTGCATCCTCACCAACACCCATTGTTTCTTATGTTTTTGATTTTAGCCATTCTGACAGGTGTAAGGTGATATTTCATTGCAGTTTTGATTTGCATTTCCCTGATGATGAGTGACTTTGAGCATCTTTTCATGTGTCTGTTGGCCATCAGTATGTCTCCTTTGGAAAAATGTCTGTTTATGTGTTCTGCCCATTTTAAAATTAAATTATTTGGAGGGCAGTGTTGAGTTTTGTTAAGTTCTTCATATGTTTTGCGTACTAATTCTTTTTAAAAAATTTTTTTTCTTTTATTTATTATTTATGATAGTCACACAGAGAGAGAGAGAGAGAGAGAGAGAGAGCGGCAGAGACATAGGCAGATGGAGAAGCCGGCTCCATGCACCGGGAGCCGGACGTGGGATTCGATCCTAGGTCTCCAGGATCACGCCCTGGGCCAAAGGCAGGCACCAAACCGCTGCGCCACCCAGGGATCCCTGTGTACTAATTCTTTATCTGATATGTCATTTGCAAATATCTTCTCTCATTCTATACATTGCCTTTTAGTTTTGTTGATTGTTTCCTTTGCTGTGCCAAAGTTTTATATTTTGGTGAAGTCCCAGTAGTTTATTTTTGCCTTTGTTTGCCTTGTCTCAAGAGACATATCTAGTAAGAAGTTGCTATGGCTGATCAAAGAGGTTACTGCCCATGTTTTCCTTTAGGATTTTAGTGGTTTCCTGTCTCACATTTCAGTTTTTAATCCATTTTGAATTTGTTTTTCTATATGAGAAAGTGGTCCAGTTTCATTCTTTTATATGCTTTTGTCCAGTTTTCCCAACACCATTTTTTGAAGAGACTGTCTTTTCCGTTAGATATCCCTTCCTGCTTTGTTGAAGATTAATTGACCATATGGATGTGTGTTCATTTCTGGATTTTCTATTCTGTTCTATTGATCTATGTGTCTATTTTTGTGCCATGCACTGTGATTTCTAATGCCTAGGAAAAGTTCTCCAAATTTCCTGCTGTCATCCAAATGGTATATGATGTGATATAACATCATATCATATATATTTGCCAATTTTCCTAGGAGATTATCTCTATTTATCCATCTAACTACCATCTCTTAGGAAAATTGGTTTCTTAGTCAAAGATTATTTTCAGGCCTTCAGTGGGTATAGTTTTCATGTCTCCTCCAAAGCCCCCACCACACTGTGGACAGAACAAAGACTTCTGTCCGCTCTTTGCTATTTGTTTTCATCATCTCCCATGTCAGATATTGAGTGCTTGTACCTTTAATGGTTAGAAATTACTATTATGTTTTTTTACTTTAAAAACTATTTTTAGGGACACCTGGGTGGCTCAGTGGTTGAGCATCTGCCTTTTGCTCAGGGCGTGATCCTGGAGTCCCAGGATGGAGTCCCACATTGGGCTCCCTGCATGGAGCCTGCTTCTCCCTCTGCCTGTATCTCTGCCTCTCTCTCTCTCTGTGTCTCTCATGAATAAATAAATAAAATCTTAAAAAAAATAAAAACTTTTTATTGTACTTTATTGTTTTAAAAGATTTCACATGATATATCTTTCAAAAATCAGTTAATTTATTAAAAATTTAAAGTCAAACATGTTTCCTGTTTGGATTCAGTGTTATCTCAGTCCTTTATAAAGAATTTTCTAGAACTAGTAAACAAGTAAGGGACATTAGATGACTTAGAGACTACTCCAGCTGCTATGAATCAGTGTATTACTTAGGCAGTAGTCTACCTTGTTTTCCCCATAGGTGGTTCTGAATTGAAAAATAGTCAGGGGCCAAGTTAGGCACCAAAGGTATTTAAATGCTAAAATGAGCAATAAGGAAGGGGATATAACATTTGTGCTATAATAAAACACATAAAGTTTATAGAAAATGTAGGAAAAAATTAGGAATGAAGGCTAATGAGTATATTCATAGATTTTGACCATAAGCACCATATGTAGTCGGAAGGAATTAGCATATAACCTTGAGAGAGACAAAATTTTTTGTGTTCAATGCTTTCTTAGGAAGCGTGTGCCTGAGGGCAGAAATTATCATTTGCCATTAATTCTTATTGTCTAAATTTAATAAAGTAATAATCTGGGAACATTATTAGAAGAGACCTTAGTGCTCACCTGGTCCCATCCTTTTATTTTGCAGCTGAAGTAACTGGGGTCTAGAGAAATTAAGGACTTGTTCAGATCATGTTAATGAATAGGATAGAATCTAGAAGTTGAAAAAAACTTATTATCTCTGAACATTCTCAAAATTCCTGAGGTTGCCCATTCTATTTCTGATTAATTCATTAATTTGTAGCCTCTTTTAATTTTTGGAGCCCAATCATTAGAACTCAAGGATCTTATCTACTAATAAGAAAAACTGATCTGTTCTGGTGGTTCTGTCCCTCTCCTTGAGTAATGCATTTAGTATCAGTGGGTTTTATTTTAATTTTTTATGAGGGTACACATTTTTGGACACTGTGAGATCATATAACATTTTATAAGAACTCTATAACATCATTCTACTTTTCCTTATACACCTTGGTTTTCTTTTATGCAATAGTTGAAGGAACAAGAAAACCACCCATTTTATAATAGCACCAAAAAATACTTAGAAATAAATTTAACACAAGGAGTAAATGGCTCAAATGGTGAAAACTGCAAAATACTGTTGAAGTAAATTAAAGAAGACCTAAATAAGTGGAAAGACATCCTGTCTTCTTAGAGCAAAAGATTTAATATTGTTAAGATGGCAATATTCCCAAACTGATCTTTAGTTCTGTATCATTCCTCCCATAATTCAGATGCCTTTTGCAGAAATGAAAGCCGATCCTAAAATTCAGATGAAAACACAAGGGATCCAGAATATCCAAAACAATCCTGAAAAAAGGAGAACCAAGTTGAATGACTCACATTCCTTGATTTCAAAGCTTACTACAAAGCTCTATAGTCCAGACACTGTGGTACTGGCATAATGATAGATATATTAATCAATGGAATAGAACTGAAAGTACTGACTAACCCCTCACATTTATGATCAATTGTTATGATCAATTTGTTTTCAACAAGGGTACCAAGATAATCCAATGGTGAAAAAGTCTTTTCAACAAATGGTTCTGGGAAAACTGGATATGCACATGTATAAAAATGAAGTTGTATACCTTCCTTACATCATATACAAAAATTAACTAAAAATGGATCAAAGACCTAAATGTCAGGTTAAAAAATATAGAACTCTTAGAAAATTTAGGGGTTAAACTTTGTGACCTTGAGCCAAGCAAAGTCTTCTTAAATGTGACAGCAAAAACACAAGTGACAAAAGAAAAAACAAATATACTGGACTCCATCACAACTAAAATTTTTCAGACTTTCAAGGTGCCATCAAGAAAATGAAAAGAATAGAAAAAAATATTTGCCAATCATATAGCTGATAATGGACTTGAATTCAGAATAAAGAACTCATATCTCAATAATACAAAAAAAAACCTACCAAACTGAGTAATAGACAAAGACTGAATAAATATTTTCCCAAAAGATATGCTAGTGGCCAATAAACAAATGAATAGATGTTCAACATCATTAACCATCAAGAGAAAAAAAAAAAAACAAGAAAAACCACAAGATACCACTGCATACTTACTAGGATGGCTATAATCAAAAGTCAACCAATACCAAACGTTGGTAAGGTTGTGGAAAAATTAGAACACTCAGACACTGCTGGTGGGAAGGTAACCCTCATATAGTGCTGGTGGATATTGCAGCCACTTTGGAAAAGTCTAAAAGTTGCTCAAAAGGTTAAGCGTAAAGTCACCATATTACCCAGCATTTCCACTCCTAAGTATGTATCCAAGAGATATTAAAATCATACATCCATACAAAAATGTGTATTTTTGTTCAGAACAGCATTTTCATAATAGCCAAAAATGGAACCACTCAAATGTCTATAAACAGATGAATGGACAAATATAATGTGACATATGCATGCAGTGGAATATTATTGAACTATAAAAAGGATGAAGTACTGATACATGCCACTACGTGGATGGACCTTGAAACAGTATGCTAAAGGAAAGCAGCCAAGCACAAAAAAACCCACATCTTATATGATTCCATTTATATGAAATGTCCAGAATGGGCAAATCTATAGAGACAGAAGTCAATTAATTGTTGCCTAGGGATGGGGGATTGGAGCTTAATGAGGAGTGGCTGCTAATCTATACTGGGTTGCTATGTAGGGTGAGGAAAATATTCTAAAATTGATTGTGGTGATTGTTGCACAACTCTATGAAAATACTGAAGACCTTCAAATTGTATAGTTTAAGCAGATAAACTGTATGGTTTGTGAATTATATTTTGATAAAGCCGTTTCTTTATATAGGGTATACACCCATGCATATATGCTTTATATATGTTTTAATTATAGAAACCCTAAATATTTTTATATTAAAAACTTATATACAGTAAAGTACAGTATATCAATTGCCATGTGCGTCCTGGATAGTCATATGAATAGAAAGACCATAGATCTCAAACCTCCTGCCTTTGGAACGCACAGTCTGTGCATAGATTTATAACTTTCTATGGGAGCCCTGAGTGAAGCCATATCCAAGGGAAACTTGTGACTGCTGTGTCCCCAGCAGACCTAGCAGTCCTTGGCCAAAGGTGAATCAGACTCAACATTCACTTTGAAATGTCTTACACTTCCCTCCTTTACTCCTTCGTCTGTACAATATTGAAATATAGGTTTCCCTCACTACCCGAAAGTTTGCTTTACGCTACTCTGCTTTAATAGAAGAACTACATTAATACCCTTTTTTGCTAATCAAAAGAAACTCAAGAATATTTTTGGTTTTACTAAATGGTAATTGCTTCTTCATTTTAGCCATTTTGGCTTATGAAAGGTTTCATAGGAACACTCCACTTTGGGATGTGGGGGAAACCTGTATATAAAGTGGCTAAGCACATCATAAACTTAAAAAACAAACAACTAAAAAGCCATTGCTGAAGTCCATGATTCTCAGCAGGTAAACCATGGGTAAAATTTTTGAAAAAGGAGGATTTTATTCTTTTATTCTGGTTTGTTTTCTTTATAGCTGAAGGTCTTTAGCCCCTTTTGGTCAATTGTGACTTGAAACATTGAGTCATGAACAGATGAAAATAATTATTTAGTGTTTATGCATCACTTAGACCTAAATTAAAAAACAGCACATTCAAACCCTGATCATTTCTAGTATCGTATCTGCAATTATACTGTCTCATTCATTGTTACAGAAGTACGTGCTGAGCACTGTGCTTGAGTTAAAGCTCCACTCCTGCCAAGGTTAGACCCAATCTCCATTCAGAGAACGTTTAACTCAGTGAGGAAGACAGACATTATAGAAGTCATTGTGAGGAGAAACTACTAGATGCCATGGAAACAAAAGCATCTTATGTGAGAAGGTAACTTTTACATTGAAAACTGAAGGTTGAGTAGGCAGGTGAAGGAATGAAGGAGATGCGGGGGTGGTAAAGTGAGGTGGTATTGGCTGGAGGAAGGAGTGTTGCAGGCAGAGGAAGAACATTCAAGAAGGTGCTAGTGGAGATAACCCTAAAAGCCGAACTTTATATGTCTAGTTGTGAGAGTTGAGGAGAAAGGGTGTAGGATGAGACCAATGAATTGGTCAGGTTAGATTTTAAAGGCTGGGGTGAGAGGTTCAGACTTCATTGTAGGGCAAGTGGGAAACCATTGAAAAGTTTTAGGCAGTGGAGCTGTGATCAGATTTTTAAAGAGATCCCTGTGGCTGCTGTGTGAAAAACTTCTCAAATCTGCATATCATGACAAAAAATATTTAAATTCAATTACACATCTTCACTCCAAAATTTCCTTAATTTCCAAAAGTCAGAGGAAGCTTAAGATCTTTTTGTGAGAAATGACAAGTAAAATGCTGTATTTAACTGATCCTATTTAATCACCGGGTTATTCAGGGACAAAGCATAGAAATTTTGTTTTCAGCAGTATTTTCCTCATTCCAGACATTTGAATTTTGAAATCCAATAAAAACATGAACAAAGACACTTTTTAATTTCTAGGACAAATACCACAAAAGCAAACGAATGGAGTATCAAAGAAATTATTTGAAGTACAGTGAGTAGGGTGGGCAGTGGGTGACAGAGTTTGTGGGTGTTGGTATGCTGAAAATCCAAGCACTTTTCTGTTGGTTTTGAGATAAACCAAGGACTTAATGCCTAAATCCTAGTGGATGTGTGACAACACCACAGAAAATCACCAATTCTAGGCAAATGCAAAATTATAGTGTTAGAAGAAGAGAAGATCAACTTCTCTGAATGGCTTAAAGACATTACTCCTGAATTTCAGTCTTTTAATTAATTCAGTGACTACTTACTGAAGAGTCTATTTTGTGGAAGGAAAGGTACCAAGTGCTAAGGGATATAGGCAAGGATGTTGAGCAACAGTTGTCTGCAGACAGTTCATCTGTTCCACATACACTTCTGTTCTTGTAACTTTTTATGACAGAGAAGTCCTATAGTTTATTTGGAGGACTTAATAGAACAGATCTAGTCTTATTCTCCTAAACAAAACAATATTCTTCATAAGTTATTTATATAGCAACTAGTCTATAACGCCAATGAGCTATGTTCTCAGAAATGAAACTTAAGGGCAGCCCAGGTAGCTCAACGGTTTAGCGCCTGCCTTCAGCCCAGGGCCTAATCCTGGAGACCTGGGATCAAGTCCCACGTCGGGCTCCCTGCATGGAGCCTGCTTCTGCCTCTGCCTGTGTCTCTGCCTCTCTCTCTTTCTCTGTTTCTCTCATGAATAAATAAATAAAATCTTTTAAAAAAATGAAATTTAAAATATGGTCTGAATGATATATTCATGAAGCAACGGGACAAAATATTTGAAATCACAACCATCCATGGAAATTTTAGGATGCATTGTTATTTATTTGAATTCCTGCATTATTAGCATTACAAAAGGACTCTGTTGTGATTTGTTAAAGAGGTGACACATGTCCATCTATCCATCACTCATCCCAACACTTTCTGCATTCAAGAAACCAAGTGGCACATGCTGTAGGTGGAAACTGATTTTCACTTTCTATTACAATTTGTGTTTTATTACAAATTATTTTTTAAATTTATTATTTGTTAGTAATCTCTACATCCAATGGTGGGGCTCATGACCCTGAGATCAAGAGCTGCATGCTCCGCCAACTGAGCCAGGCTCCCCTACAATTTATATTATTATTCCCATTCCTCTGTCTCTTGGGAAGGGTTGGTTAATATTTGTGTTTGCTGCCAATCAAGTTCTGCCCCTTTCTCTACCCTTTCTTCATGTCTGAACTATAGCAGAGAACAAGAATAGGAGTTCCAATATTAAAAAAAAGGATCACAGAATATATGACCTTTAATCAATACTATAATTATATACTTCTTTTAAAAATAAGATTATAACTGACAAGGGCCAATAAAATCCAATCACTTGTATTTTTTCCTTGTATAAATAAAAGTTGAGAAATTAGTTGAAATGGAAGATGATTAAGATTTAATAGAGAATAATTTCTTTAACATAAATGATTAAATCTTAACATTTCTCAAGATATTCATTTAATTCAAAGCATCCATTTTGATTTAACCTAATTTCAACAAGATTGGGCCTTAATATCTTCCTGATTTGCAGACTTTTTTTTTCTTTAAATGGGCATTTAAAAAAAAATTCCAGATTTATCAGATTAGGGTGCTGAGGCGGCTGAGTTCTTTTTGATAGGAGTTAGACTTTCATATTTAGAAAGGCCATTCCTTTTTTTTTTTTAAGAGCAAACATTTAGCAGGTATTTACTAGGTGCCACACATGGCTTTAGGTTTCTGAAATACAAAGTTATAAAGTCGTGGTTTTTGTTTTGAGAAGCTTCCTTTTTAGTGAGGGGGGTAGCATGCTAGAAGAAAAAGAGAGAGAGAGAGAGCTAGAAAGTGCTAACAGATAATGAAAGCAGAGTTGGGCCTCTGAAGATAGCATCTTGAGGAGGTAACACTGAGCTGGAACCCTTACTGGAAAAAAAGGAGTTTGTGAGGTGAAAGAGGAAAGGAGAAACATTTCAGGTAAAAGAAACAGTATGTGCAAGGGTTCATGAAAAGGCTTGGTGCCTTGGAGAATACTGGCCTGAGCACAGGGCTCAGAGGGTGAATGCAAATAGGCTCACAGTAAATAGTACAAGATAGTGAGTGAAAAGTCACAACACCTCACTGAATTTTTCCAGACATTTGTAATGCAACCTACCTATCTACATAGGTACCCACCTACCTTCTATCTATCATCCATCTATCCCTCTTTCTCCTCAAGTGGTATCTCACTCTACATAACTATTCTGCAACTTATGTTTTCTTCATATATCTTGAATACAATACAAATCAGCAGATGGAGATCTATTTCATTATTTTTAGCACCACATCCCACATGATATGGATGTATCAGCCTTCATTTAATCATTCCTCTTTTGATGAACATTTAGGATGTTTGTTTTTCGCTCTTACAAACGATGCTGCCTCAAACACCCCATGCATCTATTTGCGTAGCTTTAAGGGACTATATCTGCAGGATAAATTGATGGTCATTGAGTGTGATGAAGATTTGACTGGTACCACCAAATGGTCTTTAACTTATAAGAGGGTAAGAAACAATATTATTGTTCTATGTCTTCCCTTCCACTTTTTGTGCTATTGTTGTCATAAATTTTACTTGTACAAATGGGATAAAGCCATGCTCCATTGTTATCATTTTTGTTTAAACAGCCTATATGTTTTAAAGAGATTTAAATAATGAAAAGAGTCTTTTATTTTACCCATATGGTTCCCATTTTGGATCTCATCTTTCCATTGTATTTCAGTATGATATCATTTTCTTTCTAAGGACTTTCATAACTTTTCTTATAGTTAATTAATTACTGTTGCTGCTAATTAATTCTTTTAGCTTTTGTGTCATTTGCATGTCTAAAACAGCCTTTAATTTGCTTTCACTTTTGAAAGATATTTTCCCTGGGTATAGAGTTCTGGGTTAATAATATTTTTCTTTCAGTATTTCAGATGTTCTACTTCCTTCCACCTGCATTTTTTCCCAGTGACATATCTGTTGATATTAAGTTTTCTTCTTCTGCATGTAACATATCTTCTTTCTCTGGCTGATATTAAGATCTTTTTCTTCATCACTGGTTTTGAACAACTTTATTATGATATGCCTTGTTGTAACTTTATATTTCTCATATTTGGAGTTAGTTGGCATTCTTAGATCTGTGGGTTTATAGTTTTCATCAAACTTGAAAAAATTTTGATCATTTTTCCAACAAATATTTTTCTGCCTCTCCCCCCTCCTTAGAGGACTCCAATCTCATGTATATTTGGCCCCTTGAAGTTGTCCTATAGTTCTCTAATGCTCTGTTCATTTTTCTGATTCTCTCTTTTCTCAGTGAATTTGAGATAGTTTCTATTGCCGTGTCTTCGAATTCTCTAATATTTTTCTTCTGCAATGTCTAAGTTGCTATTAATTTCATCCAGTGTATCTTTATTCCTACCTACTATAGTCTTCATCTTCAAGTTTGATGTGGGTCTTTTTGTGTCTTCTATGTCTCTAATTTTTAGATGTATGGAGGGTATTTATATAATAACTGCTCTATTACTTATAATAGTGTTGCCAATTCCAACACTATTATACTTTATAAAAAAGATTTTATTTATTTGAGAGAGAGAGCATGAGCAGGGGATGGGACAGAGAGAGGGGGAGAAGCAGATTCCCTGCTAAGCAGGGAACCTGATGGGGGCTCAATGTGGAGCTTGAGCCCAGGACCTTGAGATCATGACCTGAGCTGAAGTCAGACACTTCACCAACTGAGCTACTCAGGCACCCCTTAATACTATTACATTAATCAGCAGTGTGATTAATTTGTCTCCTCATGATGAATCTTATTTCTTTCTTTTTAATGTGCCTGTTTGATTTGTCATTGGATTCTAGTCATTAGGAATCTTACCTTGCTGGGTGCTATATATTTTTGTATTCACATTGGGCTTTGTCCTGGAATGTAGATAAATTACTTGAAAACAGTTTGATACTTTTGGGTCTTGCTTTCAAGATTTGTTAGGTGGGACCAGAGCAGCGCTCATTCAAGGGTGAATTTCCTAGTAGTGAGGCAAAATTCTTTTGACTATTCCGCTATGTCCTGTGAATCATGAGATTTTTTAGTATGGCTGCTGGGACAGGCCCCATGTGAGTGCCAGGCAGTGTCTACTTCAATCCTTCTGGGGGTCCTTTTCCTGGCCTGTCTTTCCTCTCATGCATGTGCTAATCAGTACTCAGATAAAGACTGAACAGGGACCTCCCTCTGCAGATTTCTGGAGGTTCTCTCTGTATGCAGCGTTTCCCTTCTCTTTATTCTATCCTGCAAATTCTAGATGCCTTAGTCTCCCTGGATTCTCTGTACCACCTTTTCTTTTCTTATTTATTCATGAGAAATGGGGGGGGACAGAGAGAGAGAGAAAGAGAGAGAGAGGCAGAGACACAGGCAGAGGGAGAAGCAGGCTCCATACAGGGAGCCCAATGTGGGACTCGATCCCTGGACTCCAGGATCATGCCCTGGGCCAAAGGCAGGCATTAAACCGCGGAGCCACCCAGAGATCCCCACCTGCACCACCTTTTCAATTCAGGTTGCTCTGTAGGCTCTGCCTGAGTCCCCATGCCTGGCCAACAACCTGGAAACTCTCAAGGCAGAAGCTGGACAATCCTATGGCTCACCTCATTTCCTGTCCCACCTTTCAGGAATCACTCTTCCCACTGACTGATGTCTAGTGTCATGCAAATCACTATTTCCTATAGTTTGTTTAGTTTTCAGTTGTTGCAGTGTGAGGACAAATCTGGTCATTGCTAATTCATTTGGTTGGAAGCAGAAGTCAAAATACACAGAGATTTTATGTTTTCTTTTAGGTCCTAGTCAGGTTGAAACATTCCCCACCCTCCATCCCAACATTTGTTGGTAACTTCAGTTTTTCCTATGAATTGTCCATTATTGTTGCTCATTTTTATTGGAAATTTAACATTTTTTTCTTATCAATTTGTCAGAACACTTTATGTATTGTTTCTTGGCTCACATTATTCAGTCTAGACAATGAGACAACAACTTGCCATTAGAAATTTATTTTGTTGTGAAAACCTCACATGAAAGGTTATATAAGTCAGAGTTTGGTTCTTATTCTTTTCTTGGTCCTAATTCACTTCAAAGAGAGTATAATCCACTCTCATTGGTTAAGAATGGCTCGCTACAGCACCAGTAATTCTCGAGAGAGAGAAAAAAACCCACCCCCATCAACCTGCCCCTACTCAGAAGGTATACCAGTTTCTCCTGCAGGGGCTCAGGGAAATGCATAGCTTGAGTAAGTCCCTGAGGTGATTTTCATAAACCTGTTAAGGTGGTTGCCTCCTTTCTGTTAAGATACACTGATATCACCACCAATTATTAGAGTAGTGATTACTTATTAGAACCCTGGAAGGTAGCAGGGGAGGTGCTTAAGCCATTTTCAGTATTTCTAAAAGCCTGATGAATTTTTAGTGTTTCTAAATGTCTAAAGGCATTTATAGATGAAAAAGCTGACAGATAAATGTGAACATCAATTCTTTGTTTTTACCTGGAATTATATCAACTGAGTGTAGTAACACTGGCTACCTCATGCTGATTTAGAGACACAGATGGGTAGGTATATATGTATTATATAGCTGATGAGTAGAAAATCAGGAATGAATTCATTTTATTTTACAAGGGAGGTTTGTTTGATATTGTTCAATAGATACTACCTTTCAAAACATGCAATCCCTGAAGGAAAAGAATAAATAAATATGTTCTTGTTGGTGACAAAGCTGAGAACTACTGTATAAGCCACATCTTTGGATTTCTTAAGCACAGAATTGTATCCGGAGTCACATTCTCCAACAATACAACTTTTGAGAAGCAAATCGAATTAGATGGAGGGAGAATCAAGGACAACCCTTTTCTTATAAAGACCCGAGAAGTGGTTGTTTTCTGTTATTCCTTAGATTCTCTTTTTCTTACTTGCCAAGTCATGTCACACACAACCTGAATTTCATTCCTTTCCCAGACACTGGGTTCCAAATCTTCTTGCCAGAAAAAATCTCCACAGTGTTGCCCCGCTGGGCTTTTCAAAAGCATCTCACAAGCAGAGTGAAGCTTCTCACATTTCTAAAATATCTAAGTTGCATAAAGTGGTCAAGCTCTTTTGGTTCTGGGGAACACATGTTTTGTATTAAATTTGTGTGTGTGTGGTCAAAGTCACATAACGTAAAATTTAACATCGTAACCATATTAAAGTATACAATCTAGTGCCAGTAAGTACATTCACAACATTGTGCGACCATAACTACTACCTAGTTCCAGAATGTTTTTAAAATCCCAAATGGAAACACTGTGTATTACAGCTACAAAGTTAAAAGATGGATAAATGGTCATAATAGAGAGATTTTTAGAGAATCTCTGTAATTCTTCCCCTTTAAGAGGAAGGAGGTTTTTCTTTGTTTGTTTGTTTGTAATTTTCAGCCACAATGTTCAGAGGCATCCCATCCAAAAATATATCTCGTCTTTCTCAAAATTTGAAATCAATCAGATGAAATAATTCTAATGAAAATAACTGGTTACAATTTTAGGTATTAAAATACTAATACAAACATCAAATTGAATACAGTCCAATAATACTTCAAACACACTCATGCTCTGTTTTCTTTGCTGTTGGTAGAATGTCATTTTGAATACTTGTATAGCCTCTTCAAAATCAAATAGCTGAGTGATATTGTTGGAAGCCCTGTCTGTGAAGCGCTCCTGGTCACGTTTTCCCCCTCTTAGGGAATGGAGCTACTCACTAGACCAAGACAAAAACCTGAATGATAGCTCCACCCATCTAGACTCATTCATTTGATACAGATATTTATTTGAATGTTTCATCATGTACCAGGCATCAGCCAATGCTCATCAATACAGTGGAGAATAGGCACATTAGAGCCTGTTCTTTCCCCTAATTCTTTCCCCTCATTTACATCTGATTCCCAGTTACTCTGAGCACTCAAGACGTAACTTCATCCTTTCTTTCTGCCTCTTCATTCAGAAATCAAATTATATTCAGTGTGTAGTGGGGAGCTTAGTTTAGTCAAAAAGATAAAGTACCACCTCCTTGAGAAAGTGAAGGTTAGGCTGAAATCAGGATGAAACACATAAATTAGACAGGGACAGACAGATGAGTCCAATGTTCTAGACAGAAAAAACAGAGTTTTGGAGTTCCAGGAACAAATGAGAACAAGAGCTTGGTCCCTTGGAAGAACCAGAAGAAAAGTTACCATGACTGGAATGGCAAGACCCAAGGAAAGAGGTGCTTGGTTGCCTCAGCTGATTAAGCAACAGATTCATGATTTCTGCTCAGGTTATGATCTCAGGGCCGTGAGACTGAGCCTGGCATTGGGCCCTACAATGGGCGTGGAGCCTGCTTGGGATCCTCTCTCTGCCCCTCCCCCTTTCTTTGCTGCCCCTTCCCCTACCTTCCTCTACCCCTTCCTCTACCCTTACCCACTCATGAACTCTCTCTCTCTAGAAAAAAAAAAAAAAAGTAAAGATGGGTAGAAACTGGGTGGGAACCTGGGACCTAATTGAGCAAGGACTCATGAACCCTATTAAGGATTTTGGCTTTTTTGCAAGGACAATGGGATGCCAAAGCAATGTTTCAGTAGAGAGTGAATTGCTTTGATTTCCATTTTTAGTTGGCTGGTGAAATTGGATTGAGGGGCTTTTGGCAGGACCGATGCACAGTATCAGAGAGAGATGATGGTAACTTCAATGTGGTAATAGAATGAGGAGACGGAAGAAAGGTTGGATTTCCTTCCCTCCCAAGTCCCTGTTTTGAACTGCGGTTAGAGTAAATTATCCAAATTACCAACATTCCCTAGAGCTGCCCTGCTTGAAACTGTTCAATGATTCCTCACTACTTCTGGATGAATCATAAGCTCCTTGAAATTTTAGGCTTTTCCTAGGCTAGTTCCAGTTTATCTCTCTGGAGGTCGTTTCACTTTCCTATCACTTTACTATTTATAGTAAGCTTCAACTTTATTGAAGTTCCTTGCTGTTCACTGAATATTCCTTATGCTCTCTTATACCAGGCTCTCTCTTTCTTGGAGTGCCCTTGCACCCAACTCTGTGTTTAAGGTCTTGGCTTATTCATAACCTCTCTTCGTTGACTCTTCAAGACTGGGGAGGGGTCCTTCTATGTTCCCACAGAGACCTATCCTTTCTCTACAGTAGTGCTTTGTGTATTTTCTTATCTCTTTCCCAATATACTGTAAGCTCTTAAGGTCAAGGATCTCCACATTTAAATCACCAGCACAGAGCACAAGACTTGAATATTATGTAAGATCAGTAGGGAATGGATGCATGAGTAAGTGAAGAAATGACGGCACTTTCAAAGACCTGTTATAACAATTAAACATGAAGTCTTCAAAATTTAATAGGATTGCTTTGCCAATTTTCAAGGACCCCAAAACTCAGGATCTATGGAAAGACATACTTAGTTTAGAACAGATCAGTTTGTAGTCAATTAAATTGCAAATATCTGTAACTCCAACATTGTTCTGGCAGAGTGCTGATCTCCATGGTGATTTGGAATATTCAGCATTAATATTCGGACACCAGATCAAATGAGCAATTTTTTAATCCTTGTAAAACTTAAAAGTTTTAAATAAATATTGCTTTTATTATAAAGCAAATAAAGATTATTTAAATCTGTAGGGGTTGAACACGTTCTACTGCTGACACATGCCAGGAGTTTTTCTGGTAACGGGGAGTTAAAAACTGGAGAGTCACATTTTATCACCTAAAAACAATTAGGTAGGGGGAATCAGGGCAGAGAGATTATAATTGACCCAGCTAAAGTTTTGAGAACATCCGCAAATGCCTTAAAGCTCTTAACGGTTTGCAACAATTTTGGTGTTTATAGTTCATTTGAAACACCTGGATCCTTTTATGCAAAATGCTGGATATTTCATTTAGACAGACTTTGAGTAATATTCTATCAATACTCTGGAAGCTCCCCTCCTAATTCTATAAGTTTCCATGGTAACGGATAGGGCTGATACCAGGAGGTAGCAGAGGGCAAAAAAAAGCACAAGGTCAGAAGCCTTAGAGTCATTTTTGACTCTTCTTTTTTCGCAACCCACATTTAATCCATCAGGCATTCTGTTGGCTCTAACTTCAAAGCATATCCGGAGCACTAAATACCACTTCTTACCTTTACCACTACCATCTGGGTCCAAGCCATTATAACCTCTCAGTTGCATTATTGTGATTACCTTCTAACTGTTCTCTCCACTTCCTCCCTTACTACTCATCCCTTCATAATCAATTCTCAACACAGCCCTCAGGACAATCCTTTATAAATGCATCAGACCATATTACTCTTCTGTCCCAAACCTCCATCACTCCATCTCACTTAAAGTCAAAGCTAGAGAGACCCTCAGATGGTGTGGTAGCCAGCCTCCCAGGTGGCTATCATTGATTTTCACATCCTGATTTTCATGTCTTTATACCTCTGCATGCAAAATCAGCATGTGACTTGCAAGTTTAGGACTTAAAGAGGCATTGCAGTTTTTGCCCTGGTCTCTTCGAGTGCTTGTTTTGCGGGAAGCCAATGAACATGCAGAACCCTCCAGCAGCTTCCTGGAGACAGCACATGGAGGAGACCTGAGTAGCCCAGGCAACAGCCAACACCAACTTGCTAGGTGTGTGCTGAGCCATCCTAAAAGTGGATCTTCCAGCCCCCATCAGGTCTTTGAATGACTGCAGTACCACCTGACATCTAACAGAACCTCATGAAGAACTCCAAGCCAGAAGTGCCCTGCGGAACCATCCCATATTCCTCATACATAGAAACTGTTGGGGGCGGGGGAGGGCAGGATAAGTAGTTATTGCTGTTTTAAGCTGGCAAGTTTTGGGATGATTTGTTATGCAGCAAAGGATAGCTAATACAAATTTCTTCCGATGTGGACTCCTGTACCTTTCCAGCTTCCCCTGCAACTTCTCTATCCCTCTCTCATTCAGCTTTGCTACACACTCGCTCCACTTTAGGGTATTTCTTTGTACTTACTTCCCTCTTCCTGGACTGTAGTATTCCCAGAGGTGTCCTCATAGTATCCTCCCTCATTTCCTCCAGGTCTCTGCTAACACAGCCACTGCCTTGCATGGTTTTTCTTCTCCCTTTTGCCCACCCAATGTTTTCATTATACTTACCAACATCTGACATACTACATATTTACTTATTTGTATATTTTTCTGTCTTGTAGAAGGTAAACTCTATAAAGATAGGAGCTTTTTACATTTTATTCCATATTGAGTCCCCAGTCCCTATCTATTGCCTGTTACTTAGAAGCACTTAATGAATATTTGTTGGAAATATTGAATGCAGGCAAGAATAAAGGGATGAATTGGGGAAGTACTATTAATTTAGAAGGGCTATAGAAAATTCTATGGTAGGTGCCTGGGTGGCTTAGTTGTTTAAGTGTCTGCCTTTGGCTCAGGTGGTTCTAGGATCAAGTCCTGCATCAAGTTCCCTGCTCTCCCTTCTTTTACCCCTCCCCTCTGCTTATGATCTCTCTCTCTCTCTCTCTCATGCTCTCTCTCTCTCTCAAATAAATACATAAAAATCTTAAAAAAGAAAAAGAAAATTCTTATGGTAACAAGGACTTTTTGTTGTATTCCAATCCTGCCCTATAGCCTAGGTATACTGGGGCCACATGCCAATTTCTTTCAGTTGTATATTTTAGTCAATAACACTGGTTTATTAGAATTGTAGCAATATTATAAAAATTGTTATCCTCAAAATGCTACTGGCAAAAAATGTTTTGTGACTAAATAACACTTGGAAACACTAGGAATCATACCCTCCTCTAGCGGATTCACAGTACACTGGCATATAAAAGGTACCTAGAAGTCCTGTAATGAAGAAACTTATTTGCTTTGTTTCTCAGTATTTCCCAGATTTACTTGCCTAAAGAATACTTTCTTTTTAATATGGAACTGAAGATCTAATTTATAGCTAATATTCAATGAGTTCCTCCCACATGTCAAGCCCTCTACCTATCACATCCTCTCAATAACCCTGTGAGGCAACTATTACTATCATCATCCCCATTTTACAGATGATAAACTAAGGCCCAGAGAGATTAAATACATTGCTCAAGGTTACACAGTTAAGTGGCAGGAACTGGATTCACAGCTAGATGGTGTGACCACTACTGTGAATAAGCTTGAGCTCCTTAACTACTGATACTACTTTGAAGATTTACCCTTCCTATTAACATTAATAGCAATCAATGACCTTGCCCTTCATATTCAGAAAACACATCTCAGTATGCTTTTCTCTATAATGAAGAATTTGTGCCATTCTCCTATTAAGCCTATTTTCAAATACTTTGATTACTGATAAGCACTTACTATGTTTCTAAATTTATCTGTGGTATAACAAGAGAAGATCTCTAGCTAAAGAAATCTCATCCAGTGATAGAAATTCACAGGATATCAGAATATAGAAGATTATCTGGCTTTTGGTCCAGAGGTCATGTAGATTGGTCATTCTCCAAGTGTGGTCTCCAGAGCAGCAGCATTAGCATCACTAGGGAACTCCATAGGGATGCACTATCCTGGGCTTATGGAATCAGGAACTGTGTGGCTGGGGCCCAGCTCTAAGTGGTTTCATAAGACTTCCAGGTGACTCTGACACACTGCCAAGTTTTATGTGGTTCTTTTGTGCACCTGTGTGTAATTCAGCCCATTAAGATGAGAGGAGGGGGTCAGCATTCTCTTTTCTCATGTGTGTTTGTGCCCGAATATTCTAATTGGTGAATTTAATAGGACTTTTATTGACTCTTTAAAATATATTTAGTCATACATCCGGTCTACTTTGCTTAAGTGATTTTCTCAGGTGGCAAAATAAAAAGAAACACTGTGAAATTTCCTTGGCTTTTAAACAGAATCTATTTAAGGTAACAGATAAAGGGCCTTCTTTAGAATCCAAAAGAAATGCATTTAATTCATGGTTCAACTTTATTACAGCTAATAAGGTAGTTATGTTTCCTTTGTCTGGCAAAACGATAATTGCTTTTTAATATCTTGCTTTCCTTTGTTGTAAAACACTCAAAAGAATATGCATCACACAATATACAGTGGTATGCCAGAGCTGACTGGACTGGCTAGGGAGAGCTGCTTATGTACACGTCATCCCATCTTTGTCCACAGTGGTATCACACTGGTAGCTTGAAATCACCAATAGGAGTATTTATACCATAGAAAGTGGCAAATATTACAAAACAGGACTACTTTTTATCTTTTTTAATTCAGAAAGTCAACTGTTAAAAGATTTACCAGCAACTACTGAAACCATGTAAAAGAATGCACAATTGAATCCTTATCTGTGATAGAGAAAAATAGGAGGGATAAGTGATTATTTATATAGGACTACTTAATTCAAAAGAATACTATGTAGCCATTAAAATCTTTAAAAAAAGGGGGGATGGGGACACCTGGATGGCTCAGTGGTTGAGCATCTGCCTTTGGTTCAGAGCATGATCCTGGAGTCCCAGGATTGAGTCCCACATATGGCTCCCTGCATGAGCCTGCTTCTCCCTACCTATGCCTCTGCCTGTCTCTCTGTGTCTCTCATGAATAAATAAAATCTTAAGAGAAAAAAAGATTCCAGTTGACAAATTTAAAAAAGAATACTATGCAGCCATTAAAAAAGAATCAGGCTATGTCATTGAAAGGCATTAAGGTTGAGTGAGAAAAAATTGCAGAACAATACGTACACAATGATGCTTTTATAAAATAGAAACAAATATAGATGTATATGTGTGTGTATATCATATATTATATGTTACCTGGTAACATGTTGCTCTTACTAAGTAAGAATTAGGGACGCAGAACATCAGGGGTTTTTCACTATTTATTTTATATACTTCTGAAATGTCTGAGTTTTTACAAAATATATGCACTACACACATATATAGGCTTTTTGATGAATAGGTTTTGTTTTTGTGTGATACATTTTTAAAAACCACTGTTTTTGATGGAGTGATTTTTGTTTGTAAGTGCTTATCTTTGGCTCTCCCACTAGACGGTGAATTGTTCAAGGACAGGACTCTATTTTTTACTTACTTCTTCCTGCCTCCCACACTATCTGGGTATACAGAAAGAATCTCATAAGTGCAAGTTGCTAAATGGAAAAATAGATAAATCATTAATATCTGCAATAAAGTTGTCTGGCTATCTCTGCACAGCTCATTTGCAGAATAAGTCATTTTTACATAGTGCGGTACCAGCTGGGGATGTACGATCCAGAAAGACAGATCTAACTGGAGAGTGGAGATTGATGGGACCTCATTAGAGGAGCCCTTGACAAGAGCTGTAAGACTTTGGCTTTCTTCATTGTGCCAAGAGGAGCTCTGGTGTGTTCTTGAATAGGACACAAAGCGGAAAGAGGTCATTAGGTAATGAAATAGTGAGGAGTGGGGAGACCAGATGTGGGGTGATGGGCAGGGCAATACATGGTGCTGGTTGGCAGTACAGACACGAGGTGGGGAGTACTTGGACTATGGGTGGCATGGTATCTACCACCCCTTGTTTTTGTTTTTGTTTTTTTTAATTTATGATAGTCACACACAGAGAGAGAGAGAGAGGCAGAGACACAGGCAGAGGGAGAAGCAGGCTCCATGCACCGGGAGCCAGACGTGGGATTCAATCCCGGGTCTCTAGGATCGCGCCCTGGGCCAAAGGCAGGCGCCAAACTGCTGCGCCACCCAGGGACCCCCACCCCTTGTTTTATAATTATAGAGAAAAAGGTGCATTTTTGAGAACTTTTGAAGGGAAGAAATAAGACCATGGTGACTGAATAAATAGGGAGGAGAGAAGAAAAGATTACAGATGATTCTGAGATTTTTGGCCTGGGCATCTACATGTAGTCAAGAAATGTAGCAACTGGGAGGAAAAGCAATTCTGAAAGATGAAACAATAAATGTTGCTTGGATGCACTGAGTTGTAGGCGAGTTAGGGGCCTATAGGTAGGCCTGGTTAAATTAAGCCAATAGTGAGAATCCCACTTTTTCTACCATCCTGAAAATTCCTGGTTCAGGGTTGGGCAAATCTATGCCAATCTGAACTATTGTGAGATGAAAGAAGAACCCTCCTCATTTTTGAGAGACAGAACCGTGGAAATCCAGCCTCTTCCACTGGATATAAAGGAGGAAGTGGGCATCCCTGATTGCTATCACTGTATTCCAATGAGTATGAGTGTCATATTTGGGAAGAGGCATTATGGATAGTGGAGCAGAGAAAGAGAACCTTCTTCCTTGGTAATAAAGCTGACCTGCTGGATCACTGGCCCTGACACCTGTTCTGCTAGTGGAATAGGAATTCCACTTTTAAGTCATACACGTCTACACTGTTTAAGGCAGTTGGGCTTTCTATTGCTTGCAGTTGAAGTCATTCTGATGGATCCATGTGGGCTTCAGACCAGGTTTGATCCAGGCTCTGGCTTTGTGTCCCCTATAATTGTCTTGGCCCTGCTCTCTCTCTGTTTGCTTTGTTCTCTGATGCTAGGAATCATAGTCAGGGTTCCCCACCGAAACAAAATCATTGGGAGATCTAACAACCTCTCCATCCTTATATCTACCTCTATCTTTCTGTATATAGATATCTCTATATCTGTCTGTCTATTCTATCTATCATCATCAGCAGCAGCAGCAGCAGCATCGTAATTTACTTAAAGGATTTAGCTCACACAATTGTAGGGGTTGGCAAGTCCAAAATTTGCAGGACAAGCCAGCAAGCTGGAGACCCATTGAAGGGGTGATGTTGCAGTCTCAAATTCAAAGACAATCTAGAGACAAAATTCCTTCTTCTCTGGGATATCTCAGTCATTTCTGTCAAGACCTTCAATTAACTGGGTGAGGCTCTCCCATATTACGAAGGGTGATCCACCTCATTCAAAGTCTACTGATTTAAAGATTAATCACATCTGAAAAATACATTCACAGCAATATCCAGACAGATGTTTGACCAATAACTGGGCACTAGTCTTGCCATGTTGACACTAAAACGTAACCATCTTAGTAGTAATCTGGCTTCCAGCAGTATCCAGGAACTACACATTTCTTCATCATCAGAAATGAGACCACCTCTGTCCCAATTTTTCTAAGAAAGCCTTTGAATTTCCCTTAGATTACACTGGTTTAGGTCAGGTGCCAACATTTAAACCAATCACTGTGGCCCTGGTCAAATGTGATGATTGGCTTAAGACAATCAGGGCCCGCCTACAGCTAGCCCAGAAGTATAAGAACTGCATGGTGGAATGACATAACTACATGGAAAACAAGTTTACTGACTAGAGGGGAATGGAATATGGATGGTGGATAAACAACCAAAAGTATCCACCAGGCTGACCAAACATGAGGAGGAAAGATCCATCAATCATAATACCAGCTTAGTCGTTTATGGCAAAAATAGAAATGTAACCAGACTAGAAAGCTTGTGTCAGCTAATCAGTACATTTTATGCTCATAAGAAAGATTCACAAGAAGCCAAATTGTGATCAGAAAGTTGCTTGGTGAGCATGGAATCCAATTTAATCCAATTCATTGCAAACAAATATTTATTGAATCTCTACTAGGCAGGATGAAATCAACAGCTGATGTCATGAGTTATGATAGACTGATATCCTCATTTATACTGTGGGGCTGCATCTCCAAGTCTGGAAGCTGGGATGAAAGATGTGCTGTTAAATTCTCACTTTCTGCTCCTACTGTTTTAACCCTCAGGCTGACATGCTCTTGTAGCAAAGCAGTCCTTCTACAGACTGAGTATATTACAATTGAGAAGATTTCAACTTTTGTACATCGCAATCACCTTCATTGATTAGGATTTATAGGACTCCTCACTCATCCCTAATACATTTCAAAACCTTGACATGAAGTTATAGAGGCACTTTGTTGCTGCAAAGACATTGTGACTGTCATAACCGTTAACCCCCCAGCTGATTCTATGCACAGCATCCAGAGGGAATCTTCTTTTAAACAGATAATTTTAGACCAGTTTTATGTCTATAGCAAAATTGAGTGAAAGGTACAGAAATTTCCCACATATCCCCTGCCTCCACACATACAGAGCCTCCCCCACTACCAACCTCCCTGCCTCCCAACCCCCACTGCCAAAGTGGTATATTTGTTACAATTGATGAACCCACAATGACACATTATTCTCATCCTAAGTCCAGAGTTCAGTTATTGTTTACTTTTGGTGTGTGTTCTGTGGATTTGGAAAGATTTATTGTGGCATGTACCTAACATTACAGTATCATACAGAGTAGTTTCACTCTCCTAGAAATCCGCTATGCTCTGCCTATTTATCCCCTTCTGCCCCCTAACTCCTGGCAATCACTGATCTTTCAGTTGTCTCCATAGATTTGCTGTCTCCTAAATGTCACACAGTTGTTATCCTACAGAAGGCGGTCTTTTCCCACTGGCTTCTGTCGCTTGGTCATATGCATCGAAGCTTCCTCCATGTCTTTTCATGGCTTGAGAGCTTATGTCTTTTTTCACCAGCAATGAAAGAGAGTTCCTGTTGTTTCACATCTTTGCCAATATTTGGTGTTGTCAGTATTCCAGGTTTTGGACATTTTAATATGTGTATCTCATTGTTGTTTTATTTTTCATTTTAATTTTTTTAGATTTTATTTATTTACTCATGAGACACACACACAGAGAGAGAGAGAGAGAGAGAGAGGCAGAGGCAGAGGCAGGCTCCCTATGGAGGAGCCCGATGCAGGACTCGATCCCAGACCCTGGGATCACAATCTGAGCTGAAGGCAGACACTCAACCACTGAGCCACCCAGGTGTCCCCTCATTGTTGTTTTAATTTACATTTCTCTGATGACAGATGATGTGGAGCTGGATTAATTCTTTAAAAACAGAATCAGATCCTGTCACTGTCTTGTATAAAGGCTTTCAGTGGCTTCCTGTTATCCTTCATATGAAATTCAACACTTGCACATTAGCTTCAAGGCCCTTGGCTTCCCTTTACTTGCTCCTCAAGTGTGAGCCCCACCTTGTACTTGTGTTATTTTCTCATCTCTTGGCCTTTGTACATGCTATGTCCTCTGCTTAGAACACTTCCTCCTCTTCATTTGTTTAACTCCTATTCATCCTTTAGGTGTTTAACTGTCACTTCCTCCAGGAAACCTCTCTCACCACCTTGTCCCTTCTGGCTATTTGCTTCTGCTGTGCCTCCTCAACCCCTAGTTCCCATCTCCCATTCCAGCACTCAGCACTTCATCTGTAGTTTGATTTTCTACTAGACTATAAGCTTCTTGAAAGTAGAGGTATATTTGTATTGCTTACATTTTACTCCTACTGCCCAGTTTTGTACCCACAACAAAAAAGTATTCAATAAATATCTGTGGAACAGAGAAGGAAGTGAGGGAATAAAGAGATGAGTGACCATCATTACTTATATACTTATCAAATGCATATTCTGGGCAAGGCATGTGTTAGGCTCCTGGAGGTACAGAAGTTTTGGCTTGGCTCCTCTGAATAACCTAATTAGTAAAATGGATGTCAAAAACATGCAATTCACGATAGAAAAGAGCCTATTTTAAATGCGGAGTGTATCACATAGATCAATAATGTAGAAAAATCACGTAGAGGATTTCTCAACCTTATCATAACTATTAACATTTTAGTCTGGATACCATCTTGTTCGCTATTGGAATATTCAGCAGCATCTCTGGCCTCCACCCACTAGATGCCAGTAGCACCCCGCCCCCGGTTTTGACAACCACAAATGTCTACAGCCACTGTTGAATGTCCCCAGAGTGGCAATATCACCCTTGTTTGATGTAGAAAGGATGGGTTATGGTGTAGAGTGAGGATGGTGGCTTCAGAGTTGGGGCAGAAGTTTGAGACACACAGAGTTCAGGGAATAGCTTTTCTGGTTGTTTCATGTGGAACCAAGAGTGTAAAGGAAGCAAGTGAATCTGAAGCCTGAAAGACTGGAGAATATACTAGATAGGTAATGTGGAAGGAGGAGTGGGGTGAGGAGGAAGGGAACAAGGCAGCATTCAAATCCGCTCAGTGGCTGTATGACTTTAGGCGAGTACCTTAATTTCACTAAATCTCAATTTCATCATCTGTAAAAGTGGGACAGTGATTATATCCACTTCATAGGGGTATAGTGAGGATTAGATACGGTAATGTATTAAAGTGCTTCATATGGTTCTGGGCTCAGAGCAAATGCAACGAATGCTAGCTACCACTCTTAAGCTTTGAAAAAAATGTTGGAGACATATAGAACTAAATATGCAAACTTTAAAGTTCTAGTTAAAAATTGGAACTCTTAGGTTAAAAAATTAAATTAATTCAGTCTAAATAAATCTAAATAGGCTTAGTAAAACTTAGTAAATTATAATCACAGAGAAAACACACTGGCATAAACACTATAGAGCTATAAAATCAATGTGTGAGAAAGGAGTTTCCAAAGTGAATCATGTGTTAAATACTTGACTTTTCCTTATCTAGTTTTTATCTAGAATATGGAGATTTCAGAAGTTCCAGGAACTAGGCTGCTTAGACTTGTTTGGGTTTTCAAGGTGGTTCCATGTCTACTCAATTTCATAGGGTCACTGAAACCAATTAGGATAAAGGTTGTATAATGATGTTGGGGATGCCAGTCTTCTGAATTCTAAGCAGATGCACTGGTGTCTCAAGCCTCACTGTGGCTCCCATAGACCTCAGCACACATATATCCGTGCATGAGGTAGCTCTATAAATGTTTGTGGGAATAAATTGGATTGCCCTAATGAACTTCAAACAAGACTTCAGGTGACTTCGAATTAAACCAAACTGGCTCCCCCAGTCTCTTGTGGCTCATTGCCAAGGGGAGAGAACACATTTCACATCTTCTGTGAAAGGAAAAAGGCTGCTGGCTTAGACACAAGTCTTATTTTGTGCTTCAGTTACAAGTTAAAAATCCATCTTCCAATGGTCCTGTGATTCATTTGCTTCCCAGTGTCTGTTAAATGAACTTTGTGGTTGCAATTTGCATCGTCTGTTTGTTGTTTCAAGGCAGACCAAAGAATGCCACTAAATGATTAATACAGGGCAAAACCCAGATACAGGATGGCTATAAACAAAAAAACAAACTCTCAAGTAATGGACTATGTTTTCAGGATTTGTTTTAAAGAGCTGCTGAGATCCTTTCCTCTATGAGAAGGCCAAAAATACCAAGCTGAGATTTTTATCACAGTATTTTCTGAATCAATTCAAGCTCTGTCGATGAGTCAGTAAGTTTCTATTATGGGCTTCATAAAAATTCAATGCAGTCATGTAAACAATGAAGCGGGTTTTTTTTTTATGAAAAGCAAATAAATATACTTTGATTGACTGCTAATTGCTTTGTAGAGGTTGGATAATTTCTTGTTCTAGGATTTCCCAAGTGTCTTTCATCCCTAAGAATGTTATTTTCAAGCAGAATAAATCCATCATATTTTTGAAATTCAGAGCTAAAGAGAGAGAGAGAAAGAAAGAGTGAGGTTTTTAGAGGTTTCTAATTATGGCTCTTGGAATATAGTCATGATAGAAAGATTCTATATATATATTTTTTTTACTCAGAGTTCACCACCTTAACTTCCCCTCCTAGGACTGACTTTGCCTTCCCTGTAGCGAAAATCAACTTTCGACTAGTCATTTACTAATCATCTTTTTTTTTTAAGTGAAAAGCCTTCGATTCGAATCATTTTTTAAGTAGTCTGCCTCTCACTAGGAACGTTGATTCTTTCCATTCCTTCCTTCCACTAACTGCAACCAACCCTGCACATTTCTGCTCCATCTGCTTCCAAACAATGACAGACAAGACAGTGTGGCTTTCAGGCATGCTGATGACAAACAGCCAGAGACAGGTGACAATGAGCACCAGCTCAGGATGTTTTGTCACTGAGATTTTGAAGTTATTCAGCTCTGATGTACTCGGAAGGGAAATGAAATCTGTAGAAGGTGTTTTGGACTAAGAGGAAAGGTCTTTGCTTCCCCTGTGCTGTCCTGGAGAAAGCCGCTCATTTGGGAAGGAGGCTGTCAGGAAAGGGAATTGGAAGCTAGAAGGCAGAAAAACCCAAAGTATTTAATGAAAATGATATCATTCAATACACAGAGCATTTTTATTGGGTACAAAGTATAAGGAACTCAATTTCTGATGAGACGCCTTTAAGGAATAAACATTTTGGGACACATGGGAGGCACTCAGTAAGTATCTGTTGAATGAATGAATAGCTGAACTGAACTGTGGCAAATTCACCAGCTTGGCTATTGTAATCTATAAAGTCAGGACACATGATGTATTGTGACAAGTTACAAAACAAAAACACATATAGCAACTAATTGGTTAACAATTATAAAATATCAGGGTTCTGGAATGATTTTTCTTTCCTCTTTTTTTTTTTTAAAGAAATTGGAGCTGATTCAAGGTTATGTTTGTAATGCTCCACTCTTCCATCGTAATATGATTTCTTTTGATAGTTACTGATGTGCTGTTCTACTTGTGCTTACAAATGACTGTGCAATGTGTGATCCAGCTACTTCTGTGTATTTTTTAATTTTACCCATGAATAAATTTTTAACAAGCAAGAAGGCAAGGGTAGATGAAAGGCGTATGTAAAGCACATTTATATCTGCATTTCATGAGAGCAAGAACG
The DNA here is from genome assembly GCF_018345385.1 of Vulpes lagopus. Classification (NCBI taxonomy): domain Eukaryota; kingdom Metazoa; phylum Chordata; class Mammalia; order Carnivora; family Canidae; genus Vulpes; species Vulpes lagopus. Next base: position 37,825,689 of record NC_054836.1, on the reverse strand, counting down.
AAGCTATGAACATATCTGTTACTAATGACACAAGAGTTACAATCACTGAGTCAATAGTAACCAAAACAGTATGGTACTGGCACAAAGACAGACACATAGATCAATGGAACGGAATTTGGAATCAAAGGCAGAGCAATGATGCAAATAAAATTTGCAATAACATTCTTCATGTTAATAACATTAAAATTGGGGATCCCTGGGTGGCGCAGCGGTTTGGCGCCTGCCTTTGGCCCAGGGCGCGATCCTGGAGACCCGGGATCGAATCCCACGTCGGGCTCCCGGTGCATGGAGCCTGCTTCTCCCTCTGCCTGTGTCTCTGCCTCTCTCTATCTCTCTGTGACTATCATAAATAAATAAAAATTTAAAAAAAAATTAAAAAAAAAAACATTAAAATTGTATGTTTTATTTTCTATATTTAACAATAGAAACACAGCATCTTTGTATTTGTTGTCTAGTGGTATTCACGGACATTATTAATTTTAACTTGGGAATAGAGGTCTAGAGAAAAATGGAGACTTGGAAAATGTTCAACCAAATAGTTTGATTAGGCACATTTACTATTGAAAGCCTTTAAGTGACTTATTTCATTACTTATATATAAGTACCTTAATAGATGTTATTTTAACAATATAAGTGTGTGGCACTATTTATTTCACTGCAGAATCAGATTTTAGGGGGAATCAAAAATTTGGGATACCTCAAATGTTTCTTTTTTTTTTTTTTTAAGGTTTTATTTATTTATTCATGAGAGACAGAGAGAGAGGTGCAGAGACACAGGCAGAGGCAGGCTCCATGCAGGGAGCCTGACGTGGGACTCAATCCCGGGTCTCCAGGATCAGGCCCTGGGCTGAAGGTGGTGCTAAACCGCTGAGCCACCCGGGCTACCCCACAATGCTGTTTTGTATGCTTATCTCATACTGCACTTTCCAGAGTGGAAAAAATAAGATTAAAACCTCCTGAGAGGCAGGAAAGTCAAGTAGTTAAGAGCACAGGTTTTGGTGCCAGACTGCATGGGTTTAAATTCTACCACTTGCTAGCTGTGGGACAAGACAAACACCTCTCTGTTCCCCAATTTCTGTATCTGCAAAGTAGGATTAAGAATATGCCAGTATAAGAACAAAGCCTGAGGTATTGCAATCCCACAAATTTCAAAATATACTACAAAACTATAGTAATCAAAATAGTATGGTACTGGTACAAAAATAGACACATAGGTTAATAGAACAGAATATAGAGACCAGAAACAAACCCACAGTTATGTGGTCAATTCACCTATGACAAAAGAGGCAATAATATACAATAGGGAAAAGACAGTCTCTTCAATAAATGATGCTGGGGAAACTGGACCGCTACATACAAGAGAATAAAACTGGACCACTTTCTTACACCGTACAAAAAAACAAACTCAAAATGGATTTAAGACCTGAAAACATAAAGCTCCTAAAAGAAAACATGGGTAGTAACCTCTCAGACATTGGCCTCAGCAATACAGTTGACCCTTGAACAACACGGGTTTGAGCTGCACGGATCCCCTTCTATGTGGAGTTTCTATAGGACACCACCGTAAATGTATTTTCTCTTCATTACAATCTTCTTAATAATATTTTCTTTTCCTTAACTTGTTTTATTGTAAGTATGTAGAACATATACAAAATATATTCTGATTGACTATGTTGTTAGTAAGGCTTCCAGTCTATAGCAGGCTATTAGTTAAATTTTTTGAGGAGTCAAAAACTATACATGGATTTTTTTTATTGTTCAAGAGGTTGGTGCCTCAACCTCCATGTTGTTCAAGGGTGAGCTCTATTTTTCTACACGTGTCTCCCCAGGGAAAGGAAACAAAAGCAAACACAAACGATTGAGACTACATCAACTAGACTACATCAATTGCACAGTGAAGGAAACTATCAACACTAAAAGGCAACCAAATGAGTGGGAGAAAATATTTACAAATGATTCATCCAATAGGAGTGCATATCCAAAATATGTAAAGAACTCATACAATTCAACACCAAAAAAACCCCAATCTAATTAAAATGGGGGGAGAACCTGAATAGACAATTTTCCAAAGAAGACATACAGATGGCTAACATTTACATGAAAAGTTGCTCAAGATCACTTATCATCAGGGAAATGCAAATCAAAACCATAATGAGATAGTACTTCATGCCAGTGACTAGTATCAAAATGACAAGATATAACAAGTGTTGGCACGGATGTGGAGAAAAAAGGAACCCTTGTGTACTGTTGGTGGGATTGTAAATTGGTGCAGCCACCAGGGAAAACAGTATGGAGATGCAGGTTTCTCAACAAATTAAAAACAGAAATACCACATGATCTAGTAATTCTACTACTGGATATTTACCCAAAGAAAACAAAAACACCAATTAGAAAAGATATATGCACCCCCGTATTTATTGCAGCATTATTTACAATATGCAAGATAAGGAAACAACCCGATTGTCCACTGATAGATGAATGGATAAAGATGTGGTGTGTGTGTGTGTGCGTGTGTGTGTAATGGAATATTACTCAACCATAAAAGAGAATGAGATCTCACCATTTGAGACAACATGGATAGACCTAGAGGGCATTATACTATGTGAAATAAGTCAGACAGAGAAAGACAAATACCATATGATTTTATTATATGTGGAATCTAAAAAACACCACAAAGAGGAACAGATTCATAAACACAGAGAACAAACTGGTAGTTGCCAGAGGAGGGGAGGGTGGGGGGATAGGTGAAGAAGATTAAGACGTACACATTTATAGTTATAAAATAAATGAGATGTGGGGGTGAAAAGTACTGCATAGGGAGTTTAGTCAATAATATTGTAATAACTTTATATGGTGACAGATGGTAACTACATTTATTGTGGTGGTTATTTTGCAAGGTATGTTTGTCTAACCACTATGTTGTACACCTGAAATTACCATAATATTAGTTGAAATGTCAACTATATTTCAATCAAAAATAAAAACATAAATCAATTTTAAAAATATACACGCAAAGCACTTAGAACACACACGGCACATAGGAGGGGTTCAGTAAATAGAAGCAATAACTACCTAACAATCTCTATCATTTGATATTCATCCAATCATCTTTATTACAGACTTAAAAAAAATTCTGAGGTCTTTGTTAAAGCATGTAGCAACAAAAATCATTTCACAACTCAAGATACTTCTGAGTTAGACTCTATACGTAGGGCCTCTGCCTACCCAGCTCCACAAAAATACCCTCTTCTGCTAAACCAGCACTAGGGGAATGTGTTTTTGGTAACAAGCGCAACTCATATGCCCTCTCACCTCATGAATCCTTTTTGCTGTAGGTCTGGATTAAGTATTACAATCCTTCAGTGAAAAGAAAATGGAATAGTGTGCTTTCCCTTTCAACTCCTTTTCCCTTAAAACGGCTCTGAATGCCTCACTGCCATCCCTGTGGGAACATCAAATTCCTGGCAAATTAAGAAAAAAAGAGTTATGTTCGTGGCTCCTTATTATCTGGCCAAATTGGTTTTAATTTTCTGTTGGCAAGAGTTGTGGTCTCAAGAGATTGCACAACTTGCTGTGTGTGAGCTGAATCTGGAATAGGGGGCACTGGTTTTCATCTTGGAGGTTTTAGCACTCAGGATATCACTGGGAGAGAACAAACAATTCAGCGTTTGTCTTGGTGAAGACGGAAGAGCAATGTGAGGGAAATCTCCCGCTTCAGACAGACCCCAAGCTGAACGCAAGATGAGCACATCTCACAAGCAAATACGCAGAGTGCGGCCCGCAGGTGCTGACCCCTCTGTAGGACTGCTCCTGCTGGGCTGTGGTGCCTGGGCAGGAATTCCTCCAGCATTTGGAGGCAGAAGGAGGCAGAGGGGTGTGGAAACCCTTACAACATCCTAAGATTTGGTTCTGCTGGAGCCTGTCTCACAGCAATTTGCAAACTAAAACATCTTACCCAGAAGGGGACTCTGGTACTGCCTGGATTTTAAGTTCTCTGAATTGCTTGATATAACTACGCACAGATCAACGTGCCCTGAGCTGAGATGTGTAACCATAAAGCCGTGAAGAGGGCTGCCCACATATTTCTTTCTGGAGGTGATGTCAGAGCCTGGCTCTACCGATTCACTCCTCTGCCTCACATCTGTATGCTGTGTTCATCTTGCACAATGCCAGCCGAGTTGTGCTCTGCAAACTAGATCACCCTCACAGGCGCATACAAACCCACCTTCAGGGAGGGGGTGCTCTTCAAAAGCATCACTGCTTCTCATCTTGAGTGCCTTCACTCAAGTTTGCTGAGCTCTAAGTGGAAACTGGACAGGTTTGGCCACAGCCAAAAAAATGTGAACAGAGATGTTTATTTTTAAGTGTCTCTTATCAGTCTTTGATGGAGCTGTCACCGGAGGGTCCATTTCGAGCTTATTCTCTGAAAGCCATGGCAGCCTTGGCGGCCCCTCTTTGCTCAGTTCTGCACCAACCGCCTCCCCCTTCCCCCCCCCGTCACCCCTCGCCGCCCGACTCCCAAGACAGCAGAAAAGCGATTTGGAGCTTATTGTGCAGTTTCCCCTTGGACCACAGCCCCGGCAGGCTACTGAACGAGAAATTCTTCATCTAGCCAGGCTAATTTACAAACATCGTGTTGTTCTCTGCCTGAGGTCTTATTTTCATCAGAACTTCTGGAAACCTACATTGTTTGCATCCAAGCTTTCATGTCCCTCTGTATTAAGAATATCTTAATTTTTTCCTCATTAATATTTAACATTGTTAGTCTATTTCTAAAGTAGGGTAAGAAGATCTGAGACTCTTCAGGTGTAGTTATTCAGTTCTTGAACTCTGAGGCACAAACACCTGCAGGACCTTCACCCCAATCTGTCCCTGTTCAGAGAGGGGCTCTTAGCTGGGAAATCAGGCTTCTCTGACCTAGGATGCATCCCTGGCAGAGATGCAAAGATTCAAAATGCTCTCTCATTATTACGCCACGATATCTAGTTTATCTGTCATTGTACTTTGGTATCTGTCAGTTAAAGGAATAAGGTATTGCAGACCATTCTAGTCCAGAGTCATTAAGATATTTTTACCCTAAAAAAATATGCACTTTGGAGGCTTGGCATCGTGGTTGGTATCTGTTACTTAAAGACTTAACAGCACAGAAGACAAGCGCTTATGGTTTGATCTTCTGGTAAAATTCCTTGACATTTCCCAAGTCTTGGGTCTCCAATAGGTTTCATAAACGATTGTAGTTCAGACAATTGCAGCACAGTTTCCAACAAAGGAAAAACTGGTTCAATTCTATATGCACATTTCTATTACTTTCATATGGAGGTTATGTCGATCTTGCTTTGCTATGAAATGAAATGACTTCTGCACAATATTGCACCTGGAAGCTTAAAAAGCTAATAACCTGTTTCTGTACTGGTGTGTTTTAGAATGATGAGCCAGGCAAAGGATAAAATTGGACCAACTGCAGACCCGTTTCCAAATAATAAGCAATGTTTTACGAATTGTCCTTTATAAGGAACCAAGCCCAAGGAGAATGTATTCAGAGCCTAGATGAGAAGGTAGATGTTGAGTTTTGTATATTTTAAGACGTGTGAATGTTTTAAAGAGCAGATGGTTTTACTGAAAGATGATGTGAATCCTGGCTGGGCTGGAGAGAGAGCTGCAGGGTTGAAGCATCTAACATCCAATCTTCTGCATAAAAACAGCTTTCAAAAATTAAGCCATTTGTGAGTTTCACTCAGGGTTTAAGAGACTTAGGGGGAAAAAAATCAACCAAAGGGCTTGTTTCTTCTTTCATTTTTTTCCTCCCTCTGTAATCTCTTTAAGGATGAGAACAAGACAGAGACACATATAAGCAAACAGTGAGGATGTCACTTGTGTTTGCTCTCTTGTTTCAGGTGCTTCTAAAGGAAGATTTCTGAGTTCTACAGATGCCAAGGTGGGCTCCAGCTGGATTTGGATGTCTTGGCCATTTGAGCTGCCAGCTGGAAAGCTCTTGTGCAATAGGTGCTTTTTTTTGAACAATCCTATTGCTTCTCCCTTGGCCGGATCCCCTCAGGGGATTTCCGAGCAATGTGAAGACTCCAAAGAGATGAAGGACTGCATAAAGGAATCAAGTTCTCAACAGAGGGAGAGAGGAAATATAACCCAGTGCTCTTCCAAATTCAGAATCTTAGATCCAAATTCTGGCTCTGAAAATGACTTGCTGTGGAAACCAAGAAAGGAACTCAATTTCTATCCGTTACCTTTCTAATCTGAGAGCAAGGGCTAAACCAGCTCAGAAGTTCCATCAAATATTGTGTGACTAATGGATGGTGCTTTGACATTTGATATTATATCCACAATATTAATCATGAGTCTGGATTTAATGGGGTGCAAAGGGATGAGACTGAGGACTTGTACCCAGGGACAGTTTAGGAAAAGGTAATTTGTATGGAAAGCAAATCCAGATAGGGCCTCCAGAATAGGATTGCCATATAAAATATAGAACAGTTCTAAGTGCTTTTTAGAATTTTATATAAAGACAAAAATTTTCTTAGCACCAATATGTCCCAAATATTGCATGGAACATACTTAAGAATTACTAATCCTAGAAATTATTTGGCATTCATCTGGAATTCAAATTTGAGTGGGTATACTGTGTTTTTTATTTGCCACATCTGGCGGGCATAATCTACAACAGGGGTTTGGCCCGAAGAACAGGAGGAGGAAGATGATAGAGACCATGGGCTCTCCAAGCAGAGGATTATTCTAAGTTGAGAAGTCTGAAGTCAGGGTTGGGGATGAGTTTCTAGAACAATTAGGACAATTCAGGCTTTCATGTATGTGTTATGCTTCAAAATGTCAGATTCTGCAATTCAGCCTACCCCCACCACCTCCACCCTGCCCTTTCTTTTTTTACCCAGGGAACAGATTAAAGTGAATTTCTTCTTGGAGGAATTGTCAACTCATTCATCATTCCTCAAATATTCACTGAGTACTGATCATGTGTTAAATACCATGTTGGTTTTTGAGGAGTAGGAACAGATGAGCACAGCCTCTGCCTTCATAAGAGCACCCGGTCGGGGCGGACCAAGATCAACTTTTCCCTTGCTTCTGGAACTCTAAATCTGTCTCCTGGGTTCAAAACCCCAACACCCCCTTTTTTTCCTTCACCTGCAATTAGATACCTGCAGGGGACAAATTAGATTCTAGAGGTAGAAGAGAAATAAACAGAATGTAGTTCTTGAGTACAAGAATCTAATGGCAAAATGAAACCCTAATGCCAACAATTATTTTAAAAAGATGAAATATGACAAGAAGAGTTATAAAGGATGGAGTGGGAGAGGGATTAGAGGAGACTTACCTCAGTTTGGGGGCATAGGAAAGTTCCTTATAGGAATCTGAGATGGGCAAGGAATGCTGAGCTATTCCCTCATAACTCTGGCTTATGGAATCATATAATCGTGGCATCGTAGAATTAGAAGTCTACTTATCCTAAAGCATTTTCCGTAGCCTCCTTCACTGAGGATCACTTGAATTTGAATTTTCATTTGAAATTCTCTATCTTCCTAAGAAGTCCATTCCACTGTTGGAAAACTAATTGTTAGAGATTCAAAAAAGCTGAGTTGAAATCTGCTGCCTCTAAGCTTCCCTCATTGATTCTACCTCTGTCGTCTGCCCTACTTAAGACTTTCATCAAATACCCGGATGAAGATACAGAACACAAGCTGACCAGTTTTTCCCATGATGGAAGCATGGGAGTGGTAGCAAACACTGCAGATGACACAGAGAAAATTCTAGGCCAGTAAGAGGAGATGTAATATGAATACATGCAAAATCCTGCATTTAGATTCAAAAACCTCAATTACAGAATAGAAGAAAACTGGCTTGATAGGAACTCCTGTGAAAAAGACCTAAGGGTTTAAATTAATTCTTAACTTAATATGAGCCAACAATGTGATGTGACTGCTAAAAAAGCTAATCATCGTGAACTGCACAGCTAGAACAGTGTCAAGACCATAGAAACTAATAGCCCCAATATAATCTGCCTCAGTCGATCATATTTATATGACATGTTCAGTTTTGCATGCTTCATTTTAAGAGGTTAATGTATATAAACACTATTGCCATCACACCTGGCAAGGAGGCCCCACTTGTCACAAACATCAGTACAGAAATACTTTTCACCCCCCCTCTCCCTTTGCATCCCCCCAATTTTTTTGAAAGATCGGAATTGGCTGATCAAATGGGAATTTGGGGAAAGAGACACGTGTGTGAAAACTAGACTTTCCCCCAACCTCTCCTGAAGACAAAGGATGCTGGACCAAGAACATAATGGGGTATCAGAGCAGGTATTGGTTAGAAGAAAATTATAGTCTCTGTTTGGAAACCGGAGAAAGAGCCAGGCAGCTCTGTTTATTGTTGGCTACTCCAAACCTTCCAAGGCAGGTGTCTAGGTGACTGGGCCTCCCAGCTGACTGTATTCCTGTGAAGAGTAATTTTGGGAAGAAGCACTTAGAACTGCCTCAAATGGAAAAGTGAGTGAATTAGCCTGCTGGGCTCCCTGTGGTGGAGAGGACTGGGGTGACCAGGCCTCGTCTTTGCCCTAGGCCTAGGACCCATTTCCACCTAGCCCTTGTTCAAGCAGATCTATGCCACCATTTAGGAGACAGCATGACTTTTTTATCCTTTGGATTTCAAGGGTGATTCCCCAGCTGGCTCTGGAGCACTGGATGGGAGCATGCGCTGGGCATGAGCGTGACTTAGAACTTATAAATATTTAGACATATGGTAAGTGGTCTCCATTTATATTTGTTTACTCAGCCTATAAATGTCAGGATACAGGTGAGACATCACAATGCCTCTAGTTTAGAGAAAGAACATTTCCTCTATTGTGGTTATAGTGATTTCCTCAAACAGCAGACCTGACCATTTGCATCCCTCACCACCGCTCACCTTTTTAAACAATCTATGTAAAATATATTCCATGCCTATGTAAGATACCTAGTACGGAGGCTGGCATGCAGTAAGCGCTCAGTAAATGTTTGCTTTTTTCCCCTTTTGCATTCCCCACCTTCCAAGCACAACTAAAGATAGCACGTTTTCACAAGCTTCACCTTGATTTGAGCTTTGAGATCCTTTTGAGTGAGCACACACACACACACTCAGGCAGGATTCTCTTTCACTGACCCCTTCATTCTTTGTGAGAGACCTATTGTTCCCTTTTAGCCTATCTAGTCCTGAGTTTCATTATAAAATTTTCATTCCTACCTTTTCTCTAGTCATTTGAAAACAAAAAATCAGTGCACATTTTTGAGTATGTTTCCATTTTCCTTTGTATCAGGGTGCTTTGATTTTAGGTTGCAGAAATAGTGTCTGAAAGCAAGAGGAATGGATTTTTGAAAGGATGCTGGGGGGTACTCACATACTTGAAGGAGAAAGGATACCTCACAGGTCGGGAAGAGGAGTAGTCAGGCCACCTCTAGGAATTCAGGAAAGGCTTGCTTATTGAGAAACAGCTTCAACTGCCTGCCTGTGTGGCTTTGTTCCACACTCATGTCCTGGAGCAAGAGTGGCCACTGTGATCAGGAGGGTGTGAAGACCTGTGATTAGCAGTCCCACCAAAACTTCATGGGTTTGGACAGCGCAGGTCCCTAAAGAAAAGCTAGTGAGAAAAACCTACACAAACCCACCCCATTTTCTGAGTGATGTTTGAAATGACCGTGGAGGTATCCTTCATTTCCATACTGTTTATTTGTTCATACGGAAAGCTAGAAATATAATTTCTTTTGTGACTGCCTGTTGCCTGCTCTAAGCTCAGCCTGCTTGAATCTTCAAGATGTAGGGAGCATGGGGGGGGAGAAGAACGGGTTTACGTGGGGGTGGGAAAGATGGTGAGCTTGATTCTGGATTTGTTGTTTGGAGTGCCACTGGGGCAGATAGGTAGTGCTGTCTAACACCCAACTAGAAATATGGGTCTCGAGCTCATAATAAAAATCAAGACAAAGAATGTAGATTTGGAAATTACTATTCATTTGATATTTTAATTAGATAATCAAGAAGCAATTATTAACCCCCTGCTACATACCCAACTGTTTTGAGGGCTAGAATCATAAAATTGAATAATTTAAGAGGGTAATTCTTAAGAAGATTACAGTTTTTAGGAGACAGTGGACAAGTAAATCAATAATTGTGATGTAATGTCCATTAGGGCGATGTATGGGGTTTACTAGGGTGCTAGGGAAATACAAAGAAAGGGCACTTAAAGTGGTTCCAGCTCCTTTGCCTGGCTGTCACTTACATTAATAGGATATCTTCCTATTCCTGACTCTCCTTTGGTCATTAGAATTTATTTCTGCCCTAGACACATTCTGTATCCCCCCTTTGTTAGACGTACCCCAGTGCAGCACCTAGACTGGCCTATACCATCTGTAGCCTCCTATAGACCAAGTGCTGACAACAAAATACTGTAGGAGTAGAGATTTTGACTAAACATAAAAAACTGATGGTAATTAAGATATTCCATTAAAAATATATTAAAGATATGCTGATATAACCCCTCAAAACATTTTTAGTTAGTATCTGTTATTTTTTGATACTTCTGTTCATTTCTTAATATTCTTTAGTCAACTGCTTCTTTTCAGCCCAATTAACTACTACATAGCAAAGGTATACTTAAAAAAAAAAAAAAAAAAAAACAGGGATCCCTGGGTGGCGCAGCGGTTTAGCGCTTGCCTTTGGCCCAGGGTGCGATCCTGGAGACCGGGATCGAATCCCACATCAGGCTCCCGGTGCATGGAGCCTGCTTCTCCCTCTGCCTGTGTCTCTGCCTCTCTCTCTCTCTCTCTCTCTCTCTGTGTGTGACCATCATAAATAATAAATAAAAAATAAAAATTAAAAAAAAAAAACCTCTAGTCATGCAACCAAAATTACTATTTTAGTTGTACTGTTTAGCTTCATTTAGGCCCTGCAAGAGATGACCTAGAATAGAAATAATTCAGAATTCATTTTCAATGTTCTCAGCTACCAAATCTCTTTGAATGCATATTTGTTCATTAGTTTTAAACACTTGTTCTGAACAGAGAGTACACCATGATGTTTTTTTGCAAGGAATGCTGACACCCTTTTTAGTGCTAATGCTTAATCTGCATTATTTTTCCCTTTTAATTACATTGTATAAAAATTTGCTACACATCAGTCTTAAAAGATGTTAATGGGTATTGTATAATAGTCTGCTTTCTCCAATTATATAAACCACCCTTTTCTTGGCCTTAATACTTTATTATCTTTTAATAGAATGCTTGATGTTCAAAAAAAGTATTTAAATATTTATGTATAAAAAGTTATTTATCAAGTTTTGGGAGAAATTTCAGTCATGGAACTCATGTGCCATCTTCACCAAGTTAAGACATTAAGAAAAAACGAAGCCAGCAGCTTTCAAGGCAGTTTTTAACTCCTTATCTCTCCTAGTCTCCCATTTCCAGGGAGTCTTGAACTTACAGGTAACAAGAGGTTGGGAGAAGAATCAAGGTATTATGATGGCTCAGGCTCAGTAGCAGCCAGTCTATATCAACCTACAAAGGTTCGCAGGAGATTGAGCTATGCTGACCTGTCCTCCAGGCATTGCAATGTCATGACTGGTGAGGTAATATGGCTCCTGGAACACATGGCTTGTTTCTTCTGGTCTCCATACACACCAGTACAGGTGTCTACAGAATCTAAGGTGCCCACAGTTTCCTTGTGCCCCATTGTCCCCCATAACTTAGCTTCTTTTCCAGGGGCCTGCAACATTTGTCCCTTTCTGAAACACCCAAACTCCATCTAAGTTTCTTTCTGTATTTTATATCCTAACACTGTCTTACTTATATGATTTCTCCCTTTTTACCATGCCTATTTTCCCAGAAACTTTCTGAATCAGACTCACTCTTTTTCAAAAAAAAATTAATTTTTACTTGTGGAATAATCCACATGACATAAAATTTACCAACCTAACCATTTTTAAAGGTACAGCTTAGTAGTGTTGAGTACTGTTACTTAACACACTGTTTCACACTGTCCTGCAGCCAATATCCAGAACCTTTTTTTTTTTTAAGATTTTATTTATTTATTCATGACAGACACAGAGAGAGAAAGAGGCAGAGACACAGGCAGAGGGAGAAGCAGGTTCCGTGCAGGGAACCCGACGTGGGATTCGATCCTGGGTCTCCAGGATCACACCCTCGGCTGAAGGCGGTGCTAAACTGCTGAGCCACTGGGGCTGCCCATATAACCAGAACCTTTTTATACTAGAAAACTAAACTCTGTACCCATTAAATAATAATTCCCTGTCCCAGCCTCCCCCCAAACCCTAGCAACCACCACTCAACTTTCTGTCTCTATAAGTTGGATGACTTGAGATACCTCATATATATGAAATCATAGTATATGTTTTTTGTGACTGGTTTATTTCACTTAGTATAATGTCCTCGAGTTTCATCTGTATTGTAGCATGCATCAGAATTTCCTTCCTTTTTAAGGCTGAATAATATTCCATGGCATATATACACATTTTATTTATCCATCCCACATTTGGGTTGCTTCTACCTTTTGGCTATTGTGAATAATGCTGCTGTGAATGTGAGTACAAATATCTCTTTAAGAACAGACTCATTCTTTCTGATAACATATATTTATCTATTTAAAAAAGCCTTTTTAGTTATGGAAAATTTCAAACATGTGAAAAAGTAGAGAAGAGTATGACTTTTGGAATATCTGTCACTCAAGCTTCTACAGTTATCAGCTTGTACCTTGTTGTCGTATTTCACCTACATCTCTACCTGGATTATTCTCCAGCAAATCCTACACAGTATGTAATTTCATCTGTTAGTATTACAGAATATGTCTCTAAAAAGCATAAGAACTATTTTTAAAGGCAAAGATACAATACTGCTTTCACACCAAGAAAATTAATAATAATTTCTCATTATCATCAATAGACCAGTTTCTGTTCACATTTTCCCAATTTTTAAAAATTTAAACAATTGATTTGTTTGAATTGGAATCCAGAGAAAGCTCATACATTATCATTGGTGCATGTTACCTGTTGCTCCTCTCTTTTCCTTGAAATTTCTTTTAAGAACCTGTTTTTAAACTATTATCAGTATTCTGAGGAGTTTTGAGAACTTTGGGTTTTGCACATTGTGTCTTTGTGGTCCACTGAGCATTGTCTTTGGTCTCCTGAATTTTTTATAAATTGGTAGCTGGAGGGGCGCCTCGGTGGCTCAGTTGTTGAGTGCCTGCCTTTGGCTCAAGTCGTGATCCTGGGGTCCTGGGATCGAGTACCACATCGGGCTCCCTTTATGGAGCCTGCTTCTCCCTCTGCCTGTATCTCTGCCTCTCTCTGTGTGCCTTTCATGAATAAATAAATAAAATCTTTTTAAAAAATTGGTAGTTGGATTAGATGCTTGATCAGATTTAGAATCAATTTTTTTTTTGGTCAAAACTAATTTGTGGATGGTGTTGTATTTTTCCATTTGGCAGTACTTGATGTCTGATTGTCTCTTTTTTATTATTAATATTGAGTAGGCTCATCAGTTCATTCAAAGTTGCAAAATGGAGATATTCTAATTCTGTTTTTCTTTCTTCATGATTAACTAATATAGTTCCATCCAAAGTAATGTCCTTTCATCCATTATTTAGTGTTCCTGAGATTCAATTCTTAGAAAAGAAAACAATTTTTTTCCCTTTGCTTACAGTTTTCTAAGCAAAGAATTGGCTCCCTAGGATCCCCATAGGTGGCCAATAAGATTTTTCTTCTTTAGTATAATTTTGAACTCATTGATATAAAACATACTTAATGTGTTTTAATTTATTGCACTTATTTTCATTATTGAAGTTGGTCCCTGATATGTTTTGCTATGACCCTGAATGTTGTTGATAGATTCTTAATTGTCTGTTATGACAAGATATTCCAGGCTCATTTTATACTTTTCAATTCCAGGCCTGAAGTCAGCCACTCCTACTAAGAACTTTGATTCCTTTATTAAGAAATGGTATTTAGAGACCACCATCTGGTTATTGCCACTGGATTGGTTTTCAGTGGAAAGAGCTGGCAAATATGCTTTCCATTTTGAGATAAAATATATTTTAGGTTCATATTGATACTTGCAATTCAGTTTCAGAACTAGGGTGTTTTTACTTAATTTCATAAATCTTATGTCTGTTCATAAATCTAATGTCTGTATGTCCTTTTGCAAATGCAAAAATGCAAAATATAATAAAAATGCAAAAATAATTGTTTTTCAGTGACATAGGTATAATTTCCTTTCCCTCTTTTTTTTTAAACTCCATTATATACATACAACAGTCTTAGAATAGGAACACCAACACTACCACTAATAATAAAAATACTAAGAATAATTTAATATTTTTTTCCTGCAGTTATTTTTGTCATTAGGGTATATTCCACTAAGGATGTGTACAATAGAGTTACTAGGTTTAAAACTGCTTGGAAAATTTCTTCTTTGTGTACTTATGCCACCAATTAGATACACAGTTAAATTCTATTATTTTATTTTACTTTTACTTATAAGTATTTTAAAAAATTTGTTTCATAATCATTAAAATACTTAACATGGTCTAAAAATCAAATCAAAGCAAGATGTATTTTTAAAAGTTTAACTTCTATGCCCATTTGTTCTGCTGGAGTGCCTTACAGATATTTATTTTAATCCATTATTTATTTTAAATCTAGTACTAATTTATTTTACTGACTGACTGTATTCCTTTGTTACTAAAAATATATACCATTAAAAATCCCCAAATATAAAATATTTGCTATTGATATCTTGGTAATCAGATAACCAAGTTTTAGGAAATGATTCTGATGATAGACATGTAACAAAGGAGAGACATTCAATATGGCTGTGAATGGATGAGAGAACAGTATGAGGTGAGGTTGGTGGAATAAACTGAGAGGAAGTTGGCTTAGATCTGACTCAGATTTTGCAGGAACCCTGGGCTGGTGTGTTGAGAATGGGCTGGAGGGGAAGGGGTGAGTGTAAGGAGACCAGTTAGGATGTCAGTGAGCTAGTAAGAGAAGATGGTGTCTTGCACTAGGTGGTAGTAAGTGAGGGGAGGAGAAGTGGTGGGATTCTGGACATATTTTGAATGTGGATCCTTTGGGGAGTGAATTCAACTCCTGATAAGAAGGACCCAGGGCCGTTTGTAGGTAAGGAGGAGGAAGAACAGAAAAAACAAAATGAGTGATTTCATGAAGACCTCTCTAAGACATTCTAACCCAAGCAGCCTTGATTTGTGACCCCTCCAACCACGGAACACTGAAAGGGGTCCATGGGACATAGTCTCTTGTGTCTGTCTTCCTGGAGATGGCAGAGTCTGGTAGGAAATGTGGTGTTAGAGAGGCCAGAACAGAGTGAGAGGAAAAACATGTGTGAGTGCTTTAGACTACACCAGAGACTCCAGATGGTAGCAGCCTAGGGGGATATACTTTGTAGTCTGTCAAGGTAGGCATCAGAGTTGGTGAAATTTGGATCATTACCATTGATGGGAGGGACTTCACCTGATTGTACAGACTGGTAATGGTGAAAAAAAATGATAGTTACAAATTGAGTCTGCCTTGGACGGAAGGAAGGACATTGGTTCTGCTCCCACAACCATCAAAAGAAGTGAGACCTATATCAGTACTGAATCCGATTGCTACTGAGTGGATTCATAACCTGTTAAAAGATTGGTTCAGTGGATGTATAGGGTCAGTCTTCTGGAGCATGTCATTTCTGTGTTGCAAAGATGCCATGTGAGAGGACCAGGAAAGTGACAAGCAATGAACAGCGAGCACTGCCACATGCAACCACAGGTAGCCTGCCATAACTTCCCCCCTAGTTGGCACATGGTTGCTGCTGAGTTCATATGAAGGTTGGTGTGAAAACAGTGATACCTACACTCCCTTTCCGTTCTCCCACATCCTAGAATGCCAGTGCACAGAGGGGTTTCAAAGTGTTCTGACCTTTAAAAAAGAGATTAATAATAATGCTTAACCCAAGGGAACATCTAACAAATTCTCATCAACCTTTGCCTTGAATTATTCAATTAAACATGTATAGAATGTTTATTAGATGCCACACACTAGCTAGGTTCTGAGAATATAGAAATAAATAAAATATGACTCTGTCCTTTTGGAGTTAATAGTTCAACAACAGGAAGCTGGCACAGAAAATAATTATTTCTGTACAGTGTGGTACATCTGTAGGAAGTCAGGTACATCTGTGGAGAGCTGCTGTGCTGGAGGCAGCAAGGACCTCAACCAGCGCAGGGTTAAGGAAAAGCTACCTAAATTAGGTGATGCTAGGCTGTGCTGGAGGCTGACAGGGATAGGGAGCAGGTTGTGGAGGGATGGCTGTAAAGAAACAGGTCTCCCAGGGAAGACCAGGATAAGCACAAGAATGATGTGGCCAAGGCCGAGGCTGGACACATTGACACCTTGCCTAGAAAACCTTAAATGCCATCCAAATGAGCTTGGACTTACTCTGGGGCTGCTAAGAAGCCACTTAAAGGCTTTCAAGGCAGGGGTATCAGGAATGAAGAGCACACAGTAGATATGAGAAATACCTGTTTGTTATAATTTTGTGAGCAGATACAAAACAA
The DNA here is from genome assembly GCF_018345385.1 of Vulpes lagopus. NCBI lineage: Eukaryota > Metazoa > Chordata > Mammalia > Carnivora > Canidae > Vulpes > Vulpes lagopus. The sequence goes on along the minus strand of NC_054836.1, from coordinate 37,809,069 downwards.
AACATTTTCCTTACGTAAAATTCAAACATTACTAAAATACATAAAGTGGAAAAGTGACATTTCACTCCCCAAATCATTGATGGTTTGGCTATAGCTCCTTCAATTTGTTTGGTTCTGAAAATGACTTGTGGTTAATGTCAGGAGGGAGGTGAAAGTCAGATAACACTATGATACCGTTTTGCAACTAGCTTTTTTCATTTTCAATGTATTTTAGACACATTTGCATTTTCTCATAGATCTACCTTGTTATTATCATTTTTTAGATCTACCTTAAAGAAGCAGTATATAATCTACTGAGTGAATGAAACATTTTTTAAACTATTTATCGATGAATACTTGGATTCTTCCCAACTTTTCTTCCCTTCTAAAATTTTTTCCTAAATCAAAGTAATCTGTATACCTAGTTTAAGAAAGCAAATAACACTATGGGCTTCTGATGACAAACAGGAGTTTCTTGTCTTATCCATCCCCAGGCCTCTCTCCTCTCAGGCAAAGCCTGTCAACTCTTCTGGGTGTTTTCTTTCAGTGCTACTTCTTGATTTTTTTCAATTTTAGATGTTATTTATTCATATTCTAAAACGGAAGATGAGAAATAAGCTCTTAGACTCCCCACCCCCCACCATCACATCCACAAAACACTTTCCTTTATCTCTTTTTTCCAGTGTAGTTATATTCATATTTTCAATTAAATCAATTATGGTCAGTGTTGACCATATTGTGATTATGAAATTATTTTTCAGGGTTCAGCCACTATGTTTCCTTTCACACACACACACACACACACACACACACACACACTCTCTCTCTCTCTCTCTCTCTGTCTCTGTCTCTCTCTCTCTCTCTTTCTGTGAAGCAGTTGATAATTCTTCCCAAAACCTTTGCCAAATTGCTATAACATTTCCCACTGTGTTCCAACGCATCACATGCTCTAGCAGTTTCGCTTTCTTCTTGGGGGCATCCCTCCAGGGGTCTTCCATCATCCCGCTTCCCCTTGGATGGATTCTTTCCTGGGCTGCTGAGCTGCCGTTGCCTGGAACTTCTCATCTCCATCATCCTGGGAATTCCCTTTGCTTTCTCCTGCCTTGGGGCCACTGTGTCCCTATTACCATATCTTCCTTTATTTGTTTATTTCCAGTAGATTCCTGAGAAATATCTTCAGGCATTTCATGAAATATTTAGGAGGGAGTATTCACAGACTTGGTGGTCGGCTGGATGTAGAGTGAAAAGAGAGGATGGAATAAGAAATGATCCCCCCGTTGTTGTATGAAATGTCTAAATGGCTGAGTGCAGGAGAATGGGGCTGGGTTTGAAGGTGGAGCAAAGACACTGAACGTGGTAAGTTACCTGAGGCGTCAGGCGCAGCAGCTAGCAGGTATCTACGTGAATTTCAGGAGGGATGTCAGAGATAGAGATCCTGAATTTGTACTTGCCCTTCTGGATATGTTGTTAAACTATGAGAGGAAATGGAATTGGTTGGGAAAAGGATGGAGAGCAAGGGTAAGAGCGAGACAAGCGTAAAGGCCAGTGACACATGAACGTTTAAAGGGTAAGCTAGGCAGGGAGCCCATGATGAAGGCTGAAACCATCAGTACAGCAAGAAAACCAGGAGGAATTAGAGCCAATGGACAGTAGAGACAAATTACGGGAACATGCAATGTACAACAGAGAATTTGAAGGAGAGGGGGATCTATTCAGATAATGGTAAAATGGCAAAAATGTGTACTGCAACGTTATTTATAATAGTAACAACTGGAAACAAGCTGTACCATTCATCCTCTAGGGAACAAGTTATATAAATAATGGTATACATAGTCACTGGAAGATTATGCCCCCATCAAAAATTACACAGATTTATGCTTACTGACATTTATACTTATTGTTCGGAAAAGCAATGCAAGTCACTGAGAAACGAGTATTATATGTTCCAATTTATGTAAATCTCCATACACATAGCCATCTGCTTGTGCATGTAGGCATAGACTAGAGAGATGTTTGGGAGAATGTTCACCAAAATGTTAATGGTGATTATCTCTGGAAGAGGAGATTGGGGTAAGTTTTATTTTCTTCTTTGCATTTAAAGTATTGCTTAAATTTGTTGCAATAATTATGTAATTAAAAAAATAAAACTGCGTATGTAGGAACAGACAGTATATAGGGAATCTTTGTACTTTCTGCTCAGTTTTGCTGGTAACTTAAAACTGCTTTAAAAAATAAAGTCTAATGAAAAATTTTAAGCAATAAAGCTGTTATTAGAAGATAAAATGCTAATGATGTTAAACACTGCAGAGAGACTGAGTAGTTCAATGCTGTGAAGTCGGAACAGAAGGTATGTTAGAATGAGCTGAGGAGTGAATGGGGCTTGAAGATAATAAGATGCCAAAGATCTTTCTAGAAGCTTGAATGAGATGTGAGGGTGAGAGATACTGTGATAGGTAGACTTAGACAATAACTCCTTTCTTCCTCCATCTTCACTCCCCTCCTTTAATTCATTCTGAACACTGTTGCCAGGTAAATTCCCTAGAAACCACATTATCTTGTCACTCCTATCTTAGACTTCAGTGGCTCCCACCCAGTGAAGCTGAAATGACCTGGTCGTCTTTCAGAGGCCTCCATAAACTGAATTCAATCACCATCCCCATATTAACCAGCTTTTTCATTCAAATCAATTAAAAAAAAAAACTTAAATGTATACTTATTGAACATGTGCTCTTAAAATCACTCTTTGAAATTGTATGTCATCGAGTATACCAGGACAAAGTCATTATGGTCCCTGCCATCATCAGACCTCATACAGCCAATGGTAGTGCAGAGTAGTAGGGCTGTAACTGATTTATGTGCAGCTGTGTGGCCTACATGGCAAGGGGTCCCTGATGCCCATATTGGCATCTGCTGTTGTTTCTGTGATCCGCCTCATCTCTTCTTTATCCTTTTTAAATGCCTAGATCCTCCTAACCTTTCACATCATAAATCAAGTCTAATCTTGACATCTTTCTTCTTGTGATTTGCATGACACTTTATTATGATTCCTTTATCTTTTTGATCATATGAGATCCCCTATTCTTAGTTAACTACCTGTGTGGATGAAGAACTTCTTTCCAGTGCTGTGAGTTTTGCAAGCTGTCACAGTATCTAGCACAGGGTTAAACATGTAGCAAATGCAAAATATGAAACTCTTCAGGAAGCTTCTCACCCAAGATATTTAATATTTAGAAATAAAATAAAATTAACTTTGAAGGTGGTTTTTCTGAATCCATCCTTAAGTATCTATTGGTAACAACAATTCTGAGTGGTAGAAGGGAAGGAGGCAACAGAATGGGGGTGGTTGCTAGAGCTCCAGAAGGACAAACTTTAAAGTAATGAGAAAAATAGAGAAAAAAAATTGGTTGTAGTCAGAACCCAATCAAGATGGCATGCACAATAAATAAACCCAAACTCAATTATTATGCATGACAGAGAATAAAAGCTCAATTATTATTCAAGACTATAAAAGCACAAGTATGGTCTAAGTATGAGGAGGCATTATGAGCCTGTGGTAAAAGAGACAATTGCAATAATGAATATGTAAACAGAAATATAACCTTGCCAAAGCTAGGAAGACATCTTTATACTGCCCTTACAAGGGTATCACATCTAAAGTTTATCTTAATATTTAAAAAGGAGTGTGTAAGGATCATGGAGCCCTGTCTCCCGAATTTTATTCTACCTCACATTAGGTCAGCAGGATGTTAATAATGGGTGTTCCATTTTTAACACGGTCTAATGAAACTGGGAAATGTTGTTATAGAAGACCCTGAAATCTTTTGATTAAAATGATGTGAAGGACCTATGAATAGAGTTTAAAAAAGAAGAGGTTTTTTTTTCAGGAGTAAAATAAAACTGAGGAGAGAACAAGTGGCTCTAAGTAGAAGGAGGGTTATTATAAACTGGGTACATCACAGCTACTTTATCTCCATAAAGTCAGAAATTGATATAGTGCAGCTAGTGACAGTTGGGTCAACAGTGGACTGCCTAGTGAGGGTGTAAGAGGAAAACAATACATTATTATTGTGAGAGAACCTATCATCTCCAACTTTGGACACATGATAAGAAAGGCCAAAAACCATTTAAGGATGATTTATGTATCTTGTTGCCTGAAGCTGCCAGGGATGTGATCTTCCGAATTTCTTTTTTCACTCGAGAATTCCATGAATCTGACACTGTGAACCCTAGAATGAGGGTTATTACTGTTAGAAGATCTGGTTCTAGCTCTTCTTCCGCCATCAAGCTACTGAGTCATCTATCAGATGAGATTATGAGTTTTCCTACTATCCTATAGGAATTTCCTCAAGATTAATTACACAATGCTTGTAGGAGCTTTCAGCTCCAGGAAGAAACACAATGAAAACATTTATGGTAATAAGTTGAACCATAAGAAATTGCTGGTATCGGACCATTTATGGTCTATAAAAATGGCAATTTCATGTGGTTCAACCAGATAAAATTAATCATTCATCAAGCCTCCTGTGTGGCAGGCATGGGCTGGCTCTGGGGATATAAGGATAATTGAGACATTGTCCCTGCCATGAGGGGGCTCTCAGACCAGGGAGGGAAATGGACACTTGAATAAAACATTATGATGCAGGGAGACAAGTGCTGCAGTGGAAGTACTACAAGATGCTGAGGACAAAAGAGAGGGAGTCAGCAATTCCGGTGGGCCAGGAGGGGAAGCCCAGAAAGAGGCAAGCAAAGGGTGGCATTGTAGAGGACGTGACATTAATTTAGGCGGGATCTGGAAGGCAGAGGAATTCACCAAGTGGGAAGGACCATTCTTGGCTGAGAAAATAGTCCTATAAAAACAAAGAGGTATGAAAAAAATATTATTTAAATAAATACTAAGAGGGCAGCCCAGGTGGCTCAGCGGTTTAGCGCAGCCTTCAGCCTAGGGCATGATCCTGGAGACCCGGGATCAAGTCCCACGTCGGGTTCCCTGCATGGAGCCTGCTTCTCCCTTTTCCTATGTCTCTGCCTCTCTCTCTGAGTCTCTCATGAATAAGTAAATAAAATCTTAAAAAAAAATAAGATAAGGAGACAGTCAAACCCTCTGTGAACTCATTCCTATTAGGATGCTCTCTTATTGGATACTAATTAATATTTATTTTATTTTGCTCTTGTTTGCTAGGCATCTTGCATGTTTATCAGATGGCTACAGCACAGGATGCCTTTCAGCAGAAAAAGAGATGAAGCAGGACAGGTTACTACAACAAAAAGGGGTTCATCCTACGGGTGCTGAGGGGGCACTAGACAATTTTAGGTAGGATAATGGCATGTCAGTTTTGAGAAAAGAAAGACCACTGTGGTGGTTTCATGGGGGAGAGGTGACAAGCAGATACCAACAGAAGTGAGGACAGTAGTCGGCAAACTGCTTAGGGGAGAGGGTCCTGGCCAGCTACAACATTTAAGGGATAAGAGCAGTTCAGGAGGCAGAAGGAGAACTGAAGAAGGTGAGTTACCAAAGTCAAGGGAGGAAAAGGCTTCAAAAAAGGTGAGGTTCAATGAGATAAAAACTGAACACTATCCCTCAGATCTAGAAAGTGGTCATCAGTTGTCTTAGCAAAAGCAATGCCAGTGGAGTGGACAGAAATCACATATCTGTGATCAAGCCTTGAATGGGTGGTAAGGATTCTTTGGAAGCAAATCCACTTTTTAAAGAGGATTCACTGGAAAGGAAAGAGCATTGTGATAACTAGAAGGGGCTACAGAATCGGTTACAGTTGTCCTTCTGTTGTTTTGGAAAGAGCAGGGTCTGGAGCAGGTATAAAGTTGAAGGCAGGAAACCAGGGGCAAAGGAAGGACGAGCTTGAGATCACAGAGAGGGAAGGAGGCAATGGTTTCAAACATCCAGGAGGTTCCTTCTTCCCTCCAGACCAGCGGGAGTTGGCAAGCATGGATGCAGATATGGATAAATTGGATGGTGAGACTGGGGTGGGTGGTGGGAAGGAATGTTTTTGACTTCTTGTTCTCTGTGCAGTGGAAGCAAAGGTTATCCGTGAGAACAGATGGGTTGGGTTGAGGTTGGAATAGGGGATGTGAGATGGCTATGGAGAGCTGATGGGGCAAGGCAAACTTGCCAAGAGCACCAAGTGCACAGCAGAGGATGGAAACCATCAACTGTGGTGACTGTGATTTACATTTGTGTTATTTTTCCAAGCAGTGTTTGGCAGCACAGATGCCGGAGGTTAGGAGGGTAAGTGGGGTTCATGAGAGGGGGTGGAAGGGTGGTGAGGAGGGAGGGTCACTGAGAAGGAGTGGGTGACTAGATGAACCATCAGGATGATTCAAGGTACACAGGACAGGAAGTAGAACCTGCAGAGAACTCCTGGGCTTGGAACAATGGGTGGATTCGGGAGAACCTAGTGGAGGTCTGAGGAGGTCTCAGCAGGCAGGGACAGTGAGAACAAAGAGAGAGAGGGAGTTAACTGCACAAGGGGATTTGGCTGAGGAGCGGCTGGTCCGAGTTCAAGGTATCTGTGGTGGACTACTATGGAGTCATAACAAGAACAAGCCAAGTATGGCTGCAAGAGTGGGGTGCTCAAGTAGGGCACAGATGAAGGTGGGTGAAGCCAACTAGATGAAGAGACTTTCAGGCAAGAATAAAGATGAGTATTTCCTCAAGATATTTCCTTGCTCAGGATAGTGGGAGAGAGAAGGTAGAGATGATAGATCAGGTTCCAAATTGTTATTTAGGAAAAATACACTCATTGAAGTTTAGTCCCTCTTTGAGAATACCCTTTATTAGCCAATTGGTTTTGTGTGCCCCAGTCTCCTCCTATAATATTTACTTCCTTTTCTCTCCTTGTAACCGGATGAGAAATGACCTCTCTTCCGTGGTAGGTGGGGCTATGGCTTGCTTTCTTCTCTTTCCCAGCCTCCTTCCAGCTTCCCCATCATTTGCTGCCCTCTGAGGCTGGCGGGTGGTCCATCAGCAATTGCCTCTATTCTCACCAATCATCGTTTACCTGCCTGACAAGGTGATGTCAACATTTTTAGGGGCCACAGAAATGTACTTCTATTTAAAAGTGGCGTTTCAGAGTCCAAGTCTGATTTCTCTTTTCCCAGCATCCTTCCCCTCCCCAGGGCTCAGAGGTTTCTAAATGGTTCTACCCACACACGAGGGAGTTGTCTGTCTGCCAACCCACCCTGCTCCTGCCAAAGCTGCTTGACAGTTCAACGTGCACAGTTGGAAATAGATTTTTCATCAATATAACATATCAAACTTTTAACCCACAGAGGAACAGTGCAGTTTACCATACCTTTTTCTTCTTTAATTAACATTTTTTAAAATTATTATTATTATTATTTTTTTTTTTTTAAGGAGAGGGTAGTGTCCCAAACATTAAGCTTTGGGATTTTCCTGCGGACAAAGCTTTGAGTGGCTTCACTTGAGCTCCTCTGTCCATCACATGCCTTCCTGCTGCAGGAAACACAAAGCTGTGTCAAGTTAAAATTTCTGGGGATTCTAGGCCAGGCCCATGAAGCCTCAGGTTAGCTTGCTTTCCTGTGATAACGCAGGGCCCCTTTCGCTCAGCCCCCTCTGAAGTGAGTCAGCATTTCTGTGCTTGTTCAGCTTCTAAGGTTACCGAGGCACCAAGGGGGGCACAGTTTGTCCAAAGTCACGCTGCAGGATCCTGGTGGGCTGAAAGGAGACTGAGAATTTGTTTCCACCAGGCAGTACTCCCTGAACCTTTTGGCGTCTACTGGACGCGGTTATGTTGATACCAGGCCTGTGCTTCTGTCTTTAAATAGTCCTGTGGCAATCATGTTTGTCAGTCCCTTTGTGGGATCAGTGCAGGCCTGTGTGGAGCTCAGACTGCAGCTTGAAAGGATTCTGGTGGTTTCTGCCAAATGTGAGACTGAGATCGAGGAGTGAGAAAAATGCTGCAAGATGGCAGGGGTATCAAGTGCAGACTGAGGCAGGAGGGCACTTCCTCGGCTTTTCGACTGGTAGTCAGAACAGACACTCTTTTTGGCCTCTGGAAAATTCTTTTCAACCCCAAATCCCTTTCTCCCTTGAAATAATTAGATTGAATGCTCGTGATGCAAATATATCCATGTGCATGGCTGTTATCACTTTCCAGAAACAATTCATGTGCCAGTGTGCCAGGATATAGAGCCAGAGAAGAAGGGTGGTTTCGGATTAATGACATTCTAAATTTATCATGCATTTTCTTAGCTTCTTTTCCTTGAGTGTAATTTTGAAGAGACAGGAATCCAATAGAGTGGATGTGGTCTTTTGTTGCTTACAGCTTGTTACTTTCTTCCACATTAAAAATTGTAGCCCTCTTTGACTAATAGTTGATCACAATATTGTTGGTAGCCATCATTGGTAGCAAAAAATACACAGTAAAGGGCCTTAGTCAGAAAATTTAGGATTTTAGAACAGAAAAGGGCATTGGAGATCATCTGGTCCAACCACCTACTCACGGTGGGAGTCTGTTCCCTGGCATCCCTGGTGAAAGATTTAGCTCAGTGGTTCTCAAAGTTTGTTGCACATTAGAATCATTGGGGGAATTAAAAAAAAACCAATATTGGGGTTCTACCCCAGATGGATTGAATTAGAATTTCTGGGAATGATGCCAAGACATCAACATTTTAAGAAGCCTTTTCGGAGATTTTAACATGCAACCAACTTTGACCAAAGATCTAGCTTCTGCTTAGCTATGTTCTGTGATGAAGAATCTCTGCTTTGTGGGGTGACCATTCACTGCTCAAAAGTCCTTTTTGATTAGAATTTCCTATCTCCTATTAGTGCATCTCTGGAAGCCATACAGACCCAGTCAGCTCCCTCCTTCCCTGGCTAGCCCTCCAAGCATATAAAGACAGCAAACAATTTGCAACATAGTACACTATATTAGCTATAACTTTTTTTCCTCCCACAACCCAAAATACCAATTTAAATTACACTCTTAGATTATATTATTTCATAATGTGGGTTTTGATCCACTCTTTGCCTATTATCCTGTCCCAGCTTCATTATTTTGACTTCTTGATGAAACAATCCAACAACCACAGAGAAAAAGGTTAGATTTCTCTCAAAGTTTAAGCGAACAGATTTTTGAAGAGTCAATATGGGATGTGAGGTGTGTTTCCCTCCTTCCTATCAGCTGTCATGTTCCTAGCAGCCAGCATCTTCCTCTCGGGGGCCCTGCCCTGCCTGTCTCTTTCCCGTCTACTCACTCTCTCTGGGGCCCTGCTTGCTTTTGCTCTCCCATTGTCAGCATGTGAGCCTGGGTGGCGGCCAGGCCTGCAGACGTGTGGCAGAAGGAAGGAGAGAGAAGAGAAGAGGAGGATGTCACTGTCACACTCCAATTTAGGAACTCAGCTGCTGCGTCATAGAGGCCCGATCTAGCACCATATGATGAGGCTCAGTTCTGGAGTCGTATCTTCTAGATTTGAGTCCTGGTTCCCCATTAACTCTTGGAGCAAGCTTTGTGGGGGCAGGGGCGGGGGGTGGGATGGATGAGCCTCAATTTCTCCATCTGTAAACCAAGAGCAATAACTCTAACCTTCACGGAACAAACAGGTAAGCCTTGTAATATATGTGGTACCAGGCCTGCGGTGTAGCTAGTGCCTAGTAAGAATTAGCTCTTTTTTTAATTTTATTTTTTTATTTTTTTATTTATTTATGATAGTCACAGAGAGAGAGAGAGAGAGGCAGAGACACAGGCGGAAGGAGAAGCAGGCTCCATGCACTGGGAGCCAGATGTGGGATTCGATCCCGGGTCTCCAGGATCGCGCCCTGGGCCAAAGGCAGGCGCCAAACCGCTGCGCCACCCAGGGATCCCGAATTAGCTCTTTTTTGTCTGATGTCCCCATGCCTCTCATCTTGTTCACAGGCCAGTCAACTACCCTAATTCAACCCAGGCTGCCCAGCAACACTGCTGATCCTAACTACTGCCAGCCTTGTCTCTGAGGACCTATCTTAGGCTTAGCTTAGACTTTCAAGTCCAGCTCCTTGCTATTCACCACAACTGGGTTCCTAGTGCCTCCCATAGGCAATGAGTAAACAACAACAACAACAACAACAAAACCCCAACCCTTAACGTTAGCTCTCATTCCACTGGCTCACATGGGTTGGAAGGGACAACCAGTGGCAAAAACCTGCTCCTGATCAGTTTTTCTTTTTTGCTTTCACTTTTCTTTCTCAAGGGGCCATATGAAATTGAACTTGGAACTGTGGTTTGTCCTTTCTTTAAAGCCTGCCAGGAAAATCATTAAGTTTTTAGTGGACACTGGAGGATATCTTATTTCCCTTTCCATTTAACAAACATTAAATTTTTGAGCAGGGTTTCCTGAACTCCACATAATAGCAAGATGGCTTTTATTTTACTGGCTTCTTCATTTCATTTTGTCAGTACTGCCAGCAAAACTCTGGGAATGTGATCTGCTAGGCCATGTCTCCACCAGCCAAGATTTGAAGGGTGCAACAGATTGAAAATTTTCAAACTGCAAAACAGTGCTTCAAATATGTGTTCAGTGAGCAACGAAATGCTTCCTTGCAGGAGTCCTTGCTCCCTCTGTTGGGTAAATGGATGACTTTCCAGGGATGCTGCATAAAAGAGTGATTAAAAAAAAATGGCTCTAGGCAGGCGCAAGATGGATTCTTCAGCCCAGTGTATATCTCTTGCTGTTTAAAAACAAGTTTAAATTAGGTTCTATAACCATTTAACCATATCCCCTGATGTCTGTACATAAGTCATTCCCTAGTGAAGGGAAAAGAGGGCTGATACGTTAAGTGTTGTTGAACAGTTCTCAGGAACCTGGCATCCCAAATGTCAGGCTAGTTTTACATGGGTCATATTTAAATTATTATCACTGGTTTTCTCAGAGTGTTTCTAAATAAGCTGCAAAGAGAGCAAAAAGGTGGGGGGGGGAGCTCAAAATGCCACCAAGAGATAAGGATAAAATGTGTGTGGGTTTTTTTTTTTTTAAGATTTATTTATTTAGTTTTAGAGAGAGAGAGATATCATGAGAGCAGGGGGAGGAGCAAAAGGAGAGGGAGAGAATCTCAAGAAGACTCTGTGCTAAGCATGGAACCCAAGGTGGGACTCGGTCTTACGACCCCCGAGATCATGACGTGAGCTGAAATCAAGCATCAGAGACTTAATGGGAGGCGTAACTGACTGAGGGATTCCTTTGCCTCAGAAGAAAAATGTTTGACTGTAAGAACTCAGAACCACTATAAATAAAACGAACCCCAATACTGTCCTCACCTTACATTACAATCCCTTGATTTTTTTCACTCTGATTTCTGTTCTCTTGACTCTAAGTGGGTAAATATTTCCTGGTATCAAATGAGCTTGCACCCCTTTGTCAGGACATGAATTTACCTTGCTTGCCCAGGCAACTAGACACAACCACAAACACACTTACAGGTATAACTACATGAAGAGGTCCTAGCAGCTAATCCTGGCCTTAACATGTAACAGAGAACGTACATTCTATATCCACTTTCCAGAGGGTAGAGCTCATCTTTTCTGAGTTGAGTTTTTGTTTCCTATAGTGGTGATGGGCTCACCACTCATCTGTTGTGGAGTGGGCAGTAATTCAGGGTGTGTGATATTAGAGAAAAAAGCAATACTGGCTTTTTAACACCATTATGGAATCAACTATGTTAACCATCTTAAGATAATTAACACACATACACTCACAAATATGTTAATGCTGCTCTGGGATAGACATTGTGTCATTTCCTTTTATGTGATGTGTTCATTCATTTATTCATCAAGCAAGTGTTAATACATTCATTACTAATAGACACTGGAAAAGATGCAGCAGCACATTTACTGTTTCTAAAACTCATGTACTGAGTCTTCTTTGCCCTTGAGTTACATGGATACCAGGATAAAACAAAATCAATATTTGTTCTATTCATCCTGCATAAATATTTTCCCAGACAAGTGGTTATTTACCATACTGAGTCAACACATCCTGTTGGAATATAAGAAGGTTCTCTGGAATATTCTCTCTTCCCTTGGGTCTGGTAACATGACCTAGGTACAGACCTTGTGTGCCTGTCACAGTGAGTCAGTATGCCAGGCATTTACAGATGTAGAATTTCATCCTCCTAAACATACTAGGAGACAGCCACTGTGATTCATTTCATTTTACAGATGAGGAGACTGGGACTCTAAAAGGTTAAGAACATTTTCTTAAAATGTTCTCCTTACATGTTTCAATGACACAACGTTTTCCCAATTTTTTCCATTCTTCTCTGTCTCAGTCTTTTTTATTATTTCTTTCTCCTTCCCACCTTTATCCATGTCTCAATGTTGGACATTCTCCATCTTCATTTCCTGGTGATCTCATCTAGTCAATGGCTTTAAATATTATTCATATGCTCATAGCTCTCCAGTATGTATCTCCAGCCCAAAATTCTCCCATTTCTGCTAGACTTGTATATCCACCTGCTTACTTGGCATCTACACTTAGATGATGGGCAGGCATCTCCAAATTTGTATATGCAAACTGGAAACCTTGATTTTTTTTTTCTCTCCAGGTCTCTTTCACCCTGATTTGAACCACTTTCATAAATGGTTCTACCATTCCACAATTTCTCATTAAAAACAAATAAACACCTCTCTTTTCTTTACCACCTCCTCAATCCATAACAAAAATATACTGTAAGTCTGTTTGGATTTCTCCTTCTCTATCTTTGCCTAAGCTTTGCCCTGATTGCCAAGAACACCTCATCTGCCTTTCTCTTTCTCCTTGCCTAGAATATAGTTTGTTTCATTGGATTTTTTTATGGCCAAAGATGCTACATCCATTTGAACATGAGAGGAATGGCACCCGCATCACAGAGACATTAACTCTAATATACTAGATACAAAAACAACACCTTCACATATCATGTTCTGAGTGAAAAATAGCTCTTATTTCTTTAATACAAAATGGTCATATTATTTTATTATTTGCAGGTGAAAACATTCCTGATAAATGATCTCTCCCCATCTCCATCAATCCATAGCCAAACAGCATCCAGGGAGATTTTTTTTAACGTAAGCAAGATTTGTTCAGTAACTAAATATTTACTGAACACATATTATATGTATGAATGCATCTAGGTGCACATAAATACAAGATATACCAGTGAACAAAGCAACAAAGTTGGGACACATTAGTGAACAGAGCAAAGACCCTTGTTTTTGTGGAGGGCAAAAATATAATAATCATGTAAATAAGTGAATTACTTGTTGTTTGAGGATTATTTATGCTGAATGGGGAGAAAAGGAAAAATTATAAAGCATGGTAAGATTGATCAGAAGTGAGGGATGTAATTTTAGACAGTGTGGTCAGGATGGGTTTCAATGAGCAGGTGACATCTGAGAAAAGACATGAAGAGCTTGGATAACAGTAGAGATGGGCTGGAGTTGCCATCAGCTAAGATGAGAAAGGGTGAGTGCAAATCAGAATTATGGAATGAGATAGTTATCTCAGTTTTAGATATGTTGAATTTTAAATATCTATCACAACATTTGAGAAGAGAAGAGGTTGAATAGGCAGTGGAATGCATGAGTCAAGAATTCAATTGAGAGGTCTGCACAGTGGAGAAAAATTTGTGAGTCGTGGTCTATAGATGGTATTTAGAACCATGAGATTGCATGAGATCACTAAAAGGGTGAATGTCGTGAGTATAAAAGACCAAGTCCTAGAACCAATGTGTTTCCACTTTAGTAAGTTGGGGAGAAGAGAAGCCAGCAGAGGGAGGGGGTGGAGAAGATGCAGCCAATGAAATAGAGGCTGAGGTGATGTGGAAGCCAAATGAAGAAGTGCATTAAGGACAAGAGAGTGATCACTGTTACTAATTGTCAAATAAGGTAGGAACTTAGAACTGATCATCAGTTTTAGCAACAATGAGGTCATTGGTGACTTGACATGAACAGTTTTCACGAATTGTTGGGGAAGAAAACCTGATTGGAGTGGATTTGAGAATAGGAGACTAATGGCAGCTCCTCTGAGATGTTTTTGCAAAGGTGAGCAAAAAATTGAAGTGTACCTGGGAGATTTTTTTTAAGATAGGAAAATAACATATTTGCGGAATGATGAGATGATCAAGTAGAAATTTAAAAATGGATGATGTAGGAGAAAGAGGGCTCGCCAGGCAGAGTTGCAGAAGGAACACTAGCTTTTGGTCAGGAAACAGAAGCAGGGATGAGGGGAGAGCTTAGGGCAGAAGACTTTATGGGGTTTCCTGGCAGAGGCAAGGCAGGGCAGGATAAACAGTTTAAGATTGGCTAGTTTGACTAATTTCAAGTGGACTTTGGGCTACAGTCTCTAGTTTTCTGGCATTTGGCCCTGGGATGATTAAGGCAGAGAATATTGCCTCCTGGGGTGCACAGGCCAGATGAGGAGCTATGGGCTTGGATTTGTTAGCTTACATTTCAAAGGCATGCTCATGGTGAGTCTTTTGCTATCTCTAAGAACTGACTAGCCATGGAGGGACTAGAAAGGTTTTTAAGATGTTAAAACATCTTACTGCATAGAAAATTTAAAGCATAATTAATACACAAGCACATCATATACAAAACTAACAAAAAGTGAAAGGGAATATAAAGGAAGGGAAAAGAAATGTTGGGAAATATCAGGAAGGGAGACAGAACATAAAGACTCCTAATTCGGGGAAACGAACTAGGGGTGGTGGAAGGGGAGGAGGGCGGGTGTTGGAGGGGAATGGGTGACGGGCACTGAGGTGGACACTTGATGGGATGAGCACTGGGTGTTTTTCTGTATGTTGGTAAATTGAACACCAATAAAAATTAATTAAAAAAAAAAAACTAACAAAAAGATTCTGAGAAATGGAGAAAAGAAAGCAGATTGGCAAAAGACCTCAGGACCCAAGGACCAAACTTGTGGTGACTTTCCTGAGTTTTCCTTTTGTCCCATTTATTGCAGACTTGGAGCTGGCATCTGGAAATGCCAACAACAGGAATAGGCAAAAAAGAAGTCTCAACAAAACCCTGCTCTTTCTAGTAAAAGGATCAGGGAAAGGACAGTCTAGCAAGATAAAAACTTTTAGACAATAACTACTTTACTACAGCCAAACACCACAGAAATAAAACTGTGACTCCCCTCCTCCCTGCCCCCAGCAAAAGCCAAGCGGGAGCCTAGACTTCCAACCTCACAATACTGTAACAAGGCAGTTTACCTTCCTTGCTGGGGTGGTGCCAAAGAAGCCAAGAAGGGAGTCAGGTCTTTTATCCCCATTGGTTAGTATTAAGGCCCATTCTTTCTGCAATGTCAGTGGAGACTACCTAGGGAGCCAGAACTTGCATTCCCATCCAGCAGTAACAAGAAGTACTCCCTTCTCCTTGGATGGACAACTGAAGTCCTAATATGTCAATAATTACATTAAATGCAGTCTAAAATAAAAAAAAATCCAAGCATTCTAAATACACAAATCAAAGGATAGAGGTAGAATATAGTTAAAACCATAACCCAATATATGTTGTCTGTAAGAATCTCATTTCAAATACAAAAATAAAGGCAAGTATGAAAAAGATTTGGCATGAAAACATTAATCAAAAGAAAGCAGGAATGGTTATATTAATATCATATAAAGTAGATTTCAAAGTAAAGAAAATTACTGAAGACAGAGAGGAATATTACATAATGATAAAAGGGTCAACCCATCAAGAAGACATAGTGATCCTAAGTATGTACGCACCAAACAACAGTTCTGCAAAATCTATGAAATAACAGTTGACAGGACTGAGAGGAAAAACAGACAAATTTACAATTATAGTTGGAGACTTCACTATGCCTTTCAGCATTGATAGGATAACCAGACAGAGAATCAGTATGAATATAGAAGAATCCTAGGAACATCATTAAGCAGTAGGATTGAAGCAACGTTTATAAGATATTCCATCCAACAATAGCAGTATCCAAGGGATATATACAAATAAAGATCATATTTTGAATCATAAAGCAAATCTTAACAAATTTAAGAAATAATACAGAATGTGTTTTTTGATTACATTGGAATCAAAATAGAAATCAGTAAGAAAGATGGCAGGAAAGTACTCTAAATACTTGGAAACTAAATAACACATTTTTAAGTAATCCATCAGTCACAGGTGAGGTCTCAAGCGAAATTTTAAAAAATATATTGAACTGAATGAAAGTGAAAATACAGCATGTAAAAATTTGTGGGACATAGCTAAAGCAGTATGGAGCAGTATGCAGTAAGCAGTTTACAGCATGAAAGGCATGCATTAAAAAAAAGGAAAAATCTCAAATATATTATCTAAACTCTCACCTCAAGAATGTAGAAGAGGAAAGCAAAAGAAACCCAAAGAAAGCAGAAAGAATAAAATAATAAAGATTAGAGTAGAAACTGAGAATATTGAAAATAAAAACAAATAATGAAAAATCAATGAAACAGAAAATCAATGAATCAATGCAAGAACTGGTTCTTTGAAGAGATCAATAAAATTGACAATTTTTGCAAAAATTGACCAAAAAAAGAAAATAACCAATGACCAATATCAGGAAGGAAACAGGATATGACTATAGATCTTGCACACATATAAAGGATAATAAGGGAATACTATGAACAGGTGTACACATGTAAATTTGACAACTTAGACAAAATTAACCAAATCCTTAAAAGCCACAAACTACCACAACTTACCTAACATGAAGTTGATAATTTCAATAGTTTGATACTTATTAAGGAAATGAATTGTAATTTAAAAACTCCCTAAGACAAAATCTCCAGGCCCAGATGGTTTTACTAGAGAATTTTACCATAGGTGTAAAGAATAATTAACAATCAAGTCTATACAATGTCTTTCAGAAAATAGAAGAAAAAACTTCCCAATTCATTTTTTAAAGCTAGTATGACTTCAATATCAAAACCAAAGATAGCACAGAAAAAGGAAAATTATAGACCAATTTCCCTCATGAATATAGACACAAAAATCCTTAATAAAGCATTAGCAAATAGAATTTAGCAATGTATAAAAGAACGATATACCATGACTAAGTAAGATTTAGGGCACAAGCCTGATTCAGTATTTGAAACTAAATCAATGTAATCTACTATATTAACAGGCTACTGAAGAAAAATCACATGTTCATATCCTTCAATGTAGAAATGTATTCCATACCATTCATGATTTAAAAAAAAAAAAACTCTCAGAAAAATTGAGATAGAAGAGAAACCACATCTGCATGATAAAGAGTAATTACCCAAAAATCTACAGTTAATAGTATACTTAATGGTGAAGTGCTAAATGCTTTCTCCCTATGTTCAGGAGCAAAATAAAGGTGTCACACTCACCACTCTAATTCAACATAGTGCTGGAAGCTCTAGTTGGGGCAGTAAGGGAAGAGAAGGAAATAGAAGTACAAATCGGAAGGAAAAAACTGGTACCATTTGCAGATGACATGATAGGCTACTCAGAACATCCCAGGGAATCTCCAAAAACAACTTCCTAGAACTAGTAAGTGAGTTCAGTAATGTTGCAAGATATAAGATAAGCATTCAGGAATCAATTGTATTTTAATATACTACCAATGAATCTGTGGACACAAATTTAAATTCCAATACCGTTTATAATTACTCAGAAACAAAAATAAAACACTTAGCTATAAATCTAAGAAAACATGTATAGGACTTGTATGATACAGACTACAAAATACTGATGAAAGAAATGAGAAAAATAGATGGACAGTTGTATAGTGTTTATAGATTAGAAGACTCAGTATATTAAAAATATCAATTCTCCAGACACCTGGGTGGCTCAGTGGTTGAGCGTTGCCTTCAGCTTGGGGTGTGATCCCAGGGTCCTGGGATGGAGTCCCCCATTGGGATCCCCACAGGGAGCCCACTTCTCCCTCTGCCTATGTCTCTGGGTCTCTCTCTGCCTCTCTCTCTCTCTCTCAGGAATAAATAAATAAATAATCTTTAAAAAAATCAGTTCTCCCCAAATTGACATACAGGTTTTACCCAATTTCTACCAAACTCCAGCAAAATTTTTTATAGATCAAGATTGTTCAAAAATTTATATTAAAACAAAAAATAAAAGATTTAAAATAATTTTGAAAAAGAAGTAGAAAGTGGGTAGAACCAATGTACCTGATTTCAAGACTGTTTACACAGCTGCATGAATCAAGACTATGTGGTACTGGTAAAGGGATAAACACAAAGATTTTTTTTTTTTTTAATTAACTTTTATTGGTGTTTAATTTACCAACATACAGAAAAACACCCAGTGCTCATCCCGTCAAGTGTCCACCTCAGTGCCCGTCACCCATTCCCCTCCAACACCCGCCCTCCTCCCCTTCCACCACCCCTAGTTCGTTTCCCCGAGTTAGGAGTCTTTATGTTCTGTCTCCCTTCCTGATATTTCCCAACATTTCTTTTCCCTTCCTTTATATTCCCTTCCACTATTATTCATATTCCCCAAATGAATGAGAACATACACTGTTTGTCCTTCTCCGATTGACTTACTTCACTCAGCATAATACCCTCCAGTTCCATCCACATTGAAGCAAATGGTGGGTATTTGTCGTTTCTAATTGCTGAGTAATATTCCATTGTATACATAAACCACATCTTCTTTATCCATTCATCTTTCGATGGACACCGAGGCTCCTTCCACAGTTTGGCTATTGTGGCCATTGCTGATAGAAACATCGGGGTGCAGGTGTCCCGACGTTTCATTGCATCTGAATCTTTGGGGTAAATCCCCAACAGTGCAATTGCTGGGCCGTAGGGCAGGTCTATTTTTAACTCTTTGAGGAACCTCCACACAGTTTTCCAGAGTGGCTGCACCAGTTCACATTCCCACCAACAGTGTAAGAGGGTTCCCCTTTCTCCGCATCCTCTCCAACACTTGTGGTTTCCTGCCTTGTTAATTTTCCCCATTCTCACTGGTGTGAGGTGGTATCTCATTGTGGTTTTGATTTGTATTTCCCTGATGGCAAGTGATGCAGAGCATTTTCTCATGTGCATGTTGGCCATGTCCATGTCTTCCTCTGTGAGATTTCTCTTCATGTCTTTTGCCCATTTCATGATTGGATTGTTTGTTTCTTTGGTGTTGAGTTTAATAAGTTCTTTATAGATTTTGGAAACTAGCCCTTTATCTGATATGTCATTTGCAAATATCTTCTCCCATTCTGTAGGTTGTCTTTTAGTTTTGTTGACTGTATCCTTTGCTGTGCAAAAGCTTCTTATCTTGATGAAGTCCCAATAGTTCATTTTTGCTTTTGTTTCTTTTGCCTTCGTGGATGTATCTTGCAAGAAGTTACTGTGGCCGATAAACACAAAGATTGATCAAACAGAATAGGGAACCCAGGAATACACTCCCACAAATATATTCAAATGACTTTTGACAAACATACAAAAGCAATTTAATGGAAGAAAGATGGATGTTTCAACAAATGGAGCAATTGGACATCCATAAGCAAAAAACTGAGCCTCACCACCTCAGTCCTCACACAAAAATTAATTCAAAATGGACGACAGACTTAAATGTGAAACATAAAATTATAGTTTAAAATATAGGAGAAAATCTTTAAGATCTTGGGCTACACAAAGAGTCACAGACTTAACTCCAAAACTAAATCCATGAAAGGAAAATTGATAAATTGGATTTTATCAAAATTAAAAAGTTTTGCTTCGTGAAAGTCTCTATTAAAAGATGAAAGACAAGCAACAGAGTGGGGAACATATTTGTGAACCACATGTCTGACAAAGGATTAAAATCTAGAATATATACTCTTAAAACTCAAGAGTTAAAAAGTCAACAAACCAAACAGAACATGGGCACAAGACACGAAGACACATTTATCTGAAGAAGATATACAGGTGGCCAATACATACATGAAAAGATATTCACCATCGTTAGCTATTAAAATGTCATTAAAACCACAATAAAATGTCTCATGTGTACCTATCAGAATAGCTAAAATAAAAAAAATGATGCCACCACGAAATTCTGGCAAGAATGCAGAGAAGCCAAATTACTCCTACATTTGCTAGTGGGAATGTACCATGGTACAACCACCCTGGAAAACAGTAATACAGTTTCTTAAAAAATGAAACATGTAATTACCTTGCCATCTATTAATTGTGCTCCTGTGCATTTATTCCAGCAAAATGAAGACATATAAAAACTTGTACATGAGGGTTTGTAGAATATTTATTTGCAAAAGCCCTAAACTGGAAACACCAGATGTCCTTCAACGGGTGATAAATTAAACTGCAGTACATCCTACCATGGAGTATTACTGAGCAATAGAAAGAAACACACTACTGATACACACAGCAAAGTGAATGACTCTCAGAGAATTATGCTGAGTGACAAAAGGCAATCCCCCAGAGCCACACACGGTACGATTCCATTTATGTAACATTCTTGAAATGACAAAACTATAAAAGTCAATTATCGAATAAGGGTAGCCAGGAGTTAAAGATGGAAGGGAAGCAGGGGAAGGTGAGTGGAAAGTGAGTGTAGCCACTGAGAGCAACATAAGGAATCTTTGTGGGCACTGAAATGTTTACCTTGACTTTCTCTAAGACAATATCCTGGTTGTGATAACGTTCAATGGATTTACAAGATGTAAAGAAACCATTTTTAGGACACAGGTGAAGAGTATGCAGGACCTCTGTATTATTTCTTATAACTACATGTGAATTGACATTTCTCAGAATAAAATGCTTAACTCTAAAAATGATTTCTTTACTTCCTGTTGCTTTGAAAATAAAGTGCAAATATCTAATTGTGGCCTACAGGCTTTCTTTTGATCCTGTCCGCTGCCTAACCCTCCAAACCTTTGGCATATTGCTTTTTTTTTTTTTTTTTTTTTTTTTTCTAACTTGAGCCACATGATTGCTTTACTCCCCTTTAGAGACTTCAAACTCTTTCCCACTGGTCCTCAGCCTTTGTTATTTCCTCTGCCCAGGAATGCTCTCCTCCCAAGCTCTTTGCAGGGCTCCTCATTCTGATTCTAGGGTCTCAGCTCAAACTCCACCTGCTGAGAAAAACTGCGCCTCACCCGCAGAGCACATGCACCCAGACCCACAGGGAGGGACACCAGTTAAGCCTTGCAGCTAGGCTGAAGCACAGCATCTCCACCTAACAGCTGTAAGACCTGGACACCAGGCTTAACATCTCTGTTTCCTCATCTCTAAAATGGACACACCCAATTAGTTCTCCATTCAGAAAGTTATCAGGATTAAGTGGGTTAACATAGTCAAATCATTTAAATTAGTACCTGGGATGCAACAAAGGCCACATAGGTGTTACTTGTTACTATCTTAAAAACCTCCTAAAATCTCACTGGTTTTCAAAGTGCAATCTCTAGGCCAACAGCATCCCTGTTAACTTGGGAGAAATGTACATTTTTCAGGCCCCATTCCAGATCACTGAAACTCTGGGGGTGGGGCCCAGCCATCCCTGTTTTAACAAGCCCTCTAGGTGAATCTGCCTCAAGCAAGCTCAAGCATGCCGCTGGCTTATCTCAAATCCCTATTTACTTCCTTAATATCACTATCAGAGTTAGCCATCATCACTTGGTTTACACGATGAATGCCCCTCTCTCCTACCAGAACAAACATTCCACCAAGGGGAACTCAGCTAATTCTTCACTACTTGTATCCCCAACTGCTAGCATGTTAGGCACAATGCAGGCACTGAGAAACTATTGACAAATAAATGAATGAAAGAACCTGGCCAAGGACATGCATTTAAATAACTAATTGAGCCCATTGGTGTTGACTCCAGGTGGGGCTCACCCCCCTAACATGCTGGGAATCAATGACAGGCTAGTTCCTTGTTTTTAGTTAGCAGCTCAATTTCTCCTGCTGCTGTGTAAGATGGAAGTCCTTGGCATGTGAAAACCCGACTTCCTAACTGCATTTTCTTTTCTTTCTTTCCTTATTCTAAAAAATATTTTATTTATTTATTCGAGACACAGAGAGCAAGCACCAGCACAGGAGCAGCGGGAAGACAGTGGGAGAGGGAGCAGCCGATCCCCACTGAACAAGGAGCCCACAGGATTTGGGGCTCAATCTCAGGACCCTGAGATCATGACCTGAGCCGAAGGCAGACACTCAATGACTGAGCCACCCAAGTGCCCCCCAAACTGCATTTTATTTTTTTATTTTTCTGTTTGGGTGTTTTTAAGTATCAGTTATTCTTTAAAATTTTATTTTAATTCAATTTGCCAGCATATAGTAAAACACCCAGTGCTCATCTCATCATGTGAAACTGCATTTTAAATGCAAATATGACTGCGGCAGAGTCAAGGATTCTTTGTGCAAGGAAGTGGATGCATCCCCTCTCCACTGTACTGTGTTGGCCACCCCATTTACTTATTTATTTAGGTGATTATCTCTGGGCTGCTTTATGGAATGGCAGCATGGCACCCTCTGTCCCTGGCTATTAATGACTATGGCTCATGAAACGTCACCTTCTGTCTAGAAGGCTACCTTACATCTCTGTTTGGAGGAAGACTTTTGCCACCTTGGCAAAAGTCACTTTTGAGTGAAGGGGAGATTCAGTGCATTCATGCCCACACCACTTCCTAGGCTGCAGACCTCTCGGCTTTGCCCCCATGTCTCTGGCTGTTCTATCTCTGCGTCCTCTGTGGGCTTCTCATCTTCAGCTTCTCCCTGCCTCCTTTAGAGCTCCTCCGGGGCCTGTCAGGCCCTTTACAGGCACATTCCTTGGATAATCCTCTTCATTCCACTGTGAGCCTTCTGATTCAGACTTCTTTGTTGGCACATCCACCAGGGAACCCAGAGGCACCTCAGCACAGCATGTCCAAGACTACACGATTTATCTTTCCTTTCCTTCTTCCTTATAAGTCTTACACTGCTTAGGGGTGTCACCACCTACCCTGTCATCCAGGGTGGAAATCTGGGAGCCATTTTCATTCCTCGCTTTATCTCACTTCCCATATTTTATCAGTGTCCTAGTCCTTGAAATTCTTCCCCCTTATCACGCCCTGCATCATGTCCTTACCTGTCCTCCGGGTCTTCTCAGGGTTGCTATGCTGCACATGTGACAGCCCTGCTGCAAAGCTTCAAGCATCTCACCTGAACTGTTTAAATCATCTAACAAATATCTTTGTTACTGACATTATATCTATACATCCTCCACCCAACCATGGTACAATAGTTTTTTTTTTGAAATTCAAAATTTGGCCCTTGTTCTTCTATTGCTTAAAATTATTTCCAAGGTCCCATGTTACGGAATATGGTACAAATTCCTTAGCATGCTATTCCAGGCCCTTCATTACCAATCCAGAGAGACGGATCTTTATACCTTGCTCCGAAATCTGTACGGTCTCCATACCAAACCTACTGTTAGCCTGAGCTTTTCCAAGTCTTTTTTTGATCATACTCGCTTCTCAGATACCCAGGTAGAAATAAGTATGCTCTCCTTTAAGCCCACCAGCATCAGTCAGATTTTGCTGCAGTAACAACTCCGAATTAGAATGATAAACATTCATCTCTTGCTTATTAAATGAGAACAGAAGGATGAGCTGTAGGTCTGCACTAGGCTGTAGGTTAACTGTGGGTTTGCAACATAAGACTCTTCATGCTGAACCTAGACTGAAGGAGCAGTTGTTGCCTAGGGCATGCTTTCCTTGTGGCAGAGATCAGAAGTGCAATTGGAGGCCAGCTGGAACATGTGGTTGTATTTAAAGCTTCCGCTCACTTATGACATATGTCACACTAACATTTTAGGACGTCTACTCGATAAATGGAATCACATTCCACTTGGGTCCTGGCACCCCTGCAACTCTGGAATCCGAGGACAGATTCAGCTTTTGGTACAAAAACGCCTGAACAAAACTAAAAACTTCAAAACCAGTTAAATCAATGGATATCAGCTTGCTACTTCAATCATTATGGGAAAATATTTGCATATGCTTCTAGCTATGCCTAGTCAAAAGGACATGAATTCTGTAATCTCCAAAAGAAAAATTACATTTTCCTGTGTACGCAGCTGAAGAGCTAAAGCCCAGGAATAAGAGTAGTGGCTGGAGACTTCTACGTTATCTGGAGTTGCTTTCTCTCGACTCTGCCTTATCTCTGTACAAATTTGGGTCCCAGCCTTTTCTGGTTGTTAGTCATGGACATGGATCAATCCCTGGAGAAGACAATGTCATCGTTCAGCAGTCAGAAGCCCTGCTGGCCACAGAGACTGGCCGCCTCCATTTCACTGCCTTTTACAGATTTCTTTTGTAACTTTATGAGTATTGAAATTATAGAAGTTAGATTCATGTGGGAGACTGCCAGGTATTTTGCAGTGCTTCATTCAGCAATGTATTTAGTAGAGAACATTGGGAAACATTCTATTAATATATAATAAAATATATGGAAGATTAAAAAAAAACTCAGCTAAATCAAGTTACATAGCCAAGTCCAACAGCAGTGAGGTAGGCAGTTTACTCCTTTTAGAGAAGGACAGACAGATTGAACACCAGAAAAAAATCATGCAATTTACCCCACTACCCAATTCTCAGTATATATTTTCATTATAGCCCTCAGAATCCTTTCTTTGTTTAGCAATCTTTCTCCTGCAGACTTTAAGCTTCTGCGGGGAAGGTCTGATTTGTTCTTTTGTATCTTGCCAGGACCTAGTACAATTGCTGAGTGGGGAAATAAATTAATGATTGACCCAACAATTCACGATGGGAAATGCAGGACAAAGATTAAGTTTGTTGAGGATAATGAGTTCAGTACCAACCTCATAGGCTAAGTATGTTCTAAGCACTGTCCTGATAATGGAACTGTCATTTTTAATACAGTTACTAAGAGCTAATATGTTCTGAGTTCTATACTATCAACTTAGAATCACTCTTTTGGAAAAGGGCTAATGAGCTTTAAACAGCCTGTAATTTTTAAAAAATAGGCTTTATTTTTTTACAGAAGTTTTAGGTTCATAGCAAAATTGAGTGGAAGGTACAGAGATTTCCCATATTCTTCCTTCACCTACTCATACTTGGCCTCCTCCATTAGCAACATCCCCACCAGAGTGCTAGATTGGTTATAATTGATGAACCTACACTGACACATCATTATAACCCAAAATCCAAGGTTTTCCATAGTGTACTTGGCATTGCATATTCTATGGGTTTGGATAAATGTATAATGATGTGCATCCACCATTACTCTATGTGTCACATAGACTAGTTTCCCTGCCCTAAAAATCATCTGTGCTCAGCCAAGTCACACGTCTCTCCTCCCTAACCCATGGAAACCATTAATCTTTTTATTGCTTCCATAGTTTTGCATTTTCCAGAAGCAATAGTTGGAACCATAGCCAGTACATAGCCTTCTCAGATTGGCTTCTTTCACTTAGTGATATGCATTTAAGTCTCCTCCACATCTTTACATGGTTTGATAGTTCATCTCCTTTCAGCACTGAATAGTATACCCTTGTCTTGATGTATCACAGGTTATTTATCTGTTCAACTACCAGAGGGCATCTTGGATATTTCCAGGTTTTGGCAATCATGAATAAGCTGCTATAAACATCCATGTGCAAGTTCTTCTGTGGACATAGGTTTACAGCTCCTTTGGGTAAATACCAATGAATGTGATTGCTGGATCATACGGTAAGAGTATTGCAAGAGTTTTTAAGAAACTGCCAAACTGTCTTCCACAGTAGCTGTATCATTTTGTATTCCCATCAGCCATCTATGAGCATTCCTCTTGCCCCACATCCTTGTCAACATTTGGTATTGTCAGTATTCTGGATTTTGGCCATTCCAATATGGGTGTAGTGGTATCTCATTGTTTTCTTAATTTGCATTTTCTGGTGACATATGATGTGGAACATTTTTTCATATGCTTATTTGCCATTTTTAGATCTTCTTTGGTGAAGTGTCTATTTAAGATCTTTGGCTCATTTTTCAATCATGTTGTTTATTTTCCTATTGTTGAGTTGCCTGTAATTTTTTTAATTGACCGATTACCTTGATTTTAAATTTTCTCAAATCTTAAATATAAACACTGCCGGTTTTAGAGTTGGTCTTCTTACTTCCAGAAGCTGGCATTAAGGAAGACTAATTAAATAGTTGCAAAATCTGGATAGCCACACAACTTGAAAATGACAGTAAGAGAGAAAATGGGAAGATAAAGGAGGCCAGAGCTTTTTAGACTCCAGGGAGTCCTTGAACCTCTGAAATTGAAAAATTTTGAGTGTGTACACACATACACTTATCTAGAGAAATAGAATCTTAGAGGGGTTTTTAAATCACAAAAGGTTAAATAAACTCATTGTTGCCAAGAGAAGAGAAAAGAAATGTCATTTTTACTTATTTCCTGATGATGGCATTAACAATAATTTATTGAACATTTACTTTGTGAGTTGGCACTGTTATAAGCACTTTTATAGACATTCTCATTTAATTTTGAAAACAATTCTGTTATCATTAATTTCCCAATGAGGAGACTCACGTTTAGAGAGATATTGTTCGTTGTTCCAGGTCATATGCATAGTCAATGGCAGAGAGAGATGCCCCCAAAAGTAGCCCTCTCAATCAGTATACTGTATTTCTTCAGTCCTCAACTTAATTTTATTTTACTCCTCTTGGTCTCTCTTAATAATTTTGGTTAAAAAATAGCTTTTAAATTTAGCTCCCTGGCAGTCACAAACTGACCAGCTCTCAGATTTCTGGCAGAAAAACCCAGTTTGCATGTCATAAATATAACTGGAGACATAACTAGACGCTTAAATACATTTTCATCATTGTGCAATCTTACTAATGGATTGGCCTCAGATTCCAAGTGGAGGAGTTCTGGTGCCTCACCTAATTGGCAGGCACTTTCCAAGTCCTGTTTGACTATTGAATTCTGCTCATTAGGTTAATGAAAAGCAAATTTGCAGTACCCCTGGTGATGTAAAGCATTCTAGCAGTGATAAATTCATATGGAGTTTATTTATCGGTTCTTATTTAAATAGTTGCAAACCTCCAGAAATGGTCCTGCATATTATGGGAATTCATTTGCTCAGGATAATCCTGAAAATCTGTCCCATTTCCAGTGATCCTCTTTCAGAGGGATATTTAAATGAGGACATTAAATTGATTGTACCAAATGTGATGAGTGATAGGCCATATTGTGTGTGCACTGGAATGGGTGTTGGGTTTATGGTCTGCCTGAACTTAGTAATAAATCAGTGGTAGTCACTTTAGCCTGAGAGTTCAGCTTCTCCACTCACCTTTCATCTCTGAATGGTTACTCTGCATATTTTGCATTTACATTTGCAAAGTGCTTTTGTCCTCCAAATGTCACTGTAGATGCAGGAACATTTTATGATTGCTAGTTCAAAAGGGGAGAGACTGGCATGGCTGTGGTGGTGGGGGGGGGAGGAGTGGCTGACCAGGGTGCTGGGGCACCTCTGAAGCAGTCACTGTGGTCATTCCTCTGACATTACTGCCTTCATATATCTCTTTTATGTGTTCCCTTCCCTTTCCTGTTTTTTGCCTTTATGCTTCCCAGTCATATCCCACAAATACGACTTAAATTACAGGAAGTAGCACATAGCATATAGTGCTTTAAGAGAAAGGGCCCAGGAGTCCGATAGACCCAGCCCAGCCAAAATGACCTTGGGCAATGAACCCAACTATAAAATGGGGTTAATAGGCATCCTTTACAGAACTAGAGTGAGGATTTTAGTTAGATTGTATATGTATAATGCCTGTTATAATTGTCATTCCATCATCAGAAACAAAACAATATGAAGCAGAACAATTAAAGGTTTACCTCTCTGGTACAGACCACAGGCTGTGGGATTTTTATTAAAAGAGAAATGACTTAGGCTTGGAGCAACTTGGGATGTCTTCAGGGGAATACTTAATCTTGCTGCAATGGAGGACAGATCTGGATAAGTAAATAGGAAGGGAAGGGAATTGTGTAACTGGTGATTCTGAACACTTCTTCCATAAAAGAAGAATCTAACCCCCTCCCTTCACATGTGGGCTGATCTTGGTGCCTCGCTTCTAGTGAGTTGAGTGTGGTAGAGATTGGGTGACATTTGCTACTAAATTAGAAAATGTGAGATAGTACATCACCACAGACCATATCTGTCAGTCTGTCTATCCCTGTTAAGGCCCTGAGCTACCTTATAAGAAGTCAGACTAACTTGAAGCTGCCATGGGACCATGTGTGGAGACCATACAGAGTTAGAGATACATTCCCACAGAGCTCCAGCTGTTGGAGTCTTCCCAGTTCTGGCATCAGATGTGTGAGTGAGCCTTTGGATAATTTGAGCCCCAGTCGCCAGCCAACAGTAACTGTGAGAGGTCCTGAGTGACAACTGCCTCGCTGAGCCTAGTCAACTGCTAAAGCCCTGAGAGAGAATAATAAAATGTTGTTATTTTAAGGCACTAAATCCAACATGTTACTCACCCATAGTAACTGGAATGAAAACCAAAGGCATTACAGCATTTATAAACCAAAGCAAATTTACAAATCAAATAACAAGACTCCTAAACTAGTAATATTTGGTTTCAATAGGGTTTTGTTTGGTTTTGTTTTTTGGCAGATGATGCTTTGTAGTAGCCAACCTGATGCTTACACTACTGAAAGGTCGATGCCACAGTGCAACCTTTGGCAGATTGATCCATGCGTGCCATGTGACAACCCAGCTCTCCTGGTACACCACTCCATTCCAACGACCAGGAATCTGTTGCAACTATTGTACACAGAGACATCCGGCCTTTACACAGTGCTAGTCTGTCATCATTATTTTCTGGCCCTGTCTCTGTTCTTTGCACATTAGCCTATCACAATGGAAGATGTTCTCCTCAATGCCATTGTGATCCTAAGTACATCCAAGAATCCAGGCCCTGATGGTGAATGTCAGCACTCAATGATCAGGGATCACTCAAAGAAACCAGATTTTTAAAAATATACATTTTTTTCAGATTAACATGAAAATGAAAATACAAAATTTAAAAACTCTTGCAGGGGATTAGCAACTGCCCAGAAAGTATTAGAATTTGGTTGGACTGGAAGGGAGAGAGATCCACTGCAGGTAGTTCTCAGCAAAAAGTTTAGTTGGAGTGAGTTATGGGTGGCCCTGAAAGCCAGCGTCTGGAGTCTGAGCTATTAACCAGTAGTCACTATTGGTTCTTGAGTAGGGGAGGGACATCATGAAAGCTCTATTTCAAGATTCCTCTCACAGTTGTGGGTATATGATGAATTAGACAAAGTTGAGCTAGAGTCAAGGAGGCTGGTTCTCAGTTCCTCCTACTATACAAATCCCAGCAGTTAAAAAATCTGTGTTCACCAACTGTGGTAGTTTACTGGGTCCTTTGAAAACTAGAGTATAGGTTTGTGAGCTGGATTTCATTTCAGGGCTCAGGGATTTATGGTGTTCTTCCTCCTACTCCTGCTTGTCATTGATAAATGATGCAGCCTTGGTCAAACCATTCATGTCCCAGCACCTCTGAGCCTTCATCTATCAAACAAGGGATAATAATATATACATTCTACCCATGTTATAAATATTAAAAATTATATGTATATATAAAATCTTTAAGAAGCTTCAAGCCTTCACAGAATAGAATGAGTATATACTCTTTAGAGTATACTTTACTGTTAGATTATACTTATAAGAGGGCATTTAAACAGTTGCAAAAAAGAGATAATATTTCTTTTTGATTGCACAATTGTACTGGCACAGCATCAATAGAAATTTTGAAAAGAAATAAAAGCTGTCAGGATTCCACAGCTATCAAATATCAACTATTAATTTTCCATATTTCTTGCTAGTTTACAATGCAGAGTATAGATGTATTTTTGTAATTTGCTTTTTTCACGTAAACATCAGCATTTTTACATTATTCTATACTGTTTATAATTTTGTAATAGTCCACCAAATTGATATACTACAATTTACTTTACTAATCCCTATATTGTCTGAAGCACATCTATATGTGTAAGATCTCCTTCCCTCCTGCCGGCCCTGCCCTCCCCTCCCTTCCCCTCCTCTCCTTTCCTTCCTTCCTTCTAGTATGGAAAAGGAAAAGAAGGCAGATTATAAAACACTGGGATTGGAATTATTGAGGCAAAGAGAATGAATATTTTTATTTCTTTTAAAATAATTTATTGAGCTCTCTCTTTTAAAATTAGGAGATAAGAGTTTTAGAAAAAACAAACTTTGGAGTCTCATTGAAAACACTGCACAGAGAGAATCCAATCAGTAGATCCCTCCATTGATATTCTTCATTTCTGACACTTGGTTTTCTTTCATGGCAGGGAAGAGACGGGAGGTGCTTTCTAGGTCCACTCTGTAGAGTGTTTTGAGGAGTATTGTTTGGAAATAAGGGTTTGTTGACTCAGTTAAGCAAACAGGTCATTGAACCAGCCCTGTCATCGGTACAATTTAGAGTTAAGAATAGCCTTAGCCTCTTAGTCATGTCAGATGGACATCAGTTTGAGAAAATCTTCATCAATCCCAGTCAAAGAAGGTTAGGTTGGTGTATTAATTTGCAGGTAGTTCTCCAATTTAGAAATGAGCCAGGGTTTGTCAGCCTGCTTGCATTAATCATTTGGGGACAGCTGCTGGAAGCACAGTGCTGGAACTGGGGATGCCAATCTTTTCAGAGAGCAAGTAAACAAGGTTACAAGTGCCAGGAACAAGCTTCAGCAGGAGCAATATTATCACGTTCCCCTAAACTTTTTCTTTTTCTTTCTTTTCTTTTCTTTCTTTTTTTTTTTTGTAAGCAATGACATTCTTAAAGATTAGGAGCTATGATCTGGGACTTGTAAAGTCTGGAGCTTTGCTAGTCCAAAGTCCATGAACTCTGTCATACAGACCACTGAACTGCCATCGGAGAATTCAAACGGGCTCATGATGCAGCAAATTCTCTTCTGTGTGCCATCGTTCCAGTACTTATTGAACTGTTTTGTAAACAGTATAAATATTAACTTTGTCTGTTATGTGCCAAGCCAGGGTTAGGTAACACTGAAATAGTAATGACAGTTACTCAAAGCTAGATTTAGTCAGGTAAATGATAAAAGGATCTCAGTTTTGTTATTTGCTTTTGATGGGCAGATGGAAATGTCTGCCTCAAGGAAGAAGCAGAGAAGCACATCAATGCTCTAAATACATTGATTCTCAAACTTGGCTGATTTCAGAATTCCCCAGATACCAAAGTCTAGGGCCTACCCATATCAGTTGAATTTGAAATTTCTGTGTGTACATGGGATGGAGGATCTTCTGGAATTTTGAATCCTGAATCAGAATTGAGGATCACTATTGTCATTCTATAGCAAAAAAGTGTCTGAGAGGTGGGCTTAAATATAATTAATGCTGATTGCTACCTATATATCAACATTATTATTATTCATGGAAATCCTGCCCCGTGTATTGTTAGCACTAGCTCACAGTGTTTATTTTGCCAAAAGTTTCTCCCAAACCACAATGTAATTTTGGGTAGGCATAGCCTATAATCTCATCTACAATACTAGACACAGTATCATTTAGTTATTTTGAAAATTCTGACTCCTCCTTGGATAAGGGAAAAGCACAATCTTTGCTAAAGTTGGAGGTCAAATGAGGAGCTCTCATTGCTCAGAGAGGCTGGAGGTGGCTCCGGAAAAAGCAGACAGGAAGACTTCAAAAATCGTGGCTGTTAGAATGGAAAGGACCACACTGTATCTTAAATAAGTGAGGGGATGGAGACCAGAGTGGTTGGAACTTGTTCAAATCACAAAAGCAAGGAGTGGGGTTGTTGGGTCTGGGACACAGGTCTCCCGGTTCCCATCACCCACATGGAGAGGTTTCACATAAGGGGCCTTTAGAAAGGATAGAAAACCATGGCATACTAGAGTGTACTGGCTGTTCTGGTTTCAGTCACCATGGTTTTCGAAGGCTCTGTGAATCCAACAAAGCTTGTTTACAAAGCGTTTAGCAGACAAGTTTCTAGGTCTTTAAAACAGAACTCCCTCTCCCCTCAAACACACACACATTCCTTTAGGGAATCCACCACACCGTCTCTCTAGAAATCAATTGCTCCCTTTCACTCAATCCTTTTAACTTGCAAAAGGGCCAAAGATCATTGGATCTTGGACACTCTGAAAGGTAAGAAGTTAACCTTTTTATGCCTCTGTGCAAGGGAGCTTTTCTAAGTTTACCGCAAACACCCTTGATTGTTCCCTGCTTGACCTCTGCAAAATTCTCCTTTCAGATTATGTATAGATATGCAAATTTATAGCCATAACCTTTCTGAGAACAAAAACAGAACAGTTGTCTGTGCTTAGGCAGTCTGCAAGGATTACAGCATTTAATTCTCACCATAACCCAGTTATATTAGCTCCATTTTTCAGAGGAAGTCACTGAGAGGCTGGGTTCTTTATCTAGGTTGAATATCTAATTAGGGGATTTGAATCCAGATCACTCTGATTCCAAAGCTGAGTTCTCTCAACCACTAAGACCAAAGCATGCCTCATCCCACAAATGATTATAAATTTATTTTTATTTTGATGAAATAAAATCCAAAAAAAAAATCACTATTTTTCTTTTTAGGTCATCTTCAAAAAATGATATTTTGCCCCACCTCTTATTTATCTGAAGAAACAAATACAGTGAATTATTTCAAGTACAGCTAGAATTGCCATGAGCTGACAACAGATGGAAGTCACACCCAGAGCACAGTAAAGTGATAAGGACCCAGAGATATGGATGGGAGTGCTATCTGCATCTGCTATAGTATTTATTTGACATGAGGTACACTGTGCTCAAAACTACAGTTCCTTTCTTGGGGGAATTCATAGACTAGTGGGGAAATCCTTATAAATGGACAATTTCAATATAATAAGTACTCAATTAGCACAATGCACAAGGCACATTTTGAACAGAGATGAATTAACGAATCCAGCCTGTCAGAAGGAGATGGCCAGAGAATCCTACCTCAAGGGCATGATCCATACACTAAACCTGAAGGAGGAGGGAGAGCTAGCTGGACAGAGATGGTTGAAGAGCAGGCGGGGAAAGGTATCACAGGCAGAAGAAATGACACAAAGGGCAGAGCACACTCTGGAGTAACAAGGGAGGGGCAAGGGAACCATGTTCAGATCCATATATTAAACTGCCAAGTAGGAGGTGGGACGGGGGTTGGTGAGCTCACAGGTGGCTTTATGCATTATGTTGAGCTTGGAATTCTTTGTAGACATTGGAAAATCATTTAAGAGTCTTAAGTTCATGAGTGACGTGATCAGATTTGTCCTTAGGTCAATAACCCTGACTGGCTATCATCTGTTTGCTACTATCACCAGTGACTCTCATATGCGTGACATTTTCCCATGAGTTTATCCAGTGGTTATGAGAAATTACTGACCAGATTTTTTTCCTTACTCAAGAAAGCATGTTAAAAAATGCAAGTGAGGGGCGCCTGGATGGCTCATCGGTTAAGCATCTCCCTTTGGCTCAGGTCATGATCCCTGGGTCCTTGGAACGAGTCCTGCATCAGGCTCCCTGCATGGAGCCTACTTCTCCCTCTGCCTATGTCTCTGCCTCTCTCTGTGTCTCTCATGAATAAATAAATAAAATCTTTTAAAAAATGCAAGTGAGAAGACATTTTATAGGGATATGGGAGACCTAAAAACTGGCCACAGTTCTCTACCCCTCTGTGTAATCCATATTCTTTGTAAAGTATCTCTGCTATTTCTCTCATCAACAGGGAGTCTTTTCCTCTACGCTTTGAATCTCAACTGGCTTTGTGCCTTGTTTTGACCATTAGAGTGAGGTGAAAGTGACTGTGTGCCATAGCCATGACTAGAACTCAAGAGGCCACATACACTTCTGTTCTCTCCTTGTCCCAACTCCCCTATGTGAACAAGCCTCACTAGCTTGCTGCAGGATGAAAGAGCATGCAAGTCAGCCCTGAGTCAGCCCTATAAACCAGATGAGAGCCAAGCCAAGGGGTGGGCTGTAGCTGATTCAGAGCAGACCACAAATACATGAAAGAACCGGTCAAGAACAGAAGTGCCTAGTGGAATCCAGCCCAAATTTCTGAACTGCCATGAGGGAAACAAATGGTTGTTTCAAGACACTAGGTTTTGGGGTGGTTGGTTATCCTGCAAAAACTAACTGGAAGGTTGGATAACCCTGTATCAACTCTGATCTATCAAAGGGTAAATCATTTGCAAGCCTTGACACCTTATCAGTTATATATAACACAGTGCTTCAAACATGCTGGCATGTCACAACACAATGGCAAAGTATGATAAACAGCATTTCTCAAAGTGTGCCTTTTTGAATAGTTTCTGCTTCAAGAAAGATGGAGCAGATAGGTCTTTCTTAGTCCTTTGACAAATATAACTAAAAATGCTAGACATTCTGTATAAAACAAATAAAACTCTGACAGGTGGAAAGAAAAGGCAGACCAGCTGGGGAGGCATGGGACCTGAGGAAGGACACAATGGTGAGTGTTCTGGGGTTTCTTTTTGCTTTGTATATCCCAGATTTGGAATTGAAGATGTCAGCCATTTGAAAATGCCAACAGATGCGTACCAAAAATATCCCCACAAAAACTTGCTCTCTCTGGTCAAAGCACCAGGAGAGAGGCAGCCTAGCGTGACCAAAAAACTTTTGTTTTTTGTTTTAGTATATGTGCTGCCAAAGCGAGCACTGACCAAAAAACTTCTGGACAATCACTACTCCTCTCCAGCCAACAGTGCAGGAAAAACTGTGGCTCCACTCCCACCATTAGAGGCCATGTGGGAAGCCTAGACTTCAACTTTTGAGAGGCTTGTAATAAGGCCTCTTCATGCCCTTCTGGGGTGGTATCAGAGAAGGTCAAGCAATGAGCTGACTTGCACCAATCCCCCACCCCTGTGTCAATGGAGATCATGCAAGAGAGCCCAGACTATCACTCCACCCAGCAGTTAGGAGGTACCCTCTTCCTCCCCAAGAGGGTGGGATCAGAGGAGTCCAAGTGGAAAGCCAGTCTCTCACTGTTACTAGCAATAGTGAGGCCACCTCAACTAGGATTATCAATGGAACTGCACGAGGGGCTGGGATTGCCATCTCTGCCCAATAGTAATGGGGAGACCCCTCCCGGGGGGTCAATGGAAGCTGAGTGGGAAACATGGACTTCTACCTTCCCCGGGCAAATGAAGTGGCACTCCTGACTTTCTATACTGGAGCAGGGCCAGAAAACACAAGTTAAATAAGATCCAGACTCTCATAACATGTGAAAATATCCAGGTTTTAACTGAAAATTCCTCATCATGCCAAGAATCAGGAAAATCATAGTGGAATGAAAAGAGCAACACTGGGATGACAGAAATGGTAGAAATATCTGAAAAAGGTTTGCCATGATAATAATTACAAGCATGATTGAAACAAATTAAAAAAGAAAAATTGAAAGCCCCTAAAAACTACCCCTCCCAGAAAAACAAAAAAGAAGACATAAAGAACCAAATGGAAATTTTATTGCTGAACAATAACTAAAATAGAAAACTCAGTGGAAGATCTCAACAGCTGACTGCAGGGGACAAAGAAAAGAATCAGTGAACTGAAAAATAGAACAGTAGAAATTATTTAATCTCAACAGTAAAGAGAAAACAGGCTCAAAATCAATGAACAGTGTGCCTGGGTGGCTCAGTTGGTTAAGCGTCTGCCTTCGGATTGGGTCATGATCCAACCCAGGGTCCTGGGATCAAGCTCCACATCAGACTTCCTGCTCAGCACAGAGTCTGCTTCTCCCTCTCCTTCTGCCCCTCCCCCCTGCTCATGCTCTGTTTCTGTTACTCTCTCACAAATAAGTAAATAAAATCTTTAAAAAAAAAGAAAAACAATGAACAGAATCTCAGGGACCTATAAGACTAACAAAAGATAAAACATTTGTATCACCAGAGTTTTTAAAGGAGAAAAGAAAGAGGGTAATACACTTCTGACATTGATTCCAAAGTGTGGGCTCTTTTCCCCACACCACCAAGAAATTCTCCTACACCAGCTAGATGTCCAACAATTCAACCATCTCCAGGTAGATAGTGTCAGATACCTCAGATTGAAGGCTCAGTCTCACAAGACCGTCCCCTAACTCCACTTCAGATGCCAATCATAAGTCCAGGTAGTCACTGTGCTTCTGGTGGACCTATGGCAATAGACTGTAGATTCCTATGACCTTCTCCTTGGGTTTAATTAATTTGCTAGAACAGCTCACAAAACTCAGAGAAGCATTTTACTTACTGGATCACCAGTTTATTATAATAGGGTATATAACTCAGGAAGAGCCAGATGGAAGAGATACATAGGGCAAGGTATATGGGAAAGGGCGGAGAGCTTCCATATTTTCTGAATGGGCCACCCTACCCACATCTTCATGTGTTCAACTAGGAAACTATCTGAACCCCGTCTTTTTGTGTTTTATGGAGGCTTCATTACATAGACATGATAGATTAAATCATTGGCAACTGAACTCAATTTCCAGCTCTTCTCTTCTAGGAGGTAGGGAGTTGGGGATACTGAAAGTTCCAACCCTCTAATCACATGGTTGGCTTCACTGGTAACCAGCCCCATCCTCTGGTAACCTAGGCCTTATTTCCAAAAGTCACTTGATTAACATAACAAAGACATATTTATTGCTATCATCTCTTAGGAAATTCCAAAGGTTTTAGGAGCTCAGTGCCAAGAAAGGAAATGAAGACCAAATATATATTTATTATAAATCACAATACCACAGTGGGACTGAAAGAAGTAGTCAAGAAATAATGGCTGCAAACTTCCAGATTTGGCAAGGGACATCAGCCTACAGATTCAAAAAATGAGCAAACCCCAAAAAGGATAAACCCAAAAGGAATCCATGCCAAGACACATCCTCATTATACCACTTGACAACTACAAAGGAAATAATCTTGAAATCAGTTAGGGAAAAATGACACTTTATCTATAGAGAAGGAACAGTTAAAATAACAGTAGGTTTCTTGTCAGAAATAAGAAGCCAAAAGAAAGTAGCTATATCTCTTAAACGCTAAAAGAAAAGATCATCTGAAATCCTGAATCTAGAAAAAGTGTTGTTGGTAAGTTGGACTTTGTCAAAATCAAACACTTCTGTTCTATGAATGGCCCTGTTGACAGTATGAAAAGACAAGCTGCAGAGGGAGAGAACATATTTGTAAGCCACATACCGACAAAAAACTACTGTTGAGTACAAAGAACTTGAGGTTTGAGTTTGAAAAGTCCAATTAAGACATGGGCAAAAGACATGAAGAGACATGTCACTGAAGAAGATATTCAGATGGCTAAAAAGCACACGAAAAGATGTTCGACATCTAAAGATGTCTGAAAGAAACAAGTAGTGACAAAACCAAATGCTGGTGAGGCTGTGGAGAGACTGGGTCACTCATAGTCACTAGTGGGAATGTAAATGGTACAGCCACTCTTGAAAAAAAGTTTGGCCTAACAAGAAGGTGAGTGAAAGAGAAGCCATAGAGCTGTGGAAGATCATGGGTGGATCCTGGCTCTGGGGGAAATGTTCTGTGTCTTGACCGCATCAGTGTCCTTGTCCTGGTTGTGACCTTGTCCTTTGGTTTTGCAAGATGTTGCCATTGGGCAACTGGGCAAAAGGGCACGTGGGCTCTTTCTGTAGTATTTCTTACAGCTGCCTAGGAATCTGCAATTATCTCAAAATAAAATGTAATTTAAAAAGAAGTTTGTCCTTGAAATGCCAGAGCTGTGTAATATTAGTGGTACTACCAGAAAAAAAAAATTTCTGTGATTAAGTAAGTTTGGCAGACATTTGGATAAACTGAGTGTACCAGGTTTCTTTACTACAGGACTCCTTGGAGGCTGTGTTTGCATTTTCTATCATGAGTAATATGCCCGAATATCAGAAGACTGCCTGAGACGGCTGCTGTGAGGTTTAAACCAGAGGATCCATGCAAAGAGTACATAATATCTGACACAAATGTTAAGATTATCATTATTATTATTGTGTTCACTCTGTATCACAAATATATCACATTAGTATAATTATAATAATTTAAAATGCAGGAAGGTTGAACCTTAGAGAAGTTAAACAATTTGAAAGGACACAGCTAGTAAGAGGCAGAGCCAGGATTTAATCTCAGATCTGATGCCCAAATATCTATTAACTTCGATGCAATATTCCCACAAAAAAGTAGGATTTAAAAAACAAAAGTGAAAATTAAAAGGTAAGGGACAAACTAGGGAAATATTTACAATGACATCACTTTCCAAATATCTCACTTATTACTATATAAAGGGCCTTCATAAATTGATAATAAGCTTTCCTAAAATAATAATCAGCAAATTATCAACACAGCGATTCATGATAGTGGCCAAAGGACATCTAAAAGGTGTTCAGGGATGCCTGAGTGGCTCAGTTGGTTAAGTGTCTGACTCTGGATTTCAGCTAAGGTCATGATCTCAGGGCCTGGGATCAAGCCCCCATCAGGCTCTACGCTCAGCATGGAGTCTACTTGAGATTCTCTATCACCCTTCCCTTCACCCTCACTCTAAATAAACAAAGAAAGAAAGAGAGAGAGAGAGAGAGGGAGAGAGAGAGAGTTCAGACTCCGTGGATTTGCTTATTTGGACAATAATTTTTAAAAGGTAACTTTAAACAGACTCGTGGCCACAAAGAACGATCTGGTGGTTGCTAGAGGGGAGGGGTGGAGGATGGAAGAAAGAGCTAAAGGGGATTAATAGGTAAAATCTTCCGGTTATAAAGTAAATAAGACAATGGGGATATAAAGTACAGCCTAGGGAATATAGTCCATAATACTGTAACAACTAGATGGTGATGGATAATAATGAGACTTATTGTGGTGACCCTTTTGCAATGTATATAAATACCTAATTACTAATGTTGTACACCTAAAACTAATACAATATTGTAGGTCAACTATCCTTTAATAAAAAATATTTCCAGAAACAAACATCAATTGCACAGCTGCAGACCAATACAGAATTAGAAAAGAAGATAACCACAATGACTTTAAATTAAATAAACGCAATGTCATTTTTCTTTATCTTTTTTCCAAATTGAGAAAATCTTATATCCACTCACATAGTGGCTATGGGGACACACACTTTCAAGCAGCTTTTGTTATTGTTAGTAGCACAACTTTGGTGGCAGGGAATTTACCTTAAAATTTGTATCTTCTGGAGTGCCTGGATGATTCAATTGGTTAAGCATCTGCCTTTAGTCCAGGTCATGACCCCAGGGGTCCTGGGCTTGAGCCCCATATGGGGGTCCCTGCTCAGAGGGGAGTGTGCTTCTCTCTCTCTCCCTCTGCTCCTCCCCACTGCTTATGGTCTCTCTCAAATAAATAAGTAAAAGCTTAAAAAAAAAAAAACCTTATATTTTGACCTAGTTATTTAATTACTAGGAATCAAGAAAACTAAAACATTTTAAATGAATCAGATACGTAGACAAAGATTTGTGTTTAAGGACCTTTATCACACCATTTTTTATTTTTATATTATTTTTTATATGAGCAAAAATATGAGAAGAATCTTAATTCTGTCAATAGGGGATGGCCAAAAATTATGGACATTCACATGATTACAGTCATTAACAATCATGTTTTAGAAAATACCGCTGAGCCACCCAGGGATCCCCTATGTTTTAGGAAATAATATGGAAAATGCATATGATATATTTTTAAGTGAAAAAAGCAGACACCTCCAATTTTATAAAAGAAAAATATGTATGTATATATGTATACACACAAACACACACACACACACACACACACACAGATATATTTGAAGAAAATACCGCAAAAGTTCAAGGGTGTCTCTCTTTGGGCCTAAGGATATCATGAATGATGCGTATTTTCTTTACTATCACTTCCAAATTTTCTACAATAATAAATCAGAAAAACATAGAGGTAATTTACTTCCCACCGTTGTTTAAATTCAAAACTCCTTTGATGGGACCATTGTCAACCCCTAGGATTTAGGCAATACGTTATAGCTGGAGCCTGGGCTACTCTGAAGAATAGGAAGCACTTCTGTGTCAGGGTCAGGTCAGAGGTGAGGGGCGGAGAAAGAAAGCAGGACATCAGTAGAAATTCCCTCCCCGGCAGGGTAGTCAGCAGCAGGGGTGCAGGGTGAGAGGACTAGCCTTTGGCTCCCCCGACAGATGCCTCCCCAGCTCCTTCTGTTCATGTTACCCCTGACAGACTCTGCAGTTACATGGGCAGGTTACATGCATGCCTCGATTACCAAACGACTGTCACAGTTTTGTTTTGTTTTTAATTTTTGTTTTTTTACCAATTTGTTGAGAATAGAAAGAATAGTATTGATGACATAAAGATCCATGTTCACAGATGTCTATCACCTTATTTATACGAGCAAAAATGTGAGCAGAACCTTAAGTACACCAGAGTACACACTATTTTCCATCCTGAATACGATTTAGATCTTATAAAGTATGAAGATGCTATGCTTTTTTAATTTACTATGCAAATTGCCCAGTACCCTGAATGTGTAAGAGATTATTTAGTGATTGATGCCTAATAGGCATCTTAAATGTCACCTGTCTACAGATCTCTTTATTCTCTTTGCCAAATGTGTTCTCCCAGTTTTTAAAAAAATATTCTTATTGTTAGTGATTTATTTATTTATTTATTTGACAGAGAGAGAGTGCAAGCAAGCACAAACAGGGGGAGTGGCAGGCAGGCAGAGGGGGAGGGAGAAGCAGGCTCCCCACTGAGCAGGGAGCCTAATGTGGGGCTCCATCCTGGAACCCTGAGACCATGACCTGAGCTGAAGGTAGATGCTTAACCGACTGAGCCACCCAGACACCCTCCCAGTTTTTATCATCTCAGTTAAAGGTGTTGCTATTCGCCGCTTATTTAACTTTCAATCTGCAGGTTGCTCTTGCTTCTTTGCTGTCCTACACCTTGATGTTTCCTAGTATCAACTCTGTCCCAAAATATATTTTTAATTCCATCTGAATTGCAACCCTTTAGTCGAGGCCAAGCCCAACATATCTGGACAGATACGTTTTTCCTTCTCAACAGGTCTCTCCCCCCCCCCCCCCCCCCCCCGTTTGCACTCCTGCCCTTTATAGTCTGTCTATTCTCTTCCTGGCAATCCAAGTGATGTTTTACAAATATCACTTCCAGCCTTTACCTAAAGCCTGTCAATGGCTTTCCACAACTCGTAGAATACTACCTGTAGTCCTTACATAGGGATCATGGTCCTGCCTGACTTAACCTGCTGACAACTTTGATTTCACCACGTACCACTGTCCCCACCGTTCTCACTTCCATAGCCTTCTTACAGGGTCACCAGTGATATGGAGCTTGTTCCCACCATGGACCTTTGTCCTGGCCCTTCCTTCTGTCTGGAACACTTTTCCCCCAGACCTCTCCATCATTCACGCCTTAGCTCACATACCAGCTCTTCATTAATGACCTTCATAACTCCCCAGTTTAAAGTCCCTTGTTGACCTTGTCATATCTGCTTCCTCGTACTCAACATCCTTCAACAGTGTTTCCTTTATTTGTTTAATGTGTGTCTTGTCTAATTAGAATGTAGTTCCTACGGAAAGGAATCCAGTCCTACATCCCCAACCCCTAGAATCATGCCTGGAAGATAAAATATTTATTGAATGAGTGAACATGTATTTAATCATATAAAATATAGATATTCTCTTATTGATCTGTTGGAGAGTAAGCACTGTAAGTTACATATAAATTCTAAAAACCATTGCAAACACCAGTAGACTATTTTGGGAAAGAAATGTATTAGTATCTACAAACCAGTGGCCATTGACCTTTATTAAGTGCTCTTGGTTGGTCATGAGAGGATTCCACTAAGTGCTATGGGGAGATGGAGGGAGGGACTGACTGTGGGCCAGAGCTGGGAGCAGAGGAAAGCTGGGTGGCCGGGCCGAGGAGGAAGACAATCCAGCCCAACAGCTAATGGCCACCAACAGGAGGGTGTGGTCAGTGTGCACAGCACAGCAGAGGCTGATGGAGAAAAGAGTGATGGCTTCAGGAGACTCTGTGGATCGCAGGCTCAAGGCAATTCGATAATTGCAGGTGGAACTCTGGGTCAGGGAGAAATGTCAAGACGTGGGGAGCCCCAAAGTTGTAGGAATTGGAGTATGAGGCAGGTTATTAAAACCAACTCAGGAAAAAAACAAAACAAACCAACTCAGACGCAAGGAACCCTGAGGGTCTCTGCCATTAGAAGTGATGTACCAGACAGAGCGTGGGTCTGCAGACAGAAGCAGAGGTCTGGAAGCTTTCTGCCCAGGCTCCTGCTAACCTGGATGGCAGCCAACTGTATGCCTCTGTCTGTATGTGCATGTGTGTGTTTCAGGAGTTTTAATACATTTAAGAATATTTAATGGAACAAAATGAAAAGTATCATCAGCCAGCAGAAGAGAAACAGAAACGTAACTGGCCCTTCTGCAGTAAGGCCTGGGCTTGAAGATGGAAGGGGCATAATCACTTCCTGAAGGCTTTGCCTCAAGTGCCACTGGATCAAAGGCACCTGAGAATATCACTTTAGATACCTTTGGTTGTATGATCACCCCATAAAGCCAACAGTGGTATAAAGATCCTATTGCAGAAAAAAAGCATTTTTCTCACCTGGGGATCCACACACAAACGTGGGCAGCCGGCCAGGCACCCCTTCACAGCCTGCTGTCAGGAAAGCAGAGATGG
This sequence comes from Vulpes lagopus, assembly GCF_018345385.1. Classification (NCBI taxonomy): domain Eukaryota; kingdom Metazoa; phylum Chordata; class Mammalia; order Carnivora; family Canidae; genus Vulpes; species Vulpes lagopus. The sequence goes on along the minus strand of NC_054836.1, from coordinate 37,766,396 downwards.
GTCCCCAGACAGGCTTGGACTGAGCTTCCCCATAGATATCCTCTGTCCTGTCACTGACCCAGGGCTTCCTTTCAGCTCTTCTTCCCAGGTCTGCATAGATCCTAGAGCGATGTTCTCAACTGTGACTGCAGAGTGGAATCACCTGGAAGACTGTAAAAAATACCAAAGCCTGAGTCCCACCTGGGGACTCTGATGTAATTGGCCTGAGGTACAGGCAGAGCTTCTACTATAGTTAAAAGCTCCCAGGTGGATCTAATGTGCAGCCCCAACTGAGAAGCATGGCCCTGGAGGCTGAGCAGAGGGACCACAGATGGAGGATCAATTGTGTCACCTCTGCTGGGAGGGGTGTAGAGAAGAACCTGGTAACCAGGTAGTCAGGCCAGTCCTATCAATTCCCAGTACAGATTGTTTTCCTGTTCCTTGACATTATTAGGAAATAACTTCTAAAATTTCACTCAGATTTTATTTCATTTTTTAGAAAAGGTTTTATTTATTTATTCATGAGAGAGACACACAGAGAGAGGCAGAGACACAGGCAGAGGAAGAAGCAGATCCCCCCTGCAAGGAGCCAGATGTGGGACTCGATCCTGGGCCCCTGGGATCACACCCTGATCACACCTTTGACTAGACGCTCAACCACTGGTCCATCCAGGTGTCCCTTATTTCATTATTAACAAGATAAATTTTTACTCCTCATTGTTTCATTTGGTGGAATAAGAAACTCTTAAACTCAGGGTTATGGCTTAGGGCCAACATGAGGCACTGATTATTTTGTTTGATGCAATATTGCTTAGTGATGAATAAAGCAGGCACTAGAATCAGACAGACCTAGGTTAATATCCCAGCCTTGCCACTTCTGAAATCTGCAAATGAAAAGTGAGATTAAAAGTAACACTGATGGGGCAGCCCGGGTGGCTCAGCGGTTTAGCGCTGCCTTCGGCCCAGGGTGTGATCCTGGGGACCCGGGATCGAGTCCCATGTCAGGCTACCTGTGTGGGGTCTGCTTCTCCCTCTGTGTCTCTCTGTCTCTCATGAATAAATAAATAAAATCTTAAAAAAAAAAAAAGTAACACCTAGGCATGACTAGGTGGTACAGTGGACCGAGTGCCTAACTCTTGGGTTTCAGTTCAGGTTGTGATCTCAGGGTGGTGAAATGGAGCCCCATGCTGTGCTCCATGCTTAATGTAGAGTTTGCTTGAGACTCTCATTCTTTCTTGCTTTGTCCCTCCCTGCTGTGTGCATGTGTCCTCCCTCTCTCTCCAAAAAAAAAAAAAGTCTTAAAAATAAAAAAAGAATAACACCGATTGAATGTGATCTTTGTAAAAATTAAATGAGCTTCTATATGTACACAGCCTGATAATTAGCATATAGTAAAATACTCCATTATCACCTCCACATCTTAGAACTCAGTTTTTAAACTGAAACCTTTCTTCAAAAAATCGCAGCTTTCATTTTTTTTAAAACTCACTCTATCATTTAGGCAACTTAATAATACTTTGAACAATAGTTACACTCTATACTTTTGTATTAATTATGGTTCCTTTGGTTGCAAAAAGCAGAAACCAATTCTGGCTTCCCAAAGGGAAAAAAAAAGTGCAAATTGTTGGGGGAGGATACTGAGTTTTCAATAACAACCAAATCACAGGGAAGCCAGGAATCATTCAGAGCAGCCCCAAATGGGATTCATGTCTCTCTTCCAAGTTCCACATCTCTGATTGCTGTAATGTGATTCATTTGTAGACCAATTTACAGGGAACAAGGTTATATTGTATAACCAAGGAGATATTGTATCAGTTTCAACTGCCATGTAAAAAGCTACCAGAAACATAGCAGCTTAAAAGAATGTTCACTGATTATCTCAGTTTCCATGGGTCATAGGTCTGGGTATGGCCTCACTGGGTCTTTTGCTGAGGGTCTCACCAGGCTGAAATCAAGGTGTTAGCCAGTTTGAATTCTTGTCTGCAGACACTCAGGGAAAATTCAATTCAAGCTTGCACTCAGGTTGCTGGCAGAGGTCAGTTCCTTGTGGCTGTAGGACTGAGGTCCAGTTTTCTTGCTGGCTGTCCCCTTAGGGTTGCTCTCATCTCCTTGAGACCACCCTCACATCCTTGCTTGAAGTCATAGGTGATAGATAGTCTGCTGTGATGGAGTCTTCTATAATGTAATGTAATCATAGGAATGCTTATTCCATCACTTTGGCAGGTGCTGCCTACACTCAAGGAGAGGGAATTACACAGAGTATGTCCACTAGGAGGTGGAGATCCTAAGGGAACTAGACTGAGTTGAATAACACCACCCCAAATTCATATCCACCCAGAATCTATGTTGTGAACTTGAAAGTATGGTCTTCACAAATGTCATTGAATTGAGATAAGTTCAGATCACACGAGTGAGCCTTAAATCCAATGCCTCATATCTTTATAAGAAGGGGGACATTTGGGCCTAGACATAGGAGACAGAGAAGACATGAAGATGGAAACAGAGATTGGAGGCATGTTACCACAGGCCAAGGAATACCAGTAATGCTGACAACCACCACAAGGTAAAAGAAGCAAAAAAGAGCCTTTGGAGGGAGCATGGCCCCATGGGACACCTTTGGTTTCTGTTGTTCTAAGCCTACCAAATTTGTGATACTTTGTTACAGCAGCCCTAGGAAAGCAATACAGGGACCAACCACTCAGCATTCTGCTGACCAAAGGTGGATGCTAAGAATGAAGTTTTGGGAAGGGGAAGAGCAGAGCAGTTCCTAGGAAAGGGAAGCCAGGGCATAGACAACCTCTTGGTGAGCAATGCAGGTCAGATATTTGATTCCCTCCACTTTCCAAAGTTTGCATGATTTTTATTTATTTATTTATTTATTTATTATTATTTATTTACTTATTTATTATTTATATTTTTAAAAGATTTTATTTATTTATTCATGAGAGACACACACACACAGAGAGGCAGTGACACAGGCAGAGGGAGAAGCAGGCTCCACACAGGGAGCCCGACGTGAGACTTGATCCCGGGTCTCCAGGATCACGCCCTGGGCTGAAGATGGCGCTAAACTGCCAAGCCACCGGGGCTGCCCTCATGATTTTAATTTAAGAAAAAAAGTACTCAAAAATGATAATAGTATAATGAACTCTTGTATATCCTTCACCTAGATTTATTAACCGTTATTATTTTGTGCTTTTTTTCTTTTTTCTTTTTGCTTGGTTTTCTGTCAGAAATCATGAAAAGGATAAAGGCTTTGAGTGGGAAAGACATGAATTAAAATTAAAGTTTTTACCGCATAATACTCGCTCTGTCATTTTAGAAACATTATTTTTAAATACCTTGAGCATTTGTTTAATCTCCTACAGAATGTACATAGTGATGTCTTTTCTCAGAGCGAGTTGAGACTTGGTAAGGCAGCCCTGGAAGGCACCCAAGAAAGAGACTGGCATATGTGGGTGCCTAATACATGTGTGTTTTTCAAGTCTTTCCATTGGTTTTCCTAATTTTCTAAACAATATTTTCCTTGACCTACTCAATTGGTAAGGACATCTCCTTCAGATCCCTATCCTCTCTCTATCCCAACTGTTCAGGCAGCAGACACCTCTGGGGGCAACTGGGGCCATGTTCATATCTATACCTACATTTACGAACGTAGCACCTAATCCACCTTCTCTTGTGGCACCCCTCGCCCCTTAAGAATCCACCCTCCCACTCCCCACTACAACTGAGTATCCCAGAAGATGTCCCTCATGGGCCCTATGGCCCTGGTGACCATGGACTCTGCTGGACCTCACCACCCCTCATTCCATCCCACAGGAGTGATCATCTTCTCTGCCTGTGGCCACTGTATGTGGCTCATCGCTCCATGCTATGCCACCAGCTGGCACGCCACTGCTCTGCTGGACACAGTGTCCACTCTTTCAGTAGTCAGTGCTGAGGTCAAACCATGATTTAGAGGAATGTGGAGGAACCTGGGACTCTCCTCATTAGAGTATCCTAAAGCAGTCACAGCCTGTGCACAACTGCCATTCATAGTTTGGAGAAGCAAATCTTCATGTTTTTACTCCCAGCTTTTTTCTCCTAGACTCAGACACAGATCTGAAGGTGAGGCTGGGCATAGATTCAAGCCACAGTGATTAACTTGGATTAGAAGTCCCCATCTGTTTTAGTCTGTTAGGCTGATGTAACCAAAATTCCATAAACTGGCTTATTAATAACATAAGTTTACTTTGTACAGTTCTGGGGATTCTGGGGTTCTAGAAAGGGCCCTCTTTTTGGTTCACAGACAACAGTCTTTTTGCAATGTCCTCTCATGGCAGAAGGAACTAGGGAGCTCTGGGGGGGGGTCTCTCTGAGGGACCAGATCACCTCCCAAAGGCCCCACCTCCTAAGACCATCATCCTGGGGTTAGATTTCAAAATAATGGAACCTGCGGGGACGCAAGCATTCAGATGATGGTAACTTCCCACACCAAGGGCTGCTTAAAGGTCTCTTTAGTACTCATCTTTCCTTAGGATGGGATCTCTCTCAACATGATCTTCAGGCCTCCTCTTTCCCCAAATTCCATTATCCCCCTTCACCTGGTCTTTAGAAGTGTCCAAGGGTTTGGAATCCTAGCAATGGATTGTTTCCCAGAAGGCTGCTTAGTGTTCATGTCAAAGGCCTCAGTGAGGCCTACTGGTCCTAACAGTTCAACGGATGTGTGCAGAGGTCCAGACACTACAGGGAATAGAAGTCTCCAAGTCAAGATCTTTGCTACGTCTGTATCGAAGCATCTTTAACTTCCTCTCTGTTCATTTCCTATTATCTCTGTATGTCCTTTCTTTTCGTATATTTTTATCAACATTTTAATTAAAAGGGCATATCTGAGCTTTCTTTCCTTTTAACAACAGAATAATTTCAGAATGATTACAAGAAAAATGAAGGCAGTAACACAGAAACACACAAAAACAACCAAACAATTTACTTACTTCAGTTGGATTTACCATCTCAGCACTGATAAAAAATATTATGGTTGGACAGAAATTAGTAAGAGAAAAAAACTTTTCTTTCACAGAGTTTAAAATTATCAGTGGCATTGGAGTTCCATCTACCATTTGAAATGTCCCACATGGGGCATATTCAAAGTCTACAACTCCAACAGCAATGTAATTTAGTGCATAAAAAAAAGAACTATGTGTCAGAATATAGTACTATTGCCAGAGGAACATTCCAAACAGATAAAAGTTGGGCTAAAGATAAAACAGACATTTCAATTGAACAAACCTTTAAAGATTTTAGTTCAACAGATCTTTGTTGCATGGCCAGCTGTGGGCTAGCTATTAGGTTCTTGAACTCAATAGTCAGAGAATTACAAAGATATAGTCTTGCTATCTTTGCTAGGCTTCTAAATTTTTTCTAAAAATTTAACACTAAGAAAAGAAAATTCAATTCTTCCAATTCATTACTGAAATATTTTGTGCCAGTTGCAGCATAATCAGGAAACAGGGTTTCTTTTTCAATAAGGGACTTCTGAATTGTTTACATGAAAGAAAGGGTCTGAACTGGCACTACTTTAAAAATAGAATTTTATTGCATTTTGTAGTACTATCAATGCCAAATTAGCCGCATCTATCACATTTAGTTTATAAATCAAGGGGTTAGTAGAATCTTATTGCATTCAGTTAAGAACACTGTTTGTTATTTAAATCCCATCTAAAATCTGTAAAGTAGATTTCTTTCAGCATACAGCATTTGACAGCATACCAGGGAGCAGGGAGCATGTGTGAGGTCCTGCCCTTGCGTGGGAGCCTGATTAAAGCTAGGGAAAGGGGAAACTGATTTACTTACACAGATTGAGAATTAATTATCTCCATCCAACACATTTAGCACTAAAGCGAGCCGATCTCATTCACTGTCAGATACTGCCGAGCTGGGAAACAGATGATAGGTCCATGGCAAACATCCTTTTCCTGAATATTCTATGTATGATTAGTGAAATGATTGAAAGATGAGTTCCAATACTGAGGCATTTATAGCATCCAGCTGTTGAGGCTCCTTTGGTTCGTTTTGGGTTCAGCAGACACCTCTGGTTTTGTTTTGTTTTTTTTTTTTTAACTCTTTTAACATTTTACAACAGGCAAATATAATCTAAAGTTCTGCTGAACCACCTTCCTGCCTGGCCCCAAACGTCATCCAATCAATACATGGAGATCCTTGAAAATACCCCAAAGTGATTCTAATTATCCAGCAACATGTTGTTTAGTAGCAGATGAAAAACCCAAAAAGCATTGGAAGGAGAAATGTTTCAGGGCTCTGAAGCTAAATTGGGAATGCAAATTTGTGATGATTGAAATAAGTATCACTGCTGGGACTACAGTTTTTTTTTTTTTAATCAACCTCATCATTCCTCTGTCAAATAGTCTCTTTCTTTATCCAAGTGTTTTGTCTTTTTAGTGGAAAATAAAGCTAAACATCATTTTACTAATTACTTACTTTCCCATTTTAGATAACAGGTCCTCCTGCCTTTTACATGATGTTAGGGTGAAACCCATAGATTCACAATCTTGTGACCCATCTTTCTTGGCAACTATACAAGAGAATGAGCAACAACCACAAAATACTGTGACACTGAAATTTTATATCTGTAGTGAGGGTGTTTGTGAGGGTCACCTAATGTTAGGGGAGGCAATGAGGGGTCTTCTGTATAGGAGTCTCCAATGGATCTTCTAGGAAGGAAAAGTAACATGGTATGGCGGTGCTGCCCTATAGCCCCAAGGATTGGGACTTGCAAAGGAAAAAAGACTATCTTTTGCCCTTCTTCAAATTCAGTATGGCCAGAGAATTTGTACTTGGAGGCAGAGTATATCAGTACTCAGTCTTGGAGAGGCGTAACACTGAGTGAGGCCCTATGGTGTCATTTTTGTGTTTTGTCTATCCAACCTCAGTATCTAACCCAATACCTAGCAAATGGTAAGCACCTACAAAATATTTGCAGAGTTAGTTCATATTTTCTTCTCCCCACCCCCCCAAATCTCAAAAAACTTGTCAAGGTTTAAAGATGCAAAGGATATGTGAGAAGCAATTACTTGAATTATAGCTGTTATGCTGGGAACATTTTAAGAAACAAAATAGGAGGATAAAATTTGGGAGTTGCATCAGTCATGATATGTTGGGCTAAGCTGTGGTAACAAGCTCTCAAATCTCAGGGACCTAACACAATAAAAAAATTATTTCTAATTCATGTAAAGTCTAGTACAGATTATCCTGGTCAGGTCTCTCCCTTAGGAGGCTCTCTTCCAGGCGATGACACAGGAATCCAGGCTCTTCCCATCTAGCACCTTTGTCATCCTCTATGGCTATCATTGTTTTCTGCTCTATCTTTCCCAACCAGTCAACCATGGAGTGAAAAGAGAACATGGAGAAGGTGCACCCACTTTTCATGGTTTCATCTCAGAAGTTATATGTCAAGCCTACAACAAATTTCCATTGCTTAAAACTAATCAGATGGCCCTACCAGATATGAGGGACTGAGAAATGTACTTTAGCCATAAGAGAAAGGGGCTAGGTGACTACAGACCACCTTTGCCATGAAAACCTGATAAAAGTACTGATAAGGAGTGTAACAAGATAGAGTGAGGGACACCTGGATGGCTCACTGGTTGAGCATCTGCCTTTGGCTCAGGACGTGATCCCAGAGTTCCGGGATCGGGTCCTATGTCAGGCTCCTGCATGGAGCCTGTTTCTCCTCCCTCTGCCTATGTCTCTGCCTCTTTCTGTGTCTCTCATGAATAAATAAATAAAATCTTAAACAACAACAACAAAGAGTGAGTGGCTGGAGAAGCTAAGACACAGTAACCATGTCAACATGCCACCAGTCACAGAGACTGCCAGGAGGAGCAAGCAAACAAGAGCAGCAAACCAGGGGGTCAGGTCAAGTCAGCAAAGTCACACTGAACCACAGCAAAAGGCCAGCAGAAGTAAATGACATGGGTTGCAGAGTGAAAATCTAGGCCACATAATTCCTAGGTATCCAAGGACCCACTTTGAGATACTGCTAGGTGAAGAAAGTCACTTAGAGGTAACTTACCTAGAGTTACTTAGGGTTTAGGCAGGCCTCCTACGTTGATACATAGATCACTTTCATAGTTGTCAGTCTATTACTTGTAAACCAGTGGGCTCCAGGAAAATGAAACTTATCTGTTATGTCTTATGAAACATAGACACAAACACACTAGTCACTTTCATCTATTTTTTTTTTTTAAATTTTTCTTTATTTATGATAGTCACACAGAGAGAGAGGGAGAGAGGCAGAGACACAGGCAGAGGGAGAAGCAGGCTCCATGCACCGGGAGCCCGACGTGGGACTCGATCCCGGGTCCCCAGGATCGCGCCCTGGGCTATTGAGTGCCTATTTTCCAGGCACTCTCTATATCATCTCTCATCTTTACAATAGCCCTTCAACATGCTAATTTTCCTTAGTTTCTATGAGGAAACTAAATTTAGAGGGATTAGCTTGTCACACATTTTGTGAGTCATAAAACCGAGATCCTGAATATATGAATATGACACTAAATTCCAAACTACACTATAGTAGCACCTCTGTGTACGTTCATACTCTCTGATAGGGGTACATGATACTAAAATATCATGAGGAAGTATATCCAATAGCTAGCACTGTATAACAGACCATCCCAAAATACAGTGGCTTAAGAACTCTTTCATTAAAAAAAAAAACAAAAATTATTTATTTATTTATTCATGAGAGAGAGAGGCAGATACATAGGCAGAGAGAGAAAGCAGGGTCCATGCAGGGAGCCCGATGTGAGACTCGATCCCTGGACAGGGGATCAGGCCCTGAGCCAAAGGCAGATGCTCAACCGCTGAGCCACCCAGGCAGACCAAGAAGAGCTCTTCATTAATTCTTATAAGTCTATGGGTTGGCTGAATGGTTCACCTTGGTTCTGCTCCATGTGTTCTCTCACACTCCAGCAACCTAGCCCAGCCTTGTTCTCCTGGCAGTGGAAAGACCATAAGATGGAATGGAAGCACAAGGCCTCTTGAGGATTAGGGACTAGCACATCATCACCGTGCAACTGGCAGAGAAAGTCATAAGACCAGCCTGGGATCAAAAGTGGGGAAACAGAATGTATTTCTGGGTGGAAGGAACTGCAAAGTCATTTTGTAAAGGGCTTGGATTTGAGGAGGGATAGAGAATTGGGGCCCTTTTTGGAATCAACGTAGCACATCTTGTATCTTAGAAAAAAAGCAGAAAAGAGAAACATGTTTGCTTAAAACGTGGTTTTATTAATTGATGAAATAGCACCAGAATCTTCCCAAATGGGTGTGCTATCTAGTCCCTTTGGTCTAAAAAGTGCTGAAAAAGACAATGTGCTAAATGGATAAATACCTTTTTTTATAGGAAGGCAGGGCACAAAAATACCTATTTGTAGGCACCAGATCCATCTAAATGGAAAATAGCCCTGCAGTAGAAGATTAAAAAGGAGATAAAATAAAACTGAAAATTTGACTTCCTGTATGCCCTGCAAAGAAGGGGCGGGAGGAGCTGTGAATGTGTGATGAGCAGCTGGCTTTTATTTTTAAATGCATATTATTGCTACCCAGATTTTTTTTTTTTTTTTTTAGAAAAAATGGAAGGAGGTTTACTAAGGGATTCTAACACACAGAAATATCATTTCAAGTAGATGCTAATGTGATTGGCATGGTCTTTTCAGAATAAAAAGTCTTACCTTCTTTGTGATCTGTTTAGTCTACAGACTAGGAATGGATCCTACAGACAATGGATCCTAAAAGGTAAAAAATGCTATAGACTTTTAGAAGGACCTCAAGAAATATTTGAAATCAGCCTGAATCAGACTTCTGAAATAGATTTTTCTTTTTCTTTAGTTCAGTTACTGTTCATGAGCATGAGAACCTGCATCTCACATTTCTAATAACACAAAGGCCTTTGTTCAGAGGGAATAAGGAATAATTCAATGCCATCAGTGGTACACAGGGTACTGCACGTAGGTCCAGAGTTAGGAGTAGACTAAACACATGACGTTAAGAAAGCCGTAGGGAGAGTCAACCTAAAGCCACTTTGTAGTGAATCTAGAAATGACGGGGCAACGGATGCATAACCAATTGCTTTGTAGGCTTTATAGTCAATTTATGGAATTAATCTCTATACACTTTCACCAAGGACTGCAAACAAAACAAAACAAAACATCGGTAAGATAATAGAAATGACTAAAGTGAGCAGGGCATAAGGGAGTAATGGTAATTATGGTGAACCCCATCTAAAAGGAACTGATTTAAACTTGAAATAAACAAAAAACATTGTACAAGCCAAACAAAGCCAGTCTAGGGGACAGACCTGACCTGCACTGTGCCAAATTCATGACTTTGACTCTATCTACATCAATGCTAGATCAATAGAGAGCTTTAATCATAACTTCTCTTATACCTAATCAACATAGATTAAAGAAATTTTTGTTTAGGCTCTTTTTCTACTCTCCCCTTTGGAAAGTTAAAATAAAATTACAAAATTATGTGCCAACTTCAAGAAGCACATTTACATGTGATTATCAACTCTGAGATTTACCTGGAATTTTCTCTGAAGTTGTTTACACCTATCAAGAAATGCAGAAGCAAGTTTTGAGAGATAACAAAGATTCTAAATGCTGTATTTTCTCTTGAAACATATATGAAATGTAAACAAAAGAGTAGTATTATGTAGATAGGTCTTAAGAAATATCGTGTGAAACCTGAATATAACTGGGATCCAGAGTGGCTCAGTGAATGGGCAGTGTTAATTGAAAGAAACAGCAGGAAAGCACAAAAGAAATAAACATTGGTCTGGAAGTCCCCAAGGAAAACAACCCTAGATATAGAGAAAATCTCCATTTTCCCCAATAAGAAAAATCATTGAAAATGTAACCAAAGTCATTGTTAAAATCATTCTCACAGTGTCCCAGAGTGCAGCATCTACAGAGTGCTTTTTGATTCCACTTGTGATGCTGTCACTGGTGGTGTTACTTCCAGGAGCAAGTACCCATTTGTGCACTATTACATGTCTTGTTTTTATTCATATTCATCTTGTTGGTGTTTATGTTTGATCTCCATAACATAAACATATACTAGTTTGCTTTTTAAAGACCTATAAAGATCTATTTAAAGATTTACCAAAGATTTATAAAGATCTATAAAAGATGTTATGTAGACATCACCAATTGCAATTGCAACCCAATACTCCAGAAACAACTAAATTTATATTAAATATTTTTGCTGTTTTCTTAGGCTCTATCAAGTGACTTCTAGAATCACTCAAAAATGGCATTGACTGAGATCTTTTAGGCCATTGTGCTTCCCTTACCCAGCACTTAACCGTTCAAAATGAAGAATATGGAAGAGAGCCCCAAATATGAGAAACTTTGTAGGGGCTTGGGTCTGAGTCCTTTCCTCTAAAGGACACTTGAAAAACAAAAAATGTCTCAGTTTACAATAGGCATGTATGATAATCAAACTACTCCAAAGCTATTTAGCTTTTAGAAAAGATCAAAGAGATGGAGGTGAGGACGGCATTCTTAAAGCCCAACAAAACCTCTTAGCTATCTTCTCTTCTGCTTCCTGTCACTATTTTCCGCACAGCCAGCAGCTGCCACTCCATAAATCACTCCCATCCCAATTGCCCACTGTGGAATTCTTCCCCAACACGCACTGGCACTGTGTCTTCCACTCCCAGAGCCGACACGGTGGCTCAAAAACTGTTTCTTTCCCTCCCATCTACACTTTGGCCTTACTTCCACAGGACTCTTCCATTCTCTCCTCACTCCACCCCCACTGCCATGCCCAGGACCTCCATTTCTGGTCCCCCAAAAAAGGCCCTGGGAGATGTAGTCCAGTCTCCTATTCCAATTATTTTTCTTGGGAAAATCTGTCCGTTATTCAGATTCTGTACCAAAAAGGAAAGTCCAGGTGCTGATATAACTACAAAGCAAGGACCCTTCCCTCTTGAAAACCAGACAGAAAGGAGGAAAGCCTTATACTCATTTTTAAAAATTCCTATAACACTTAAAAGACACATCCTATCCTGTGTCTGCCCTACGAATTGGATAACTATACAAGGAAGTTACAAGCCCCTACATGACAGTAGAAATGTAAACCTTGTCAAACACATGCCAAAGTCCTCTTATTTCCCTAACCACTTATTGTTTTATTCTATTTGCTCATGTTTTAAGTTTTTTTAGCTAGAATTTTGCGGTAGGAAAAATGAATCTTCTCATGCCATGGAATGTAAGACAGAAAAGACGTCAATTGCTTGAAGCTTTCCCTTGTATTTACCAAGAGGAGGAAACAATGCTGTTAGATTTAAAAAAAAATTTTTTTTTTTAAGATTTTATTTACTCATTTATTTGAGAGAGAGTGTGTAAAAGAGCACAAGGAGGTAGAGAGGCAGGCAGAGGAAGAAGAGAAGCAGGCTCCCCCCTAATCAAGGGAGCCTGATGCAGGGCTGGATCCCAGGACTCTGAGATCATGACCTGAGCCAAAGGCAGGCGCTTAACCGACTGAGCCACCCAGGTACCCCAGTGACTGTTAGATTTTAAGTGGAACAACAATAATAGTTTTGAATTAATTCACTGATTTTTCATCAGTAATCTGTTCAGACAATCCACCTAAATTTAGTGACTTCAGAGAATTCCTGTGGGTCATGAATACAGGCAGAACTTTGCAGCATGGAACTTCTGCCTCCTATGGCTTGGGCTGGGGGCAATCAGCTGGCTGCTGGACTTCCCTGAAAGATCCATGACCATTTCACTCACATGCCTGGTGTCTTGAGGGGACGACTGAAAGGTTGAGCTTCCAGGTCCTTTCTGCTCCTCTCTCATCTCCATGTAATCTCAAAGCCTCTCCATATACTCCTTACAGGGTAATCGGGCTTTCTACGTGACAGTTCAGGCTTTTGAGAATGAGTGTTTCAAGAGACAGAAAGATCTACCAGTCTCTTAAGGACTGAGCCAGAAATGGGCATATTGCCACTTGCACTATAGTTTATTGGTCAAAGCAGTTATAAACTTTTAAAGTAAAGATTCAGAGTGCCACTATTTGATGGCAAGAATGTCAAAAAAGAAAGAAGAAAGAAAGAAAGAAAGAAAGAAAGAAAGAAAGAAAGAAAGAAAGAAAAAGAAAAAAGAAAAGAATATTGGGACTATCTCTAACCCACTATACTTCCTTTAAAAAAAAAAAAATTTCATTTATTCATTCATGAGAGACACAGAGACCGAGAGAGACAGAGACACAGGCAGAGGGAGAAGCAGGCTCCATGCAGGGACCCAGATGTGGGCCTTGATCCTGGGACTCCAGGATCACACCCTGAGCCAAAGGCAGAAGCTCAACCACTGAGCCACCCAGGCATTCCCCCACTACACTTCCTTATCAAGATCTCTACCTGGAAGACTCAGCTCAACTGGTTTTTTCCATAGCAGGGAAACTATGGTCCACCAACCAAATCCAGCCCATCTCCTATATTCACAAAGACTTTTTGAAATATAATCATGCCCATTCATTCATATATTGTCCATGGCTGTTTTCACACTACAATGGCAGAGATGAGTAGTTGTGACAGAGACCATATGGCCCATGAAATATAAAATATTTACTACCTGGTTGTTTACAGAAAAAAATTGCAAAGTCCTATGCTATAGCATAAAGAGAATCCAGTGATGATGGAGACAATAGAAAACTGTTTCCTTCCAGCCCTGGTCAATTGTGAGGCAGAGAGGTAGGGGGAGGAGCTCAGTCATGTGTGTCCCATTGTGCCTCCTGAGACGAAGTCCTGCAGGAGGTATTTAGTAAAAACATCTAGAGTAAGGGAATCTGAGGTCACCAAGGGTGAAAGGCTAGTGGCATGTTCCTCTGGTTGGTTGGGGGTAGGATGGGGCAAAAGGGGCAAGCTTCTAGGAGAAGAATTATACCCAGGCACTGCCAACATGACATACTCCAGCAGTGCAAGCAAGACCGCTATACAGATGCACTGGAGTAGCTCCCTCAGTGGGGTCTGTTGGGGGTAGAAGGTCCTGCACACTTTGGTAAAAGGGGCACTTTTACCAAAAACACTATTTTGGTAAAAAAGAGCAGCTTGAAGAATTTATGTTCAGGGAAAATGTCTGAAACCCAGACATATCCTGGTGGCCAACATTCTAGAAACTAGACTAGAGGCTGCCTTCCCCAGGAGAACAATGCAAGTTGGAAGCTCTCCACCAAATGGGTACAGGTCCCCAAGGCACGCAAGCTGCACATGTCTCCACTCTCCCCAAGAAAAGCAGGAGGAGAGGAAAATTGAGTCATCTAAGAGAGGAAGAGACATGTGGAACTGCAAGATACTGTTGCCATTGTTTGTGGCAAGTTCACACTTTGTATTTGAACCCCCACGCCCCTGCAACTGATATAGCACTAAGGAATGTCAGATTATTTATAGGAAATAGATAAACTACATTTTTTCCCACACATCTGAGTGTAAGGTACAAATTTTAGTCCCTGTTACAGTGAGATTTTATGAATTTCTTACTTTCTTTTGAGTTAAAATCATATTGTAAAGGTCTTAACATCATTACCAGGTCTTAACATCAAACTTCCAGTAGGACTGGAATGAACTTCCTTCTTCAGAAATAGCATTTCTGTGGTAGGGCATAAAGTTTATGAGCAGTTTGGCCTAGTTCCACTGTGGTTGGGGTTGATAATGGCCTCGGGCAATGCAATGTAATACCATGTTGAAAGGAAGCCAATAAGGCCAGGTTTGTCTCAAGAAAATAAAGAAAATAATATTGGAGTTAATTCAGATGACTCTGTAGCAAAGTCTCTTTCTCCACCCCAACAATACTATCACTTTGCTCTACAAGTTAAAACAGTGTGGGTCACTTTTCTCGTTTGCTAATGAGCAAATCTATTGGCTGTTGGAAAATGCAGTGAAAGGTTTTTAGTTTTTAGCTGGTTGGTTCAAGTGCAGAAGTGTGATTCAGGTTCATGATTTTTTTTCCAGCTGGAGCCCTGGCATGTTGGCTTAAACTGCTTGAAGACTAGAAAAAGGAGAGCCTGGGTTTGAGAATAAGGGTAACATTTTTCTGGGAGCTCTAATGGATTCTTACAGAGCATAGACAGAACCATCTCGAAAAACTGAGCTGTGGGTAGACAAAATGCCTATCTTAGGCCAAATTTTAAGGTAAGCTATCTATTGCCGTGTAACAAACCAGTCCCAAACATAATGGCTTAAATCAACATCAATTTCCTTATATCTGATGATGCCACGGGTTGACTGAGCTCAGTAGGGTCACTCTTCCGTTCCATATGGTGTTTTCTGGAGCCATGGTCACCTGAGAGCTCATCTGGTTTTAGAAAATCCAAGATAGCGCTGAATCCTCAATGGGAGCTGTGAACTGAAGTGCCTAGATTTTCCACCACACAGTCTCTCTGTGAGGTTAGGGCCTTTCAAAGGATGGCAGTTGGGTTTTAAGTGGGAGTATTCCAAGTACAAATATTCCAGGAGGAAGAAAGTAAAAATTTCAAGTCTCTTACGGCCCAGACATAGAAATCTCAGAATCTCACATCTGCCATATTTCGTTGGTCAAAGAAATCACAGGGCCAGCCCAGATTCAAGGGGAGGAGAAATAAACCAAATCTTTTGGCAGAAGGAGTGGCATGAGTGTACAGGGAGGGGACCTTGAGAGAGAGACTGAGAGACAGAGAGAGAGGTAGAGATAGAGAGATAGATTAATTTTAAAGAATTGCTCTTGGATTTTAGAGGCTGACAAGTCCAAAATCTGCAAGGTAGGCCACAGGCTAGAAAAAAGGGGAAGAGTTGCCGTTGGGTCTGAAGGCAGTCTGTTGGTGGAATTACTCTTTGCTAGGAGAAGGTCAGTCATTTTCTATTAAGGTCTTCAATTGATTAGATGAGCCCAATCAAAGATAGAGAGAGGAGTCTTCTTTACCTGAAGTCTACTAATTTAAATGTTAATCTCATCCAAAAACACCTTCGCAGCAACATCTAGAAAAATGTTTGATCAAATATTTGGATACTATGACCTAGCCAAGTTGATACATAAGAGTAACTATCACAGGAACCAACCTTGAGGCCTGGCTACCACAGTAGCCGAGGTTCTTGCTGTCCACACCCATTCTGGTCACCCCTTCTCTCATCCTTCCCCCACTCTCATTGCTCTTTTGTATCTTCCCTTCTCTTCCTTTATTTTTTTTGGACTCTAGGTTCCTCTTCTCTGCCTCAGCCTCCTGTTCTGTGGCCCTCTCTCTCTTCTACTACTTTATCTTTCTTAAGCAAAAAAGTTAATGAAACATCTTCAGCTTCAGCTATTACTCAAGGGTGCCTCATTTGTTTGGTGCTCAGGGAATGAATATTCTAAGGACTATGGTGAGAAAAGTGGAAAGAAAACCAGCCTAGGAAACAGGCCCCCTGGTGTTGCACGATGTGACTGGTAACTTTGCGTCTTAGACCTAGAGTTTCCACTCCTTTCTCAGATGGCATATTTCAGACCCCTCACCCATGGTTCCTTTGGAAAAAACCAGAGGAGCCCAAGGTTCTCTTTCTCCTCCCAAGCACCATATGTTCTCTGCAACAATGGCCATCTGGATATACGGCTGTCTTTTTTGTTTTGCTTTGTTCTGAAACAGCAGACATTTCTCAGTTGATAGAAGGAAAGAGTGGCATCTTGTCCAGACAGTGGAAAAAGCTATATTCTTAACAGGTGGAACTTGGAGGGTTCCAGTCAAATCTTTGTGAGTAAACAACTACTATTTATGTTTATGTGGGAGCATGAGTTACCCTCTAAAGTGAGTGGAAAATGTCTCACAAAACTTGCATTTCACACCTTTAGCTACTGTTTTGCTGTGGGATGAACACAAAGCAACTATACCTATGTTTGCAATCTCCTAAAGCTTTTCCAATGTGTGTATTTTGAGTCAGAGAGATCCTTCTGTTTGAATTTTTCTCTCTTCCTGGGAATGATTATAAACACACACACATACACACACACACGCACACACACACGCTTCAACGGGTTGTTGAAGAGAAAGAACACTTCTAACAACTGATATAAGAGCAAACATTATCTTAGGTATCTGACAGAAAGATAACAGGTAATGAAAACTCAGAGTCAGAAAATTGGGTTCAAAACACAAATGGGAACCTCTACAAATACGTATGTTCAATGCATAGAAAAAGTTCTAGAAGGATAGCTACCCAATATAAACATGGCTACACTGGGAGGGGGATGGTATTGACATGGTGAGGGGGGTCATTTCGTATTTTATTCTATATATTTCTGCATTGTTTAAATATCATATAGTAAGCAAGGATTCATATATTTGATTTTATTTTTAATTGTAGACTAGAGTATATATTAGTTTCCTAGAGCGACTGTAACAAAGTACCAGTTAACTGGGTGGCTTAAACAACAGAAATTTGTCTCACAGTTCAAGGCTAGAAGTTCAAGGTGAAGGTGGGGCAGGGTAAGCTCCTGCTGGGGGCTTTGGCAGAGAATCTGTTCCATGCCTTTCACCTAGCTTCTGGTGGTTTGCCGGCAATTTTGGCATTCCTTGGCTTTATAGAAGCATCTCTCTGATCTCTGCCTTTATCTTTACATGACCTTCTCCCTGTGTGCATGGCTGTCCAAGTTTTCCCGTCCTATAAGGACACCAGTTATATTGGATTAGGGACCCACCCTAGTCAAGTATTATCTCATGTTAACTAACTACATCTGCAACAACCCTATTTTAAATAAGGTCACATTCTGAGGTGCAGGGGAGGAAATGGGGGATCTTCAACATATGAATGGCAGGGGAGGCGATTCAATTCCTAACAGAACAAAACAAAAATGAGTGTCTTATAATTGCTTTCTAAATAAAAACAATTTTTGAAAGAACTGTGGTCAGCACCCTGCTGTGCATAAGCTCCAGCAGGACTAGGAACCAGTCATTATCCTCTCTCAGCTTCCTTTCTGCATTTATAAAATGGGGCCAAGAATATCTACTTTCATTACCGTATGGAGTTGTAGTAAGGATCAAATAATGCACACCAAAGAGCTTTATACCATGCAAAGGACTATGTTAAAGGGAATACAACTGCACACATACTGTGACTGAAGATGAGATGTCTAGTTTCAGGAAGCGTGTACCTTGAGCAGTGAGGAGAAGCAGACATGGTCTAGCCCTTGTGACCAACAGGTGGCAGATGTCAAATCTAACTTTCCTTCAAAACTGTACAGTGCCATCATAAGTTGAACCTGAGGTCGAAGAGATAGCAGGCATAAAGTTTGGGTTTTTAAGGCTTTATTTTATTTTATTTTATTTTATTTATTTTATTTATTTTATTTTTAAGATTTATTGATTTATTTGAGAGAGAGAGAGAGCATGAGCATGCTAGTGGGGGGATGGGCAGAGGGAGAGAAACTCAAGCAGACTCAGTGCTGAGTGTGGAGCTCAACTTGGGGTTCAATCCCATGACCCCCAAGATCACGACCTGAGCCAAAATCCAGAGTCTGCCACTCAGATGCTCTGGGTTTTTAAGGCTTTAATTCAGTGCACAGATTGATGCTTTTCATTGAACAAATCTTTACTTTCTAAACTTCAAAATATGGTCAAAGGGATGCACAAAAGTTAAGGAGAAATAGATTTGTGACCTTGGCTTAGAGCAACAGTCCTTTATCTTATCTGGGTCACAAATTATTTGGAGAATCTGATTAAAAAACAAACAAAAACCATGGGTACTTACCTCAGAAAAAGGTACCTGGATAATTTTGCACAAGATTTCAAGTTCACGAACTTCAGGTTCAGAATCTCTGATTTAAATAAAATCAGTCTTTAAGATAGAAGACACTGAATGAAAGTTTAAGAAAGGGAATACTTTGGGAGGAGCTGATTTTTTCTGGCTTAATTAAAAAAGAATTCATCCTCATTCTTAGCAAAAAGGGCTGAATTAGGGCGCCTGGGTGGCTCAGTCAGTAAATGTCTGTCTTAGGCTCAGGTCGTGATCTCAGGGTCCTGAGATCAAGCCCCACGTTGGGCTCCTGGCTCAGTGGGGAGCCTTTCCGTCTGCTTCTCCCTTTCCTCCTGCCCACCCCTACCGCTGCTTGTGCTCTCTTTTTTGCTCTTTTTCTATCTCAAGTAAATAAATAAAATCTTAAAAAGAAAAAGGCTGAATTACAAATGCTTTCTATATATCTCATCTCTGCTAATGGTATCCCAAAATCACTAACTTTTGTGACCTTGAACTGAGGTTTCTGAGAGGCAATCTGCCAGATGACTCTCATAACGCCCAGTGATGGGTACAGAAGTTTCAAACAGCAACGCTGACACTTGAGCCTTTGCCTCAGGGAAGAGTGGTCAGCACTGTAATAGCAGCCTTTTGGGGTTCAGAAGTTTAGGCTCTGCATGTCTGAGAGATTATCTGCCAATGTAAGAGCATGGCTTCCAGCAGGGGAGCTTGGACAGCACCGGGTACACAAAGTTTTACCACTGGAAAGAAAGAGGAGTGTTCAGAACTTAGAGGTCCCTGAAACAGCAGTCTTGTTGGGGCCTTGCTTCTCTTCTCACTAAGGTGGATAAAATACAATTTCCACGTAAGCTGAAGACACTGATGACAGGGAAAGTCTACAGCCTCATTCCCAAGAATGTCTATTCTAAGAGATGGGTCTAAGCCCCTTGGGTCTCAGTGTGATGCAGGAGTGTTGGGAGATTTTGCACACACCAAAGAGTGGCCCAGAGCTGGTAAAAGCCCAGAGCTGGTAAAAGCAGACCCCCAAGTTATCCTGCCTGCTGGGGTGGCCTAGAAGTAGCAAATAATCTCTGAGAGTCTGTGAGGACATAAGAGAAGCTCAAGGTGGACCAAATCTGTAAGGGCCTTGTGGTTGGGAACGCAGAACAAATTCACCCAATACACATGGACTGATGACCAAAGGTCAGAGGGAAAATGGAGGTGTCTCCAAAGGCAGAAGGTAGGATGATCCCAATGGAGCCTGGGCAGTACATATACTTTCCTCTTCTCAACCTTCATCGTCCAGTTCAGATGTAACCCCATCTATACTGAAAGATTGAGACAGTTGGGAACTCCAAACAGAAACACAAATTAAGTTTAGCCACATACATACTTATTTCTTGCTTTTGATGGATTTCAAGACATGCGACCCCAAAGTGTGGTAGCTTATATTAAATATCTTGAGACGAAGGAATTTTTTTTTTTTTAAATGGCAGAAATAGGAAGGTCATCTGACTTCCCTCCCATATCCTTCTTACCTGAAACAAGTCTTAATACCCCCAGGTTAAAGCACTGTCCCTATGCCAGCAGGAAGGAAGTCATTCTTACAACCAGAGACAGCAAATCTGAAGCCAAAAAAATTCTGTGCAAACAAGCCTTGTTAAATATCTTCTTAGTTATTTCTTCACCATTTACTACTTCTAGCCTAAACCCATTTGTCTCATAAATTCTTTACAACTTTATTGTTTCTTGTCTAAATGATATAAAAGCTTTCTGCTTTGGTCATTTCTTCAGGTCTTTTTTCTCTTGTGAGGGCTCTTTTGTACATAAAAACTCAATAATATTTGTGTGCTTTTCTTCCTGTTGTCTGTGTCAGTTTAAATTTCAGACCC
The DNA here is from genome assembly GCF_018345385.1 of Vulpes lagopus. Taxonomy (NCBI): domain Eukaryota; kingdom Metazoa; phylum Chordata; class Mammalia; order Carnivora; family Canidae; genus Vulpes; species Vulpes lagopus. The sequence continues at coordinate 37,745,783 of NC_054836.1, read as the reverse complement.
CAAAAAGACTGAGTCTATTGGATTGAGAAAAATGTTTCCTCCTCTGCAATTACCAAAGACACTCCAAGCCCACTGCATTTTCTTGTAGACCTTTCTATGTTAAGGAAAAAATTGTATTATTTTGAGCCCAAGACGTCTCATTGTCTTTTCTTAGAAAACTTATATAAATTAACCTGAATTATATTTGTCACTGAGATGTCAGTAGACTGAGTTTTCTCATTTTTCCAGAATTATGGAGATAACCTTTTTTTTTTTTTTATACCGAGCTAAAGGGGCTTGAGCCAACGGCTGCCATGAGGTGAGAAATCCAGGGCCCCTTGAGATACGTCTGGGGATCCTCAGAGGGCTTACGTATCTCTGGTTCATGCTGGCTCTGATGTCTTTCTTCAGCCTTGGGTCTGTGTTTCCACTGGTGTGTGTGGCATTTCTATTCCATACTCTATCATCTCATGTCATAGACTGCCCCATTTCCCTCCCTCCCGCAGGGCCACTGACACAAGGCTGTGCCTGCAGCAAATTTGACAGAAGGTATGGGAAGGCACAACGGAGACGAGCCACAGCACAGACAACAATTCATAATTGAATGTTAGACAGTCCTCTGCCATTCCCGCTCCCAGGAACACCTTGCTAGCTTTTGCTTTCTCTCCCCTCTGCCCTCAGCCTCTGCCATGATATATTCCTCTGGTGACTTTCTCTCTCTCTTTTTTTTTTTTTTTTTTCTTGTCTTTGTGAAGCAATGTAGCCCTTTCTTTGTTCTACTTTCTTCTTTGGTATTTTGCCCTGGAGCCTCATTTTTCGTATCTAAATGGGCAATCAACAACAACAAAAGGCCCTTCTTAATAGGGTTTCCATCACTGGCATTTGAAATAACAATTGTTTTTCTTTGCTGCATACAGTACTTCAATCCTTCTCAGTGAGAATAAATGGCACAGAACCCACCTTCATTTAGGGGGCAAAATATTCATTACAGTTCACAATCTTCCAACTGTCCTCCTGCCACAGTCATCATCCTCTTTCCAGACACTTCTGAGTAGTATCAGCAAACAGGAGTGGGAATATAATTCACCTGTTTGCTCATTTGGGCCATCTCTCTTACTGATCCAGAGGCTGCTGACCCATCCCTTCTGTAGCGATTCACAATCCTCATTAAGACAATTAAAACAAAAGGGCAGCCAGCAGAGTCTGGTCTTGTACACACACAAACCCAGCCCACATCCTTCTGCAGGAAGAATTCCGTACCTGAGCTCCTTAACTATAGCAATGAAAGGAAAGACATTTAAGAGAAGAGAAGCCCTAGATAAAAGATGGCTGAAAATAGCAGTCACACAAAGCAGTGTAGCTGCCTGGAATACTAAAAGCAAAAACCAAGTCAACAGTAATTACCAACATAAAAATGTTAGCTTTATTGTCTTCTCAGGTTTCACATGTGCATGCTGCACACTAGCATGTTGGCTAGGAGTTTGCTTAGGGAAAGTCAAATCTGCTATTACCTTTAAAATCATCTGGTTTCATTTTTAAAATGTTTTTAGCTAAAAGAGAAAAAAAACAAGATTGTGGGAAGATTGGTACAGTTCTTATTACAACCTGGAACAATGAAGGTAGAGTGGACCGGAAGGCACCTAATGTTTACCTTTGCACCAACCAGGGTCACATCTGAGGGCAGAGTGTGACTGCTAAGAAAGTGTGCAGGAGACCTATCTCAAATAGCAGCCTCAGCAGCAGCCTGGGGAAACCACAACAATCACCATGGGAATCAGTTCTCCTCAGAGTGAGCTGAGTCCCTGCTGTGTCTTCAGCACAGGGAGAGACTCTTTTAAGAAAGAATATGAAAGATCTAGAGACTCAGTCCCTGCACCAAAATGCTTCACTGATTACTCCCTTTGGGAGTTGACTCCTCTGAAATAGGATATTTGTTCTAATGTCCTATTTTACAAAATATACATATAAACAAATTTCCATTCTTTGAATGTTCTGCTATAACTGGCTTATTAAATTAGCCAGCCAATCAGCTTACTAAACTAAAGAAGTTTAGTGTCTTGGGAAGCAAGTTTTGGTGCAGAGATGGGGGAGGAGGAAAGAGCAAGGGGCTTAGAATGACCTTTCTCAAATTATTGATTGATTGATTGATTGATTTTTAAATGACCTTTCAAATAAGGCACATCTATATAATGAAGTACTATGCAGCTGTAAAGAAGAATGAAGTTGTTCTCAGAATATTGGTAGGGAAAAACTCTAGGATATATTGTTGGGTAAAACAAACACACAGCTATGCAGTTTTTATATTATACCACCATTTGTGGAAAGAGGTAAAAATAAGAATATATATGTGTGTGTGTATATATGTATGTGTGTGTATTATTTTATTTGCATAAGATATACTTGGATAATATATAAAAACTAATACAAATGATAGTTCAGAGGGGGCAGGGCAGGATATAATGGGGTAGGGAAAGGGATAGATGGAGGTAAGGTAGAAATAAGACTTCTTTTTTTTTAAAGATTTATTTATTTACTCATGAGAGACACACAGAGATAGAGAGAGACAGAGACACAGGCAGAGGGAGGAGAAAGCTCCTCGCAGGGAGTCCAATGAAGGACTCGATCCCAGGACCCCGGGATCACAACCTGAGCCTAAGGCAAATGCTCAACCGCTGAGCCACCCAGGTGTCCCAGAAGTAAGACTTCTTAATGTATTTTTGTTATATCGTTTTGATTTTTGAAGCATGTGAATATATTAGCTATTCAAATACATAAATAATGTAAATTAAACAAAACAATAAGTAAACCATTCCTCTTTGCCATCTACTGAAAGAAATCATTTTTATCTTTTAAGACCTAAGTCAGAAGTTACCAGGCTGATTTATTCATTGACAAACATAAATCTACTGTGTGCTAGGTGCTGTGCCAGGTGCCTGCCATCCCCACCGGAGGATGTCCTGGTGAGTGGGGAAAACACATCTCTGCCTGCAGAACACTGACTGCTAGTCTGGGAGCCAGACCACTAAGCAGACAAGCTGCTGTGGAAGAAGACTCTGGAAATTTCCTGAATCCTCACACCCTTGGCCTCCCAACTCTAGAGCACTGACCTCTGGGCTCCCAAGCACAGTGGCTCCCTCCTAGATTAGGATCACTAGGTGTTTCTCAGGTCTGCCTCTCCTGGCCTGTGAGTTCCTGTGAAGTAAGAGCCCTCACATAGACATCTCTAGGGTCTCATAGCCCAGGCACCCAGGAATGATGTTTGAATGAATGAATTGATGAGATGCTTCTCAGAGTGGGCAGCCCAGAGGGCAGCAAGAAGAGTTTGGGTGCCCCAGAGGGAAGGAAGGAGGGCTTCTAGTGATGGCAATGACTGCCAAAGCTTCCAGGGGAATGAGGGGGTGAGCAAAGTTCAAGGCTTGCATCATTTTAGGACTAAACAGGAATAGATTACCCTACTCAACCCCTGACCAGGAGGTGGGTCCCTCCCTGAAACCAAAACACATCAGCCCAGAACTCATCAGACTTTGGATCTAGACTGCTGGGCTGATAAAGTCCAGGCAAAACTACCTGTGTATTTCCCACCTTAACAAGTTCTCTTGATCATTGCTGCTCACTCTCTGGGAACATGAAGATCTCTAAATATTATAAATACAGATGAGGTCAAGTTCATGCTGCATGGTATAAAATACCACGAAATTGAGATTCAGACCTACAGACAGTACTATTACTTATCTTAGAGATTGACCTACTGCACTCTGCCTCAAAGATTCTTAACTTGATCAGTTTCAAACCCAGGCCCCTGCTTTTCAAAAGTGGCAACTTAAATCATTTACTGAAAAGTAAAACATTTCTTCACATTTTGTGTCTTTCTTAGTTATGGATTGCTTTCTGGGGCCCATTTTAAAAGCAGTTTGCAATGATTTAGCCTCTAGACTCCTATTCACAGCAGCACATGTCAGGTGGATAAAGCTCCCAGCGTGGTCATCAAAGCCAACCCTATATTTACAAGGTGATTGCTGCATGGTAAGCGTTTAGTTATGGGATGTTGCCTGTCATGCCTGATTCACAGAGGGAGGCTAGCCAATGAGAACACTCTTCCCTCCTGCTTTTAATTACTATAGTCCCACCGATGAATGAAAGTCCCTGGTGAGTGGACACAAAGGGCCAGGAGCAGCAAGGGAAGGTTGCCTGAACTGTCAGCTTCATCTTTGGATCTGATAAGGCTCAGGCCAAATTGAAAAGAAAGTCACCAAGCTTGGTCAGCAACCTGGGTGCCGTTAGCATCAGCATTAAGCTAATGAGACAGAGATAAATTAAAACCATTTTCAGGATCAACAGCTGTCCTTGGGCCTCCTTCTCATAACCGGCTTTAGGTCTTCCAGGGGCTGCTGCAGGTACAGATCTGAGAGGAGAGAGTAAATGAAATTTCACTAAAGAGGGAGCCCTGACAGGGTGGGCCACCTCAGAAGCTGCCTCTCTGTTCCCAATTCCATGTGAGTGCGGAGGGACAGTCACAGAGCTAAGACAATAAGGGGGAGAATTGATCCCATACAGAAAAGAATAAATTGGGAAACTGGGAAACACAGCTGTACAATGGGCAGAAAACTCATACAAGGTAAAAAGGTAAAAATAAGAATGATATAATAGAAAATGAATAAAACAAGTGATGGAAAATGAGATGGATGAGGGGATGCAGAATTGGACAAAAGAAGAGATATATAAAAGGCATTGTAAACAGAAAAAGATGGAGAATTTATACACCATTTATATACATTTAATATATATATTTTATACATGTATGTATATTTATAATACATATGCTTGTATGTATAAATATATTTAATAAATACATTTATTCAATAAACAGTATATATTTATACATAATATATACATCTAAATTTATTTAGTAAATATAAAATATATTTATATATTAATATATAAAATAAGTAATAGTCACTATAATAAAAAGAACATGTAAAATATAGAAAATTTAAAGCCTCTATAATTTTCACCTACATACCTTCCTTCAAATAACCCCTGTTAATAGTTTAATGAATATTCTGCAGGTTTTCTCTTGTTTTCAGCATGTATGCAAGTGTAGGGATTACCATGTGAGGATAGATTAGGGGAAGTGAGAGTGGATGGAATACTTGGGAAGTGATTTTGACACTGCCAGGGCCTTGCCAGATCCTCTGGAGGCCACCTGCCAACCATGCATGTGCACATTCACAGCTCTGGCACCTGGTCTTTGAGAGCTTGTGGGCAGCACATTGGGCAGGATGGAAATTCTGGAGAACTAATGCTCCAGGGGAATTTCACCCATGTGGGATGGGTATTGGAGGACAAATACCTAGTTTCCTCTCCCCTCAGGGGGGCCAGTTTGAAGTCCCATATAGTATCTCAAAGTGTCTCTGATGGCATTTAGCTCCAATTGCCCCCAGTGGTAACCAGCACACCACACACACTTTATTATATATCCTTTCTTCCTTATCTTACTTTCCCACTTCCAAAACAAAACAAAGCAAAAAATTGAAATTAATTTGTATCAAAATCCTTGCCTCAGGATCCACTTTGGAGAAAATCCAAACTGAGATTGAACAGAAGGCAATAGGGGGCATGTGGGAGTGGGCTGGTCTGTGATATCCTTAGAAGGCAGAGTGAACATGACTTACCCATTGAAAGAGCAAAAAGAGGGAGTGAGGAAGAAGAGAATGCCACAGCTGGACTGATAAATTTCCACCTGGTTTTGAAAAAATAATAATTTATGACATTATAGTTTTACTGTATAGTTTCAATGGAGTGAATACAAAGCAAAGAGAATGGATAATAGAATGAAAATCTAGATGTAGAAGGAATTAGGCTCAAGATTATGGGGAGAGAAAGTATAAAATGAGAATTAGCTTCAGGGATAGGAAAAAGCTCGTGAGAATTAACTGCAGGGATAGGAAAATGGGAGAAAAGTGACAGAACGAATGAGGTAATGTGTAAAACGAGATGAAGAATGGATGAGGAGTGAGGAAATATGGCAAATGAGATGGGGAATAAAGTAGTCAATGAGAGAAAAGATTACACAGTAAATTAGAGATATTCATTTTATGTGCAAGGAAATGAGAATGGAAAGGAATAGAGATAAAATTAATCATGGCAACCAAAGCTGTGGGAAAACAGATAATGAATAAGTGGGCAGAAAGAATGGATGAAGGATTGAGAAAGTGAAAAAAAAAATGATGGCCCCAAATGACTGAATGATTGAGACCATGAAAATGGCAGTAGAGAAAGAACAGGCAACCCTAAAAATGGAAATAAGATTAAATTAAGGAATGAAGGAACATCCAAGGAGAAATTAGCAGAATGAGAAAAAAAGACATCTGCTGTGAAGAAATGAAAAGAAGGAATGGATACTTCTTTCCAAACTTTAATCAAAACCTTTTGTAAAGTTCTGAAGTTTTCTCCTGGAGCTGCCTGCCACTTCTCCCTCCAGCTGGATCCAGATGGCTGAATAGCCCTGAGGGAGAGAAGAGCCAGGAATTGTGGAAACAGTGAAGGACAGCAGCCAGGGGACTACAAAAATCACTGAATTGCAGAGATGCCACCAAAGATAAGCTCCACATTAAGGTCCTCCAATAAAGATAAAATCCTAAAACTTATACTTGGCTACATCATTTTCATTTGCTGAACTTATTTAAAGTCAATATATTTTCTTCCCTAATATTAATTAGTCTTGCTATTGTAATAGTAATAATATAATTGAATATCCATGTTATTAAACAATGTAATAATTATATGGTGGTAGACTTCTAAATGTCTCCACAAATCTTTTTAGTCTGGAGCACAGCCATCCATCTAACTAAAGACATTTCCCAGCCTCCCTTGCTACTAGGTGTGGCCATGTAACAATTTGGACCAATGGTCTGTGAGCAGAATTGAAGTCTACCACTACTGAGTCTTGCCTTCAACAGAACTGGCTATGAATTCCACATTCTTTCTTCATTCCTGCTGGCTAAGAGATAGTGAAAGTGGGAGCAATAGCCACTTCAACCCAGCAATGGAAGCCACATGTTGTGAGGACAGCAGACAGAGCAGAGCCAAGCCAAGTAGAACATTTCTACCTAATGTGTACCACATGTTTCTAGACTTTATGTGAGAGGTGAAGTCTCTTAAGTGACTGTATTTTGAGGTATCATTATTGTATTAGCTAAATCAGTACTCTAACTAATGCATACTGAATTTGGGACTTAAAGATACCACTGTTTACCTATTAACACGGCACACACACACACACATACACACAGTACTATTCTAGAAATAGAAATAGACTTATTCACATTCTTGTGGGATCTTTCTCATGGCCTTTAACACATGTTTAAACTTTTTTTTTTTTTTTTACATGTTTAAGCTCTCTTAACTAATTTTCTCACTTTCTATATTTTGGGAAGACTGCCCCAGATCAAGAGAGAGGACTGGGGCACCTGGGTGGCTCAGTGATTGAGTGTCTGTCTTTGGCTCAGGTCACGATCCCGGAGTCCTGGAATTGAGTCTCGCATTGGGCCCCCATAGGGACCCTACTTCTCCCTCTGCCTAGGTCTCTGCCTCTCTCTCTGTGTGTGTCTCTCATGAATAAATAAATAAAATCTTTTAAAAAAGAGAGAGAACTGTGTGTCCAAAAACAGCATAGTTGGGCTATATAATTTAATCGTTGAGGGAATCTGCCTTATGTTGTGAAGTGGCCTGAGGGGCCAAGAGAAGTGTTTAAGACTTAAGAACAGAGATTCCAGAACTAAGCAGTCAGGGTTCTTAGCTCCATCGCTCACTAACTTTGTGACCTTGGGAAATGGCTGACTTTGGTGCCTTAGTTTCATCATCTGCAGAAAGGGATGATAGTGCCACATATATAGTGGGAATAACCTCAGGTAACGTGTAAAGCACTTTAAACAGTGACTGGAACATAGTAAGCATCAAAGAAGTGCTTTCTATGATCACTTTTGTTGTTATTATTATTAGCATTTTGTCATCTCTAGAGTTGTTCATAGAACAGCGTGGGCTGATAATTTCCTCATTCAGCAGATGAAGAAAATGACTTGTTAAAACCCACACTGGTTTCTTAGAAAAATATCCAAGGTCCGCTAGTTCCATGGATGAATAATCTGATTTATTATGAGTTGAATTTTCCCTTAAGTCTTTATCCTAAAAGACTGTCTCCATCACCAAGGTGGAGAACTTTATGTTCCTCCTTCATGTTATCCCCTAAAATGTTAGCTATGAGCCTCATTACCAACAAGCACTTGTTAAAGCCTGTGACACAAATACAATTAAGTTAGCTCAAATAAAGTGAAAGAGACTTAATGTAACTTCCCCAGGTCACAGTGAGTGTGTAAAGCTGAGATGAGAACCTTGGCAGTTTGGTTCTGGAATCTCTGTTCTTAACTCTTTTTTTTTTTTTTTTTTTTTTTTTAAGTAGGATCCATGTCCATCATGGAACCCAGTGTGGAGTTTAAACTCATGCCCACGAGATCAAGACCTGCCTGAGCTAAAATCAAGTGTTGGACACTTAGCTGACTGAGCCACGCAGGCGCCCCTCTGTTCTTAACTCTTACACAACCCTGGATGTCATTTCACATTTTAAATTAAAATTTGACCCTGTCCCAGTTTTCACCTTTTATAGCACTAATCCCAGGAGAAGAATTTGATTTGTCCCTTTTGGGTCTGATATCTGCCTATCAGCTGTAGCCACAGGACTGGGTTACTTGCTACAACTTGGCTTCCCAGACCCCAGGGGAGGCTAGAATGGGAATAGTTCCAAGACAGAGCTTTAAGCACACAGCCACTCCAAAACCTATCTTTTAGAGGTAAAATGTGCAAAGGAAACTTAGATTTGTGATTAAATAAGATGGTAAGTTTATCTGTTCATGGGAATAGACGAAGGAGAGAGATACAGAATTGGATGTCACCACCATATAGGTAGGTTCACAGAACCCATAAGAGGAGATGACAAGGCTTAGAGAGAAAATATGGAGAATATCATACCCACAAAACCGCAGTGAACGAGAGAAGACAGTCCAATTAAAGTGACTGAGAGTCATGGTATCAAATGTTCCATAGAGGTAAAAGGAAAAAAAAAAAAAAAGGACTCAAAACTGTGCTCTGAATCTGGCAAGTGAAAGGTCTGGCACTTTCAGGAAAGCAGATTAGGGGAAAACAGCTCAACACAGACAGCAAAGTTTTGATCAGAGCATTCTGGAAGCGAGGAAGTAGGGACAATGAGTATAATTGCTTTTCTTTTTCTAAGATTTTACTTATTTTTTTTGACAGAGAGGGCATGCACAAGTAGACAGAGTGGCAGGCAGAGGGAGAGGATGGAGTAGGCTCCCCACTGGGCAGGGAGCCTGATACCAGGCTCGATCCCGGGGACCCTGGGATCATGACTGAGTCAAGGGCAAGTGCTTAACGGACTGAGCCACCCAGGTTCCCCTGTTACTGCTTTTCCAGCTCCACTTGGAAGAAGGAGAACCATAGAGCAGTAGGTAGAGGGAAAGGGGTGCAAGGACAGGGTACTAAAATATGTTTTTTAGAATAGATCTTGAGCAAATTTTTTAAGCTGAGGAGAGAGAGTCAGTAGAAAAGAACTATTTGAAGATGAGAGAGAGAGGTTAATTGATAGAGACATTACCAGAGCAGAGGGTGATAGGATTGATTTTAGGTAGGAAGAGAGCTGCATCTTCTTTTAATTGCCTGACAAGTTTCATAGCATTGATTGATCAAACTCAAGCTAATGCGAGAAGGTACTGTAGGAGTCTCAAATATTGTGATTGTACAGTTGACCCTTGAACAACACAGGGATTGGGGCACTGACCCCCCACAAAGTCAAAAATCTTTTTTTTTTTTTTTAAAAAGAAAGAAAACCTGTGTATAACTTTTGACTCCCCCAAAACTTAACTACTAATAGCTGACTATTGACCGGAAGCTTTACCAGTAACATAAGCAAACTATTAACAAATATTTTGGTGTTATATGCATTATATACTACCTTCTTATAATTAAATGAGCTACAGAAAAGAAAATGTTACTAAGAAAATCATAAAGAAGAGAACATTCATTTATATACTGTACTGTATTTTAAAAATCCATGCACAAGTGGATCTGCGCAATTCAAACCCATGTTGTTCAAGGGTCAGCTTGAGTGTGTTTATTTTTAAAAAGCATGCTGGCTATGTTTTTTCAAACTAGATTCTAGGACACAAAAGTGGAAGCAGATTGTAATATCTTCTCTGTCCTTAAAAATCAAAATTGTCCGTATTTTAAAAAGGAATTGCAGATAGAAGAGTTCATACTAATAGTTCCGATTCAGATTCAGGACTACAAAGCTTTTACATCTCATCTCCACCTCAGGCTAATTGGATGATTCTATGGAAATAAATGGTTACAGGGTGAAGCCTTTTGAATTCAGGCATTTGTGAAGCTCTCAGAGGAAGTGCCAGCTCCACGCTTGATCACCCTAAATGAAGCCTGCCAATCGAAAACTCGATTCACAACAGGTTCTTAATCCATTTCAAGGCGTCATCCTTAAAAATGAATGGATAACCAAGAATTATGAGACATGTCAGGAAAGCCTTCAACAGGAAAGAAAGGGAGCAAGGAAAACAGAGGGGAAATTGACACCATAATTCAAGAAACAAAATAGAACTTAAAGGAGAATAATTATCCTTAGAGGTATTTGAGAAGATATTGCATCATTAAAACCCAGCAGAATGCCATAAATGAAGAATAAATAAAATTTTAAACATATAAGGTCTTGCAATTTACATCCCACAGTATTTGTCTCTGGAAAGTACTTGAGATGTGCTCCAGAACAAAAACAAAAGAAAAATCAAGAAGGAGGAAGCTGCATTGAAACCTCAGGTCAGCCCAGTGGTGCAGCCAGAACCAAAGCCCAGGAGTATGGATTCTAACTATGGAGCAAGACATGTTCATCCTAGAATCCAATGTTTTTGTTTTTGTTTTTTAATAATAAATTTATTTTTTTATTGGTGTTCAATTCGCCAACATACAGAATAACACCCAGTGCTCATTCCGTCAAGTGCCCCCCTCAGTGCCACTGTTAAGCCCAGATAACAACTGGCACCCCCAGCATCCCTCCTCTAAAAGCAGAAGGCCTGCAAGTTTTAGGGTCCCCTGACCAAGCGGATTCCTTATTCTGGTACTATCCCCTGAACCATAAACTTCCATGAGAAAGAGGGCCCTGTGATGGGGGGCGGGGCGGGGGGAGCTCACTCACACAGCTGAATATCCTTAACTGAAGCAGAGTAATCTTTCCCACTCCAGGTTGTCCTCTCTCTAGTCCTTGAAGCCTAGCTGGTGCTTGCGGTCTATGCTGCAGACAATCAGTGGATCCAGCCCAGGGAATAACGAACGGAGATGCCAGTAAGATAACTGCTGCTGGCCTAAGGAGCAGTTTAAACTGGAGCAGTCCAGTTTCCATAGGAGGGCAAAGAACTCCAGGAGAAAGGGGGCTCGGGGATAATGGATATCCCAGAGAGTGTGGAGTTACTTGAGAAGATGATAAAGAAGACACTTGAAAAACAAAGAGGCATGGGGAACACTTACAAATGATGCATTAATGCTCAGGAACATGTGGAGCACCTGCTTTAGACAGGGCACTATTCTAAACACTAACTTCTTAGCTCGCTAATCTTTGTAATTGTTCAGAGATACGTACAATTATGATTTCCATTTTAAAGATGATGAAACCGAAGCACAGAGACTAATAAGAACTTGCCCAAGGTCCACGGTTAGTAAGTAGCAGAGCCAGCATCAGACTCTGGCAGTGTGGCTCCAGCGCGCAATGCTAGGAAGTCCTGCCTGAGGCAGGAAGTACACTAAGGGTGCACCACCTGGCTACACTGTAAGCAACATATACTTAAACACAACTGTTTATGGATTTTCATCTTTTAGTATCAACTATAAACACAACTCCCCAAATCGTTACATTTTTAGAACTTAATGTTCTGGCAATATAAAATTAAAGTCAGATGGCAAAGTTGAGAAATGGGAAAGAAAGGTAGGAGAGGGGGAGGCAACTGGTAGGGGAGCTGATATCCTCATTGTGCAAAATAGGGAGTTGAGAGACACCCTCTGTGATTCATTTGCATGCTTATTGTCTGTCTCCTGAAAACTCTAATGTTTGTGGAGACCTCATCTGGCTTGTTCACTGCTACATTCCCAGCCCTTACAAGAGTGCACAGCCCATCTCAGGCACTCAATAGATATTTGTGGAATGATAGATGGATGAAAGAAAGAAAGGGAGAGGAAAAGAAGAAAAAGGAAGAAAGGAAGGAAGGGAGGAAATCTAGAGAACTGTATATTTAAATGACAAAGGTAATTGATAGAATACAAAATAATGCTAAATTTTATTGGGAGGGTATGGGTGGCATGGATATTGCAAGTCATCTAAATCCTTATCTACCACAGCTGACAGGCAGTAAACAGTATTTACATTTTATAAATTAGGACAAAATGATACAGGTATATTATTCAGAAAGTGTACATAAATACAAAGGAACGAAAACCAAGAAAATTTGTAAGTGTTAGAAGTGGCTGGTTTTGGACAGAGGATACAGCTATAGAAAGGTAGAGCAGGAGAGGACTGATTCATTGTAAGCACATTTTTCTCTATGTGCATGTATTATTCTGATTTAAAATAAAATTTAGAAACCATATACATGGGTATATAAACTTTACATTTTAGGACAGTTTTGGATTTACAGAAACATTGTGAAGATAGTACAGAGACTTCCCATAAATCCCATACTTAATTTGCCCTATTACTTACATCTTCGATTATTCTGGTACATTTGTTACAATTAATAGATCAATATTGATACAGCATTTTATTTTATTTTATTTATTATTTTATTTTATTTTTGTTAACTTATCCTTTATTACAAACAAAATTCATGAAGCAATTATAGAGGTTTATGACAACCACAAAAATTAGAAACAGCGCAATGAGAGGGGAGGGGAAGCCTTCCGTTGCGCTGCAGCCATCACGAGCTGCTGCTCTGGGCCGAGGCTGGCTGCTCCACTAAGGCAGGTGACTGCACGGGCCCTTCGACGAACTCGAGAGCGGGCACTGGGGCCTGCTCCACCTTTTGGAGGGGCCAAGGGTGCAGGGGCTCCTCCAGGTCGGGACAGTATATCAGAGGTGTGACCAACACCTGCAGTGGCTTCGACTCAGCAGCTGGCATCTCGGCTCGGGGCAAGCACTCAGCTCCAGCAACCGTGACCGGCTCCATCACCTCTGGCCCTGAAGTGTCAGCAGGTCCCGCGGTAGGAGCTGGGGTGTCCTCTTGACGTGGTTCATGATGTTGCTCAAGGGCCGAAGCTGGTTGCCCCACTGAGACAGGTGGCTGTTCCGGCACTTCGAGGACCTTGATTTCAGGCTCTGGGGCCTGCTCCTCACCCGGGGCAGCCAAAGGTGCAGGTGGCTCCTCCAGGTCAGGACAGTGAATCAGAGGCGTGACCACCATGTGCATTGGTTTGGCCTTAGAAGTTGTCATCTCAGCTCGGGCCAAGCACAGCACCAACTGCCATGCCCAGCTCGAACTGCTGGCCCTCTGGTCGGAGCTTGGGGGGTTCTTGAGGTGGTTCAGGATATTGCTCAGCGGTGGAAACTAGTTGCTCCACTGAGACAGGTGACTGCTCTGGCAAGTGTGGGACCCTGATAGCATGCACCGGGATGTGATCTACCACGAGGGTGGCCAAGATTGCAGGTGGGTCCACCTTGTCGGGAGAGTGAATCAGAGGTGTGATCACCTCGTGCATTGGCTTGGACTCAGCAGCTGGCATCTCGACTCGGGCGAAACACTCAGCTCCAGTAGCCTGTCCGGCTCGAACAGAACAGGCCCAGAAGCATCAACTGGCCCCACTGTAGTAGCTCTGGCAGGCTCTTGAGTTGGTTCAGGATGTTGCTCAGTGGCCAAAGTTGGTTGCTCCACTGAGACAGGTGGCTGCTCTGGCACTTTGGGGACCTTGATTGCAGGCTCCGGGGACTGCTCCTCATCTGGGGCAGCCAAGGGTGCAGGTGGCTCCTCCACGTCGGGACAGTGAATCAGAGGTGTGACCACCAAGTGCATTGGCTCAGACTCAGCAGCTGGCGTCTCGGCTCGGACCAAGCACTCAGCTCCAGCCGCCGTGACCGGCTCGATCACCTCAGGCCCTGAAGGTTCATCAGGCCCCGTAGTAGTAGCTGGAGCGGGCTTTTTGACAAGGTTCAGGGTGTTGCTTGGGGGCCGAGGGTCATTGCTTGCCTGAGGCAGGTGGCTGTATGGGCATGTCGGGGACCTCCATAGCAGGCATCGGGGCCTATTCTACCTCTGGGGTGGCCAAGGGTTCAGGTGATTCATCAGGGTCGGGAAAGTGAATCAGAAGTGTGACCACCATGTGCACTGGCTTGGCCACAGCAGCTGGCATCGCAGCTTGTGTGAAGCACTCAGCTCCAGCAGCCGTGACCAGCTCGATCACCTCATGTCCTGAAGCTTCAGCAGGCCCCACAGCAGGAGCTGTGGCAGCCTCTTGACGTGGTTCATCATGTTGCTCAGGGGCCGAAGCTGGTTGCTCTACTGAGACAGGTGGCTGCTCCGGCACTTCAGGGACCTTGATTGCAGGATCCAGGGCCTGCTCCTCATCTGGCCCAGCCAAAGGTGCAGGTGGCTCCTCCAGGTCAGGACAGTGAATCAGAGGTGTCACCACCAAGTGCATTGCGTTGGTCTCAGCAGCTGGCATCTCGGCTCAGGCCAAGCACTCAGCACCGACAGCTGTGCCCGGCTGGAACAGATCAGGCCCAGAAGCTTCAGCTGGCCCCACTGTAGTAGTTCTGGCGGGCTCTTGATGAGGTTCATGATGTTGCTCAGTGGCCAAATTTGGTTGCTCCACTGAGTCTGTTGGCTGATCCAGTCCTTCATGGGCCTCGATTGCCGGGCCTAGGGTCTATTCCTCCTCCGGGGTGGCTAAGGGTGCAGGTGGCTCCTCCACGTCGGGACAGTGAATCAGAGGTGTGACCACCACGTGCATTGGCTCAGACTCAGCAGCTGGCATCTCAGCTCGGGCCAAGCACTCAGCTCCAGCAGCTGTGACCTGCTCGATCACCTCAGGCCCTGAGGCTTCATAAGGCCCCACAGTAAGAGCTGGGGTGGGCTCTTTGCGTGGTTTGGTGATGTTGCTCAGGGGCCGAAGCTGGTTGATCAACTGAGCCTGGTGGCTGCTTAGGCATTTGGGGACCTGGATAGCGGACGCCCGGGCCTGTTCTTTCTCCAGGTTGGCCAAGGGTTCAGGTGGCTCCTCCACGTTGGGACAGTGAATCAGAGGTATGACTACCATGTACATTGGCTTGGACTCAACACCTGGCATCTCGGCCCGTGGCAAGCACTCAACTCCAGCAGCCCTGCCTGTCTTGATCACCTCAGACCCTGCACTCACCTTGAGTCCACACTGGCCTCTGTTAGCTGTGCAGGGCACTTTCCTGTTCATCAAGGAGGTGGAGCACTGGATTTCTTCCTCCCATTCCTGCCCCATCTCCTGTGTGGAGCTCTGTAATGACAGTGCCCGGCAGCCAGGCAGGAGGCCTCAGCGCCCTATCTGGCTGCCTTGGCTGGGCCGCACACCCAGCTGACTCCATTCCAGACACACCACACCACAGTCAGCACACACCTACCCCAAGGAGAGAAAAGAGATCTGCTCTAGGACCTTGGGTTAACTCTGGGATGGGTAAGAGGCACCTCAGGAATCCTCTTTCCACCCTGCCCACCATGACATCAGTGTGACCATGGAGGGATCACCGGGGAACCTGCTGCCCTGCAACTTCTTCCAGCCTGGATGGGACCTGCCCACACATCCCTGGTTCCCTGAAACTGAAGAGGAGGGGATGGGGCTGCCCAGGATGGCTGGCACAGGTGGCCTGGCCTGGCCTGGGCTGCTCTGTATTACCTTAGGGCGCCTCCTGGCAAATGCCTTGAGGCGAGGGGTGTGACGGTGGAACCAAACTCTACAGCATTTGAAAAAGCCACATCCCTGGGGTTTCTGGAAGCCAGAACCCCGGGAAGTTGGCACGCAGCAAGAGAACATCTTTCACTAGCGGATGTCTCCAGCCAAGTGAGCCTGATGTGGGGCTGCACTAGAATGTGGGTGCCTGGTTGCAGGGGTTCCAAGTTCTGTTGGGCTCTGTTGTCAAAGAAGTGACCTCACTGCCTAGGATCCCCTACCTGAGTCCACTCCTGGTTGAACCTTCAGTGTTATCTTTTCACTTCTGTGTCTAATGGACATCTCAAATTTAACTTATAGAAACAAAATGATTCCCCTCCACCTCAGGCCCTCCACCCCAGTGTTCTATGATAGACTTCTTTATTCCACTTGTGCTTATGTGGACCATCCACCTTAGAGGTGTCCTGGGTTTCTCCCTCTCTCACATTCCACATCCTGTCCATGAGATTCACAATATGAATTGTGCCCTTGTGCTATCTGCATCATTCTTGCCTCATTTCCTCTGTGCTGTCTGCGTTATTCTTGCCTCGTTTCTTTCTTTTTTTAAAAAAATTTTTATTGGAGTTCAATTTGCCAACGTATAGCATAACACCCAGTGCTCATTCCGCCAAGTATCCCCCTCTGCCCATCACCCAGTCACCCCAACCCCCACCCACCTCCCTTCCACTACCCCTTGTTCATTTCCCAGAGTTAGGTGTCTCGTGTTTTGTCACCCTCACTGATATTTTCACTCATTTTCTCTCCTTTCCCTTTATTCCCTTTCACTAATTTTTATATTTCTCAAATGAATGAGACCATATAATGTTTGTCCTTCTCTGATTGACTTACTTCACTCAGCATAATACCCTCCAGGTCCATCCACGTCGAAGCAAATGGTGGGTATTTATCATTTCTAATGGCTGAGTAATATTCCATTGTATACATAAACCACATCGTCTTTACCCATTCATCTTTCGATGGACACTGAGGCTCCTTCCACAGTTTGGCTATTGTGGACATTGCTGCTATAACATCGGGGTGCAGGTGTCCTGGCGTTTCATTGCATCTGTATCTTTGGGGTAAGTCCCCAGCAGTGCAATTGCTGGGTCGTAGGGCAGGTCTATTTTTAACTATTTGAGGAACCTCCACACAGTTTTCCAGAGTGGCTGCACCAGTTCACATTCCCACCAACAGTGCAAGAGGGCTCCCCTTTCTCCGCATCCTCTCCAACATTTGTGGTTTCCTGTTTTGTTAATTTTCCCCATTCTCACTGGTGTGAGGTGGTATCTCATTGTGGTTTTGATTTGTATTTCCCTGATGGCCAGTGATGCGGAGCATTTTCTCATGTGTTTGTTGGCCATGTCTATGTCTTCCTCTATGAGATTTTTCTTCATGTCTTTTGCCCATTTCATGATTGGATTGTTTGTTTCTTTGCTGTTGAGTTTAATAAGTTCTTTATAGATCTTGGAAACTAGCCCCTTCCTGATGTGTCATTTGCAAATATCTTCTCCCATTCTGTAGGTTGTCTTTTAGTTTTGTTGACTGTTTCTTTTGCTGTACAAAAGCTTCTTATCTTGATGAAGTCCCAGTAGTTCTTTTTGCTTTTGTTTCTCTTGCCTTCATGGATGTTTCTTGCAAGAAGTTGCTGTGGCCAAGTTCAAAAAGGGTGTTGCCTGTGTTCTCCTCTAGGATTTTGATGGAATCTTGTCTCACATTTAGATTTTTCATTCATTTTGAGTTCATCTTTGTGTATGGTGCAAGAGAGTGGTCTAGTTTCATTCTTCTGCATGTGGCTGTCCGATTTTCCCAGCACCATTTTTGAAGAGACTGTCCTTTTTCCAGTGAATAGTCTTTCCTGCCTTGTCGAATATTAGTTGACCAAAGAGTTGAGGGCCCATTTCTGGGTTCTCTATTCTGTTCCATTGATCTATGTGTACTGTTGCCAGTACCACACTGTCTTGATGATCACAGCTTTGTAGTACAACCTGAAATCTGGCATAGTGATGCCCCTGGCTCTGGTTTTCATTTTCAATATTCCCCTGGCTATTCGGGGTCTTTTCTGATTCCACACAAATCTTATGATGATTTGTTCCAACTCTCTGAAGAAAGTCCATGGTATTTTGATAGGGATTGCATTAACATGTAAATTGCCCTGGGTAACATTGACATTTTCACAATATTAATTCTTCCAATCTATGAGTATGGAGTATTTTTCCATCTCTTTGTGTCTTCCTCAATTTCTTTCAGAAGTGTTCTGTAGTTTTTAGGGTATAGATCTTTTACCTCTTTGGTTAGGTTTATTCCTAGGTATCTTATGCTTTTGGGTGCAATTGTAAATGGGATTAAGTCCTTAATTTCTCTTTCTTCAGTCTCGTTGCTATTGTATAGAAATGCCACTGATTTCTGGGCATTGATTTTGTATCCTGCCACACTGCCAAATTGCTGTATGAGTTCTAGCAATCTTGGGGTGGAGTCTTTTGGGTTTTCTATGTACAGTATCATGTCATCTGCAAAGAGGGAGAGTTTGACTTCTTCTTTGCCAATTTGAATGCCTTTTATTTCTTTTTGTTGGCTGATTGCTGAGGCTAGGACTTCTAGTACTATGTTGAATAGCAGTGGTGAGAGTGGACAGCCCTGTCTTGTCCCTGATCTTAAGGGAAAGGCTCCCAGTGTTTCCCCATTGAGAATGATATTTGCTGTGGGCTTTTTGTAGATGGCTTTTAAGATGCTGAGGAATGTTCCCTCTATCCCTACACTCTGTTACAGCATTTTAAACCAAAGCCCATATATATTCAGACTTTCTGTTCCAGGATCCCATGCAGGATACTACATTGCCTTTAGTCTCCATGTCTCCTTCCACTCTTCTTGGCTCCATTTATTTCTCAGATTTTCCTTGTTTTTGAAGACCTTAAAGAGTACTGCTCAGGTATTTTGCAGAATGTCCCTCAATTATGATTTATCTGATATTTTCCTTATGATTAGATCAAGTTATGACTTTAGGGGATGAAGACCACAGTGGTAAAGTGCCATTCTCGTTATGTGTATCATGGAAACATGCTACCGATGTAATTTATCATGTTAATATTGACTTAGTTCACCTGGCTGAGGTAATGTTGCCTGCTTTCTCGACTATAAAGTTACTTCTCCCCTCTTCATGTTGTACTCTTTGAAAGGAAGTAATTGTGCTCAGTCCACATTTAAGGAATGGGAAATTATGCTTTACCTCCTCAAGTGTGAAGTATTTGCATAAGTTGTTTGGGATTCTTCTGTAGAGAATGCTCTTTTAAAAGTGCAAATCAAGGGCCCTGGGTGGCACACTTGGTTAATTGCCTGACTCTTGGTTTTGGCTCATGGTCCGGAGATCAAGCCCCAAGTTGGGCTCCGCGCTAAATGTGGAGTCTCCTTGAGATTCTCTTTCCCTCTCCCTCCATTCTTCTCACTCATGCTCTCTCTCAAATAAGTAATCTTAAAAAAATAAAATAAAATCACAAATCAGATTATATCAAGCCCTTGATTAAATTGCTCTAGTGACTTCCCAGCCTTCTTTAAATAAATTCCAAACTCCCTACCATAACCATGGCCCTATGCTCTTTGGTCCCCAAATTCTGGTCTCCATGGCTTTATTCAATCCAACCCTCATCCTTACATTGGGCTGCCTACTAGACTCTGCAGGATCTGTCCCCATCTTCCCTTTGACCCTATCCCATTCTTCCCTTCTTGCAGTCACATTCATCTATTTTCTGTTCCTTAAAAATGTCATTTTTCATCTTAATGGTTTTGCTATGGCTGTTGCATCCTATCTTTGCAAAGCAGGTTCTTTCTTATCATGGAGGTCTTAGCTTACATGTCTCCAACTATGTAGTTTCAACCAGTCCCAAATAATCCTGTTTCATTTTCAACATTTTACTTATCATGCCCTTAGTGATTTCATGTCCATATTGTCTGCCTCCACTCATCTAGAATGTTCAAGCATTGTGAGAATTGTCTTTATCTGTCTTACCTATTGCTGTAATACCTATACTCCAAACTACTCCTGATACAGTATCAGTGAATACATGATTCTATGTGTATTCTGGAGGTTACATAGAGGAGGAGGTTATAAAAATATGAAGTCAGTCTACCCTCTTGAACCAGAAGCTTCTGCAACCAGAAGTTTGAGTAGTTGAGAAAGGGTTAAAGCTAATGGTTAACTGAGAAATCACTAAATAAAAGCAACATAGAGTGCACTTTCTAAAAGGAATTCATTATATGGCATTCTCTCAGGAAAGCACAGAGCTCTCCACTGCTTGGCTTTTCAGTTTCCTTTAAGTTAAGTGAACCATAACTAAGTTGGGAGCTTCGTTATATTTGCATGGTTAAAAGCACTGTCACCTCCAATGGTGTATTTTAAATAAAAAGCAAGCTTCCAGGACTTAATATCTGCACTAATATATTCCACGGTCAGGGCTTAAGTTGAGTGGGAAAGAAGCCAAACTCATCTTCCCCTTCCTCCTCCGTTGCACACAGCAGAAAGACTTTTAGTAGCTAGAACCAAACTTTCCAGACATGAACTGTTCTTTTCATCACAGAGAGCTCCATTGACTAGCACCAATGGTCTTTCTCATCTCATGCAAGAACGTAGCTAGATGGACTCATTAAAGGAAGAAGAATCTCTCTTACTAACATGTAGACATGCAGACAGATTATAGTTAGCAGAAAAGGGAGAGCAAAAGACACTCTGCAACTTGTTCCTTAAATATATAGCATAGATTTTGTATGACCCAAGTTTTATTTTCACATAGCAGCTATGTATTCAGAAGGGTTTATATTTGTTGTACCCAGTGCCAAGCACTGCATTTTAGCCAGTGACTATTTGATGGAACACAGGGGCTACAGACCCCATCACCCCATAATCAGCTTCTAGTGTCTTCCTCCCTCAGCCCCAAGGAATGAGCAAATAACCCATAGATTGCTAATGCTCTGTATAGAACCTGGGGAGCCTTTGGGTCCAGAAATCCCAATTTTCTATCACCCCTTGATGATGGGAATTCTGTTATTGGTGTTTATGATTCATTATTTAATTCATTTATTTATATTATAGTGTTGTTATTGTATTGCTTATTTTTATCTATTGTTTTTTTTACTGTTGCTCACATTCAATCCTGCATGGGTCTTGTACACTCTTGCTACCTATTTGTGGTCCATGTCCACATTTTGACATCACATGGGAGATTGTTAGAAATGCAGACTCCTATTCCCACTCTTGACAGACTGAATCAGAACCTGCATTTTACCAAGATCCCCACGTGACTATTATGCCCACTTAAGTTTAAGGAGCACTGCTTTCATCCATCAGACCTGCCCCACACCATGCAGATGACAGCTACCAAAGCCCCCATACTGTTCACAGCTTGGCTCTGAAACCTTCCCCCATCTTCTGTTTCTGACCCTATGGCTTGTCTCTCTTTATGTGGCCTCACTGCTTATATATGGAATCTGACACAACTTCTGTGGCTTTGACCTTTTCTTCCCTCCTTACACAGGATGCAGATTTTTCCTCTGGTTCTACATCAAGAAGAGCAGGGACAGATACAAGAAAGCAAAGGAGCTGGGAGAGGAACAGAATCCATTTTAAAATGTATCAAGTCAAAGTAGTTATTAGAAAGTTACAACTTTTCTGGGATAAAAAAGAAAGTTGTGTCCCCAGGACTCAGGAACCAGGGCTGCCCCAGAGCCCTCAGCAGCAATCATTTATGGACATTTATACCAGTGCTCCCTTATCAGTGTCCTTCAGTTACCATCTAACCCAGCTGCTGTATTTTAGATCAAGTTGAGTGAGAGAGAGAGAGAGAATCTGATGGTTTAGTCTGGCCCATGAACTGCTTTTCTGTGCATCAGTGGTATGTTCCAGACTGGTCCAATCAGCTGTGGTTCAGGGTGAGTTTGTAATGTACAAATCCCACAGGTAGGGTTCGGGTTATATAGGTTCTCTTTGATGGGAAAGTGTTGGGGGAGATTAGCATATTTAATATAATACCTTAAACCATAGCAAAAAAGGTATGTGCTGAACTTTGGGGTAACTTTTATTTCACGGGCCTAGAATATATCCTTAGATTTCTAGGCTCAATAGAACATGATGACTAGTTTAACATGGATGGAGATGTATTTATAATTATCTCATGTATGTAAAAAGCAGATTTGAACTTCAGTCATGCTGAGATCATTCATCATATATAAACAATCTACAAATGACATAAATGATCCATGGGAAAGTGTCAAATACATTAAAATATCAGTTTAGTTTAGGTTTAACTCAGAAGACACTAATATCCCTTTTCAAAAGTTTTAAATGAATACAATTCTGGATCAGTCTATTTCAGTAGATGTCTTATTTAAAACTTTTGGTTTAGTGAAGAAAAAATTATGTGTGGGTTTGGTTCAGAGTTCTGTCAGTAAGGATGGTTCATTCCTGTTTTTGTATGCACGCTATTCCTTACAAATTCTAGACGTGTATATAGTAACACAAACAGGCCATAATTATAATTCTCTAAAAGGAAGGGGAGAAAACTTAAAGCCCTTCTTGTTTTCCCTGTTGCCAGACTGGTTTCTAACTAACTCATCTTGATTAATGGGTTTTGTGATATTTTAAAAGTCTTTCTAGTAATAGAGATGCCAAAGTGTCCCTGGTTAGATGATTCCAGTAAGTTTTTCCCCATGGGATATTCTTCTATATAATTACCTGCAATTCCTCACATGGCAATTTACATTCTTAGCCTGGTTTTCAACAGCTTGGGAAAATGGCTGGTTATTGTCTTTTGTCTATTGATTAGATGAAGAAAGTCAACTTTTTTTAAAAAAATTTTATTTATTTGAGAGAGAGTGAGAGAGAGAGCACAAGTAGGGTGAGAGACAGAAGGAGAAGCAGACTCCCCACTGAGCAGGACTCTATCCCAGGATTCTGAGATCATGACCTGAGCCGGAGGCAGACACTTAACCGACTAAGCCACCTAAGTGTTCCAAAAGTCAACTTTCTTAAGTCAAAGATAAATAACCACAGTTTTGAAAACAGAGTCCTAAGTGACAACAGGAGGTATAATTAACTTGTCCTCAGTTGGATGCCTAGGTGGCCTCAGAAACTGCAGGTATGAGATGAAAGTAAATCTGATAGCCATATCTTAATATAATGTTGGGCAGACTGGTTTGAGACTGGTTTGAAATGTCATAACCAGCAAGTTGAAGACACATAAAACTTTTGTCTTCACTGAAAGAATGTTGCTCCACCTGAATGAGATCCCAAGCAAATGGAGACAATTGAGAATGACACATTGAAGATGATGCAAACCTTCATTAGCATTAGTATACGTTTGCCACATTTGTTAAGTGAATGCCATGTAGGAGGAGCAGTATCAGCACATTTATAAAACAGAGAAGAAAAGAATTATAGTGAAATAGGACTATGCTGATTTAGAATTCACAAGAATGTGGATAGAGGAGGTTACATTTACCTTTGATTATGTATAAAGAAAGAAGACATTTCAAAGCACATTATTAGGACATATTTAGATTGCTCAAGAAAATAGGTAGCTCTGGTTCTTCACATTTGACATGCAAATCTTAAATTATCTTTTTTTTTTTTTTTAAATTGAAGTACAGTTGACATGTTTTATGTTAGTTGCAGGTATACAACATAGTGATTCCACAAGTTGTTATGCTACGGTCACAAGTGTAGCTACCATCTGTCACCATACAATGCTATTGACTTCCATTGACTATATTCCCTATGCTGTACATTTTATCACCATGATTTATTTATTCCTTCTTTATCTCTTAAAGCAACTTTGCCAGAAATTTTATGTGGGGCAACATTGTTAATGATGTATTTAATAAATCTGTGCTTAAAAGTAATGGAATATTCTAAATCAGATTGTAATTTAATGTATCCTTGTCCATTTGCTTCATTTACTTAGATTTCACTATATTGATGTTCCAAAAAGAAATGCTTGAAGACAGTGGAGTAAAAAAAAAATTTTTTTTTTTTTTTTTTAGAAAATATAACCTCACTAATAGGGAGCCTCTTTCCAGCTTGATCTTTAAGGAGAATGGAGTAAGTAAAACATAGGCAGCAAGCTGGGAATTTTTTTACAAAGAGCCAGTTTGGACTTAGGTGAACTAATGTCACCTTCCTTGAGTATTTACCCAAGTCCTCAAACTTTGAAAAAGGGACAATGTCTAGTCTCTTGAAGACTGGCTTGGATTTCTTGAGATAGAAGGGCAAAAGGTTATATCACAAAGCAGGTTTATACAGAGGGGTGTTCCATGAGGTTGACAGAAGTGGCATCTGCTGTCAAGGCCTTCAGATCCTCTTCAGACCTCACTCACCCTGCCCTCATTCCCCCAGGGAATGCAATTGTCTTGGCCTGTGTGGTCAAGGCTGGCTCAGGCTGTAGCACTTCGTTCTGGCATGAAAGAAGGCTCTTGTGATCATTCTGCTTCATGTGGAAGAGTCTTGATGAAAAGATGTCACAATGTGCAACCTGGAGCAGAATCCTGGCTCTCCAGAACTGCACGGGGCTGCTAATCCCTGACTCCAGGGCTTCATCTGTTTAGTGATTCAGTACACCTTACTTTAAAAGTCTGACTAGCAAGATCTCAGCCCAGTCTGCCTTGAGGGAGTCTCTTTAAAATGCTATTTATAGTGCATAATCAACATAATCCTATTTGCAAGTACAGTATCATACATAATGAGCCATTTGATTTGCAAATTTCCTAATGCCATTAATCTGACAACTTTTGTGCCAGGTCAGGCAGCCTTCACTGATAAAATCTCAAGGCTGCCACCTTGGTGGTTTATTTCAAGTGTCTCTGTGTGGATTATAGGAAGGGGATATTCTGGAAAGGAAGGTGTTCCCTGTGCCCTTTGTCAGGCCTTTTGCAGCTTGTTGCAGTCATCAAATAGTACAGGATGAAGGGTTGGATAACAAGGCTGTGTTTCTGAATTGGCCTCTCAGGGTTGTGTGATTTGGGATCTGAGGGGATTGGACTAGTTGGACACCCCATGATCCTCTCCTTCAGGGTGACCTTCCCAGATTCTCTGAGTGACTGTCTTGCCATTCTGTCAGTTTTCTGTGGGTGTGCTTCCACTACCTAGCCAACAGGGTGTGATATTATTACTTGCAGTCTGTTTCCCTCACTAGGATGCAAGCTCTGTAAGGGCAGGGACTGGTTCTCATTCATCTTCAACTCCCAGCAACTAGCAGGTAACTGGCATGCAGTAGGAAATCAACACATTTGCTGATCTGAACGGAGGTAAGGTCTCTTCAAGCTATGAAAGCCCATGATTCTAAGTTAGGCACTATTCAAAGAATTGCAGAGAGAAGTCAAAATGGGAATGTATTACAGTAATATTGGCTGGTAAATCTGATCAGGGACCAAAAAAGTTGAGCTAATGATTCTCATCCTTGGCTACACATTAGAGTCATCTGGAAAACTTAACAACAAAGAAACAAAAACAATGTTTTTCCCCCCTCAGTAGGTTCTGATCTAATTGCTCACTGTTCTCCTATTTCCTTTTACCATCCCCAAAATCTTCCCCTGTGCCCCCTGCCCACCCCCCTCACCCCCCACCTTGATCTTGTGTGCAGCCAAGGTGGGGGAAATCTTATTGCTTCAGCCCTTATTCTAAGTGGGCATCAAGCTATTATTATCTATTGGAGTTTTCAGCTTCATAAATAAAACATCAAAGTAATACATGTTCACTGTATAAGAAACTTAGAAAAATACATATAAGTAGAATATAAAAATACCTGTAATTTTAATATTCAAAGAGTTTTTTACATTTTGTTATATTTCCTTCCCAACATACAACTTTCTAAGAAAAACATCATAGATTCTGTTGTGTAACTTGCTTTTTTTCACTTGGTAGTATATTGTAATCATCTTTCCATTTCAATAAAAACATTTATCTGCTACTATTTATTAATTTTTCATAGGCAGAACAACTGCGTTGTGCTTCCTTCAACCTCTTTTTCTGCAGACCTAAATAAGGTGCCTTGGATATATTTAGAATTTAAACTTGTTTTGAAAATAGTGGTATTTTTCTTAAAATCTCAACCATTTTCCACATAATGCATCTAGTAAGGAATATTTTCTACTTTTTAGCTATTTATTCTATTGTATATGTAGCTTTGCAGATACAACAGTAGATCTGAGAATAAAAGATGATGCCAAATTGGATTTCTGTGATTGTGTTAACACACAACAGCCTGCACTTAGATAATAAATTTCCCTGGAGATATTTCATTAAAAAAAAAAAAACAAAAAACAAAACAGGTTTGAATTCTGTGCATAGGATATATAAAACCATGGTACTCAGATATCAAATGGTAGAAATTTTTTTATGTAATTATAACACTAATAAACTTAGTGTTTAACCTAACTTATAGTCTAGAAACAGAGCACCAACAAAGCTGTAACCTGAATCCTTGTAAAGAGTAAAAAGAAAAGTGAAATAATGAAAAGAAAAAATCACCAGAAATACCTGTGGTACTCATTAGATTATCCAAGTAACCACTGAATCTCTTAGAGGTTCTGAATCAAGACATTTTTCTTCCTCCATGCAACTCCCCATGACCCAGCACAAAAGATTCAGAAGTTCTGGAAACCATCTATTGAGCCACTGTTACTAATACTGATACTAAGCACTAATATGGAGTGAATTTAATCTGGTCTGCTCCCTTGGGGAATATGAGAAAGTCCACAGAAATACCATACACCAGACTCACCCTGTGCAGTGTCATGGGTTTCAATATACATCTATCCCTTGCTTACCGTCTTTCATACATTCCTGAAAACCCTGCCACTGAGTTGAGTGAAAAGCTGTTAAATGGAAAAGTACTTTCACTCATCTTGATGGGAAAGATTGCGATTAATTTCATTCTGATCAAGGGTACCTAACCATATTTCACTAACACGGAAACATTTTGGATGAATGACAAAAGGCAAACTATTTTAATATACAACAATGTGAAAATAAATACATTTAATTTGTAGAAGAAAAGTGGTGAAAGTTTACAAAGGGAGAGAGAGAAGCCTGGAGGGTAGGTGGTGCTAGGCAGAGTTGGGTATCAGGTGATTGGTGCAGGCAAGGTCGAGGCTCAGGGGCGCAGCACACTGCCTTTAACCTAAAACTAAAGCACCCAAGAACACCTTTACCACAACATAAAGGTGAGAGGCTTTGGAAATGTGTGGAAATGGTGCATGTGCACCACAGGCTGAAGATTCATAGAAGCTGCAACATTCTCATCCCTGTCACTTGGCACGCACACCAGAGCAAAATATTACTGGCTCATCCAAAAATGGGGCACAATTCACATTTGTTCCACATGAGACTAGCTGACTAGAAACTGCTGTACCAAGATGGGATGAGTGTGGTTTTGACAGAACCCGTAATGTTGAAGTAGCCTTTCCATGGTGTTTATTTAGTGTGTTTTTGAATGAAAATTGTTATACCAAATTTAAAAAAAAATTAAAGAGATGTCACTGCCTGAAAACTGGTTTAATTTTTCAAAAGCCATTATGGTAAAGTGTCATTAACTGAAAGTCTGTCAGGTGAGTCTGGACCAATATGCCCTAGTCAGATCCGTGTTTTAGTCCTTTAGAAGTGAGTAATGTAGTTCCGGATATTTCGTTTTTATGGGTCATTTCACCCATCTGGATAAAGTCCAGGATTTCTCATAATGAGTCTGCTTTTTAATTTTCCTAATTTTAATTTCCATTAAAGAGAGTTTACCGGTAGCTCAAAAATTTGTTTGAGTGCAAGATGGATTTAAGATAATTGTGGAATGTATAATGAATGCATAAAAAGGTTATAGAAAAGCACACGGCACTTACTACATTTTTCAGGAATAGTTGAGTCTTACTAAATGGCAGCAATCATTCACTTTTCCAGCCAGTCCTTTGTTGCAATGTTAATAGCTCAGTCATATTTGCAGTCATTTCCATATTTCAGGCATGAGATGTTCTATTTTGTTAGAGCATGGGAAACTTTTAGCATTAGGAAATAAAAATTCCTTAAGTATGATTTGCTAATTGTTTGACATTACTCTTAATCGGAGGGGCATCTTTAGTAAGGGGTAGATGAAGGGTGTACATTTCCAAGCATAGAATAAACCTCTGGTCTTTTCATTTAACAAGTGTGATTACTACATGTTAACCAACTCAGAAACAGAATGAAGCAGCAAGGCGTAATTTTAATTTTGCCATTTTCTATGTGGGAAATAGGAAATAACATGGCTCTTTTTTTTTTTCCTTATGAAAAAAAATCCATTTAGTAAGACTCTAAAGCATTCTTTTCACCGTCTAAGCAACCTACCAACGTCCTACAAATCCAGCTAGAGCTACAAGGGAAACAAGGCCTCCAGTGATTTGTTTTTTTGGAGGGGAAAAGAGGGAAGGGCTTGGAGGGCAGTACATCATGAAGGTCTTGTCTTGCTACTCTGCATTTTTACCTTGAATTTATTGGGTGTGTG
Organism: Vulpes lagopus; assembly: GCF_018345385.1. Taxonomy (NCBI): domain Eukaryota; kingdom Metazoa; phylum Chordata; class Mammalia; order Carnivora; family Canidae; genus Vulpes; species Vulpes lagopus. The sequence goes on along the minus strand of NC_054836.1, from coordinate 37,717,287 downwards.
CTTTTTCTGTCTGTAATACATTATGCACTCCCTCTAGTGTCAGAATTTGTATATGATCCGAAACCCAGCTTGACAAAGTGCTGCTATAAACATTAGAGTAAGGTTCAGGCTCCTAATTATGCCGTATTTCAAAGATATTAAAGGCCACCTAATAACATGAAGAACAGCCCTGCATGAAGACACTCTTGCTCAAAAAAGAATGCATATTTTAACCTGTGTTATGAGAAGACTTCTTCTAAGGTTTCCTCTCCTCCTCAAAGTGTCTATAAATAAGCTTAGAGCATTATTAAAGCTTTAAATTCCTTTAATAATCTGAAGTATTTATTAATTCTAAATTCTGTAGCAAAAACCAAAAAGAAAAAAAAACACATAAAAACAAAACACACACACACACACACAAAAAACCTCCAACTAGAGATGAAAAAAATCTCAGCTGGAAAGGAAAGCCTGTGGGAACATCGTGAAATATGTTTTCATCAAGATTTTTAGGACCTTATTAGCTATTTTATTCCCATGTTTCTTTTAGGAATTGGGAGCTATAATGACTGTTGTTTGTCCCAATCACATCCCTTTGCTGCTTGTGGCCTACCCAGCATAGATCCACTTTCTTTTCCCTAACACAGCTCTGTGCCCATCTCTTTCCCACCCAGCCCAGAAACCTTGAAGAAAGTTGACATTGTCTCTGGCTCTGAGTGACTTGTGGGTAATCCCCACTTCCCTCCCAGTGATGGCTCAGGAATGGATATGTGATCCAATTTTGGTCAGTGAGATGCATCAAAAAACATTCGTCTTCAGTCTTCTGGCCCAGCATCCAGAAGTGATGCTTTTCTTTTGGATGCTGATTTGAGGCCTGAAACTGCTGCAGCCATCTCACTACTCAATGTGAAAATGAGGCTGATCCTGGGGGGAGGTTAAGGGCAAGAGAATCACAGGTGATGCAGCAAGTGCCCCTCTGGACAAATCAGCTCAAGAGCCTATCCTATTGATGTACTTCTAAGTATGGCAGCCAATATATGCATGATTGTTTAAGCCAATTTAATTTGGGGGGTTTTATTACTTATAGCCAAAATGACCTCCAAACTTACAACTATTACCATGTTTAATTAAACAATCTTCTTATATTGAAAACTCAATTACATATAAATCCAGTTTCACATCTACTTTCATGCCAATTCATGCAGAAAAATACAACACAATATAATGGTCAGTTGATGAAGACTATTCATTCTCTAGCACTGCATAACAAACTACCCCAAAACTTGGTGACTTAAAATAATAATAAAAATTTACTGTCTGCAGATTTTCCATGGGTTGGGAATTTGAGAGCAGCCTAGCTGGGTGGTTATAGTCTAGATGTCGGCTGAGACTGCATTCATCTAAAGGCTTGGCTAGAGCTGGACCAGCTACTTCCAAGATGGTTCACTGACATAGCTGGCAAGTTGGTGCTAGATGTTGGTGGGAGGCTTCAGTTTCTCCCCACATGAGCCACTCCCATAAGGCTGTTTGAGTGTCCATAGGACATGATCTCTGGCTTCCCCAAGAATGACTGATCCATTCAAGAAAGTGAGAGACAGGTGGAAGCTATTCTTTTTATGATATAGATTCAGAAACCATATAGCATCATTTCTACCATATTCTAATCACTAGAGGCAAATCTCTGAGCAAATCTCTGATCCTACAATCGACAGGAGGCAATATATGCTCTACCTTTTAAAGGGAGGAATGTTAAAGGACTTTAAAACCACCACAAGGATACTCGTCTATAGAGAATATCCTGGGGATCTTCACTGAGTTGTATATTCCTTATGTCTCTAGGAGTACAACTGCAATAATACAAACATATAATGATACTTTTCATCATCTGCCAGGCACTCTTTATGTATGTTAAGTCATATAGTTTTAACATCACCTCTATGAGTTACATGCTATTCTTATTTCATTTTACAATTATAGAAACCAAGTCATAGAGCATTATGTAACTTGTTTAAAGTCTTATAGCAAGTAAGTTTCAAATACAGGATTTGAACCCAGGCAATCTGGCCAGGTAGTCTGTGCTTTTTAGCACCTCACCTTCTCTCCTTGCTAGTCCACACCTATACTTACAGTTCAGGCACATTATTGGTAACTATATTTCACTGGCTCTCTGCCTTCTCACAAAGACCTTAGACCCTCACATACAAAGTCTTTCCAAACATTCCTAGCAGTTGCCAAGGGCTGTATATTATTTGCTTATGAGAGGCTATTATGTGGCATCAGCGATGCCTTTCCCATCTCCTCTCTGGCTTCCTTTCAGGTTACCATTAAGTAAAGTATCAGCATCGCTCTCCACACGGTCACTGTATAGAGGGGCATCAAGCCAAGCTGCTCATTGCCAGGATCTCAGAGAGTTTTTAATGAAACAACCTTCTGTGTGTTTACCTAATCCTTCCACCCCATGTGTACTTATCTCCTTTACTTGTACACAAAGCACATTCTCCTCATGCCTCTCTGCAGAGAACCTGTCCCTCCTGTTCTCAGGAAGAGTTCTCTCCTTGAAGGCTCTGCAGCCATCGTGCAAGACAACTCTGGCAGACTTTTCTCACTGGCTCACCAGACATGTCTGGATGGTCTGAACCCCAGTGGTAGACAGAGCTTAGACCCAGTATGAGATTTCTATCACATTAAAGAAGAAAAAGAAAGAAAGCGTTACAAGATAAAATTAAGTTTCAAGAAAATGGGGGTATTGCTAACTAATTCTCAGATATAAATAACTCATTGCCTTACATCTAACTAAAATTTCTCATTGAGTACTTTAGACATTTTAGATATGCAAATTAGTTTCAGATCTTCGCATCTCTAACACATGCTCCTGAGAGTTTTTCAGTTGTTCTTCACGGAAATACTCATTGAGCAGCTACTGTTTTCCAGGCAAATGCCACACATAGGGAAGCCAGCATAAGCAGACACATATGGTCCCTGATTTCATGGAGGGGTAGCTAAGTGGGGAGTAATGGAAAGGGGACTGCTATTTACAGATCCTATTACTGAGGTGGGAACTTGTGGCTGTGAACATGTGATTGAAATCTTTTAACTTCTAGATCTGACACATTTCACTGAAAGTAAACCAGGCAGTCCACTGAGATTTGTCATTGCAATTCTGGCTCAAAAGCCCTGTATGCATTACAAGGGCATTGACACAGAAATTACAGGTAGATTTTTTAAAAAGAAAACCTGGTAAAAAGGCATAGATTTGTCTTTCACTGAGTAGGGGAATAGCCTCCAGCCCATATCAATTTCTCTCTGTCTAATTTATAGTGTTAATAATCTGTACCACACTATTTAGCACTTGATTACTGCTCATGCACTGTCTGGTACAATTTTAAATGGTTTCAAGTCCATTCACAAACTGGCTGCCCAAGAAGCTATTTAGCTCCTCAGAGAGAAAGGAGTTACCTTTCTCTTTGGGGCTGGGCTCTGGCTGGCTCTGCAGTGCACCCTCCGTGAATGTAAATGGAAGCTGATGCCCCAGCAGGATCTGTGGGTCTCTGCCTTCCCTAGGTTTTCCTGCCCCTTTTCTTCTTCAAACCCATCATTCTGGACTTGGCCTTCTCTCCCCAGCGTCCTCCTTTTGCCTTTTTGTCAGACAGTGGCATGACTCCACCCCCTTGGAGCATGTTTCTGTTAACTTTTCTCAATCTTCTCCCCAGTCTGAAGGTGATTTGCTTTCCATTCATTCACATAGTACATGTGTACTGAGCATTACCATATACCCGGCACCGTGCTAGGTACTAGAGACATAAAGCAACTAGAATGTGGATCCTTGCCATAAAGAGGATTATAGTCCCATGAGAGAACAGCTATAAATGGATCCAGGATTATAGGATCATATGACAAGCACCAAGTCAGAAGGAGGTGCTGGATGTCATGAGAGCCCCAGGGAATGACAAATAAATCAGATAGGAGTATTAAATTAGATTTCCCAAGGATGAATATTTTAAAGAAACAGTTTGTGATAAACAGAGGACCTTGAAATGTTCAAGCTTCAAGAAACCTAAGTAACCTAATCCAACTATCATTCTGCAGATGAGGAGAAAGACCTTTATAGGAAAAGTCATCGTCAAAGATGAGGCTAGAGCTAAGACTGTGGTGTAGCCAGATCTGGTGGTGAGGGAGTGGGTGGAAGGCTGATGAGGCTACAACTCCAGTCTAGAGTGAAAATGGAAACAGAATAGCAGTTAGTGCAATAACTCAGGTAAGAACTGAGAGAAACAGATGATGGTGGCAAGGACCAGATGGAGGAGGTAAAAAGTGATCAGATTCTACCTACATTTAAAGGGAAAGCTGACAGAATTTGTTTATGGTCTAGATAAGGTGTGTGAGAGAAGGAAAGTTCAGGATGGCTCTAAGGTTTGAGCCTGAGCAATTAGAAGCTTGAAGTTTTCAGCAACTAAGATGTAAAGGATGGTAGAAAAAAATAGAGGAAAATGATTTTTTTTTGGAGCATGTTACTTTGGAGATGCCTGTTAAATATCCCAGTAGATATGTCTAATTGGCAGCTGGATATGCAAGCCTGGTGTTAGGCTGGAGATATACATTATGGATGCATCAGCATGTAGATGGAATTTAAAGCCAAGAAAAGATGAAATCACCTAGAGAAAGAGAGAAGAGAAGAGGTCTGAGGACTTAGCTTGGGAAACTCCAGTGTTCCTGAGTGGGAAAGATGAAAAGGAACCAGCAAAGGGGGCCTCAGAATGAGCAGCTCATCAGGTAGGAAGAGAACCAAGAGACAACAGTTACCTAGGGTCAAGCTAAGAGCATATCTCTAGGAGGATGGAACTATCTACTGTCAAATTATGTCAATATATTTAAGTGATTAGTAAGAAGTTTCCATTGGCTCTGGGAAGATGGAGGTCATTGAAGACCTCAACAAAGGCAGTGTTGGTGGAGTGAAGGGGACTGCAGCCTGAGTGGATTCAAGAAAGAATGACAGAAAGTGGAGACAGAAGACTCTTCAGAAGAATTTTACAGTAAAGGGCAGCAGAGAAATGAGGCAGTATCTGGAAGAAGATGTAGAGTCAAGAGAATTTTCTTAGCTAGGAGATTACTACCCCTTTGCATTTGATGGGAATGATCCAGATGAGGGGGTGCACTTACTGATGCAGAAGAGAGAAGAACACATGAAAGAGCTATCTTCAGAGTAGGAGAGAGGATGGGAATGACTGCTGGAGCAGTGCGGGTGGTCTTAGACAGAGCCATGGGTGGCTCACCATTTTAGCAGGAAAGAAGGCAAGTTCAGGGAGGTAAGCATGTGGTTCTGGTGGTGAGAGTGTGTGGTCATTTGTTTCTGATCACTTCTATTTGCTCAGTGAGAGAAGCAAAGAGAGAAAGTGGGTCAAAAGTTGTTGGATGTCTGAGAAGAGAGGAAGAATTTTGAGTCATTTAGGAGACTGGGTCTGTTACTGACTAGGGTATAGAGAGGGCAAACAAGACTACATTAGAGTTTTGTGCTCACGGATTTACAATGAGGCAATCAGCACAATTGTATGTCTTCCTTCAGTCACATTCAGCTGTTTGGGGACTTGTGTGAAGTAAGCAGAAGGTTGGATTTAACCAGGTATATTAACCAGGTGTTTCCCAGATTTGACATCAGGGACCTTGCTGACACAGGAGAGACAGCCCCTCCCAGGAGGGTCAATTCCTAAAGATAGTAAATGACAGGCCTGTGAGCATGCCTTTTGTATGCAAACCAACCAATCAAGTGCCCACACCCTAACTACTGGCTCTCACACCCAGGGCCACTATCCCCTGGTCATTCAAGGGCAGATACTCAATTAGTAGGGACAGCCTTTGTGTCCCACTGGCCTCTGAAATTACTCAACCTAGCCAATCCTAAACCTGCCTACCTGCCTCACTCATTTCTTCCTGTGGAAACCACAATAAAGGCTCTGGCTCATGTTTTCCCCTAGCTCTCTCCCTCCTGACCAACCCAGTGCTTCCCTATGTGATGCCCCCTGTGACAGATTGTGCCCCATTCTCATGGGATCTGTGAAACAAATGATCTTTTTCAATGGCAGTCATTTCCTAATCTGTTGGCTTCACCATACTGAGTAGTAATAAAATGTACATTTTATTTTATTTATTTGAGAGAGAGAGAGAGAGAGAGAGAGAGCGCCCCTGTGTGCGCACGCGCGGGCACACACACACACACACACACACACACACACACTGGCAGGGGGAAGGGCAAAGGGGGGAGGGGCATAGAGAAAGGGAGAAGCAGATTCCCCAATGAGCAGGGAGCAAGATGCCATGCAAGGGCTCCATCCCAGGACCCTAGGATCATGACCTGAGCTGAAGGCAGATGCTTAACCTACTGAGCCACCCAGCCTCCCCTAACATGTACATTTTAAAATATAGGATTATATTTTGCCAGGGTCAAAGGGGTGAGAATAAAGTTGGACCAATGAATCTACACTGCAAATGAAAGAAATTCAACACATGAGGCATGAAGAGACAGTAAAAGTAGTAGAGTCAATAGATTGGGGGCGATGTATTGGAGAACTATTGGAACCCATGTACTGAGGCGGATGAGATAGAAAATAGGGGGTGTTGGTCAGATAGTGGCATGACTGAAATTCAAAGTATGGAGGGAAGGCACTTACTGACAATGACTTGGTGGAGGGTATGGTCATGGGAGTGGATTGCTGGCAGTGGGGGCAGGAGTGTGGAAGACAACCAGAGGGGCGGAGGTCAAGGATGAGAAAGGGTTTTAGAAGAATCATCTATGTGGATCCTGAAATCCATAAGAATTATATCAAGGATAATGTTGAGGAGGAGAAAGTGAATCAGGTGCTAAAATCCTCCAGGGGTAAGGAGGAGTGATCTGGAGGTGAGTACATGACTATGACAGTTTTATTACAGTCTTTAAAGGCAGTAGTACATCAAACATGAATCTGGGCATAGAACCACAGCCCACTTAACTTCTTCCTAGAAATCAAGGAGGAGAGGCCATTTATCTCTTCTGGCAGATAAGTATAACACCTCTTTCATAGATATCAGTACAGCTGCATTCAAGCTGCTGTTCCTTACTGCCCCAGAATTTCCCAGGGAACCCAGAGGGACTGCCCACCGTGTGCACATGGCGGTGGGGGTGCAGAAAGCAGCATGGAAAGGGATTAACTGTCTGGAGAAAAGGAGAACAAAGAGATGAGGCTCTGGGTTCTCTGCTCTATGTCCATCCAGCGTGAGAAGCTCTATTTTTCATTGTTTATATTTGGGGTTTCCATTTGTGTGAGATGCACACAGGATACATATAACTTTTTCCAACTTTTCCATGCTTATGAATTTAAGATTCAAAAAGGATATCAAACACATTCCTTGCAAATATCACCAGTTTACTGCATGGGTTTTCATTGTGTAGAACAATTATGGTAAGGGGCATAGGATTGAAGTTACAGCCCCATATAAACCTGTGAAATAATGGATTGAGTGATAAAGAGAATTCTGATCTATTTGAAATAAACTTTTCAGGAATTCCCCTTTTATTGGGGACAATTTATTTCTCCCATTTTCCTTGCAAGGTTTTTATTCTAGTAAGTGACACTGGAGTTAGGCGGAGGTGTATAACACATACAGACAAATATAACCATTGATTTTGTTTTCACTGATATAATTTTATTGTGGCATATGTTTTGTCAAGATGTTGTGACATTACCTCAGGAGAGGCTGACACATTCTCCTAATTCTACAATGTAAATGTTTTGACTCAGCGAATGTTTCCTTCAGGACAAACACTGAAAGTTGGCAAATCCATTTGGATAAAAAGCCTCCTGGAGTATATAGAATTCATCCCCCAAAATGAAGCTTGACCACTGCAAGCTTGTTTTTCGTTTGTTTTACATCATAGAGGACAACTTAGAGTCTTATGGTTATACCTCAACGTGAAGTCAAGAAATTGATCTTGTCCCCATTTCTCTTCTCTTAAGAAGGCAATCTTCCCTCTCCTTTTTAAAGCAAACTCCAAAAAGTGCCCCACCAGATGAAATGAACAGGCTCTCTTGCTCTGATACACAATGTACTGATTGAAAAAAAGGCTTTACTTATCTGGTATTTGGGTAAATTTGCTTAAGAATAATACAATTGGCTCACTCAGTTTTCCTCTGAAGTTCAAACAAGCCTGGAGCAGGACTTGTTGCAGGGATTTCTGTGCAGATTAGATTTGAGCTCTCCAGGGCTGCCTGTGCAGAGTGGCACCTGCAGAGGCCACAGACAATTTATCTGTGCTTGTGCAGAAGCCTCGACTTGATGTGCACTGTTGTTCCTTAATTACAACTCCCTGAGAAAGTTCAAAACATTCTTTGTAAATCTACGTGGAGTTTTTCTCCATTCTTCTTCTAAGAAGCTGGACAGTGGACATTGCTCTCAGCTGGTAATAATGAGACTTTGATGCCAGCTGCCATCAACTGTCACAGATAGTTTGGGTCACAGGGTCCCGTGGTGACTCTCTGAACCTCAGTTGGAGTGCCATGATTAGAGCAGAGCTGTTGGATGGCGCAATATAAATTAAGGCATTTAAATTCAATCATCTTGGACAGCCCGTTTTCTTACACTTTGGTGGAAGTGGTTTTTAATTTAAATAGGATACATTTGGTTTTAAACATTTACTCCTTTTACCACGTATTTGATAGAGTCAAGCTTGATAGGCAATGCATCAAGGTGTTAAAACACTATTTGGAGTCCAAAGACCTCAAGACCTGGCTCTAAAACTAACAGTGCAGTCATAAGGGCAAGGATCTATAACTTCTCTGAGTTTCCATATTTCATTTACCTCACAGAGTTGTTGTAAGGTCTAGTGAAACTTTGCAATGTCTCATTCAGATACAAGGTATATTTATTATAATGATTATTGTGGATACTTGAACCATACTCAGAGATCCTTGTTGTTTAGCCTCTCTCTATGGAGACAAATAAATGTTAAGTTGTTCTTATGGGATTGACTAGATGCATATCCACTGCCCAGCATAATTTCTGCCAAATAATTCTTACCATATTTACTGCTTGTTGAACGAAATGAAATTTTCAGAGACATAGATATATGGCGTTAGAATTCCTGTGTCCTATGGATAGGACAGCTGGGCTTTCACTGCATCTACTACCAAACACTAGTACATGCTCACATCTATCTATGGTTCAGAAGGGTCTGGAGTATCTCCATGTGCTGTGAAGAGGTAGATGATGCCAGTTGGTGGGTGGCAAACGTAAGACATGGAGCTATTTGGAAAGTGCCTTGCTCAAGTGAGGAATGAGTGAAGCATGTGAGAGGATGCTCAGAGATGGCCCTGATTATTCTTTCTTAGAATGACTCCAGTCATGGACCAGTCATGGACCAGTCATGGACCTTGGTGTGCTAGGAAATATTTGCCAATGGTTGGCCTAATTGAGAGTCACATAATCAAGGACGTTTGTGATGTTCCTACAGATATGAAGCATTTAGATCTCACTTTGTACTTGATAGAAATAGAAATACCTTTTCATATTCAGTACATCAGTTTCTGCTTCCTCCTAGGATATAAAAAGCTGAGAAGAATGCTACTCTTTTTAACAGGTAAACCTTGATAAACAACATCATAACTCTTCTTGAAACCATCAAAGATTTGAGGTTGTAGGAAACCAAACAGCCTGAAATCCAAGAAAAGACAGGGCCTTCCAAGGAGAGATGGGAGGGAAGCACTGGCTCAGTGATGCGGACACGGATGGAAGAGCTTCCAGGGTTGCACAAGTGAATAAGAATTCAGCTAAAACTTTAAGTAGTTGCAAAAACCAAGTTGTGAACTATAATGAAAGTATAGAATCCTGGGGAGCTGCAGACACAATAGAAGTTCACAGGTACCTGCAGACTTCTCCATGGACCTTACCCAGTACTCAGAGAATGAGTGTGCACCAGAAGGAAACTGGCCTAAAGGAGGGCAGTGGCCAAATAGTGTGTACAGATTCTCTTCCTCCTAGGAGGTGGAATTCCCACCCATCCACTCCAGTGTGAGTTGTAACTTCACAGTTACAACTGTGAGAAAAACTGGTCATGAACAGGGCCACCATCACCAATACTAATGGGTATATCATGTCTCCCTGATATGATACTATGAGAAGGGCACTTCACCTCTGTGGTATTTATCCTCCAAATCCATAATCTCAGTCTAATTGTGAGGACATAGGACAAACCCAGCTTGAAGGCCACACTATAAAATACCTGACCCGTACTCTTAAAAAGTGTCAAGGTCATAGAACACAAGAAAATATGGATGAACTGTCACAGATGAGACAAAGGGGACATGTGGGCTAAATGCAAGGTGGGACCCTAGATGAGATCTGGAATAGAAAAATTACTGATAAAAAAAATTGGTAAAATCCAAATAATGTCTATGGTTCAGTTAATAGTAACTTAACAGAGTTAATTTTTTAGTTTTGATCAGTTTATCATGGTTATGTAAGATGTCACCATTAGAGGAAGCTGGTAAAGAATGTATGAGAACTCTGCACCATCTTACAGACTTTCTGTATGTGTTAAATTGTTTCCAAATTAAGGGGTGGGGGAAAATTTGATTATAAGGGAAAAAGAGGGAACTTTTAGAGGTGATGGAACTATCCTGTATGTGTTTGTCAAAACTTATTGAAGTATATTCTTTAAAAATATAACTATATTTAATTATATATAATTTATATGAATTTAATTGTATGTAAGTCATACCTCAATAAACTTGACTTTTAAAAAATAAATCACCGCTATGGACTTACATGGATGTGGGGCTTAGTAGACAATGAAAGTGAAAGCCTCACTATAGAAAACTCATCATGCCTTTGTCCTTCCCCTGTTAAGAATCTTAACTTTCAGTACAAGAGGAAAATTATATTTACCTCAAATTTCTTTTTTTCAAAGTGCAAACTATGGGAGATGGGCCAAGTTTTCACCCTCTGTTAATACAATGGGAATATTTATAGACATCTCAGCTCAGCCTGCAGAGTAAACAGCATAACTGGTGAGTCCACACAGCAACAGAAATTCAGGGGGCGAAGGTAGGTCAATTTCTTCTCTAGGGATCCCTGGGTGGCGCAGCGGTTTGGCGCCTGCCTTTGGCCCAGGGCGCGATCCTGGAGACCCGGGATCGAATCCCATGTCGGGCTCCCGGTGCATGGAGCCTGCTTCTCCCTCTGCCTGTGTCTCTGCCTCTCTCTCTCTGTGTGTGACTATCATAAATAAATAAAAATTAAAAAAAAATTTCTTCTCTAAATACACGTCTTCCTGTTGGTACAACAGCGGTAACCACAAGAGTGATCTTGCAGCAACCAAGTGGCTCTTTAGAGTAAAGGGGAGAAGAACTTTTAAAAATGTTTTAAAAACAATCAACCAACCATATGTATGTGGCATAACATTAAAATACAAAATAACTTAGAGTTATTAGATCCCATTCACTTCTGTCCTCTAGCTCTTTCAGGCAGCCAGAGATACTGTCTTCCCAGAGATATTCTATGAAATGTGAGAATATGCATGTTTCTTTTCAGTACAAATGGTAGCTTGTTATACACTCCTTTCCACACTTTGCTTCTTTTTTGCTATTTTTAAAAAATATGCCTGCTTCATTACAAGATGTATTTGAAGTAGTTTATTGCAATACATGTAAAATAATGGTTTAGGAAAGTTTGAAAAAAAAATAGAACTAAGCCAGGGTTTAAATTAGTACCAAATATTCATGCCCAAGATGCCATACATCCAAAGATGTGGACACCTAATGTGGCTCTGAGCTCTCTAGCAGCTAATACAGAGGAAAACAAAGTTATATGACTATAGTGTCTCTAACATAAAAGCTGTTTGTTCTTTTATCATTTCTATGTATTCCTTCTACAATAATTTGAAACTATTGAATTTAAAGTAAAACGAAAGAACATCAACACCAAAAACATTTTAAAAAAATCACTAGCTGAAAAAAAAATCACCAGCTGATTCTGAGACTTGAGAAAAATTTCTCTTAGCAGTTCTCTCTCTCTCTCTCTCTTTTATTTTATTTTTTAGAGAGAGAGCACACAAGCAAGTAGGGGAGGGGGCAGAGGGAAGAGAGAGAAACCTAAGCAGCCTCCACTTCCAGCATGGAGCCTGATGCTATCTATGTTCAATCCCACAACCCTGACATCATGCATCATGACCTGAGCCAAAATCAAAAGTTGGATACCTGACTGAGCCACCCAGGCGCCCCAGCAGTTCTCATTTTTAAAGTAATGGAGTGACCATTTGCTTCAACGTGGATGGAACTGGAGGGTATATGCTGAGTGAAATAAGTCAATCGGAGAAGGACAAACATTATATGGTCTCATTCATTTGGGGAATATAAAAAATAGTGAAAGGGAATAAAGGGGAAAGGAGAAAAAATGAGTGGGAAATATCAGAAAGGGAGACAGGACATGAGAGACTCCTAACTCTGGGAAACTAACTAGGGGTGGTAGAAAGGGAGGTGGGCGGGGGCTGGGGATGACTGGGTGATGGGCACTGAGGGGGGCACTTGATGGGATGAGCACTGGGTGTTATTCTATATGTTGGCAAATTGAACACCAATAAAAAATAAATTTATAAGAAAATAATAATAATAAAGTAGTGGAGTGTAGTGGAAAGTCTCAACATCCTTACTGCACCTTGCCTTTTCATGTGTCTAGATCAGTCCCTAACTACACATACTGAGCTGACTCATTCTTGGGAACATGGAGTCCACGGCTACATAGTATTCTATTGTGTGGATGTACTATGAATTATTTCATCAATCCACTATCCATGGGCATTTAGAGTGTTTCTAGGATTTTGCTCTTTTAAACCATGCTGCCATAGATTTCCTTGTGCACACATCATTTCACATATCTGCAAGCATATCTGTAAGGTAAATTCCTACAAGTGGGTTTGCTGGGTCAATGTGTGTGGCTACTGCTCATTTTGACAGTTTTACAAAATTGCTCTTCAGGTATAGTTACCAATTTATAGTCTCCACTTCCACATATAATTGAGTTTGCTTCCCCATGCATGCTGTACTCAATATGTTACCCTACTCTCTAATCTCGAAAACAACTATTGCATGAAGGGGAGCATGATTGTGTATGCTAAAGTACTTAAATGTTTCTTTTGTTTTCTGTGACCTGTTCATATCACCTGTCCATTTTTTTCTGTTAGACTATTGGCCTTTTGTCTTTGGATTATAGGAACACCTTACATATTAAGGAAACTATCCTTTTATGCTATCTCTTGCAATTTTCCCCTGGGTGCCATTAATCTTTTGAATATGTTTATGGCACTTTTTTTGTCATGCAGACAATTTTTACTTTTTTTTAAAATTTTTTTTTCAATTTTTATTTATTTATGATAGTCACACAGAGAGAGAGAGAGAGAGAGAGAGAGAGAGAGGCAGAGACAGAGGCAGAGGGAGAAGCAGGCTCCATGCTCCGGGAACCCGATGTGGGATTCGATCCCGGATCTCCAGGATCGCGCCCTGGGCCAAAGGCAGACGCCAAACAGCTGCGCCACCCAGGGATCCCGACAATTTTTACTTTTAAGTCATAATATCAAGTTTCTTTTATGCCTTTATGGATTTGAGATTATACTTGGCCAGGCATTCACCACTCTGATATAATCTCCACTGCTTTCTTCTATTTCTTTTGTTTTCATTTGGAATTTATTTAGTGTATAAAAGTAGGACAGGGCTCCACATTTGTCCTCTTCCTGATGTTTATTCTGTAATCCCAATAATGAATAATCCATCTTTATCCCCTGGCTTGAAATGGAGATGGGCAGCTTCTTGAATTGAAGGAACCCCATAGTAATGTGCAAAATCTTTCTTTGTGGCAGCTGTAACCTCCAAACACTGCTTTTATACACCCCTGGCAGAAGAACTAAGGCCTCCATGTAAGGCCCTCAAGAAAGGCCAGTTTGGCTCACATCCCTTCTCACCAAGCAGGAATTGGAAGGCACTTGAGTTGGCCAACACTCCAGGTATCCTACCACAACTTGGAAGATGCTGCAGACTCACGCTCTCATTTCTCATGATACTCTAGGCAGAAAAAAATTCAGAATACCCTGTTCTTTTTCTTGAGGGTAAGTTTCTTCAGAAAATGAGACTTCTCTAGGTGTTCCACTAGAGGGTGCTTCAACTATACACATTTACATACGCATAAACACACATATGTTGTTTTTGTGGGCTGCACACATACATACAAAGCAACTGCTATTTCATTATTTCATTAACAATTTATGACATGGGAGTATGAGTGGATTTTTAATTCTCTCCCACACCTTTCACAGATGATCAGATGGACTTCCCAAAGATTCACCATCCTTCGAGTAAACTGCTGGAATCCAAGAATGTGTGGAAGTGAAGATCTACCAGAATTGAAACTGTTAGCAATGACAGGAAAAGGGCCTCATGAATTCAGTTTCTCTCCTTGCTCTCTTTCCCAGAAAAAGGTTTTAGGGGAAGATTTGGGCTTTCAAGAATCTGAAATACAGGGATTGAGGGAGCCAAAGCTCAATTAAAAGGCATAGATAAGTATCCAAAGCCCTGGAATTACATATGCAGTGGGAGGGAGCCATTTGTGGGCCCATGCTCCAAGGTGAGTCTGGATCCCTGGAGGCTGTAGGAGGTGGGGTAAAAGGATATATGTTGCTGAGTAAGTCAGCAGTTTGAGACTGGCAGTCATGGTGCAGGAGCTAAATATGAGGATTTTTAAAGAGATTTCCCTTTTAGGACAGAAATTGAAGAGTGGATTTAAAAGATTACTTTTGTCTACAAGTTAAGGCAGAATAAATAAGAAATCTGGAAATGGGGAGTTTGATGAGAAGATTCTGAAATATTACAGGATGACGATGATGGGGCTCAGTAACTGACTTTGAAGCTAAAAATAACAGAGATGTCTATTGTTTTCTGTCTATTAGAATCATATAAAAGGCTTTTTTAAAATTGTGATTTCTGGGATCCATGCATGAACATTTTTTAAAAGTTTTCCAGGTGATTCCAACGTACAGCCAAGTTCAATAGACAACAGCCTCATTCAGTGGTTTTCAAACTTCAGTGAGCATCAGAATCACCTGAACAGCTGTTGAATCACAAATAGCTGGGACCCATCTCCAGAGTTTATGACTCAAGAGGTTTGGGATGGATGACCAAAACTGAGTCCTTGAAATGTGGTTAGTCTGAATTGAAATGTGTGGTGACTTAAAAATACATACCACATTTCAGACTTAGGGCCAAAATAAAAATGTAAAATATCAATTACATATTAAAAATGATAATACCTTGTATCTAGTGGCTTAAATAAATTATTAAAATTAATTTCACCTATTTCTTTTTAGTTTTTAAAATGTGGCTACTAGAACATTTAAAATTGCATATGGGCTCACATTATATGTCTATTGAACCATTCTGGTTTAGATTAGCATTTCACAAAGGATAATCCTTAAACCGCCTGTTTATAAGAATTTATAACAAGAATTGCCTTTGGGCCTGTTAAAAAGACAGAGTTCTTAGGCTGAACAGATTCAGAATTTCAGGAGCAGGTCAGGGAATCTGTACGTTAAACAACAGCTCCTTGGGTGAGCCTGCCACACGCTAGATGAACAAAGGAAAGAATGAAGAAAATAAAGTTTTTTCACGTAGTGCAATCATGACAGTTCAGTACAAATGAGAAATCAAGAGAGAACATTGAGGGTGCTCCATATCATAAACAAAGGCCAAGCAAGGATGTAATCTGTCCAGGCTGGTTGAACTGGAGAAGCAGGAATTTGGAAATCTGTCTCCTACCTACCCAAGTATGGACATTGGACCAACAACATCAGCATTGCTTAGTTTATTAAAAAGTGCAAATTTTAGGCCTCACCGAATCTACTGACTCAGAATCTGCATTTCAATAAGACCTCAAGATGATTCAATGGCACACTAAATATTTTTTTACTGCTTCATCAAGGCATATTTTACATCATATAATCATAAATTCACCCATTTCATATAATTCACCCATTTCAAGTGTATGGTTCAATTTTTAGTGAAATTAGCAAGATGTACAGTCATCACTGTAAGTCATAAATCATCATAAAACTTTTTTAAGATTTTATTTATTTGAGAGACAGTGAGAGAGAAAGCCTGAGCAAGGGGAGGAGTAGAGGGAGAGGGAGAAGCAGACTCCCCACTGAGCAGGATGCCAGGCTTGATCCCAGGACCCTGGGATCATGACCTGAGCCAAAGGCAGATGCTTAACCAACTGAGCCACCCAGGCGCCCCACCACAAAACATTTTCTATTGTCTCAATGTGATCCCTCCTGCCCATTTACTATTAATTCCTGTTCCGTTTCCATCCCAGACAACCACTGATTTGTCTACAGATTTGTGTTTTCTGGATATTTCATATAAATAGAAACATACAATATGTGGTCTCCTGCATGTTGCCTGCTTCTTGTATTTAACATAATGTTTTTTGAAGTTCATCTATGTTGTGTATTATCAGCACTTCATTTTTTCTTATTGCCAAATAACATGCCATTGTATGGATAAGACTCCATTTTGTTTCTCTGTTTGTCAATTGATGGGCATTTGCTTTTTTAAATTTTCCAACTATTATGAATAATTCTGCTAAGAACATTTGTGCGCAAATCTTTGGGCAGCCATAGATTTTCATTCCTCAAGTAGATACTTAGGAGTGGGATCACTAGGTAAATGCTAATGCAAATTGAACTTTGAGAGGCACCACTCTGGGGCAATTTCTGTGTGTACTACAATAGGGCTTGGCCATGTAATGGAGGGTACCTGGGCTGTGGAATTGTGCAGGTTTGGGTGAGGCTTGCTTCTACTATGTAATGTGGGGTAAGTAACTGGCTTGGTCCATGAAATAGGCTTTACTAATAGTCCCTACTGCAAAGGGTTACTGTGAGTTTTAATGAGATAGAAGGGTCGTTTACAGACAGGAGAACCTGGATTGAAGGCTGATTTTGTTACTAACCCTCTGCAAGGCTTTTTATATTTTTTTATGCTACCAACCCTCTGCAAGCCTCAGTTTCTTTATCTGTAAATGGTGGATAATAATACACTCCTTGTGAGGTCACTGTCAGGTTTAAATAAAGTAATGCATGTAATGATCTTAACATAATACTCAATAAACATTAGCTTTTACTGTATAAAGCACCTGGCTTAGAGCGGGTGCTCAGGAAATGTTGGGTCACTGAAAGATGGTTTCTCCATCTCGTACGTTTCCTGGGGAAGAAATGAATAAGGAACACATGCACACGTTTACATGTGCCCATGTTATTTTGCTTTGTGTGGTATAATCAGGTGTTTCTTCTAAGTTAAACATGATATGCTCATGCATGATTAATAGACTCCAACCCCACGGGCAGACATGTGCCTGTAACACTCATGTTTCAGTTCTGGGATGTGCAATACATACTGCATGGTTACAGGCTCAGTGTAGGAGCCCCCTGAGCATTATAGTATAAAGAGAGATTCACCAGGTAACCACAGGCTGGCCCACTTGTGTAGCAGAGCACAGAAACAACCTGTGGCAGCCAGAGGGGTCATGGCTCAGTAAGCTGGACTGACCACTTCTTTGGATAATTCTAGGATCAGCTTCTAAGGGGAAATTGAATCCTGTCAGTGCTTCAACTAACCTGTTACCTAGACACACACCTATAACGACATGCCCTCTTCCTCTGTCTAATTTAGAGAACTCTTACAAAAAGACCTTTACACACAGGCACTGCAATGTCTAGTAACAAGAGCTTTTGCACATGACCCCTTCCTTAGATGACTTTTGGTGCCCTTGACCATCCTCACCCATTGCCTCTGCTTGGGTGGCTAGAAGCTAAATGCTTCCCTCTCTGCAGGCAGATCTCCTTAGTGAAACTGTCTTGCATCTCTGCCAGTCAAGCTATGTCCAAGGTCTGCTGGCTGTGAAGTCCTGCTCAGTGGAGAAGCGAGAGAATCTTTTTTCCACTTTTCGAGAAGGCCACTATGTTAGTCTGCTGCTCCAGCTGCCATAACAAAATACCTTAGACTAACTTAAACAAGAAATTTCTTTTCTCACAGTTCTGGAGGCTGGAAAGTCCAAGATCAAGGTCCAGCAGCACTTTGGTCTCTTGTCCTGGCTTGCAGATGGATGCTTGAAGATTCCATCTCCATATATAGCCACAGCGTGGGGGGTTAGGGCTTTAACATATGAATTTGGAGGAGGGGGACGCACTTCAGTCTATAGCAACCACTTAACAGAAGGATGGTTTAGAAAGATCCCATCGTTTGGTGGTTTGGTGAATATCATCGTTGTTGCCTGGTGGTGGGGGTGGGAACATGTGAGGCTGGAATGAGAAGCATCTGCCAGCAGGCAATGTGGGTCATCATTTAGGAGTGAAGACCCAAATCAACTGTGTTTACAGGGATAAAATTATTATCATCACAGACAGGGGGGCTATAATATCACCTTATGCATAAAAAAAAAAAGGAGGAAAAAAAGCAAAACCCTTCCAACTCAGGCAATCAAGTGCTTAGTTTTCATTGTCTTTGTGACTGCCACTGCACTGCTGTCTCTCGGCATTTAGCAGAAGTATTAACACGTATTAGATCTCTGCTGGGGCTTAATGACAACAGGAATTATCCCAATTCAGAAGGCAATTATTTATCTGGTGACCTTTCACAAAGTGGCGAGTTTTCCTCCAGGATTTTTTGCAGTGACTGATATTTCCAATAAACTTGGGTCTCTCCCTTCCCCCCCAATCAATTGTTGGTATTTGAATGTCATGAAACTAAAAGCTGTGAAATTAATCCTGCTGCGCAAGCTATGAAAACAAGGAGCTGAGAGGAGGCTGTCGGTCCCTCTCATACAATATCTGTGTACCATTATGATACAGATTATGGGGAACATTACCAGACTTGAGGCATAATGGACTGCTGCGATGATAGGAACATGTGCCACTGAGCACAGAGAGTCTGTCTAGAAGGGTTAATGTCAATTTATTTAATGCATCCCTGCCATGATTGCTGGGTCATGCTGGAGGACTTATTTACATTTACTTCCCCAATTTCCATCCCAATTAGCTGTGACACCATGGACAATTTCCTTGGCAATCTATACAGATCTAAGGGTGAGGGAAACAGGTGCCTGGACCAGCCCATCACACCATGCAAACTTGAGAGGTGCTTTTATGTATTAGTCTGAAACATTGCTATAATTTCCAAGCACTTATGCTTTGGCGAACTGCGTTTGTGTCTCTGTGATCAGTGTGGCTGTCAGGAATACTGAGAGGGAGGTCACCATTCTCATCTGTGACTTACAAATGAGAATGCTCTAGTCAGAGAGTTTTAAAATGTAGATTTTATTATTATGCAGGTATGGCAAAGCCAGCAGATCAGAAGATGATTGCCCTTTAAAAGAGATGGTTACACTCACAGATCCCAAGAGAAGGAACATGTGCAGAAGAATGGGCTCAGTCAGGATGCAGATTGGGACAGGGGAAAACGTGGACAAGAGTGTGTTTTCCGCAGGAAGGAATGGGCACAACAGGGTAAGCAGGCTGAGGGTTTGCTAGTTTGGATGATTTCTGAGGACTCTGAGGCAACAAGGCTGTCCCTGGTTGTCCAATACCTGGTCCTGATTAGAGCAGGTGGCTAGGGGCCCAGAGTGTGAGGGCTCTAGCGGGGTCTGATAAAGGAGGTGTTTGGGGTGTGGGCTCTAGATTGGTTTGCATATGATAGGTACGCTGGCAGGCGAATTCTTTATTATCTCTAGCAGTTGGCTAGCCCTGGGAGGGGCAGTCTCTCCAGGATCAGCAAGGCCCCAGATGTCAAAGCACTGGAAACACAGGGTTAATACACAAAGCAATGAGCTACTGTGAAGCAAGACTTGCTAGTCTGGGGCAGAATGACAATTGCAGAGCAAACCACAGAGGTTTCTGGTACCCAACTATGGAACCATAGTTTCCAGTTAAAGAAGGGACCTCAGGATCATCCTACTTTCCTATATGGATGAGGAAATTGGAGTCTAGAGAGGGCACATGGCCTGCTCCAGATCACAGGCATTCTCGACTTCGTTCTCCAGTCAGTTCCTTTCTCTACCCTCCTGCCTACCCATTACATTTCAACATTATGACCTAGACCTGCACACATGTGCCCCCTCACCTCTGCACACGCATACAGGGGAGGTTTTCTCATTCTTTTATCCAGTTCCACAGACATGCACTAGAGCTATGTAACTGATTCATTTTGGCTTGGGCCGTGTCAAAGAAAAGAAAATTGCTGGAAGAGATGCTTCATCAAACCATGCTGGGAAGCTATGTTTTAGAGAAAGGAGCTCTCCACTGAAAATAGATAAATCTTGTGAAAAGAGAGCTTTCACTCTTCCTCTTTTCACAAATTCACCCCAAGACCTCACATCTTTCTCATAATGTGGCCTCAGGTCTGTAACTTTTCCTTTGGTTCTACAGTGGTAACCAGCATTTACTGTCTAGAAACTTCTTTTTCCCCCAAGGTGAGAGAGTATAACAAATTTAGCAATTTATAATTTTAGTTCGCAACTGAGTTTCAGATTTATAGCATGAGCCACTTGTCCCTGAGCTCGGTCTGCGTGGTTGGTGAACAGCTCACTAAGTGGCTCTCAGCCTTGGATGCACATTAGAATCACCTAGGGACACTTTTAAAATACCAATGTTGGAGTCCCACTTCTCCAGATATTCTGATTTAATTGATCTGGGGTGGGGCCCAGGAAATGGGATATTTTTTAATACTCCCCAGGTGATCCTAATGTGCAGCCAGAATGAGAATCATTGAACCACAGGAAGACAAGTGTGACTGACAAAATCAACCAACATTGACAGAGAAAGGTGATAAC
This sequence comes from Vulpes lagopus, assembly GCF_018345385.1. Lineage (NCBI taxonomy): Eukaryota > Metazoa > Chordata > Mammalia > Carnivora > Canidae > Vulpes > Vulpes lagopus. The sequence continues at coordinate 37,696,422 of NC_054836.1, read as the reverse complement.
CCAAGATTTACCTAAGAACAATCCTTAGGCCTAAAATACTGAAATCACTAGTCAGGTGGTCTTCTCATTTCACACAGGATCCCCCTCCTCCTGCCCTTCGACACAAAAGCTGATGACAGTGTACGCCCTTAAAAATCCTTCAGTGATTCTCCATTGCCTGAAAATAAAGTAAAACAGTCTGTAGCACAGCTGTTTGTTGCTCCATAACAAACCACCCCCATTTCAACCATTTTATTACATTTGTGGATTCTGTGAGTCAGGAATTCAAATAGGTCTCAACAGGGATAGCTTCTCTGTGCTCCACGGTATCTGGGTCTCCTCTGGGAAGACTCAAGAGCTCACAGTGGCTTGACAATTGGGGACTGGAATCATCTGGAAGTGTTTTCACTCATATGTCTGCAGGCTGATGCTAGCTGTTGGCTGGGATCCCAGCTGGTGCTGTTCGCCTGAGCAACTACTTGTGGTCTGAGCCTGGTGGTCTGAGCACCAATATGAGGGCCTAGTTGGACTTCTTAGTTGATGGCTCAGCACTCCAAAAAGCAAGTGTCCCACAAGGCGGAAGCAGCACTGCCTTCGCTGACCTAGCCTCGGAAGTCATAGAGCATCCTTCCACCAGATGCCATTGTTCAAGGCAGTCATAAGCCCACCTAAGGATTCAGTAGGAGAGGATATAACCTTACCTCTGGATGGGAGAGGGTGGCAAGGACACGTTCCAGAAGATCGGGTGACATGGGAGATATTATTGGAGCTATCTTTGGAGAATATAATCTGCTCTGATGGCATACAAGACACTGCAATTATTTCCCTAGAGTCACAAAATCTTCATCTCAGACAAGTAGCCTTCACTCTCATCAGGCGGAAGAGGACATAGTGCTCTTCCAGGCCACCTTTTCCCCATGTTTTCCCCTTTCTCCACAGTGTCTGATTCCCCTGCTCAGATCCCCTGCCCTGATGCTCAGTCACCCCGTGGGGCTGGACTCCAGCATCTCTTTCTCGGGGAGCATGCTCACAGTGTGCTGGGTGCTCCTTCTCCGCTCACCTGTGCCTCTCTTCTCTCTCTCCCTTGAGCTCCCTCATCTCACTGTGTGCTGTTTGGTTATTCATCTCTCTTTCTCTCCCTCCCTAATCTCTCAGCTTCTTCAGGGCTGAGGCTCTTTTCTTTCAATATCCCCAACAGTTACCCAACAGTATGTGTTAAGCACATAGTAGGTGTTTGAAATATAGTAGCTTTTATTATGCCATTCTTCTTATGGGAAATACACATCTTATAAAAGTAAGATTGAAAAATTATACTTGTCCCCTAGGTTGCATTATTTCTCTAGTATTTAAGGAAGTAGGAAATCCTGTGGGGACTGGGACTCACTAGAGGCTATACCGCTTTTGCAGCACGATACCCAAACTGTTCCTTAGCCCTAGGCGGCCATTTACATCTCTCTTGGCCTCTCGTTCCCATTACAAAAATGCCTCCCTTGAGTGTTAGTGAATAAATTTGTTAATGCTGGTGAAGTGCTTAAAAGATGGAAGGAGCTGTATGTGAGCTAAATATTATTAATAATAATGGTAATAAGATTGATTATTCATTTCCATGGCACTTCTATTCAGTCTGTGCAAAATTGGAAATTGGTTGTGTTAAATTGGCTTACCTGCTCCATTTGGCCCTGTCAGGAAAATCAATGAGACACACATGAATATTCTCCTATTTACATAGCCATTTTCGAAGTTAGACAATCATCAATATTTATTGTAAGTGGTTATGGAGAAAATGGATGAATATTTAACACATGAGAGCATTTAGGTATTATTAAATGTACTTGGCCAAGCAAATTTTAAAGCTATATTTTGGCTTTCTCTCACAACAGAAAAATCTATATTTTTAATTAGATACATGGGCATTTTTGAGAGGCTGTCACTGGAAAGGACTCTGAAATCTGAAGTCAGAGGACAGTTTTCAAATGGCAAAAGCTCCTCTGTGCCCTTACGCCTACCCAGAAGTTCCAGGTAATTGAAAGAACCTGCTTCTAAAGATTCTCTGGTTTTATTAATAGATGGCCTAATATCAGAAATGGGAACTTCTCAACCTAAGGTCACACATGCTTTCAGTGGGCTCCAGATGTCCCCATATTAAGACTCATGGCAAACTTTGCAGGAAGGGAAGTTGGCCACAGCATAGTTTGAAGGAATAGGCTCTGATCCCCAAAGCATCACAAAGACTATAATATAGAAGGCTAAGGAAAGAGTGTTGAGTAGGAAGTGAAAACAAATGAGTTCTAGTCTGGTCTCAGTCACTAACCAGCTGTGTACATGGAATATGACTTTGGACATGACTTTACCTCTAGGTGCCATATGGTTTTCTGTAAAATAAACTAGAAGCTCTTAAAAATATTTCCAGATTTCATTTTCAATATGTTTACAGATATATTCAATTTGATGTATGAAGTAAACACATTTGCTTGTCACTACCTGTTATCTTCTCTCATTCTTCTCAGTGAAGAACCCCAGACACTGGGCTCTTTGTTTTTTTTGACGGAGCCAAAGTGGCTATGGCTCCCAAGTTTGACCCATCTGGTCCCAAAGAATTTGGCTTCTCCCAGTGCTTCTGGGCTCCAATGAAGTACCATGCCATGGAACAAGGGTTACAAGAAATTTTCTGTAAAGGACCAGATAGTAAATTTTTTTTAATGGTCCCTACTACAACTATTCAACTTTGCCCAAGAAAGTAGCCACAGAAAATATCTAAACAAATGGGTATATTTGTCTTCCAATAACATTTTATGGACACAAATTTGAATTTCATGCAATTCTCATGTGTCACAAAATATTCTTCTTCTTTGGATTTTCCCCAATTATTTAAAAATGTAAAGCTATTCTTTATTCAAGGGCATACAAAAGCAGGAGGGCTGCCTGCTACCCATGGTATAGCTGAGAGGAGTGTCCTAGGCCTGTACCTTCCTTTGGGGAAGGCCCACCTGTGTGTGAGGGAAGTGACATGGGACATGTTCTCAGGGACACTCTTTATCCCTTTCCCCAGAGAGGCACACAGAGGTCACAAAGAAAGTGAGACTACATGCCTGGAGGCTATGGCATCTAGGTCTGACCTAACTAAGCCTCAGAGACTTTGGTTCCTATCAGCACTTCTGGGCATAGGGCCAATGGGCCCTCAGGAACCAGCTGCTATTGTCTGAATTTGTTTTAGTCAGAGAAAGGGCATCATTCATAGTCTGCAGCCATCATCCAAACTGCCAGTAAGCTGGGAGGCTGGAAGATGGAGAGCAAAATGGGGCAAATAGGAGGAAAGACAATGTGCAAAAAACACAACCAAGTCTAGAACTCAAGAGACAAACTATGAAGTGGAAAGAGCCCCATCTCCACCCTCTCATTAATTCCTGGGTCGAGCCAGCAACACAGAGAAAACAAGCTTTACTGGGGGGTGGGTCACGTTCTGGGTCTCATGTCCCACACCTTGGGGGTCCACCCATAGGGTGCTCCTCATGTCTCCCACCAGAGGAAGTAGAGCCAGGATAAGCCACCACTACCATTCTAACACAATCACTAAATCATTAATTTGGTAGTCATGTTCTCTAGAGAAATAGAAACGATAGGAGATAAATAGATAGATGATAGATAGATGATAGAAAGATAGATAGATAGATGATAGATGATAGAAAGATAGATAGATGATAGAAAGATAGATAGATGATAGATAGATAGATACAGAGATTAAATAAAGAATTGGCTTATGCAATTATGGAGGCTGAAAAGTCCCAAGATCAATAGCAGGCAAACTGGAGACCCAAAAGAGCTGATGATGTAAGTTTCAGTTCAAGGGCAAGAGAAGACCAATGTTCTAGCTCAAACAGTCAGTCAGGCAGAGTCCCTATTACTGAGCATTTTTGCTCTGCTCAGGTCTTTAGTGGATTGGATGAGGCCCATCCACACTAAGAGGGCAATCTGTTTTGTTTGGTCTCCTGATTCAAATGTTAATCTAATCCAGAAACACCCTCACAGGCACACTCAGAATAATGTTTGACCAAATGTCTGGGCCCCTGATGGCCCTATCAACATAAAATTAATCATCATACCCTCCTGAAACCATTAGGTTTCCCCCTTGTGGATCTGCTTTTCTCCAGTCATGCCTAATATAAACTTGATAAGATGGGCTACCTGGCAACCATACCACATTCTCCTTGGGCAGTCACTCTCTCTCTCCCCTAAATGACAATTGCATAATCTGTTCCTCTCTCCTCAAACCTTTAGCACTTCCTCCCCACTCCTCTCTCTCAGCTAATGACACCACTTCCTACTTAACTGAGAAAGCAGAAGCACTATGAGAACTTGCAAAAGTTGCCAGCACAGTATCTACCCACCTGCCAGTATCCGGCTCTATGCATCTGCCTGCATTCCAGTTCCTGTAAAGGAATTCCCAATGATCCTATCCACAGCCACCTCTTCCCCTTTGACCTGACCAACTAACGCATATCATTCCTGTAATTCTTCCTTCCTCTACTTGGATCATAAATTTTCCCCTCTTTTCTGGATTATTTTCTTCCACAATGTACAGCCATAAGCTGGCAATTGCCAATGTTGCATAAATCTTGCCCAAGGACAACGTAGATAGCTCTGCAAGCTCATACAACAATTCATGGAATCCAGGCCATTTTCAGCCTAGAGGGTCTTGCAGCCAGGGGACTTGAGACTTGGTCTCAAAGGAAATGAAATTAATGTTTTTATAGTCTGATCTATAAAACACTGAAATCTTTGATATGAGTTTAACAGAGAATTTTGGAATGCTCCTTGTAGTGTGCATTTCATACAGCCTTTGGCATTGTTAGGTTCCCTGAAACCCTGAATGTTCTGCTAACCAAGGATAGAAAGAGGGAATTCACTGCTCCACTCAGCAGAATCTCTGACCAGGGGCCTCTTTCTCACCCTCACTATCAGTTGGCAAAATCTCTCCTCACTGCAACTGCTGTTCTCCATGGCTTGCTGTGCTTTCTAGTGTATACTCTTGCTTCTTTGGCATTTCTCCTATTCTCAAGTCTGTTGGACACCCTGATGCTTCCTTTTTTCCCCTCTCCTCCCATGAGCCCTCCCCAAACCTCACCCTACTGCCCTGAAGGGTTTGTGAATGACAAAAGTTTGTCTTCACCTACTTGTATTTTGGGGTTTATGGGAGTACCCCTTTACTGGTTTTGTTGTAAATGTTTTGTTCCTCAAATAACCATCCTCTACTCCAAACTTACCTTTTTCATACCCTATGGTAGGATTTATTATCCAAAGGATAATTCAAATTCTTTGAGGGTAAGGAACTTGCCCAGGGTCTCATAGCTTGTAAGCACTGGGCATGGGGTTTATGCAGTCTGTCTGACTCTCACCTTTCTCTCTTTAAGTTGTTCAAAACTGCAACTCTTAATTTATTTAAGATGGTTATTATTAACATTGGTATCGGATAGGTTGTTTACTCTCTGGGAAAATTATTATTCTTTTGATTTATTCCTTTAATCCTTAACTCTATTCAATGTTTTCTATTGTTCTTCAAATCCATTTGCTTTTTGGAGGAACATATTCATTTTGGTGATTGTGTCAGTCACTTCTGTAAAACATTTCTAACCATTCTCCCACTCCTGCAAACTTCTTTCCTTTAACCTCATATCCAGATCTTATACTGCCTTTGGAATACAAGCATAGAGACTTGAATATAACCTGCCTTAGATTCAAATCTCAAAAAGAAAAAAAGAAAGGAAAGAAAAAGGAAAAGAAAAAAGAAGCAGCATTGACCAGTACCTCTCTCCCTCCTTCAGCTCTGTCACTACATTTCCACTTGCTTGCTTGATTTCACACCATCTGCTCCATTAAGAGGAGGTTCTCAGTAGAGTTGTCACAAGCATTACAAAGCGTTAGCAACAGCTGGTTAAGCATATTTATGCTACAGTAGAAACATGAGGGTTGTATACAATAGCACAATATGAGTTGGGTTTTGGGTTTTTTTTTTTTTTTTTTGGTTTTCTTTTTTGGCAAGGAAGAGTAATAGACAACAGATGTGGTACATGATATTTTAGTGCTAGAGACTAGCATGACCTGGGTGTATCTCAAAGGCAGTATAAAACCCAGATCCAGTCATGTGGAAATAAAAATCAGAGCCTGGACAATAGCAACCTAGAAGTTTGCCAGAATGATAAACACTAGAGATTGGGCAAAATGATTAGATGTAAGACACTCAGAAAGACATTTAACTTCTCTGTGCCTACTTTCTTATCTGAAATGCCAATATAATAGCAGATACCTCATAAGGTTGTAATAAGGATTAAATGAGATAATAAACGTAAAGCATTTAGGTCAGCATCTAGCACATAGTAATAACAGTTCAATAAATATCAGGCATGATCATTATTATCTTTCTCACCATCATCCATGTTATATGAGATTGAATATTCCATTAAAGTTTGTGGTAATTTGAGAGGAAGGTATGAAACAATGAAGAAGAAAAATGGGCTTTATTAATTTATCTATTCACTTAAGAAGTATTTATCGAATACTTCACATCTATTAGGCACAGTCCCAGCACTGAAGATACAGCAATAAAAAAGACAGAGAACATTTCTATCCTCATGGATACTTTTTCTAATGAAAGAAGACAGTAAATAAGCCAAGAGAAAAATAAATAAAATACACAAACAAAAATATCTGAATATGGTATACATTCTACAAATACATAAAACAAGTTGCTCTGACAATGGCTAGGTGTATACTTTAATTCGGATGGTCTTAAATAATTAGCAAGAGACCATAATGTGACAATTAGAGTGTAGAGCATCTTATACAGAAGAGGGAGTAGTGCAAAAGCCCTAAGGTAAGAACAAGCGGTATGTCTGAGGAGTGGGAAGGAGCCCAGTATAGAGTATAGGTAGGTAAAGGGGAGAATGGTACTTCATGAAATCAGAGAAGTAGGCAGGGCCAGGTTAAACTGTGCTTTATAAACCAGAGCAACAAGGAGTTTGAATTTTACTCTAAATGAGATGGGGCAACCAGAGTAGTTGGTACTAAATTAGTCTTATCATAGTAAAAACTACATAAACAGAAAAACATATGAAACAATGACTTTTAGATATTGAATAAAAGGCAGAGTAAAACATCAAATCCCTGAGAGAAGGGAAATACATGAAGTGAATCTCCTGATCACCTTGGCTTTCTGTGTGGGTGCACTTTCTGGAATATAGCCTAGAGGGTTAGAGGATGAACAGAGCATACCAATCTCACTGAGCTGAGTAGGCAAAGATCAGAGTGTGGGAACACTAGGGAAGCTGGACATTTACAGGGCAATGCACCAGAAAAGAAGGAACTATGCAAAGAATGAACTCAAGAAATTTGCATTGAAGTCCCCTTAAGTCTTTGACTAAATATTAAGACACACACACAAAGGGTAAGACCCTATGAGGTCTGGTTGAAGACAGCTATTGTGAAACTGTGAGCTGAAGAGAAATTTCAAAGGGCAAACAGTGCCCTGAAGGACAGATTGGACACTCTATAAGAGGAAAAAAAAACCACAATAGAAACTAGTTAAACTGAAGCATAGAGAGAAAAAAGCCTGGAAAAGATGGAAGAGAACCTTAGTGATGTGTGGGATATTATCAAGCAGGCTTACTTGTGTAATTGGAGTCCCAGGAGGAAAAGAAAAGTATTTGAAAAAGTAACACACCAAAAGTTTCCTAATTTGATGAAAAATATTAACCCACAGATCCAAGCACCTCCCAAATCAACAAGCAGTGCAAACACAAAGCACATCACAGCCAAACTGCCAAAAAACAAAAATAAAGAGAAAATATTAAAAGCAGCCAAAAAACCAAAAACATACTACATATACAGGAACAATAATAAGAATTAATACTGTCTTCTCATAAGAAACAAGGTAGGCTAGAAGGCAATGGAACATCTTTAAAATGCTAAAAGAAAAAAAGTCACCTAGAGTTTTGTATCCAACAAACAATCTCCCCCTACCAAATGAATGCTAAATAAAAATACGTTCTGAGAAACAAAAGGTAAGAGAGTTTGTCATCAGCAGCACTGTACTGCAAGAAGTATTCAAAGACATAGAAATATGCTGGTTTGGAGGGATAGGAGTAGGTTGGATAAATATGAGATAAGACAGGAGATGGGGGAGGGAGAGATAGAGGAAAGATAAGGGGATCACTGTACTGCCTTCATCAAATTGCTAAGTCAAAATGTCCTTCAGGAAAATGAAGGAAGTAATACGAGATAGGAACTCTTACCTATATGTACGAATGAAGACTTCCATTTTTTATAAATATGTGAATAAATATAAAAGACGTCACCACTCTCTTAATTCCTTAAGAAATAATTGTTTAAAGCAAATAATAAAAATGTATTATGGAGTTTATAACATATGTAGATGTAAAAATGTATGATAATAATTGTTCCAAGGACAGAAGGGGGTAAGTGGAAGCATACTGTTGTAGGTTCCTATGTTTGAAATAGTGTAATATTTTTCCAAGCTAGGTTATATTGTTAATATAGTATATCCATTATAACCTCAGAGAACTCAATAAAAATAAACAAAAACTAAAAAATGAAGTATAGCTAAAATGTCAGTAGAGGAAATAAAATAATATAATAAAAAACAATTAGCAAACCTAAAAAAGCACTGAAGGGGAAAAATGGAACAAATCCAGATAATACAGATAGAAAAATGTATCAAGATGGTAATCTTAAACTCAACTGTATTAACAATTATATTAAATATAAATGGGCTAATTAGTCCAATAAAAATGGATAAAAGATTGAGATTCAGAATGGTTGAGATTGTTATAGGCTGTTAACACATATGCTTTAAATATAAAAATATAGGTAAATTTAAAATATAGGAATGAAAAAATATACAATATGAATTCTAGAAATAAAGGAAGCAGAAACAGGTACATTAATGTCAGGCAAAGTAGACTTTAAGAGTACTATTAGAGATTAAGGGGATATTTCATAATAAGAGTAAATCCATTAAGATGTAATAAATTCTAAATTTGTATGTAATAATCGAATTTCAAAATACATGAAGAAAAGCTGAAAAAACTAAAGGAATAAATAAACAAATCTACAATTAAAATTGGAAGATTTTTAACACTTTTATTAGTTGGTAGAATAAGTAGATGTGATATAATGGGAAGCCATTGGCAGGTTTGGGCTAGGGCATGCATGATCTTATTTGATATATAAAGACCTCTCTGGCTGCAAAGTGAAGAATGAATTGTAGAGAACACTAGAAAAACAGAAAAAGGACACTATTACAATAGGCCAGGTGAGAGTGATAGCGGCCTGAACTAAGGTTGTAGTGATGGCACCAAAGAAAATGGACAGATCTGAATGTGTCCTGTTGAGACATCCACAACCAGCCAAGTACAGAGCCTTCTGGACAAGAAGTTACTCAGTCTTTGGCTCCAATTCTCATGCAGTAAAATTGGGGCAAAGAACAAATAGTAGTTACTCAGCAAACCCAAGGTCTGATATGCTTCTGCCCACCCTTAGATACTAAGTAAAAGCAATCAAATTCAAGGCAGATCAGGAATCGATAATTTTGCTGATATTAAGACTGTCAAACCCTAATAGAAAATCTTTTTTAAAGTGAACACAGAGTCAGGATTACATTTTAAAGCTTGGTGCTTTCAAGAACACTTGAATTCCTAATTTTATACCTGGCAATTGGCTTAGACTTTCTTGGCAGGACATTTCAGTAGGTACGTTGCCTATAATTATTTGCACTGGGTCCAACTGTCCATTTTTACTCTTTGAGCTTTCAGGTAGGCAAGTGAGCTGGGAATGGACCCGCCAGTATGGACCACTGAAGACCTAAATGCGTTTGGTAGAGGCCTTTGCTAGCTCCGGTGATCAGCTGATGCTCAGAAAGGATATCACATGGCATAAACTCCACTCCTGTTCACATATACACAAAAAATGTAACCCTTTCAGACTGTGACCTGAATACAACCCCACTGCAATTTATAGGTATTTACTGAGTGTTTTTGAGTGAGCCCTTGCGTGTACTATGGCTATGATGAGAGAATGGTGAAAAGCCAGAGCATTCCCTGTTCTCATGAAGCTTACTGTTGAATGAGAGGGAATAAACATTAAGCAGGTAGTCAACCAAATAAGTGACGACAATTATGCCACAAGTGGTGAGGGAGAAGCACTTGACAACATATAACACTACTGTGAGCGGTTAGGGCAAGTGGCCCAGAGGAAACGATCCTTAATCAGAGAGGAACTGGGTGAGGATAGGGGGAATGAACATTCCAGGCAGAGAAATGCAAAGACCCATGGAAGGGAAGCACAGGGTATTTGAATGTCTGCAAGTAAGCCATGATGCTAGACTAGAGAAACAGAGACAGAGAGAGTTTAAAAGAGGCTGCAGGACTGGGTAGGACCCAGATCATGAGGGATTTTATTTCCTATGAACAATGGAACAGTGGAATCTAATATAAAGCTTTAAGCTTTAGAACAGTATATTAATACACTTTAATAGAATGCAATTAATGCACTTTAGTACAGTGTATTTAATACAGTGCAAGAGAAGTTTTCAAAGATGAGGGTCTGGGAGCTTAATTAACTGTTGCAGGCCAAAGTTTGAAATGCATTCATCCTGGGCTTTATTCACAGGAAATCACCACAGAGTACTAGAGTCCTGGGGTTACCCTTGTGGAGGCAGAAGACCAGTGGTAGACTGTGATTGAAGCTTCAAGCTAGCAACAGTTTGGAGGAGCCTCAGACTCCCTATCTCAGGAGCTGAAGGAGCCACCTGGAAAACAAGACTGCAGTGCCCATTAACACAACATCTTCTATCTTTGATCCAATTACTGAATTAGAAAGGGGAGTGTTTAAGACAAATGGAAGTTTTTAACATTAATCACCATCTAATGATGGCAAAGCCTGGTAGATGTCAGGTTCCATTTGATAGATTTATCCTGAAAGTGATATGTACACTGACAGTTGAGGAAATTAATGGTTTGACTTTATGGAGGACTGACAGGATAAACGGACTTTGACAGGCTAAATTAAGAGGAGGATGTTACAGAATGTAAAATACCAACTTCATATTTTGAGTGTAATGCTTTAGAGGTTTTTGGTACTGGTTTCTAAGTCCGCACATATGTTTAAATAAATGAAAATTCAGGAGATGATATTGCCTTGAAGAGATTACATTATAGCAGAGCAATGAATAAATAATTTACAAGTGACATCTTTAACCATGTGCACTTTTTAAAAAATGCGCAGATTTATAAATAGAATCAAATAAAGTAAAACAAAATGAAACAATTTTAGGCTTATATTTTCAATTTTAGTTACATGTCAATTTCTTGGGGAAGAAATCTGTCTTATACATTTTTGTATAAGTGCTTAGTACATTGAAGTGTATACAGCTGGCACTCTGTGTAAATGCTAGTTGCAAAAATGTGCAGCATATCAATCAGTATCAGTATTGATATCAGGTAATTAGCAAACATTTACTATCTTTAAATTTACACAGTGCTGGGTAATACATTATTTTTATGTACAAAAATGGATTTCATGAGTCCATGGAAAACACACTTCACTAAACTGGATAAAATTGTTTTAATCAGAACAATGCAGTATTTTTCAGAGCCAACTGCATGGGACTAATTTAATTATTAGTTTTTCTGTATGAAAAAAGATATGATATTCCCATTTCCCCCTCTTTAATGTTTCCATTATTATTTTCAATGAGATCAATTCCTTTCTAAAGAGAAACTCTTATAACAAAGATATGATTCATTGCTTGAGTTTGTGTTCCTATCAAATTTTATTCTTTATAGTTTTTACACATGTTTCCTTTTGAGGCCATTATTTGCACCCAATTCAATTCATCCAGCTTACACTCTACAGATCTGAACTTTGACAAGGATATAATTTCCATCAATTTTTAGTCATAATAAATTTCACCATGTGCAGTTTTAACTACTGTCAATTTTATTTTGTGTTGATTTTTTTCTTCCAAAAATATTCATTATGAATTGGAGAAAAATCCATCAAAAAATTGCAAACAGTATTGTAAAATGTAGAGAGGTCAGAGCTATGGTTAGATGGGAGTGGTGTAAGTGAATATGAGATGAGAACAGGAGATGGGAAAGAGAGAGGCAAGAACAAGGAAATAATACCTTCATCAGATTGTTAAGTCACAAATGTCTACCTTCATCAAAGGAAACGTTTATTATTTGAGATCTTATGCTTGCACATTTCATTGAGGATAAAGTTTACCTCAGATTTTCACTCAGTAAAAAAAATCACATTAATTTGCTAAGAAATAGTAATTCCTTATCTCAAATAAGGTTCCTCTTCTTTTTCTTTTTATTAAGATTTTAAAGTAATCTCTAAACCCAACATGGGGCTCAAACTCACAACCCTAGGATCAAGAGTCATACGCTCCACCAACTGAGCCAGCCAGCCTCCACTTAAATATGTCCCTCTTCTGAAACTTGTCTTTCAAACATAAAACTTCAGGCACATTTCAGAAGTGAAGACGTGGACTTGAAATGCAGGAGCCGTTTACCTAAGGCCTGGAGATAGAGCCTGGGAGTGCACCATTTTCCATTCTTATCCATTAAAATACTCATTTCCTGGGAGATTGCTCTGCGGCATGACATTTTCCACGTATTTTTGACCACAGTCTTCATTGTGAAATGTCTACTCAATCATTTGCCCACTTTTGTCATAAGTTATATCTTTATTAATTTGTAGATGTTCTTTATATTTTTAGATATTGACCTTTTATTTATTTCTTGTGTTGCAAATATCACTTCCCAAGCTGTGGCTTGTCTTTTAATTCTCTTTCTGGTATCTGTTGATGAATAGAACTTTGGAATTTTAATATGCTAAAATCCCAACCATTTTCATTTAAAGATTCTTTAAAAAAATACGTTTCTACTCCAAAGTCATAAAACTGTTTCTATGGTGTATTCTAAAAGTCTTATTGTTTTGTCTTTTGTATTTATATACATGAATATGTTATCTGGAAAAGGTCCAATTTTGCATATATGTTATTTGGAAAAGACCCAATTTCATGTTTTTCATAACTCAATTTTCCTAGATCCATTTCTTGAGAAGACAGGTTTTTTTTTTTTGCTGATTATTACTGATTTGTAATGTCGCCTCTGTTATATTCCATATCTATGTGGATGTATCACTATGTATCCATGTATCACTTTTGTGCTCTTCATTCCTCTTGCATCCTATCTTCTGTCCCTATATTTCTGCATACATTCTTTAGAATTTCTGCTGATGAGAAACAATATCAGTTTTTGTTTCTCTAAATGTCTTTATATTCCCCTAATTCTCAGACGATATTTTTGTTAGATATGGAGTTGCCATAAGATGACAACCATTTCATTATTGCTATGTTCATTATTGCCATGTATTTTGGCTTCCATTATCATCGAACAGAAAGCTGTCAATCTAGTCATTGTTCCTTTGTAGGCAACCTGTTTTTCTCCTTCTCTGGCTGCTTTTAAGATCTTTTTGTAAACAACAACAACAACAACAAAAAAAACCAAGATCTTCTCTTAGTTTCTGATGTTCTGTGAGTTCACTATATGTCTAGGTATAGTTTTTGTTTTGTTGTTAGTTACCTGTTCAGAATTCATGGAGTTTCTTCAAGTATATTTTATTAGAAGAAAGTAAAGTGTTTCATCCCCACTTCCCCCTCCTTTCTTTAGAATGAACATGTATTCAAGAGAAGGAAAAGCTGAAGATATGGAAAAGAGGCCAATAATTGATGGAGTGAGGTCTCTGAGGAAGAGACAAAGCATGGGCACACAGCATAGGTAGGGAATAGTGCAGGAAGTAGGGGTGTGGATGTTGCTGAGGAGTGAGCAGAAACTTAATGGTCCTTTGCTTGATTGAGTCTACCTTGTCTGTGAAGATGGATCATTCAGCATTTACTAACTATGTTAGGTGCCAGGAACACATAGTGGTGAACAAAACACACGTACTTTTTGCCTTCCTGGAGTTTACATGTCAAAGGGGGAAACAGACAATATATAAGTAACAAATAAAAAGCAAAATAAACAGCACTTAAGAAAGTGCTACGGAAGGAAATTTACAGTACATTGTAATAAAGAATGGAGTGGTTGGTTAAGGTTGGCATCACTAGGTGGTGACTGAAAACTAGAGAACGAGAAACCAAGCTTCATGAAAGAATTTTCTAGTGATAGGGAACACCAAGTACAAAGGCCTGAGGTGGGAAAGAGCTTTATATATTCTAGGCTTTCAGAAGGTCAGAGTGGTTAGGATATAAGAAGTGAAAAGAAAGAGTGGGCAAGGTAAGGTTAAAGAGATATTTAGGGATAAAAATCATCTGAGACTTTGTATTTTTGTCTAAGTTAAATGGGTAATCACTAAACATCTTTTCTTAAAAAAAAAAGAAATGACTTGATAAGACTGGCTTTCCCAAGCTGGATCATCTCCTATTGCTCCCATTCCATTCTATTTCAGGTAAGACTAGTAATTTATCTATTGTGTAGGCTTCTCTCTATATATATATGATTAGATAGATAGATAGATAGATAGATGATAGATGTATATACATATTTGTAATATATAATTTGTACATATTATATACACACGCATTTATATATACATTTATAAGATATTTTGTCAATGTCTTCAAAATATGGTGTGGTCTTTTACATACACCCTTTCTTCCATCTTGATTTTCTTTTTTTTTTTTTCTTTTGATTTTCTTATTCAACAGATACCTCATGGAAATTTTCTATGTCAGATAATATAGTTATCATTTTTCCCTTTTAACAGCTCTTATATATTAAGCATACCTTTATGTTATGATGACTGCTTCCTAATTTTGGCTGGGATAGATAATGCTGAAACAATGTTATATGTATATCCTTAACATATTCATGCTGATATTTTTATAGGAAATCTTAGAAGCGGAATTGCTTGATCAAATAATATGTTTATTTTTTAAGATGTTTCCAGATTCTTTTTGAAAGTTCTTATTAGCTAACATTTCTACCAGCAATATACGATAGTACTCTTTCCCCCATATTCTACTGTGTTGCTTTTATTCCTGTCTGATGAGTGTGTGTGTGTATATATATATATATATATAAAATATATATTTTTTAAATTATAGATACATACATATATGTATATGTGTGTATATATAAAATTTGGTACTTTGTAATGGAGTAAGCATCTTTTCATCGATCTGCTTACTATTTGGACGTTCTCTTCTATGAGTTATTTGTTCCTTTATCCATTTTTCTATTATGTTACTTGTCTCCTTGTCATTCTGAAAGATATCTTTACATAGTAAGGATATTAACTGTCTCATCTCTACATTATAAATATTTTTTCAGATTTTTTTCATTTTTAATGACTTTATAATATCTTTCACCATAGGAAAATATTACTGTGTATATAGTCAAACATATATGTTATCTTTTAGATTTAGTCTTGATTAAGAAGTTCGCTTTGAATCCCTCAATTGTACATGAAGTACTATTTATTTTTTATAACACTATCATTGTATTTAAATCTTTAAGCTGCCTATAATTTATTTTTGTATTTTTAATATGTGTTTCTTTCAGATTAATAATCAGTTCTGCCAATCCTGGCTATTAAATAACTCATCCTTTTCCCCATTAGTGGATATACCATCTTTGCTCTGTATCAATTTTGCAAAGGTGCTGACATCTGGAATCTTTATTGTGTTCACTGATGTTTTAAATTATTATGTTACATTGATCTTTTTGTATATTGATTTGACACATTCTAATGTATCTTATTCTATTGTACAGTATGTCCTAATAACTAGTGAGGTAAATTCCCCTCAATTTTCTTGTTCATCATATATCTCATAACTACTCTTAACTATTTATCCTTCCATTCAAACACTGAGATCTTTTCCTCAATTCTCAGCTTATGTCCATAAAAACAAAATAAACGAAACAACAACCCACCAAAAACCACTGGAATTCTGATCAGAATATTAAATTTATAAATCACTTCAAAAAAGTGACTTTTTTGTACATTAATTTTCTTATTCAAGCACATGGTATGTTTTTCCTTTTATTCAGATCTTAGTTGTATGCCTCAAGAAGATTTTATAGTTATATTCATACAATTCTTGGGTCTTTTCTGTTGAATTTTTAAATCTTTAAAGTTTTTGTTACTTTTATGAAATTATCTTCTAATTTCTATTTTAGGTGCTTATTGCAATTTTAGAATATTTATTTTATCTCAGTCATCTTAATACATGATATTACTTACTTTATTAAATTTTTCTTAAAGTTTCTTAGGAATGTGTTTAGACCAAGCTGTGTCAGCCTGAGGAGGCAACAGAACGATGGATAAGAAGTTTATTTGGGCCTGATTATATTGTGTATGTTACTCTACCAATTATTTGTGAAGTGTTAAGCCCCAAGATGAATGAAGTGTCCGGGCCCAAGACTGGCTTCTACCCTTTGTGCAGATGCAGCCATAGGCTCATTGGCTCCAGGCTTGTGTATAAAACTGAGCCTGGAGCAGGACGATTAATGCTTCCAAAAGATCTTCAGTGTTCTTCCGCTCTGATGCCACCATCTGCAGCTGTACACCTGTTGGAAAGGGTGTGGACAGACAGGAAGCTTGTAGCAATGTGGGAGGATACTATTGCTGCTGCTCTGTATCCTGGCTGTCCTTTCTTCCTTTTCCTACAGGAACCTTGATTGAATTACCCAAGTGTTGCTGGTCTCTATTAGTGCATGCCTGCTGTAATATCTGTCAATAGAGAGTTGTATCAGATCACATGGTTTTTGTAAATACCGGCTTTTTCATACTTTCGTCTCTCTTATCTCATTTGGCACATTTAATCTTAAATTCCTCATGGCCTAATTATTATATTATTGCTCTTGATTTCTGCCTTTAATCTGCCTAGCATCTATATACCTGATACTTTATTTCCAATGATTCCTTATAGGTTTGAAAAACATTTGTTACATATGATTTTATCCAATTCATGAGGAAGTCTGGTCATTTTGTACCCTGAATTAATTTTGAATCTGTTCATTTCTCTCCTCCTCACCCTTTGCTACCCTAACCCAAAACCACCACTATCACTCCTCTGGACCTCTGCAGTGCAATGCAGCAGCCTCTCAACAGGTCCACCCTGTTCCCCTTGCCACCCTCCCCTCCCAAATATCCCCTCCACACTGCAGGCAAAATGCTCTCTTCAAAATGCAAATCAAATGGCAACTTACCTACTATCTCCACTTCCCCACTTCTTCCTGTTTTTCAGGGACATCCTGCTGGGTTTGGCACCAATTTCAAAATTCCTTACCAGGGCCCTGCATGTGTCAGGCCCAGCTACCTCTGCAGCCTCCTGGTGCCCACACCACCCTTTCTCTCACTCTGTGCTCCAGACACAGGAGACTCCTTTGGGCTCTTGTCTGTTCCATACTCACTGCTACCCAGGACATCTGCACAGGTCATTCATTCTGTCTGGGAGCCCTTCCCTCACCCCCCTTCCCCTCCCTCCCCTCTTGTGCTAACTCAAGCCCCAATTCATCCCTGCAAATCCCTGCTCCAGAACTGTGCCTGCAGGGAAGTCTCTCCTGACCTCCCTGACTCCATCAGATTTCCACACTGCACCCTCAGTACACTGGGCCTCTCTCCCTGTATGGCAACTGACACAGCTGCCATGCTCTAATGCCCGGGGTGGTATTCAGTGAGGTCTGTTGGACCCCACTAGACTCTGTCTGAGTGCCATGAGGACAGGGGTAAGCCCGCTTTGGTTCACCTCAGATCCCTTGCTTGGAGCATACTGCCCAGCAAAGAGTAGGCATTCCCCAAGTGCTTGTTGGACAGGTGTGTGAATCACTAGTAGTCTCAGTGAACTCTTACAGAAGGCTGAAGATCCTGAGCCAATGGCTGCCTGTACACAGCCTGCTGCCACTTCTGTCCCAGCACCAACGTGCCTGCCTTCCCAGAGCCAGGCAGCTGTATGGGTTGCTGAGTTCTGGTTTGAGTTCTGGTTTGAGACTGTAGACTCTGTGGGATCCTGAGGTGGAGAATCGGTGCAGGGCTTTCTCCTTGGTGGGCTGCTGGAGAGCCTGGAGACCAGCATTGGACAGTCCCCAGAGAAGGGTTGGAAAGACATGATTTCTGGAAAGAGCGCAACACTCAGAATTCCACATATTCATGGCTCTGTGTGAGTGCTTGCCCTCTCTGGCCACCAACACGTCAGGGAGGAGATGGAGGGGTGGCCACAATCCTTCTGTCATTCCCTCACTCTTCTTTGTAGTTGTATTTTATGTATATGAATCCTTAAATAATGAGGTTAATTTCCCTTTTTAAAATATTTTAAGTACATAACAGTACATATTCTGTAATATTCTGTATTACTTTGCTAGGGCTGCCATAACAAATCTCACAGGCTGGATGGCTTAAATAACAGGAATTTATTTTCCCAGAACTCTGGAGAACTGAAGTCCAAGATCAAGGTGCCAGCAGGTTTGTTTTTTTCTGAGGCTCCCTACTTGGCTTGTAGACGTCTGCCTTCTTGTCATGTCCTCACATGTTCACCTCTTGATCTCTGTATTGTCTGTGTCTTAATCTCCTCTTCTTATAAAGATGCCCAATCACACTGGATTAGGATTCTTCCATATGACCACATTTTACTTTAATTACTTCCTTAAAATCCCGATCTCCAGGGGACAGCCTGGGTGGCCCAGCAGTTTAGCGCCGCCCTCAGCCCAGGGCATGATCCTGGAGACCTAGGATCAAGTCCCACATTGGGCTCCCTGCATGGAGCCTGCTTCTCCCTCTGCCTGTGTCTCTGTCTCTGTCTCTCTCTCTCTCTCTCTGTGTGTGTGTGTCTCTCATGAATAAATAAATAAAATCTTTTAAAAAAAATCCCTATCTCCAAATGTGGCCACATTCTGAGGTACTAGGGGTTAGAACTTCATAGAAATTTGGGGGGAACCCAATTCAGTGGAGTCCACAACATCTGCTCTTTTCATTTTATGTTCCCTCTATGATAGCTGTCTGCATTAGTGCATGTAGCGTGTTCATTATTACATTGCTGTGTAATATTTGGTCATATGACCTTACCAAAATTTATTTGTTCCCTGGATGGACATTTGAATTGTTTCCAGCTTTTTGTTCTAAGAACAATGCTGCTTTGACCATCCTTGTATATACTTAAGTATGTACCTAAAGTGAAATTTCTGGGTGCTAGGGTGAATGCAGCTTTTATTTCACTAAATAAAGTCAAATAGAAAATAAATTTTTGATAGATAGCCAATATAATGTTATGGAAAATTTCCTCAGTCCTGGTTGTGAAAGTCTTTTTAATCATGATTTAAAAAAAATATTTACTGCTTTTTCTGCATCTATTAATTTTAACAAAAGTATAGCAGGTGCCATGAGTGGAGCATTGTGTTTAACAGTTACTAATTCATCGATTGGCATAATCACATTGTTTTTCTCAATTCTGTTAATACAGTGACGAGCACTAATAGGCTTTGTGATGTAAAATCACCCTTGCATTTCTAGAATAAACTGTACCTAGTCATGATGGATTATTTTTTCATACCTTGCTGGGTTTGGTTTGCTAATATTTTACTAAGGATTACTGCATCTATGTTCAGAAGGGAGATAGAACTGTAACTGTTTTTTCCCACCTTGTCCTTGTCTAGTTTTCAATATCAAAGTTGATACTGAAAAAGTTGAATGAGACTGGTGAGAATCTGTTTTACTGGGAAGGGTTTGTACAAGATTGAAAATTATGTGATCCTATACATTTTGGTGAAACTAATCTGAAAAACTAGTTAGACCTGCTGTTTTCTTAATTGCTTGATAGCTTCTTTTTATGTGGTTAGTATTTTTAAATTTTATTTCCCTAATTAATTCTTTATGTTAAACATATATTTACATGTTTTTGTATATTTTATTTTTCCCTTTAAAAAAAATCTCTATATAGAGTACCCAACTGTAGACATTCTGTGACTTGTTCTTTCATTTTATGTTATGCCCATGAGAGCTATCCATGTTAATTTTCCAGCCATTTCAATATTTTCATTCTCTGAGGTCTGATTCCATTTTTTTTATTGCTTCTGCTGATTCAGCTCCTAGAGTCCCATTGCCTTGTATTTTTACTGACTTTGCCTCCATTAAAACTTAATTTGGGGGAATTCTTTGAGGAGTTGAAAGTGCATTTCTCCTGAAAGCATTTGTTTGTTTTCATCAGACACCTGGGGATACAAATCCATCTAAAACTCTTGCTTTGTAGTTTTTTCAACCGCGCCAATCACGTAAATTAATTTGGATCTGGAAAAGGCATGCTGGTCAGCCTACAGTCACACATTCTCAAAGGAGCTTTTTATTCCTCTTTCACCCAAACTGACAGAGACAGAAATTTCTTTTCTCTCTGCCTTTGTGTGGTGGAATTTTTCTAGTTTACCTTTTCCTTGGGCTTGTAGATCTTTGTGGTCAGGGCTTCATGAGAGGTCTCTGGTCACATTCCCCACTCTCCTGTCTGCACTGCATGTGGTGGATAGGAAGAAGCTCTAGGCCATCAGAGTTTGGCAGATGCCCCTGGGGGTAGCCCCATGGTGTCACAGTCCACTTAACTTTGACTTGTGAACTCACTTGATTCTAACCATTGAAAAAATCTGTACTTTGTTGCAGCTTAGAATACATTTAAAAGGGGTTTTGGGCAGCCCGGGTGGCTCAGTGGTTTAGTGCCACCTTCAGCCTAGGGCGTGATTCTGGAGACCTGGGATTGAGTCCCACGTTGGGCTCCCTGCATGGAGCTTGCTTCTCCCTCTGCTTTGTGTCTCTGCCTCTCTTTCTCTCTCTGTGTCTCTCATGAATAAATAAATAAAATCTTTTAAAAAGGGGGGGTTTTGAATATTTTATCTAATACTTTCAAATATTTTATAATGGGAAGGTTTCAAGATATCTTGCCCAACATATTGTGGAAAACATAAATCAGACCTTTTTTTTTTTAAGGATTTTATTTATTTATTCATGAGAGACGGAGAGAGACAAAGACATAGGTAGAAGGAGAAGCAGGCTCTGAAGGCAAATGCTCAACCTCGGAGCCACCTAGGTACCCAGTCAGACTCTTTTTTAACCCAAACTCTTTTTAACCCATTTCATCCAAGTGGTTGACAGTATTCATGGCTAACCACTGTCTCTTCATCTTTTCATCATCCTCTATTTCAAGGTTTCTTCTTGTTCATTTGTTTGGGGCTTGAATATTTTTGAGAGGAGCTCAGTGCATCTTCTGAATTTTATCCATTTTCAATTGTTTTCTTTTAGGTGCTATCTCATGTAGGAATGTGTTCCCTGGGTTTTATTACTTTTTATTCTACGTAATGTAATGTTGATATTATTTTACCATCTTCTAACATCCTATGTTGCAAATACCAGTCTGATCATTTTCCTTTGTCATTTACTTACTACTTTTGGCTAGAACCTTGTCAATTTTTATTCTAATTCTAGCTCAGGAATTTTACAAATCTGTACTTAATATCAGTGGCATTTCTCTCTGATCCTGCTTGGAACATTGTAAGTGGTTTCAATCTGCGAGGATTTCTTTAGTGAAGGCAACCTTCTTTTCTTATAGTACAATGTGTACTGTACCATGGTACATACATACTGAAATGAACCATGATATGCAAACCTGTATCACTGCTTGCTATGACTGTCTTCATTCTCAAACAGGAGTGGCCCCAAATGATGTGCTCTGTGTGGCAGACAGCAGGAGAGATGCAAAGGTAATGACAGCATAGCCAAGTGGAGAAACTGCAGGCAATCTCACCTAGTTTTCTTCTGGTCCAGCCTCCCCAGATCAAATTGATGAAATGAGGTACCAACCAGCTGGATGATGCCAAGAATGACTACTATCAGCCTAGATGTCCCAGCCAGCCACAACACCTAGAATTGTTCCCACTGGTATTTAAGTTGGAGCAGAGGGTTGTCAGCAGGTAGTGCCCAAACCCAGCTGGGCCCTATGATTTTAGATTACACAACAGGACATCTGTCTAGGGGATTCCAGACTGGCAGTTGACATAGGCTGCTCCTGGTCATGCTTGATCTCTTAATAATTCTTACCTCACATTTTGTACAATGGATCTTTTGGATCCATTTTTTTGGATGGAAAATGTAGTTTTTTTTGTAGTCATACATTAGATTTTCTAGGTCAATTTTCCAACTCTCTTACCTTTACTCAGAGGTATTTTTTTGCTCTGTGCTTTGAAATATTACTTCCATGTGTCTTCAGACATTAATTTTCATCCCAAGACTGATTTCTCTCTCATTTAATTAATTAACTCAACTATTTATTTGGGAAATCATCTTTTAGTTTCAGAAAGTCTTTTATGTAATGCATGCTAATCTTCTTGAGCTCTCTCATTGTTACTTTTCTTCACATTAGTTTTCTCTTCCTTCTTCAGCTTTGTTTGCTGAATATGGCTCTGTTTGTTCTGATCAAAACAATATGCCCCTTCTGGCTTCTGGGCCCCCAGATGAATTCTTCTTTTCTTTTCTTTGTCACTCACTGGAGCTCATAAATAGTTGTTAAAATTCTCCAAGTTATGGCAGTTTTGCAGTGGTAGAAGGAAGAGTGTTCTCTTCCATGTGAGTTGATAATGCAACCAGCACACAGCCCTAATGAGGGCTGATGAGGCATGCAGTGGAAGCCATTCTGAGTGAAGGACTCCTCTCATTCCCAGGATCCAGCATAGGAAGGATTGTGGCCACCTCTCCATTTCCTCCCTGACGTGTTGGTGGCCAGGGAGGACAGTACTCACACAGAGCTACGAATACGTGGAATTCTGAGTGTTGCACTCTTTCCAGAAATCATGTCTTTCCAACCCTTCTCTGGGGACTGTCCAATGCTGGTCTCCAGGCTCTCCAGCAGCTTACCAAGGAGAAAGCCCTGCACCGATTCTCCACCTCAGGATCCCACAGAGTCTGCAGTCTCAAACCAGAACTCAGCAACCCACACAGCTGCCTGGCTCTGGGAAGGCAGGCACGTTGGTGCTGGGACAGAAGTGGCAGCAGGCTGTGTACAGGCAGCCATTGGCTCAGGATCTTCAGCCTTCTGTAAGAGTTCACTGAGACTACTAGTGATTCACACACCTGTCCAACAAGCACTTGGGGAATGCCTACTCTTTGCTGGGCAGTATGCTCCAAGCAGGGGGTCTGAGGTGAACCAAAGCGGGCTTACCCCTGTCCTCATGGCACTCAGACAGAGTCTAGTGGGGTCCAACAGACCTCACTGAATACCACCCCGGGCATTAGAGCATGGCAGCTGTGTCAGATGCCATACAGGGAGAGAGGCCCAGTGTACTGAGGGTGCAGTGTGGAAATCTGATGGAGTCAGGGAGGTCAGGAGAGACTTCCCTGCAGGCACAGTTCTGGAGCAGGGATTTGCAGGGATGAATTGGGGCTTGAGTTAGCACAAGAGGGGAGGGAGGGAGGGAAGGGGGGTGAGGGAAGGGCTCCCAGACAGAATGAATGACCTGTGCAGATGTCCTGGGTAGCAGTGAGTATGGAACAGACAAGAGCCCAAAGGAGTCTCCTGTGTCTGGAGCACAGAGTGAGAGAAAGGGTGGTGTGGGCACCAGGAGGCTGCAGAGGTAGCTGGGCCTGACACATGCAGGGCCCTGGTAAGGAATTTTGAAATTGGTGCTAAACCCAGCAGGATGTCCCTGAAAAACAGGAAGAAGTGGGGAAGTGGAGATAGTAGGTAAGATGCCATTTGATTTGCATTTTGAAGAGAGCATTTTGCCTGCAGTGTGGAGGGGATATTTGGGAGGGGAGGGGAGGGTGGCAAGGGGAACAGGGTGGACCTGTTGAGAGGCTGCTGCATTGCACTGCAGGAGTCCAGGGGAGTGATAGTGGTGGTTTTGGGTTAGGGTAGCAAAGGGGGAGGAGGAGAGAAATGAACGGATTCAAAATTAATTTAGAGTAAAAAATTGATGGGACTTGGTTATAAATTGGATAAAAATAGCTAACAGTTGTGGCATATTGTTGTTTTAATGTGTCAAGCAGCAACCTATACACTTTGCATAGATTACTTCATTTAGTACACACAGCAGCCCCATGTGGTAGATTCTGTTACAAGACCAAATTCATAAGAGCAAAGATAGAAGCATAGAGAGCTGAAATCATTTGCTCAGGCTGGGAGGTAGTTTCCTCATTTCCAGTTGAATTGGACATAGGGACAAGAGGAGAGATGAGGGAAAAAGGGGTTTTATGGGTGACTCCTGGGTTCTGGCTTGTGCAATTAGTGGAATATAAGACTATTCATTGGGCTTAGGAACCTCAGAAGAGGGCCAGGTTTGGGGAAGGAATTTAATTTTAGTTTAGTTTTGAAAATGATAAATTTAAGATACTTTTAGTCATCTAAGATGTCAAGGAACCAGCTGAATATACAGGTCTGGGCTCAAAGGAGATTTCCAGACTTTGGATACAAATATGTTATTTGTTAGCATAATTGATATACGGGCACTAGTGAGGTCAGGGGACTAGAGTATAGAAGAAGAAAAGAGATTTTAGGATGAAGCCTTGAGGATCTCTACTATTTAATGGTCACTGAAGAGGATGAGCCTGAAAAGAAGACAAGCAAGAAGTAGCCCAAACAGTTGGAGGAAAACCAAGGGATTGATGCATCTTGGAAATCAAGGGGGAAAGAATTTTAAAAAGAGGAAGTGACTAATAGTGTTGGAGGGTGCTAAGAGTTGAATTACGATGAATATGAATAAATGGAGAACTTTGGATGTGTGGGAAGTAAAGTAAAAGGTAGGCAGCAGAGGGCTGACAAAGAGACCAGTTAGGAGATTGATTGTGCTTGTGACCTAGGTGTTGATGATGTAGGTTTGGATGAGATGGTGATTGTACTAGTGGAGAGGATGGATTTGTGAAAGATGTATTCTGAGGTAGAACAGGCAAGACTTGCCAATGGATGGGAAGCAAGGATGGTTTTTAGGTTTCAAGTTAATGCATCTCGGTGAATGGTGTTGCTGTTTATAATAATGGGAAAAGCCATGAGGAAGAATAGATTTAAAGGTAGAAATCAAGTTCTTTTTAGGCCATGCCAAGTTTGAGAGGTCTATGGGATATTCAATGGATATATGAGGTAAGTAGTTTGGGGCACAGAAAAGTCATGGTAAGAGAAACAGGTTCTGGAATCTTGACTATCAAAATAACATTTAAAATTCTGGGCTGGAATTTATCAGCCCCAGAGAGAAGAAACGTGGCCACTTACCGAAAATAAGTGGAGTAGGGGGCTCAAAGAGTCCTAATAGTTTGTCAAGAAGATGGAGACTAAATTGATGAGGGCCCCGAGAGGGACTTCATGGCTTTTTCACCAAAGCAAAAATGTCCCTTCAGTGGTACCTGTACATAGAGCTGTGTGATTTTCTCCCACTGGGCTCAGCAGTCTGAGTATGGGAGCTAAGCTGGAAACATTGGTCTGTTAGGCTCCAACATTTTCCCTGGCTCTCCCATTTGTTTCCTTGACTTCCCACACCTCAAATTTCAGGCTTGGATCCTGTGGAGAACTAACTGAGTGGAAAGAACCAGGTGAACATCTCTCTGACCTGCAGCATGGCTGGACGCTTATATCTTCCCTCGGGGATGTCGCATAGCTGTGAGCCAACCCTGAGCTTGTGGTGCCCATTTGGATAACTACTACCTCAGTCAATTTCCCCAATCCTACCACCTATTCCTGCTTTTCTCCCAGTAGTCACTTTTCCATGCACATCGCCAGGGTTCTAATTCAAGAATTAATGATTCATGGTCAGGCCTAAGTTATGACTTTCATTCCCTCTCCCATAGACTGTGGCAAGAATCTTCAGAAATGGTTTTCCTACTGCTGTTTCCTTCTCTCTCCAATTTGTCTTTTGGTTGCCAGATTCATCTTTTTGAAACAAAGTTCTAGTCTAGCCTCTCAGCCCAAATACCTCTAATAGCTCCCTATTTATAGAACAGTGATTTTCAGACTCTGCACAGCAGTGCCTTAGGGGTTCTCAGAGATGGGAATGGGTGTGTGGGTTGGGATGTTTGCTCCTCCTTTGTCCTACCTGACTGGCTCTGTGTCTACACCTATTTTACATACAAGCCTCTGGTGTGTCATTACAAGCTTCATGGAATTGGAATTTGTTATTTTCTAGAGAATAGAGCAACCAAAAAGCAAGGCCCTTCAAAATCTAAGCTCAATTACACTTCAGGCCATCTTTTCTCCTGCTCTCCTTTCTGTATTCCCTTGGTCTGGTTAAAAAGAGTTCTTTTATTACTCTTTTCTTTTCTTTTCCTTTTTTGCATTCAGTCTATCTTGTTGCACTGAAAATTAATTCTTTTGACTTATAAGAATATGTTCTGGAATCAGACAGGCATGTATTGAAATATTTGGATTTATCATATACTAGCTGTGTGGAATTGGACAAGTTATATCTCTATGCCTCAGTTTTCTTTCTGATCTGTAAAAGGGAAGTTAAATTATTGTTTCCCCCAATAGGATTGTTTAAAGGGTTAAGTTAGACACTATATATAAAGTGATTAGCAGAGTGTCCAGTTTGTAATAAACAAAAAACTACTGTTATAGATATTATGCAAAGTATTATCTTCATTTATTTGAATTAAGTCTAAGTGTATTAATAAAATAAGAAGCAACCATAATTTTGCTCAACAGTAAATTCCAGTGAAAGTTTGCTTTAGATTTGACTCTAAAGTTGGGTGATGTTGGGTATCCCTGGGTAGCTTAGTGGTTTAGTGCCTGCTTTCAGCCCAGGGTGTGATCCTGGAGTCCCGGGATCGAGTCCCACATCAGACTTCCTGCATGGAGCCTGCTTCTCCCTCTACCTATGTCTCTGCCTCTCTCTCTGTGTGTGTGTCTCTCATGAATAAATAAATAAAATCTTTAAAAAAATAAATAAAGTTGGGTGATGTCATCAAGCCACCCAGCTGAGTTTAATTTTTTTTTCATGGCAAGAAGAACTACTGAAAACATTGCCTTACATAATGAGGTTAAAGAGCAAACTTCAAAGGAGCTGTTCTCAACAACTTTATGCATTTGCTTGTGTTATGTCTTTCACTTAAACTTCCCTTCCATCCCTCAAATGTTCAACTTCTACCCATATTTCCAGCATCAAATGGTCCCTTTTTCATCAACTGTTCCTTGATTTCCCTCAGTTGGGGTCATCTCTTCTTCTTCTAGAGTCCAAGGGTATTTGGTCTGGCTCTCTCTTATGGTGTTCAATTCCTATCTCATAGTGGTATTTCTTCACAATGTGTAAGAATGCACTCCTTCAATTTGGAATACGAATAGATTCACATCTCCTTCAACAACAAATACATTTTAAGCACCTATTATGGGCTAAACACAATTCTAGGTGCTGGTGGAACAGCAGAAAACAAAACAAAGCCCCTGTCTTTGTAGAATTCACATTCCAATAGAGGTAAGAGGTGAAAAACTGGCAAATGTACAAAGTCAGATAATTATTTCTATGGATGAAAGCAAACTGGGATAGGATAGGATAGGATAGGATAGAAGGATAGGAAGACTGAGTGTGCTGGGAGGAAGGAGTGCTATAAGACTATGAGGGAAGATCTCAGGGAGAAGGGTGTTTTGGGCATAGGGATTATCAGGGAGTGTGAAGGTCCTAAGGTGAGAGAATGTTTGAGGAACAGCAGAGGCTGGCTTGCTTGAGGTTGAGTGAGCAGGGTAAGGTTGACAAGAAATACGTTCACAGAAATGTATGAGAGAGATCCCAGAGACCAGTAAATTTGACTTTCATTCTTTTATTTACCCAATTAATTGATTGAGCACTCACATGTTTATATTAGCAGAAAGCCTATTATTTCACCGTTGAGGCCTCTTTTCCACTCCAAATTGTTCAACAACTGAGGACTTACTTAGTTTGAAGAGGTTAGTTCTGCTTGCAAGTGCCAAGAGAAAGAGGTCACCTTGGTCAGTTCATTACCACTGTTGCTTTGATTGTTCCACATGGGATCTTTATGGGACATCTGTCCCAGGGAGCCTGATGGATGCTTTCCCACTGTTGTGGCCTTGCTGCAGTTGGTCGAAATCTCTTCCAAGGCACAGTGGGGCCTGAAGTTTGAACTAAAAGATCACAGATCTCACATGTCACAAACACATGCTCAGTTATTGTTAGTAAAGCTCAACCACCTTGCCAAGGAGCTGGGCTTAGAGTAGCCACCTGCCATGACTACAGAGTAGACTTGGTCCCTGCCCTAGCACACACTAGTTTATGCTCTAGACACTGGCATAAACTCAGCAGACCTTGCATCTAGTGAAGTGGCACCATACATATTTATGAGTCAAATAAAATTATATAGGTCCAACATAAATGCACAAAGTATGGATATTGAGACTCATCTCAGTGTGACTTCTCTCAACACAGAGAAAGAGGCTGCCATATTATTTAAATTCCATTTCATCAGGCATCACAGACTTATTTCTCCTGTGTAAAGGAGGCTTACTGATAAGAAGAATTTGTCTGATTACCTGACTAAACTCCACAACACCCATATCAGTAAATGACACTAAGAAAATATTTGTAAAATGAAATCTGATACATTTGAAATGTTATGTTTTAAAATGGATGGCCAGTGAGAAAATAATTTTCCCATTCCCCTCCTAGCTGCTGATATTTGTGGACTAACGCATACAATGGTATTTTCAAATTTTATTCAGTCTCTGCTATACCAGATGCTCTTGCATTTTTGCTAGCTGGTCCAGAGACAGCCTTACAAGTGGGCCAGAAGGCAAGGAAAGGAGGAAGGAATCAAAAGGAGGTATATCATTTGTATTTTGTGAGAATGGAAGAGAAGAGATAAAACCAGCAGGGCAGGAGAGCCCATTCCCCCAAAATGGCTCCTTCCAAGAACCTGAACACAAACATAAGGGCAAGGGTGATGTAGGGACTGGGAAAGCCATCAACATCTTCTGGGGTCTTAGTTGAGCCACTTCACATCTTGAATTCAATTGGCTGGCAAGTTAAAGACAGCTGTTCCCTTTCCACCTTGTTCCAGAGTCAGGCAAACTGGCCTCTGAAGACCCAAAATGGGACAGATCACAGAGAAAACACTTCCACAGCACCTTTGGAACTGCCATCATTCCTTTCGAGAGCCCTGAAAACCTGGATTTATCTACTGTGTGATTTTCTCTTAAAGCTGTCCCCTGGCGCTCCATTAATTAGCAAGTCTCTTATTTAAACCCACTCTCTCTTCCTCCTCCTTGTGATCCTGCAGTGAAGTCATAATGCTGAATTGGGTGCCTCCTAGCAGTTTCCATGACAACCAGCTATAATCACCCAGGTAAAAGTTTGTGCCTTCACTATAGGCTCCTGGAAGAGAGAAGCAGGGTAATGAGAGAGACAAGCTCTTACTCAAATACAAATACCATCAACAATAGTTCCACAAATGACTCTGTGAAGTAAATTGATTTGCATAGCTGCTTTTTGAGTTAGGTCTGACATAGTCTCCTCCCCTACCCTCTTCCTGGCTCATGTTTCCATAAATCATTTAAAGGAGTATTTTCTATTTATCTCTTCATATTAAAACTCATTTTGGATGTCTGCTTTTGGTAAAGAAATCAGAATTGTGATATGCTAATCCTCTTGACATTCTACTTAATTTAAAATTAAATTAAAAGTAATTTAAAATTACTTTTGTAATTTGTAATATCTTTTCATTGGAAGCCCCCTCCTCCAAGTAAAGCACACCCACCAAACACCAAACGTAAACACAAGTACTTAAAGAATGGCCAAGAGAGATTATAGTGAAACCCCTGCTTCTTTCTTTGATCATATCAAAGGACAGTCAAGTCAAAAGCGCACCAAGGCCCATGCATGTAATTCTAACATCCAAATTAGGGCTAGCCTACAATCTGATGATGGTCCTTGTCATTCCAGACTACTGCAAGGAAGTTTCCCTTGTTTAAATTTCTGAAGTGCTGCTGAAGTCATAGAGCCCATGACTGTAACTCTGTACTCATCTTCCTCACTCTCAGTAATCATGCCCACTAAAGTAGAGCTTTCTGGGAAGAGGATACCTGCTCAGAAAAACAAACCAACACTGCCCAATCACCCCATATCACACTCAGATTGCTATCTTCCTCAGCAGAATCATTGTGTGAGAAACTGTCTTTGTACTGGTATTTAGGATATAGTTTTGGGGGAATATTTCTCAACACCAATCTGTCCATGGAAATCCCAGGTGGCAATGCACAGCACCCTATACTCACTGCCTTCTTTATCATCTTCACCTTCAGTCCACTCCTCTCTCTTGACAGTATTTCTGGATGGCTACACAGGAGTAACAAGGAGACAGCTGTAGGAATAGGACAATTACTATGTCACAGTAATAAATGTAACATTGATCCAGGCAAGAAGAATAAATCATATTTGGTTAAGATCACCTTTTTTCACCACCAATACATTGGGAAATGTCGAATAGGACATTCAGGATCAGGATTTTAGAATACAGTAGAAGTGGCTTTTAACTAGTCTTGTTAAAAGTATTTCTGATTCCTGAGGTAATATGATGCATTGCCTTTGTATACACACATCCATAGCTGATCTATCCATTAGGCACAAAACACACAGTGCCAAGAGTACATTATACTTTTAGGGATTATTGAAAATGTTTTAATTTATTTTAAAATCAAAAGAAAAAATAAATATAATTCAGCTGAGATTATATTCATCTTTAAACTCATGTAATCATGAATACCATTATAAATATTTTGTAATGAAACAAGGATCCTACAAAGGCAAAAGTATCTAGGGACCACAAAAGTTGTAAGGCAGCCTCAGAGATTGTCACTGTTGTAGGCCCCTTTGAACAACAAATCACACACATGGAGATGATGGCCAAAGACACTAATGACATAGCATGGGACAGTAGTTTATAGTACCAGCAGTCAGGGTTGAGTATAAAGCTATTTGTCTTTCTGATAGTGTGTGTGTGTGTGTGTGTGTGTGTGTGTGTGTGCGTGTGCACACACAAGCATATACATGTGATTTGCTGAAGGTCTTCTACAAAGCCACATTCCCATATCACTGCCCTTAATCAAGTAGCTTTCTTCTAAAACCTTTCTGAAAATTTAAGAATTGTCCCTTATTCCTTTAGAGACTCGGGAAACTAAGTTGGTCATTTCTCATTATGAAACAGCTCATGTTCCCAGCTCCTTGGAAAGGCTGGAACAACGATTTTGAAAGCTGGCTATTTTAGCTAAGAACGTTAATCATGCTGATTCTGCTGTCAACTGAGGTTATACCATCTGATCTTCCATTTCCCTTGTCATAATCATTTATGCTCTACCCCTTGACATGACACATAAGTCCTTTTTATTATATTACATATTAAATACACCAGAACACACTAAAAACTCTTCATTACCCAGTAACATACAAAGTGGGTCCATCTTGATCTCCTCTTAAAAGCATCTAGTTACTGGAATGTCGGAAGGCCCTGCTTAAGGTGTACCTGCTGAGACATGAAGAGGCATATAATATAACCTTCACTCCATGAAGGCTATAACAAGTCTTCAAGAAATTAAAAGGACTCTGGGTTTTCTTTGTTTTTTTTTTTTTTTTTTTTTTTTTTGCAGAGGAAAGGTTCTGGGAAGACGGGTCCTTTCAGTATATAGAAGAAAGGAAAATGACTTCTTTGAAAATTCCTCCAGCCAGGTCCTATGCTGCTTTCTTTACCAGATTAATCTTCTCTGAATCTCATGATCTGTTATCTTTATTTTACAGGTGCAGGAAGCATTTTTCAAAAAGTGAAGTGACTTGCCCTAAGTCACACAGCTATTACTTGGTAGAAATAGGATTTAGATTTTATATGTGTGATACCAGGAGTGTGGACTCCTCTCACCACACCATGAATCAGCAAATTTTTTCTAGGCTGGATAACAACATTGCTGTTATAGCATGAAAACAGCCACAGACAATATGTAAGCAAATGGGTATACTTACAAAGTTTTATATGCAAAAATAGGCAGCAGCTGAATTTGACCCGGGGGCTATGCTTTATACTGTGGGTCTCAACTTTGCCTGCCATTGGAATTCCTGGGAAGCTTTAAAAACTCTTGATGTGCAAGACTCATCCCATGTCAATTAAATGAGAATCATTTTTAAAGCAAACTTTCCAGGTGATTCTGACAAGCAGCCACAGTTGAGAAGCCCTGCTCTACAGCTTGTTAAAGAATAAAGGCAGCCAAGATATAGACAATTAATATCTATCCAAATCTAGTTTTTCTTTCAGGATCCAACCAAAATCCTGCCCCGTCAATTATACCTTCCTTACTTTGATCAGAAGAATTGAGCTGCCTTGTATCTGAACACCCACAAGACCATAGTGCAGAATTAGTCCTATTGCAACAAAGTTTATGTCATTGTCCATGTGGTTACTCCAATCTTCTACTATTACTAAAGTTCCCTGTGAGTAAATCCTGTCATCTCAAACAGCCTGTAAGCTGTGAGCATATGGCTTTACTCACAACACCTAGCAGAGGACCAGCTACAAAGTAGGTGTTGGTACGTGCAAGGAGCTTTCTTGAGCGGGGGAGAAATGAACATGTTGGGGGGTTGAAAATAGATTTCATTTGAATATAGTAAAGTTCAGTAGTTTTTCTTATCTTTCCCTTCCCTCTCCCCCAGTCTGCTCCTTCTTCAATCTTTCCCACCTTAGTTAATATCAACTCCACCTTTAAAGATCTTGGAACTGAGTTTGGCTTTTTTCCTGATCCAAGTAACCATCTCTCACTTAGATTATTGCCAATCCTCTTAACTGGTCTCCATGCTTCTGCCCTGGCCCCCTACTCTGCTTGTTCTCAACACAGCATCCAGAGCATTCCTGTTCAAAAAGTTTAGCTCTACTTTAAATGCTCCAATGGTTTTTTATTTCCCGCAGAGTAAAAACCAAAGTCCTCTCAAGGCATGCCATTATTCTCTGACCTCATCTCCTAATATTCTCCCCATTGCTCACTCAATCTCAGGTACTCTGACCTCTTTGCTAAACCTTGAATAAGTCATGAATGTTCCTATGTCAGGGCCTTTGCACATACTGTTTCCTTTTTTGTCTGACCTCTAAACCCTTTGATATCTGTATAATCACCTCTCACTGACTTCAAGTCTTTGTTCAGAGTCACCCAGTGAAGACTTCATGACCATGTGAACACTGAATCCTCCTTTCTCCTCTGATAAACTCTATACCTCTCTCTTATCTTACTCTTACTTTATTATCTCTACATAATGCTTTTCACCTTCTGTCTTACTGTAAAATTTACTCATTTTCTTTCTTTATTGACTATTTCTCCTAACTAGAATATAAGATGTATGAAGGCAGGATCTTTGCCTGTTTTGCTTTCTTGTACCTCTAGTGCCTAAAAAAATGCCTGGTGCATAGTAAAAGATGCTTGTCATTGGGTAAAGGACAGGCCATCAGCTTGATAGGCAGTTTCCTGAAAACATATATGTTGGTGTGATGGACATCTGTGATCTTGGTCCATCAGGCACCATTCACCTCTCTTATGGTAATAGAAGCTTTCTGATCTCTAGGATACCATGTTATTTGAGTAGAGCAATTTTTCTTACCCACCTCAACCCCAAGAATGGACACATGATCTTGGCCTTGGGTGCTTTTTGACCAGTTACTGGAGCTATTGGATTAACATTGAGCATTTTTAACCCAGGTCAATTCAAACACTGCTTGTGACCTCTCTGCTGAGAGATTGGGGAATATTATTTTTCTGCTGAGGTTGCTAAGTTGATAGAATAAAGGTCTGGAGCTATTTCTAACCATATAGCAAGAGCCTATTTAAAAGATGGACAGAGAAATGAAGCTTGACACTATTGTTAGAACTCTGGACTCACACATACCTAAGATGAAATCTGCTTTAGTGCTTCAGCTGTGTGACTGAATAAATTCCTGTCATTATTTAAGGTTGGGTTTCTGTCATTTGATAGTAAAAGAGTTCCAAAAAACAAATCTAGTATGAAAAGACTTAAACTCATTGCTAAAAACATTTTTTGTTGTTGTTTACTTTTTTCAAAGACTGATTACCTTGAGAAAATTGAGGCAATACAATAAAGATTGAATAATTGTGTAATTTATAAAAAGATAATACAGAGGATTCTTTTTCTTGTTTGGTAGGAAATGGTATCTCTAATGTTTTAGAATTAACTAATGAACATATTTAGCAGTATTACCTTTTTACTGAGCTTTAAATTCTAAGTTAAAGCATGATATAAGTTAGATTCTGGAACTAAGAATGAGGAAAGATATGAAGGTTGGTTACAAAATAAATGACAGAAAGGGATTTTATCTTAATGCGTCTTTCATTTTAGCATCTCCCTATATAATACTTGCCACATGGTTGATATTCAGGAAATTTTTACTGAGTAAATAAAAAAAACTATTGAATTATCAAGAAAGTATGTTGTTCTTAGCATTTTGTTTGGTCCTGGGCTTCAATTAAAGCTCTTCCCCACAAGAATACTCACCTATATACATAAAACACACACACAGCTTGCATAAAATGTCTGCATTTTGCAGTGTCTTTAAAGCACTTATAAACTTGCATGGTATCCATGGATCCTAGGTTAAGAACTGCTTTGCAAATCCCACTGCAATATATGGCTTAGCCAGTATTTCCACCTAGAATTTTTGTGTTGAAAAGGTGATAAACATGATTAAACATGGACTATTGAAACAAGTTATTGAATTGGTAGTTCAGTGGCTAAGTGGCTTTGGAGTTAGAAGTAGATTGTCTTTGCCAATAAACACATGTGCAACTTCAGGTAACTTAACCTTTTTGATCTTGTCTCAGTTTCCAAATGTATAAGATGAAAATAATAAGCCAATCTCCCTCATGTTTGTAGAAATGACTAAACTAAATATTGCACAAAGAATTATTAGCATAGTGCCTGCTATATAGTAAGCATTCAATAAATGTTAGCTTCTAAGGATGTTAAACTATTTACAAAATTTAATATTTTAAATAGAATGAACTCATTTTGTCTATCATAGCTCAGGTGAGAATGTTGCCACCCAACAGAGAAGTAACTATAGCATCTTTTATAGCTTATTTGGATTCTACCTTTGTAATATGAAGTTATATTTTCTATATATCATGAAAAGCTGATTTCTATCACCTATGAGTAATAATAATAATATCATCAACATCTTTCTGTAAGTAGGAACACTTGGACCAGCCAAAGGTTAAAAGTCAAGTTAGTTAAAAGTTGCTCCAACAGCATTTTAGAAGGCCCAGCCAGAGTTTCCATCTACCCAATTCCTAGTCTTTCTCTTTAATGATTGTTGAAAAGATATGCATGTACTGATAATAAAACCAATTAAATTAATTGTTCAAACCATGGGGACTTCTTCATTAGCTTGGGCAAATTTCCTAATCAAAAATGTGCTTTTACACCATTAAAAGGAGTATTTAAAAATTTATGGAAAACACAATGAGGTAATTTCAACTTCTTCATCACCAGTTAAAACGTATCATTATTTATTTGCTCTGTTCTACATTGATTCATTCAACAATATTTATGTAGGATCTGTTATATGCTGGTGCTGCTCCAGGTTCAGAAAGCCAATAAATACCCGCACCTAGGGTGAAGAGTGTTCTACTGGACTATTCCTTCTCTTCTATAACTCCATTGATGCCTGAAGATTTTGTTATGGGAGTGTTACTGATAGTAAAGAAGAATGTCCCTGGGTCAAGGCTGAGCCTTGCAGCTGTGTGAAGACAGACCACTCTTCATTTTTTCCTGTTAAGTGGTCTTACTCAGAATCCAGGCTCTCAAACTAAAACGCCTTCAGGAGCCACAGAAGGAGCCTAAATGTGAAGGTGGCTCAGCTTAGGAAACTGGAGAGTTAGAGTCTCTTGTGGAGACATTCAGATTCTACTTTTTAAAACACCGTGCTTGCCAAAGCAAACTCATCTATTAGCCACTAGTTTCTAACCACTGCTGTTAATGAAACCCCAAAGGAAGAGGGATTAAATCAGCTGTCAGCAAACCTTTTCTGTCAAGGGCCAGATCATAGATATTTTCAGCTTTGCAGACCATACAATCTCTGTCACAAGTAGTCAAGTCTGCCATTATATTGTGAAAGCAGCCATAGACGTA
The DNA here is from genome assembly GCF_018345385.1 of Vulpes lagopus. Classification (NCBI taxonomy): domain Eukaryota; kingdom Metazoa; phylum Chordata; class Mammalia; order Carnivora; family Canidae; genus Vulpes; species Vulpes lagopus. The sequence continues at coordinate 37,660,228 of NC_054836.1, read as the reverse complement.
TATGAACAAATGAGCATGGCTGTGTTCCAACAGGAGTTAGCCTGCTGGCCCCAGTTTGCTAAACCAAGCTAAATCATACCTAACTATCTCCTTTCAAAGAGAATAGAGGAAGTGGGTCACAGTCATCTTCACATCCCTAGAATTAACCAGTACATAGCACATGGCAAATGCTCAGTGAATGTTAGCAGATGCAACAAATTCAAAAGGTATAATCTTAATGATCAAGCTGGCACTCAGTTCTTACACTTCTTCTCCCAGAAAAGGTTGAAGATCAAAGTCTCTCACTTGGAGGCATTCTTCTTTTGTCTAGGGATGGAATAGATAAGCCCTGAAGTTCCTTCTAAGCTAAAAAAAATAAATAAATAACTTAAAGCTCAGGACTCAGAAAATACAGTCTCTTGAATGTTTCCTCTATCTTAGCTCCCAACTGCAAACTTAGGCAAAGTAAAAGACTCCAAGTATCTATCTATGTTTTGCACAACATAGAAGACAGTTCTTTCAGACTTGGAATGACCTTTCCTGGTCTGGAACCTGATTTGCCTCCTGCTGTCACTAAGCAGCTACCTGGCAAAAAAGTTCTGCACCATTCCCAATGCAATAGTTTAAACATCTTAACCTGTGAGCTGCTCTCCAAGTAGAATGTTAAAAGGATTCCCCAAGCAAATCGCCTACCACTGCTGCTGCCCTCTATCAAATAAAATGAGTAGCTGCTCCACTAACCAGCTGAGTTCCTAAAGCCAAATATCAACAGCACAGCTTGAGCATGGCTTGTTTAGAGAGTTTAGATGTGTTCAGAATAAAGAGAAAATATTTTGTGTCCTTTTTAGGAGGAAAATGAGGAGAGAGCAAAGCCAAATGGAAAAGCCCCACAATCCTCTGATTACAGAAGCCAAATTACCTAAAGGTCATTTATACCAAGTGTTATAAATAAAGCAGTTTTTAGAAAAACTTTAAGAGAAGAGAAGATGGACTGAATGCTTTTTCCATTTTGTGCCTCCTTTTTATGTGCTACATGTAGCACTCATGAAAAAAAAAAGATCTCTTAAACAGGAGCAGCTCAGCTTGTTTGCTTGGCCAAAGTCTCTTCAAAACCTATGTAAGGAACAGGAACAGAATTCAAGAGAGAATTTGGGATTTGAAAATGCACTATTTTCATCCAGTCCATTCCATAGGTTTTATTGTTACTGCATCAAAGGGCTAGGTGAGGATCTTCCTATTTCATGGGTAGATTATTTCAGAAGGAATATGTTAGAACACAAATGCTGCAGTCATAAACCTGGCCTCAAGCTAGCTCTGCACCCACACTCCTTGCTTGGCTGAAGCCACACCTTACCCAAGAACTTTGTGAAGGGCCCTTCGCGGGGTGGGGTGGGGGGGCAGGTGGCCTGGGTTTTGCTTTGTTTTGTTTGTTTTGAAGTAAAACAGACATGTTATATTTTCAAAAAAGAGTAATAATTTTTTAAAAAGTATAACTTATTGCTCTATGCCTCAGTTTCCTGATTTGTAAAATAAAATGTAATAATAACATGCCTCCCACAGTTAGGGTCTGGATTAAGTGACAATACAATTCAGCATTAACAGAGCCTGGCATGGAAGGCAACTGTTTAGTAAATGTTGGCCATAATCCTTTGGCTAGAGTTCTATTGGTGAATAAGATGCATAAGAGTATCATGAGGGATGCCTGGGTGGCTCAGTGGTTGAGCATCTGCCTTTGGCTCAGGGGGTGATCCCAGTTCAGGGATCTAGTCCCACATCAGGCTCCCTATGGGGAGCCTGCTTCTCCCTCTGCCTGTGTCTCTGCCTCTCTCTGTGTCTCTCATGAATAAATGAAAAAAATCTTTAAAAAAAAAAAGTATCAGGAGAATTTTGTTAATTTACATCTTACTCTCCCACTTCTAGGGACTAAGATTTTTAAAGTTTGATACTTTAATCCATGAGTACATACAAATTAATTTTTTTTGTGTGTGGACCAATAAAGAATCTCAGAAAAAGCAAATTTATATTCTCTTTCAAATTCCCATGATGCTACCAGGGTCAGAAATGTTATGTTTCAACAAGATGGCTTGGACAGAAGATGACAGTTTGATTAAAAACTTCCACTAGAAAAATTGCCCTATAACTCCAGGTCCCTAAAGCACAAGGAGGATAAGCCAGGTGGTGACTGCCTTCTAACAAACATAATGACACAATTGTTTACTTGGTGTAATTTTAATTCAGGCTTAAAGCTCTTTATAGTCAGTTTTGATAACTGATCCCCTCTAATGGAAGATTAAGTGCCTTGAGGCAAAATTTAAAAAAAAGAAATTTGTCTTGACATTATGAGATCAATAAGCCCTGGAAGATGCTAAACTACACAGTGACAAGGCCCTGAGTATATTTAAACATGTAGTTTTTGACTTCAGTACAAAGTCTATTGCCATGGCTTAAAATGTACAAATGCAGTTAATATTAGCACGTGAAAAATCACAAGTGTGATTTTATCCTTTGGTTTCAGGACAAAATTTATCTGTTAAATGCAGATTTAAAATGCTTTACTGAAACGTTGGTCATTTAATTGTTCATTTCTATAAAAGCTCTTGAATATGAGTACTCATTTAATTCTGTAAATTACTAAACCTAAGTGCTTGCATCATGCAGCCAAAGACCACATTAAGTCCAAGTTTTTCTATAATGTGCATCTCTCTCTCTGGAAACATCACCTGTGCAAGAATCTGAGGGCTGGGTTACTATTTAATACATTGATATTTGGGTCAGGGCCTGATTCAAGTGGCATGGTGATGAGTACACTGAAAGACCAGCAATATCTACCTTCCTTTGGGATCAAGCATAATGACACGGTCTGTGCTTGACAAGGTCAATTTCTCTTAGAAATTAGGAAATTAGGTTCATGATCTCACAGGCTCAAAGATTCTACAGGTGCATTCGATAAGCACATCTACATGGCACTAAGCGTCACACTCTTCAATACATCCCTGGTTTTCTTTTTGCAGTTCCCTGTTACGGAAGACAAACCCATGGACTCTCTTAAGGTGAATTCTCCTCCTGCCTAAGGGTTGCTAGCCAGGAGGGCAAAAAAGGAATAGCGAGATCTCCTTGGCATTTTTTATATTAGGGGGAGACTCTCAAATCTCAGCTTCCTGGTAACCTGATCTCTTCCGAACCTTATGAGACACAGGGGCAATGATGCACAGTAATGCCAAAGAACAGATCTAGACACCCAATAATTCCCCAGGGTAGACAAGTAATTAAACTGTAACAGACCTAGATTATGAGGGATATTTGCCTCGTGGCTGAAATGTGCAGCCCTGAATTCCCTTAAGATATCAGATTGTAAAGCAACTGACCTTATTTTAAGGAACTGTCCCCCTCTAAACACCCTAACTTTCTGGCCTCAGGCTTCAGAAATCTACATTTTTGACATTTTTGTGTAAATGTGGTAATACCAAACAGCCATCATACCCACGTGTAACTTGAGAAAAATTCTACTCTAGGAAATTGGAGAAAGAGAAAGAGAGAGACAGAGACTGTACATTTCCAGCTGTTCCTCTCATTGAGTGTGTACCCCAGGGTGAGGATGAGATGAAAACCTGCTATTCACTCAGTGCTTTTGCTTCCCTCTCTAACAGTGGGGGCATCTTGCCACAGAGTATGATTCTAATATTTAAAAGGTCGATATTTTTCTTTTAACATGGTCACAAAAACTGAACCAACTACCTCACTGATGCTCAGCAAAAGAGACAGCAATCTGCTCCCAAAGCTGAAAGAGAAACTGATGTTGGTGATCTTATCAAGACTGAGATGGTCTCCAGTGTGATTCTTTCCTAAAGGGTTTTTAAGGGTAATAGTGACCGGGGCAAAGTTCACTTTAGGTTTTCTTTACAACAGAACTATTGTATGCAATTTTTCCCACCTTGTAGTTCCTCTGTAGTCAGTTTTCATGAACTGAGGCTAAAAAAATGTATTGATTTTTTTATAAAAAGGATTTATTTGTTTGTTTGGGCTTTTTAAAGCACAAATTCTTAGGAGTAGTGTTGGGAGCAGGGAAACCAGATACTCCATATTAATGGCCATCTACAGTTTTGGGGTACAGATCTAGTTCTATCTTCAGGAGCACCTCCCATGAGAGTTAGGGAAATTCATAACTGGTAGAATAACTGTTGGCATTGATTGATGAACTCCTGGATGGTGCAGCCTTGGTTTGTTTGGCATTTGTATCCATGCCTTGGCTGAAGGTTTAGAGGGCACATTGATTTAATTTGTGGATGACAGGAGTCTGGAAAGGATACCAGATGCACCGGGTGATAGAATGAGAATCCAAAAAGATCATGACAAGCTGAAAAAATGGGACAAACAAATTCATCTAACAAGATGAATTTTAGCAGTAATAGATAGAAGATCCTGCACTACATTTAACAAGCCAGGACTCATTAAAACAAATCTTATTAATACAGGGAACTTATTAATACAGATCTGCAAGTTTAGGATATTTAAGTACAGGTACCTGGTGTGCATATTAGGGGAGGGGGTATTGGTTAGCAATAGCACGTATGCAGAAGATTTGAGGATTTGGGTTGAAAGCTAATTCAGGGAGTATGATGTGGCTGCCAAAACCCAGTGGAATCCTAGGTTACCAAAATAGAAAAAAAAAAACTCAATTGGTCATGGAAATGGCAGGAGTTGGAGCAGTGAAAAGGATGAGTAGAAGGAGGAGGTCAAGAATGTTTTTTAGTTTTGTTTTTTTTGGGTTTTGGGGGAAAGGTTTCTCCTTCATTTGGTGTAGTATGTCCTCCAGCAGCCTCCTGAGAATAAATTCAAGGAAATATTTGGATATATGATCTCTGGAAAATATTGTTATCCTACTCTCATATTTAATTGGAGATTTAAACACTGAGTAGGGGGGAATCCCTGGGTGGCTCAGTGGTTTAGTGCCTGTCTTTGGCCCCAGGGCGTGATCCTGGAGTCCTGGGATCGAGTCCCACATCGGGCTCCCTGTGTGGAGCCTACTTCTCCCTCTGCCTATGTTTCTGCCTCTCTCTTTCTCTGTGTCTCTCATTAATAAAAAAATAAAATCTTTTAAAAAATACTTTAAAAAATAAAAAAATAAATAAACACTGAGTAGGAAATTTTAGGTTGGAAATATTCTCCTTTAGAATTTTGAAAGTAAGCTGCTAGCCATTATCTTCTGGCTTTCATAGCATTCTGCTTCTCGATCCTTTGTACAAAACCTGTGTTTTTCTTCTGGAACATTCTTCTCTTTGTTCCAAGAATTGAGGAATTTCACAATGGTGTGTACCTCATTCATTGTGTTGGGCTTTCTGGTAGTTTGTTCAATATTGACACTCATATCTGTGAGGTCTAAGAAATTTTCTTGAATTATTTCTTTGGTGATTTCTTCCCTTCCATTTTCTCTTTCTAGAATAATTATTATCACTTTTGTTCTTTATGTGCCAGGCACTGTTCTAACCACTTAACAAATATTAACTTTTTAAATCTTTATTGCAATCTTATTTTCCATGTCTTTAACTTTTTGTTCCATTTTGAGGGGAGATTCTAGTTCTTTTGAGTTTGCAATTTCTTATGTTTAACTTTTTTAGAGCCCCTTTTTTGTTATATACATGGTCTTTTTTAAAAATAGTATCTTGATCTTATTTTTTAAATGCAACATTGTTGTCTGAGAATAGGTTTTGTTTTTAACTTTTCTCTTTGCATAGTATCTGTTTCATACTTGTTTTTGTTCTCTCTTTCATATTAGAGATCCTCCTCAAATACAGGATTATTTTGCACTATGAGCTGATATTTAAGAGGGAGATACTCAAACGCTATTTCAAAGCTCTCTGCAAACTTAAGCTTATCATTAAATATGGGAGGACTATTTCATTTGGGGATCAGTTGGTATCAGTATCTTTAGGTCTTTTCTTCAGGCAGATTACATTCCCTAGACAGAAAGCTTCTAGTTGTTTAACTGGTTAGAATACGTCTGGCTTCCAGACATTATTAGAGCCTAGTGGAGGAACAGAGCCATTTAGCATATAACCTTTTACTTAATTCTCTTGTCTGCAATTATATACCTCTGCCCTCACTGTACTTTGTGTCCCTCAGTCTAAAGAGTCTCTGATTTACCCAATCCAGAGAACAAGCTTTGAGTCTTCACCCAGAGTGGGGGACCTGGTAGTCACTTAAGCTAAATGAAGCTGGGGAGGGAATCCAGATGTCTCACTGCTTCTTAGCCAGACACTAAAACAATTCTACTCTTTTAAGTTCCAACTTACCTCCTACATCCAGAGGCACCTGATACCACCTGCACTTGAGCCTCTGGAGGCCATGAAGTATATACCAGACTATACCTTGGCTTTCCTTCATTTTCTGAGGTCTGCCAAGCTTGATGCCATTTGTCCATTTCATTGATATCACCTCTCCTATTCTTTGTCCTTGTGGGATTACACCATTACAATAATCCATTTACTGTGATTTCAGTGGGTTTGGCAAGGACACAGAGGTTAAATCTGTCTAACAAGAAGTTCAGTGTAAAATATTTGTTCCAGAATTTGTAGAGATCAAAAACTAAGTCTGCAAGAAAACCTTTCATAAGGAAATTTTAGAATTTGCTGCAATTCATTCTTATCTTGAAGTATTAGAATAAATGAGCTATATCTATACCAGACAATTTGAAGGATTTCTATGACGTACTGTTAAGTGAAAAGGAAGGCACAGAAAAATGTATCAAATATGATTCCACTTTTGTAAAAGGAATGGCAAAATCTCTATAAATGTAAATATATATTTATAATATTTATGTTAAAATTGATTTCCCAGTTTGAGGCAAGTAGGGAGTGGAGAAAGGATGAATGGAGTGAGCACAGCCAAAACGAAGTAAAAGACTAGAAGAAAATAAATGTGTTTATAATTAAAATAGTATGTATAATATTCTGTGAATGTAGCTTTATCGACATATTTGCATATATGCTTAGAGAGCTCTATCAACTCAGTCACTGAAATTTTAATAGGGATTTACTCTGGATAATCAGATTATTTTTGTATTTTCCTATATATTTCTGTACTGACTTTTTTTTTTAGAGAGAGCATATATTATGTAAATAACATGGAAAAAATCTTAAAAAATAAAAATTCAGAGCTGCCCAAAGATGAAAAGATCTACAAATGGAGGTAACAGAGTATATTCCTGGCATAGTGAATAAAGGTACAAACATTGCAGCCAGAGAGATTTGATTTCACATTCTGGCTCTAATATGAATAAAGCCATTTAGTGTAAGGCTTAAGAGCAAGAGTTACTTAGAATTTGAATCCCAGCTTCACCATTTACTGGATGTGTAATTTGGGTAAGACAATTAACATCTCTGTGCCTTAGTTTCCTCACTGTAAAAGAGAGTTAAAATTATAATAATTTGGGGGCACCTGGGTGGCTCAGTTGGTTAAGTGTCTCACTCTTGACTTTGGCTCAGAATATGATCTCAGGGTCATGAGATTGAGCCCACATCAAGCTCCATGCTCAGTGGGGAGTCAGCTTGAGATTCTCTCCCTATCCCTCTCCCTCTTCCTCTGCCCTCCTCTCCACTTGCTCTCTCTCTCTCTCTCTCTCTCTCTCACACACACACACAAATAAATCTTTTTTTAAAAAAGTATAATACTTTTACTTGTCCCATATTTTGCAATGTAGATTAAAAGAGTTAATATTTCTAAAGTGGTCAGAATAGTGCCTGGCATGTAGTGAGTAACAGACATGCTTGAACTTCCCATTTTTCCCCCTTCTCTGGTTTAATTCATGCATACTTTGTATGATTCCATTTTATCTCTTTTCTCAGCATTTCCATTAAACTTCATTTAATATTTCCAGTCATTATCCTAGAGTTTACAACATACACCTTTAACAATCTATTTTCAAATAGCACTATATCTTTTCACATGTAGTAAAAGTACCTTATAACAGAGTATTTCCAATTTCTTCTATCCCTTGTGGCATTGTTGTCATTCATTTCACTTACCCATATAGTCTAATCACTTAATACATTGTTATTATTATTAATTTAAATAAAAACATATTTTAGATCAATCAATTCTATGATACTCTTCTGTTCTTTATGTAGATTCAAGTTTTTAATCTATATCATTTTCCTTCTGCCTAAAGAACTTCTTTTAACATTTCTTGCTGCCTCAGAATGAATATCTGTGTTCCCCCCTCACCCTCAAAAATCCACATGTTGAAACCTATTTCCCAATATAATGGTATTTGATGGTGGGGCCTTTGGGAGGTTATTAGGCCATGAGGGTAGAGCCCTCATGAAGAGAATTAGAGCCCTTATAAAAATTAGCCCAGAGAACTTCTTCACCCCCTTCCGCCATATGAGGACACAGTGAGAAGATGGAGGTCTATGAACTAGGAAGTGAGTTTTCACGAGAAACCAAATATGCTGGCACCTAGACCGTGGGACTTCCCAACCTCCAGAACTATGAGGAATAAATTTCTATTGATTATAAGCCACTCAATCTATGGTACTCAGATATAACAGTCCCAATGGACTAAGACATTTACATTACAAGTCTGCTGGTGAGGAATTCCCTCAGGTTTTGATTTTCTAAGAAAGTTGTTATTTCTCCTCCACTCTTGAATGAAAATTTCACTGGATATAAAATTCTAGACTGGCAGTCTTTTTTTCATTCAACACTTTTCCACTCTACTGTTCTTTCTTGTGCAGTTTGTGACAAAATGTCTGTTGTAATTCTTATCCTTGTTTCTCTGCGGCTAAGATACTTTCATTCCTCTGGTTTCTTTAAATAGTTTCTTTTGGTGTTTGATTTCCTTTAATTTGTATATGATATCCTTAGGTGGTTGTTTCTTGTTTGTTTTACATTTACTCTGTTTTATTCTTACTTTCATTGGTCTGTTGTTTGATATCTTTCATTAATTTTAGAAAAATCTCAGCCGTTTTTACTTCAAACATTTCTTTTCTCTTCTGGTTTTCTTCTTCTTCTTGTATTCCAACATGTATATTACACCTTTTGATATTGTTCCACAGTTCTTGAATATTTTGTTCTGGTTTTATATTTTTCTTCATTATTTTTCTCTTTGCATTCACTTTGGATAGTTTTTGTTGAGCTCTTCAGTCTCACAATTCTTCCTTCGGCCATGTCAAGTCTACTGATGAACCCATCAAAGGTTTTCTTCATTCCTGTTACAGTGTTTTTCAGTGTTTTCGATGTTTGGCATTTCCACTTGGTTCTTTCTTAGACTTTCCATCTCTCTGTTTACACTACCCATCTGTTCTTGTATGTTATCTATTTTTTCTGTTAGGACTCTTAACATATTAATAATCATAGTTACTTTAATTTCCCTGTCTGATAATTCCCACATTTGTGTCATGTTTCATTCTAGCTCTGATGACTGCTTTGTCTCTAGTCTATGTTAATTTTTTTCTTTGCCTTTTAGCATGCCTTGTAATTTTTGTTGAGTATTAGAAATGTTTTATTGGGTAATAGGGACTGAGATAGAGAAGACCAAGAGTGGGGATTTATGTTGATCTGGCTACAAGTTTGGCTTTAATATTTGCTAGCTATAGGAACCAGAGGCTTCCAATTCCTCGGGTTTCTTCTCTTGTCTCTGCTGTTGACCTTGGGCTTCCTTAAATACTCCTCCTAAGAAAGAATTGGTCTGTGTCTTATAGCTCCTTTAGCTGTAATCAATTATGGCTATGCTGGAACCCCGGTGGTAATGTAGTAAGGTGTGGAGAAGAGGTAGCATTCTATAATCTTCAAATTAAATCTTATTCCTTTTATGAGTATTTCTGGGCTGCAACCTTCACAAGTGCTTCCCTCTGCCCCCTACTCCCTTTCCTGGCTACAGCATTCCCCATCTATTTCCTTGAGGCCTAATCCCTGTTACCAATGGTTGTTGTTTCTGTTTTTGTTTTTTTCTTCAGGCAAAACAGGAAGATAGCAGGGAGCTGGAGTGGGAGGAATGCTCTTCTCCAAGCAAAGATAAAGCTCAAAGTATTTTCCCCTGGAGTGTATCATGGAGAATGTTTTTCACATATTTCACAATGATTATGCTTTTCTTTCCATGAACAGATCCACAAAGAGATCTTTGGGAACCTTCACCTTAGGAACCTGGGGCTCCTGGATGTAAAGCCCACATAACAGGGGGGCTCCATCAAAATTGTGACCCCTCCCCAAGTAGTTTCTCACCCTCATCCTAGTTCCACACTCAGCTTCCAGCAACTTGCCAAAATTATTGTTTAAGTGTTTGATATCAGCTTATTGATCCAGTGACTTCTGCTCCAGGTAAGACTTCAGCGGTATTCTCTGTATTCACCTGCCTCTTGAGATTTGTGGGTAGCAGTTTGCCCCATGAATGCAGTTCTCTGATAAGTCCAAGAAAAGTAATTGATTTTCAGTTTGTCCAGCTTTTTCTTATGGTTAGGTTAGGAGTGATGTCTTCCAAGCTTTTTGTATGTTGGAGTTGAAATCAGAAGTCTACATACTTGTTTTTAAGAAGTTTCTTAAGCTCTCTGAATCTCAGTTTCAATATTTATAAAGTGGGAATAGCAATTCCTATCTGCTAAGGTGATGTTGGGGAATAAAGGAGAAAATACCCAGCACATAGTATCCAGCAAACAATCAAGTGCTAGTACCCATCCCATTTCCCACAGTGAAATCATTAGAGGTATGCAGGCAAAAATAGAAAGATCCTTAATAGGGACAAGGTGAAGGAGATTCAGTATTAGAAGGGTAGCTGGGGGAAAAAAATTTTAAAAATCTTTTGTATCTCTGAGGTTACCTAGATCTCTTGCTCTCATTTTCCAAATCTGGTCACTCCCAAGGAGAAAGTTAATTAACAGAACATGCAAATTAAGAAGCAGTTATACACTAATTAACATTTTCTTATCAATAGCTAGTCCAGCTTTGTACATGTGTAAATCAAGACATCAGTGTCTGCAGCGATGGAAACTCACACTGGAAACTTGCAAGTATTTTGCTATCTAAACAAAACTGAGATGCAAAAAACAATGACTTCTGAAAGCCTCTTTATCTAATGCAGTGTACTAAAAGGTCAATAGTATGCCGCCAGATGAATGATGAGTTTCAACTTTATCATATCCATTGCTTCATCTTGGCAAGTACTGGATGGGGTGGTAAAACAATAGCCTGGCATGCAGGCAAGCAAGCCTTGGGCAGAGAGTGAGTCCCAAAGCCAGAGCAGTGGTTTCTTCACTTGACCTTCTGTCCTTTCAATCCCATGGAACTAAATCTCAATTTTCAAAATGGGACACACTGGATTTTGCTGTGCTTTGCTGTTTGATAGTCATGACTTGTTAAACAGCTCCCCTGAGGGCAAAGCAATGGAGTAGTTGTAATTGTCAGGAAAGAGAGGCGTGCTAGTAAAGGAATTGTCACATTGCCATCTCACTTGCCCCCCCCCACCCACTATGAGGAGTTTCTATGCAGCAAATAACATATCTTCCCAAATATGCTTTGCACAGCACTAACTGAAGACATGCACCTGGACTTTCAGGCATAACAATGGCTCTCTGTCCCTTTATCATAGAACAGACCTTGGAGGATCAGGAAAGAGAGTCAGAAGCTGGTTAGAAAAATCCAAAATTGAATCTCTATAGCCCAGGGAGGGGAGCCTCCCCTAATGTCTTTCCCCTGGCAGAGCTGTCATCATAACTAGAAACACAGCCAAAGCAGAGAAGAAGTGGAGTGACTGGCCTCCCCCTTCCTTGCTTGGGTGAGGGAGGCCAGGCAAGGGCTTTCTCTGGCTCACATGGGGGAGGGTCACACCTGACAGAGGAGGCCTCTTTAAATTTTGTGCCTTGTGAGCTTTGCTTGCCTCATCAAAATTTCTGGCTCTCCAATTGACCAAAGCCAACAAGGCCATCCACAAGGGAGACTGGAGGGTGCATTCAAGGGGTTCAGCCTCCTGGGGCACAGGGCAGGCATCAAAAAAGAGAGAGAGAGAGACTGGATCCTGGAGAGAGTCATAGAGTATAACAAGCACCATTATTTTCACAGATCATGGCAACAATTTGTAGGTTTTAGGGCTCTTAACAAGACCCTTTTGTTCATATTATTATCAAGGACAGATTTTGATAAAGGAAGAAAATGAGCTGGTTAACAGTCATTCACACACAAAAGCAAGATTATATTCTTATGACTACTCGTAATTTAGCATTTTATCAAATTAGACTATTGGAAATGGTTTTATGGGGGAAAGATCTCTCTCCATTTGCAGAAGGAAAGAAAGGGATCTTTTTCATCTCTTCCTGTGACTCCTCTTATTAATTATGAAGACTTCCATTTTTAAGGCCATCCTCTGAAATTTCATAAAGTCAGCATTATGAGCAAAAACGGCAGGTTGGCAGAGTTCAATTTTACTAACAGAAATGGATCAAGGAGTAAAAGATATTTTATTAATACTATACATCCACATAGTTTTATTCTTCCACACATTTGATACATTTTTTTTACATCATTTTAAACACTTCACAGGAGTCATTCCATGTACAATGATGAAGAAAGCACAACCTGAGCAGATTCAGGGTGGAAGCTCCATGATTAACTAGGTGCCCTCTCCAGCTGAGCTCCACAGCTCCACAGACCCTCCTCACCAACTGAGAAGCCCATTCCTTAGTGGCCAGCTGACCTGGATCCCAGAGCCTACTGTGTATATTCTTAGTTCTACACATTTCACTAATAACAGTTTTGAAACACAGAGATAACTCAAAAGGAAAAGCTGTTAGAGCAAAGCACTTTTGTGTAAAATCAGTCTCAGTGCAGAAATTGCCTCGGGGATTTTTCAGCTTTTCAGTGGTAGTAGCAACAGCTAAGAAAAGAAAAATATGTATTTGGTAGGTATTCAGTACCAATCTCTATCAGACAGTTAGATCTACTGCAAGCATTAACGGACTTCATCTTAGCACAGCCCTATGAAGGAGGCACTATTTTTTTTACATTTCTTTCTTTCTTCTTTTTTTTTAAGATGTAGAAAGGAGGGGGGCACCTGGGTGGTGCCGTAGGTTAAGCTCCCAACTCTTGGTTTCAGCTGGGGTCATGATCTTGGGTGATGAGATCAAGCCCTCTGTCAGGCTCTGCACTCAGCATGGAGTCTGCTTAAGATTCTCTCTTCCTAAATCCCTTCTGCTTGTGCTCTCAATCTCTCTCTCTAAAATAAGTACCTAAGTCTTAAAAAAACAAACAAACAAAAAGATGTAGAAAGGAGGATCACAGTGTTCATGAGGGTAAAGCTGGAAGGGGAGCTCAAGTCTGTACTTTCAGTACCCAAGCTCTCGACCATGGCCATAGCCCCCTTAGAGCCACTGAGGTCTGACAAATAAACCTTTCTCTTTTTTTAATTAAAAGAAGTATTTAGAAAAAGATTTTTTTTAGAGTAAATTTAAGGACCTTTTTAAACATTTTTTCTTTTTTAAGAGAGAGAGAGAGAGAGAGAGCACATACAGTGGTAGGGGCAGAGGTAAAGAGGGGGAGAGAGAGAATCTTAAGCAGGCTCCACACCCAGAGCAACCCCAAAATTATTACCTGAGCTGAAATCAAGAGTCACCTGCTTAACCAACTCAGCCATCCAGGCACCCCTAAGGTCCACTTTTAAAAGACTTTAGAACAATAGAAAGCTTTGGAAGAAATTATAATTATTTCTTCTCCTAACAGAAGTAAAATATACATTCTTCCCCATTTCATTTTTGAGCATTTGTAAAGGAAAAAAAGATAGGAGAAAAATGATACTTGAATGGGAGAATTCCTTCAGGTGCTGGGGATTTAGGAATGAGCAGGAAAGACACCGTTCCATCCACACACAGCTTTTACAGTAGTAAAAAGATGTTTACAAAATACTAAATACAAAAGCAGATCACAAATTGATATGTAGAGAATGTTTTTTTAAAATCAAAAGAGAAACTGTGTGTAGGTGTTTGCCTCAGTCTATTCAGGCTTCTATAACAAAATATCATAGACCAGGTGGTTTATAAACAATAGACATTTATTTCTCACAGTTCTGGAGGTTGGGTGGCCCAAGATCAAATTCCTGGCAGATTCTGTGTTGGTGAGGTCCAGCTTCTTTGTTTGCTATCTTCATACTGTGTCCTCACATGACTCTGGGGTTCCTTGTATAAGGATGGTAATCCCATTCACAAGGGTTCCACCTTCATGACCTAATCACTTCTTAAAGGCCCCACCTCCCCAAACCATCACATTGGGTGGGTTAGGATTTCTGCAGATGAATTTGGAGGCGAGGGACACAAATACTCAGTTTATAGCAGTGTCTGCAACTGGAATAATATTTATAAAGATGTTCTCTCTAGGTGGTAAAATAGAGACAATTTTAGCTTTATTCAGTTTAGTTTTATGTCATTTCTAAATTTTCTAGAATAAATGAATGACCATGAACTCTCAAGGCAGGGACTAACTCTTCTTTGGAATGGCAGTGTTGAGCTTGATACTGGATAATGTGGGCACTCAGGAAGTGGTTGTTGACCAGAGAATGACTGGCACTTTCCAATGATCACAGGTTTAGAGGGCACATTCCCCAAGTCCAAGTGGTTGGAACTGAGTTGCATACAATATCTTCATTTATTTGACTGCCTCGTTTGTCTGAGTGTGCTGGGTGAATTAATTGTCTGATCCAGGTAAAATTGGAAGAGAAAATTCTTATCAGGTCATGAGATTGTGACTGGTTGAATCTTGATATGACTCTGGTTGGTATCCAGAGTATTAGACTCTTTGCCCTTCACACGGTGGTGATTGTTAAATTTGCCTGAGATATGTTAGGTGTCCTGAAAGGAGGGAGATTGCACTGGACTAATAGGAATGTTAATGGATTTTGTCGCTTTGTTGAGTTCCTCAAATTATACTATTAGGTATAGAACATTATTTAGAAATTGTTAAAACACGTAATTTTGGTCCATTGATTTTATATTATCCATACTCATAATTTGTATTATGGATTTGTTTTGTTCATGTGCAGGCTCTTTAGACCATGGGAACAGCAAAGAACAAAGTGTTTATGTATTCACTTGCTGGTATGTGAAGGACTCTGAAATGTAGTTCTGGCTCTGACAGATAAGCCAGTCAATTTAAGTTACATTAAATGAATTCACTTTTTAATAGAGCTTTAATTTCAGCCTGGTTGGAAAGGGGCAGGGATGATAGAGTGAAATTTAAAGTCTATAACAATTTCTTTTTAGGACATGATTTTCCAGATTTGGGTTGGAAGGCAGCACATGATGATCTATTACTGTCAGTGCTTTGGGGGTTAAAATAGAATCTGAGTCACTTACATCAATCTCAGAATTTCTCCTTCCCAAATAAGGTTTTACCTGGTATCCTTTTATATCTAATTCCAATGAGCTTTTATAAAGCCTTTTGTTTTTAAACGTTATTATTGACTTATGATCTATAAACAGTAAAGTCTATGTGCCAGTAATAAGTGTACAGCTCAATTAATGAACTTGAAGTAAACATACTCATGTGACTATCACCCAAGTCAAAACATAAGCATTACCAGTACTGCATGAGCTCCTTTTTGCTTCCTCCCATTCACCCCTCCCATCTCCCCAAGGACAACTGCTATTCTGAGTTGTAACATCATAGATTATTTTGCCTGATTTTGAATATAAATCTCTCCATCCATGTGGCTGTGTGCGGCTGTAGTCATTCATTTAATTGCTGAATAATATTTTCCTATTGCTGAGCACTAGTCTTATTTCCAGTTTGGGCATTAGGAATCTTTCTGCTGTGGACGTTCTGCTCATGTCTTTTGTGTCTATATGCACTGTTGGGGTATATACCTAGTAGCTGAATTACTGAATTCATCCAACATTGCTATATGATGCCAAAAAGGTTTCAACATGGTTATAACACTTTGCACTTTGCCAGTAATGTGTGAGTTCCCATAGTGCCACATGCTCGCTCATACTTGGTCTTGTCCATCTTTTTAATTTTGGCTATTCCGGTGAATTTGTTATATTTTATTGTGAGCTTAATTTGAATTTTCTAGATTACTAAGGAGGTTGAACACATTATAATATGTTTATTGGCCACTTGTTAGAGTCACTTACCCATTTTTCTATTGCGTTGTTTGTCTGATCCATTGTTTTATAGGATTCTTTACATTCTGGACAAAAGTTATACGCATTGCATATAACTTCTCTCACTCTGTAGCCTTTCCTTTTGTTCTATCAATAGTCTTTTTTGACAAGCCAAAGTTCTTAATTTTAATGTAGTCTAGTTTATTAATATTTTCATTTATTATTTCTTGTGTTCTGTTAAGAAAATCTTTGATTATCTCAAACTAAGAAAATATTTTCCAATGTGAGCTTCTAAACATTGTATTATTTTACCTTTTACATTTATATGTATGATCTACTTGGAATTTATTGGAGAGTATGATATAAGATAGGATTTGTAAGCTTTATTGGGCATTAGAGGTCCCACAGCTAAACAGAAGCTTGCTTTCTAACACTTAGAATTTTAATTGTATATCTACTGAAGAGATTTTTTAGATATACTTAGAAAGATTTAAAAATCATAAATCACTTTCTTGTATTCATAAAAAGTACAAGATTGTTTACAAATGTAAACAATATGCTGGTAGGTATATAGGTACTGTGTGCTTGACCCTCCAATTTACCCTCCATGCTTTTCAGTACTGCTCTATGCTCCAGGAAGCTGAATTGCATGGACTTTATGAAAAGGCTCCTTGCCATTTGGATTCTGGTTGGTTCGACCAATGGGAAGCACCAGAGGGAGATTAGAGAGAGAGTTGGATAGTAAGAGTAGAGTATTTATTCTCCTAGCTCCCTCCCTTCCCTCTATCAAGGCCCCAGATCCTGTCAGCCACCCTCTTCATCCAGTGACTTTGTCAGGTGCCTAATAACTAGCCCCCTCTCCTCACCCCTTTGAGCAATGAAGTGGTAATTGTTCTCTGCTCTTCTGATACAGAGGCACCTACTGTCCTTTGCTAGTTGGCCTAAACCCCTGCCCACACCTCTATAAATTGACCCTTTATTAAACTCTCCTCAATTCCCCAATTTCACTGTACTATATGGTCCCTGGATAATACTCTTATAGTATTCTTAGAAATTCTTCAACAACTGAGAATTCAGCTCTCCTAAATCACTTTTCATTGTCTAGTCATCAATGTCTACTTTTTTTACCATAATTTTATCACTGAGTCAAGGCCACCAAGAGTATTACTGATGTTGCATATCTTAAATGAGAGCTCCACTATAGTTTCTGGGACTTCCTTACATGCTGCTGGTACCCAGTTTGTAAATCTTGATGCACAGACCATGACAATCACATGCCTAGCCAGCAGCAATTGTTAGATGCTTCCTGACTTCAGAGACATTGAAAATTTTTAAACATGTATCTTACAGTCAATGAAATACTATAATAATGATAATAATAATGACTACAAAAAATACTAGAATCTTTGAGTGTGACATTATCTTCTTTAATGTAAATGGCAGTACTCTGTGGCAAATATTATTATCCCCTTTGTACAGGTGGTGAAACTGAGGCTCAAGAACATTCAGGACTTTGCTCAGGATCACACACTTAGGCAGTGGCAGAGTTGGGATTCAAAATCAAGTTGATCTAATGTCAAGGCCACCAAGAGTATTACTGATGATGCATATCTTAAATGAGAGCTCCACTATAGTTTCTGAACCACTGAACCACTTGCCTCTATGGCTCTTCAGCCATCTAGAGATGATGAGAGAGCATGGTGCATTCAATGGACTCCTAATGATCTTGCCAATCTCTTGGGTTGCTTCTAGAAATTCCTAGTAACTCTCACTCCAATTCTAGGTCTTCTACTTTAAAGGCCCTGTTATCTACCCCACCAAATAAGCCATCTATGAGAATAAAAATTGATTGCCCATGGTACCATTTTCTACTATCATGTAGCAGCTCTAATAGATCCTTCACTCAATGGTTGATTATCCGTCAAGGCAAATGGAACCAGGTATGCTGCTGCCTTCTAGTGCACCTACAGTATTTTCAACTTCTATAAAGACAAAGCTTCATTTCAATCAGCTAGCAGGGAAGTAACTTCCTGCCATGAAATTATGGAGCAATAGAGTTGTGGAAAAACATAGCAAGGTTCTAAACATGGATAACCCACATCAGTCCTACACATAATATCTTGGAGCAACACAAGAGCTTCTGCTCTGGCAAAATGAAAGTTCTGATGAGGTCGTTAAGTACCATGGAACAGTATGAGTACATTCTTCCCATCACTGATGGTACTCAAGCATCACACTTGAAGATTGTTCTAGTCTCAGTCCTTCTCAGGTGCCCTTGAAGGGTCCCCTTGACATCTCTCTCTTTAGGGAAGTTGGATATACAGTAGTGCGGCTAAAAGTCAGAACCGTGGACAGCAGCAGCAGCAGCAGCATCTCCTGGGAATTTGTTAAAAACACATATTCTCAAACCTGATCCCAGGTCTGCTGAATCGGAAACTCTGAGGGTGGGGGACTGGCAATCTCTGTTTTAACAAATTCTCTTGTTCATACTAAAGTTTGCGAAGCATGGATAATACAGTATTTTTGTGAAAATTTGGACGTTTATGGTGACCTCAAGGTACTTGTAACTGGGATTTTGTTACTGGATTAAAGACTAAAAAGTATACACATTCATTTTTATATATTTAATGTTAAAAAGATATGTAAAATCCATGATTTCCTCCTCTCTAGTCCTGATCTTCGGAGGTAACCAAGGTTAACAGTATGATAGAATTCATTCACACCAATTTATGTTTATTCACGAATACACAAACATATATACTCCTATTTGAGTTTTTGACACTTTGTTCTACTTTTTTTTCTTGGTCGCTACAAAATTAAGTTGATATCCCAATATGCACATGGCTTTTAAATCTGCCCTTTTCACTTGTATGTATGTATGTATGTATCATGGATATCCCTTCAAGTCAGTACACGTAGTTGTAATATTTTTTCCTTAGAAGTTGTAAGATGTTCTAAAGCATGAATGCTCCATATTTTACCCAATCTTTTTTATTGATAGACATTCAGTACATTTTCAGTTTTTCACAGAGGCTAAAGTAGAGGGCTCCCACTGTGAAAATAATTTATGGGCTCAGATCTACTCATGGGCTGAATTTGAAGCTGAAAAGGCAGATATAAGAGAATATTCTTATGCATAAAGAAGGGCCTATAAATACTACCTGAGCTACTCAAGCTCAGTAACTCAGCCTTCAAGCATTCAACAAGCACTTGGCAATGGTCTATCATGTGCCAGGCCTTGCGCTAGTTGCTGAGGATATAATGATGAATAAGATAGACATGATCTTGATTGTCAGAGAACTCACTCTCCAATGAGGGGACCTACAGGAACAAAGGTTAATATTAATGCAATATGATAAATGTCAAGAGGTGCCAGGTAAGCTGTGACCTGTCAATAGAATAGGAGTTAGTCAGATGAAGGAGGAGCATTCAAAATAAAGGGATCAGCACTGAGTTTGGAGGAATTTCAAGTAGTGTGAGAAGGGGAGGGATAAACGTAGAGATACAAGCAGAATCCTACTCATAAAGCCACTTCTAAGTTTGAACTTCTTCCTGAAAAAACCAGGAGTCCTCTTTTACTATAACAGAAGGGTATCCATCCCTTCTATTTTATAAACACCTCTCATTAGAAATTGAAAGAACTGCATTAGGCAGGAAATGAGATAGGGAAAAGACTTGGATAATTTAAGTTGAATGTTGTATTAGATCTGAATATGTAAAATACGAAACATTCGATAAACCCAGGCAAGGAGCACCCTAATCAGGATAATGGATTTAGTTTATACTCTGGATGAAACCTGTGCTGTTATACTATTGATCCTCACTCACTGAAAATCCAAAATCTATAATGTGGAAAAAGTAAATGCAAACAATATTTGTTGAATACCGAGTATCAGATTCCAGGGATACAACAAGGTGGAGATTTTTATCCACCACATTCTATGGGGATGTGATTCTCATAAGAAGAGCAGACTTCACCAAGGACATGTGCCATGTGTAAGCTGAGTGTCTGGGGAAGGATGATGAAAATATGAGAACCACATGTCTGTAAAGGGATGGCAAGAATAAGACAGAGGACATGAGATTTCATCAGCTGCCATGTGAGAGAGAAGGTAAAATGGATTTCTGGGAGATCTTTTGTAAGATCCTCATGGGGTCACTTAATGAATGACCACAGTAAAAAAAAAAATCTCTGGTATTTCTCAAGATATGTTAATTGGACCACTGTTGGTTTGAATGAGAAACTGCACTGAACACAGACCATGAGGGTGACAGTTATATTTGGGTTACACATCTTTTATCTTACTTAACTCTAGACAGAAATCTTTTCCATAGTCTGATGTCTAAGTGCCCTGTCAGAAGCCATGAAGTGAGGAGGATGCTTTTATAGACTGAGATGTACTTTGTCCATTTCATCCTGTCTCCAGTCCATGTGATATCACCCCCATGTGGGTTTCTGCCCCCATTCCCCACAGAGGTCAATGATGTGGCCTGAAACATGGCATACAGTGTGCCTGTTTCCCTACAGCCCACAGGACAATTATACTCCTTCCCTCCTCTCATGTGTTTCCAGAAAAGTGGCCACAGAGTTCTCTAGTTCCAAACTCAGGGAATTAGAGTACATTTCTCAGGGTTCTGAGTACAGCCTCTTAGAAGATCTTTTTTTTATATTTAGCTAAAATGTGCTCAGTATAAAGCTTTCATACTATATAGAATGGTGTAAGTACATGATAGGAAGTCAGGGCTCACTCTGCCACTGCCCTACTCTCACAGGCAACTAACTGGATGTCTATCTTTCTAGAATAATATACATTATTTGTAATAAAAATAGGATTTTACTATATACTCTGTAAGGAAATTGCTTTCTAAAAAACTTTGTGTATTAGGGATATCTTTACATTCCAGTACATATAGAATTACCTTATTCTTTTGAATGCTAGACATAGTATAGATGTACCAGAATTTAATTAATTCTCTGTTAATGAACATGTAGCTTACTTTTCATTTTTTCTATATACAGGTCTATTGAGATGTTGATATATTGTTGTGTATGGATGCAATCACTCTATAGGATAAATTCCTTATAATGGAATTAATGGCCCAAAAGGAATGCATTTAAAACCTCTTCCCATACTCTTGTCCAAACTGGGTATTTATAATTAATTCTTTTAATTGTGCCTTGCTTAGAGAAAGGCCTTCCTCACACTAGTGCTATAAAAAAAATCCCCTATATTTTCTATTACATTGTTTCATGTTTTTTAAAAATCCTAATTTTTTTAAATTCAAGGATCAGCAAATTACTATCAAATCCAGTCTGCTGCCTGGTTCTGTGAATAAAGGTTTATTGGAACATGACTACTCCTATTATTTATGAATTGTTGAATACTTTTTTTTTTTTTTTGAATACTGTTTTTGAACTACAAGGACAGAGTTGAATATTTGAGACAAAAATTGTATGGCCCATAGGGTCAAAAATATTTACTGGTCCTTTTTAGGATATGTTGTCTAATATCTAGAATTTATTTTATTCTTTATTATTATGAAGCAGGAACTAAACTTTATCTTATCAATCATCATAAAACCATTCAACAAATGGTTCTTTTCCTTGCTGATATGAAATGCCACCTTTGTCACATAACAACTTTCTGTACATCCAAGGCTGGGTTTCCTTCAGGTTCTATTCTGTATCATTGATCTTTTGGTCTTTTCCTGCATAAATGTCACACTCTTTATTTCTTTAGTTTAAAACCTCTTTTCCTTATGGTTTTATAATTTTTTATGTTTGGTAGAGCAAATCTTTACTTGTCCCTTTCCAAAAAGATTTTTTATATTCTTTTTTATTTTCTCTTTCAGATGAATTTTAGACTCTCCTTGTAAAGATCTCAGTGGGGTTTATTATCATTATTTTATGGACTGTAATTTAGAAGAGAATTGAAATCCTTACACTATTCTAGGACAGTGACAATTTCCCCACGGCTTCACTCAATTACATCAAATATTTTTTTCACCAGTGCCAACTGATAGATAATAATGATGTTTCCTTCCAATCATTGATAAAGCAGGTTTTTTAGATTATTACTTTCCCTCCATTTTTTTTTTTCTTACTACATGGTCAGATGAAGCTCTACAAGTGATAGAGGCAGAAGACAGGATTTTACTACCTCACCAGTAGTACAGATTCTTATGTTGTAGAAAACATTTTTAACAACTGGCCAATTGAAAGATCCCTAAAAATAAGATCTTCAGCAAACATCCTCTTGACTTAACATTGATGCTCCAAAACGCTCCACCATTTCCTGTTGCCCAAATGATAGTCTGCTACATGCTGAGTGTGCAAGTCACAAATAGTCCTCTTCACGCCGACAAGGCCCACAAAGGGCAGCAGACGCAGCCCCATTGCAGTCCGTTTCCCTCGCTCATAATAGTTAGCCCCCCTTCCCAGCTCCCTTGTGTTCACCCTCCACATTGGCAGGGCAGGAGTTGGATTGTCAGGTTGGATTCCCTGATATGCAACGTCTGAGATAGGGATTTGTGGGCAGGAAGTTCCTTTGCTCATGCTCTTGCATTTAAATGGAGGGAGAAACTGAACTATCACACAGTCACAGAAAAAGCCTCTGCATGGGTCCTACCCATAGCTCTGGAGCTGGAATGGCCCTTCAAAGTTGTCTCAAATTGGGGCAAGGAGCCTGCATCTTTATATCTCTGCAGTGAGTAGTCATGGATGGAGGCTACCCCAGGGAGAGGGCATGGCCTTGGGCAAACAGTTCTCAGCTGAGGGCAATTCCCATTGAGAGACTCAGCCAAGGGGCACCTGGGTGGCTCAGTGATTGAGCGTCTGCCTTTGGCTCAGGTGGTGATCCCCAGGTCCTGGGATGGAGTCCTGCATCAGATTCCCTGCGTGGAACCTGCATCTCCCTCTGCCTATGTCTCTGCCTCTCTCTCTGTGTCGTTCATTCATTCATTCATTCATGAATAATAAGTAAACTTTTAAAAAAAGAGAGAGAGAGAAACTCAGCCAAACCCCCTAGCACCTAAGGAAGATGAGAACCTACCTCCAGAAGGTGGGATCTGGGCAGCACAGCCTAGCATCCACTGCAGAGCTACAGGAAGTTCCTGACTTTTCTCACATCTCCCAGCTTTCTCTCTCTCTCTTTTTTTTTAAAGATTTATTTATTTGTTCATGAGAGACAGAGAGAGAGAGGCAGAGACACAGGCAGAGGGAAAAGCAGGCTCCAGACAGGGAGCCTGATGTGGGACTCAATCTGGGTCTCCAGGATCACGTCCCCCGGGGTTAAGGCAGCGCTAAACCACTGAGCCACTGGGGCTGCCCGTCTCCCAGCTTTCTATATGCTGAGAACTCAAATACCTTCAGGTGCACTAATCAGCTTTGGTATTTAACCTTTCACATGTAGTTAACATTTCGTTTCTCCCAAGCACATCCCAGAATCACAAGCCAAATATCGAGGAGAAACAACTCCAGAACTGTGTTTTTACTAAAACCCCAAAACTGTGTTATTCACAGAAGAAAAAAAAGTATTTAATATTTTTTTAAATAAAGAGGAATTTTTTTT
This sequence comes from Vulpes lagopus, assembly GCF_018345385.1. Classification (NCBI taxonomy): domain Eukaryota; kingdom Metazoa; phylum Chordata; class Mammalia; order Carnivora; family Canidae; genus Vulpes; species Vulpes lagopus. The sequence goes on along the minus strand of NC_054836.1, from coordinate 37,636,602 downwards.
AAGATTTTATCTATTTACTCATGAGAGACACAGAGAGGGAGGCAGAGACACAGGCAGAGGGAGAAGCAGGCTCCATGCAGGGAGCCTGACGTGGGACTCGATTCCCCGTCTCTAGGATCTAGGCTCTAGGATCACGCCCTTGGCTGGAGGTGGCAGTAACCCACTGAGCCACCCGGGCTGCCCATATTCAATTGTTTTTAAGAAAATCTTACATTGTCAATGAGCTAGCATTATGGCATGTTTCCGTGACACTTTTTAATATATATTATATGAGAAAAAACTGTACAGATTACAAAGATATTTTACAAAGAATCAACAATTGTGAAATTACTCATGTGGTCTTCGATAATAACAGCATCAATAACAATTGTGACCATCATTTATATGGTGCTTCAGTGTTTCCAAAGTTCTTTCATATCACCAACTTGCTGAGTGTCAGGGGAGGCAGGAATTGTTATAAAGAATGTGAGGCTCAGAGAGGTAGGGTAGCCCATGCCTCTGCATGAGCCTGCCACAACCAGAAGATGCCACAAGTCTGGTTGTCTCTAGAGCCCTCCACCTGGCCCTCTACTTACTCTTTCTTCTCGTCCCCAGCTCTAGCCCACCCTCACCTGGTCCAGGCTCTATGCTTTTTCCTTGTTGATACACATTAAGTGCCCACATTTCCCAACGATAATCTTCTGTCTTGGGAAGGACCCATGCCCTGCTTCACCTTTCTCTATTTATCTTTATTAAAACCTGCTCTTAGCCAGCTGTCCCTAGGAAAGGGACTCATAAACTATTTCATATCTAGCTATTAATGCCATCAATGATGAACAAACTGCCTTTTAAAACCACCCCAGGTATATACATATCTTTTAACAGGATCATATTGTGTTGGAATATAGAACAGGTTAATGAGGAAGAGGTTTTGGAGGGGCCCTTTCCAGTTGCCTATCCCCACCCCATTCATGTTATTTTACTGCTCTATTAATGAGGCATTAATCACATAAAGCACTGGACTTGAAGTCAAAAAAATTCGAGTGGAGCCCCCATTCTTGGATAGATACTTAACTTTGCTGGCCTCCACCTCCCCACCTCTTAAGTGAGAAGATTGAATTGATATTTCATTTTGCAGGGCAAATCTGCACTGTTACAGCAGTTTGTGAAAACTATGGCTAGAGAAACTTGCAGTGGTGATGGTCCAAGGATGATGCCAAGATCTCTTCACCCTATAGGTCTCACATCACTGGCCACCAGGGGCCCGGAAGTTCCCCTGGTACATTGGAGCTGCACAGCAGAACTGGTATACGCCACCAGCTAATATTGGTGACTGGCTCTTCCTTGTATGTACAGCTGTCATCACACGTTTTACTTTGGCTCGTCCTCAAATATGTGACAGGCATATCATTGAAATGGCTCCAGAGGCATTTCTCCTCTCAGTGATCCATCTTTTAAATGCAGTCCCTTCTGTCATTAATGCTGTTTTATGGCTCTAGGAAAGGGGAGGGTGAGTACTTCCCAGAACAAAGAAGATAAAGGGAGAAGGGGTAGTGACACAGGATCATCGGATAGGAAGGGCAAGCAGAGGACCTTTGCAAGGAAAAGAGCAAAATGTAGACAAGGTAAGGCTAGAGTTCAGAAACTGCTGCTCTTTGGGGTTAACTCAGTGTGTATGGCAGAGGGGAAAGGGGGGCAATGAGAATATAAGAAGCCCAGAAAAGTGAAAAGGTTGTAGAATGTCCTGCTCAAACAAAGGTACCCATAGAAGAGATGTGGTGATATGGAATATTTAGGGAGCAGAGGGCTAAGAAAATCCCCACTGCTTTCCTGTGTTCTGAGCATGGCAGGGAAAGAATCTACAAGTTTTCAGGCCACAGGGAAGGCAGTCGAGTATGCCGGCTGTGACTCATGCTAAGGGGAAAGGTGAAGTGCCCCTCTACTTTCTACTTACAGCTACTTTCATAGACTGTCCAAGCTGTCTACTGAGATTCACAGCCAGGTCTCAGAAGATCGGCAGCACAGTGAGAAGCAAGTGCTGGCTCAGTCAGATGGGACCCACATAAGCTTGGGCTATCACGAGAGAAGAGATCACAAGTTATTCCAGCCCAGAACACTTCAACAGCAGATGGAGTGAGGGTAGAGGCCATTGATGCCTGGACTTCAGTGGTCATAAGTGACAGCTTCTTTGAGGTCCAGGAAAAGTCCCCAGAGAAAGATAGCACTTGGGCCAAGAGTTCTCAGTCCTTATTCCAACACCAAGCTTCTCCCTGCACTTAGACTATATGTGGAAGGGGTGCCTGGGTGGTTCAGTTGGTTAAGCAACTCCTTCAACTTGGGTCATGATCCTGGCGTCCTGGTATCAAGCCCTGAGTCAGAACAGGCTCCCCAGTTCTGCAGGGAGTCTCCTTGTCCCTATCCCTCCGCCCCTCTCCCTGCTCGTGCTCTTTCTCTCTCTCAAATAAATAAATAAAATATTTTAAAAACTTTATAAAGATTATATCTTGGAAGGAGGAAGAGGAACTTCTGCAGGAAAGAACCAGTCCAAATATGGAGTTCAAAATTTAAATTATCTATCTAAAATGCAGAGAAGATTGAGTTACAGTCAATTGGCAAGTTTAACTCTACTCACCATCAAGGGGAATGATACCCTACAAGGAAATTTAGTTCTAGTAGGGTGGAATAAAGAAATCCCACCACCTTTATTTTTATATAGCTGAGACACAATATATACCACAAATAAACTTCTTTACTATGGATGAGAAAAGCAGCCCCCTATCACATTCTGGCAAATCTCAATCTTAGAAAATACAATGTTAACAATGTAGAACATCACTTTTACATCTCTATTGTAATTTCTCTCATTGTACCCCTTCAGGATGGAGTTAGCATTCAGAATATTGTTTTGAAAAACCACCAACCAGATGTCCTAGGGACTGATATCAGGAACAAGATCTGATAATTCCTAACAGGTCCATGATTTTTAAAGCCCCTTCTAACTCTTGACACCTGTGGAATTCTGACATAGATTTTGTCAGTGTGAAGGAATGGGCAGGGAAGTGGCTGTCTTTTCCATGTATCACCTCCCTTTACCCATTAACAGCTGAGATGTGGGGAAATGAAGGCTACCTCAAGGGGAAACATGCTGCATTATACATGAGTTGCTACACAGAATTCAGCACTCTTTAATAAGATTAGATTTAAAAGGAGTTTAAAGCAAGACCCCATTTAGATCTTCCAAAAACAATGACAGACTACTGTTTTAGAGCAATCTCATAATCTGAGACTCGGAGACTGAATCATCAATGTGTTGGGGGTTGTGAGTGAGGGACAAGTTAGGATGTGCATCTTTATTAAAACACGACCCTCAAATAGCTATTTATTGCAGATAAAACAAATAATGAAAGGATGGAATGAATAGGATAAAACTATGCCTACTAGCTTGGCTTGTCTGCCCGTGCCTAGGCTCTGAATGAAAAAAAAAAGTCTCTACAGGAAACTAAAACCCTAAATTGTACATCATATGGGTTGGAAAGTTAGATTATATTACCCCCCCAAATCCAGGAAACACCAAACAAAGAAATTAAGATAAAATGGTTGGTAATTCCTTTGGGCACCTGGCAGGTGCAAACACAAAACTACTTTTAAGGTATACTTCCTCAGTCAAGCTGTAGGGAGTTTCTATAGCAAGTCAAATAAAAAAGAAAAGTGAGAGTAAGAAAATCTGACACTCTGAGGAAGTAGCACCTCAAGGACTTAAAATACAAGCCAACAATCTAAAACAATATATAACACAGATATATTTAAGATAATTAGAAACATAAAACTGAATCAAAATCCTAAGAATAAGGCACTATGAAAACATAGAAAATTCCAAAATAGCAAGATAAGAATAATAAATACAGTAATAAATAAACTACAATTATTAAAATTAAAGCTCAGTGATGGGTTAAGAGAAAGACTTGCTGCAGGGAAAGTTAGAAATTAAAAGGCAGATTTGAAAAAATTATTCAGAATATAGCATAAACATAAAATAGATGGGAAATAGAGAAATTTAATAATTTAGAACATAGAATGAGAAGGATTATTCTCATTCAAACAAAACAAAAGAAAAGAGAAAATAAGGGGCAGGCAACATTTAAAGAGATAATGTCTGTGAGTTGATAAAAGACATAAAACCTTACATTTAAAAACACCAAAAAACCCTAAAGACTGCACCAGAAAAACTATTAGAAGTTATAAATGAAGTCAGTAAAGTTGCAGTATACAAAAATAATACAGAGAAATCAGTGACATTTCGATATACTAGCCATGAAGTATCAGAAAGAGAAACTAAGAAAACAATTCCATTTAAAATTACACCAAAAAGAATGAAATACCTAGAAATAAATTTAACCAAGAGGGTGAAGACCTATACTCTGAAACTATAAAATACTAATGAAAGAAATTGAAGATGACACAAACAAATGTGAAGATATTCCAGCTCATGGATTGGAAGAACCAATACTGTCAAAATGTTCACACTACCCAAGGCAACCTATAGATTCAGTGCAATCCCTATTAAAATACCAACAGCATGGGAGGCCTGGGTGGCTCAGTGGTTGAGCATCTGCCTTTGGCTCAGGGCATGATCCCGGGGTCCTGGGATCGAGTCCTGCTTTGGGCTCCCTGCAGGGAGCCTGCTTTTCCCTATGCCTACGTCTCTGCCTCTCTTTCTGTGTCTCTCATGATTAAATAAATAAAATATTTAAAAAAAGAAATACCAACAGCATTTTTCACAGAACTAGAACAAATAATCCTAAAATTTATATGGAATCACAAAAGGCTCTGAGCTGCCAAGGCAATCTTAAGAAAGAAGAACTAAACTGGAGGTATCACAATCTCAGATCTTAAGAATAGTAACTACAAAGCTATATTAATTAAAACAGTACTGGTACAAACATAGATCAATGGAAGAAAATAGAGAGTCCAGAAATAAACTCATGCTTATGTGCGCGATTAAGCTATGACAAAGGAGGCAAGGATATACAATGGGGAAATGACAGTCTTTTTAATAAATGGTGTCGGGAAAACTGGACAGCTACATGCAAAAGAATGAAACTAGACCACTTTCTTACACCATACACCAAAAACAAGAAAACCAAAACAAAACAAAACAAAACAAAACAAAAAAACCCCAAAAAACCCTCAAAATGGATTAAAGACCTAAATGTGAGACCTGAAACCATAAAACTCTTAAAAGAACACACAGACAGTAATTTCTTTGATATCAGCCTCAGCAACATTTGTCTAGAGATGTCTCCTCAGGTAAGTGAAACAAAAGCAAAAATAAACTACACCAGAATATAAAAGCTTTTGCACAATGAAGGAAACCATCAACAAAACAAAAGAGTAACCTACTGAATGGGAGAAGATATTTGCAAATGATATATCTGATAAAGGGTTAATATCCAATATATATAAAGTACTTATATAACTCACTACCAAAAAAATAATAATAAAAATGGGCAGAGGATCTGAAGAGACATTTTTCAAAAAAAGACATACAGATTGCCAATAGACACATGAAATGGTGCTCAACATCATGCATCATCAGGGAAATGCAAATCAAAATCACAACGAGATATTACTTTACACCTGTCAGAATGACTAGACTCAAAAAGATAAGAAATAGTAAGCATTGGCCAAGATGTGGAGAAAAAGGAACCTTTGTGCACCATTGGTAGGAGTGCACATTGGTGCAGCCACCATGTAAAACAGTATGGAGGGGCTTTAAAAAATTAAAAATAGAAATGTCATATGATCCAGTAATTCCAGTACTATTTACCCCCAAAAAACCAAAACACTAATTTAAAAAGATATATGCACCTCTATGCTTATTGCAGCATTATTTGCAATAGCCAAATTATGGAAGCAGCCCAAGTGTCCACTGATAGATGAATGGACAAAAAAGGTATGATACATATACACGATGAAGTACTTTTTTTAAAGATTTATTTATTTATTCATGGTAGACAGAGAGAGAGAGGCAGAGACACAGGCAGAAGGAGAAGCAGGCTCCATGCAGGGAGCCCGACATGGGACTCGATCCGGGAACGCCAGGATCGCGCCCTGGGCCAAAGGCAGGCGCCAAATCGCTGAGCCACCCAGGGAATCCCCTACACTATGAAGTATTACTCAGCCATTAAAAAGAATGAAATCTTGCCATTTGCAACAACATGAATGGACCTAGAGGGTATTATGGTAAGTGAAAGCAGAAGTGAAGAAAAAATTATTAAATATGGGTAAGTATAAAACCATTGACCATATAAAAAAATGGAAATACTAATGCCTACCCTGGGAGTACAAACCAACAAAATGGCTAGAGAGGGTTATTGGAGTTAAACTCATTCTAATGTCCTTACTTTGTTCAGAAGGATAAAAAATACAATATGCAAACTAGTGGAGGAAAAAAAGAGGAATAACAAACTTAATTTATTCCATAGAAGGCAAGAAACAGGAAAAAAGAAATAAAGGAAAAGCATCACCAACAGAATAAAATAAGATGGTAGAAATAAATCTAAATGTATCAATAATCATAGTAAATGCAAATAGTCTAAACTTGCTAGTTAAAAGAGCTTACTACCTACTTTTAAAAAAACTTTATTTTGTTACAAGAAATATATAACTAATGGATTGGGGGAATTTAATGGCTTGGAAAGGATGAAAATAAATAGGCAAAAGGAGATAGATGAGTACCAATTTTTAAAAAGCTAGTGTAAAAAAATAAAAATAAATAAAAAGCTAGTGTAGCTGTGTTAGTATTAGACATGCTGGACTTTTGGGAAAAATGTATTTCAGGAATAAGGATGTGTCAGTGCATAATGATAAAAGAATCAAGTCTTCTCTGACACCAAAGTCTACCTTAGCAGAGCTCCATGCTGCCTGTCCCTCATGACCATTGGGATCAGATGCAGTGAAAGAACAGATGACAATTCTACTAACAGAAAGATGATTTTCAATCCCCATAGGTTATCAAACTGTCCTGAGTTGGAGTGCCAGCTCCACAGCTTACCAACTTTATTGCCTTATTTCATTTTGCCTTTCCATGCCTCAGTGTCCTCATATATAAAATGTGGCCAGCCATACTTGCCTCTCATGGTTTATATGAGGATTAGAATAATTAAAGTAAATAAAGGGCCAGTTTATACTAGCTTCTCAACAAATGCTAGCTCCCTAGTACCCAATTTCTCTCTCTCTCTCTCTCTCTCTCTCTCTCTCTCTCTTTTGGAAGAGTTCATTTATTTATTCATGAGAGAGAGAGAGAGAGAGAGGCAGAGACATAGGCGGAAGGAGAAGCAGGCTCCCTGCAGGGAGCCCAATGTGGGACTGGATCCTGGGACCCCAAGATCACAACCTGAGCCAAAGGCAGACAGACACTCGACCACTGAGCCACCCAGGTGCCCCTGTACCCTATTTCTTATCACCAAAAGCAAAACTTGAAAAACATAACTTCAGAAGGCAAACTGCTATTTAGGATTTCAAGTTGAAATCATTTTTCTTATAAAGAGTTAATTATCCATGAAATTAAATATTTATGCATTCACAGAACCAATGTATTTATAATGTTAGAATATGAAAGTGCCTGGTCTAGAAATTATAAGACTTTCTTAATGTCTTCACAGCTCATGTTTTTCTACTACGGGAATATTATAAAATTACCTTTTACAATTATGTAAAGAGAATAGTGTACTATAAGGTCAATTAGGAAAATAGCATGCAATTGAACAGTTACATTCAGGTGTGTAAATGCTCATGGTTGGAATAGACGCTCACTTGGAAGTAGTTCAGCATTTGGAGCATGTTTTCTTTTTCTTTCTTTCTTTTTTTTAAAGATTTTATTTATTTATTCCTGAGAGACACAGAGAGAGAGGCAGAGACACAGAGGGAGAAGCAGACTCCTCGCAGGGATCCTGATGTGGGACTCAATCCTGGGACTCCAGGATCATGCCCTGAGCCAAAGGCAGATGCTCAACCACTAAGCCACCCAGGCATCCCTGGAGCGTGTTTTCTGTTAAAACAAGAGCACAAATGGTTATTTGTTTCCAAAGTGGGGTGACCAACTGTCCTGGTTGACCTGGAACCAAGAGGCTTCCCAGAATGTAGGACTTTCAGGGCTAAAACTGGGAAAGTCATGGAGAAACCAGAATTTTTTGGTCACCCGACCAGACCAGCACCCCAAAACTGATCGGCCTGCATCAGTTCAGTTGCCAGAACTGGTCACAAGGATCCTGCTCTCCCTGCCCACTGTCAGTCTCTCTGGTTTCTCCTGCCAGTGGGCACAGCACTTGATCTCTGACAGTCACCTGAGGCCCCAGATGCTGAAACTCCTCCAGGGTCTGTGTGTGGGAAACAAAAGAAATGCCTCCTTCCTATTCTACTTTGTCACTCAGACCCTACTACAGCCTGTTCTATGCCAAAAAATGTCACTTCCAAAAACATGGCTCTTTGAGTTTTGTGTACTTATTCTTCTTACATTGCAACCCAAAATGAGTCCCTCATTTTCAGGGTGGAGGTAGGAGCATTAAGAGAGGATTACGTGTCATTTTGTCCCCTCCCTGATCTTTGTGCTCTCATCCTACCTCCTATCTGTATCAACTCAGATGATCGATATCAACCTGAGATGACAATCGATGCTCACTCTGAGATGGATGGCCATTCGTTATGTCCCCAGACAGCCACCTCAGAATTCTACTTGGAGCTTGCTTCAGCACCTGCACAGACTTCCTTCTAGGAATATAACATAGCTAATAATGACCTTGAGATCTACAAAAGAGCAGCCTATTGAATAACTGCCATTCACCAAGTCCACTTCAAATGACACTCTACTCCCTTCACATACTAGTGGAAATGAGTTCAGCCTCCCCTGTTCTCCCATAGCAATTACTTTCTGCTCCTATTTAAACTTCAATCATGATCTGCCTCGTATTACAGTCACTTAAGCATATATCTATCTCCTTCATAAATTGTTAGGTCTTTAAAAGCAGAGAAACTGTCTCACTCATCTTTATATCACTCTCAGAACCAAGCAGAGTATCAGTCACAGAGAGACTATTCAATGAATGTTTCCAGAATTGATAACATCCTTGAGACTCTAGAAACTCATCAGAGATCAGCTTGCTCTATTTTGACTTGGTCAATAATTCAGTCTGTTCGAAGGAATGACTATATTAAATACGTTCTGCCAACATTGCTTATTCTTGCATTAAAATTTACAGACCAGTTCATTTAATAGGTCGCTATGATTCAAAAAGATTTGGTAGTGATAGAAAAAATGGAGGAATCAGAATAAATAAAATTCAAATTTTTCTAGGCAAACTTTCATTGAAAAATCATTTGAATGATGCTGTTCCCTCCAATAGATAACACCCAAACAGTAAGGTGTTACTTAGTGAGAAAAAAGGGTAAAATATGATTTTTATGTTCTACTCAGAGGCTCTCATTTCAACTTTAAATTGCCTCATAATACAATACTATAGCAGCCAAATCAATGAGTAAAGTCAAATTTCAAGTGAATACACTGAACAAATCAAGTTTCAAATTCAATTAACTTCTGCGAAAACAAGTTGGGAAGTAAAGGAATCTATGTCTTATTTATTTATTTATTTATTTATTTATTTATTTATTTATTTTAAGATTTATTTATTAATTTATTCATTTATTTATTTATTTATGAGAGACACAGAGAGAGAGAGAGGCAGAGACACAAGCAGAGGGAGAAGCAGGCTCCATGCAGGGAGCCCGATGTCGGACTCGATCCCGGATCTCCAGGATCACGCCCTGGGCTTAAGGCGGCGCTAAACCGCTGAGCCACCCAGGGATCCCTCTATGTCTTATTTAAAAAGTCTTTTTTTTTTAAAAATGCCCAAACCCTTTACAAGTTTAAATATCAAAATTGCCTAAGGACAAAAATAGTTGTTAGAGGCACCCTATATTAGAGTTACTAATATGTTAAGTGGTAACAATTTGCAAAAGCTCCAAAATTATCATCAGCTTAAAGCCAAGGAAAAATTATTCATAATGCAAAAGGCATTTCAGAAAGTTTTGGTACTACTTATCCAAGGCTGGAAAAAAAAGTTATTTCTAAGCTTGACAATAAAGGTAATCCAAGGTGGATCAAACTCCTGAGATGTCAGGAAAGAAGAGTCTATTCAATCAGTAACTGTAAAAGTGCCAGGAAGCTAGGTTTAAACAAACTCCTATACTTTTGTCAAGTATAAATGGTCTTTGTGCTCTATAATGGCACAAAGGATCCATTATAAATGCCATAAATAGCACGTGTGCATCCTGAAAGGATCACAAGGAATCCTTTGAGGTTGTTCACCAAACACTGCATTTGCAGTGGCTCCTCTGGGACCACTCCCAGGCATCACATCACCATCAGCTCCAGATGGAACTGGCTCTCACTGAGCACCTACTATGGGTCAGGCAGTAAGACAAGCAGCATCACAGAGTCATCCCATTCCCGTAATTGTGAAGTGTTTCAATCCTGCAGTATTAAAACAAGTTTAAATTGATAGCTATTACTTAGCACTCTAAAAAGTGAGCTCAGATGACATATATGACGGATTATGTGTTATCCCACTCCAATTTTTTAAAAAAGGAAAAGATTCTGTGTGATTTCACACTGTACTAATTTTTCTAATAGGCAGAAGGAAAGGCAATCATTTAGTTGTGACAATATCATAATCCTACCCATGAACCACAGTAAAAGAATATTTCACAAAATCATCTTGTTCAAAAGGCGGTTTTCCTTTATGGTGATAGAAAAAGGTATTTGTTTAGTTCTGAGCATTGTAACTGATTCCAATGTTCTGCAAGGAGGAGAAAAAATATTTTCTGTTGCCTCATAGTAATAACCATATAAGCATAATGTATGTGTATTGGAAAGAAAGAGCAGACAATTGAATAAACTGCCATCATATTTGCTTTCCTGTCATCAGCCAGGCCATCAAGTCTGTATGTGGGCCTATCTCAGGAGTGCGTCAGGCATTTTTACTTAGCAGGAAGCACTATACCATAGTGTGCAAGTCCCAAACCAGTACTGATTTTTCCTTCTCTTTATATCTGCTTCTCTACCCTGACCCTTATCTAGAAAGGGAAAAGAGGCTAGTAGATACTAAGAAAATCAAATTATTGCATAAGAAATAGTTGTTTTCTTCCTGAATTAGGCAGTAGAAACAACCCTACAATATTTATTTTCTGAACTTGTAAATTCATTGAAAAGATCATATTTAGACATCTCAGGCTGAGAAGTCCAGTCCTGATTTGGCTGAATGAAGGGTATTATTAGAGGTACGAGTTGGAGCCAGTCTATGGAAAAGCAGGTGGGATTGGGGGTGGGGAGGAAAGGAGCAATGGTGGGGAGAAGAGAGCTAGAGATGGGACTTGCTTTCACAGCAAATGGGATCTTCCCTTTAGAATAGTAACCTACTGGTCGAGGCCTTGCATATGGTCAAATTCAAAGTATGGGCATCAGGAATAATTAAAAAGCACTCAAAGTATATATTCTCTCTCCCACCTGTTTATCTTCTACCTTTATCTTGCTATTCTTCACCTAGCAATTGGTACTCCTGCTGTGAACCTCAGCTCAGACATTAGTATGTCCAAGACATTCAGCCTGCTTCCTCCACTCTCCCCAGCCTTGGGCAGGAGCCCCTTCATGACTCCTGAAACACCTTCTGCCCACTTCTTATTAGAGAAGGAGGAGATATCTCTGCCCCTGAAATGGGGAATAACAGCTATGAAGGACCTTTTCCTCTATTTTCATTCCTATCCCCCTTTGCTTGGTAGAATCTGCTTGATTGATGATACCACAGTGCACTGTGGGCGGGGACACTGTGTCTGAAGTGACTTGCATTTACCAATGCCCCTTCTTCATCTACTGCTAGATGTGACAAGCTGGCTCTTCTTGCCTACGCATCGGTTTGGCTAAGTGGATGTAAGAGTCTGCCCCACATTCCTCTCTATTCCTGTCACGCTCCACCAGGATGCTGAGATTTCCTATGGGCTACAGGGGTACTTTAGAAGCTCAGGCCTTAGCCAGGCCCCCTGATTCAGCTTAGGGCAGCCCTACATTTAGCCTCATTGGGTACTTGCCCATCTGGCACTTTGTTCCATGTTGGCAATTGATTCTTGTATCTACAGTTCTTTTGTCAGGAAAATGCAAAGGGAAGTATAAGTGGGTAGGTTCTAGCACCTAACTATATCCCAAATCTCTAACACTCCTATCTTTGCACTTCCAACAATACACTGTAAATATCTGTCTCCCTCATTAGATGGTAAGTTCCCTGAAAAACTATTATTGATCTTATATCCCCAATGCTTAGTACAATGTCCGATACATAGTAGGTGCTGACAAACTGTTGAATGGATGAATGAATGGATAAATGAGCTTGGCCATCCTTGGACCTACTTCATTGACCCACTCCTGGCCACTCTGCCCCTGTTTCTATCAGGTAGTCCCCTGACCATTCCCTACATAAGCTCTGGGTGACCCACCTCTATGTTCAACCTGGCTCAACATCCACATTCTCTATTAAGCCTTTTCTAGCTAATTCTGCCCACATTCATTTTTTTTTCTAAATGCCTTTTGCACAATTTAGTACTTTGTTATACTCTGTTTTAAGCATGCTAGAGTTATGTTCTTAACTAGGCTATGTAAGTCCTGAGTGTTGGTGGACCTCTTCCATGAAACATCATCAGGTAGGGCAAAGTTTGAGAACAGAGAACTGCTCTCTAGTCTCCCTACCTTGAATGAGATGGGGGAAGTCATTTACTTTCCTTAGGCCTCAGTTTCCTCTTCTATGAAAATGAGGGAATAATCATCTCTTTGTGTGTGTCATGAGTATTATAAGGAACAAAATAAAAATACAATGGCATCTGCAAAAACCTTATACACAATCAATGCCTCTTTGAATGTAGAATAGAGTTTGGATCAGCAGAGACCCTAATAAATGCTTGGAGATTTATTTGATGATGATGATGATGTCACCTACAGGCATCTCATTTTAATGAAGGTTTGGTTGTTCTTACTCTAACTCTAAGGATTATTATTATTTGCAATGATAAAAGAATGATCCAGTACCTTTACTCCTATTCCAAGGAGGGTCAGCAGACTGAAAATGTTTGAAAAATATTACTAGGGAATCTCTTGGAATGTGGTTTTGCAATTTATAAATGTTTACAAATTTATATTTCTTAAAATGAATTCTTGTTTATTAGGGATATCTTAATCTGTTTGGGCTGCTATCGCAAGTTACTATAGATGAGTGGCTTAAAAACAAAGATTTATTGCTCACAATTCTGGAAGCCGTAAAGTCCAAGATCAAGGCACCAGCAGATCTGTTGTCAGGGGAGGGCCTGCTTCCTGATTCATAGACAACCATCTCCTCACTGTGTCCTCTTATGATGGAAGGGATAAGGGAGCTCTCTGGGGTCCTCTTTAAAGGACCCTAATCCCATTCATGTGAGCTTCACTCTCATGACCTAATCAATCTCCTAAAGACCCCACCTCCAAATGCCATCACCTTGGGGATTAAGATTTCAACATATAAATCTGAAAGGATACAAACATTTAGTCTCCAGCAAGGGAGTTATAATCCAACACAAGAATTATCAACAATTCCATCCTTATCTATTCCCCTACTATTACTTACTTGTAACAATATCTTAAGTTGAATTTTGATCTCAGTATAAGCTTACACAGAAAGTCGGGCAGGACTTATGATCCCCATTTCATGAGTGAGAACTCAGAAGTTTAGTAAACTTGAAAGTCAGAGGGCCTGGAAGCCACTGAGTCAGGACCACAGGGCTCACATGGTGTGAAGGTTCAATTCTCTTTATAGTAAGATAAGGCGAAGAGGTGAGATCTCAAGGCCTGATTTATAGGTAAAACAAAGGCTGTTTAATATTTATTCTTTGGGGCATTTAGATTTGGTAGGATAAGAGGTTTAAACTTCGTTTCCAAATGAAATTCCCAGGTTATTTTTCAAGGGTTTATATACATCATATCTATTTGCTCTGGTCCCTGTTACGGGGAGTTCTGTGATTAGTGATGAATATTCAGATTATCTGTGCTGCCAATTGAATTTTTCAGTCAACTTGTTTTGCATAGTATTAACTTCAGTAAAGAAAATCTCCAAATATACTAGGTTAGTAAATAACTTTTCACACTGTGTGTTTAGAAATTGTGACTTAACAACATTTTAAGATTTTTTTTAAAGCTTTTATTTATTTATTTATTCATGAGAGACAGAGAGAGAAAGAAGCAGAGACACAGAGGGAGAAGCAGACTCCATGCAGGGAGCCCGACGTGGGACTTGATCCCAGACCCCGGGATCATGCCCTGAATCAAATGCAGGTGCTCAACCACTGAGCAACCCAGGCATCCCAACATTTTAAGATTTAAAAAAAAAAAAAAAAGCTTTACATTTTGATGTCGTAGTTCCTGATCCCCACCCCACCCCCAGGCCTTTCCCAGTGGAGGGGAGGGCAAGATATGTTCCAGGACCCCCAGTGGATGCCTGAAACCATGAAGAGTACTAAACCCTGGATAGACTATTTTCTTCTATGCATATAATACCTATGATAAAGTTTAATATATAAATTAGGCACAGTCAGAGATTAATAACAATGACTAATAATGAAATAGAACAACTATAACAATATACTGTAATAAAAGCTATGTGAATGTGGCCTCTGTCTCTCTCAAAATATTGTACTACGCTGTACTCACCCTTATTCTTCTTGTGAGATGTGAGATGATAAAATGCCTACAAGGTGAGATGAAGTGAGGGGAATGATAGAGGCACAGTGAAGTAAAGTTAGGCTACTAGTGACCTTCTGACGATTCGTCAGAAGGAGGAGCATCTCCCAGACAGCTGTTGTCTGCAGGTAATCGAAACTGCGGAAAGTGAAACTGCAGATAAGGATATTTAGTTCAAAGCCCAAAGTAACAAAAATCAGGCCAAATTTAGGAAAATCACAGAGCAGATTCTTTGAAGGGAATTATGTTTTGTAGTATCACTGACTTCAGTGGCTGAAGAAATAGATTTTATTATATAGAGAGAATATTTTATATACTGTAAGATTCCCTAAGACCTGTTATATGGGGGTTTTGTAAGCAATTTTAAAGCAGCACATAAAAATATTTTTTACAGTGCAGTTCAAAGTACAAATATAGGACGTGATCATTTTCTTTGCCTTAGAAATTATATGTAAGAATCTAATAACAGGGATCCCTGGGTGGCGCAGCGGTTTGGCGCCTGCCTTTGGCCCAGGGCGCAATCCTGGAGACCCGGGATCGAATCCCACGTCGGGCTCCCGGTGCATGGAGCCTGCTTCTCCCTCTGCCTGTGTCTCTGCCTGTCTCTCTCTCTCTGTGTGACTATCATAAAAAAAAAAAAAAGAATCTAATAATATAAAAGTTAAACTAAGCCCATGCATAGATACATGAAGGAAAGGGAAAGTTTAATAACCTTTAGCTGAATTAATTAACATTATACCCCATGTTGTGTGAAAAGGTAATCATTCCTACTCAGTGTATTTCTAAGACTCAAATTCTGAGTGTAATGGCCTAAATAAACATACAGATCTGAGCTGTCTGATATGATAGCTGCTGGAAACATGTGGCTATTGAAATTAAAACCTGATAAAATTTATTTTTTATTTATTTATTTTTTAAAGCCTGATAAAATTTAAAAGTCAGCTCCTCATTTGGTCTTGCCACATGCATGTGCTCAAAAGCCATACATGGCTTGTGGTGACTATATTAGAGAGGACGTCTTGCAGAAAGTTCTATTAGCAACCCTTCCTGCTAATAGTATCAGCTAACTAGATTAACAAGGATTTCATATGCATGTGGGGGAAAGGTCAGCCAATTATTCCAAATTAGCATGCCCCTCCATGATATTTCCAAATGCTTTTATTGTTATACACACACACACACACACACACACACACACACATCTGAGTCTTGATCATCATAAATCAACGTATCTTTATGTCTTCCATAGTCACTGCTTTAATATTGGTGAAACAAACTTTGAACCTGCTACTTGAGTGAGAGTGTGAGATAATGAATAACTTAAAATAATTCTCACTATTGCAACAACAGATTTTTCATTGAGGAGCATAACATTTTTGAATGCTTGGTACTTTATTTAAACACACATATATACAAGGACGTCAAAGGGAAACTGCACAGTTGAGCACATTGGCTGCATGCATTGGGAGGATAGGCAGATTCTGGTTTTATAGGATGAAATTTGGGTTGAAAAATAGGCAAAGACCGTAGAGCAAGTTTCATTTCCCATCACCACATAGAAGGGTCATCCAGCCTGTCAAACATAAGAAGCAAAGCATGTAAGAGAAGTGTCCCAACTTCTTGGGAGGTTTTCAAAAGTGAGACATTCAGTTCTGAACCAAAAGATGATCAGAAACGGTTGAAAAGTCTCTTGTTGGCATTCTAAACAGAAGGTCATGTGCAATATCAGAGCGAAAGACAGTGGCATAATATGCAAAGACCCAGCTGCGTAACTTTCACTCATGTTCATGGGAGTCTCAGGCAAATCTCAGAGGGAGTATTTAAAAGGCTCTGTATTTATCAAAGGAGCTGAAGAACTCTGCAATACTTCTGAAGATCAAAATCACACAAAATGGTAACAAGGAAGTTAATGTTACTCAACTCTGAATACGCTTCTTTTGTTTTCCTGCAAGGCTTTTTATGTAGTTAGATGCGATTTTTATAAAGAACCCTTTTTAATAAAATAGTATTCACAGGCAACCTCAAGGCTGTCAACTTTTGCCTCCTCCAAACCGTACATGATTGAGACTGTCCATCAGGGTGCAATTAACACTATTTCATGCACCTACCATGGGACTTCAAGCCACAAAACAAAGAGTAGCAGCAAGGTTGTTAAGTCTGGATGGTTCCTTTTCTTACCCGAAGTACGTAAGGTTTACCCTAAACTTTTTACCATGGTAAACCTCACACGTCTGTCAATGAAAGCTTCAAGGCATCTATTGTTCAAATAATCAATAATAATCTTTATGGATTAAAATTAGGATTAAAAATCATCCTTATGAATTTTCCACCTGCTTCCCTTCCATTTGCTGTTTAAATCTGGTTGATACTTCTAGAGACAAGAGCACTGGGGTTTTATTCCAGTCCAAATCGTTGTTTCCTTCAGAGAAAACACACCTGACAACTCTAGACCTGTACCTTTGCCCTGGCTGGCCATTTCACAAGACAACAGAGGGATGGTGGGAGGGGAAAGTAAGTGGCTCAGCAGGTCACCCCACTTGTTCTCCAAGGAGAACCTCTATGAAGAGTGACACGCCAGTCACACTGCCTGAGCAAGAGTTCTAGTGACCTCTTCTGGGGAACCTGGTTCTTGACATTGTCAAGCTCTGGGTTTAAGGCAGACAAGTTCCCACAGAAATGGATGAACTATGTGCCCTGTGATCTTCCTCAGGGCAGAGGCAGGAGGCATAGGAGAGAAGGGCCAGGAAGTTATGAAAATGGAGGAGAATCAGGCCGCTTTCCAGCAGCTCTCGTTGCTCATTGTCCAATGTTTCACACCAGCTGTTGGTAGGCACCTCTTCCCAAGACAAGTCCACATTCCAAGAAAGCCCCCAAGGTCACAGACAAGTCCCTAGGAATATTATGTCCTTAACATTCATTCCTTGAATGCAATAAGTCATTATGTGATACTTAGCTTCAAATATGTCAAAAAGGAAACAATAGATACCCCTTTCACACCCCACCACCAAGATTTCATCTATGAAATGAGGAAGACTAGAGTAAGACCCATGAGTGACACTTGCAGGACATCTAGACACTCCAAATACTGTATGAAAACGAAAGATTCCCCTGGCTAATGATGGACTGTTGGTCATTTCAATGTAGAGATGAGAATTTAGTCCGTGTTCTCTCAATTCTAATCTGGTTAGAAAATCTATATAGTCTTTTCTGATTTAAAATTTTCAAAGGAGCACAAAATAATACCCCACAGAAATTTAGAGGTTTACAAATTATTACATGAAAAGAAAGGCCCTAGGGACACCTGGGTGGCTCAGCGGTTAAGCGTCTGCCTTTGGCTCAGGGCATGATCCTGGAGTCCCGGGATCGGGATCGAGTCCCATATTGGGCTTCCTGCATGGAGGCTGCTTCTCCCTCTGCCTATGTCTCTGCCTCTCTCTCTCTCTCTCTCTCTCTCTCTCTCTCTTTCTCTCTGTGTCTCTCATGAATAAAAAAATAAAATCTTTTAAAAAAAAAGAAAGAAAGAAAGAAAGAAAAAGAAAATTAAGGCCCTCACTGCCCTGCTCCATCTCCATTTCTGCCCAAATGCTACCTGATCTGGAAGACCCATTCCAATCTCCCCACCCCTCATCCCCCTCTACCCCTGCCACTAAGCAGCCCTCTGCAATTTCCCTCTCCTGTGCCATCCATCCTGAGCTCTGCAACAATGTCCCCACACAAGCCTTTCATACCTAGTTCTGGGAACGTTTTCTGTGCTTTCTCTCATCAAGAGGTCTGAAATCAGTGTCTCAGGGCTAGATCGTTTTCCATACCTAAAAAAAGAAAAAGAAAAAGAAAAAGAAAATCTTTAAAGCAAATATGAAATAGTCATAAAAAGAAAAATATTTAGAAAAAAGGAAGATAGTGTCCTACGTAGTTGATCATCTGCTAACACGTAATCTAGGTGTATGAAGCAGACTTTATCAGAAATATGATTTCAAATTATATATAATTTTGCTTAAATAACAATGTAGCAGATTATTTGAACCAATCAAAATTCCTAGTCAAATCCTTGCCTTTTCATACTACCACAAACAATACATAGACTTTTATAACTAAGTGACAGGAAATAAAAATGCATCACAGTATGATTTTAAATGTTTCCATAATTAGTTAATTGGCTATAGTTCTGATGATATACAGCAGTTTAAGCCTCAACAAAGAGACCAGATGATATTTTGGAAATAGCCCTAGGGAAAAAAATCAGCAGACAGCAGCTCCAGACCCACCTGTGTCTTTGAATCTCAGTTTTCTCATTTGTAAAAATAAAATCATAACTCATGCTTAAATTGGAGTCTTTGTGGAAATCCAATGTGAGTCACAATGTTTTCAAAGCGACAGAGTAAAACACAAATGCAAGTTATTACTAGTGAAATGCACCCATTCTTACAGAAAGTAACAACCCTTGGTCCTACGTTTTCCATATTCATTTAGGGTACCAAAAGCTAACAGCCTTCTCTCATGCTGTGATTTTAATCTGCCCTGTGAATATAAGGGAATCTCATGGATCCCTGGAAAGACCATGGAATCTTACTGGTCTTTTTTCTCCTGCAGCAGGATGTGGATAGGACTATATGCAAGGGTGAACGCAAGGGTGGTATATGCTACTTGCTCCAGGTAAATAAGTACACTGGTCTTTCTCGGTTTCTTTCTCTCTCTCTCTCTCTCTCTCTTTCTGCTGAAGTGTCTGACAAGTCTCTACGAAGTTATATTTTTCCCTTTCTCAGAAAAGGCTTGCATACCAGAAGCCACACTGTTCACAAATGAAAAACTAGCCTGGATTGTACGTGTAGTTACCACATACAGCAAAACAAAGCTATCAGAAGGTACACCTCCAACTGCCTATCAAGTATGATTAAATCTAAATTTGGGAGGAAGATTTCCTATTATTGCTCCTTTGCTGGGACTTAAGGAAGCAAAAACAGACTGCGCCCCCCATCATTTGTAAGATTTCCTCCAGATTTTCTGGAGTTGTGGTATCAAACCCTTAGTCTAAACTGCTGCTTATACCTATTTATTGTGTCCATCAGTTGATTTTATTCATCTTAAAACTCTTGAAGAGCCTTAACTCATTATCTCCACCATGCTCCCGTGAACAGAGCTAGCTACTATTTTCTCCAGTTTACTGGAGAAATTTAGAATAGCAGGATCTGTGGTCATAGAGTGGCACCCAGGACAGCACTGTTCGCTATTCTTCTTCTCTACTTACTTCTGGATTATCCTTCTTCCCCACTAGGCTTTAACTGTCAAAGATAAAGTCTCCAGGGAAAAAATTCTCAAACCTGGCTTCACATTAGTATCAGCTGGGAAGCTTTTAAAACCCAGGTCCCCCCAACCCTACCCCAATGTTCTGATTGAATGGGTCAGGGCTGTAGTCCAGCACTAATATATTTTAAAAGCTCCCCAGGTGATTCCAGTGTGTGACCAGGATGGAGAAAGATTAACCTAGGGCTGAGTTTCTCCACCTTGGCACCACATATGACACTTTAGGCTAGAAAATTCTTTGTTATAGAGGCCGGCCTAGGCATTGCAGGATGTTTAGAGCATAAGGTGAGTACCAGTCGAGAACCACTGATTTAGGAAACTGTAAAAGCCACGTGGTAGATCCACGCTCTAGAAGAAATGATGCAGCTTTCAGAAGCAACAGACTGGGAACATACAGCTTAAAAACGTGGACTGAGGGATGCCTGGGTGGCTCAGCAGTTGAGCGTCTGCCTTTAGCTTAGGGCATGATCCCAGAGTCCTGAGATAGAATCCCACATCGGGCTCCCCTCTAGGAGCCTGCTTCTCTCTCTGCCTATGTCTCTGCCTCTCTGTCTCTCATAAATAAATAAAATCTTTTTTTAAAAAAATGGACTGAGTAGAAAAAGAGAGCAAAGAGAATGATATCAGACCACCATTCGTGCCAAATGAAAACATATGCTCACAAATGACACCATAACTTTTAAATACAACCATGTGCATATGATTGGGTGTGTGAGATGATAAGGCAATGAGAGTACAGAATGGAGACAATGGGTGCCAATGATAAGCCTCTGGTGAATTCTAAGAAGGAATTTATGTGAAAATGAGGTAGGAAACTCTGATTCAGAATCAACACATTCCCACCTATCCTGAATCTCTTCCCATGAAACTCAAGCCCCTTTCCCTTTATTTTTTCCTCATCAAAGATACTGGAGATCACACTGGATGCTGACGGGAGTGACCACGTCCGAGGAAAATCAGTGGGAGTGCTCCAATTTCATCACCCCTAAAAAGAAAAACCTTCATAAAATGTTCTTAGATTCATGACCTGTAAAATGGAGATAATTATACCCATTTCAAGGCTTTGAGGTAAAGACAAAATGAACGCCTAGGGAAACATTTTGAAATGCTAATGCTTTATACAATGATAAAGCTTTATAGCAATCTACTGGGTTATAACCGACTAACCAACGGGGTTTTTCCTACATAAATGACAATTTTTTTTTATTTGAACAAGTTCTTTTATCTGCTCTATATGACAGCATAAGCAAGAATTTGAAGCAATTAACTTTCTGAGAAGTCTACTTGGATATAAAACATTATTGCCTTTTTGCTCATTAAAACGAACAGACTTCCAGGTTTACAAATCAATACTATTTAATTCAGCATTTTATGTATTTCTGATTCTCTGTAAACAGAGACTTTTTCAAAAGCTTTTTAGGATGTCATACCCCTTTTTGATGAAACACGAAAAAAAAAACTTATTTAAGAAATGTAAATTCTCCCCATTTTGAATCCTTCCCAACTATTCCCTGACTTACAAATAGTAAAAAGTGTGGTAAAAGCAAAAACAAACAATAACAGTTTACAAAACGTAATTTAGACATTTTTAACATTAATGTTTTTAAAGGGCTCTCCTTTCTTAGCCTATTAAGCTAAGGCGAATGTCTTAATTAGACATTAAATGACTTAAAACTAAGATGAACCAATTGGAAACAAATTTTAAATTCTATATTACAGTTTGGATGTGATTTTTTTTTGCATAAATATTTGATGTTGAGAGTGAAAACATGGCATTCAATTTTAGTTTTCTGAGGGCTCAGAATAAAGTTTACAATTTTTCAAATTCCATGTAATCCCTGGGTTTATCCCAGAGTGACTAGTTTCTCCTTAACAAACCACCAAGTGGGCACTTCCTTCTCAAAACTCAACCTGCCACAAGATGGGGAAAGTCTATACTTCAGATCAACTGTTTTCATGCTAAGTCTCAATTATCTCCAGGATTTTAAAGTAAAGGACTGAGACTGAAAAAACAAACAAACAAAAGAAAACAAAACACTGCACAGAAGAAAAGAGCTCTGTTTGTCTTTTCTTAAATATTGTCTTTCAATTTGTTCTGGGCAGCTTGGAAAATCTGGCAATGTCTTTGGCAACCCAGCTGTTTGCTGGTTGGCGGTGGTGATTGCAGCTCCTAGACACTCAGCTCACCCTTCTCCCTACAGCACTTCTCTGGAGCTCCTGACCTATTTTAGGGGGTCCTTTCCCATCCAGATTTCCAAACAGTCCCCCCAACTGCTCTAAGAACAACAACAACAAAAAAAAAGAGCAGGGAGTGAGGGGGACAAGATCGCCAGCCACACAGCCTAGGGGACCTAAATCTGGGGGGGGTGGGGGTCACGATTTTGTAACTATAGTCGCAGAGGGAAAGCGTTCAGGGCTCTGGGCAATTGTTCACGGAGAACTGAGTTCGTGCCTGGTACCGTGCTGCCCAGGGGTCCAAGCAAGAAAAAAGAACCCTGGTCCCTGTCCTTGGACATCCCCAGGATCTCGGGTTTGGGGCCAGGGCGCTCCGGGCGTCGGTCCCCAGGAGCCCACCCACCTCTGCCTGGTGATGAGGTTGATGTAGTGTCGCAGCGCTGAGTAGTATCTGGCCATGTCCTCCGCCGGCGCGTCCTCCCCGGGGTTGTCCGGCTTGGAGGGGTACGCCTCGGCCAGCGCGCCCAGGCACACGAGCAGCGACAGGGCGAGGGTCAGTCCGGAGGGCCCCAGGCGCTTGCTCCCCAGCATCTGCGGGCACAGGGGGCGCAGCGGGGAGAGCGGGGCTGGAGGACGCACGCCTGGACCCTCCCGCCCGGGTGTCCCGCGCTCGGCCCAGTCCCAGGCCCCGAGAGGCAGCTGAGCCCCGCGCTGAGGGCGACACCCGCCCGCCCCGAGGGGTCCGCGGGGGCCGCGCGCAACCAGGGGCGCCGCGCCAGGGCCGGGGGCGCCGGCTCAGACACTTTAAAGGACAGACGGAGAAGTTCCTCCCGGTGGGGTCGAGGTCCCGGCGCTTTCCCACCCTCTTTCCCAAACTCCTGTCGGAGGAGAAAAGTTTCTTCTCGCGGCCTGTCCTGCTGCAAGAGAGACCGTCCTGGCTGATTCCTCTGGGGGTGACAGTTTGGGGCAGCGCGGCGAGAACTGCTCTCCCGGCAGGCGATCTCGGGATCCCAAGGACCCGGAGGAGGCCGGGCGCTTCCGAGCCCCGGGGATGCTTCGAAGGCTCGGGGCGGGGGCGGGGGCGGGGGCGGGGGCGGGGGCGGGGGCGGGGGGGCGCGGCCCGGGAAGCCTCCTTCCAGGCGGCCACCCCCGAGGGAAGTGCGAGCTGCCCGGGGCGGGGGCGGGGGCTGGGGTCGTGTCCCCCTGCAAATGCTCCAAGAGGCAGCCCCGAGGGACCGCGCGTGAAGTGCAGTCGGAAAGGACCAGAAGGAGCGAGCGCAGTTCAGCCTCCGGGAGCCGCCGCCGCGCGTCGGGGCCCGAGAGGACGGAGCGCGGCGCGCAGGGGCGGGGGAGCGGGGCGCGACCCCGGAGCTCCCCCGAGGGCGAGGCGGCGCCGGTCCCCGCTGCTCCCGCCCCAGGGGAGCGGGTCCCGCACTCACGGTGGCGGGCGTGGCCGGGCGGCGAGGGCTGTGCGGTCCCGGGCGCCTGTCCGAGGGGTGAGCGCCGGCGGACGCGGTGCGGAGAGCGGGGCGCAACAGGGCTTTTATGGCGCTCCCTCGCGGCGGCAGGAGGGGCCTCGGGCGGTCACGCTCGGCGACTCCCACCCCGCCGCCTCCCGCCCCCGACTGGCGGGGGCGGCGGGGAGGGGGGCGGCGGGGAGGGGGGCGAAGCCGCAGGCGCGCGAGCCGCGTCCTGGAGCCGCCCCCCCCAGCTCCTCCACCCCCGCCCTGCAGGGGCCCGGGCAGGTGAGAGCGGCGCCCGCCACCCCGTCCAGTCCCGCTGGAGATGGGAGCAGCCCAGACCGTGTGTGTCGCCCGTCCCCGGGACCGCCAACCGGCTGGGCGCCAGCGTGGGGGACGCGCCTCCTCCTCCGGTGGAGCATCCCCGGGACGCCCGCCGCAGCGCCGCGGGGCAGCAGCCCGGAGCGCGGACAACTCCGTGCACCGAGCTCCCTGCGCGGAACCCGGGGTCTTAGAATGGGGTCCTGCGGCTCCGGGCCCTGCCCCCGGTGTCTTTCGCGAGCGGATCAGCCCACCCCAAGTACTCGCCCCAACGCGGGGCTCCGGCGCCATCAGGGCTGAAGGGTGGCGCTTGCAAAGTCTTCCGAGGCGGGACGCGGTAACCCACCTGCCCGCGCTGCCGGGGAGCGGCGCTTCGACGGCCTGCAGACCCGTCCACGCGCCATCCCGGGGAAGGGCGGCCAAAGCTCCCGGGTAGTTCAAAGAACGGGAACTTCTCCTTTATTTGTTAGCCCTGGGATAGTTACAGACCTGTTCATTGACGTTGATGGAGGATGTGGGTTCTGATTGAAATGAAACAGGTAAAAGAAAAAAAATCATTAATTGGCATGAATATGAAAGATTCAATAAACCTTTTTTTTTTTTTTTTTACAGGAACAGGATTTTGTATCTTAAAAGTTACCTGAATATTCCTAGAACTTCAACTCTCTCTCAAAAAAAAAAAAAAAAAGGCACGTCAGGAGATTAAAGTGTTAAGGTACAAGCTATTTTAATGTTAAAATCACAAGTGATTCTGTTAAACTGAGCGCTTTTGTGCTGTTTCCACCGCACTGAATTAAATATCAATTACGGTGTGGCTGGCTCTGCACTCGGGTGTTCTCTCCCATTCCCTCTCTCTCTCTCTCTCTCTCTGGGTGTGTGTGTGTGTGTGTGTGTACGCACGTGAGACATTTTGAAGACCACATCCCTTTCACTTAGGTGAATGCTTCTCTTTCCATATTGCACAAAAATATGACAGGGACACATATTGCAGGTCTCTCAGAGTTGCTCCAGGGAACTTGGTCTGGTAAAGTTAGAACAAAGCACCGTTTCACTTCGAGCTCTTTCTTGATAAGAGGAAAAGCTCAGTGCACTTGTCAATAATCTTATTTTTAGAGTGTATCACAGATGCCCTTCAGGTTACACCTTAGAAGAAGTCATTGAATTTGAGAGAAATTACTTGTAAGGAGATGCACCATTCTGGGGGAGGGAGGCGGGGACTGGGGACATCTGATTGGTTTAGCTTACAATCACACCACTGGTATCCGAAAGGAAGAGCTGATTCTCAGGATCAGCATTTAGAGGCTAACACATAGCACACCAAGGGCCCGACATGTATCCTCCCATCCATATCCCTTCCTTCCAGTGCCAACAGCACCCCCTGGCCTGGGGCTCGGAGTATTCCAACTCTTCTCTCAAGACTTCACTCCATTCATTGCCTCCTCTCTTTTCTATAGTTTTCTATGCATATATATATATATATATATACATATATATATATATATATATATATATATATATATAGCTTATAAATTTTCTTGAGTTTATTCCATAAAGAAACAAAGCAAAACCAAAATCGTCAAAAGTAAAACAACAGTGTCTCAACAGAACATCTCCTAGCTGCTGAACCCACTTACTTTGTTTCAAAATCAAGTTCATTTATTTATTTTTTATTTATTTTTTATTTTTTTTTATTTTTATTTTTTATTTTTTTTTATTTTTATTTTTTATTTTTTTTTATTTATGATAGTCACAGAGAGAGAGAGAGAGGCAGAGACACAGGCGGAGGGAGAAGCAGGCTCCATGCACCGGGAGCCCGATGTGGGATTCGATTCCGGGTCTCCAGGATCGCGCCCTGGGCCAAAGGCAGGCGCCAAACCACTGCACCACCCAGGGATCCCTCATTTATTTATTTATATACATATGTACCCTTAGCAGCTTTATTAATATACAATTGAGTTATACTAATCTACAAATGTTTAAAACATTCCATTGGTTATGTTCTTACATATACACTCCATGATGGCATCACCATGGTCAAGGTAGTAAACATATATACACTACCACCAAAAGTTTCTTCATATCCCTTTGGTGCCAACATTGTGTCATTTCCTGTCTCTCACCCAGATAATCATTTTAATTAATTTCTTGTGCATCTTTCCTAGCTTTCTTTATGCAGATAAAAGCAAAAATGAACATATGTTCTTATGTTTTTCCTTTTTTAATAAACAAAAGGAACATACACACTGTTCAGCATCTTGGTTTTATTATTTATTTATTTATGTATTTAATTCTTTTTAAAAATTTATTCATGAGAGACACAGAGAGAGAGGCAGACACAGGTAGAGGGAGAAGCAGGCTCCTCCGGTGGAGGCTGATGTGGAACTAGATCCTGGGACTCCCAAGACCACGCCCTGAGCCAAAGTCAGAAGCTCAACCACTGAGCCACCCAGGCATCCATGGTTTTATTATTTAATGTTATATCTTGGATATCTTCCCTTTTAGACCTTAAAAGTTGATCAACTCAATCTCAAGCTCCTCTCATTTTCTTGGAGGATAGGAGAGTGGAGCTGAAAGTTCCAAGTCCCAATCATGCCTTGGCTTTCTGGTCACCAGCCCTCATACTGAAACTATCTAGGGTCCCCCAGCCACCAGTCATCATGTCAGCAAACAAAAAGACACTATTCTCACTTCAGACATTCCAAGGGTCTTAGAAGTTCTTTTGTCAGGAGCCAAGGTTAAAGACCAAATATTAGAATAAAAGATACTCCTACCACTCTTACCGCTCAAAAAATTACAAGGGTTTCAGGAACTCTGGACCAGGAACTGGGAACAGAGACCAAATGTATTTATAATACCACAGGTTGTCAGACCAGCTCTATTTGAAAAGATGACATTGAACAAAGACTTGAAAATTAGGGAATAAGCCATGGCAAAAGAAGACAACACAAAACTGGGGCAGAGCATCAGAGGCAAAAGAAAACCTGATGTAGAGACCCTAGGGCAGGTATGTGCCTGGGAGGAAGGGAAAAGGGATCAAGATAAGAATGATTCCAGATGTTTGGCTTGATCAACTGAAAGGATGGGGTTTCCTCCAACTGTAATGCAGATTGCTGCAGGTGGAGTAGGTTTGGGGTTGGCAATGGGCATTCAGCTGAAGATGCCTAAAGATTTTTGTTGTCTACTAGACCTCAAGGGGAAGTGTCGGTTGTCCGTGTGAATCTGGAGTTAAGGAGAGAGATCTAGCCTTGAGTCATAAATTCAGTTGTGTGCCTTTAGGTGACATTTAGAGCTGTGACAATAGATAAGATCATTAAGGGATTGAGTGAAGAAAGAAACAAGAAAAGCCCCAGTCCAGTCCCATAGTGAGCCAACACTGAAAAATTCAGAGATGGGAAGGGATGAACAAAGTAGCTGAGATGGAGGCACAAGAGAGGTAGAGGAAAACAGAAAGAGCTGGATGTTTTGTATCCTTTAGGCCAAGTGCAATTGTTTTCTTCAAGGAAGAGGAAGGGAGTGTCTGTCTGTATTCACTGCTGCTGAAAAGTAAAGTAAGACACAGATTGAAATGGACCACTGTCCTGAGCAACATGGGGGTCTGACAAGAGCACTCGGGACTGGCAGGGTTTAAAGGAGAAAGAGAGAAAAGATTCTGGGGACAAATCTTCCCAGGAATCCACAGCAAAGAGGAGTAGAAAAAAAAACAAGGTAACTGGGGAAAGAAATAGAGTGAAGAGAAAGGTCTTTTAAGGTGGGGGGAAAGGAGCATGTTGGCCTGCTGATGAGAATGATGGAGGAGGAGAAAAAAGACAGCGAAGGGGAGTTATAGAAGTTGTTATGTATTAGGGATTTTATCCCTTTGTGAAAAAAGTTGCAACTATTTATGTGTGGTTTGTCATTCTTCTTTTGACGTTGCTTAAGGTGTTGTTTTTGCTGTGCAGAAGTTTTAAATTTGTAGTTGAATGTATTAATCATTTCTTTTGTGGCTCAAAGCATTTGGAGTCTTAGTTTAAAAGACCCACAGGTGACTCAGGGGTTGTAAACTATGGCTTGAGGGCCAAATCCAGCCCTTCACTTGTTTTTGTAAATGGCTGGGTTTTTTGGCTACCCACCTGGTGCCATTCCTGACTTCTTTGCTAACATCACAATTTGGTTCCAACATCCCTATTTCCAGCCAAGATTCTGGATTAGGGTAACTCTCTTGCTTTTGTAATTTGCTTCTGGCCAAAGAAATAGTGGGATAAGTCAGCTGGGGGCTTTTAGGAAAGTGTTTCTTCTCTGGAAGAAGAAGAAGGAGAAGAGAAGAAGGAGAAGGAGAAGAAGAAAGGAGAAGGAGAAGGAAGGAGAAGGAGAGGAAGAAGAGAAGAAGAAGAAGAAGAAGAAGAAGAAGAAGAAGAAGAAGAAGAAGAAGAAGAAGAAGAAAGAGGAAAGAAGAAGCATATTGTTGGCCATGATTCTTCTCTCTCTTTCTTCTTGGGGTGAATACTATTGAGTGCGAAGGTGGATCTTAGCGCTGTGGCAGCCATCTTGTGGTCCTGAGGAGCAGTACTGCAAATACGCTGAAGGGGACAGAATGCAAGATCAAAAGGGCGAGATCCTTAATGAAATCAGTGAACTGCCAAGCTAATTTTGGGACTGCCCACCACTGGATATCTCCTAAGCAATTCATAGTTGTCCACTTGGTTTAAATCACTGCTAGCTGGGTTTTCTGCTACTTCTAGTCAAAAGCCTTCCTAATTAGCAAATTTGGCTTCTAATTCTTGGTTTTCTTTACCAGTTTTCCTCTACCACTTTTGGTATTTTGTTCTCTTTTATTTTCAGGTTATTTATTTTTTGATCATGGAAACCTCTGTTTGAGCCTTAAATTTATCTTTCTATATGTGTCACATTTTCCTTGACTCCCCTTAACCTAACTTAGGCCTTTGGTATTAATGACTTAAATTACATCCACTTTTCTGTTGTCTCAGAGGGTGGTAAGGATAGAACTGTGTCAGGGTCAGGGAGAGGAGGAAGGGTGGGATCAGGGCTATGGATATCACAGTTGGGGGATTTTGTCATCAGAGACTTTCTCTCTTGTTTAAAGTTTTTTTTTTTAAGATTTATTTGTTTTATTTTTTATTTTTTTAAAGAATTATTTATCTATTCATGAGAGACACAGACTGAGAGAGAGAGAGAGAGGCAGAGACTCAGGCAGAGGGAGGAGCAGGCTCCTCGAAGGGAGCCCAATGTGGGACTCGATCCCGGATCCCGGGGTCATGACCTGAGCTGAAGGCAGGCGCCCAACCACTGAGCCACCTAGGTGTCCCTATTTATTTGTTTTAGACAGAGAGAGAAAGTGTGGATGGGAGGGGCAGAGGGAGAGAGAAAGAGAATCTCAAGCAGACTTCTTACTGAACACAGAGCCCAACAAGGGGCTCTGTCTCACAACCCTGAGATCATGCCCTGAGCCAGAACCAAGAGTCAGCCGCTTAACCAACTGTGCCATCCAGGTGCCCCTAGTTAAAAGTTCTGTACTGAGGTCTGTTCTAACTAGTAGAGGGTATATCTGATCCAGTGAGAAGAGCCTTTGGATTTCAGATTGTTAGACAGATTCCAGGCGAACCCAAAGCCTCCTGTTCTCTGAAAGACAAGCTGCTTTAAGTGATAATTTTCTCCCCTCCCCTTGCTACCTGTCTCTCATGCTCCCCTCTAGGATATAGGTGGAAAAGGCATGAAAAAATAGGCAAACTAAGAGTTCATCACATTTTCCCTTCCCCGTTTATGTTCTGTTCTCCCAGCTAGTAAAACAGAGAATGCCAATTCTTAGCAGTTCTTCCCATCTCTATTATATGAATAGCTATTTCTCTCTCACAGTACAGAAGAACAAGCATTAACCCCCCCCCCCCCCACACACACACACACTTTTCTTTTGAGCTTCCTTTCCAAATCCCATCCCTCACACCGGCTGCCTACTTCCCTCCAAATTGGGGTTATCAGTTTTTTTCAGAACTTTATGTCTTCACATTTTTGTTCACTGTACTGCTTGTGAAGGAGTCAAGTAGAAACTACAGCCAATTTCCAGAATGATATTTTTAAACTTGTATTATGATACTGCTCCTTCCTCAGTTTGGTGGCTTCTGGCTTCTTCTTCCTTCTTCTTCTTCTTCTTCTTCTTTTTTTTTTTTTTTTTTTTTTTTTTTTAGCTATTCTTATTTTTTTGTGTGTATTTTGTTACATTTGAGAGAAGACAAATCTCTTGATCCTGTATGCTTTCTGCCAGCTTCTCTATGAAGCCAAAACAGGGTTCACCAACAGCACTACTTCTATTGCCGTGTATTTTTAGCAGTGTCTAGATGTACAAGAAAACTGGGGCAATTATGAAGATTATTTGGACCAAAATTATGCCAGGATTTATCTGAAACATCCAGATAATTGCAGGAAAATATCATTTTTTTAATTTGAAAGTATTCTGAGAATAGCTGTAATTCTCTCCTCCACTTTGCATGTGCAGGCACATACTGAAGATTCCAAAATAGCACCCATAGTGCTGAGTTGTGACTGGCTTTGTGTTTTTGACCAGTCACAGTTTTTTAAAAAAAACAAAACTGTTATTATTATTAGCTCAAGTCCCATGCTTCTAGTCACAAGAATCCATACAAAACAGAATACTTACTTCACCGAGAAAAGAACCTCAAATGTGGTTGTGGGAATGACAATCCCATTTCGTCACATTGAAGGCAGACATTCGAGGAAAACAGAATGATCTCCTATTGTGTAGATGGTTGAAATGCTGTGTAGAGCAATCCACCCCAGGTGATAGCTCTCATTACCAACTAGGCTTATTGAGGGGTCTTCAATTCTAACAGGGTTGGGTTAGAAGAACGTTCAGTTTCCCGTGTGAGGATGTATCGTTTCCATTTTAGAGATATGGATATTGTGGACTGGATGTCCCCAGAGGCCTACTGCAGGAGGACACTTCCAGCCTCCCAGGACTCCAGAGGCTGGAATGTGGCCATCTGTTCCTAGCCTTGCTTGCCTCTAGGGTACAAATGTGATTTAGCTCAAATCCAGTTGCTTGAGATCTTGATTCAATATTGATTTATAACACTGAGATGTCCCATATTTCCCATGTATATTAAATATAAACAAAGTTTTAAATAACCTTGAGTTATGAAAGAACTAAGTTATGTGGGGAGAGAAACGGGCTGTGAATATCCTCTTTGTAACCCAAACGGAGGCGGAAGTAGCGTGGTCTGGAGCAGATGGCTCTGATGGAAGATTCCAGTTTCTGCAGCTTCCTAACTGAGGCAAAGATAACAGTGTTCTCGATGGGCTGGCTCTGTGGTGAAGTTTTGAGAAGGAGTTGTTTCTGGAAGCTCAACCTAGGTCTGTTTTTTTAGCGCTTGGTCCCAAAGAGTCTATCGTTTAGTAAATCCTTTTCTGCATGAAGCACCTGGGCCCATGAAGCTAGAGTCCAGACCTGAAATAAAAACTCTGACCACCTGTAGGACCATGAGAGAAATAGTGCTAGGTTAGAGATCTTGCTAACAAGATTGGGTCTCTTGAGTGTCAGAGATGGGAAATGCAGGCCCCCATTTGGTATTTCCCCTCATCTGGCTGTAATGGGTCCATTTAAACTGATGGAAAATAGTCCTGTGGGAAACTTAGGGGATCATTCTCAGAAATATAAGCTATCAGAGGTTTCATAGTGTGAAGGTACATAAACGCCATAGAACTCCCTCAGACTTACCAACAGGAATGTCATCTCAGAGCATTTCTCAGAAACTTCCTTCTCGAAGGATACCCTCTTGGGATGTTTGGCTGAAAGTAATAGACAACTCAGGTTTAGCTGTCTAAAATCATAAAGAAAATTTATAATCTTATAACATAAGGAGCCCAAAGATAAGGCACTTCTACTGAAAGTAATCCCGCAGTTCAGTTATGTCAATAAGAGCCAGGTTCTTTCCATTGTCTGCTCCACTGTCTAGGTATGATAGCTTTGATTTATGGACCAGCTGCCCCTACAGTTGTTAGATGTCCACCCCAACTCCGGTTGCATCCAAACATATTGACATCCTTTCAAAGACAATAATTTGTTTGCTTTGTCACTCCTTAATGAACATCAAGTGCCCTCCTCTACCCCGGCCTGCCCTGGTCTCCTGCTATTACAAACTATAGCAACAAGTAACTTTGGACATCTGTCTTTGCTCATGTGTATAGATATAACTGTTAAAGTCCTAGAAATGGAATTTCTTGGTCAAAGCAAGCATGCATTTGAAATGTTGATAGCTCATGTCAAATTGCCTTCCCAACGCATGTCAAATAAAAATGTATGAGAGGAATGTGTTTCCCCAAAAAGGGATGTGCTTTTACAGATGTTCTGGGGCTGTTTCTGTGAACAGTGGATCAGAGGTACCTGAGGCTAGGCAGAGGAATATTCCTGCGTGAATCTGTGGTCCCTCCATCTGGCCTCAAGACAGAATGAGATTATCTTTCCAAATTGAAAATCCATGTTTGTGCCTGAAGTACTGGCCTTTTTGTGGTTTGCTCCATAGTAGGACTGGTACCTAAGGAAAATGAAAACTAACTGAGCCACAAGGCAAAGCAGGTTAATGAATGAACCCCCCCAAAAAGGCGAGAAAATTGTTTCTATTAAGCTGATAAGAGTTATGGGAAGGCTGTTTTCACAGAGCTTCCAAACTCTGATGAGCTCACCAGACGTGTTTTTCAAAATACAAGTGAATCTAATTGTTTCATTGTTAGTTCAAGGAATGTTCTTTTTTATTTTTTAAAGATGTATTTATTTTAGAAAGAAAGCATGTAAGTGGCAGGGAGGGGCAGAGGGTGAGGGAGAGAAGCAGAATCCCCACTGTGTGTGGAGCCCAACATGGGCTTGACCCCAGGACCCTGAGATCATGATCTGAGTTGAAATCAAGAGTTGGATGCTCAACTGACTGAGCCACCCAGACACCCCTCAAGGAAAGTTTTTTTTGTTTTGTTTTGTTTTGTTTTTGTTTTTGTTTTTTAATCTTCAAGTAACTTTAAAGTTCAGATTTTGAAATACAACTTTTCCCCTTTTGGAATTCTGAAGGTTTTGCATAATTGGGAAGTGAAGATTTAGGTTTTATAAATATATTTTAGCACCTTAAGAATGGATTAATTTGCAAGCTTTCCCAGGAATGTCAATGCATGATATTCCTAATTATTTTTGTCTTGGTCTTTTGCTTATTTAAGAAATTAACACAGTGCTTGATTTTACATTTGGAAACACTTATTTTAATTGTTTAAAGTCTCTTTCTCAACTCAATTATTTTTTTTTCTCTTGTTGGGTGTTGGTGGAGATCATTTAAAACCAACTAAGTAAAAAAAAATAAAAATAAAAAAAAAATAAAACCAACTAAGTGAGAGGCCCTCCAGGAATGTTTGTACTGTTCCTATCAAATCTTCAGAGGATCCTCTCTGACTCAGAAACCCATGGCAGTCTACCCATGAGAACATTATTCTTAAACTTCAAAGCTATAGCTAATATCATCACTTCATAAGACAATTGTCTCCAGTGGGATGAAATTAGGCCAAGAAACCAAAGTTCTCTAACCTCCTTCTAAGGCTTGATCTTGACACCTGTGTTTTATATTCTTTCCTTCCAACAGGCCACAGGCTACCTTCAGGCTACAACAGTCCTAGAGCAGTGTGGTTTGCAAGCATGTTTTGCCCCAGTACTTTCTTTCAACATCCTTTGATGGCCATTTTGTTTTATTTTGGGGACAGAAACTAGGATAAGTGGCCCCAAATATAGTAAAGACATCCCTGAACCATAGTGCCTCAGTTAATTGATGTTGGAGAGTCATATAACCAAGGCACATCAACAGGTCACATTCTGGGCCTCCAAAACCACTCCATACAAACTCAGCACTTCATATCTAGACAGTTTTCTTACCTTTTTAAGCTAGGTCTCTTTGTTAACCCATACCAGCTTTCTCAGCTCAATTAGCAGGTGAACTTACCCTATTGAAATTCATTTTAGCATATATTTGCCATATGCTATGGACATTTTTGATTCATAGGTTGAGATAGAAGTTAGGATTACATTTTACACAAGTTCCACAGAACCTGATGAACCAGGACTACTACAAAGCAGGGACTCATTTACCCCATGGGAAAAGACGTCAAGGTTTAAGCAAATCAGGGCTCATATGGCAACTTGAAAATGCCACCAAGGGTTCTTTCTCTTCCTGCTCCATCATCCTGCGGATGGCTCATACACCTTTAGATCAAGCTCAAATTCTGGTCTGGAAGAAAGAGAAAACAGAAGGGGCAGAACCAGCTAACTTGAGCTTATTTCTTAGCCACCAGATCTTGCATGGCATCTCCTGGCCGCAAAAAGCTCCAGCAAGGTCACTTGTGGCTTTCTAGCTTTTATGGTAGGGAGGAACGTAAAGGTGGGTCTCAATTGAGCCAATTTACACTGGGTCCCTAGTAGGCTTGTGCTTTCTGGCATCTGGTCCTACTCATTCCAGGTTTGATTTTTGTCATTCATCACAGAAACAACAGCTACCCTCCCCCTTCTGCTGCTGAGATGGTGCAATGAAGACCAAGATGTAAAGAGTCTTTGTGGTTCACTTAGAATTTTTTCTAAATCACAGAATGAACACAATGACCACATGTCAGAAAACTTGCATTTTAATCTTGTGTTATTTATCCTAAAATATCTCATCACTTCACCTCTCTGAGTTCTAGTGTCCCGTCTATAAAATGGAGGAATTGAGCTTCAACCTTCTGTTCTTCTCTCTCTCTCAAAGGATTGCAAATGTCTTCTATGAAACCCCATCTCCCCTATGTTACCATGAGGTCTCACAGAGGCCAAACCAGGAGAGGAAGTCTCAGCATGCTGCCTGTCATCCTCATCTCTTTTTTCTCCTACTCATCTGTTCGGAGAACTGAGGGGTGTTTATTAGGAAGTTAGGACCTGTGTAATAAACTATTTCTTGTTGCTGCTATGTGACTTGTGCCTTAAAGGTATGAATGAGTCCAGTCTTTCTTACTAGAACCACAAACCCCACTTCAGATAGTTCTGGCTTTTCTGGGATCACAAGAATAATCTAGAAGTCAAGCCACTGAAATGGTATTATCTACCAGCTTTTAATTGCCTCTTGTCCCAGCATGTTCCAAGAGGCTCTTTAGAAGCAGAGCCTCCATTCTTGATATAAAAAGCCTTTTCCAGACCTGCACCTGGATGGATAGCCCCCAGTTCAGCCTGTAAAATACTTCCACAACTTGTTTACCTGTCCAGAATCCTGCAGTATCACTGCAAATGAATGTAACTACTATATCTCCTCTAAATAACTTGGCACCCACCTAGGGGTGTGACGTTTGTGATTGATTTTTAGATATTTTCTTCGATGATCATCACTGGTTTCTCCTTTCAACTTTATTCAGCCCAGACATTTTTCACTTTGCAACTGTTACCTATATCACAAGTATAAAGTGATTGGTCCCATAAATTCTGTTTAGTAGAATTTAGTTGGAGGGTAGGCTTTAGTCAGAGGGTCCCTTCAGACCATGACTATGCTATAATATGCTCAAGCCCTCTCTTCTGGTGGGTAATCCATAAGAGAAGGGATGGGGCATGCAAGGCAGATTATTGCAGAATAGACAAGAGACTGTTTTCCCAAACACAGTAGGTTCAGAAGGCAACAGGCTGACTATATGGGTGTGGGAAGAGGGTCCTCTGTAACCATGGCTTCAGGGAAAGCCAAGAGCCGAGTCCATTCTCTGAGGCTCTTGGGGTCTTCAAAAACATTCTCTTTTCCTCAAAATGAGTGGCTGCTGCCTTTCCTCTCTAGCCCATTTTATTGCTTATCTAGAATTTTCCATGGCATTAGGGAAGGAGTCAGGAGATGGGATAGAACAGACTCCTCTGAAACTATACATTTGAAAATTCTAAACTTCTACTGCCTTTTTTTTTGGGGGGGGGGAAGGGATGAGAAGACAGAGAAGAGATCCTAGCAAGAATTCTTAATAAGGGGCTCATAGGTAGAATTCAGGATGTCTGTGAACTTGGGTGAATAAATATGCCTTTGTTGTCACTAACTCTAACTAAAGTTTAGTATTTCCTTCATTTAGGCAATGACCACAACCAGCAGTCTTTTGATGTGGACACTAATAGAAATTACAATAAGTTTCACATCATGTTAAAGTTGATGCAGAATCCTCAAGATAGCACTACATTGATGAAACTTTGAAAGTGTGCTGATTACTAGACTCATCACTAGATCTTGTTATTGATGCATTAATAATGGAGTATATATCTGATTATATCACATTAAAATTCTTGACAACTATATTTCCATATTTATTTATTTTAAATATTTATTTATTTATTATTATTATTTTTTTATTTATTCACGAGAGACACAGAGAGAGAGAGAGAGAGAGACAGAGGCAAAGACACAGGCAGAGGGAGAAGCAGGCTCCATGCAGGGAGCCTGACGTGGGAATCGATCCCAGGACTACAGGATCAGGCCCTGGGCTTAAGGCAGATGCTAAACTGCTGAGCCACCGAGGCGTCCCTATTTCCATATTTAAATTTTCTTGGTAATGCTATGTATTTTGTAACACATTTTAAAACCTTTTTTCTCTTTTTTTTGTATATATATTTTTTATTGGAGTTCGATTTGCCAACATATAGCATAACACCCAGTGCTCACCCCATCAAGTGCCCCCTCAGTGCCCATCACCCAGCCACCCCAACCCCCCCCCCGCCCACCTCCCCTTCCACTACCCCTTGTTCGTTTCCCAGAGTTAGGTTCTCATGTTTTGTCACCCTCACTGATATTTTTACTCATTTTCTCTCCTTTCCCCTTTATTCCCTTTCACTATTTTTTATATTCCCCAAGTGAATGAGACCATATAATGTTTGTCCTTCTCCGACTGACTTAATTCACTCAGCATAATACCCTCCAGTTCCATCCACGTTGAAGCAAATGGTGGGTATTTGTCGTTTCTAATGGCTGAGTAATATTCCACCTTTTCATAGGCCACATCTTCTTTATCCATTCATCTTTCGGTGGACACCGAGGCTCCCTCCACAGTTTGGCTATTGTGGACATTGCTGCTATAAACATCGGGGTGCAGGTATCCTGCTGTTTCAATGCATCTGTATCTTTGGCCCCAGCAGTGCAATTGCTGGGTCGTAGGGCAGGTCTATTTTTAACTCTTTGAGGAACCTCCACACAGTTTTCCAGAGTGGCTGCACCAGTTCACATTCCCACCAACAGTGTAAGAGGGTTCCCTTTTCTCCACATCCTCTCCAACATTTGTGGTTTTCTGCCTTGTTAATTTTCCCCATTCTCACTGGTGTGAGGTGGGATCTCATTGTGGTTTTGATTTGTATTTCCCTGATGGCCAGTGATGCGGAGCATTTTCTCATGTGCTAGTTGGCCATGTCTATGTCTTCTCTGGTGAAATTTCTGTTCATGTCTTTTGCCCATTTCATGATTGGATTGTTTGAAAAACCTTTTTCTAAGGAGGGATTTTACCAGACTGCAAAGCACAGTGTAAGGACCTCTTCCCTGGGGACATAATTTATAGAACACGTATAGAACAGAGATGGAGGAAAAGCATACTTTAAAAATGAGACAGCTTACACTGCTGACTACAGTACAAATAACCAAATGTAAACCAATATGCAAAAAGTATTTCAATCTAACCGTATTGTTCCAGACCTCATTAGCATGTGGATATAAGTGGGGTCATATTAATACTAACAACCACATTTCCTTAGTACCTGCCAGGTAATGGAGTGTCTCCCACTTGTCCCCAAATCTCTGTTGTTTTTTTTTTAGGAATTGCTAAAAGTGTTTTATGTGAGTTCACCCACAACCTTCTCCTGTTCCTCTTTTACTCTTGTTTATATCTATACCCCAGAAGCCTCTGGGTGGGGAGCAGGAAGGATGGTCTATCCCGGCCCCCTCCACATTCTGAGCGCCTTCTTTGAGATCAAAGATTATCTCCTAAAGTTCTTAAATCACAAATCCCCATTTGGATAGGGAAGTGCCACATTCCCTGAAATTCTCGACCCATTTCAGTGAAGAAGAGAGCATATTCCCCTCCTCACTCTACACCCAAGTCCAGAACTTGGGGCTTCCTTGACTCAGTCATTTTGGGGTTTTGAGATTAATGAAGGGGGAAGGACAAATTGAATAAGGGAAAACTAGATGAGGATGGGTCATATCCGTTATGGAAAGTCTGAACTTTAAGAAGGTTCAATAGGGAGGGCTGCAGAAAACAACATGCCAGACACTACACTGTTCGATGCCCCACACCCTTTCTTCTCATTCCAGTTTACACTCCTCTTTTCTTTGACCCCCAAATGATAAAAACTCTTTCACATGGATTCTTGATAGGCCTGCCCTCCTGATCCATCAGACCCACCAATACCTACACTAGTAGATGCTGTATGCTAAACGTGTCTCCTCTGCCCCTCCAGATCCAGCTTTACCCTTTTCTGGAAACCCTGCTTTGTGCCCAGGGAGCCTGAACATTACAAATGGCATCAACAGGTGCTCCCATCCTTTGGCTTCTGACAGAAATGTTTTGGCCATTGGGAGGTACTATCAGGGAAGTAGGGGCAGGAAGTGGCAGCCAGGATCTTTATTTCTTCCATCTTGCTCCCCACCCAGTCACCATGAGCTGCAGACACCTCTACTGAAGACCCGGCATCTATTACATGGTTTTCTCTTAGATCCACAGTTCTTTCTCTGGGTTCTGGTAATAACTCCTCATTCTTACCTTTTGGCCCAATGGGTAAGAGCCTTCCATATTGCTGACCTTGCAACACCAGCTCATTTCACTTAACTCTACCTGCACCTATATAAGCTCCCCACAATGCCCATTTGAGTATGCTGTCTGCTGCTGGGATCCCAACTGAGCCACCTGACTGCATCACTTCAGCTGCAAATTATAAACCCTCCATCTTGTCTCATTGTGTAGGAGGAAAACAAAAGAAAACAATTGCCCTGCCAGTTCTGTGATCATGCTGTGTCCTCCGTGATATATGTTGCAGTCCGAAGACAGGGCACTGGCTGTACATCTCCTGCCCAGCAACCTATCAGCAGGAGCTGCGTAGCCCCTGTGCAGAGACCGACTCCCAGTGACTCCTCAGTGACAACTGTGCAGAGTTTTCTGTATCCTTAACTTCCACTCTGTGCAGCCTGGCCAGCATGGAAAGAACAGAATCACACCTCTCACAATAGCTGCGACCACTGAGATCAAAGAGGGTAAATTAAAAAAGAATAAAAAACAGAGATTCTAACCTCACCAAAAAAAAGGGCACTGGACCAAGAAAAAGCCCCTCAGCATTGTGGGAATGAGACTACCAGAACCTAAGATACGGAGAAGAGAACTTTAGAATACATGTGCCTGAGTCAATCCCAGCAAATAGTCCTGCTGCTCAGAGAAGCTTATTTCTGGAACTGTGTTGCTTGAATCACTTACCTTCCAGAAATCACGTTGCAAAAGTGATCGCTCCTGTCATCATTCCCATCCTTGAGCATTATGAACACCCTCACTGCGGGAAAGATGTTGTGATCAGTGCCCCCTCGGGGGTAGGAATATGTAGGGAAAATTTAGTGCTGCCCAGATGGACTCTGGTATCATTGATCAAGTGAAAACAGTTATGCCTAAAGCAAGACAGACAGAGGGGGCACTGAGAATAAACATTTATTTCAAAGCAGTAGTCATTATGAAATATGCATGATATGGCTAGCTGGTGGTATCATGCCTATTGCAAATATTTCTCTGCCTATTTGCAAACCCATCAATCACACTATGAAGTGGCACTGTGGGAAATATGAAAAGGAATAATTATAATTAATCGATGTCCACTGTGTATTAATCATTGTACTTGAACTCGTCCAATTCTAATGGCAGCGCTATGAGATAAATGTTGTTATCCTCATTTTACTGAAAAGGAAACAAACTCGGAGAGATAGAGTTTGTCCAAGTGCACATAATAAGGGACAGGGCAAGAATCCAACCATGAGCCTTAAACTAAAGTGACTGATTGGGCCTCCTGGCTATATATTTGTGAAAACAGGATTGAGTACACCTTTATATTCATGTACAAAATGTTATCATTGCTATAAAATATGACCGAGCCAATACAAGGTCCAAATGAGGTGTGAGGGAAATAAATTTCAGGCTACTCAGAAGGAGAGGGAGTTCTTGCTTCCAAGGCAGCCACTAGGGATATGAGATTTGAGCTTGACCTGGAATAGTCGGGAGGTTTGGGAAAGACAGGGCAAGTGGTATGGGTCAACTCCCAGGCCTTGGAAAGTCCCAGGACTGAGCAAGTCTAGCAACTTGGCTGGGGGTGAGGGTTCACACCAAGAAGTAAGGAGAAACTGAGCTGGGGAAGAAGAGAGCAGCGAGGCGGGAGAGAACTGTAGGCTACAGTTTTTTTTTTTACAGATTTTGTGCTGTCAGAAAGGGCACGTGCAATGATGAAGCAATGTTTCAGGATGACTGACCGGGCAGTGCCTTGACAGAAGCCTGGGAAAGGAAGAGGGGCGGCCTGGATTTATGGAGCCCAGGAAGAAGGCCAAGGTCATCAGGTGTGGAGTGAGGGAGGCCTGGATCCAGGGGGCAGCAGTGGGTATTGAAAAGGAGGTATGAGTGGAGAGTCATTTTGAACGAAAAATCAAGAGGCTATGGCAACTGACTCATACTAATATTAATAATAATATTAGCTACCATTTATTTGTCCATTTCCACAAATATTATGTAAGTGCCTTCTTTTTACCAGGCACAGTTCTGAGCCCGAGGTACATAGCACTGAACATGACACACAAGGCTGTCACTTATATGCCAATGGAAGAGATATACAATAAATAAACATGCAACAAGTAATAATATGCACAATAAACACATGAAATGGCATTTCAGGAGGGCAATTTGTGCAATACAGACATATAAAACAGGGTTATGGCACGGGACAATGAAGAGTGGGGAGCTTAGGTTAGAACAAGTGTCTCTGAGGTTGAGATATTTGAATGGAGACTTGAGCGAAGCAGTGGGAGAAACGCAGTACAGGCAGAAAGGGCAGGAGGTA
This sequence comes from Vulpes lagopus, assembly GCF_018345385.1. Classification (NCBI taxonomy): domain Eukaryota; kingdom Metazoa; phylum Chordata; class Mammalia; order Carnivora; family Canidae; genus Vulpes; species Vulpes lagopus. The sequence goes on along the minus strand of NC_054836.1, from coordinate 37,595,474 downwards.
TAAAGGCCCTGAGGCAGCTGCATTCTCCCTGTGATCAGAACAGCATGGCCAGGGGGAGCAGAGGAGACCCCGAGTGAGGCTGAGGGCCAGCAGGGGCTGAACAGTGAAGTGTCTTGCAGGGCACAGTGAGGGCTTTACACTGTTCTCTAAATGAAGTCGAGATTGAACCATTTTGAAAAAGGGAACAACATGATAGGACTTACATTTTCAAAAGAGCATTCTGAGCACTTTATGGGAGCTGACGGGGCAGTCAGAGGAGGAGCAGGAGACCGCTCAGGAAGTCATTACAATAATCTAGGTGAGAGGTGCTGGTGGCTCAGACTAGAGGTGAAGGTGATGTGAAGCAGTAGGATTTGGGACACGTGTGAAGGTACAATGAACAGGACCTGGCGGTGGACCGCGTGGAGTATATGGAGTACAAAGAGGGGGAGAAATCGAGAAGGCACCGCTGAGAGGCTTTCTGCTCTTAGAGTCCTTAAAATTTATCTTGGGGTAGGGATTCTCCTTGATTCTTTGATTTTCCTATATTCTAATCATCTAGTCCATTAACAAGTATAATAGACTCGATCTCCAGAACATATCCTGGATCTGTCTAGCTCTCTCCACCTTCCCCATAATCACACTGGTCCACATACCATCATTTCCTTCTTGGACCATTGCAAAATATGCCCCAGCTGCCCTGCTTTTGCTCTTCCCTCTTCCTCAACAAGCAATCCTGTAGAGAATTGTAGATTCCATTGGCCTCTTCTGAAATCTTCCTAAGTAATTCTTAACACAAGAAGTATTTAAAATAAAACCCCAATTTCTCAGCCCAGTTTACAAAATCTTATGTAATCTGCCCTCTGTGGCTCTTCAGGTTGCAGCTCCCAACACCCCTTCTCTTTCTTCTTTTCTTATATCTTTAGGCCCATCCTTCATATGACTCAGCTCTCAGCTTATATGTTACCTCCTTCGTCAGCCTTGCTGCTCACCCAAGTCACTGTTTACTTTGAAAGAGTCTCATTTCCTCCCCCTTGAATCTGGGCTGGCCCTCGTGATGTGCTTGACTAATAGAATGCAGCCGAAGTGACACTGTGGGTCTCTTCGTGCTGTCAGAAAGGCCATGTGAAATGAAGCTAGGCTCCTTGCGGTGTCCGCCTGGGCCTCCTGGAACATTCCCTCTTGGAGCCCTGAGCTTCTCTGTAGGAGGTCTGGTCACCTTGAATACCACCATGCTGCACAAGCCATGTGCCGGCACTCCAGGCAATAATCCCAGCCTTCCAGCCACCCCACCCAGGCACCAAGCATCCCGACCAGACCAGCCATCAGCTGAAAACCATCCAGATAGCGCCATGTGGAGCAGAAGATTTTCCCCACTGAGCCCTCCCCAAACTCTTCACCTCACAATTGCAAGATCATCAAATGGTTGTTTTATGAAGCCACTACGTTTTAGGAGAGTATGTTATATAGCAATAGATAAGGAGAACACTATCACAATATTTCAATTCTTACAGACCACTTGCCACCATCTGATATTTTTCTTATTTAGTTACTCTATATGCCATCTATATATCTATCTAATCTATTATCTACCTATTTACTTTTTATCTATCATCTATCTACCCATTTACTCTCTTGTTTTGCCTCCACTAGAATATCAGCTTCAAAAGAGCATGAACCTAATCTGTCTTGTTTATTGCTGTATCTTTGGCACCTAAATCAGCAGCTGTACACAGATAAGTGCTCCATGAACACTGTTAAACAAATGAATCTCTGAATACCCAACCCCTAAAGGCAGCAAGGGTGCAAAAGTACAACACAAGTCATTCAAATGCAGAGGAAAAAAAAATGGGTGAGTATCTTAAAACATCATTCTCCAGATTCACAGAGCTGGCAAAAAGCAGAGCCTGGGTTGAAACCCAGATAATCTGACTTTCCATCTGTACCCTTAAATATCTATGCTCGACTGTAAAAGACACAAGAGGAGGGAGCAGTCTCTGATGTTTCCAAGTTTACAAACCTTGGTAGAACAGGAAAGAAGAGAGGGAAGGAGAGAGGGTAGCAACAGGAAAGGCAAGCCACAGAATCTCTCCTTCACCCCCACGTTTTCATTTCTAATTTATCATTTCTTGGGCAGATGACTTCTATGGATTTGAACATAATTACCTGACTTATTATCTTAGATCTAACTTCTCTTATTAATTTTAATAGATTTGGCTTTCTGATAGTTTTCTTAGTGAATCATATTAATGAAAAAATATAATTTTTGGATTTTCCTGTATGTTTACTGATAACTTCCCTCTTGTTTTATTTATTTTTTTTTCCTTCTTGTTTTATTGCATTAGTTAAAACTTGAAAAAAATTATACTGAATAATAGCAGCAATAGTAAAGATATCTGTCCTAGTCTTGATTTGAAATCCTCTCCCTCTCTCTCCCTCTCTCTTTTTGACCTCTACACGTAATGCTCCAAAATCTTCATTTAATATGATGTTTGCTGCCTGTTTTTGGTTAAACGAACTTTGTCAATTTTAAGGACTATAGTTTTATTTTATTCTTTTTTACCTTGTTTTTTTAAAAAACTATGACTGACTCCTGAAATTATCAAATGTCTTTTTAGTATCTATTAATTATGCTGTTTTTGTTCTTTAATTTGCTAATATAATGAATTATATTGATTGATTGCTTAATATAGTACTACCATTACATTCCAGAATAAATTCTATTTTATCATGACTATTATTCTTTGATATGATAATATTCTATTTTGAAATTCTACACATCTATTCATAAGCAAAATAGTTCTATGGTTTCCTATTTATATTCTGTCTTTTTAAGATTTTAATATTAAGATTACTGTAGAGTCCCTGTGGTCCGGAATGGTTTGAAAAATATTGAAATGATCTGTCCTTTAAAGATTAGATAGAACTCAGCTGTAAAAATCATCTGGGTCTGGTTCTTTTAAATAAAGGATCTTCAATTATTCCAGTATTTATTGGTTTGTCCACATTTTATATTGCTTCTTCAATCAGATTTTAGTGGATTGTTTTAAACTGAGAAATTAACAATTTCTCCTAGATTTTAAAATGTATTGTCTTTCGCTCACACACACTATATTTTTAAATTTCTATAATCTCAAAAAAAAAATTTCTATAATCTCTTCAGAATCCATGATCTGATTTGCTTTCTACTTTCTCACATAGTATATTTCAGCTTTTTCAAAAATCCTCAGTCAGACTCGACAGATTATTTTATTGTTCTACTCAAAGAACCAACTTTTGGTTTTATTTTTCCTTTCTATTATTGTTTTCTATCTTCCACTTTATTTCTGCTATTATCCTTACTAGTCACCATGCCCTAGATTATTTTGTTTTATTTTTTTTTATAACTTCTGATGGTTGAATAATTGCTTAATTGCTTCTTAGTTTTTTCTTTAGAAAACTTTGCAGCTCGGGATCCCTGGGTGGCTCAGCATTTTAGCGCCTGCCAATGGCCCAGGGCGTGGTCCTGGAGTCCCGGGATGGAGTCCCACATCGGGCTCCAGGCATGGAGCCTGCTTCTCCCTCTGCCTGTGTCTCTGCCTCTCTCTCTCTCTCTCTCTGTCTCTTATTAATAAATAAATAAAATCTTAAAAGAAAAAAAAAAAAACTTTTGCAGCTCTAAATTTTCCTTTGATGAGAAATTTATCTGTGCAGATAGTTTCTCCTATGAGCTGTTTATCCTTCCCCTCTTTCTAGATAATATATAATTTTAGTTTTCTAAAGGATGAGGGAGAGAACCTATTCCTTATAGTGACAGAAACTGTAAAATACTTAAATAAACTGACAAATTTTATGATGGATGTATTGTGAAAAAAATTATAAAATCTTCTTGAGAGACATAAAATATGTTTTGCACATACAGAGAGGCATATTGTACTTCCCAAATTAATAAATGAATTTATTGTAGTTTCTATGATAATCTCAAAAGAATTATTTTGGGAGTGAAATAAAAAATGATTTGAGAGTTCATATGGAGGAATAAGTGACAGAGAATGGCCAGAAACTTTTTTTGGAAGGGAAGAATAATGAGAAGGGATAGACTTTGTTCCCGAAATGTTAAAATGTAATAGAAAGCTAATAAAATCAAAACAGTACGATACTGACAAATTACTGGAACAGGATAGAAAATCTAAAAATAGATCCAGGGACATGTGGAATCCTAATATAGGGCAAAAGTAGTAATAAAAACATAAAATGTACATTAAATAAATCTCATATTAAAAACATAAATATTAAAGGGAAAATTTTGAAGAGAATCCATATAACAAGTGGGGGGCAGGATCAGGGAAATGCTCTTAAAGCAAAGTAGAAAAACTAAAAGCTATTAAGAGAAAGACAGATTTCACTTTATAGAAATTTGAATAATTTGTAGACCAAAAGGTATCAGGAGCAAAAATAAAGACAAAAGATACATTAGAAAAGAAGTTCTTGCAGCACATACAACAGGTCAGTATTTTTAATATCCAATATGTTTTACAGAGAAATGAAAATGACTGACAAACATAGAGATACATCCAGCTTAACTATTGTCAACATGTTAAAATCACATAACATCATTGTTTTTATTTTTTGGAACTATTTGTCTTATTAAGATTTTTTTTATTTATTTATTTTAGAGAGAAAGAAAGAGCATCTCAAGCAAACTCCTTGCTGAGCATGGAGTCTGCCGTGGGGCTCCATCCCAGGACCCTGGGATCACAATCTGAGCTAAAGGCAGACAACCAAGTGAGCCACCCAGGCACCCCCCCAATATATCCCTTTTAGAAAAAAGGACATTTTACTAAACAACCACAATACCACTTCAACTAACAGAATTAGCAGTAATTCTTTCATGCTATCAGCCAGCCTATATTTTAATTTACCCAGTTGACCCTAAAATGTCTTTTACAGCGAGTTTGTCCAAAGTGTAACTCAGTCAAGGACCACTGATTGCATTTAGTTGTTTTGTCTCTGGAATCTCTTTGAATCTGGAATGGACTTCCCACTCCCACCTTTATTTCTATGGTAGTGATTTGTTAGAGGCTGGGCCAGCTGAATTATATAATGTCCAATCTTCTGAGTTACTTTCTTGTGGTTTTCCTTATGTTTTCCCCTGTATTTCCTACAAACTGAAGTTAGATGTAAAGACTCAATTAGATTTAGGTTAAGCATTTCAAACAAGAAGTCTCCACAGATGACACCGTGCACCAGCCTATTGCACCACATCAGTGTGCAGATAATGTCTGGTGTCCACTGTTACCAGTTCTAGGATTATTCATTGGATCAGGGCAGCAATAACCTGATTCTATGCTGTAGCATTATGTTTTCCCAGTTATGACCAGTATGTAATTTGTGACATGTAAATACCTAGTTCTCCATTCATCTTTCCCCTAATTGCTTTAGCATCTACTGGTAGTCTTAGTTTGAATGAATTTTTTTTCATCATGGGTTGAAAGATGGCAATTTTCTAGCATTTATTCAACACTTAATAGCTGGTGTTATTCTCTAAGAGCCATCCCTCACCGTGAAGGAGCTATTGGCTTATTCTGATATAGAGTTCATACTAAAAAGGCAGGATAAGTAATTAATCCTTTCTGCTTCATAACCAATTTTCAGAGGAAGAAGTAGGGCTAGAAACTACCTCCAGATATAACTTCCTCTTTTCTCACTTTTTAGAAAACCAAACTGGCTTTTTCTTTTTGCATATTTATCTATCTACTTTCCTTCCTTCCTTCCTTCCTTCCTTCCTTCCTTCCTTCCTTCCTTCCTTCCTTCCTTCCTTCCTCCCTTCCTTCGTATCTATCTGGAAAATAAAGCAGCACCTAATATCCAAGAATAATCTGACACTCAAAGCTGGTCGTTGATGTTATTATGGATTGACCTAATGCTTACAGCTGAGCCATAGTGTCCTGTTGGACATAAACAATCTCACAGAACATCCACTTTAGACAAAATCACTTTGCAAGCCATAAAATACCACTCTCTTCTCTCAGCTAATATGAGTGACCTCAGCTTCTTTAGCAATTTCAGCTTTATCTTTGCTCCATTCTACTCTCCGTGTAAATAACATCTCTTAAGGTATGCGATCATAGCATTACCCACACTTTCTGACAACACTCAATCCAGAACAAACTTCTGCTTCCCACAAATTACCCAACCAAAGCCCAAATCTCAGAATAAGTTCCATCTAACATACTTTTGTGGAGATCCTTCTTCAGTTCAAACCCTTTCCTCATAGTATACATTCTCCCTTGCTATAATGAATGAGGAAAAGAAATTCAGCCAATTCAGTTACAGGTGTTCTTGGTGGTCTTTTAATGAAGGAAATTGAAGAAAAAAAACATATTTTATATATGGTGTGTATCAATATGGTGTTTTTAAATCCATTCCAGTTATTCTTTTCGATGCTTAAGTTGTACATTTCATTGGTGGGAGACCCTTCAGACCAGTTTATGTGACTTTGGCAGAACACCATCAATCTCCGAAAACATCCTTGTGTTTTGGCATACAAAGATGTTCTGAGCTCACCTCATACATTTCCTGTTTCAGATCTGGATAAAATTTAAAAGAATAATATGAGTCAAAGATTTCAAGAATATGGTAAGTCAAATATCTTCATAGTCTGCTAGTTGAAGTTGAATTTTTATGTTTTGGAGAAAAATTATAAGGTATTTACCAATATTTAAAGTATTCTGGGGGCACCTGGGTGGCTCAGTTACTTAAGTCTGACTGTTGCTTTTGGCTCAGGCCATGATCTCATAGGTTGTAGGATCGATCCCCATGCTGGGCTCAGTGCTCAGCGGGGAGTCTGCTTGAAGATTCTTTCCCTCTGCTCCTCTCTCTCTCTCTCAACCAAATAAATGAATCTTTTAAAAAAAATAGAGTATTCATTCTTATTGACCTAGCAATCCCATTTTGGGGAATCTAACAGACAGAAATAAAAGTAGGAGAATGTAGGAACGTATGCACAAAGATGTTTACTACCAACACTGCTTGTGTTGGCAGAAGGGCAGAAACTAAATATCCATCAAGGAGAAATGGGAGACTAAATCATGGTATATAATATGGAGTATAGAATATTAGGCAACTATTTTTTTTTAAAAAATGAGCTCTAGCCATAGCTAGAAACTGTACATGATATACTGATACACAGAAGAAACATGTTGTAGTGTGATATCTATATAGGATAGTCTAGATCTGGAGGGAAAAAGAAATCCTCCTGTGCTTGTGTTTTGTTTGTTCATGAGGGAAGAACTTTATTACACTAACTCAAAGGAGTGGGAATGTATCAAAACCATCTTTGACTCATCTTAGTATACAGCAACAACATTTTTTTTTATTTACCAAAAAAATCAAACGAGGGAAAAATAGGTGGACAATAAGAAAGCTAAAAAATAGAATTTGATGTAAACATTTTCTATAAGCAATCAATAGGATAAAGGATAGCCATTTTAGGGAGAGAGTTAGCCAGTTTCTTATTGGGCCAGGGTTTCTCTCAGGAGGCTAGATTATCAGAGCCTCCATCCTAACATATCCCCTCTGCCATATTGAGTCTCAGGTTGTACAGGTAGAACTATTGTGATGGTTTGGATCGAGCTCGAGGTGCTTCTTCACCCACTGTTCCAAAGAGAAAAGCACTTGACTCCTCCTTAATCAGTGAGGAGACAGCTCATAATTGTAAGGAGTAGAAAGATAGCTTGCTCCGAGGCAGTTAGAAAAAAAGTAAAGGAGTACTTTGATAGTCTGTATTCATATATAGACTAAATCAGGGTAAACCAAGGTTAACAAAATTTAAGGGTAACTTAACAGATAGCATTTCTAAGATATTTTGATTATTAGGTCAGTTGGTGGTTTTCAGTAGCAAGACATTTCTCATGTTTTGAAACTATGAATATGGAGAAAAGGCTTAATACCAGTGTTTGCATGTGACATGCACTGTATGTTTTGACCTCTCAGATAATGGTTTCATCTATAGATGAAAAGTTTGAATTATTTCAATAATTGGAGTTTTTGCTTTTTGAGAGGTCTTACAAATGTAACTAGGACCCACTGTTTTGAGGGAACTATTGCTATTATATCAGGTCTTTAATACAATTTAAATTTGGACAGATTTTATTCTAGTGAAGCCATAAGTGTCAACATTGTAAACTTGTTTTGATTAAAGGATTTTTCTATCAAAAAAAAAAAAAAAATCAGTGAGGAAAGTTCACCTTGTAGACGGCCCTGTAACTAAAGTTTGCATTTAGCCGTTCACCACAAAACTTACATACATATGGAAATCTGATGGGGTTGGGGACAAAACAACTCTGGGAAAAGAATTTAAAGTCATTATATTTTGGTGATTTAAAAATAAATTAACAGAGCTTTTCAAAGATATGGGCACTAAAGCTAAATGGAAAAGAAAGCTGAAATGAGAAAAAGGTGCATCTTTACCACAGCAGAAGGACTTTCCGCCCAAGGTAATTTCCGTTTTCCGGGTGAGTGGGTTTGCATTCTGGCTACACTAATGCAATAGTTCTATGTATGAGTAATTTTAGAGTTCTGCTCAGCAATTCTAACTCCACTGATAAAGCCTTCTTGTGGACGAAACAGTATGTTTACCTTTATCAAAAATGCATTGCCATATGACAGTAAATTGTGACAAACATTGAAAAATATATTACTACTAGAGTTGCTTATAAACAAGCCCTGGCTCTGCTCATACCCATGAGAGCTTTCAGTAATCACGTATTACATAGTTTAAGTATAATTTTCTGATGGCACAATAGCCCTGAGCGGTTTTTTTGTTTGTTGTTTTTAAGACATGAAGCATTACCCAGAAAGTACACTGCCTGTACGCCTGATGTTATAGGAACAGGAAGGCTATTAATTCTCCTCTTTCTCTGAATGCATTTCTCATTTATCTTGCTGGGGTTTCAACAGGGCTGAGAGGAGGCGACTCTACTCATTTTAATCTCATGACTTGGCTTTAAGGTCTGCTGTATGGGGCACCCATCTGTCACTAGTTCCTGCTTAAACACCCTCGGTAATTTAGATACCAGGGGTGAGAGTGGGAGATGGTGAGTATCAAATCTTTCCTCCAAGCAAAAATATTTAAAGCTTCAAGTTTCAGCTAAGGGTCCAGGTATTCTTTTTTTTTTTTTTTTTTTTTTAACTTATCTACTATCTTCTGTTGGTGACTGTGGGGTTGGATATGATACTTGCTTCCCTTACTTTAACTATTTGAGAATATCCTTAATCAAATAAGTTTTATCTTTTGTCAAAAAAAAATTCTAAATTTCTAATCTCCATGAGAAGTATGGATACTCCTTTCTCTTCCTTCACACCCCTCCCCGCCAACCCAACACTGGTTGGGGTTGATGACAGCATTGGACTCCTCTGCTCCATTTCCCTTCTCTGCTTAATGTAAACTACCCCCCTTCCTGCCTTCCATTCATTGGATGGAAACCACTACATCAGACTTGGCAAATATTTTCTCCTTCTTTCTACCTAAGCTGGTACATGAAACTTACCATTCCAGGTATAAATATTTCTTCTTTTCCATGTTAAATGATTTGTAATATGAACACATTTCATAAAATTAACACAGTGCCAAGCACATAGAAGGCAACAAATATTTATTAAACTAAATATTCTCAGTCACGAATCTGACTCTAACATACAAAGCTTGGTGTGATGTTGCCAGCTGTGAATAGATGAGAAAGACGTGATAGGGGAATATAGATATATAAAGAGTCAAGGGAACATGCAGGTGCTGCAATCAATGTGCAATTTATCAGCAGCTGAATCACTTTCCTACTGGATAGAGACCTATTTTATCCAGAAACTGGTCCCTACAGGCTCTGACTAAGGCAATTGAAAGAAATGCATGCTTAAGATAATATCTCCCAACAGATTTTAGGGTCGGTTCTATGGCATGAACTTACCTAAGCATCTACAAAATAATTCAGGGACAGAAACTACTTACCTCTAGAAGTGGGTAAAAATATGTTCTGAATCATGTAGAAGAGAGCAGAAATTTTGCTCATTTTACCATGAGTATATTTCTATGGACTGGCTGGTAAAACATTTTTATTGATTGAATCTAGTACTCATTTACATGGTTGTTTGCAAATAATAACAGCAAATGACATTATTTCTAAAAGTCCAAGCACCTTATATAATTCACAGCGCCAAAAGCCTATTTCAACTGATACAATCTAAACAAGATGTGCTAGAAAAAAATCCAAATGTTTCCTTTCAGCTAAAAATGTTGGAGGTATGGAATAAGAATGGCTGCTGCCACTCAAGTTCAAATTTCCGAAATGCCAAGGGAATTGCACTAAATCTCAGAGCCTTGGTTCCTAAATCAAAAGATTTATGCACATGAGCTTCCATAATGTACTAGGTGGGCTTTCCTCCTTTCCCTTTAACATCCTTCCCAACTTAGTAAGACCTTCCTACACTCCCCAGAAGTGCTAATGGCTAAGGATAATAGGGTTTGCCCCATGACTTCCCATAATTTTGCTCTTAAGCATGGATATTTCTGCCTCTATTATTTTTTAACTTTTTATTTTGAAATAATTGCAGTCATATAAAATAGCAAAAAAAAAATTTACAAAGAATGCCTCTATTATAATACCCTTCATCTTGGTTCTCCAAATATTGATATTTACCAAAATTTCTTTCATTCTCTGTGTATGTACATATATATATACACATACCTATACACATGCACATATGTATGTATGCATATTATATATAAACATTTTAATGAACACTTAAAACTAAGTTATTAGACATGTTTTCCCTTTATTCCTAATACTTCAAGTTGTATTTTTCTAAAAATAAGGACATTCTTTTATATAACTACAGTACAAATTACCAAAATCAGGAAATTATCATTGATAGTATATTATTCTGTAATCTATAATACTTACACAAATTTACTATTTTTCCCACTAATGTCCTTTATAGCAAAAAGAAAAAAAATCCAGTCCATATCTCTTTATAGACTCCTTTAATCTTTCATGAACTCAACAGTTTTCATAAGTACTGATAAGTTATTTTGTAGAATGCCCCTTAATTTAAGTTTGCCTGATGCTTCCTCATGATTCGATTTTAGTTATGCATTTTGGGTAGGAATACCACGGAAGTGATGTCATGTTCTTCTCAATGCATCAGATTGGAAGGCACTGATTTGTATTTGTTCCATTACTAGAGGTGTTATTTTTGATAACCTAGTTTAGGTGTTGTCTGCCAGGTTTTTCCACTGTACTGTTACTGCTTTTTCCTTGGAATTAATAGAGAACTTATGGAAAGGTACTTTGAGAATATATAAATATCCAATTTCTCATCAAATTTTCATCTTCAGCATCCATTTATGGTACTTTTCTGCTTAAGTTTTTTCTTGTATCGCAGTATTTTCTCAAGACAATATCCTTCTTTTCCTTAGATAAAACATTTTGAACTGGTTTGGGCAACTTTATAGAAATGCAATTTTTCTTGTACTAACTTTATTCGTCAGAATGCTGTGAGAACTTGGTGGAAAAAAATTAAACTTTCTATTCCTCCCCTGCTCTGTGAAGAGAATTGTAGAAGATAATTCCAATACAATTAAACTGGTCCCATAGTTTAGCAAAACTGTTTAGGAATCCATTGACAAAAATGCAGTAACAGAAATTACTTTTAAGAAGACATGAATTTAGGGAACCTGAGTGGCTCACTCCATTAAGCGCCTGCCTTTGGCTCAGGTCATGATCCCAGAGTCCCAGATGGAGTCCCATGTCTGACCCCCTGCTTATCAGGGAGTCTGCTTCTCCCCCTGCCCCTCCCGGACTCGTGCTCGCTCACATGCACACATGCTCTCTCCCTTAAATAAAATCTTTAAAAAAAAAAAAAAAAGACATGAATTTGATAAACCTCAAAATGGGCTTCCATAGAAGAAATGAAAGTGAGAAAGTTAGCAACGGCAGGCTAATGCTGTTGTTATTTAAATTCACAATAACAAAGACAGACCTGAATTATCTTGGCATATTTAAATTAAGACACACATTCCCTCCAGGAAAACAGTGGGTGAGGGAGTGAGGCTCTCAGTTTGAAATTAAATATTGATGACTAATTGCTTTCCACACTCTTTTCCCCCGAATTTGCTAGAGTGACTGTTTCTTTGTTTTGCAAATGTTTATTTGAATCATAGGGCTTTCTGTTTTATTCAACTCTGGGGATGTAAAATTCACAGGTGGCAAACAGAGAAGTGTCATAGAAAAAGTAATGGAACTCCTACTGGGCAGAAAATATTAAGTTATTCAGCCAAAGCAGAAATAAATTAATTCAGTTCTCTCAAGATTACCTAAAAGCTATATGTGGCTGTATTTTCTCTGAGGTTCCCAGTAGGGTGTGGTTTTAAGTCTTCAGTAGACCAGACAATATATCACCTCCATGACTTGAATGGAAGCGCTTTGATGATTGGCTTAGAGCACCCTGTACCTGGAGAGCACCGGCCTTCAATCTGGTCTGGGCTGTACATTCTAACCAGCTGGCTCCCATTCGGAGATTCTGGTATTACTGGTCTGGGATGTGGTCTGGTGGCAAATGAGGGCTTTTAAAAGCTTCCCCAGATTATTCTAATGGGCAGCCAACGTTTTCATTTTTACTTTAAGGTTCAAGAAATAAAACTCTGGTCTCCTTAGTGATGCAGATTTCTGTGACTCACTATACTTTCAAGATCCCCCTACTAATGTATCTCTATACATATGAGTGGGCCAAAAAAAAAAAAAAACCCACTAATTATCTAAGCTGTTTTGTACAGTATGGATTGTTAAAAATTTTCAGAGACTAAGTGGGCTAAAAATATTTGCCTTAAGTTTCACCTTGGAGAATAATGAATTAGAAACATCTTCTTTTTCCCATTGAAGTTCCACTGTGCATGGCACAGCATTGTTTCCTCTTCACATTTGTTTTCATCACTGTGATGCGCTGGCCTCGGGATAATTATTATATTATCATTAACTGAGTGCCTCCTAGCTACAAAATGCCTTATATATAACTTCTAAACACATATTTTTAACAGAAAATCATCAGCTTTTAGGGGCTCCTAAAGCTCAGTCGGTTAATCGTTTGCTTTCAGCTTGGGTCATGATCCCAGTGGGATCAATACCAGCGTTGGGCTCCCAGCTCAGCAGGGAACCTGCTTCTCCCTCTCCCTTTGCAGCTCCCCCTGCTTGCGCTCTCTCTCTCTCTGTCATATAAATAATAAATAAAATAAAATAAAATAAAATAAAATAAGAAAAGAAAAGAAAAGAAAGAAAGGAAAGGAAAGAAAAAGAAAAGAAAAGAAAAGAAAAGAAAAGAAAAGAAAAAAAAGAAAAGAAAAGAAAAGAAAAGAAAAGAAAAGAAAAGAAAAGAAAAACAAATCATCAGCTTTTAAATAGCTAGGTGAGAGCCAGAATTAGAACCTGGGTCTGAGAGGCTCCAAAGTCTATCTACTGATGAAGACACTGTGGTGACATTTCCCATTTGTTGATTAGTCCAAGCTGCCATTCAGCTCATTATTTTTCTAGGCAATTGTTATTGCTTTAGAGGTGACCATCTGTTTTAGAGTCTCCCGAAAAGAATAAATATATTCCATTGTTAAAGGATAGATTAGGGGTGTCTGGGTGGCTTAGTCAGTTAAATGTCTCACTCTTGGTCTTGGGTCAGGTCATGATCTCAGGTTTGGGAGATCAAGCCCAGCATCAGGCTTAAGATTCTCTCTCTCCTTCTTTCTCTGCCTGTGCAAGTGCTCTCTCTTACTCTCTCTCTCTAAAAAATTGTTTAATTCTCTCTCTCCTGCTGAACATGAATGAGGAAGCATGGAGCCTTGATTTCTAGTGGCTGCCATTTTGCGCCATGAGGTAAAAGAGCCTTAGTTTGAAGCCAATGCTGAGAACAATAGAAGGTTCTCAAACAGCCATCATTAGGGCCAATATTATCCATGGGCAAATAGGCAGCTTCCTAAATGAGTGACATCAGATGGAAGAATGCCCTGGAAACCATGCCTTCCTGCTCATAGGTGTCTGAAATTCCCCTACAGGAGAAAGAAACTTTTATTTAATATTTAGAATAAAGACAATATTTAAAGAGCTCAGGACAGAGTAACTCATTGGCTCACATCCAGTGTTTGACATAACATCAACTAAAGGCAGGTTTAAAGGTGAATATACTGAGACGGATGGCAGGAGGAAAGTCTAAAGGAGGTGAGAAAAGGGATGCTGGCTGCTACTAGTACTGTCACCAAGACAGACTGTGGAATCTTCTTTAGCAATATATTTTAGTTGAGATAGTTTACATATTAATCGTACTTGAAAAAAATGCAAGTGGCCTAAATGATTTCTCAAGGATTTGTGTGTGTGTGTGTTACATTTCTACCAATTTTAACACATGTATAGGTTTACAGAACCACAATCACCATCACCAGCATACAGAATAGTTCCATCACTTCAATAAATCAACAAATATTATACTTTGGCAGGCATTCTTCCCCCACCTATAACTCCAGGCAACCTCTGATCTGTCTTCCAGCACTTTTGTTTTGTCTTTTTTGAGAATATCAAATAAATGGGATAATACGGTAGTAAATTTCTGAGACTTTTCTTTCTTTCCAAGCATGTCTTTGAGATTCATCCAACTTGTTTTATGTATCAATGGTTTGCTCTTTTTTTTTTAATTGCTGAGTTATATCTCATTGTATGAATCTACCATGGATTGTTTATTCATCCATTAATTGAAGGACATCTGGATGGTGAAAATGGATATCCTTGTCTTGTCCTAACCTTAGGAGGAAGTATCTAGTCTTTCACAAATAAGTATGGTATTAAATGTAGGTGTTTGAAGAATATCCTTTGTCAAATTGAAGAGGTTTCCTTTTATTCTTAGTATGCTCAGAGTTTTTACTATGAATAGTTGTTAAAGTTTGTCAAATGCTTTTTCTGCAAAAATTAATACAATATGTAGTTTTTTTTCTTCTTTAGACTCTTAGGTTATGGATTACTTTGATTGATTTTTTTAATATTGCACTAGCCTTGTATTCTAGGGACAAACTGCACTTGCCATGGTATATTGTTCTTTTTAATATATTGCTGGCTTTGGTTTTGTCAATGAATATTTTGTTGAGAATGTTCTATGTTCATGAGGAATAATGGTCCTGTTATTTATTTTTTAAATATTTGATAGAATTCACCCATGAAACTATCTGGGCAGATTTCTTTTTGAGGAGGCCTTTAACTAAAAATTTATTTTTAAATCAGATATAGTACTATTCAGGTTATCTTTTTCATCATAGCTGTGTTTTGATAGTTTATGATTTTTGAGAAATTATTCCATTTAATCTAAGTTGTTGAATTTATATTTGAGAGTTGTTTACAGCATTGCTTATTATCCCTTTATTTATTTTTTTAAGTTGCTTAATATCCTTTTAGTGTCTATGAGGCTTATAATGATTTCCCCTCCTTCAATTTTGATAATAGTAACTTGTTTCATCTCTCTTTCTCTTTTTCTTTCTTCCTTCCTACCCTCTTTCCTTCCTTTCTTCCTTTTTTTCAATCTTACTTGAGGCTTATCCATTTTTTAAATTTTTTTTTTTAAGATTTTATTTATTTACTCATGAGAGACACAGAGAGAGAGGCAGAGACATAGGCAGAAGGAGAAGCAGGCTCCCAGTGGGGAGCTTGATGCAGGTCTCAATCCCAGGACCCCCCGCCCCATCACAACCTGAGCCAAAGGCTCAACCACTGAGTCACCCAGGTGCACCCATTTTAAAAATTAAATCAAATTAAATTAATTTAATTTTTATTGAGGTATAGTTGACCCATGTGTTACATTAGTTTCAGCTGAGGCTTATCAATTTTATTGCTCTTTCAAAAAACAAGCTTCTGTTTCACTGATTTTCTCTGTTTTTCTGTTTTCAATTTCATAATTTCTTTTATTATTCCTTTCTTCTGCTTGCTTAGGTTTAATTTTCATTTCCTGCTTCTCCCTCTGCCTATGTCTCTGCCTCTCTCTGTGTGTCTCTCATGAGTAAATAAGTAAAATATTAAAAAAAATTTTTTTAATGGATAAGCCTCAAGTAAGACTGAGAAAAAGGAAGAAAGGAAGGAAAGATGGTAGGAAGGAAAAAAGAAAAAGAGAAAGAAAGATGAAACAAATTACTATTATCAAAATTGAAGGAAGGGAAATCATTATAAGCCTCATAGACACTAAAAGGATATTAAGCAACTTAAAAAAATAAAAGGACAATAAGCAATACTGTAAACAAGTCTCAAATAAGGAGAAGGTTTATTGATTTAAGACCTTTTTCCTTTTCTACTACAGTTGACCCTTGAACAACATAGGGCTAGAGATGCTTACCCCTGTGAACCCAAAATTTTCATTTAACTCTTGACCCACCAAAAACTTAACTACTAATATTCTACTGTTGACTGAAAGCCTTACTGATAACATAAACAAACCATTGGTTAATACATATTTTGTGTTATTTGTATTACATACAGTATTCTTAAAGCTAGAGAAAAGAACATATTATTAAGAAAGTCATAAAGAAAATACTTTTACATTACTGTACTGTACTTATTGAAAAAAAAATCCAGGTATAAGCAGACCTTGCAGTTCAAATTCATGTTGTTCAAGGGTCAACTGTATAAGAATTTAATGGTGTAAATTTTCCTAAGTACTTACTTTTCAGAGTCCTCATTATTGCGCTCTTTCCAGGCTTTATAGCTACATTCAGTGGGAGAAACATTATAGAGCATGCTTACTCAGAAACAGCAAATCTTTTTAAATATAACTTTTCCAGGAATCTTCTGTCAAAGAAATGGTTTCTATTTCACATTATCAGACACACATAACCTTCGCTGTTTAAACAAGATAAAAGTGTGGAACTTTTCTGGAGATTTGCTGGAAGTACGTGCTCAGAGCAAATGGTTACCATGATAAACCTTTTTCATGATTAGTGCTTAGCTTTTGCATTATTTATTATTTATCATTCCTCTAAAATCTTCCATTAGAGAAGAATATATTGTTACCTGCCCTTAAGAAGAGCAAACCAAGGCCTTCACAAGAGAAGTCTTTTGGCTGGACACTTTACTGATATATCCTGCAGCTCAGAGATTCTTTCTTCCATTGTGACCAGTTTATTAATAAGCACAGTAAAGGCATTCTTTGTTCCTGTTACAGTTTTTTGATTTCCAGCATTTTTCAATGGTTCTTTCTTAGGATTTCTCTCCCTCTCCTTACATTGCCCATTTGCTCTTGAGTATTGTCTACTTTATCCATTAGAGCCGTTAGCATATTAGCCATATCATGTTTAAATTCCTGGTCTGACAATTCCAACATCCCTGCCATGTCCAGTTCTGACGTTGTTCTGTCTCTTCAAATTATGTTTTTGGCCTTTTATAATGTCTGGTAATTTTTTTCTTGGGAGCCGGCCATGATGCACCTGGCAAAAGGAGCTTCTGTAAATAGGACTTTGGTCATGTGGTGGTGAGGTGTGGGGGGAGGGGAAGTGTTCCATTGTTCTATGATTAGCTCCAGGTCTTTTAGTGAGGCTGTGCCTTCTGAACTACCACCCCGCCCTTAGGTGGAATAGGAGGGCTAGAGAGGGCTGGAGTTGGGTGTTTCCCTTTACCCCACTCAGTTAAGCAGGTTAGGCTCTGGCTAACTAAATTTTCCTGTGGGCAGGCTTGTTAAGAACAGAGTGCTCTGGTACATTTCACAAAGTTCTTTTTCCCCTTCCTCTGCCAGAAGTCCTTGAGAAGATTTTTTTCTCCCATATTTGTTGTGGGAATCTAGTCAAGCTCCTGGACATAAATCTCAGAATATTATAGGGACTCCCTAGGAATGAGTCAAGAGTTTTTAACTCTCATACTTGTCCATGCTGAGTCTCCAGCAATTAATCAGTTACAAGCTGAGGTTTTCCTACCCAGGCCCTGGTTCCTGTGGTGATTTCTCCCTGGGAGTCGGTGTTCTGACACACTGTATTCACCTGTCTCCTCAGTCTTGGGACAGAAGTTTGCCCTGTATGCTTCCCCTCTTACAGATCCAAGAAGAATTATTGCTATTTCATTCTGTTAGCTTTTCACTTATTGTTTGAATGAAATGGCAACTTCTAAGCTCAGTACTTATGGAACTGGAAACCAGAAGTCCCAGCTGGAGCCTCTAAAGGTTCATTCTGTGCCCTCAATTCAAATGACACAAAATATGGATCCTCTGTGGATGTTCCTATGACCTACCTTGCTGGCTCTCCGGTCTATTTATCTGGGCCTGGAAATAGCAAGTGGGCTCAAATGAACTGAGGTAGCTGATCTTATTGCACACATTTATTTTCCAGTGTTTATAAAGGGAAAGAAGTAAGAGAAATCAGCCAGGATTATGCTTCCAAACCTCTGAGGCTGCAAATTATTGCTCTTTAGTCTCCTTTGTCAATGATACAAGGATACTTCATCAGTCTCTTTCAATCCCACCCTGCTATGATTTAATACTCAGTATTTCCATTTGCTAGGAAGGCATCATTCCTGCTGCTAATCTATCTTTGTGGTCATGGTCAAGTTTCTCTTTTTTAATTCATATGGCAATCAATATAAACAATGCACATCACTCAGATGGATGTGTGACACCTGAGCCTATATATCAGACCCTTAAATTCCACATTTTGTTGCAATGATTCAGATTGCATACTTCCAGTCCTTCAATTGTATTTTGCTTTTATCCTCTTCTTAGTAAAGATGAACAAACAAGGAATCCACTGTTTTTCCTACCAAGAATCACCATATATTTCCTTTACAATTACAATTCTATGATTTGATCTTCATGGTTGTAACCATAAGAGTAGGGTTTTGACATTTGTTTCTGAACATTTGAGCAAACTAAAATAAACCTGCCAACTGGAGCGGTTCATTCTGCCACTGAGTAGCTTAGAGAAACCACTGTATATGTTCTATCCCTATAATACCAATTTTCACGAATTTAAACCCAGGAAAAAAAAGTGAATTAAGCCCTAAAATGTTTGTAAACCTCATTTAAACTTTCTTGGGTGATTTATTGAAATTTATTTTTCTTAAAGACTTCATTTATTTATTTGAGAGGGACAGAGAGAGAAAGAGAGTGAGCGGGCAAGAGCGCAAGAGCAGGGAGAAGCAGGCTCCCACTGAGCACGGAGCTCTGGAGTGTGTGTGGAGCTGAAAGCAGACACTTAACTGACTGAGCCACCCAGGCACCCTTCTTGGGTGACTTATAGTGCTCCCCTGAAATCCTACAGCATCTCCATCATAATCATCAGTCACATTTGGGGAACAGATGCACAGAAGTGACAGTTTGTAGAGAATTCTGGTTAAGGGAATGTCAGCCAGTCAAGAGTTCACTCTCCAGGCAGTGTTACAGGCACCATAAACAACTTATTTAAATTTTGACACAGATGACAACCCCTTCAATCTGAAACACATGCACACTCACTGACCTGGCTGAAACTTCTCTATTGTGCCTTAAGTTAACTCCTGGCAGCATCTTGGCCACTGATTGTCACTACCTGGATCATAATTTTAGAAAAATATAATGCTTCATAAAACTAATATGATTTTGATACTAGGAGCTGTCCATATCATAATATATATGTAGTGGTAAGAGACATGAACTTACCTTTCCCAAAGAAGCTCTGATTTCCTGGGTGATAGTTGCTTCCTGTACCAATTGCTCAGACAGCAGCATAGCTCATCTTTTTCTTGTCATCCAAGCATGACTTGCTGAGAGCCAGAGATATCTTGAATTTACTTGTATCCTCAATGATAGAAGTAGAAAAGTCTATAATCACTAGTACTCATGCTTACCAGGACCTGAATGTGGAAACACTATTGTGCTTATTCATCTGCCATAGCATTCCCTAGTTAGATTTTTTTTTCAGCCTTTTATCCTTATTCACATCAGTTGCACATACCCATATGCACGTGTATACATCTTCCACCACCCACTGGCAGCATATGGCTTTAAGGGCTTGAAATTCTTTGGGAGCATGGATTCTTTGGGAAAGAATTTGAGCCTCTGATTCCTGTAAAATGGGGATAATGAACCCTAACCTGCAGAAGCACTGTGTCTGACACATAGTTGATGCTCCAGAATTAGAAACTATCATTAGCAGTTCCCCTCTCCCTGAGTACTTGACTGTTCTAATTGCCAAATAAGGTTACCCCATATGTCTTTCAAGCTGTACCTCATGAAGTAAGGTCATAATAACTCCAAGTGGTTCTATCATACAGGACACACCAGAACATGCTCAACAGCTTATAAATTAAGAGGCCTGCTCTCAGCGGTTGACCTATTCAAGCCTTATCTGGCATTCAGGACAATGGTTCATGGGATCTGTTCAAGTTCATAGGGAAAAAGTAACTCAAAGAAACAAAATTTAATATAAGAAAGGGAGGATATTCACCTAATAAGCTCAAAAAAAGGAACTTTTCAAGGGATATCACTGATTTTAATTAAATAGAAATATGTTTTAACAATGATATTTGTAAACTGGCTACTTTGTGACAGCACCTAGATATGTGTAATCCTTAAATATATATATTCCCACAAGTTCTTTTCCTGTGGCCTTAGGTGTTTCTGTTATAACACGAGATTAGAGGGCCGAAAGGGCTCTTCTAGTCTCACAGCCAAACAGAGGGCTCTTTCCTTCTTGTTGATGGTTTTACCTCTACTGCCCCTCTCCTCTCTGGCTTCCCTGCTCCGGGAAAAAACCATACATGAACTAACATAGTTTCCATGTCAGTGTCATCCTTCCCATACTTAGCAATCTCATACGAGCTCATTAGTTTACCAAAGTCATGCCAAGGGACTAGGATCTAAGGAGCCAGAATTCCTTAGTGCCGGTTTTGATGATCAGTTTTACAGGTTTGGAAACTTAAAAAAAAAAAAAAATTGACCTCAGGGGAATGCCTGGGTGGCTCATTTGGTTAAGCAATTTGCCTTCTGCTCAGGTTATGATCCCAGGGTCCTAGGATCCCTGCTCAACGGGAATCTGTTTCTGTTTCTCTCTCCCCCTCTGTTTCTCCCCCTACTCATTCTCTCTCTCTCTCTCTGTCATAAATAAATAAAGTCTTTCATTTTTTTTTAACCTCAGGGTGTATTAGTCTCTGAAACAGGGACTCATGTAAGTGACACTAACAATAGATAGATTTATAAGTTAGATCACCTATGTAATAATTTTTAGGGGGATGTAAATGCAGCTAAAAGAGCCATGTCTGATACCAATAATTGGAAATCCCTCAATTAAGGGCTAGTCCTACTGTTGAAAGGTTGAGATGGAACAGAAGGTTGTCTAATGATATGGCATTAGAACAATCCATATTAGATGTCCCTAAGGCAGTGGTTTTCAATCAAGAGTGATGTTAGCCCCTAGGGAATATTTGGTAATGTCTATAGACAGTTTTTGTTGTCATAGAGGGGAGGGGTGCTGCTGGCATCTAGTGAGCAAAGGCCAGGGATGCTACTGAATATAAAACAAGGCATAGGACAGCCCCCAAAACAAAGAATTATCCTCCCCAAAGTGTGAACAGTACTGAGGTTAAGAAACCTGCTTTAAGAGGTGGTTCAAGTCTTAAACTTTTGTCATTTGTCTCTTTGGCATATAGGCCAAACACAACAAAGCACAAGCAACAAAACTACTCAATAAATCAAATTAAAATATTAACTTCCCTATGGGGCCAACAAAATGCCTAGTTGTTCTCCAGGACAAACAGGGAATGCTTTCTGGAACAGTTTTTCCTTCCCTTGAGTGAGAGGTGACAGCATCATTTAAGAACACTGTATATATTTCCTTTTAGACAATATCCATATGAGAGGAGGGTGAGCTGGGAGGAAAATCTTAAATTTCTGATCAAGCCATAAAGGGGGAAAAGGCATACACCCCAGACTGGATGAATGTATAGAAAATTATCCACAATAAATATAATTACCGTTAAATAGCTCATGAAGCTTTTGGAGTTAGAAAGGTAAGCTTTCTTTTAAAGAGAATTCTGCTATAGTCAGGGAACATAAGCTTTTCACAAAAGCTCTTGTGTTGGGGTGAGAAGGGGAGGAACTCAGGGAAGAAGAAGAGGAGACTTTGGGGATATGAGGCAAGGAGGAGCTGGAGATGACATGACACTTGGATGGGATTACTGTGGGCCTATCACCAACTTTCCCAAACAGCAGTCCATCCGCTGAACTTTCAGCCCTGTCACAAGAGTCCAGCAAGTTGATCCCAGCTGATACAGTCCAACAAAGTAGCACTTGTTCCTAGCTCCATACCCAGAGCTGGCAGAGATGAAGGAGATGCACAAAGAAATGAGGGTCACCCTGGTGCAGGCAATGCTGACATCAGTGGACAGCCTGAGGTCTGGGGCAGCATGTAGGCACAGAGCTGGGAGGCTCGAGATGAGATGCAGTTCTGTTTGAGGGAGCCTGTGAGATCTCTGACCTCCATCTCTATTTCTGTAAAATGAGAAAGTTAGGTTAGATCACAGACAAGATTCTTTCCAACTCTGAAAGTGTCTGGTTTTATCATTTGTGTCTATTACCTATTATAAATCAGCTAGTACCTGCAGGAATAGCTGCTGAAGGCTGGAAATTCCAAGCCCTGCCCCTTGGCTGTATCCTTGGATACAGAAGTGGATACACAGAAGTGGTCCCAACATCCTCTATATTGCATGACTCTCTGCCCCTGGCTGACATGATGGATGATCCAGGAGGGCACTTGGCCTAAAAAAGTAAAAAGTAAAGTTTTTCTTCCCAGGAACATTAAGCTGGGAATTGAAAGACACATAGTCTGGGGCCATAGGAATAGAGTCGTGCTCCCAGTGGGGCCCTGGAAAGGAGGCCTCTGAACCCTGAATGGGCTCTGGAGCTGCCTGCCTTTCTGGAGCCTTGGTGGCTCATGTGTGTTGCTAATTCTTGGATATTCTAACATTATTCCACTAAATTTCACCTTTCACTTAAGCTAATCAGTGTCTGTTTTCTGTTGCTTGCTACCACAGGACTTACATGGGTAGTTTCACGAATCAAAGCCTCATCAGAGATAAGCCATAGGACCCGATCTCAGGAAGTTTACATCCAATGGGGGAGAGAAGACATGCATACACATAACCATCACATGAGGCTAAAGGACAGAGTGGGATCACAGAGGCACAATATACTGACTGCAGCAACTGAGGAAGGCATCATATAAAGGGGCACTTGAGCTGGGCCTTGAGGAATGGGTAGGAATTTGACAGGAGAGATGGGGGAGAGAAATTCTAACCAGAGTAGATACTGTAAAAAAGGCTTGAGTGCAGACAGATGGAGGAAGGAGTGGGATCTGGCTGCAGTGTGGGAGGGCACAGGATAAAGCTCAGACAGGGGCTTAGGACAGGATGCCTTCCCAGCATGACTCTTTGTGGCCCCTCTAATAACACAGCCTTTGAATAAAAACGTAGCTTGATATATTAACTGATTTGGTTTTTTGTTCACAGTATTTTTTTCCTTTTTTTTTTAAACTTAAAGACACTAAAAAGTACTAAACATTGGTGAAAGAGAACAGAAAAGACATTAAAAAAGGAAAAACATCCAGTGCTCATGGATCAAGACTCAATGTTATTAAGATGTCAAACCTATCCTAAGCAATCTACAGATTCTTTGCAATCCCTGTCAAAATTTCCGTTGTCATTTGTATGGAAATTTTTTTTAAAGACACTAGAATTCACATGGAACTACAGTATTTTCTTCTACTTCTTCACCTTCTTCCATTCCATCATCCAGACATTCCACGCTATTCCCTCAGGTTAGGGATGAGATCACAGAAAGCAGAGAAAACAGCAGTCAACTCCTGGCTTCTGAGTTTCTAAATCCCAACTTTCAGGAAGGGACAGTGGTTAAGATAAGAAACAGAAATGCTACAGAGGGACACACCTGAAGAGAATGAGTCCAATAAATACCATTTTAATCCCAATAAAAAATAAAGACGCACCATGTCAAAGGTTGAGAACTGACTGTGGCTTGCTGCTAATCCAAGCAGCTTCCTTCCAGGCCACTTGACAAAGTCCTTTACTTTGAATCACAAGTGGAGCCAGTTTACCAGTCACCAAAATGGAGCAGCTCAGAGCTGCAGGACTTCCAGGAAACGCATTCCTAAGCATTACATCCAGACTAGCCTTTAGAAAAACCCCATTTCTCTGATTTCCTCTTGCTCAAAATCTCTCTCGCTCTCTTCAATCCTCAGCCCCTTCATGCCAGTAACCCCTGGACCCCCACCTTCAACCGTGCTTCATTCTTGACCAGACCTAGAGATGTCACTGCAACTTCTCTTCCAAGGGTGATACCCATACCTCCACATCCGACAGATGCCTGTTCCTGTGACCACCCTCTTTCTCAGCACCTCCCATCCATTCCCCCAAAGTGGCCCTGCTGGCGAGCTGGAAGTGGACCTACAGAGGGGGCCACCCAGCTTGCTCACTTTCTGATTGTTGGTTGGGTTCACTAAATAGATGGAGCCATGAAGTCAGAGGGTAGGAAGGGAGGGAGGTCAGGGTGTCTGGTCCCCAATCTTACCCCTTGTTTTGCCACCAACCCGGAACCTGCTGTGTCCCCCCACAGCTATTACTCTTATCTGTCTGTCTTTCCTCTAGGGCACCAAGCTGCATCCAGTCTCCAGCAATGCCGTGCTCACCCCACATGCCTCCACCAGCCTCTTCACTAGGCTCTCCTCACTGGAGACCTTTGCCTGTGTCATCTCTCTAGCTGGAACTCTGATGCTACAGATCTCCCATAGCTTTAGTTTTTCTCCTCGCTGAAAGAGACTTGTCAATGGTGATAATTCCTGACTAGCTTATGCAACTCTAGTCATTGGATACTACCCATGCAGCCTCTTTAATGTAGGAAAGAATATGATGTGGGGCAGGGTTGGAGATGGTTGTAGGGACTGGCCAAGAGAAGCAGGAAGATCTGGTTTCACAGTTGGAGCCTTTGACTGGGAAGCCAGGTACCCACATTTTAGCCCTGAAATTCACCACATGAACCTGGACAAATTCTTAAAAGTTAGTACTTAACATCAAATCTTAAGGCTAATCATCTTCTCTATGTCTCTGTTTTCCTATTTGAATCTATCTTCATTCAGGCACCTATTGCCTGCTATTAATATCATTTATTTTTGTCTGTCTCTCCCATTAGTCAATGAAACAAAAAGTCACATTTTACTAATCTTTGCAACCTAGTACCCAGCAAAGTGCCTAATTCAAAGTAGGTGTTCAATAAATTTTTCTGAATGAATGGAAAGGTTATCTCTCTGTTTAAATTGCCTCTAGGGGCACCTGGGTGGCTCAGTTGGTGAAGTATCTGACTCTTAATTTCAGCTCAGGTCATGATATCAGGGAAGCACGAGCGCTGCATCAGGCTCCCCATTCAGCACAGGGTCTGCCTGAGATTCTCTCTCCCTCTCCTTCTGTTCATCCCCCATGCTCTAAAATAAATAAATACACCTTTAAAAAAATATATTGCCTCTAACATAGAAGTTAAGATGTCACTCAATCCTAGGTAGCTACAAAATCTCCCAATCTCTCTAACAGTAGAAAAGACAGTGCCCTACAATAGTTCAGAGTGGACCTCTGCCTTCAAAACCTCTGGGTTTACATCCAGATTCCACTACTTACAAGCTCTGTGTACCCAAGGCAAGTCACTTGACCTCTCTGTGCCTTAATATCTCAAATGAAAAATGAGGGTAAAGACAGTAGCTTCTCAGTAGGCTATTTTGTGGATTAAATGACTTAAGTGCAAGGCACTTTGTGCAGCACCAGGCACATACTTACTTTCCAAACACTGCCAGTTGTTGATACTTGGGGAAAGCCTCTGCCATCCAACATATGGCTAAGAAACTTATTGTAAAACTGACCTTGTAAACAGATATGCTAAGCCAATGTGAAAAAAGGAATCTTCTAAAGGAATCAGGAAAGTAGAGTTAAGGTACTAGTCCTTAAGTGAGGGCAATTTGTCTCCAGGAGACACTGAGCAGTGTCTGGAGACATTTTTGGTTGTCATAACTGGGGAAATGTTATTGGAATCCACTGAGGAGGCCACAGATGCTGCTAAACATCCCACAACACACAGGACAGCACCTCACAATAAAGAATTATCTGAAAAAAAAAAAAAAAGAATTATCTGGCCAAAATGTCAATAATGCCACTTTAATAGAAAAGGGTTCTACTCTGAACCTGAGACCCCAGAACTACCAGGCCAGGGGCACCAGAGCCTTTCTATTACTCTGACTATGCACCTGACTATGACTATACTATGCACCTGGCTGTGCTCATGGTGCATGCTGTATCCTTTCCCTGTGTTCCAGCGCTGGAGGCAACTCTTACATCAGCAATAGGCTGCTTCCATCAGCATCCTCTTCGGTAATATGTTTTT
Source organism: Vulpes lagopus (assembly GCF_018345385.1). Taxonomy (NCBI): domain Eukaryota; kingdom Metazoa; phylum Chordata; class Mammalia; order Carnivora; family Canidae; genus Vulpes; species Vulpes lagopus. Next base: position 37,569,056 of record NC_054836.1, on the reverse strand, counting down.
TAAATGTTTACAAAGTGACTGGGAAGGGTAAAACATCATAGAACATTTGAGAAAACATCCACTCATGTCCATTTGTTCTTGGAATTCATGACCAGCATTAGAGTCACAAAGAACAGGGCTGGTGTTCCAGGTACCAGTAGATAGCCAGGGACATTAAGCACCTGCCTTGTGGCCTCAGCGTGTCGCTTTATACATTGTCCTTGCCAAGGTCAGGTGCTGTCATCATCACTTTATTAGATACTGTGGCAGGGGGGTTGCCCCCTACAAGCTGTAATTTCATCTCCTAAAAATCCTCTTGTTTATATGTACTTGATGCCCACTTCACCTATGGAGTCACTCAGAGAGTTTTTCCCCCCTTCTGTTGATCATTATTAGTTTTTACATTTCAGATAGGAACTCTCATATTAATAATTGCTAAGCCAAATGCATTCACTTGAAAGCCATCCACTGATTTATCCATCTTTCATTCATCGATTCATTCCCGTTCACTGAGCCCCTTATTATAGTGAGTAGGATAGCCAGGTCCTAGCATATGTATGACAGGTCTTGTGCTTAACATTACAGAAGTGAAAACAGCTCACAATCTAGCTTTAAAAACTGTTGTATACCCTACAACTTGGTAATTCCAACTCTCAGGAGTGAGAGAAATGTTCATGGCAAGATACAGGCACAAAAATGTTCAGTGTAGCATTGTTGGGCTAGAAAAAGTTGGAAAACAACCCAAATGTCAATCAATAGAATAACTGCTAAATAAAATGTGGTGTATGCATACCATGGAATTTGATGCAGTAGTTAACAGGATCTACTTCTACATGTTACTACACAGATCAATTTCTAAGGCATATAGTCTCGGAGGGAAGTTCCCAGGAATACACACCAAACTCAGAGTGGTGGTTACCTTCAGGCACATGGGAGGAGAGGAAATGTGGATTAGGAATTGTGGTCAAAGAAGACTTTCCAACTTATTGGAAATAGTTCCTTTTTAGAAAAGATCAAATGTGCTGCTTATGTACCTGCATATAAAGCTAATGTTTTTAAAAAAACCTGCAAACCAATTGCAACTATAAGCAAAGTGGTAGTATAAAAAATGAAGGCTCTGCTCTGCTCTGCTCTGCTCTGGTGCATGAAAAAAGACCAAAGAGAAAAAGAGATGTGAACTGAGTCTTTAAAAGCCTTAGTAGCTTGATGGGCTGAGATGGAGGTGAGGGGATTATTCCATACAGGGGACGGCAAAGATGCAGAGATACAGCCCCCCCTTGGAACATTTCCACATGACTGACCCATTCAGTGGAGAGGAGTGGATTGGCTGTGGGGGAATGTGACACTGAGGGAGGCAGACACATCTGGGACTTTAGACTACTGGAAAATGAATGCTTTCATGTATCTTACTGAGGAGTTTTGAATTTTCTTCCATAAGCAATGGAAAGCCTACAAATGAGGGATGACATGACCAGATGTTGAGTTTAGAAATATCAATCAAGTAAGTGATTTTTCTCTCTAGAGGCTGCAGAGGACAGATGTGCCCATTACCCAACCCAGCTACAACATCCCATCAAACCATCACACTGGTTTCCCTTATATTGCTTAGCACATATGGACCCACAAGAATTATTTATATAAAGATTTTCAAGCATAAAGGAAAGTGCAAAGTATAATAACAAAACATATGCACAACACGGAGATTTTAATTATTTTAAAATAATAATACACCATACAGATGGAAGAGTGTACAAATCTTAGGAGTAAGTTTGATGCATATTTACAAAGCAAACATCTCTAGTTAATGAGAATAGAAATCAAGATGGAAGAACAATACTAGCATTCCAGGAGTGTCTCTCCTGACCTCTTCCAAAAATTGCACTCCTGAAAGGTAACCACTATGCTGACTTCATCTGGAACTGATTTTTTAATACAATGTGAAGAATCAAGATTTGAAGGGTTTTTTTCCATGCTATTAAATTAGTCCAACTTCATCCATTGAAAAGGCCATTATTTTCTCCTCTGTATGGCAATGCTGATAATTTTTTAAATGCCTTTCTGAATTTAACTACTATTCTACCATTAAATTTTTCATATATTCCTTTAAGTTATATTAAATCTATAATTTTTTTCCTTGTCATAGTTTTATTAACCTTGTGAAATTGGCTGGGTAACTATTTCTTCTTTTTAAAATCTCAGATACACAGTTGACCCTTGAACAACACAGGTTTGAACTGTGCAGGTCCACTTATACATGGATTTTTTAATGTTTTTTTTTTAATTTTTATTTATTTATGATAGTCACAGAGAGAGAGAGAGAGAGGCAGAGATACAGGCAGAGGGAGAAGCAGGCTCCATGTACCGAGAGCCTGACGTGGGATTCGATCCTGGGTCTCCAGGATCGCGCCCTGGGCCAAAGGCAGGCGCCAAACCGCTGCGCCACCCAGGGATCCCATGGATTTTTTAAAATATAAATACAGTACTGTATATTTTCTCTTCTTTATGATTTTCTTGATAACATTTTTCTCTAGCTTGCTTTATTGTAAACATATAGTATATAACACATATACAAAATATGTGTCAATCATTAGTAAGGTTTCTTGTCATTAGTAGGCTATTCAATGTTAAGTCTGGGGGGAGTCAAAAGTTTTTCTCAGGTTTTCAACTGCATGGGGGGTTGGTGCCCCTAGCCTCTATGTTGTTCAAGGATTAACTGCTTTGTACAGTTCCTTTGTGATTTGGTCAAACTCATTTCTAAATTTATCTTGAGTATTTGGGAAGGAGCAAGGGGAAAGTTTGACTGATGAGGTTTTCTCCATCGTATTGGTTAATTCAATTGTCCATCTTTTTAAAGATAATTTTGGTTATTTTGAATTTTTTAGAAAATGTATCTTTTTAATCAAGGTTTTCATATTTACTGGCATAAAGGAGTTCATAGTACTTTTTCATAATTAAAAAACTCTACTGTATTTGTCAGTATTTTTAAAAAGCAAATATAATTTTTCTTTATTTTTTTAAAGATTTATTTATTCATGTGAAAAAGAGAGACAGAGCCAGGAGGGAGGGGCAGAAAGAGGGAGAGGGCGAGAACCTCAAGCAGACCCCACTGAGCAGGAAGCCCAACTTGGGGCTCGATCCCGTGACCCTGAGACCATGACCTGAGCCAAAACGAAGAGTCACATGCTTAACCAACAGAGCCACCCAGATCCCCCCGTCAAAAAAGCAAATATACTTTTTAAACTGAAGTAAACTTTACATAGAATAAGATGCATTAAGTACAGAACCCATTCACTTTTGATAAATGTACACACACATATATACCCAGAAAATTTCCTGTGCCCCACTTGCAGTAAATTCCTGCTTCCTTATAGGCAATCACTGCTTGTGTATTACTACAGTAATTTGGAACAGATGTTGACTATTCTTGAACTTCATGTAAATGGAATGACACAGTATGTATGTATGTTCACAGTATGAACAGCGTGTACTCTTTTGTATCTTGTGTCTTTTGTTCAATATAATGTCTTTGAGATTCATCCACATTGCTGTTTCTATCAGTAGTTACTTCTGAGTAGCATTCTATTGTTTGGATATACCACAATTTTTGTCCATCCACTGTCCTGTTAATGGCTATTTAGATTGTTTTCTTTGGGGAGCAATTTGTATAATGTGACCATAAACATTTTTGTATAGGCCTTTTTCATTATCCTGGTTAAATAGCCAGAGTTTAATTACTGGGTTCTAGGGATATTATATTCATAATTGATAAAACCAGGATTAACTCTAGATCTGTCTGCTTCCAAAGCCCCATGACTCTAGATTAATTTGATCTTTGGTTCTTGTTCTGTCACTAACTAGTCATGGGATTAGGAATAATTAAATTTGTTTCTCTGGGTCTCAATTTCTTCAATTGTAAAATGAGTAGGCTGGACTAGATGATCTTCTAGTTCTTTTCTTCTTCTAATATATCAGAGTGTGTTAGGGCAGATTTAATTGTCACTGTTCCTAAATCATTCCTTGGGATCACCAGGGCTCTCTTTTGGCCTTCAGAGAGGTTTCCCAGCAGTGTTACAGGGTAACAGCCAGGCAGTTGGCGATTGGAAATTCGTATCATACCTCAGGCACCTGTAGATATTCCATGAGCCAATCTATGCCCACCGTCTTGACTCCTCTTCTTTGCTGCTTCAAACCTTAATATACCTCGGATACTAAAATTACTACAAATGCAAAATACCCATATGTACTCTTTATAAAGAAGGTAATTATCCCCACTTTGAACCTTTGAATGGAGAGGAGACATAGCTCTGACTAAAAGACCTAAACCCAGTTGGCTGGGGCAGGCACTTCCAGCTGTTCTGGTTCCTTCGCAGCTCATGGCTTGGAAGAGTGAGGAGTCCTGAAGTGGGAGCTCAACAACATGTTCTCTGGGGAGAAAAGAGGAATTCTTTATTTTTTTATAAAGATTTTATTTATTTATTCATGAGAGACACAGAGACAAACAGAGGCAGAGACAAAGGAAAGGGGAGAAGAAGGCTCCATGCAGGGAGCCCAACATGGGACTCAGTCCTGGGTCCCCAGGATCACGCCCTGGACTGAAGATGGTGCTAAACCACTGAGCCCAAAAAGAGGAATTCAAAAAGATAAGAAGCTTAATGAAGAAAGCTTAGAGAAAGAGTAAGTTTAAAATTCCACTTTTTGAAACCTGATATAGATGATGGTTGCACAACATTGTGAATGTGCTAAATGCCATTGGATTGTACATTTTAAAATGGTTAAAACTGGTGGGAAGAGTGGGGGCCCTGTGTGCACAAGTTAAGTGCTGCCTGAACAAAACAATTTGATTCTAACATTTTCTATTCATTCTCCACTAAATTTTTGCAAAAGAGATTAGACTTGAGCTTATAGAATAAAATGGGGTCCAAAGTTGAAAACTGTTAAGTAAACAGCCCGGGCTCAATACAAGGAACACTACTGTTATCTCAGCCTGAAATGTCCAAAGGAAAATCCGGCTCTCTTGGTGGAGCAGTGAGCACTCACCGGTGGATGCAAACACAGACTGTAAATGCACTTGGAACTGAGAAGTGGCTAATAGGTTGTTGGGCTGGAGTGATTCAAAGACTTTACCAACTCCAACTCTGACTCACATTCCTTCCCATTCGTGAGTTGTCCCTGCCTTTCATCTTGCCCATAAATGCCTTCTTCACATAGATAATATATTATATCATTAAGGAGTGGAGTCGAGAAGTTTAGGTATCCAGAGGGCTTTGCCATTAGATGTTTGTGAGTCAAACTTCTGCAGGGCCAGAAGGTTTTGCTTGAGCACACCTGGGTAGCTCCTCTGATGCAGCGGTATTGTAAGCCTAGGTTTGAAAACACTGTTCCAAATAGCAGGAGGGGTAATTATTTCCAATAAGAATGGCAAATGCTATTTGTTCCAGTTATTTTTGCTGCAAATGCCCCCAAATTTGATGGTGTAAAGCGACACCCGCAATTCTGTTTGGTCAAGAGTTCAGGAAGGCAGTGGCAGAGATGGTCTGATTCTGTTCCAGGATGTCTGGGGCCTCAACTGAGGACCTGACTATCTAGGGGTGACTCAGTGATGGAGGGCTGGCTCACCTGGGGGCTTCTTCACTCACATGCCCAGTGCTTAGACGGAGACTGTGGACAGGAATGCCTACCTGCGGCTTCTCCTTGTGGCTTTGGCTTCCTCACAGTGTGGCCCCCTTGACCCTGCTGGCTCATAAGATCTAGTCTCGAAAGTCACATAGCATCACTTCAGCTGTTTTCTATTAGTGACGAATGAGTCATAAGCCCATTTGAATTCCAGTGGAAGAGGCTTAAACCTCTTCCCCTTGATGGGAGAGTGGCAAGGTCATGCTGGAGGAGAGCATGTGGGATGGAAGGTATTTTTATAGCCACCTCCAGAGGTTATGATCGGCCATATGGCTAAAATCTAGAATGCCATCAGGATGCCCCTTACATCTCCAAAAAGTCTACTTGTTCTTCCTCCCACCATTCTGGAACCACTTGGTCCCTTGCCCTGCTCATTACAGACAGCAACAGTGGCATGTTACTTTTCTTTTTTCTACTGTCACTTGTAGCTAAGTCCATCTCAAGATACCCCCCTCTTTCATCTCCTTCTTTATTCCGCTGCTCCCTCCCTCTGTCTCCTCTCCCTTTCTTTGTTCCATTATGAGTTGGGGAAGAAACTCTCAAGCCTTAGAACAAATGATACAATCTGCTGGGAGAAAAGAAAAAGATACAAATCTGAAGGAAAAGGAAGCTGGATGCCTTAACATGTTCTTGGATATATAAGGAGGAGCAGAGCTCAGGAGGCCTTTTTCAGAATCTCTTTTAGTTTTCCTAGGTAGGCTAGGTTTTTCTCAAGCACAAGGATTTAAGATAAATCAAAAACTCCGTTTTTTATTATATTGTATTTCCATTATATTACAGCTTAAATAAGCTTTCATGGTTTGGCCTGGGGATGCAATAAGTATTCCAAGTTATTACTAGTGACTAACAAGTGAGCTTAAAAACCCACACCCCCCCTAAGCAGACAGTGGCCTTATGTGATACTCTTGAGGAGCTAGCATTAGATAGTGATTTACTACTTGCTTAGGTACTTGGATCGCTGGAATCTAGGCCAAGAAAAGAAATCCTGAGATGGGAGAAGAAGCCACACTCTGCTATGTTTTGTGTAGCCAAAGTCTCTGAGCTGCCTTCTAGCTCTCAGACTATGCCCCTTAGCTCCCACTCACCAGCCTTATGACCCAAGTCTGCAGGGAAAGCTGAAAAGATAGATAACCCAGTTACTCTGGACTAATGAAATTTTACTTTTCCTTTCTGGAACAAACTACAAACGACATCAGATCTCTGTGGGTTTATTTTCTGAAGAGGCTGAAAGGAATAGACTTATATTACTAAACTCACATGAAGCTCTGTACCTCATCAAGGGTTCACCCAGACTAGGGGGAATGATTGATTTGGAGCAAGTTTAAGGTACAGGATAAATCCCATGATAGGATCTTTTTTCCCTAGCTTTATTGAGACATAATTGATATATAACATAAGATCATTGTTTAAATATAGGGTGTATAATGTGATTATTTGATATATGTATATATTACAAAATGATTACATAATAATGTCAGTTAACACATCCATCACCCCACATACTTACAATTTTTTTTGGTGTGGTGAGAACATTTAAGATTTTTTTTTAATTAATTTTTATAGGTGTTCAATTTACCAACATACAGAAAAACACCCAGTGCTCATCCCGTCAAGTGCCCCCCTCAGTGCCCGTCACCCATTCCCCTCCAACACCCGCCCTCCTCCCCCCATCCACCACCCCTAGTTCGTTTCCCCGAGTTAGGAGTCTTTATGTTCTGTCTCCCTTCCTGATATTTCCCAACATTTCTTCTCCCTTCCTTTATATTCCCTTTCACTATTATTTATATTCCCCAAATGAATGAGAACATACACTGCTTGTCCTTCTCCGATTGACTTATTTCACTCAGAATAATACCCTCCAGTTCCATCCACGTTGAAGCAAATGGTGGGTATTTGTCGTTTCTAATTGCTGAGTAATATTCCATTGTGTACATAAACCACATCTTCTTTATCCATTCATCTTTCGATGGACACCGAGGCTCCTTCCACAGTTTGGCTATTGTGGCCATTGCTGATAGAAACATCGGGGTGCAGGTGTCCCGACATTTCATTGCATCTGAATCTTTGGGGTAAATCCCCAACAGTGCAATTGCTGGGTCGTAGGGCAGGTCTATTTTTAACTCTTTGAGGAACCTCCACACAGTTTTCCAGAGTGGCTGCACCAGTTCACATTCCCACCAACAGTGTAAGAGGGTTCCCCTTTCTCCACATCCTCTCCAACATTTGTTGTTTCCTGCCTTGTTAATTTTCCCCATTCTCACTGGTGTGAGGTGGTATCTCATTGTGGTTTTGATTTGTATTTCCCTGATGGCAAGTGATGCAGAGCATTTTCTCATGTGCATGTTGGCCATGTCCATGTCTTCCTCTGTGAGATTTCTCTTCATGTCTTTTGCCCATTTCATGATTGGATTGTTTGTTTCTTTGGTGTTGAGTTTAATAAGTTCTTTATAGATTTTGGAAACTAGCCCTTTATCTGATATGTCGTTTGCAAATATCTTCTCCCATTCTGTAGGTTGTCTTTTAGTTTTGTTGACTGTATCCTTTGCTGTGCAAAAGCTTCTTATCTTGATGAAGTCCCAATAGTTCATTTTTGCTTTTGTTTCTTTTGCCTTTGTGGATGTATCTTGCAAGAAGTTACTGTGGCCGAGTTCAAAAAGGGTGTTGCCTGTGTTCTCCTCTAGGATTTTGATGGACATTTAAGATTTACTCTCTTAATAATGTTCAAGTGTGTCATACAGTACTGTTAACTATAGTCACTGTGTATATTAGACCCCTAGAACTTATTCATCCTGTAACTGGAAGTTTGTACCTTTGACCAACATCTCCCCCATTTCCACTTCTCCCCTGGTCCCTAACAAGCCCATTTTAGTCTCTTTTTTATGAGTTTGACTTTTTCTTTTTTAAGATTATACCTATAAGTGAGACACATAATATTTATTTTTCTCTGTTGACTATTTCACTTAGCATAATGCCCTCAAGGTCCATTCATGTTGTCACAGATGTCAGAACTTCTTTCTTCTTTTGGCCAAATAGTATTCCATTGTGAGGGGATATGTATATCTGCATCACATTTTCTTCATCCATTCGTCCATCAATGGACACTGGGCTGCTTCCATGTCTTCTTGGCTATTGTGAATACTGCTGCCGTGAACATAAAGGTGCATAGGTCTTTTCAAGATAGTGACTTTATTTCTTTCAGATACATCCTCACAATGGGATTGCTGAACCATAGGGTAGTCTTGTTTTAACTTTTTGCCGAATCAACATACTGTTTTCCATAATGGCTACACCAATTTACATTCCACCAACAGTGCACAAGGGTGCCCTTTTCTCCACATCATGATAGGATCTTGCAAGTACTTACTAAGCTAAACCTACTGGTTATTGGGTCTAAACTAAAGGCAACTGTAACACCCTGAAAGGATTACCTATTTTCCAAATGTGACACAGCTATTGTGAAATTATAGAAAAAGAAAACAGTTGATAATGGCATATTGACACACAAAAATATGATTTCTAATTTGCCAATGAAATAAAAGCTGAATCATAGGGTTTAGCTTTCCAAGATTGCACAGGATCTTGAACTTAGGGTTACCAGGGAAAATAGAACAATATGAAAATCTCCTTTAGCAGAGCCCCCACTTAAGGCCACCTCTTATCATTAGGTAAGTGCCTGCACTCCAAAGAAGTAGCCTTTAACTCTTGAGAAGACAAGAATTAGGGCCTCAGAGTTTCTCATTCTCATATTGCATGTAGTGAAATCAGTAATCGATCTTGTCTGCTTCTTGACAAGTAAAGCGTGCACATCCTGTGATTCCATAGGTCCCCGTGCATCAGTGTTCCCCCATGGCCACATATTTCCCCCTGAATTGCCCGGAACTCCAAAAACAGTCTCCTATGGAGATCACTTTAAATACTGTTCTATTCCCAGTATACTGCTTTCTATTAAAGGCCCATTTGTACAGGGGAATAATTTTCTACTTGGAAAGCAATAGACACAACTTCCATTTATTTTTAAAGAAAAAAATGTCAGCACTAACAGGTTTAGAGTCTCCTGCTGGGATGTTAGGCTACTGAATTATTCTCCTTTAAGCTATTTGTAGACCCATTAATTGAGAAATTAGAGAAATAAGGGCACAGACGCCTATGTAATTAAACTGCCCATTTCGCCTTCCTTTGCTAAAGCAGTTTCCAAGGATGTTAATTGGCTGAAGAGTTTCTCAATGCCTGCTGGATCTCCAGTTGTGCATTAAAAAAGCACTGCTCCTACCCTTAAACTGTCAGGGGGCTTTTATTTTTTTAAAGCAGATTTAGCATTTTGAAGAGTCAATTACAAATTTAAGGAATATTTCTGTTTGGTGTGCCTCTGGGCATATCGGATGCTAATGATCCCTTCTTGCCATTAAATGATAAAAACTTCCTATTGGATTTTCTGGTCTGCCCAGGGCTGAGGGGAGAGGCCTTCCTAAAAGCAGTCACCAGATTGTGCCTTGTTTTCAATAAACCATTAATTTCCTCGCTATTTTGCTTTATAAGGAAACTATTTGATTTTTGTGTCCACCGTGTTCCATTCATCACTTGTAACTGTCCTGATGCTTCTGCAGATGCATTGCCCTTTTATGAGAGTTCTGGGAGAAATGACCACCTGTGTCCTTGGCTTCTCTGTGTCTTTATCAACCCTGACTCATTCCTCTTGGTATTTAATTGTCCCTTTTCTCCTGACTTTAAAGGAAGAAAACACATATACGCTATCCTTTAGGGGAAAAAAAAATAGATAAATGACAAATAGGAAAAGAGAAATTGTGTTTTGCACAGTTCGACTGACAACCATCCTTTTAATATTTTGTATATTGACAGTGGACAGCAACTGTTTATTTGCCCCAGATTTTCTGAGACAGTCTCAATTTCAAATTTTCTTTGTTGTTGCTGTCTCCTCAGATACATGCATCACAAATGAGAAAGAAAAAAAAAAACTCCTTTGTTGATGAATATATCCTGATTTAGTGCATTGGGTCACTGGCTCTCATGCTCACTGACTTCTGTCTCCCTAAATCTCTGCACAAACTGAGCTCAATTTGTTTTGGACTTGGATTAATCAAGTACATGGTTCTAATCTTTATGAAACAAATAATAAAAACTTGAACAGCAGTTTCTAACCCTCATTCAGAGGAATCCAGGCCCCAAAGGTCCTACATTGCCTTGTAAAAAAAAAACATTACTAGTCATAAAAGATCTGCTTCCAGTGTTCTTTCCACCCTGCAGTGAAAGAGTTACCGCAGAGTCGTAGAGTTCTTTCTACGTATCTCTTGTTTCTGAAATAAAGGCACCATAGACTATGACTTCTGTAATCCCACCAGATTTTTCTTTCTATATTTCCAGAGCAGTAATATCCTGTCAATATGATTTTTCATCTTAGTCTGTGGATATGAGACTTTGAACTGTGTGACTTTATTATTATTCTGACCTTTCTATTGTTTTTCTATTTAATAAGAAACATGTAACCAGAGGCTCACGCACTACATTTTGATTGCTACAATTTCCCAAGGGTATTATCATTATGCTTTCAGATGGCATTCCAAAAAGGTATGTATTATTTTATCAGTTATTCTACTTAGCATGAGCTTTGGGTATCAGAATTGAGCCCAAAGACAGAAAATCCTTTGTTAATTTCACTAGAAACAAAAATGTGTATCCATTTGCTATAACTTAACAAGGGGGACTCCTAGCACTGAGAAGCAATTTCTGTTTTCAAGATCATGGAGAGGATAAGGAAATTTTGAGGAGAAATTAAGAGAAAGTTCAGATATTTCATCTTGTGAAACTGGGGAACTTAGTGATGGCATATGCAAGTGACAGGTTACTCCTTCCCTTATCTGGAGACTGTCTCTAATTTTAAAAATATTAAATTGGGATGCAGTTGATGCCCCATCCTCTGAACTCTGAAAACCAGCATATAGGAGCTAATCCTAACCAGAAGAGCTCGTTTTGTTGGGCAACAGGCTGGAGCATTGGTCTGGAACCTCTTTCTCAGTATTAACAAAAGCCAGGATGGTTTCTGACTTCATTTGCAACAAATCATGGCTGGTCCTCTAAGCCTCTATATGATTGTGCTGGACATTTAATGTGCCAGGTGTGGGCTGAGGGGGCTGAGTAGTCTCAGAGTAAGGCTCAGCCTGTACTCTGCTCACCAACTTGGTGTTCTGGTGTGGGGCTGCATCTGCCCAAAGGTGCCATCTGCCACCAAGGCACGTACCTGCACGCTCCACCACCCAGGGAGAAACCAGGTAACCCCAGGTTCATCTTATCCTTTTTCCTGCTTACCCCACATAATAAATGTGTCTGTTATTACTAACAGTAGAGAAAATTAGGAACAGGAAAGATGTCAGGAAATTGATCAAGGTGTAGACCATGTGGAGCTCACTTGTTGTAGATGATATTATTCAGTTTTAATTTAGGTAGTTGATATTTTGGACATTCACAGATAAATATTAAATACTATTTATAAAATAGAAATATTTCCTGGTAGTTTAAAAATTGAATTCCAAACCTCTACCAAGTTAAATGTAAGTAATTAACAGAGAGGTATCTTAGGGGAAGGGAAAAGCAAAATCTTTTGTTTCAGTTAAATGAAAAAGTTATGTTAAATTTAAGAGACAGGCGACAGTAATTGACAAGGGAAAATACAGTGATTTGAAAGACGGTGCTTAGCTTGTAAATGCCACGGAAGAACCAAAAACACTTCAAGGAGGGAGTGCTATAAAAAGGAAACTAGAAGCTACACTGAGAAGACTCCAAGACATTTGAATAAAAGCATCATAAACTCAAACCACTTGGGTACAGAGATAGATTCATACATCCATACCTTTGGAGGTTCTGTCTCCAGGAACCACAGCGATTTTGCTCCCTTTCCCATTTAGCAATGTTGGGAAACATCTTTGGTTTTCACGACTAGGCACTGAGTGGATGGAGGTTAGAGATGCTGCTAAATGTCCTACAGCGTGTAACACAACCCCACAGCCCCACCCTGCAAGACAAAAACTCAATTCAAAATGTCGATAGCGCTGAGGTCATCAGAAACCCTGTTCTATTAGGATTGTGTTCAACCCTGAGCAACAGAAATAGTGCTGCAGTGACTTAAATAATTAAGAGGTTTCTTTATCTTGCACAGTACATAGTATAGAGATTGCCAAGCAAGAGCTTTTGTTCAGCCCAGTGATGCCATCTAGGACCCAGGACTCCCAGAGGCAGTTGTAGAAGATGTCACTTTAGCTGGGTACATTACTGCACAAAAGCAAATTAAGATTACTAGTAAGAAAGAAGGATCGTAATGAATATTGTATAGGCAAATAGAAGGTTGGCCACAGATATACTTTTCCTTTTTCATGATGCCTCTTGCACTAGCCTGCCTTAATTTCCAGCAAAACTCTATCCAGTCACTTTCTACCTAAATTAAAGTCTTCCGTGGAGTCTTTCATGCTGTTCCCAGGTAATGTGGCTTCTTTGGAACCAGAAATTTCAGTCTTTGGGCAATGAGAAACTCAGGTCCAAAAAGGGACCCAAGGGGAGAGAAATAAGCTTTCTCCAGAGGAACAGTGCTCAGTGAGTTGGACTTGTTTCCTTGTAGACAAATGAAAAAATTTCAGTAAGAAGCCATGGATATTTGAGGGCAGGACAATGTGGAAAACTAAAACTAAATTAGAGGGTTTTTTTTAACTGAACAAGGTTAATAATTTAAAGTAAAATTAACACCAAATTCAAAAATATGCTGTGAGAATTTTATAAAGGGTTTCCAACAACCACTACATAACAAACGGTGGGTGCTAAAGACAACATAAAAGGCAGGTCCAAACAGCTTGTTATTATACCATATTAATAATGATAAAGATGACAAAAATAACAATCATAAGGCAAAGTCTTTGAGTCAGTCTCTAGTTTCTTGGAGCCCATCACAAAGAAGGATTCTTTTTTTTTTTTTTTTATGGTAGTCACAGAGAGAGAGAGAGAGAGAGGCAGAGATACAAGCAGAGGGAGAAGCAGGCTCCATGCACCGGGAGCCCGACGTGGGATTCGATCCCGGGTCTCCAGGATCGCGCCCTGGGCCAAAGGCAGGCGCCAAACCGCTGCGCCACCCAGGGATCCCCAAAAGTAGGTAGTAAGCTCTGAGGTGTCTCATTTTAATTAATATAAGGGGTTGGGATAGTGACATGACATAATTAATAATTAGAAAAATCTTCCATAGAAGGAGAAATGGTTTTGGATGAGATATATTTTCCTCTCCATAACCTTGTCCATACATACACTGACCATAGAGATACTGGTTTTGAGGAGAGCTAGGTGAAAGGAGGTAACCCAACTGAAATAACCCAACTGAAAAGTATTCTCAGTGACATGTGTGGACATCTTCTGAAATTGCCAGAGGTTCCCAAGACTCAGTTTTTCCCGCTAGCCTAGAGAAAATTGATGAGATTTATTTCAACTTTTCTTTACATCACCTTGCAGTGATCATTTGTACATTTGTTCATAGTTTCCAGAGACAGCTACTACTTCCAGAAGACCTCATAAGCTTAAAGTGCATTATGCTAATCTAATGATGTGGTCCTCTAAATTGGAAGCTTTTTGGTCAATCTGAAAATGAAATCTTGGCAGTCACAAAACACACACACACACACACATAAACTTCTGCTAAGCAGTTCTTAAAAGACTGCTTAGTACAAGAGAGATCAGAATTTATGGAGTTTTAAAATAGCCTTCTTAATAATTTGGTACTCTTACTTCTCTTTCTTTCATATTTCTGTTCTGATTTCCCTTGAAACAATACTGGTATCTCTCAGAAAACCCCATATGACTGAAAGGTTTATACTATATTTAAGCACTTTAACTCTTGCCGAGAATTGCACTGCGTTGGTAAGGAATGCTACTCAATTCTATGTTCTGACGAGGTCTCTCCGATATAGTGGAAGCTCATCAATTTCTGTGGCATTTGTGCAGAATGATCAAAATGGCATGGCTGTACTATTGCACATGCATTATGTGACATTAGAGTGATATGTTTTAACCTATTTTCAAACCTATTTAGAATGTACTTGCCAGCATGTTTGATATAACAGAGTGTGTGTTTTGAAAGAAGCTGAGAGAGAAAAAAGAGATCTACACATAATGACCATAAGTGTGTCCTTGAATTGCTTTGCTATTTCAGAGGGGATGTAGGATGTACTTGAAAGGTCACTGATTAGTCCAGTTCCACATCAGTAAATCAGTGTTTGGAAACAGATAGAGGAAAATAGTAGTCAATGGAGTTTCACCAATATAATAAAGTAAAACAGGGAAATATGATTTATAGATTATTTTCCCCAGCAGGATGCTTTCAAATCTGACAGCATGGCACTTTAATAGTACACTGTGGACATGTTTCACTGGTCTCTGAACAGACTTGATTTCTAGATTGGATGTTTATTCTGCATTAAAATGTAGATTTATCTGGCAAAATCCAGTACAAAATTGTGTTGAATAAGCAGTACAGGGAAAGATGTTATGCTGAGGACAGTAGAAATAATCTGTTGCTGTAAACATATTTTTGAAGTCAAGTGTCTCTGATTTGGGTGAGGCACACTGTCAAGGGACAGTTTGATCATACTAACATTAGCCAGTGAAGGAGTTCGGAAAGCCCAACAGAGACTTACGCCATTCATGATTGGCTTGCCAGCTGATCTCAGTGCAGATGTGTCTATGCACTGCTACCCCGACTTTTCTGCATCTTGCACCCAACTGACATGAGTCTAAGATCTTCAGTTTTATCAGTTGGCAGACACCATGGTTGCCTACCCAATGGCCATTCTACCTTGCTAAAGGTAATCTAGGATTCACAGAAACCTAGAATTAACTCACCACCCACCTACTCTCACCCAGAGGAAGAATCTTGATTAATCTAAGCCAATCGTGGATCGTTCCATTCTCTTTCACTTGGGTTGGTTTAGAAATGGTATGTGACACAATCCTGGCCAGTGAAATGTGAGGTGAAGACCTTGGGGCTCCGACTATTTCCCTCACTTTTAAAAAGTTCACAAGACAGTGATCTATCATCTTTTTCAGAAGCACGAATAGTAGCAGCCTCTTGGGCCCACGAGAGCAGCCAGCTTATGAGGAAAAGCCAACACACTGAGGCAGCAGAACAGAAGGAAGCAAGAAGCCAAGTCCTTCATACTATCATTGAGAGGCTGAATTAATTCATCCTACCCACTGAAGGTAACCACCATCCTGATGTAGTGAACACTGTGATGCTACCCAGATTCCTTCTTCAGGACAAAGGAACCCATTTCCTCAGCTACCAGAAGTATTCCTTCCCAGAAATCACCTTTTTTTTTGGGTGGGGCTTCACTCCAGATATGTCACCTCTTTGGGAGAAGCCCATATCCAATGACTGATTTAGATGGAGGTAACAAGGCCCAGCCACCTTACTTCAGTGGAGGATACTCTAAAGGCCATCTCAGGCCCAGAGTTACCTATAGATCAGCTGAAGTCTGTTGTAATTGCATTGCAGTTTAACTTCTTCCTCTGTCCAACTTCCTTTACGTGTTTTTCATGAGGGCACTCAAATAAATCTTATGCATACAAATTTGATCTGAGTGTATTTGCGGGTAACCCAGCATAACCCATTTACGTTTTAAATAATAACTCCCTTGCTTTTCTTTGTATTTTCGCCACCTAAAAATACATGCATCCCTAAAACACTGCATTTCACATTTTCTTGCTCCTTTCTCCAAGAAGACTTTATATAAATAGTCATACACTATATGTAACTTTCAGTGTCTCCCCCTTTCACCTCAACATTACACTTGTAAGATTTCATGATTTATTGTGTGTAGTTGTATTTCACTAATTTTAAGTATTTTATAGTATTGTATTGTTGAAATTTGCTGTAATTTATTTATATATTATACTACCTATGGCCATTTACATTGTTTACAGTTTGCAGGCCATGATAAATTATGCTGTTATGAAGATTCTTACACATTTCCCTGATACACAAGTACATACATTGTTGTGGGTACGTACATCTGAAAGTGTAATTACTGGATCAAAGGGCATGCATAGGTTCAGCTTTAAAGTTTGCCCAATGATTTTCAAAAGTGCTAATGTTGTACACTCTAATAATGTATGAGAGTTCTCATTGTTCCATATTCTTGCCACTACTTGTATTGGCAGTCTCTAATTTTCATCTATCTGATGGGTATACAGCACTATCTGTACAGTTTAATTTGATTTCCATTATTTCTGAGGAGGAGACTTTTTCAAATAATTATTCACCATTTAAATACCCCGTTTAATGAATTGTCTGTTCAAATTTTTTGCCCCTTTTCTACTAAGTAGTCTTTTTCTTATTGAGTTGTAGGATTATGTATTCTGCTTATAAACTCTTTATTGCTTATATGTATTTCACATATCTTCTTGCTCTCAGTGGCTTAGTTTTTCACTCTCTTAACCATGTCTTTTGTGAAAAGAAGTTCTTCATTTTAAAGTAGTCAGAATTGGGGCACCTGGGTGGCACAGTCAGTTAAGCATCTGACTTTTGGCTTCAGCTCAGGTCATGATGTCAGGGCTATGGGACCAAGTCCCTAGTCAAGCTCTGTGCTCAACTCAGTCTGTTTTGGACTCTTTCCCTATCCCTCTGCGCCCCCTGCTTGTTGTGCTTGCTCTTCTTCCCTCTCTCTCTCTCCCTCTCTCTCTCTCTCAAATAAATAAATAAATCTTTAAAAAAATAAAGTAATCAAAATTATTCATCTGTTTCTGGGGCTCTGTTTAGGAAATATTTGCCTCTCCAATATCATAAAGCTATTTTTCTACATTACTTAATAGATGTCTCATCATTTAGTCTTTTGTGTTTAGGTTTGCAGTCTATTTGTAATCGTTTTTGTTGGTTTGTTTGTTTTTTATATAGTGCGAATCCTTTTTTTTTTTTTAGCATGGATATTTAAATGTACCAGCCCCATTTGCCTAAAAGAGCATTCTATCTCACTGCTGTCAATAAGTCTACTTTCATAAATCAAGTGTCTAAATATGCATAGGTCTGATTCTGGGCTTTCCATTCTGTCCTATCAGTTTATTTGTTTATCCTTTCATTAGTACCAGATTGTCAACTATTGTAACTTTGTAATTAATAATTACATGTAGTTTTTCAGTTGGAGCCAGGCTTTATATCTTGTTCTTATTAAAGAGTATCTTACCTATTATTGACCCTTAGCATATTTATATAAATTTTAATTAGCCTGTCAAGTTTCACAAAACAGTACTTTCATTGTACTCCATTCCTTCCTGCATCTCTAATCTTGATCTGAGATCATTTTCCTTATGTCTGAAAAACATGATTATTTCTTTTGTTGTATATATGCTAGTGACCTACCTCTGAGTTTTGTGTGAACATACCTTCTTTGACCTTAGCTCTTAACAGATATTTCTCCTGTGTATATTTTGCTAGGATTGCCATCACATTGAAAATACTATTTGAATATGTTTTGGATTCCATTTCTTCTGTTGATATGTCAACTGTATAATTGTTGCTCCTTTGCAGATAATGTCATTTTTTTTCTGGTTGGATTTAAGATTTTCTCTTTGTCTTTGGTTTTCTAGTGTTTCACTATGTTATCTAGGTGTGCATCAAAAAATATATATACATATATATATATCAAGAAATACATCAATACAAGATCAAGATCTTGATTCATTGTCAATGATGTATTTCTTGATTTATAGAAAATTCTTACCTAGTATCTCTTTTCAGATTGCTTATGCTCAATTTGTTCTATCCTTTCCTCTGAGACTCCAGTTACATATATGTTAGCTATTCTCAACATAATTGCTATGATGCTAATCTCTCTTTTACTTTTTACATTCTTTTGCCCTCCTGGGCTTCATTCTGGATATTTTCTTCTGACCATATTCTATTATAATAGTTTTCTCTTTGGTTCTGTATAATCTGCTAAGCCTGTGTTCACTGAGTTTTTCATTTTAGGTCCTATGTTTTGAGTTTTAGAATTTCTGTTTAGTTGTTTTTGAATCTGTTACTTTTTTCCCTAATAGCTCCCAGGTCTTCAAATTGACTTTATCTCCTTAAACATGATAAGTACATTATCTTTAAAGTTTGTGTTTGACGAACACCTGGGTGGTTCAGCAGTTGAGCATCTGCCTTGGGCTCAGGGTGTGACCCTGGGGTCCAGGATGGAGTCCTGCATCAGGCTCCTTGTGGGGAACCTGTTTCTCCCTCCGCCTGTGTCTCTGCCTCTCTCTCTCTCTCTCTCTGTCTCTCATGAATAGATAAAATATTAAAAAAAATAAAAATAAAGATTGTTTTTGATAATTCTAATATCTAGAGCTGTTGTTCTGTTTCCATTGTTTGTGCTCATTTTCATTTTATGTTGTTTGATCTGCTCATGTATCTGGTTTTCTCTGATTGTATTTTAGATGTTCCATTTGAAAAACTGTTTGAGGAATTATTTGAAGTCTAGGATAATTATATCTTCTTTCAATGAGGACTTTCATTTGCTCCTCCCAGTCTTTGATAGGTATTAGTAACCTGTCATCTTAACCCATCTCAGGGATTAATATTTTCTAAGTTACCCAAATGCTTCAAAGATAGACTACACTTCATGTGAGGGCTGGTTTGTTTCCAATTCACACTTACAGACCTTCAGAGCCTCAATCCAAAGGTTGCAGTATGGGAAGAGACAGATAAACTAAACTCCCACTTGTATTCTAGTACCACATGGCTTTCAAAAGCACTGTTCAACCTCTCAGACATCTCTGTTGGATCTGCACATGTCAGCAGGGTCAAAGCACCCCAAATGCCATACTTACTTCCCTAGACTTCTATCTTTTCCTGGATATTAGTCCTGTGATTCTAACTCTCTAATGCTTTTAAAATTACTTAAAACAATTTTTTCCCAGTTTGTCTAGTTGTCCTCAATGCAATATCAGGTCCAAGTTACCTAGTTCATCATTACTGGAACTCTAATCAATTATTCTCATCAGCACAGAAAGGAGCCATAATATCTCCTACTTAAAATCTCTCATTTCCTCTTTACCTATTGTCTTCTATTGTCTAATTTTCTGTTCATCTTGATGTAAAAACTCTTCAAGAGTTTGTATCTTGATACTTCCAACTCCTTACATCCCATTTGTCCTGAACCCACACAAATTATGGCTTTATCTCCAGAGCTCTCTGGTCAAAGCACTAATGACTTTCATGTTGTCAAATTGTATGGCCCATTCTTAGTCCTCATCTCACTCAATATCTCTAAGGCATGTGACACACTTCACACATTTTTTTCACTTAGATTCTAGGAAATCCTTGTGGATTTCCTCCTAAATATATGACCATTTCTTCTCAGTCTTCTTGGCTGAATCATTTTCTTTTTCCTGACCTCTAAATGTTAGAATACATTAGAGCTCAATCCTTGAACTTCTGTATCTGTACTCACTCCCTAGATGATCTCATCCTGTCTCATAGCTTTGATTACAAATACTCCATAATGATAGATGATAAATAGATAGATGATAGATAGATAGATAGATAGATAGATAGATGATAGATGATAGATAGATTTAGCCCCAATCTGCCCCCTCAACTTCCTCCTTGATACTTCCATTGGTATGTCAAGTAGACATCTCAAACTTAACATGTCCAAAACAAAATTATTGCTTTCCATCCTCTTCCCCCAACCTAATCCTCCCTAGGGTTTCTCATCTCAATAAAAGGTACATTCAACCAGTTTTTCACTTTCCAGACCTTGGTTTCATCTATCACAACAAATATATTCTAAATTTAATCACTTCTTCCCACCTCCAAAGATACCACTTTGATCTATGAGTATTAATTAAGAATGGCTAGGGCAGCCCTAGTGGCTCAGTGGTTTAGCACCACCTTCAGCCCAGGACCTGATCCTGGAGACCCGGGATGGAGTCCCACATCGGGCTCCTGGCATGGGGCCTGCTTCTCCCTCTGTCTGTGTCTCTGCCTCTCTCTCTCTCTGTGTGTGTGTCTCTCATGCACAAATAAAAAAAATCTTTAAAAAAATAAAATAGAAAATAAAAAAATAATGGCTAGAGTTGCAAGTAAGAATACTCAACAGCAGTAGCTTAAACGAACAATCAGCAAATGAGGCCCCCAGGATCAAATCTAACCTGCCACCTATTTTGCTAAATAAAGTTTTATTGGAGCATAACTATTTTCATTCTTTTACATATTGTCTATGGCTACTTTTGTGCTATAACAGAATTGAGTAGTTATGGTAGAAGCAATCTAGCTCATCAAACCTAAAATATTTATTATCTGGTCCTTTAAAGAAAATGTTTGCTGACCCCTGTCTTTAGGGGTTATTATTAGGCTTGAGTAAAGGTCATCCAGAGGTATGTAGTCAAGGATTGGTGCAGTGACCCCATGATGTCATGAAGGATAGAGGCTCTGTCTAGTTTTCTATTTTATCATTCTTGGCTTATTGCCTCATGGTCACAAACTGACTACTGCATCTCCAGGCATCATGTCCACATTCCAGGTAGGAAGAAAGGAAGAGCATAGAGAAAAGTGTTGGAGAGAATCAATGTTAACTATGTGAGTCACCCTTCTTATCAGGAAAGCAGTGATTTCCCCAAAGCCTTCTCAGTAGGCTACCATTTCTATCTCATTGGCCAGAACCATGTTACATTGTCATCTTGTCCTGCAAGCAATTAGGGACTAAAACATTTGGCTTTCTAGCTCCTCTAGTGGAGAAAGGAAAGAGAAGAATGAAAATGAGTTCTGGGTGCCATATGAAACCGTTGTTGTTTCTCTCCTGGATATCCAACCAGGTCTCCCTGTTTACACTCTTACCTCTTTATAGACTATTAACCACACTAAAATCAGGCTGATCTTTCTCAAAAGTAAATCATGTAACATCATGGCTTTACTCAAAAACTTCCAATAGCTTCCAACACACTTAAAATCTAAACCTTTTCAAGATCTGGCCCTGGATACTCTCCAGTCTTCTTCCTCCCTCTCCTTCCTTGATTCATTCTTACCCCACCACACTGGCTTCCCTGCTGTTTTAAACACACAAACTAGGTCTTATACTATATGTTGGCAAATTGAATTTAAATTAATTAATTAATTAATTAATTACTTAAACACACAGTCCTGACTCGAGGCCTCTGCTTGACAGATCCTGCTCCTAGGTAAAATGGCTTGCTTCCATACTTTGTTCTGGTGTCTGATCAAATGTCACCTCCTCAGAGAGAGCTTCCCTGTCACATAAAACAGCAACTGTAACACTTTCTTCTCCTTACCTGCTTTATTTTTGGTCTTAGCACTTATTAGTACCTAACATTATTATTTATGTTTATTTGCTTAGTTGAGTGTAGAATATGAGACAGGGATTTTTTTTTTTTTTGTTTCATTGCTGTATTATCAGACCCTAGAAGTGAGTTTTGACACTGAGTAGGGCTAATGTTTGATAAATGAAGGAGTAAGTTCCCATCAATATCAGTTTTTTCTATTACAAAAACTTGTTCTTGGGACGCCTCGGTGGCTCAGTGGTTGAGCATCTGCCTTTGGCTCAGGGCATGATTCTGGAGCTCTAGGATTGAGTCCCACATCAGGCTCCCTGCATGGAGCCTGCTCCTCCCTCTGCCTGTGTCTCTGCCTCTCTCTCTCTCTCTCTGTCTCTCATAAATAAATAAATAAGAATTTTAAAAAAAACAAACAAACTTGTTCTTACTGGTTTCAAAAGGACACAGTATGATTTGAGAGTCTGGAGCTTTATCTTGCTCCCACTCTTCTCTGGGTAACCCTGAGGATGTCAATCAATTTCTCAGAGTCTCATTTCAATCATCTGAAAACCAGGGGGATGGGGTTCTTGTTCTCTAAGGCAATTCTAGTCTTCCCCAATTCTGTGCCCTTGAGGAATGTTAGCAAAAGGACCTTCAACCACCCAGGGATGGGGTGGGGGTGCAGGGAGGGTTCCCTGCTGCTTTTATACACATTTCCTATGCCTAAGAAATTGGCTTCCCTCTGCTGTTTCTCTCTCATTCTTTTGAGGCTTGTCACTTTCACAAAGATTTATTATATGGAAAGGAAGCAAGGTAATGAATCCTTGCTCTTTCAGAGAACCTTTCATTTACCCTTCAATATAAACAGCCAGAGCCATGATAGACTATAAGCATTGGGCATAGTCACTCATTCTTTCACTTTGGAACTTTTGCTGCTGCTTTGTGTCTCAGACTATTTTGCAGTCTCTCCCTTTTCATATTCTACGTGCTAGCTATACCTGAATCATCTGACTTATCTAAACATCACCATGCTGTGATTCTTAGAGCAGGAAAATAGGAAAATCACTGAAATGCAGCAAGTCCAGACTATAGGACCTCTAGAGATAACTGGAGAGGGAGAGACTTCAGGGGACTGTGTTCTGACTATCACCTGCCCTGAGAGGGAAAGGACTAGAGCAAGAGATGGCATGGACTGTCTGCCCCACTGAGGACTGCAGAATAGACAAAGCCTGAACCCCAGAGGAACATGGAGGTTCAAGCTGCCAGAAGAGGAAGTTCCCACTGCTCCTTTGGGGGAAGTAGGGCACTGCCCCTATCTCCTCTTGTGGCAAACCTCTGAAAACCAATGCTACCATGAGTGACCAGTTAGAATTGACTCAAATCAAAAGGGAGGGTGGAAAATTCTCCACTTCTCTGGCTCATACTATTGACAGTTGATGGATAGATTGGGGGAGACGGTTCCTTGGAGAGCCCTCACTCTCAGCAACTGGTCAGACTATCTCCTTCTTTTCAAAGTGTAAACAGGGATTAAATCATTTGTCATGATGTAATGTGTCACAGGATGACTTTTAAACCACTACAAGTGAGGCAGAGATCAGCAATACTCATAAGATTTGTCATGTTTGAAATGACTTGAAAACTTCCGAAGTCATATATTTGTGACTCAGTTCATCTTAGCACGTTTTAAGACACATAAGAGACTCCTAACTCTGGGAAACCAACAAAGAGTAGTGGAAGGGGAGGTGGGCGAGGGGATGGGGTAACTGGGTGATGGGCCCTGAGGGGGGCACTTGATGGGATAAGCACTGGGTGTTAAACTATATGTTGGCAAATAGAACTTCAATTAAAAAAATAAAAAATAAAAAAGACAAATATTCACAATGTACTCTATTTAAAATACACTCAGTGAGCCACTGTTTTATTTCCTTCCTCCCTTCTTCGCTCCCTCCTCCTTTCTCCCTTTAATATTTACTGTTCACTGTCTTCAACAATTTCTGAGAAGTTGCAGTGAAGTTTAATGCATCCTGACTCTGTTGAATTTAAGATCAGCTTTGAAAATTTCACTTTTCCCATAACAAGGAGCACATTCATTTAGAATAAGAGAAGATTATCTATTCTCAGCATATAAGTCATACATTGTCACATAAAAACAATATATTCTCCTTCACTTAAGCCTGCCTTATGGTAAATACTTCCTCTATATCGAGGGATATTCATCAGCCATTGTCTTGCTATTTCCAAGTCAAAATTAATATTTGCGTGCCAATGTCATTCTTTATCCTGGTGATATTTTCCAGCATGTGATTAGCTAACAGAGTCTAAGCATATCCAGATCGGGCATCTTATATTCTACATCCTGCAAAGCACTAAGAGTCAGTTCACAGAATTTTTAAAACTGAAAGGAAGCCTGGAGTCATGACCCCTCACTCTACAGATGATTAATAAATGTTAAGTGACTTGTTCAAGGTCACCAGGCAATGAGTGGTTAAATTAGGACTCTCATCTTTTTAACCAGTTTTCTGACATTTTATACCCATTGCCTTTGAATTTGACACATAAGAAATAGTTTTTAAAAGTCTGAATGCATTTAAATGTGAAATTAAAAATACTATCTTAGAATGGTGAAAATTAACAGGATCAGGAACAACAAATGTTGGAGAGGATGTGGAGAAAGGGGAACCTTCTTGCACTGTTGGTGGGAATGTGAACTGGTGCAGCCACTCTGGAAAACTGTGTGGAGATTTCCCAAAGAGTTAAAAATAGACCTACCCTATGACCCAGTAACTTCACCACTGGGTATTTACCCCAAAGATACAGATACAGTGAAATGCTGGGACACCTGCACCCCAATGTTCATAGCAGCAATGTCCATAATAGCCAAAATGTGGAAGGAACCTTGATGTCCATCGATAGATGAATGGATAAAGAAGATGTGGTCTATGTACACAATGGAATATTACTCAGCCATTAGAAATGACAAATACCCACCATTTGCTTCGACGTGGATGGAACTGGAGGGTATTATGCTGAGGGAAGTAAGTCAATTGGAGAAGGACAAACATTATATGGTTTCATTCATTCAGGGAATATAAGAAATAGTGAAAAGGATTATAAGGGAAAGGAGGGAAAATGAGTGGGAAAAATTAGAAAGGTTGACAAAACATGAGAGACTCTTAACTCTGGGAAACAAACAAAAGGTAGAGAAAGGGAGGCAGGTGAGGGGATGGGGTAACTGGGTGATGAGCACTGAGGAGGGCACTTGATGGGATAAGCCTGGGTGTTATATGTTGGCAAATCGAACTTCAATAAAATTTTAAAAATACTATCTTAAATATTTGGTGGGGGATGCAGGGGTGTGAGGGGGTGAAGAGCCATGGCTTAATGCATTTGAATTCTTATTTAGGAGGGTTTATTCAAAACCACCCATCAATAACCGTTCTTCGGAGGACATTCTACCCCTTTCTGGATGACATGAATTGTTTCTAACAGGTAAAATAACCAAAAATTAGTCATCAGAGGATCAAGCTACTTACTCATATTAAACTTATTAAATTTCTAAAATGTAAACTAAGAAGACAAAGTTCTGGGTGGCTCAGTCAGTTAAGTGTCTGTCTTCTACTCAAGTCATGATCCCAGGGTCCTGGAATAGAGTCCCACATTGGGCTCCCTGCTCAGCAGGGAGCCTGCTTCTCCCTCTCCTCTAGCTCCTCCCCCTGCTCATACACTCTCTCTCTGTCAAATAAATTAATAAAATCTTTTTAAAAAAAAGACAAAGTTCTTTTTATGTGGTTTATTGTTTATAAATACATATCAGCTATATCCATTTCTGCAAATACTCTAGAGTTATCTGCAAATCTTAGAGCTGAGAAGGAAAATAATACATCTTGGAAATGGATCATGAATGTGGCTTCAAAATCCACAGATATCCATATGGGTCCAAGAAAGGGAGCGTAAACACAGAAGAAAAGTCTGTCTAGTCAGAATTTGAGTTTTAAAAGATTTTTACATCTTAAATTTAACTCCAACCTAAATGGACATTAGTAAAGCTAAAGCTTCTGAGAAAAGAAGATGTAATGGAAAGTACTTTTTAAGAGATACATTGTCCCTGTTGTGGACAAAAGACCAGAATTTAGAATGCACAAGCAGATCCTATAATAAGTCTGCAGATACCTGGTTTAGTTCCAAACATGAGACTTTCAAAACACAGGGCTTCTATTTATGGCCAAGTTAGAGGAATCAGCTACAACTTCAAATACTATTGGCAAATGGAGAAAGACAAGTATTTTGAGTATATCTTTCACCAAACTCAAGCTAATCTTCTCTTTTTGATGGCTTGGTAGACAAATTCGCCCATTTTGATGTAGCAAATATAAATACCTTAAAACTGAACTAAAGCCAGGCCTATTTTGTTAGGCTCTGCAATGTACTTTTAAAAATTACTCTTTTTCCAATTCCTGAGTGCACCCTGTAGTTTTCCCTCATAAATCACTCTCCACCACAACTCCTTTACGTAGAGCTTCAGGCCCACGCAAGCTTCTTTTTTTTACTTTCACTCAAAGCCAGAACTTATAAGCAGGTTTCTTGCACCCTGCTTTGCAATGCCTTCCTCATTTTACACAACTGTCGAAGCGACAGAGGCCAATGTGGTGGGAGGCAGCATGGTAGGTGTCTTGATGAAAGATGTCAGCGTCCTTGCTCCAACTGTGACACTCCTTTTCAATAGATAAACTTCTCACTACACTGAAACGTTCATTATGCCATTCAGAAGTAGAGGTCTAGTGTGACAATTTGCTGTAAAGCGCCTCCGTGATTATAAAGAGAAAATCAGTCACTCATTCTGCTGGGATTGTTCATAAGACTGACAGACATGCTCAGTAAGGAGCGGAGAGCTTGCACCTGGTCAGGAAACTGCGAGATGAGACAACGGTTCTTCTGTTGCTAATAATTATGCCTTGGGTTTAATCATCAACTTCATGCCTGACAAAATGGAAGCCAGAGACTGGGAAATGATGAAGCAATAGGTATTTAAATCATGGAACATTTTTCGTTCAATTAGTATGGTGATGAGGCGCTCCATTTGTTAGGGTTCTAGCTGATGCAGACAGTATTTTAAATTAAGGGTAGTTGAAATGACGGCAGCAGAGTTGGAGGAGTGACACACCACAATGAATATGTCAGTTCTCTATAGGCTGGAGATAGACTTTTGATGGTTTGAATCATAGCTCAGAAAGCTGAGATGAATAAGAGAAAGTAATTTACTGCCTAACCCCTGTTCATAATAGTTTCTCTTCCTTTTGGCTAAAGCAAGGAGGGGAGTCAAGAAAAAACAGGCTGGAAGAGGGAAAAGGATGACTCTAGTCTGTAAACTCCATTTGCATATCATTAATCAATTTAGGCAGCTGGACAGTCTGGATCTATTACTTTGAATACTGCATTTGCCAGCCCAGTTTATACTCATTGCTCCATTGTATAGAAAATGTACTAAGAAACTAGAAATGTTCAAAGCCACTACTCTGGCTTTGAAGCTGGCAACTCTAGAATTTTTTTTCCAACAAACTTCACAATAACAATCACATCTCTCGCTGGGAGGCTGCTTCTTGATGTTGTATTTTGAATTAAAATTGCTCATGAAATGCTCTTCCATTTTTTTCCATCTCTCCTTCCTCACTATTAGCAAAACCCCATCCATTCTCAGAATCACGAATTTTCATTAATTTGTATAATGGCATATGGAATTGCTGCAAGGAGGTCTTCTATGCCCACACTGTTGTGAACATTAATGGTGGAGTAGGCTCTTTCCAAGCAAGAACTCAGGATAAACTTGAGACACAGCTTCTATCTAGACAGCCATGTTTATTGCCGCACAGTAGCAACAGAAAAGAAGCTAACTTAATTGAACAACTGGGAGATAACTATTTAGTTTATCATCTCAAGGCAGAAGATAAATAAGAAGACAAGAATTATTCTTGCCAGATGGTGATAAAAGGGCCATGGCAGTTACCTCTTAATTAGCTGTTCATGTATGATACTCTCTCTGGAATTTCCTGGGGCAAATTTGTAATTGCAAGCCATGTTCTTGCTAGCTTACTGGGCATATAGGTACTCCCTCCTATGATATATTTTTTTGGTGTGGGTTCTGAGAATACTGAAGAGTAATGTGAATATGAGCCCAAGAACTCAGCCATTGTATATTATATTTATCTCTGTTCTCATTCCCATAGAACATAAAAAGAGCATGGACTGTGCAAAGAGCTGTCCAAGAAGACTATGTTTCTGCTATAACTAGCCATGTGATCTTGGGTACACCTCTCTGGGCTTCAATTTTTTTCATGAGTAAAACTTAAAAAGTGAATCACTGAAGTTCCTTCTAGTTCTACATCACATGATTTTGTACCTTTTTTTTTTTTTTAGTTAATGTGTATTAAGTTCATGATGGGTCAGATGCCATCCTATGTGCCTCACAGTCATTCTCTTGTTTGTGCCTTCCCAGAGTCCTCAGAAACAAGTACTATTATCCACCTCATTATTCACTCCACTTACTGATGAGGACTCTGAGGTCTGGAGAGATAAAGTTAATACTCTAAACTACAACCGTGGAATTCAATATTACTATTTTTATGAAAAAAATGCTTATTATTTTAAAATAAATCATACAGAAAAGCATGAATAATAAAAGTAATCTTTATCACTTAGAAAAAAATATTAATATTAGGTGAGCATTATTCCAGATACCTCCCTGTACATATACGTACCTAGTTGGAACTGGATAGACAAAATAGAGAGGATATAGAAAAAAAGGTGCTGAAATATATTTTATTTGAGTCTAATAATGAAAAAAATGAAACCAATGAAACTACTGGTCTTTAGGTAAGTCTTCTGCTGGAGATATTATTAAGAAGCTCCCTTCCTAAGAGCTTCTTCAGAAAGAAAGAAAATAAGATTGTGAAAAACACTCAGAGACTGGAATTTCACCTATACATGTTTAACTTCAGATTCCAGTTTTGGACAGCGGTAACTAATTCTTTGCCAGAAAAGGTGAGGAAAGTAACACTTATTCTCATTTTCTAATTTTCATTTGTTATTATCTTTTTGAGTGCCATCAATATTTTTAACATTTATATTCTATTATAGATTCATAATCCCCAGGATTTCCAAATAACTCTAGGATTTGCAGGTTTGGTTCTAAGTCCAAGTAGATTTGTTGCTCACTTTTTTTACCATGTAGCTTTTCCATTCCTGAATACTTCTGTTTTGATCCGTGTTTTGGTTGGCTGGAGTCTACTGTCAAGTAGATTTTTCAAGAAGGATTCACAAATGCTGAATTCTCTAAATTCTTGTGTACTTAGGACTTTCTGCCTAATACCTCTGTATACAGCAAACATTTGGCTAACTTTAGTATTCTTGGGTCATAGATTTTTTTCCCCTCAGAATCTTGTTGACATCACTTAAATGTCTTCTAATATTGTGATTATGGGAAAGTCTGAGGCCAACACAATTCTTCCCCTGTGGGTGACATTTTTTTCAAGTTTGTTGCCTAGGGACCTCTTATATTTTACTATAATAACCTAATACGATATACTTCCTTGTTGAATAATCTCCATCAATTATCTTGGGGAAAAAAGGAGAAATTATTTTATTCTGCAGATCTAGTTCTTTGTATATTTCAGGGATTTTTTAAAAATCATATCAAATCCTAAAAAAGACAAGACATGAATGAGACAGAGTAAGAATAGCTTCCAGAACATTCAGAGGGTACCAGATAGGTTCCCCCACTCACCCCCCCCCAAAAAAAAGTCTGTAATCATCTAACTAGAAAACCACTTCACTTTTGTCTAAAAGTAATTCAGTTGTTTCCCTGTGCTTAGCACTGTCTGGTACACAGTGGACACTCCATAAAAACTTGGTGAAACAGAATATAGAATAACTCTCATGGAGCGGGCAGGACAGAGGTCAGGACTGAGAAGCAGGTACTGGAAGGGGAGATGAAAGGACTATATAAACCTCACTCTCTTGTCCTGGTTTGTCTAAAGCAGTCTTTAAACAGTCTTATTTGACTTCATCTACTCGAGAGAATCACTGGTAGTGTGAACCAGTGTCATTGGGGTGGTGTACATGCACTTCAGGATAATGCTGATAAAAAGGGTAAAAAACGCTAGTTGGAGTAAGAAGCACTCACACTCTTTTCATCTTAGACACTGGTCTCCCAACAGGTTTCCTGCTTGACATCTCCCTAATCCAGTCCATCTTCCCCACTGCCCTCAAAGTATTTCTTCTAAAAGAAACAAGTAAAACAAGTATCAGTGGAGACAGTCTGAAGTCTTAGACTTTACTATATCCCTACTGCTCTTCCTATCAGAAAAAAGTCAAGATGTCCAAGTCCTTTAGGTTAGAATGCTCTAAGTCTTTAGTCTGGGTCTCTGATCTCCCAACTTATCTTCCTGCTTTAAGTATCTCTACAAGTATAAAGTTCCTGAAGTTTCTAGTACAAAGCAAATGTTAGCTCCTGACCCAGCTCCATCTTGATATAATGGGGAATTGCTATCTGGTCATATTGTATCGAAGTTAATTCTTAGAATGTCTCCTTCTAGACTGCAAGTCCCTCTGGGAAAGGTCAATAAATGTTTACTGGATCAAACTGAATACTTGGAGTCAGTATTCTAGAAAGATACAACTCCTATCCATATCCTCTTTCTTTGTATTCACTTTCTTCCAATCCTAGAAAATAGAATGAGTGATGAAACTGCAGTCTGTAGATCTGTCTTTATCAGAGAAAACTACTTATACAGCACAGAGAGCCCAGGACTTTCAGGTGGTGGGAGGTCTGGATTTGACTCATGATTCTGCCACTATCTCAGTAAGTGACCTGAGAGAACTTCTTTTTCTCTTTGTGATTTCTCACGTGTCTTTTCCACTCCTGCCTCTGAGGAATGCTGCTGAAGATGAGCTCAAAATAGATGTGATAGCCCCCCGACATGGTTCTGTAATTCTCTCAGTGTCCCTGTCCCTTCTCTTCTCAGGCCACTGACCCTTCCCTTCCCCCTATACTCAAACAGCTGACCTTGACCTTGTCTTCTTTACAGTGAGCATAGCGGTCCCTCTGCCTGGACTGAAGGATTATCTGCAAAGATGGCCACCAACAGTTTCTTCCATCTTTATACATGCATACAGACCCTCCCATTAAAGATATAGTCTATTTCCCTCCTCTTTAATCAAAAATGGTTCAGGACTTGCCTTGGCCAATAGAAAATGGCAGAAGAGATGCAGTGTGACTTCTGGGTCTAGATCTTGAGAGGTCTTGGAGCTCTCATTTTTCCCTCATGGGATGTAGCAACCATGTAAAGTAGTTTGAACTAGACAACTGAAAGGCAAGAGACCCCACGGGGAAAAAGAAAGAGAGAGGGACAGAGAGAGAGAGAGAGAGAGAGAGGTAGAGAGATTCAGCAAGACCCTAATCATGCCATCTACCCCATCTGAGGCACCAAACACATGAGTAAAGCCACCTTACACTTTCCAGGCCCTTCAGAACTCCCAGTATTAGTGACTCCAACCAATACTACCTGGAGCAGAACTTCCCCAGTAAACCCAACAAAGCATAGAATCATGAGAAATAAAAAAAATTTTTTTTGACATTTTTTTAAGCTCCTACTTTGGGGAGTAGTTTATTATGCCAAGAATAACTAGAAATCTGGCCCTCCTTTACCCTCAATGCCAGAATAATAAATATACACTCATGTTTCAAGATTTGGCTAAAGGATCTACTCCTTGGTATTTCTGTGCTCTTACTCTGCCCACTACAGTCCTATTTTCTCTTCTCCTCTCTGAAATTCCATAGACCTTTGTGTTATAAACCATGTGCTTATTTCTCCCCAAAGCTCTGGGCACCTGGGGAACAGGACCCTGGTCTAGTTCATTTTTGCCTTGCTTAGCACAATATCTGGCATATTTAGACTTTCAGTCAGTCATTGTTGCTAACTGAATGAGTGAGACAATTTAGCAGATGATATCTTCATACCCTCTGGCTATGAATCATGTAATTTAACAATGCACAGGAAAGTTAACATAAGCAATCTCTCATACTACAGTAAGGTGAAACAATGAAAGATGGAAGACTACATAGAAGAGTTGAAGTGTCCAGAGATTATATCCCTCACTTGAAGGCACTGTTTTAATCAAAACAAATCAATTAACAACCATACACTGAGCAGAATCTGTAAAAATGTGTTAGACTTCAAGGAGTCACAAGCTTAGCCAACAGCACTACTTTCCTTGCTCACATAACCTGTGCTGGACATGAGGGTGAGCAGACCTACAATACTTAAGCAGCCAATATTTATCAAGGCATCATTACTTCATTTTACAGATGAGGCAACTTAGGCCAGAGAGGCCAATTATCTCAAGTCACATAGCTGAAACAAAGAAGAGACAGGAATCAAAGGCAGACATGTCCAACATACAGCCCAAGCATAGTTTTACCTTGTTCAAGCAAAAGTGCAAAAGCTGGGAGATGACTGGAACATCTTCCAATCATGAAGCCAGGCAAGTAATGATGAAGACCATGTCTTTTGGCAAAGTGCATTATCAAATACCAGCAAAGATCTTAAGACAATGTCAGCCATGGTTTAGCACACACCATCTTCTACCTCAGCACTACAATGCCTTCTTAATGTCTGGGCACTTCTAGCCCCTCTTTCCTTCCATTTACCTTCCACACCACCTCCAGCATTCTCTTCCTAAACACAAATCTGAGCTGGTTACTCAGATCCTACTTTAAATCCATAGCATAATGCCCAATTTCCTTTACACAGAGGACAATGTCCTCCCTAACTCAACACCAACACTCTTCTCTTGTGTTATCTCCAGTCATTCTTAAGCATGTATGATCAGATTACTCACCATTTCCCACAGATCTGTGAGGTATTTTCAGTTCTCCATGCCTTTATACGTGCTGCTGACTCTCCCCAGATGGCCCTTTTCTCCCCAGAAAACATCCTTGGAGACTCTGCTCAAAGCTCACCTCCTCCTTGAAGCCTTCTTCCCCTCCCCAGCAGTCTTGCACACTTCTGCACTCACACACTTTTACACCACTCAACTACCATATATATGTTTTTACTTATCTCTCTCCAAGTCTCAAGGTCATATTTGTATCTTCCTCATTCCCACCCTTACCTCTAGCACCTAGCACCATTCCTGATAGACACCATGCCCTCCATGAATACGTAATTAATGGCAAAGTATATTTTTTTCTCACTCATGTCCCTGGCTTGTTGGAGGAATACAGTGTTCACAAATCTCAGTGCTCATCTTTTCTTTATTGTGGAAGACATGATGGGTTTGAGTTCTTAATAATATTCTTTCTCAAAAAATTTTTCTTTCTTCAGAAAGAGGTATTTCAGATCCCAAGGCTATTCCATACAGCAAATATCTAACATGCCATTGTGAACTGATGTGTGCTGAAGCTGGAATGGATTATATCCATTTGATTTTCTGGGATAGTTTCACCATGTGGTATAGACTTCCTGTTTCTCCCATTTATACTCTTGACAGCTCCAGTGGGAAGCAGCCTCGTGCCTTTGGGCTTGCTATACATTTCCATCCATAGGCTATGCCTGCCCAATACAGTACACAGCAGTAGTTTAAGAAAGTTGAAGGCTTGTAGAGCCTTCCATTTTTCTCTTGCTCTGAAAGGTGCTTTAGGTTAATTTTATCATAAAATTAAAAGATTCTAACACATTCAGAATTCAGTAATGAGGTACATGACACACCATGTCGTTGTACTGCCTGTTTTAAAAGAAATTTCACTGCCTTTACTTTTAATGGATTACTGTTTTGTCACATTACCAGCCTCAGACATATTTAAGAATCACCAAATAAATGCTTAATGGCATGAAGTCAGGCATTCCTGTTACAACACTGTACAGCTCCACTGGCAGGTGCAGCAGCACTGACAGAGAGTTCCTTTTTAAAGGCTACATTGCCCTATGATGATGACAATTACAAACAACAGGGCAGGGAGTGGCCAAGAGAATCCTGGCAGAGAGACCTCTACAGCCGTGGAAGGGGTAGGCACAAAGTATATACTGTAAAAGCTTAACATTGAAAGAGCCTTTGAAAAACATGTTTATTCATTTGCTCTCTTGTATCTTCTGGGCATGCATTAGGTTACAGAACAAGGACTGTCAACAAGTCAGGATAAGCCATCAAGGAATCGATAATGAATAGACAATTAAAATTCAGAGGGATAATTTCTACTAGACATCCAATATTAGCTTTCTGTACAAAGTGAGATAAAAATGATACTTTAAATAAAGTTACTATTATAATCTACCCTACCCCAAGCCAATAAGCTCACTCCCAAAGATGCCTTGTGTTTAATCACTCATAGCATTTTCCTATTGCTGCTAACATCATAACTTACTCTGCAAGTATTAAATTATTTGACACCATGAGCCAGAGTTTACTTTGGATTAGCTCCACAGATAATGAAAGTAAAGGCCAGTGAGACAACCAAATCACTGACCACTCAATTCAAGGGAACTGTCTGACTAGCTTAACTATCACATAAATTAGCATTCTTAGGATATAGCCACATTAGCTGTCAGCTGGTGGTAGGACAGTACTATGTAGAAAAACCAAAGGCTTTAGAGACTGATTTAGATGTAAGCCCCAACATGTGACTTTGCGGGAGGTCATTGAAAGCTCTGTGACTCAGTTTCCTCATACATAAAAGAAGCATGGCAATAGTAGCTACTTTCTTGGGTCACTATGAGGAAATTTATGCAAAGTACACAGCCCAAGGACTGGGATTGATACATGGAATAAGCATTTAACAAATGGAATATCTGGCTACCATCATAAGAAGGAGGAGAAAATGTGTAGGGAAAAAAACATTAAAAGTTCAGGATAAATAGAAAGTATAAAATAAACTAGTAGGAAAAAATTCCAAATACATTATTAATCAACAATAAGGGAGTTCCACATTCAGCTAAGATGGAATAAAAGGGACCAGATTTACCCTCCCATCTGAAACAACCAAAACACTGGACAAAATTAAGAAAATACTGGTTTTTACAACACTGGCTATCTGGTAATGAAAGAAAGCACTCCCTGAGAGATGATGGGAAACAAATCAGGCAAGCCATATCATGTCCCCAACACACTGCCTTCAGAGTTTTCAGGAAGTGTCACAGAGAGGGAAATGCCAGCAGAGGCTGATATACTCCTTGAATTTAAAGGGAGGACTTGGGAGAAAGGGGAAATAAAGGCAGATAGAGTTTGCAGATAGAGTACTAGAGAGGAAGGGATGTGCAGGAATCTGCAGGGGCCTCCTAGAGTATTTGGGAGAACATTGATCAGTAAGTACCTATGGGTAAACTAGGGGGATAAAGCCACCCTAAAGGATTAGAACAGTCCTCAGAGTTCACACAGACAGGAGTAGTGCTTGTTCCCATCAGCCAAACTGGAGAATCTCATAATTCACAGGGCACTGGGTCATGCCTCAGTCATGGGCAAAATCAGTCCTAGAGTAAATACTGACCCATCCAAACACCTTAAAAACAAGACTTAAAAGGATCAAATTGTTTCTAAGTAACTAAACTGCATGCTCGACTAAAGCTTAATAATTTATAAAAATGTAAAAATATATAGCACCCAACAAGGAAAACCCAGAGTATCTCACAGCTAAACAAAATGACCAGACATGCAAAGAAGAAAAAAAAATATTACCTATAATCTGGAGAGAAACCTATCAAATTAGATTGATAACTGACACAGATTTTAGATAGCAGACAATGGTAGCAAACCAGTTATTATAACTATACTCGGTATGTTAAAAATATGAGAGATATGGAAAATATAAGAAAAGCCCAAATGAAACATCTAGTGATGGGAGCACCTGGGTGGTTCAGTGGTTGAGCGTCTGCCTTTGGCTCAAGTTGTGATGCCCGAGTTCTGGGATCGAGTCCTGCATTGGGCTCCCCACAGAGAGCCTGCTACTCCGTCTGCCTGTGTCTCTGCCTCTCTCTGTGTGTCTCTCATGAATAAATAAATAAAATATTTTTTAAAAAGGAAAAGGAACTTCTAGTGATGAAAACAATAATATCTGAGATGAAAAATATGCTGGATTAGATTAATTGAAGATTAAGCATTTCAAAGGAAAAGATTAGTCAACTTGAAGACACAGCAATAGAAACTCTTCAAAATAAAATTTGGGGAAAGAGTTTGTTAAGAAATGAGAAGAAGCCCAGTGGTCTGAGGGACAATTTAAGAAACCTAATATAA
The DNA here is from genome assembly GCF_018345385.1 of Vulpes lagopus. Taxonomy (NCBI): domain Eukaryota; kingdom Metazoa; phylum Chordata; class Mammalia; order Carnivora; family Canidae; genus Vulpes; species Vulpes lagopus. The sequence continues at coordinate 37,532,834 of NC_054836.1, read as the reverse complement.
GTGTAAATGGAGTTCCTAAAAGAGAAATAAGAGAAGGGGAGTAAAGTAAGCAAATTATGGCTGAAAAAATTTTACATTTAATAAAATCTCAGATTAAAAAAATCTCAGTGAACCCCAGGTATAAGAAATATGAAGAAAACTACGCAGATGCACATCATAATCAAATTGCTCAAAACCAGAGGTAAAGAAAAACTTTAGAATCACCCTAAGAAAAAAAGGCACTTTATGAACAGAGAAAAAAAATAAGGATGACAGTATATTTCTCTTCAAAAAACCTGGGCAGCCCAGGTGGCTCAGCGGTTTAGCGCCACCTTTGGCCCAGGGCCTGATCCTGGAGACCTCGGATCAAGTCCCGCATCAGGCTTCTGGCTTGGAGCCTGCTTCTCCCTCTGCCTGTGTCTCTGCCTCTCTCTCTATCTGTTTCTCAAATGAATAAATGAAATCTTTAAAAAAACAAAAAACAATATAAATGATAAAAAAGTCAACATATAAGTCTATATTCAGCAAAAATATCTTTTAAAATGAACGCAAAATAAAGACTTGTTCAGAGATACAAAGTCTGAAAGAATTCATCCTCAGCAGTCCTGCATTACAAAAAATGTTAAGGGGATCCTTCAGACAGAATGAAAATACCAGATGGAATTATGGATCTACATAAAGGAATGGAGAGCATTAAAAATGGTTAATAGAGCAGTTAATATGTACTTTTTCTTATCATTTAAAATTCTTTAAAAGGTGATTGATTATTTAAACCAGCCTAATTACAGTGTATTGTGGAGTTTATATAATATGTGAAAGTATACAAAAACAGGACAAAAGCTAGAGAGGGAGAAACAGGTACTGCTGTAAAGTCCTTACACTCTACAAGAAGTTTTATATCATTTAAAGGTTGACTGTGATAACTCAATGATGCATAGCATAAAGCCTAAAACAACGAAAGAGTTATAACTAATAAGCCAACAAAGGAGATAAAAGGGAATCAATAACAAGAAACACTCAATCCAAAAAAATATTAAGACATTAAATCTAAATGGTTGGACTACCTCAATTAAAAAACACACGTTGTTAGATTGGATGGAAAGCGAGACTGTACTCTGTGCTGCCACAAGAAGTATATTCTATAAAGACACAATGACTTAAAAGTAAAAGGATAGAAAAATGTGCCATACTAATACTAATTTTTAAAAATCTGGAGTAACTATCATTATCAGGTAAAGTAGATTTAAGAGCAAAGACTATTACAAGGGAGGTCATTTCAGCATCATAAAGAGATCACAGGACATAACAATCCTTAACACTGATGCATCTTATAAGGGAGCCTTAAAACTGAAAGAACTACATTAAGAAACAGAAAATCCACAATTATGGCTAGAAATTTCAATACGTCATTGACATTTATGGAACACTGTACCCTATAACAACATAATACACATTCTTCTCCAATATACAAAAACATTAGCAAGGTAGACTATAAAACAGCTACTGGTAAAATTTTAAAGATTAATGTCATATAAAGTCTGTCTTCTAACCAAATGGAATTAAATTAAACTTAACAGCAATAAATATCAATCAGTTAAAATGTAAACACTATAATATTTGGTATATGTGTGTAGATATACAGACACACAAATATGACTATGTACTGTTTTCAACTGGCAGACCTAAAACAAAGATGCAGAAAAGCTGAAAATCAAAAAAACTGAAAGGCGTATATTAGGTAAAAAACTTTATGGCTACTTTCATAAGTAATAAAGATACTTTACAGTAAAAATCATTACTGTGATAAATAAAGTCTCTACATAATGAAAATATTTTAATTCACCAAGAAGATAAGACAGTTGTAAACTTCATCCAAAGAGAAAACACAAAAAACCTCCTGGAACTAATAAGCAATTACAGCAAAGTTTTAGGACACAAGGTTAGTATACAAACATCAATTTGCTTTCCTATATGCCAGGAATGAACAATTGGAACAATTGGAATTGAAATTAAAAAACAAAATACCCTGTAGCAACTTCTTTCTATATTTCTGGATGCAAGGGGAAAAAAAGCAAAAATAAACTATTGGGACTTGATCAAAATAAAAAGCTTCTGCATAGCAAAGGAAACAATCAGCAAAACTAAAAGGCAATCTATGGAGTAGGAGAAAATATTTGCAAATTACATATCTGATAAAGGGTTAGTATCCAAAATATATAAAGACTTTATAAAATTCAACACCCAAAAAATGAATAATCCAATTTAAAAATGGGTAAAACACATGAACAGACATTTTTCCAAAGAGAACATACAAATGGCAAACAGATGTGAAAAGATGATCAACATGATTGATTATGAAGGAAACACAAATCAAAACTGTAATAAGATATCACTTCACACCTGTCTGAATGACTAAAATCAACAACACAAGACACAGTGGTTGTTGGCAAGGATGTAGAGAAAGGGGAACCCTCTTGCTCTGTTGGTGAGAATGCAAACTGGTGAGGCCACTCTGTACAACAGTATATAGCATCCACAAAAAATTAAAAAATAGAACTACCCTACAATTCAGCAATTGCACTACTAGGTATTTACCCAAAGAATACAAAAATACTAGTTCAAAGGGATACATGTATCCTGATGTATACAGCAGAATTATCTACAATAGCCAAATTATAGAAACAGTCCAGGTATCCATTGACTGCTGAATGGATAAAGACGATGTGGTATATATACACAATGGAATATTACTCAGCCATAAAAATGAATTAAATCTTGCCATTTACAACAACATGGATGTAGCTAGAGAGTATTTTGCTTAGTGAAGTAAGTCAGTGCGAGAAAGACAAATACCATATGAACTAATTCATATGTGGAATTTAAGAAACAAAACAAATGAGCAAAGGGAAAAAAGAGAGAGGGAAGCAAACCAAGAAACAGACTCTTAACTACAGAGAATAAACTGTGATTACCAAGGGGAAGTGGGTGAGGGGATGGGGTAAATAGGTGATGGGGATTAAGGACTGCAGTTGTCCTGATGAGCATCAGGTAATGTAGGGAAATGTTGAATCACTACATTATATACATGAAACTAATATTACACTGTATGCTAACTAAATGGAATTTAAACAAATATTTTTTAATTAAAAGAATAAAAAACAAAAATAACATAATATACTTATATTAGTGCCAAAAAATAAAGTATCAAGAAAAAAATCTAAAAAATATGTACAAGATCTAAGGAAAATTGCAAAATTCTGATATAAAATACACAGAGCTCTAAGTAAATGAAAAGATATTCCATGTTCATGAATAGAAAGACTCAATATTGTTAGGATGTCAGTTCATCCCAAATTGATCTATAGATTTAATGCAATTCCAATGAAAATCCCAGAAAGTTTATTTTGTAGGTATTTACAAACTGATTTTTGAGTTTGTATATAAAGGTAAAAGACCCAGAATCAGCCAAAACAATATTGAAGGAGAAAACAAAGCTGGAGGACTGACACTACTCAACTTCAACACTTACTATAAATCAAGACAGTATGGTATTGGCGAAAGAATAGACAGATCAGGGGATCCCTGGGTGGCTCAATGGTTTAGCACCTGCCTTTGGCCCAGGGCGTGATCCTGGAGTCCCAGGATCGAGTCCAGGGATGAGTCCCACATTGGGCTCCCTGTGTGGAGCCTGCTTCTCCCTCTGCCTGTGCCTCTGCCTCTCTCTCTCTATGAGTGAATGAATAAATAAATAAAATCTTTTTTAAAAAAAAGAATAGACAGATCAATGGAACAGAGAGCCACATAAATACAGTAAACCGATCTTTGACAAAGTAGCAAAAACAAAACAATGGAGAAAAATGTTATTTTTTAATAGAGCTGAACAACTAGACATCTACATGCCCTTCTCACCCCCAAAATGCTAGATGCCGACCTTACATTCTCCACAAAAATTAACTCAAAGTGGATCATAGAAATGTGAAATGCAAAATTCTAAATCTTCCAGAAGATAATATGAGAAAATCTAGGGGACTGACCTTGGGTTTGATGGTAAGTTTTTAGATATACCACCAATAAAAGCACAATCTATGGGCGGGGGGAGGGGACTTAAGTTGGACTTTATTAAAATTTAAAACTTCTGCTCTGCGAAAGACACTTTCAAGAGAATAAGACAAGTACAGGATGGGAGAAAATATTTACAAAACATATATCTGATAAGGGACTGCTATCCAAAATGTACTAAGAACTCTTAAAACTAAACAATAAGAAAACAAACAACCTAATTTAAAATGGGCAAAAATCTGAGCAGACAATTTACCAAGGAAGACATACAGTGAATAAGCATATGAAAAGATACTATATCATATGTCATTAGAGAACTGAAAATTTAAACAGCAATGAGATACCACTACACATCTATTACAATGGCTAAAATTCAAAACACTGACAGCACTAAATACTGGCAAGGATGTGGAGCAAGAAGAATTCTCATTCATTGCTGGTGGGAATGTAAAACAGCTCAGCCACTTTGAAGACAGTTTGGTAGTTTCTCACAAATAATCATTTTATGATCCCATAATAATGTCCCTAGGTATTTACTCAAATGAGTTGAAAGTTTATATTTATACAAAAACATACACACAAATATTTATAGCAGTTTTATTCATAATACCCTAAAACTGGAAACAACCAAAATGTCCTTCAAAGTGTGAATGCATATACAAATTGTGTACATCTGGATACTTGAATATTATTCAGTGATAAAATGAAATGAGTCAGGGTGCCTGGCTGGCTTAGTTAGGGGAGCATGTGAATCTTGGTCTTGGGGTTGTGAGTTTGAGCCCTATGTTGGGTGTAGAGGTTACTTAAAAATAAAATCTTAAAAAAAAAATGAGCTATCAAGCCACAAAAAGACATGACAAAAACTTAAATGTACATTGCTTAGTATAAGAAGCCCATCCACAAAGGCTTTATACTGCATGATTCCAAATATATGACATTTTATAAAAGATAAAACTATAGAAATAGACAAAAAAAAATAGGTGGTTTCTAGGAGTTTGAAGAGGGGGTTGATGAATACATGTAGCACAGGGGATTTTTAGGGCAGTGAGCTGTGATGTATGATACTGCATACATGACTCTATAAATTTGTCAAAACCCATAGAACTCATAGGCAAAAGGTAACCCCTAAACTATAGGTTTTAAACTAGACGGACTTTAGTTACCATAATGCATCAATATTGGTTCATTAATTGTAACAAATTTATCACTCAAATACAAGATATTAATAACAGGGGGAAACTGTGAGCAGGGCAGGAAGAGAGAGAGGCACACGAGAACTCTCTGTAACATCTGCTCAATTTTCTATAAACCTAAAGCTTCTCTTAAAAATAGTCTACTGTTTCAGAAAAAATGCAGTGTCAATATTCAGAAATAAAAATTTCCAAATTTATAAAGAAAAGTTAATAAACCAATATACTGAAGAACTTTGACATACCTCTCCCAATAGTTAATAAATTATACAGACAAAAATTCCATAAGTATCTCCAAGGTTTGACCTGCATAATTAACATTTGTTTAGTGGAACATACTTCAAACTTTACATTCAGCAATTCGCACTCTCCAGACACTGAGACATTTATAAAAATTAATCTCATAGTAGTCCATAAAACAAGTATTGAGGTATTTCAAAGTATTGATATCTTTAGGAAAATGTTAGGTTGAAAATCAGTAATCAAAGGATAGTCACAAAAGTCCATGTGCTTGGAAATTTGAAAGCACAATTCTAAATAACTCGGGTTGAAGGAAAAATAAAAATGAAAATTATAATAAAAATAACAAAAATTGTACATGTCAAAAATTGTGAGTACAACTAAAGCATTGCTTAGAAGATAAATTATGGTACTTGCAGTTTTAAGACTTTGTCTTAAAAAGAAAGCTGAAAAATCAGAGCTAAGTATCCAATTTAGAAAACATTTTAAAAAGAGAAAACTATAGAAGAAAGGAAAGAGGAATGAAGATAAAGACAGAAATTACTAAATTAGAAACAGAAGATAGCATTGAGGCTCAATAAAGTAAAAAGTTAGCACTTCGAGGGCAGCCCGGGTGGCTCAGTGGTTTAGCGTCACCTTCAGCCCAGGGCATGATCCTGGGGTCCAGGAATCTAGTCCCACATAAGGCTCCTTGCGTGGAGCCTGCTTCTCCCTCTGCTTGTGTCTTTGCCCCTCCACCTCTCTCTATGTCTTTCATGAATAAATAAAATATTTTTTTAAAAAAATTAGCACTTTGAAAAGACTAATAAAATAGACAACCTCCAGGTAATATAGACCAAGGGGAGATAACAGAAGCAATAGAAGAAAAAAGAGATGCTATAGATGTTTAAAAGCTTATGAAAGAACCTACTTTCTAGGGAGTTGGTCCAGACAGCGACAAGGAAGCTTCGAGGTGCCAACCTATGAAGAGACTGGTGTTGGAATCGCAATATTACCCCCAGCAGTTGTATCAACCACCCGCCTACAGCAGTGTTGTAATCCTCCCAGGACTTGAGAAGGGCAGCCTAGCCATGTAGAGGAGAGGGCCCCGATAGAGCCAGATTGGAAAGGCAAATGGGTTCAAAGGGGTCTATGACCCCATATAACCTTAGAAGAGTTCCAGTCAGCCTTCGGCTTCAGGGACCTCAGGTCATGTCCACTACTCCTGATCTGCAGAGCTCGGAGGTGCCTCCAGAATTGGAGCCTTTTACTCCACCTCCTGCCTAGGACGTCAGCTTTGGTCCACCTGACAATGATGTTTTCTTTGAAAACTGGACATCCTCCTAAAAGACTTTCCCACGATAATCATCTCTGCACCAGACCCATTCATGCATTTGACCAATATTTCCCAGGGCCTGCTATGTGTCAGGAACTGTGCTTCTACACGGGGATCTGAACAGAGGAGAGTCAAGCTATGGTAAGCCTTTTCCAGGTGAGATGGATGTGGCCGATTTGAGTTTTCAGGTAACCTTTGGTGACCTACCCCATATCCAGTATTTCCAGAGTTAGATGGAGGGTAAGAGGAGGACTGATCCAGAGAATCTGGAGAAGGAAGAAAAGAAATATCTGAGAGACAGCTATGTTGTTTCTGTTCTGGGTGCTTCTCTCTACTACCTCAGTTAGGCTTCCCAGCAGTGTGAGCTGTTACTACCCTCGTTTGAAAAATGAAGATTCTAAGGGACAGTGAAGCTTGAGAATTTGCACAGGGGCACACAGTTAGTAAATAGCATAAAAATGATTTTTAACTCTACTTTTCTGATCCCAAATCCTATTGTATTTTCAATCACAAGGTCATCCACAAATCTTTCAATCTCTATCTTGGACAACTGCTGGACAGAGGTGGGAGACTTTCCATAGACAGAGTTGTGTCTTCAGGCAGTGTGGACTGAGTGTGGCCAGAAGTGTGCCCAGCCTCCTGGAGAAGCAGGACTAATCCAAGCTGCGATAGTTCTTGCTTCTGGTAGGGAGCAGTTTCTGCCCAGGGGCTGAAGAGCAGTCTCTAGAACAGGGTTCCCAGCCTGGCAGGAAGCAGTAATCTGTCTCAGGGGAAAGGGGCTTCTGATTTTGAGATGGGTGGATGAGAATCAGAAAGGACAAAACATGACCTTGGTGAGGTGTATCTACGGCTACCTACTAAGAAGCACTGGAGGCACCTGCACAGTTGTCTAACCGCTTAAGCTTCAGGCCTACACTCTGATCACAGGGTTTTATCCCACGCTTCTGGTACGGCTTCCTCGGATCCCAACAAAACACTATATTTTCTGGAATTGTGCTGCGGCTGAGATGTAGGTTTAGCCACTACATCACTGCCTCTCCTTCTCAGGGGAGAGCTCCCCACTTAGGCATTCATCCACTGTGCGGTATCTAACGCCTTCTAGTGCTCTCCATCTCCTTACCGTAGCCCCAACAGTTCAACTTCAGTAAAGTGAAAAATCTGGAAGAAAAAAAAAAAGCTTAAAAGAGGAAATTATACACATCTTTTTGCCAATAAAATTGAAAACAGATGAAATGGACAAATTCTTTGAATGTGATGTACTAAATCTGATCCAAGAAGAAAAAAGAAAATAAATAATTCTATGACCAGTAAAGTAATGAAATCAGTTGTTTGAAATCTTCCCATAAATATCAAGACCATGATTATCTCCAGGGTTGGGGGATGACAGTGATGGATGAAGGGTAGGACACAGAGGACTTCACGTGTATTTGCTAATGTTCTTTCCTAAGCTGGGTTTAAAATGTGGATGTTCATTTTATTATTAATCTTTATATTTTGCATATATGTTAGACGTATTTGGTTTGTATTTTATATTGAAACGTATATGCTAGCTCCAAAGAAGTGCTTTATACTGATCTTCCTGTAAACCAAGATAATCTAATACATATATTAGCCCCAGGACTCTACCCAAGGCAGATTCCAGCATTAGAAATATGAGAAAGGGCTCATATGAAGAATTTCTATACAAAATTGAAACTGAAACTGATATCATCAGAACTGCTGTACCATATTCATAACAGTTTTACACATGTGTACATGCAAGTTTCCAGGGGATGGTTCCCCTTCCTTAGAAAACAACAACAAGTTTAACAGTCAAGACTATTTTGTGAAGTTCTTACCATACTCCAATTAAAATAGGTATTAGCCCACTAAAAGTATTAAAACCAGTACTACACATGTGGGTTTTTCTGAACTCTGTCTTGAGGAGTGCAATTGCTGAGCCAAGGGAAATGTAAGTTTTCAACTTGATTAGATTTTGTGAAATTGCTCTCTGAAGTGTTTTTACCAATTTAAACTATCACTGAAGTGCATGAATGTTCCTATTTCCTCACATCTTGAAAACAGTTTGTCAGAGTATAAAATGTTTGCCACTCTGATAAGCATCAAGTATTTCTATGTTTATTTTATTTGCCTTTCCAGATTCAGTGAATTTAAGTATATTTTTATGTTTACTATCTATACACAGTATGTGTGTGTACATATACATACAATAATTCTTATTATTGATAGTAGTTATAGCTATAATGATACTGCAAACACTGAGCTATCAAATATTGAACACCATTCCTACCAAGAGAAATACAGGGTCAGTTTTTCATGTGCCCCCTCGTCACAAATTTTCATCATGGATCAATACATTACATTGTATCGTATATGTTTCTGTTTAAAGTCACCTTATTTAATATATATGGTTAATTCATTAACATTGAACTGGTGGTCAACAACAGTATACCTTATCCCTGAACATGTCATAAAGTGGGTGTTCCTAAGAACCTTTCACTTAGGAACGCTTAGGAACACTAGACAGCAATTTAGACTACCCATGGGACCATATTTTTCCCCCGTATGACCATTTTAAACATGGAATCATGAACAAAAAGCACAAAAAATGTGCCAAATGTGGCAGTAATTAGACCATAAAAAGGATACTTACTTGACAGCATATTGCTTCTTCCCACCTCCTCCTGCCTTTTTGGCCCTGGTACTCCCTATGGGATGTCACCCTGACCTTATTTGAGTGGCCAGATCTAGGAGTTCCCCCATTCCTATCACTAACATTGGAGGCACAAAATCATACTGCCTGGGAGGAAGACACCTCTCTGGAGAGTAAGCCCAGGATTGTACCTAGGCCTCTTAGTCCGAAGCACAACCTCAACCATTGCCGGTCTCATGGCTTCAGTAAGAGCAGTGCAAGGAAGCCCTAAAGGCAAGAGGGAAGCTCAGCAGAAGCTGTCTGGCAGGGCCTCAGGCTAGTTATGACCACTTCAGAGTCCAGAATAACCTCCAGGCATGACTGGTAGCAGGCTCTAGTGATCCTACAAGCATGACCCTTTCAAACTAGCAGAATTTGATATAAGGAAGGTATATATTTGGCACTGAAAGAATAACATCCTGGCAGCACTTGTAACCATAACCCCTTTTTACTCCTCAATTTAGAGTAATAAAATTACTTCTTACCCTAAAAAAAAAAAAAAAAAAAAAAAGAACTCAAACAAAAGAAAGAGCATCACCTTGTTTTGCCTCAGCTGGAAACATGTTTTGAGTGAATCAAAATTTTTGCTGCTCTGCATACATCCCTGAATGACCATCAAAGTGCTGTGGGTATTGATTTGGGGAATTACGAAGAAATCTTAACAAGTAGGTGAATTCACAAATATGGAATCACAAGTATACATGCATGTATATATGTATGTATATTATATATATACATATATAATTATAAAATCTCATTATATATTTTAACAATTTAACAATTGCCAACTTTGTATGGTGTTGTTCGTGTTTTCTTAATTTGTGCAAAATGTTTGTTTTGAAGGCGGCTGGATTTTCAGGAGGATTGCACTGAATCTATGGATCAGTTTAGGAATAACTGACACCTTAACAATACTGACTCTTCTGACCTATGAACACTGTATCTCTTTTATTTGGTTCTATGCTAGTTTCACTCAGCAATATTTTCTAGTTTTCATTGTATGTCTGGTGCATCTTTTGAAAGTGCATCTGAATACTCCAGGTATTCAGTAGTTTTTGACGCAACCATAAATGGTATTGTTTTTTAATTTGAATTTCAGATTACTCATTGCTTGCATATACACATAAATTGATTTTTATATATGATCTTGAATCCTGCAATTTAATAGACTCACTTATTAATTCTAGGAGCTTTTTTATAGATCCCAGGCATTTTTCAAAAGATTTTATTTATTCGGAGAGAGAGAGCACAAGCGAGGGGCAGAGGGAGAGGGAGAAGCAGACCTCTTGTTGGGCAGGGAACTTGAAGCAGGGCTCAATCCCAGGACCTTGGGGTCATGACCTGGGCTGAAGGCAGATACTTAACCGACTGGACCACCCAGGTGCCCCAATTCTAGGCATTTTTACATCAACAATCATGTCTGTGAATAAAGACAAGTTTACTTATTCCTATCCACACAGATGCCTTTTGCTTCTTTTCTTACCTTGTTGACAGGTATTGCATTCTTCCCTTGATCATGATATATTACATTTTTCATAAATTGTTATTCTAATAGCTAATTTTTAAAATAATTTTTGCTTCTATATTCTTTATATCACATTATTGTAATCTCTTTGTCTGGACATGGTATTAAGGTAATGTTAGACTTATAGTTGAATTTTCATTTTGGGAGTATTTCCTGCTCTGAAATTTTCTAGAAGAATTTGTATATAATTAGTATTTTTTTTTCCTATAAATGTTTGGCAGAATTCACCAGTAAAGTCATCTGGGACTAAACTTTTCTTTGTGGAAAGTTTTTAACTACAAATTCAATTTCCTTATTAGATATAGGCTATTCAATTTATCTATTTCTCATAATTTTATTTAAATTCCAATGTAGTTAACATACAATGTTCTATTAGTTTCACATGTACAATATAGTGATCCTATTATTACTAATTCTATACAATACTCCGTGCTTATCAAGACAAATATATTCTGAATGCTCTTTACCTATTTCACTCATCCCTCTAATTTAATTCCATCATGGTCATGAAACATACTTTCTATGACTTACACCTTTTTTAAGTATTGAGACTTGTTTCAATAAACTTATAAATGTTTCATATATGATAGGAAAGAATGTTACTTTAAAATTTTAAATTTTTATTAGTGAAACTTTTTTATTGTGTTTAAGTTATACAATCTTATTAAATGTTTTTGCTTGCTTACTTTATTTCTGATGCAGTTGTATTTAAATTTCCCTCGTACAATTATGAATTTTATATTTTATTAAAATTCTGTTCATTTTTCTTTATAAATATTGAAGTGTTATTGTGAGGCTCATATAAAAGCACAACTTTTATGTCTTGTTGAAAAATTGTTCTTTCACCTTTATAAAGTGTGCTTCATCACTATGCTTTTGTTTTTAATGTTACTCTCTGATATTAATATTTCTAAACCAATATTCTATGTTAGTATTTATTTACCTATAAGATCTTTCTCTATTTTTTATAATAAGTTGTTCTATGTAGCTTTGTTTTAGTTGTGTATTTTATAAACAGCACTTGTTTGTTTTAATCAAATCTAATTGTCTTTTTCTTTAGAACGTTTGAGTTTAATCTATTAACAATTACTGTGACCATTTATATATCTGGGTCAATTTCTATTCTTTGGGCTATATCGTCAGTACATCATCTTTCTCCCCTTCTTTTTTTTCCCTTTCATTCCTTCTCTTGAATTGAGAAAATTATCTTTGTTTCCCATTTCTTTCTCTAATGGTTTATAAGCTACACATTTCCTTTGTTTTAGTAATTATTTTAATGAATATTAAACTATGTATTATCTTTAAAAGTCTAAAGTAATTCAATACCTCCATCTTTCTAAAAAGGTGATGATCTTTGTGTGTATTACCCATTGTATCCTATTCTTTTCATCTTCTCTGTAAGTACTGTTCACATTTTATTTCCAACAATCTTTTAAACAACTGAAAATGTTATTCTTAAATTGTCAGTATTTAATTTGATTTACTAATATATTTTTATCTTCTACTTTGCTCATTACTGTTTATGGCATCCCATTTCTTTAATTCTGGGTTTCCTTTTTTTCTGTATGAAATACATCCTCTAGTAGCTCAATAAGGATTTGTGGTGGGATGTATTTGGGGTAGAGAGAATAATGTGATGCTTCACCATCTATCTTCTATTTCATGTAACATTTCTTTAACATTTTTCTCTATTTTTCTGTTCTTTCTAGGTTAATTCTTCAGTACTATTTTCAAAGTCAGTAATTCTCTTTGTTACCAATCTAGAATTTATTCCATTAATGGCATTTTTAATTTAAATTACTGTATTTTTATTTCAAGGGTTTTTAAAATAGTTTTTTAAATATCCATTTGTCCTTGATTCATTGCTGCAAGTTTTTATTTCATAAAACTTTTATGGTTGTTATTCCTTCCTTTATCTCTGAATAATTTAAACATTCTTATTCTAAAGTCATTTTGGGATTGTTTAATTACTTTTGTTTTTTCAATAATTAATTCTTCTACTAATTTTTTACTCATTGACCAGCTTTTTTAGAGCAGGTTTATGTGCTTTGTTATTTTCATTAAAAAGGTAGCATATTATCTTCTCTCATCATTCACTCCCTTATTTCCAAGGGCTCCTACCCAACTCCTGGGACTCATGCCTGAGAACAGGTCTTATGCCAGCAGCTGAGGGCTTCCATTCTGGATCAATATTACAGATTTAGCCATTGAATCAGCAGATGCTCCAGCATAGAGTCAGTCTTCACAGCCTTCTCTGCCCCTTCTAGCCACCACAGCTGCACAGCATTAATTGTATTTACTCTTTTAAACAAAAATCTTCTTTTGAATGGACAGTATTAAATTAAATATATAAAAGCTATAGCTCAATCAATAATCCTTTCATGGGTGAAAAACCCCACCCTGCTCCTGTTGTCACTCTGTGAACTGACTGCCATCCATCTGCACATGGGGGGTGCTCTTGGTCCTATCTCTCCCGCAGAAACTCAGGTTCTGGCCAATGATGGGTATTTCTAGATTCAGAATCTATTTGTCACTTCATCTCCTACTTATGACTGGATGCTTCCATTTTTACTTTTGTCTACATAGGTAGCTTATTTTTGAGTATGGGATATGTCTAGAATGTGTGTGTGCGTGTGCGTGTGTGTGTGTGTGTGTTTAAATGTATTGTTTTTGTGGAGCAGTTTAAAACATGAACTCATAACCACCATCTTGAAAAGAAGTACAGAGTTGAGTTTCTCAGTCTTTTATAGGCTCTGATGTGTTGTGATATGTATGAAAATCATAGGTACACTACTTGTATACATAAATCTTTTACACTATTTGGAATTTCAAAATGCTATAAATAAAACTTTGACTGCCTTGACAAAGAAGTTGAACTTTTCCCATAGATTTTTTTATTACATTTGCCACCACCACTCCCTTCCCAATTTCTATATTTACCTCTCTCATAGTTGAAAATCACTGTCCTAAAAGAAAACATACGGCTCTAAAAAGATTAGCTTCAGAAAACTTAAAAAAAAAGTTAACAATCAAGGAGACTGTATGACTATGGCACACAGGGTTGCCTGGAAAAATCAACTGAATTTGCCTATACAGAGGGTGTACCCTTATTCCAGAAACCAGGAGAGGCAGTTGACAGACCGCCACAACCTACACCCAGATTTTAGTTACCCTAGTCAGTTTGTTCCCATAGTCCAATCATAGAAATAAATACTGCTTTTGGGGGGAAAAATTTTATTTCACAAATACCTTCTGACAACATCTACAAAAATCAAAATAAAAGAACATCAAAACTGCAGTAGGTAAATAAAGAATAAGAACAGGTTGTACTCATAAGAGGAAATACAAATTGGCCAAACATGCACACATATGTTATCCTTGATATTATTAATCTAAGAAATAAAAATTAATGTACTATTTTACATCTAGTAATATTTTTTTTAAAAAAATAACACTCAAGTTTAAGGCTCCTATTAAATTAGTATATTCATACTTGCTGCTACATTAGAAGTTGACACAATTCTTTGAAAAAGCAATATACCAGTATGTATGGGGAGCTATAAAAATGGTCATCCAACTCCTAGGAATTTATCTTAAGGAAACATCACAAGAAAAAGCCTATATACATGATGATATTCACAGCATTATTTACAATACCGTAAGTAAACATCAAAGAAGACATACAGGCAGTAAGTTTCTCTAACATTTTTAAAAAGATTTTACTTATTTATTTGAGTGAGAGAGCACATGCTCAATGAACAGGGGAATGGGGTAGGAGGGACAGGGGGAGAGGGAGAAGCAGACTCTCCACTGAGCAGAGAGCCCCATGCAGGGCTCCATCCCAGGACTCCAAGATCATGACCTGAGCCAAAGGCAGATGCCTAACTGACTTAGCCACCCAGGCACTTTTCCCGTAACATTTTTCAGCAGCTTTATCAAGGTATAATTGACATGTAATAAACTGCACTTGAAGTGCACAAGTTTTGATATAAGTATATAACCATGAAACCATTGCCACAATCATAGTAATGAACATAATCAATCCTCAATATTTTTAAATGGGCAGAAAACAATTAGAGCCAGATGTTAAATGATGCTACCCAAGCCATCATCCCAGCACCCAGTTATCAACAGATTATCCAGAGAAGGGAAAAAGGAAGCGGTCACTAGCATCAGTATTCATGGTGAGGAGGTTCATCCCACTTTAAGGCCAGCATCTAAAAAAAGAAAAAAAAAAAAAAAAAAGGCCAGCATCTTGGCTAGAGATTTCTGAGGGTAGGATCTACTGAAGCAGCTCATATGATGGGGAGAAAGGATCAGGATGTTTTCAGATTGATTTCAGCATCAGCCTTTCACCCCCACAATCCCCTGTGGCCCTTGGAAAGTGTAGGAGAGAAAATAGCTCCATTTAAAGGGGCTGAGGGATAAGAGAGAGGCAAGGATTATGGTGCCCACTGGCCAAGTGAGGAAATGATACAGGGGGTTGTAATTCAGTGGCATGGCTTGAAAAGGACACTTTTATTCCTTTCTAAGAGGGTAACAGAAGGACCTCAGAGTGAAGCAAAATATATACTGAGAAAAATCACATGACAAAGAGATCGTGTCAGCAGAGCCCCAGAAGCCAACCAAAGTGACCAGCAATAAAATCAGGGTTGCTGATCACCACTGGCAGGTAACAGCATGTAGTACAGCCTCTTCCCTCTCTCCAACCCATCCTCCCCACTCAAACTGCCTGGAAGGGGAGAAGAGTGAAAAAAAAAAACCATAACAAAAAAACCATATCCCCTCCCCATGACAGGTCCTGAAGGTCATAATCTAGTCAGAGAGGGAAAGGAGAAGAGATGAGACTGGGTTTCCAACTGAATCTGAGGAACTTTTTAATAATGATAAATGACAATTGCACAAAAAATTAAATATCTGGGAACAAACTTAACTAAAGATGTTAAAGACTCATACTCCAAAAACCATAAGACACTGATGAAAGAAACTGAAGATGATACAAACAAATGAAAAGATACTCCATTCTCATGGTTTGCAAACAAAATAATATTGTTAAAATGTCCATACCACCCAAAGCAATCTGCAGATTCAATGCAATCCCTACCAAAATACCAACAGAATTTTTCACAGAACTATAACAAATAATACTAAAATTTGTATGGAACCACAGAAGATCCTGAATAGCCAAAGCTATGATGAGGAAGAAAAAGCTAGATGTATCATAATGCCATATTTCAAGATACACTATAAAATCATAATAATCAAAACAGGATGGTACTGGCACAAAAATAGGCATAGATCAGTAGAACAGAATACAGAGTCCAGAAATAAACCCACACCTTTATGGTCAATCTATGACAAAGGAGGCAAGAATAAATAAGTAAAAAACATTTCAACAAATGCTTCTAGGAAAACTGGACAGCTTTATGTTATAGAATGAAACCGGACCACTTTCTCACACCATACACACACTCATATGTTAACTTGCACCATACATATACTCAAAATGGACTAAAGGCCTAAATGTGAGGCCTGAAACCATAAAACTCCTGGAAGAAAACATAGGCAGTATTTTTTTTAAGATTTTTAAAAATTTATTCATGAGAGACACAGAGAGAGAGAAAGAGAGAGAGCGGCAGAGACACAGGCAGAGAGAGGGAGAAGCAGGCTCCATGCAGGGAGCCTGATGTGGGACTCGATCCCGGGTATCCTGGATCATGCCCTGGGCTGAAGGCAGCGTTTATCCACTGAGCCACCCGGACTGCCCCCAGGCAGTAATTTTTGACACTGGCCATAGCAACATTTTTCTAGATATGTATCCTTAGGCAAGGGAAATAAAAGCAAAATTAAACTCTTGGGACTACAATAATAAAAAAAACCTTTTGCAAAGCAAAGGAAACCATCAAGAACAAAAACAAAGACAACCTACTAAATGGGAAAATATTTGCAAATGATATATCTGACAAGGAGTTAATATCCAAAATATATTAAGAACTTTTCTCATACCCCTAAAACACAAATAATCCAATTAAAAAACAGACTAGACATTTTTCTAAAGAAAAAACAGAATAGACATTTTTCTAAGGAAGACATGTCCAACAGACACATGAAAAGATGCTCAATGTCATTTATCATCAGGGAAATATATATTCAAAACCACAATGAAATATCACTTTATTCCTGTCAAAATGGCTAGAATCAAGAGGACAAGAAATAACAAATGTTGACCAAAATGTGGAGAAAAAGGAACCCTTGTGCACTGTTGGTGGGAATGAGAAATATAGGAGCCACTGTGGAAAACAGTATGGAGGTTCTTCAAAAAATTAGAACTACCACATGATCCAGTAATTCCACTTCTGTGTATTTATCCAAAGAAAGCAAAAACACTAATTCAGAAAGATATATGCCCTCTTATGTTTATTGCAGCGTTATTTACAATAGCCAAGATATGGGAGCAACTCAAGTGTCCATCAACAGATGAGCAGATAAAGAAGGTACGATGTATAAATATATTGGAATATTATTCAGCCATAAAAATGAATGAGATCTTGCCAATGGCAACAACATGGATGGACCGAGAAGATATAACACTAAGTGAAGTAACTCAAACAAAGGAAAACAAAGACTATATGATTTCACTTATATTTGGAATTTAAGAAACAAGACAAATAAAGAGAAAAAGACAAAGCAAACCCAGACTCTTAAGTACAGAGAGATGGGGGTTGCCAGGGGGGTGGGGGTAGATGAAATGGACAAAAGAGATTAACAGTATACTTACCAGGATGAGCACTGAATAGTGTATGAGGTTGTTGACTCATTATATTGTCACCTAATACTAATATAACAATGTTATGTCAGTTCTACTTCAATTTAAAAAACAGTGAGAAATGATTCTAAAACTGTGGGATCATCCCAAAATGTCTCTGAAGGACAGGAAAGGGACGTGATGATTGGAAGAAAATAGGAAACCGTTCATCCCTGTACCTCAGTGAGTTCAGAGAATTCACTATACCTGATACAACCACAACATTAAGAGGATAGCTAGAGAAAGTACTATGTATCAACTCAATATATTATACAACCAACAAAATTAGAAGTATGGAAAACTGAAAAAAAATGTAATTAATTTATATACTATTATTTTAAATAATAATGAAAAATAGAACAATTATGTAAAACAGATATATGGACAAAACTTAAAAGGAGGAAGAAAAATGAAGATCATCTCATTTATATGGTATGACTACTGTTTTCAAATTCCATTTATTTTATAATATGAAAAACTGGGAGAAAATCATGCACCATCCCCCTTACTAGTCTAGAAAAGTATATTCATTTGCCATGTTTCTTTCTTTCTTTCTTTCTTTCTTTCTTTCTTTCTTTCTTTCTTTTTTGATGATGATGACTTGATCAATAGTTTTGAGTACTTATTTCCAAAAGTAAGGCTGTGCCAGATGTTGTGGGCACAGCTCAGAGCAGGACTATGAGCTCTCTTCCCTCACCTGTGTGTAACGGCAGAGATGCACAGTGCTGAGGGCTGTTCTAGGCAGGGGCAACATCACAGAGCATGGATAGGATAGTGGGAGGGCCCTGAGACTTCCTATGTAAGTGGTAAGTATGGTGAGACTGAAAGGATGCATGGAAGGTAGCCAGGGCAAGAGCTTGAGGGAGGAGGGCAGGGGGCAGAGCATGTAAGATGAGCCCAGAGACTTAGAAGTAATTCTCCAGAAGAACAGAATGAAGTTTGAAGGGCTGGAGCATGGAGTAAAAGTTGGAGCTACAGGTTGGGGGAGCAGGGACTCAGGGTGGGAAGCAGGATCAGGCCTTATAAATCTTGCTGAGAAATTGGGATTTGAAGATCAAAACACACACACACACACAAACACACACACAGACATATATGCATGCATTCATAATGCTTATATAGTTGAATTTCTCAATCCCAAGAAAGTCTTGATTCCTTAATTTCTGTGACACAGGATACATGTTTGAATTTGGAACTTTCTAGTATTTTTAAGTGTTCATGTTCAGTTCTTGGAGTTTGTACCACTCTGAGACACACAGCAAGCATTTGGAAGATTGGGGTTTTACTGGGAAGTCTCTGGGCAGGCATTGGGCCCACGGGGTCTATTCACAGCATTTTGACCCCTTAGCACCTTCAGTGAAGGTTGGCCTTCCTTGGGGTTATTCTCAGTGGTCACAGGCATAACCTGCCCCACACATTGGAGGGTGCCACAGAAACTTGGAGCATTTCTAGCCAGTAATTCAGATTCACCAGTTTCAGCTGATCCATCCACCCAGAGACCACTCAGAGTCAACAGGAGGTGTGGGTTTCTCAAATGAGAGAAAGTTGAACTAAAAAGTCTGAGGAGAATTATGCTGTTGACAGGTGTTTCAAGTGTGGGTCTTGGCAATGAACTATTCACTTACAGTTTATGAGGCAATGATGAGACAGCTCGAAAGAAGCAAATCTCTGAGACATGACAGCTCAGTCCCAAAGACCGTTAACAGAAGGTCAGCTCATCAAACACATCTGCAGAAATAGAACAGAGCAGTCCTCTGTGCAACCCCACACATCACAGTGATGGCTGCAGAATTCCATTTAATCTAGCACCAGTGCAAATTGGAAACCTAAGCGTTCACTCCCCACACCCACAGGCTTCAAAGCATCTTCTTGTCTCTACTAAACAGCTCAAGGAGACAGAACCTGGAGGAAAGGTTTTCCCAGTGAATTTTGTTTCTTATAATTTGTTTACATTTGCATACGCTTTTTGTAGGAATAGTGAATGAAGTTATTAATTAATCATTTTTGCAGCAGTGAAAAAAGCTTCCTAAAAAAATTTTAATTATGGTTAGTTGTCATGTAGCTTAGAAACGATTAGAAAGCCATTATTGAATTTAGGCTATTTCTACCCTATTTTTCTGTAACAATCACATCTGTGTCTTTTTTTTCTACTTAACAAAAGCGGCACATTTGTGGCAAGTTATATAGGTCTGTGTGTGTATGTACATATATGTGTATATACACGTGTATATGTGCACATATACATGTGTGTACCATATACATGCACCTGAGTATATGCATACATATACACACATATATACTTTATATAAGATTATAAAATAAAAAGTAAATATCTGTCCCTTCCCCCTTCATCAGCTCCACTCCCTACAAGCAACTGCTGAAAAAGTTATGTTTGTCCCTCTGGGCCAGATGTTAGAATGGTGTTTTCTCTACCTTCTTTTCCTCTGAGGCACCAATATAACAGACATCAGACCCCAAATGTGTGGGGTGTACACATGCATACAGAACGCACCAAGACAACAGAAGATCCTATTCCACAACTCTTGGAAACCAGAGAGATCCAGCATATACAAGGGAGGTTGACGGGTGGGGAGTTCTTTGGGGTGAGTGCGGTGTGAAACCCACCACTCCCTTGGGGGACAGGAAGAGGTTCCCCCTTCTAACTCCAAGCCTAGGGAGGGGGAATTCAAGGGATGCCCTTGGGAAGTTCTTATGTTTGTCCCGTGATGTTGGGACTCAGGCATGGAATGAGACAACTCAAGCAAACTGTGGCCTAGAGTGTGACTATATGCCAGGTGTCTGTTTCCTCAGAGGCAATCCAGAGAAGAAGAGGGCTCAGTCTTGGCAGTAGAGACAAGACAATTCTGTTGGATGGTGTCAGCTACTTTCTCAGGACTCCATGAGGCCTTATCAGGGATACCAGCAAGTCATTTGGGTTCTGCCCAAGGAGGCTACCCTGGTGAGTGAGGAGATGGAGGTTGGAGGTGTCCTGCTAGCGGCAGGACTGCAGAGGCACTGGCAGGAGATGAGAAGAACAGAAAAGACCCTGTGGAGGAGAGAGAGGCCTTTGAGCTAGAAGCCTTACCTGGAAGCCAACTCTACCCACTGGCTGGGAACAGATCAAGCGCAGCTCACGATGCTCCCAGCCCAGGTAAGATCTCCCCCCTGCTCTCAACCCCCAGTGCTCCTCCCAATTCCTCCTGGCAGGCATGGAATCAGCAGCTAGCCCGGGAAGGAGATACTCAGGGCTGGGATGACTCACTAGCTCTAGTCTGTCTGCAATCTTTCAGGTTTTAGAACTGAAAGTCCTGAGTCTTGTGTTTCCAGATAGAGAGCCGGTGGGGATCACACGTGCCTGTCCCAATACCAGATACCAGTTCAGCGAGGTAAAGGCATTTAAAGCTAAGTCAGATGAGAAGTGTTAATGATCACAAAGGATTGAGGCTTTGTTTTTCCACTATGCTGAAACTGGGTTTTCTTTTTTCTTTTAAATATTTTATTTTTAAAGATTTAAAAGAGAGGGGGAGGGGCAGAGAGAGAAATAGAATCTGAAGCAGACTCTGTGGTCAGCTTGGAGCCCAACACAGGGCTCAATCTCATGACCCTGAGATCATGACCTGAGCTGAAATCAACAGTCTGGTGCTTAACTGACTGAGCCACCCAGGCGCCCCTTGAAACTGGGTTTTCAACTTGAAGTACTTGTAGACTTACCTATAACCTAAAGTAAATAGCAAAATCAGGGACTGACAATATTTTTATCCAGAGGCAATGATAGTAGACACAAAAAACTGAGTTGTGTTTAATTATATATATCTGTACCCACACACATAAAATATAATATTGATATAATACTGACACAATATTTTGAAACAGCATATTGTAAATCGTACTGTTCTGATGCTTGCTTTTCTTGCAGCACATCTATATTTAAATCCTGATATCCTGGGTATTTAACAAATCATGCTGTATTTATATAATTTAATTTCATCTTGCCACTTAAAGTGAGATAGACCCACATGTAAGAATGTACAAAGTCTTACACAAGTCTGTGCCAGTGAGTGCTCTGTCAGTGACAAGTAACAGAACATTCAACTGAAAGGCAACTTAAATAATAAAAAACATCACACATAACAGGAGTCTATAAGTAAATAGTTGTAGAGTTGGCTAATTCAGCACCACATGCTGTTACCCAGGACCCAGAACCCAGAACACAGGCTCCTACATCTTTCTGCTCCCCTGGCCGTAACTTCTTGGCACTTGACTTTGAACTTCTTCTATTTGCCTGCAAGGTTAACAGCCACTTCCAGGTAAGATGCCCTCATGCAAGAACTACCAGACAAGCAGGAAGGAGTAGTTTTTCCACGGTTGTCTCTTTTGTTTACCCAAGGAGGAAATTTCCCCAGAGAATCTAATCATAAGCCCATGCCCAAGCAGCAGGGGGAACTCACAAAGCCAGGAGCTGGTATTTTCTGGGTCTATAGTGGGAAGAATTCTGAAGCACAAAGGCAAGGGACTGACTCCTGCATAAGCAACCATGAATATCTGCTCCAATGTCATATGAAACATAGATATGCTGTATGTAGGACACAGATGTCATCCTTTCTTAATAACTACATAGATTTCATCATGTGAATACATCATAATTTATTTAGCTAGTCCTCCATTGATGGGCAGTTAGGTCATTTATAGTTTTTTTTTTATATTACAAACCACTGGGCAGTAAATATCCTAGTATGAGTGTATATTTGTGCATGTACACATCTTTGCACACTGCGAGATATGAGACAATCCTAGACATGGCATAGCTGGCAAACCCTTGAAATTTTAACAGATCTTGCCAAATATTTTTAAAAGTAGCATTAATTACTCCAAAAGTGTTTGAGTATGTCTATTTTCTCACATTTGCACTGACACTGAGTATAATGAAACTTTTGAATCTTTGTCAAATGATAGATGAACATATTCCTTGGGCCAGGTTGCAGATTGTTGATGTTCTAGGGTCCTGATGGAGTAAAGAAAGCTAAATCACCAGATGGCATCTGAAAGTCTCTGTTTTTCTACCATGATTCCATGATCTAAAATGGTCCATGTAAGAACCCACTAAACCTTCCTCTTCTTATAGCATCTGCAATGTTTTTTCCCCCTGTGGAAACAGGTGCTTTAGAAACGATTGTTCTATTATTCTGTTAGCAGGTGCTTTAAAGATCATTTTAATAATGTCTTTAGGATAAAGTATGGTTATTGTAGAATATATTTTAAAAACAAGATAATGAAAGGGATGGAGATAATCATTGCCTTAACCTTACCACTCAGATATACTATTATCTCTCTTTTGGTATATCATGAATATACCAAAAAAGAGAATTTTGTATATATATAAATATTTGTATAATTTATATATATGGGATCATATTCTACATGTTGCAGTCCTTTCTCTCTTACTTACTGGCTCAATGAACACCTTCCCATGCAATTAAAGAACTTCTAGGGATCCCTGGGTGGCGCAGCGGTTTGGCGCCTGCCTTTGGCCTAGGGCGCGATCCTGGAGACCCGGGATCGAATCCCACATCGGGCTCCCGGTGCATGGAGCCTGCTTCTCCCTCTGCCTATGTCTCTGCCTCTCTCTCTCTCTCTGTGACTATCATAAATAAATAAAAAATTTAAAAAAATAAAAAAAATAAAAAATAAAAAAAAAATAAAGAACTTCTATAGCCTTGCTACTCAAAGTATGATGCAAGGGCCAAGAACATTGGCATCACCTAGGAACTTGGAAAGGCAGAAGCTGAGGCCCACCTCAGATCTACTGAGTCAGATTTTCATCTTAACAATATCTCTAAGTGATTCATAAGCACATTAAACTGTGAAAAGTGGGATCTACAACACCCTTTTTAATGGCTGACAAGTATACCATGGTGTGATTGTACCATAGCACCAGACTTTAATTGTTTGATTCTAACCAGTGTTAGGAGTGTTTATCCATCTAGATAGTCTAGGATTTCCTAGAAATCCTTATTGGAGTCAGTCTCATTGGCCTTGGATAACAGAGACAATTCTTGCTGGGTGAGACTGTGGGAAAACCAAGTCTGGGCCTAGGCCTTCCCTGGACAGGTGTCTTGGAGATAACTGTTCTCAGAATGGTTTAAAAAAAATGTTTACTATGTGATGGTAACAGATGCTTCCAAACAAAGAAACAGGAAGCTGATGCCTTCTCTGTCTACATTCAGCAGGCTGAATGAGTTCCATTAAATTCGCCTGCAAACTTTACTAAAGAGCCCAGCAAGCAGCAATGAAAATTACAGAACAGCTACCAGGCACTTTAAGTAGTCAGCTGAAATTTAGCTGTTTTCCATATTCTTTGCTGATAATGCAAATGGAGCCTTTAAAGCAAGTGGCTCTAAGTTACCACACATACTACAAGCTGAGAAGGCCCATGTGGTCCACACAGATGCTGCCGCTGCCCCCTAAGCCCTGCCACAGAATAACCGGTTCCCACGGCTATCAGTGGCAGGGTCTGCCAACCTGGAGGGTTACGGGCCCAGGGCCAGTCATCTGAATAGATCAGTTGTCAAGAAGTAAAAGCACTCTAGGGAAAAGACTTGGTCTGTCTAAAACCTCTGTGATTTTCTTCACAACAGGCTCAGTTTTTCCTTGAAAGAGGCTTCCGTGGGCTGTCCAGGAGAAAAGTATTCTGGGTTAAAGAACAAGATGCAGGACTCCATGTCTAAATTGGCCTCAGGTTCCAGGAGGCTCAAGAACATCAAACAGAGCAGACTACAGCCATAGAAATTAATCATTTGGAAAAGGAAAAGAAAGAAAGAAAGAAAGAAAGAAAGAAGAAGGAAGAAAGAAAGAAAGGAAGGAAGAAGGAAGGAAGGAAGAAGAAAGAAAGAAAGAAAGAAAGAAAGAAAGAAAGAAAGAAAGAAAGAGAAATCATTTGGGAAAAGCTGATTGTTTCCTCTCAGATCTTCTTAGTTCTGAATGGGGTCCCTGGGAACAAACATCATTTTGGGATTTGCTAAGAGGCCAAGAGAAGAAGTGATGAGGGGGAGGCCGGATGGACCGACTGATGGGAGGGACGGCAGGACTAGCAAGATGGCGCAGACTCAGGACACCAGGAGGAAAGTCTGTTACTACTAGGACGGGGATGTTGGAAATTACTATTATGGACAAGGCCACCCAATGAAGCCTCACCGAATCCGTATGACTCACAATTTGCTACTTAACTATGGTCTCTACTGAAAAATGGAAATCTATCGCCCTCACAAAGCCAATGCCGAGGAGATGACCAAGTACCACAGTGATGACTACATTAAATTCTTGCGCTCCATCCGCCCAGATAACATGTCCGAGTACAGCAAGCAGATGCAGAGATTCAACGTCGGTGAGGACTGTCCAGTATTTGACGGCCTGTTTGAATTCTGTCAGTTATCTACTGGTGGCTCTGTGGCGAGCGCTGTGACATTGAATAAGCAGCAGACAGACATCGCTGTGAATTGGGCCGGGGGGCTGCACCATGCAAAGAAGTCTGAGGCATCTGGCTTCTGTTACGTCAGTGATATCGTCTTGGCCATCCTGGAACTGCTAAAGTATCACCAGAGGGTGCTGTATATTGACATGGATATTCACCACGGCGATGGCGTGGAAGAGGCCTTCTATACCACAGACCGGGTCATGACTGTGTCCTTTCATAAATACGGAGAGTACTTCCCAGGAACTGGGGACCTACGGGATATTGGGGCTGGCAAAGGCAAGTATTATGCTGTTAACTACCCGCTCCGAGATGGGATTGATGACGAGTCCTATGAGGCCATTTTCAAGCCGGTCATGTCCAAAGTGATGGAGATGTTCCAGCCCAGTGCGGTGGTCTTACGGTGTGGCTCTGGCTCCCTGTCTGGGGATCGGTTAGGTTGCTTCAATCTCACGATCAAAGGGCACGCCAAGTGTGTGGAGTTTGTGAAGAGCTTCAACCTGCCCCTGCTGATGCTGGGAGGAGGCGGCTACACCATCCGTAATGTGGCCCGCTGCTGGACATATGAAACAGCTGTGGCCCTGGACACGGAAATCCCGAATGAGCTTCCGTACAATGACTACTTTGAATACTTTGGACCAGATTTCAAACTTCACATCAGTCCTTCCAATATGACCAACCAGAATACCAATGAATACCTAGAGAAGATCAAGCAGCGACTGTTTGAGAACCTGAGAATGCTGCCCCACGCACCTGGGGTCCAAATGCAGGTGATTCCTGAGGATGCCATTCCAGAGGAGAGTGGTGACGAGGACGAAGAAGACCCTGACAAGTGCATCTCTATCTGTTCATCTGACAAACGAATTGCCTGTGAGGAAGAGTTCACGGACTCTGATGAGGAGGGAGAAGGTGGTCGTAAGAACTCTTCCAACTTCAAAAAAGCCAAGAGAGTCAAAACTGAGGACGAAAAAGAGAAAGACCCAGAAGAGAAGAAAG
Organism: Vulpes lagopus; assembly: GCF_018345385.1. Lineage (NCBI taxonomy): Eukaryota > Metazoa > Chordata > Mammalia > Carnivora > Canidae > Vulpes > Vulpes lagopus. Next base: position 37,506,565 of record NC_054836.1, on the reverse strand, counting down.
AAGTCACAGAAGAGGAGAAAACCAAGGAGGAGAAGCAAGAAGCCAAAGGGGTCAAGGAGGAGGTCAAGTTGGCCTGAGCAGACCTCTCCAGTTCTGGTTTCCTGCCAAGTTCCCCACCTTTCTCCCACAACCCCTCAGATTTTATATTTTCTATTTCTCTGTGTATTTATATAAAAATATATTAAATATAAATATCCCCAGGGACTAGACAGGAACCAGGGCCCTGAGCCTAGGGCACACATTATGAGTGAGCTTTTCTAGTGGCTGCCTCGCCACCCATCCTTCCCCAGTTCTTAATTTTGAACCATAAAGGGTACCAGTTCTGGAAGGCATGCTTTTAGGCAACCATAGGACAAAATCCAGAAATGCCAAGTGCCTGCTTAGTAGCTTTGGAAAGGTGCCCTCATTGAGCATTCTAGGAGTGGCTGGGTCTTCTGGGACCCCCCCCCCCCAATCAGGCTCCTTAAGGTAACATCAGCCATTTTTAGATTGGTTCTCTTATCATACCTTCCCACTGGCCCCATGTGAGCCAAGGAACTCACTGCCTGCCCTCTATCCTTGCCCAGTTCTGCAGGTGGAGATTGATAAGTCAAATATCCTTTTTTTGAGATACTATTTCATTTTCGTGAGAATCTTTGTAATAAAATGGTACATTTCTACATCCTCCTGAGCTTATCTCCTAGCAGTATCCCTGGGTTGATTTCAACTCCACTTCCCTGCCCTTCTGGTGTCCAGGAGAATCTGGGCAACTCCATGAACAAGGAAACAACCCCACAAACTTAACCTTCACCCTAATTCCTCCCACAAGGGTTGAGGTTAACCGATCTTCTCACCCTACCCCCAGAAGACCACTCATTAAAAAGCACTACTAAAGGGAAAAAAAAAAAAAAGAGAAGAAGTGATGGGAAGGAAGATAGCACTTCCTTCAAATGCCATCCACCATATCCTAGCAATGTGACTCTAAGGGTGACTAAAAGTTTCCGACATCTAACTTCTATGAAACAGGATGATAATATTCTCACAGGTAAGAGGTGCCTGAGTAGCTCATTAGTTAAGTGCTCGACTCTTGATTTCAGCTCAGGTCCTGATCTCAGGATTGTGGATCGAGCCCCAAGTGGGGCTCTGCTCTGGGCATGGACTCTGATCAAGATTCTCTCCCTCTCCCTCACCCCACTCTGCTCACACGTGTGCATGTGCACATGTGTGTTCTCTCTCTCTCTCTCTCTCAAAGATCCTCACAGGTAAGACACTGTAAATGTTATCACCTGGGATATGGTAAGTATCTGATAAATGCTGTTTTCCTCCTTCATCCCCCAAAATGAACCAAGCCTCACACCCTTCCTTTTTTCTCTCTTTACTCACACCCCAATTAGCAGAGATAAATGTGAAGGTCCATGAAGAACAACTGTCACTTCCAGAAAGTTATTAAAGCTAAACTCTAAATTCTAAGTACTCTTTACAAACAATAAATTTGTGTTTAACTATTTATATCTGTTTAAACAACTTTTAATTTCAAAAGCACTCTACACATTTGATGAAAAATGTGGACAGAAAAGTCCAATTCACTAGGATATGGGGGAAATGAGCATTGTCATATACTCCTGATGGGCATGTAAATTAATTCTAGAGAGCACTTGTAGAGAGCAGTGTGCATTACCTTGAACATGCAATTTTCACTTCTGAAAACGTAGAAAGTAATCATAGATCTAAATCAAGATTTTAGTTTCCAAATTTTACCTTTCTTATTCTTATAATGTTTATATAATTATGTAATACATAAATATATGTCCTTATAAAAATACACAATATGAAAATAAAGTAAAAAGTGAAAGCTGCCTCCTACTCTCATCTTCCCTCTTCCCTCTCTCACTTTCCTCTCTAAAAATTATTTCTGCTAAAATTTGTGTTTATCTTTCCATATATTTTGCTAAACAGTTACATGTGTGTTACATTCTTTGTAATCCCAATAGGATTTATTAAATAGTTTACCTCTCTACAAATTTTAAAAAAGTGTTCTTCTAATATTAATTCTGTATCTCATATATTCTTACATAGTTCATGCATATGAATTTAATTTTTGTAAACTGACGTTAATCATTTCTACTCATATGCCTTTACATAAAGTGAAATCCTTATGTCAACTAAAAACAAAACAAACAAAAAAACCCTATGTGAACAAAAGAAAAAAAATAAATAGTTGACCACTCCCCTCTGATTTAAAATGCCATTTAAAAAATAAACAATGGCTTATTGATACAGTGGAATATTATGCAGGAGGAAGCTCTCTCACAATGATATGAAAGATCGCCAGGACATGTTATTAAGTAAGTAAAAAGAGTAATGCATGGAAAGAGTGCATATACTATTTGCATAAAAAAAGGGAGAAAATATTTGATTTTATTTATATTTGCATAAAGAAACACTAAAAGAGTGAACAAGAATATAAATGATTACCTAAAGGAGGCAGGAAGTTGCAGAATGGGGCAAAGGGGAATAATATAAAGAGGAATAATACTTCTTTGTGCTAGGCAGAGTAACTGCCCCCAAATATGTCTGTGTCCTAATCCCCACTACCTATGGTGATATCAATTATATGACAATGGAAAATTATAGTTGCACATGGAATTAAGGTGGCTAATCAAATGGCTTTAAGATAGGGAGCAAATCCTAAGTTATCCAGGTGGGCCCAATGTAGTCACAAAGGTCCTTAAAAAGTGGAAAAGGAAAGCAAAGAGGAGATTCAGAGGAAGATGTAACTGTAGAAAGGCACAGATAAATGCAAGATTGCTGACTTTGACAATGTGAGTCAGGAATGTGGATGTATTAGGGTTCTCCAGAGAAATAGAAGATATATATGTCTATTTAGATATAGATATACATATAAGATGTAAGGAGAGACAAGATATATAGAGAGAAAATATATATATTATATAGAAAGATGATATACATATATTATACAGAAAGATGAAGACACAGACATTGGCATAGATATATACAGAGAGAATGATTATAAGGAATTGGCATACAAAATCGTGGAGGTTGAGAAATCCCTAATCTGCTGTCTACAAGTTGGCAACCCAGGAGAGCCACTGGTTAATTCCAGTCTAAATCCAAAGGCCTGAGAATCAAAGGAGCTGATGTTGTGAAGCCCAGTCCAAGGGCAGGAGAAGACCATGTCTCAGCTCAGCAGGCAGGCAGGCAGGAAAGAAATGCTCCTTTCCTCTGCCATTTTTTTCTTTCTGGCTCTCAGTGGATTAGATGATGCTCACCCATGCTGGGGAGGGTGGTTTACTTTACAGAGTCCAGCAATGAAACTGCTAATCTTACCTGGAAACACCCTCATAGACATGCCCAGAAATAATGTTTAATCTGAGCACCCTGTGGTTCAAATTGACATGTAAGATTAACCATCACACTGCAAAACCTCTAGAATCTGGAAGGGGTACGGAAATACATTGTCCTTTAGAGACTCCAGAAAGATGTGTACTGTTGTCAACAGCTTGATCATAGCCCAGTGAGACCCATGTTGAACTTCTAACCTACAAAAATTGACTTACTTTCTATTTTCTAGTAAATATTTTTGTGGCTGTAAATTCTGCATGGAAAGCCACTTTCAAGAGCCTTTTAAGTTCGTTTTTTAGCATGCAGTGGTCTCAGTGTCATTCACTTTTAAAATTTTACAGTTTTATAATTATTCTTTATCCAAAAAATAAAAGATGTTTAAAATTTTCAAAATAGACTCTTTTTGCTCTCCCTTTTCTAATTATTTATTGTTTTATTTTATTTATTACTTTTATTTATTTTTTAAAAATATTTTATTTATTTATTCACAAGAGAAACAGAGAGGCAGAGACACAGGCAGAGGGAGAAGCAGGCTCCATGCAGGGAGCCCGACATGGGACTCGATCCGGGTCTCCAGGATCACACCCCGGGCTGAAGGCAGGCACTAAACCACTAAGCTACCAGGAATCCCCGACTTTTGAATTAAGTTATTGAATTTATTATTTACAAGCTATTTTTTAATTGATTTTGCATGTTCTTCTTAAAGTACAAATCTGATCAAGTATCTTGCTTCAATGGCTCCTCATTCACCTCAAGATAAAATTGACACCTCTCACCAGGCTTCCTACGAAGCCCTTCACAGTAGCAGCCCTGTTCACTCCCTCAGCACCCTGGCTCACTGCAGCAGCTGACTCCTCCCCAATCTCACCCTACTCTGCTCCACCCTCCAGCCTTCCCACCATACCAACTAATGCCACTGCATATTCTATGGCCATACAGAATTCCACTTATTTTCATGAACATGCCATGCTTGCATGGAACTGAACATGTGCTGTTTTCTCTGGAGAAACATTTTCTCATTTCTACTCCATTAACTGAATAGCTCCTGCTCATCCTTCAGGTCTGAGGATGCACATCATTTTCTCCAGGAAGCCCTCGATGAAGGTAAGGAGCCCCTACCAATTTCCACACAGCACTTACAGGTCATTTACCAGGTCATCACACAAAACTCCCATTACCTATCTATTTTTTCCTCTAGAACTGTGACCAACTTAAGGGCAAAGACTGTGTCTTGTCCATCCTAATGGAAAGTCACCTATCCTCAGCCCACTCAAAGTCCCTGGTGCTCAGTGAATATGTGTTGAGTATTTACTTATTCAACAATTTCATGTGCATAAACAAAAGAAAATAAAATGATAGAAGGAAACACTACATATACACAAAACATTTTCAGCTGTTATATATTAAAAACTTACTGCCTTCTAGGCACTATACAAAGTATATGTGCTATTTATTTATATCACGATATTACAACGCTTATCACTGGGGGAGAATGGAAGAGATAGTTTTAGTCTTTCACCTTTTTGAAATTTCCCAATTTACAAATATTATTCATAGAAATCAGAGAATATAGTTATGTAAAGGTGCTCCTTGCCTATGGAGATCTGATGATATATGCAAATGTAAAATACATACAGGTCATCATTCTCTGAAAACTGACCTGTGAAGAAGGCACTAAGCTAGTGGGAACTCAGAAGTTGTGTGGCCTCTTTAACTCCCCTAAAGTCTCAACACATGGTAAGTTCCAAAAGCACCTATTGGCTCTATACATGTGGCACTTAATGTTTGTTTCTCCAGCCTATAAGTGAAATAGTGCCCACAACACAGCTGCTGCTGCTTTGGGCATTGTTGCCCTCTCGTTCTCTGTGAGGGTGTGAAGAAATCAAAGATTCATCCTTCCGCGTGCTATAGAATCACCAATAGAAAATAATAAAGCTTAAATGAGCAGCATCCAAGCCATTGGAAAATATTGAGCTTGTTCACCTCCATTAGCCCTAACCCATCCTATAATGCCACATAAACAATCTAGCATATTAACATTCCCAGTTTAGGCTCACAATTCTCAGAATCTTCATTTTGAGCCTTTGGTTAATGCACAATTATTTAAACAATAAAAAGTAATTTTTTTTAAGCTCACAATAGAGTTTTGTGTGCGCAAATGTATGTGCTTTTCATTCAAACATAAATAGCCCTACTTAGTTATGAATGAAATCAGCGTTTATTGTACTAATAGCTCACAAGCATGAATTAAATATACCTAGAGTTAAACAAGCTTTATTCCCCGCCTTCAATGCTAATGTCTCTCCCCTGTCTCATCCTCTGTCTTGAAATGGTATTTAGAAATAAATTCTGGATTTATAAGCAAAAAGACTAAGCAATATAGTTATATCTGTTGTAACCTAGTAAATATGACTAAAGCCCACTTGGACATTAAATCTGCAGTCTTTATTCCTTTGCCTGTATATTGATTTCATATCATATTCAATACCTTTACTAATGGGAAGTTATGGGAAATGTGGTGCAGCATCTCGTACATTCGTTTTCTTTTATGCAAACCTCAACCTTCTAAATAATAAAGGTGCCATTCCAGCTTTGATATTATAACTAATTCTTGCAGTTTGTAATGATAATATCTTCCATTTATTAGGTCGTTCCTTTGTGCCAGGAATGCTCACAGTGATTCCACAAGGTAGTTACTATGCCCATTCTAAGGAAGCAGAACCAGAGGTTTAACTTGATACAGCTAACAAATGGAGAAGTCTGGGTTAGAATCCAGACCTTCATCTTTAAGCAAAATGACTAGAGAGAGTAAAACCTCAAAAATTATCCCCCACATTATGGGATTATTTTTTCACAAAGAGCACAAGTAAGCTACTGCATTTCTTTCAGGTTTCTATTTGTCTTATGCTCCAAGGTTAGCTCCCTCTTGGGTAAAGTTGAGTGCTCAAGATAAAGCTGCCTTGGGCATCCCACACAAAGTGCACTGCTGGGGAACTAGAGTAGGAGGAGGCATTGGTGTGGACCCTGAGGTAGGAAATTTGGAGAAATTCAAAGATGAGAAATGTGGAGTGCAAAGTTTCAGGCATAAAGGTCAAATTGAGACCACAACCATGGTCTCTCATTCTCAAACAGAAATCTCTTGAAGCCACAAAGTGCAGACATGTTGTTATGACCAGATGCACTTCTGAAAAGCACAAAGCACAAGAAATTTGTCTCCCATAAATATTCTCCTCATCTGTTCATCAGTGCTGCATTCGGCCACCAAAAAAATAGAGAGCATCGAGCCATGACCAGATAATGAGTTGTTTCTAGTAGAGCATATGATTCTCCAATAAAATAGAACTAAAAAAACAGCAATTAAGTCCAACTACATTAACATTAAACACAAGTTTCTAATGTACATATCATTGATAATACAAACCTTATCTTGATTGAAGATGGGGTAAAAGAGTACTTCAACCTGGCATTAGGAGGACTGTAGTAGTACTCTTTTCTTCCCAAGTCCTTGTTTTTCCATGCCTAAAGCCAAAGGAGGTAGTTTCATTCCCTTCAACTCAGGGGGTGGGAAAACCAGTACACTATAGCTAATAAGGTTCTGCATAATTCCTGAGCTACATTAATGGGGAGGAAGTTTTCTCACCCAAGATCATGGTAATTGTCAAAACCTGAAAGGCAGGAATTGTTGAATGGGAAGGCCAGGCACAAGTTTCCAAACAGACTCAGGGAGAAGAGAGGTGTCATCAAATACATGGGGCCAGAAGCTAAAATGGGGTTGTATGCAGTCAATCATGTAAGAACTAGATCAAAGAGTTTGAGAGTCCATAAGCAGGAACACCCTCAGGAGGAGGCATTGCTCTGAGATCCCAGAGCACAAGAGCTACACAGAGCAAAGAGAAGAGGCAACATGAAAAGGCCCTAGAATCAATGCTAGAGGGGCTCAGGATCCGTGATCAGGAGGAGTGACTCTTCCCAAGCATAACATCATGCCAACCTTGGGTTAAGTGCTCTAAAAATATAATTTCACTTAATCTTTACAAACACTGTAAGGAGAAGCTGACCACAGAGACCAAATCTTTGAATAATTCTACTGCTACCTGAAGAAACTCTATGAGCTCAGAATGGGTCCTTGTTAAGTGGTGGCTCTCTAATTGTTCTGAAAAAAAAAAAAAGAAGTGACTAATCCTAGAACCTCCTTTAGCTGTTACAGAAAATTGTCTTACAGATGCTGTGCTCTGCAGTAGTGCCAGCACTCTAATTGTCCTGTGGAAGAATAATCAATGCCAGCTGCTAGCTAGAGGAATACAAAACTTCCACAGTAGTTGAAAGCCCCCACTGAATCTGATTGGAATTAAGTTCGGAGAAATGTTTTTGGGGTTTAAAAAATAAAGCCAATTGAGGAAGCACAGGAAAGGTGAACCCCAAGATCCAAGAGTATTTGTTGCAACATCCTCAAAAAACCTCATCTTCCAGTTTGAGGACATGTTGGAAAAGTGGCATTCATGTTTATAGGTTCTTGGGAATCTGATCTGCTCCAGTACAAAGTTTTAGTCAGCCAGGAATTTTTTTTCTTCACTATCTTCCCCCACTTTTCACCATCCATTCTTGTTCTCTCTCCCTTTTCCCTTAAGATCTCCCATCACCCAAAAACTTATTCTTTAATATTGCCAAGAGTCCAAGAAGGTATCTAGGATGCTAGCCTGCATTCTAGTTCTTCCAAAATAAAACTCTTATAAGCCACTATCTTAGAGTAGTCTCCCTAGAAACAAAGCCTAAGACAAAGATTCTTGTAGGTGGGATTTATTGGGAGAGGACTTTCCAATGGGGAATAAAACAAGCAGGACAAGGCAGAGAAAGGAACTAAACAAGTACACGATCTTAGCTGGAGTTTGGCTTTAACCTGATCCCATGGAGAGCTCTAGAGCACAAAGTGCACCATAGAGCCAGTCACCACTTGGAGCAAGACGATCTGTCTTCCACCCTCCATGCCAGTTAGTTCTTGGCTATGTGCTAAGAAGCAGAATATGAGGAAGAACATTATGTCCCAGGCAGGCAGTTTATATTTGGCCTGGGACAATTCTCCCAAGAAAGGGACAGCTCTGGCTTGACTATTTTCTATTTCATAGTCGTATTAATTCTGTATTTTGTTCCCAGATGGGGTTTCACACTTTCTATCACCCAATTCAGGCTATTTAAAGGGAGTGAAAATCTTGCTTCAATGATTCAAAAATATAGCGTCTCTTGGTAATCTGCCAAACTATTTACTTGGGATCTGGGTTTTTTATCTCTATTTTTAAATATTGTAGAGAGAACCACCAAATATCTCCTGACTCAAAGAATTGCAGAACACATAAAAGCCTCTTTGTAATTTCTTTTGCATTTTGTACCATGCCTGTCCTCTCACAAGGTATAATTTGTTCTGTCTCCTTTAACTTTGACACCAATGTAAATGAGGCCTATTTGTAGAGAAAGCAGAGAGACGGTAGCCATTAAATCTGAAGATTTACCTTTTCTTATTGTTAATAGGAATGAAGATGATTATCTTGTAGCCCCCAAATGGTACCTATTTCAAGTGCAGAGTTTAAAGGGACTAGGGAATATTTCAATGTCTATTAAGAGTCAAGAAGGAGGAGAAGAAGAGGAAGATGGAGACCGAATAGAAGGACCCTAGGCTCACCTCATCCCATGAATACAACTAGATACCTATCAAATCATCCTAAACACCCCAGAAACCAGTCTGAAGACTGGCAGAACAAACTCCACAACTAAAGGTAGAGAAGAGACCACATTAAAGAAGGTTGGAAGTACAGAGATACAGTTTGGGACAGAAACAGATCTTGGCTACTGTGTGAGGGGGTGGGGGAGCTGCAGTCACGGAGAAGGGCAAAAGACAGACTAACATGCAAGGGAGTGCACTGAGAAAATGAATCCCTATAGCAATTGGCCTAGAAAGCAAGAGGGCTTGATTTCATGAGTTCTTGCAATGAGCCTGGAGTTTTAAAGGTCAGTGTGTTTGGCTCTAGAAGAACTCAGAGGACATTGGGACTCCTCTTGGAGAGAAAGCAGGCAAAGCCCATTTATATACAGTGTGGAAATATATACAGTTTGGATGATCTAAGGAGCATCTGGGGTACACACTGGGGAGGTTAGTTGCTTATCCCAGAGAGGCAGCATTCATGAAGAGACCCCTCTGGGAAGAAAGGAACTGGCAAATATGATATCTCACCCCCACCCCTCAGCATAAACACAGAGAGACGACGGGATCCCTGGGTGGCGCAGCGGTTTAGCGCCTGCCTTTGGCCCAGGGCGCGATCCTGGAGACCCGGGATCGAATCCCACGTCGGGCTCCCGGTGCATGGAGCCTGCTTCTCCCTCTGCCTGTGTCTCTGCCTCTCTCGCTCTCTCTGTGTGACTATCATAAATAAATAAATAAATAAAAATTTAAAAAAAAAAAAACACAGAGAGACGGTAGCCATTAAATCTGAAGATTTACCTTTTCTTATTGTTAATAGGAATGAAGATGCGCAACCTGTAGGAAACGGTCCAGTGTCCACAATTCCTACTTAATTCCTTACATCAAGCCCCACCCGCCACACTCCGGAAGAACTGTCCTTCCCGGTCACACTTGCCTCAGTCACACTTGCCTCTCTGGTCTCAGGCCAGAGACCAAACACTGCCCACAACAGGCAAAGAAAACCTCTGCAGACAACTGGCCTGAAGGATAAAGTGGCCAGGGCACAACAGCAGAGCCCATGTAGCACACATTGGAGGCACTCCCAGAAGTGCTAGGCCTTGGGGAACAGGGGACACAATACTGCAGGGCACCAGAGGACCTCTTCTTCATACAGCTATTACTCTCAAGAGCAGGGGACATAGCTAGCTTTCCTAACACAGAGAAACAGGCACAGAGACTTAGACAAAATAAGACAGAGGAATTTGTCCCAAATAAAAGAACAGAACAAGACTATGGCCAGTTAGTTCTTGGCTGTCAAAGATCTAGGCAAAACAGATATAAGTTACATGCCTAATGGAGAATTTAAAGCAATGATCATAAGGATACTCACTTGAGAAAAGAGTGGAGAACCATCAGTGAAACCATTAACATGTGATTAAGAAATAACATAGCAGAGATAAAGGACTCAATAAATGAAATCAGAAAAACACTTGATAGAATGAACATCAGGCTAGAGGAAGCAGAGGAACAAATTAATGACCTAGAAGACAGAGTAATAATCAAGCTGAACAAGAAAAAAAAAAGAATTATGCAAAATGAGAATAGACTCAGAGAATTCAGTGACTCCACCAAACATGACATTTATAGGAGTCTGAGAAGAAGAAAGAAAAGGGTAAAGAGAATTTATTTGAAGAAATAATAGCTGAAACTTCCCTAATCTGGGGAAGGAAACAGATATCCAGATCCAGAAGGCACAGATAACCCCCCAACAAAATCAATAAAAGCAGATCCACACCAAGACATTTTATAATTAAAATGGCAAAATATAGTGATAAAGAAAAATATATTAAAAGGAGCAAGACAAAAGAAGACCCTTACATACAAAGGAAACCCCTTGAAGCCATAAGTGAATTTTTCAGCAGAAAATTTCCAAGCTAAAAGGAGTGGCATGATATATTCAAATTGCTGAAAGGGAAAAACCTGCAGCCAAGAATGCTCTATCCAGGAGGCTAACATTCAGAATAGAAGGAGAGATAAAGAGTTTCCCAAACAAACAAAAAGGAGTTCACAAACACTAAACCAGCCCTGTAATAAATTCTGAAGGGGACTGATAGAGTGAAAGGAAAGACTAAAAATGACAGTAAGATGGTATGGACACAAAAGCATTAAAAATTAATATTTCCCTAGAAAATCAGTCAAGGAACTCAGAAAATAAGGATGTAAAATATGACACCATATACTGAAAACATGGGGAGGAAAGGAGTAAAGAATGAGTTCAAATTTAAATTATTATAAGCGTAATATAGACTGCTATATGCAGAAGAGGTTACATATAAACCTAATGGTAACCACAAATCAAAAACCACTAATAAATACATAAGGGATAAAGAAAAAGAAATCCAAATATATCACTAAGGAAAAACCAGAAAATCATGAAAGAGAGAAAGACAAGGATCAAAGAAAATCTTCAGAAAAACAGCCACAAAACAAGTAATAAGATGGCAATGAATACATATCTATCCATAATTACTTGGAATGTAAATAGACTAAACACTCCAATCAAAAGACAAGGTGACAGAAAGGATAAAAAAACAAGACCCATCTATATGCTACCTAAAAGACTCATTGTAGACTTACAGACATCTGCAGATTGAAAGTGAGGAAATGCAGAAACATTTCTCATGCAAATGGATATCAAAAGAAAGCTGAAGTAGCAATATTTGTAAGAGAAAAAAAAATGGCCTTTAAAACAAAGAATGTAACAAGAGACAAAGAAGGACACTATATAATCATGAAGGGAACAATTGAAGAAGATATCATAATTCCAAATACTTATGCACCCAAATACAAAAAGCAGCTAATAACAAATGTAAGGAAATAACTGACAGTAATAAAATAATAGTAGGAGACTTTAACACCCCATTTACGTCAATGGACAGATCATCCAAACAAAATCAATAAGGACACAAATGGCTTTGAGTGACATACTGGACCAGATGGATTTAACATCTAGTTATATTCAGAACATTCTATCCTAAACAGTAGAATACACATTTTTTCAAGTGCACATGGAACATTCTCCAGAATAGATCATACATTAGGCCACACAACATGCCTCAACAAATTCAAAAAGATTGTAGTCAATATCATGCATCTTTTCTAACTACAATGCTATGAAACTAGAAGTCAACCACAAGAAAAAATCTGGAAAACCCACAAATACATGGAGATTAAATAATATGATACTAAACAAGGAATGGGTAAACTAAGAAATAAAAGCTTACTTGAAACAAATGAAAATTAAAATGCAATGGTTTAAAACCTTTGGGATACAGCAAGAACGGTTCTAAGAGTGTAGTTTATAGCAATACAGGCCTACCTCGAGAAGCAAGAAGTATCTCAAATAAACAACCTAGCCTTACACATAAAGGGGCTATAAAAAGAACAGCTAACAAAACCTAAAACTAGCAGAAGGAAGGACATAATAAAGATTAGAGCAGAAAGAAATGATATGGAAACTAATAAAACAGGTCAATGAAACCAGGCGCTGATTCTTAAAAAAAAAACAACCAAAAAACCAAAACAATTAAATAGATAAACCTCTAGGCATATAGAAAGAAAAAGACCCAAATAAATAAAATTACAAATGAGAGAGGGGAAATAATAACCAACACCAGAGAAATACAAACAATTATAACAGAATATTATGAAAAACTATATATATGTCAACAAATCGGACAACCTGGAAGAAATGGATAAATTCCTAGAAACATATAACCTACAAAAATTGAAACAGGAAGAAATGTAAAATTTGAACAGATCAATAACGAGCAAAGGAATTGAATCAGTATTCCAAAAACTATTCAAACAGAAGTCCAGGACCAGACAGCTTCACAGGCAAATTCTACCAAACATTTAAAGAAGAGTTAATACTCTTCTCAAACTATTCCAAAAAATAGAAAAGAAAGGAAAACTTCCAAACTCATTCTATGAGGCCAGCATTATGCTGATACCCAAACTAGATAAAGACGCCACAGAGAGAGAGAGAGAGAGAGAGAGGGAACTACAGACCAATATCTCTGATGAAAGAGATGCAAAAATCTTCAACAAAATACTAGCAAACCAAATCAAACAATATATGACAAAAGCTCATTCACCACAATCAAGTGGGCTTTATTCCTGGGCTGGAACTATGGTTCAATATTCACAGTCAACATGATATAACACATTAATAAAAGAAAGGATAAGAACCATCTGATCATGCCAACAGATGCAGGAAAGGCATTTGACAAAGTACAACATTTATTTATGGCAAAAACCATCAGCAAAGTAGGTTTAGAGGGAGTATACCTTAACAATAATAAAGGTCATATATGAAAAATTCACAACTAACATAATCATACTCACTGGGGAAAAACCAAGAGCTTCCTTTCTAAGGTCAGAAACAAGACAAGGATGTCCATTTTCAACAATTTTATTCAACATAGTACTGGAAGTCCTAGTCATAGCAATCAGACAACAAAAAGAAATAAAAGGCATCCAAACTGGTAAGGAAGATGTCAAACTTTCACTATTTGCAGATGATATGATACCATATATAGAAAACCCAAAAGACTCCACCAAAAACTGCTATAACTGATTCAGTAAACTTGCAGATAGAAAATCAATGTATAGAAATCTGTTGCATTTCTATACATCAATAATGAAGCAGCAGAAAGAGAAGGAATGAAACTCATTTACAATTATACAAAAAATTAAAAGATACCTAGGAATAAACCCAACTATAGAGGTAAAAGACCTGTACTCCGAAAACTATAAAACACTGATGAAAGAAATTGAAGATGACACAAAGAAATAGAAGACATTCCATGCTCATGGACTAGAAGAACAAACTTTGTCAAAAATGTCTGTATTACTCAAACCAATTTACACATTTAATGCAATCCCTATCAAAATACCAACAGTATTTTTCACAGAAATAGGTCAAACAATCCTAAACTTTATATGGAATCACAAAAGACCCCGAATAGCCAAAGCAACCTTGAAAAAGAAAAACAAAGCTGGAGGCATCACAACTCTGGACTTCAAGCTCTATTACAAAGCTGTAGTCATCAAGACAGTATGGTACTGGCACAAAAACAGACACATAGACCAATAGAACAGAATAGAAAATCTGGAAATAAACCCACAATTATACGGTCAATTAATTTTCAACAAAGCAGGAAAGAATATCCACTGGAAAAAAGACAGTCTCTTCAACAAATGGTGCTGGGAAAACTGGACAGAAACATGCAAAAGAATGAAACTGGACCACTTTCTTATACCATACATAAAAATAAATTTGAAATGGATTAAAGACCTAAATGTGAGACCTGAAACCATTAAAATCCTAGGAGAGACAAGTAGTAATTTTTCTGACATCAACCATAGCAACTTCTTTTTAGATATGTCTCCTGAGGCAAGAGAAACAAAACAAAAAATAAACTATCGGGACTACATTAAATAAAAAGCTTCTGCACAGTGAAGGAAACAATCAACAAAACGTAAACATAAAAGCAACCTTCAGAATGGGAGATGATGTTTGCAAATGAAATATCAGATAATGGGTTACTATCCTAAATACATAAATAACTTATAAAATTCAACACCCAAAAAATAAATAATCCAATTTAAAAATGGGCAGAAGATATGAACAGACATTTCTCCTAAGAAGACATACAAATGGCAAACATACACATGAAAAGATGCTCATCATTACTCATCATCAAGGAAATGCAAATCAAAACTACAATGAGATATTACCTCACACCTGTCAGAATGGCTAAAATCAATAACATAAGAAACAACAGGTGTTGGCAAGGATGTGGATAAAAGGGAATCCTCATGCACTGTTGGTGGTAATGCTAACTGGAGCAACCACTGTGGAAAACAGTAAGAAGATTCCTCAAAAAGTTAAATATAGAGCAACTCTACGATCCAGCAATCACACTACTTGGTATTTATCCAAATACAAAAGCACAAATTCAAAGGAATATGTGCACCCAATGTTTATACTTTATAGCAGCATTATTCACAGCAGCCAAGATATAGAAGCAGCGCAAGTGTCCATCGATTTATGAATGAACAAAGAGGATGTCATATATGTATGCAAAATGAAATGTTACTCAAAACAAAAAATTTTAATGTTTTATTTTATAAAAAATAAAATGAAACATTATTCAACCATAAAAAAGAATGAAGTCTTGCCATTTGCAATGACATGGATGAACCTAGAGAATATAACGCTAAGTGAAATAAATCAGTGAAAGACAAACACTATATGATTTTACTCATTTGTGGAATTTAAGAAATAAAACAAACAAGCAAAGAGAAACAAGGAGAGAGAAAGACAAACCAGAAATAGACCCTGAATCATAGAGAATAAATTGATGGTTATCAGAGGGGAGTTGGTAGGGTATGGGTGAAATAGGTGAAAGGGATTAAGGAGCATACTTGCCATGATGAGCACCATGTGATTAAAATAAAAATTTTAAAAAGAGACTTCTTAAAAGAGTCAAGAAGAAAAGAACAATAAGTTATCTGAGTCCAGGAAAATATCCCAAGAAATACAGATATATGGCGTAGGGGAAAAAATTTAAATATTGAATTGGATAGTTTTAATTTTTGAACCAACTCAGCATGTAGCATCCAGCAGAATTAAGTGGCTTAGTCATATATGAGCTTTGGAGTCCAAAAGTTCTGAGTTCAAATTCTGATCTTTCCACTCTCAAGGCTGTGTGATCCACTGTATGATCCTGGACAAATTTCTCAGTCTCAGACACTTATTCCTCATCTGGAAAATGATGATAATAATACATACCTCTCATGGTTAATTCAAGTGAATTAAGTGAGAAAATATACCTATAGAGTTTAGGAATGTAAGAGGAGGAATATAATTAGACATCAGGAAGAGACTAGAACCAGTGTGTTACTTCAGGTCCTCTGAGAAGCAATTCCCAACATGAGATTAGCTGTACAAGAGTTTAATGGAGGAAACGGCCATAAGAGGAGTAGGGAAAGGAGCTAGATAAGACAGGAAGGGTCTTGGACCATAATGCATGCCTGGCACATGTAGAGAAGAGAAGGAAGGAAACACAATTGGGCAGGAAGAGGCTTGGACTACAGTGCAGTTCCAAGAATGTCTTGGGGAGGTCAAATCTTTGGACCAAAGTTTCCAGGCTGAGGAGTCTCAGATCTTGTAGGTCTGGGACTGTGTTTCAGTCCTGCTGTGCACAGTCATTGTCAGGGAGCAACCTGTGGGAGGGGGGCTTTGATGCTAACATAGTGGTATACCCAGAGGGGAAACAGTTGGAGCCATCAGCCAATTTTGCTCCCCACAGCAAGAGATCTGGGGAATGTATTTGCATGGCCACCAAAACCAGGAATCAAAGGCTTTGGAAAATCTGGGACCCCTCCTCTGAGTCCATTTCTGCTTTTTATAGGTTCTTTTTTCTCTCTCTTTCCAGAATCGCTGCTTCTGTTCTCTTGTGTGACACACAAGGCAAGAAACACCCTGAGTTCCCAGGCTCCCATCAACCAAGCCCAGCTAGCCAAAAATTAGCCACCTCTCCTTTTGTGTCTCAATTGCCAATTTCCTGGGAAGACAGGCCAATTGGCCACACTTGGGCCATTTCATCACTGGGCCAATCAGCTACATCTGGAGAGGGTAAGATCATATCATCATGGACATGGTGGAGCAGGTGGTAATTTCCAGAAACATGGGGATGAGGGTGGAGACCAGTACTAAACAGCTCAGTCATAAAATATTCAACAAAGGGTACCAGTATTCCTCATGGAGTCACTCTAAAATACTTTCCAGCATAAATAGAGCAACATTATAGAAGTGCTAACTAGCTTAAGCTCTGGCTCTGAGAGCAGTCAACTGCCTTAACATAGGACCTACATTCCCAACGTGGCCAACTAGCAGTATATCAGAAATGCCACACTCCAGAGGAGGCTACAGCCCATGCTTCAGCAGTCCAAATAGCAATCAATCCCCCATGTTTTGTTAATTAGCAAAGTGATGTCAGAAATAGGCTTTTATTATGAATACAGTGACTTAATTAGCATGATAAATGTTAGAAATGGGCTCTCATTGGCAAAAATTAAAAGTATTTAAAATATATGGATTGATAGGAAAACAAATTGAGGGTTGGTGAAGGGAAGGAGTTGGGAGGATGGGGTAACTGGGTAATGGACATTAATGAGGGCAGTGATGTGACGAGCACTGGGTATTATATAAGACTGATGAATCACTGAACTCTACCTCTGAAACTAATAATACACCATATGTTAATTAATTGATTTTAAATTTTTTAAAAAAATAAAATAAAATATATGGATGGCTGAACTGCTTTAGAGACATATCCTTCTATTGCTTGAATAGGTGCAAGAGTCTAGTTATGCTGTTGCCTGCATCCTTAGTGGTGCCTGGGTTGTGATCTCTAAATGTTCCTGTGTCCAGCCATAGATGCAGAGGTGCTATGGTCTGAATGTTTGTGTTTCAATAAAATTCATATGTTAAAATCCCAATGCCCAGTGTGATGGTATTAGGAGGTGGGGCTTTTGGGAAATGCTTAGCTCATGAGAATGGAGCCCTCAGGAATGGGATTAGTGTTCTTATAAAAGAGACCTCACAGAGTTCCCACACCCCTTCCACCACATGAAGACACAGCAAGAAGTCACCAGTCTGCAATCTGGAGGAGGACCTTACCAGACCCTGACCATTCTGGCACCCTGATCTTGGACTTTAGCCTCCAAAGCTCTAAGGTATGAATTTCTGTCATTTATAAGTCACCCAGTGTTTGGTATTTTGTTAGAGTAGCCTCAGTGGACTAAAACAAGGGGATTCTAGTTTTCTGAAAGATCCATGACTTTACTGACCTTACAGAACAGGAGGTTGACTGTTGTTTCATAAATAACTATACATGTGACAGCATTTGGTCTGTCTCACTTCCATCTTACAGGAAAGTCAGGTTGTGGGGAAATCATAGCCCTCACTCATCTCACACTTTTTTGGTGTCTGGCCTTACCACTCTGAAAAGAACCTTAGGATTGGAATGTGACTAGATTGACTTTGGTCAGGTTGCAAAAGTAATAAAAAAAAAAAGCTATTAAATTACTGATTCCTCTTTGAAGCTCCCAAAGCCCTGCTTCCCATCTGGAATTGAGTGTGGGTCCCCTGAGTGTAAGCACATTAGCTGTCATTCTCCTTGGGGATGTTAGGGTTGTTTGTTTTCTAAATACATGCTTATCATCCAAAGATTGTACTAGTTAAGAACAGGGGAACATATCTTAGCAGCTCACCCCTCATGCCCTGCTCATAATACATGTGCACCCAAAATTCCGGACTAAATGAGTGAATGGGTGAAAGGACAAGCAACATCATTCCACTCACCTGTGTGTAGTCTTGTCACCTCTACAGCACAGACTCTTTGCAGTTGTATATCCCTCTTGAGCTTAGAGTTGGTCTTGTTTTTCCCCTCCTTTGCTTTTCCAGAGACACCCCTTCTGACCTGTGGTTGAGCATCATACCCCCTTCATTAGCAGCAGAATCAACAGCTTTAGTTTGGGTGAACCAACTCTGGAGATCAGGGATCACCCTAGAGTGATTATACCTGCAGAGCTTAGAAATACTTGGACCCCTGGCATAAATTCTGAGCTAAATGATCTAGGGTGGGAACCCAGCACTGGTATTATTACAAAAGCTTCCTCAGCATAATATAGCTGGGACTGAGAACCCTTAGTCTAGCTCTCATGTCACCAGACTCCCACACCTAGTAATATTTGCATTCTTTGACCTCAGGCAGGGTCAAATACTTTTGAAAACCCAACTGATGGTGATTTGAGCAAGATCAGGGTCTTCTCCTAATAAGAACTCTAAAATTCTAGGATCCTATGACTCCAGCCCATGTGGCAGAGCTGAAAACATGCCTAGTGAGAACCTTCAGTTCTTGGTCTCATGAAGCTCATGCTCCGCCCTTTTAGCTGCATACTACCCCGCCCCCATGCCAGCTGTGGTGAAGACTTGCAGCAAGCGATGATGAGGTGCATCTGCTGTGATGTGCAGGGTGAGGTGGTACAGTGAGGAGAGATGCTAGAAACATTGCAGAAATACAGCAAGTCCATGCAGGCAGGGCAGGGGACTGATGAAATTCAGGCAAAACACATGGTTCAAGGCTGACTCCCAGCCTATTACAGTAGGTCACATAGGTATCTCATAAACAGTATGGGGATAAGCCAGTTCATGTCATCTCCTTCTGCTTTGGGCACGTGACCAGGTGGCATAGGCCAGATTAAGAAGGCAGGAAGTTATTGCCTTCTTTTAAAAAAAAAAAGATTAAAAAAAAAAAAGATTTTATTTTTTTATTCATGAGAGATACAGAGAGAAAAGAAGAGACACAAGCAGAGAGAGAAGCAGGCTCCCTATGGGGAGCCTGATACAGGACTCGATCCCAGGACCCCAGGATCACAGCCTAAGCCGAAGGCAGATGCTCAATCACTGAGCCACCCCAGGTGTCCCAAGTTTTTGCCTTCTTAGTCAACTCTGGGTAGTGCCACTTCCACAAATATATCTTCCTCCACCACACCCCACTCAGCCTTCAAGAAGTTATTATTTGTATTAATATTCAAGAACATTCTGAGAGGAAATAGTAAAGAATTTTTGCCATTTTCTTTAAACATACACACACAAAACCATCATTCTCCCTCTAGACAAGTCACTATGGAGAGGCCTCTATAAGCAGGTTATTGATTCTCCAAGGAAAACTTCTATACCTTTCTTCTGCCTCAACAGTATCTCAAACTGAAACAGGCCAGGATGAGCCTATGTGTGCTCAGTATCTCTCACATTCAACACACATGTGCATGCACATACATGCCTCAGAGATTTGGTATTTATCACTGTGAGGAATTGTTCTACAAAATGCAGAAGGTTTTTAATATTCCTGATCCACATCCCCTAAATGCCAGCAGTGGCCCCAGTTGCTGTAATAACCAAAAACACTCTATTTCCCAATGTCCCCCTGTAGGGCTGTACCACCCCAGAAAGAGAACCATAAGCTGGCTCTGTGTTAGGTATTTGCCTTGACTCTGTAGTCAGTGTTCTCAACCTTGGGAAGATTTCAAAATCCCTCATGGCTGGGTGCCACCTCCAGAGATTCTGATATAATTGGTTTAAACTGCCCCAGGTGATTCTAATGTTAGTGAGATCAGCCTTTCCAAGGCTGTATCTACAAGTCTGGGACTCTCTGTGATGGCGGTCTTGACCAGCATCTCCCCCTTGGGTATACAACCTGGCACAGCATGAGCCAGAGCACCTGCTGTGAGTCAGACTAACATTCCACTTCCTTCACCAGGTCCCCAGTACTGGATCTGACATCCACTTGGCTATTCTGCACCACGTCCCCTGTCTGCAGAGTGACAGGGTTAGTGAGGAGCTAACTGCTAAAGAAAGTAGCCCCTGGCTTGTTCTCTCCATGAGACACTGTACAAGGGGAAAGGAAAGATATGTATAAACTATTTGGCCCGGAGAAAGAGAGCAACAGAGATGTCTAGCTTGGGAGCAGGAGTCCTTCAGGCTACCCCAGGCCTTCTGGGAAGGATTGTCACTGATGATGTGCCGGTAAATATCTCTAGGTACACCTGCTTAATTATAGTGGCATTTAGCTATCCCCTACTGGGTTCTTTTAATGAATATCTCCTCCTTCATGGGTCCTGGGAGACTCCATTCCTCTGTTGTTCTCAATTATATGACTAGAGTTTCCTGAGAAGCTTGTTTTTAGTAAGGCAACAAAGATAAGTATCTTTCTCAGAAAAAAAAATTTGTTTTGTTTAAATATCACTACCTAAAGGTCTTTTTATTGTTGTTTTAAGAAGTAAAAAATCTTGGATTCTATAGAAGTGAGCCAATCTTTCAAGAAGACAGCTGAGAGAGCATACCTGTGGTTTGCTTCTGACTCAAAGTTCTCTGTTACTTGTAATATGTACCAGGGGAATGCCAGAAAATGGGAGCAGGGAGTGCTCTGCATTTTCAAAGTGCCATGATGTATACACTCCCATCATGGCTGACTTTAAGCTACCAACATTTTGGGAACTGGCTCTCATCTCCTTTCCTATCCTCTCAAACATATACATGATGGGAAACTCCTTACGATTAACCAATTTATATCTCGAAATCACATTACTTAAACATCAGAGATGTACCCTCTGAGTAGTGGTGGAGTATCTGACCACAGCTTAGGAAGAAAGACACTGAGCTTCTTTGAGAAGAGGTCCTGGGAAGACTGGAAATGGCATGCTAGTCAGCCATGGGCATAGATGTTAGGACAGGGATTCAGAGGGGGGCATGGAGAGGGAAATCAAGATGCCATCAACAGAGCAAGGCACCAAGCCCCAATAAGGTCCTCAGTTTAATTAGCCTTTTCTTCTGATTAGACATCTAGGAGGTGGCAAACAACATATTTCAAAATTATCCAGAGAAAGAAGCACAAAACTGTAGGTAGAAGGACTGGGGGTAGTACTCATTGAGTCACTGAGCAACATGGGATGACTATGGGGGGCATACCTGTTCAGCTTTATGGGTACAGGGACCATCTGCAAGGATTGGAGCAGCACAGGGAAGTTTGGCCTTCAGTACATAAAGATGAAGATGATGTTGTTAAATGCTGTTTCTAAAGGTTCACTGCATTGCTATTCACATAAGACTCTCTTTACAAAATGAGCCAGAGAGAAAAAAGAGATAAAACAAAGATTCATTCACTATTGCTTTAGGCAATCAGTGAAGGTTCTATAGTAGTATCAACAGGTGGATACATGCAAAATACCAAAAGGCCATATTTACTATGCACCAGACAGTGTTCTATGCATTTTCACATATCGACATTTAATCCTTAGACTGTTCTAAGAGGTAGGTGCCAATATTAATCCCATTTTACAAATAAGAAAAATGGAGCACAGGCTACCTAAGTAACCTGCCTGAGTTCACACACTAGTAAGTGGCAGAATGAGTTTGAAGCCTGATGGCAGTGTGGCTCAGAATATGGTCTCTACTACGGTCTCTCCTCTTAATATGATCTCTCCTCTTAATTACCTGACCTGGGGATTGGGCATTCTGGGCATGTGCATGTTATCTTGGTTTTCTTTTTGACTGTGAACTCCTCCAGGGTGTCTGCCGCATCAAAAGTGCCAGGAGAAGCCCATTCTGGACTCACTATAGGGTATTGCAGGGCAGAGGTACTACTAGATTGGGACTTCTGGACATTGACTTTGCTTTCTCCTCCCAGAGGAAGAAGGAATCTTGCCAACACCGTTTACATAAGAACCAGGAGAAGAAACATAGATCCATAGTCCAAATTCTTCACAATGAAACTAAAAGGGTAGAGAGGTGGCAAAAATAGAGGTTTCCAGATCAATCCAGACTTTGGCAGGCCATTTCCTTGCAGTCAGAGTGTTCCACTACAGCTTCAGAGGCCAAGGGGGTGCTCTGCTGAGAAATGCTGCTTCTGTTCCATTTGCATGACCCTCTCTCTTCTGGAGAAAATATAAAAGTATGACCTTAGCTAATTAATTAAGTTAGGGACTTTATCTAAACCTACATACCCACCAGAACATTGAAGTCTTAAGTATTTGTTGGTGAAGGAACAAATGGGTTCCCTCTGCTGCCTGGTACAACTGGGG
This sequence comes from Vulpes lagopus, assembly GCF_018345385.1. NCBI lineage: Eukaryota > Metazoa > Chordata > Mammalia > Carnivora > Canidae > Vulpes > Vulpes lagopus. The sequence goes on along the minus strand of NC_054836.1, from coordinate 37,483,836 downwards.
AAAATCACTCCAGTCACTCACAGTGGAGAGAAGTTCTCCTCCTAGACCACAAATCCTCTTCCTCTAGAGCCCTAGGTCTCCTCGGCCTACTGCTGGGTACTGTTAAGACACTGGCTCCTTGAGACTTTATCCTGTGACTTTGTTCCCCTCTCTGTCCATGCTTCCATATGTAGGACAGAAATGCCACAGGGGTCTAGTGTTCAGCTGGGCCTCAAGGTTTCACATCTTTGAGGTTCTTCATTCAGAGTCCGGCAGTCACACACTCACCCCCAGCATGGGAGAGGAATGCAGCTCCTCCCCACCACTCATCCTGTCAGCACTTCATTTAGTAAGGTCAGATTCAACATAATTCAGACTCACAGCTGAGGATTCATTTTTTTTCATGTGTCACCTTTAAGCCCAAAACAATATTTGTTCCCTCATTTCTATAAAAGAGAAACTACTCTTTTTTTGTCCTGTTCTTGTTTTGATTTTCTGTCAAAAAAGAACTAACATGTAAATCTTTTATAATAATTCATGATCAAAAGGCTCAAAGAGCTCATGGACATTATTTTCTGAAGAAATAAGACACATTATTACATACGCAAAAGAATCCCTGACACACTATTACAGAAGAAGCCTTGGGATGTCCAAACATGAAATTATTACTGTAGTTTTTCTACTATTTGGCTGAACTATTTCCTGCCTCTATATCAAGGAATCCTATTAGCCTCTGGGTTCACTCCACTGTGGTTTCAAACTAATGCAATATTGCCCAGCTCAGAATTTGAAGCTGTTAGCATGCACAGATGGTCCTGAGCACAGCCCTGGCTGGAGGTGGTGTACAGAAAGAAAAGTTGTGTGCAACAGCTTACAAGATACCACAGAAACATTTTTTAAACCTGTCCAGTGACTAATGTTATAAGAAATGGCCCACAGAGCTATGCTCATTCTCAGGAAAACTTTTTAATTAAAGAAGAGATTTTCAATAGCTCCTATCTTGGGAAGGTCCACTGAGTTTAGGAATGGAAAGTTACTAGGCTAGCTCATAGAAGAGAGAAAAGATGCAAATGACTAAAAATTCAAAATGTGTCTTTATATAAAGGCAGGCCTTGGGATGTGATAGCAAGGGTCCTGACTCAGGATTTGGAGACCTAATGGTTCTCATTCTGCTTGTGTCTAACCGGTCAGCTGCTAGGTGTCTCTGAGGCTCAGTGTTCCCATCTAGTACATGGCATTAGACTAGCACAGTGCCTGGCACACCATAGATACTCAAGTAATGATTATGGAAGGAAGGAAGGAAGGAAGGAAGGAAGGAAGGAAGGAAGGAAGGAAGGAAGGAAGGAAAAGAGGGAGGGAGGAAGGAAGGAAGGGACTCACAAGCACTGGTGCAGACTCAAATTAAAATAAGAATAACCTCTCCTCACCATATTCACTTTTTAAAGCCCCATGATTTAATCTAAGTCCCCTCAAGAAGGGGTGAGGGCCCTGCCCTGGGAACAGTAGCTGCATGTGGCCTTTCAATAAGTTGGGGAGGAGGAAGTATCCCAGATCACAAACCATTTATGGGAAGAGTAAATTATAGGTGTAGAGTCCCTTTCTCCAGTTAGCATGACAGGGCTCAACACTTCTACCAAGCTCTGCTTTACTCCAGGCTATGCAGTATTGCCCACAGCCCCAAATTCAGGCTGCCCTGCTCCTGTCCGCTGCTCTCCCTCTTACTTGTGAATGAGATCAGAGCTATTTCTTGAAGAGCCCTTAGTTACCAGGAGAGCAATGACCTTGCTTTCTAATGCTCAAGGACGTCCCTATTTAGGAGGAATCACCAGACAGCCTCTCACATCCTGCCTCCAGAAGCATCCTTTCTCCAGGAACCAGCCCAGCAGAAAGAGGTAGTGGGTCTTAGCTTTTATGTCCTTGCCCTTCCGGTCTTGCATCCTTTTAGGCCCTGTGGTTCTTCTAAGATTGATTCATACATCTTCTTCCTCCTCTTAACATGAGGAGACAGGAACAAAAATTACAAATGTCTGAAGATTCACAGCATTTTCCTCCATTTCTCTTCTTTCCTTCAATTACAATAACGTCTGGTGTTGCCAGCCAGACATCCTCCTCTCTCTTCCTCTCATTGCCCGCTTTTTTGTACACACTGAGGTCCTGAGTAGGGGAGGAAGATGTGTAGAGGATTCACATTGCAAAGGGAAAGAGAAGAAAAGATTTAAATAGAAAAAGAAAAAAGAAAAATAGATCTAAAAGTGACTGGTAACATGGAAGGAAGAAAGAAGCGTCATGCAGGTTTAGGAAGTTTGGGCTTAAGAGTCAGGGAGTAGAAAAGGGAGTTTCAGGGGTTAGCCGTGTTGTTGTAGGATTACTTGAGAGTAGCTGAGAGAGAGAGAGAGAGAGAGGGAGAGAGGGGGAGCGCACTGCATTAACAATATACTTCCTCTGGAGAATGAGTAAAGGTTTGAATTACTGTCCATGACTTTATGACGGCTGCAGTGTATGTCTCTGAATATGATCCAGCACCAAGATGAGTCACGGACAGATCTGCTTATATTGAAGCCAATTACTTACTCCACAGTGGCCTTTTTCCTAGACTAGCTTCCTACACATTCCTTCCCTGCTCTTGACCTATACAAGTACTTGTTTATTGATTTATTTCTCCTTCCCCAAAATATGAACATAAGTCACCTATCCTTGACCCAGCCATACTAGAGTTTTGCAAAAGTCCTCATTACTTAGGAATATGGGTGTTCCTTTTTCCCACTTTTGGAAACCCCCTTTTCTCCCATCCAATCCCAAATTCCTACCCTAGTAACCATCCAGGGAAAGGGGTACTAGTAGTGGGGTGGGAGATGCTGAGGACCAGGGTGGGAAGGGAAGTAACTAAATTGTTTGGGGAGATTTTCTCATTGTCAACATCAATATCTATAAATGAATAGACTCAGAAGATTGTTTTGTCTTTAAAGTTGGGATAAGCAAGGGGAATGCCACTCTGTAAAAAAACTGGCCCAGAAGGCACAGGAAGAAAAGAGGCTTGGAAAACATGCAAGTATGTGTGTTCCACTTGCATGCTGCAAAGGCCTATTTTAGAGCATTCCCTATCTGTGAAGTTCTCAAACTCTCTTCCAATTCTTAGCCAGCAATGTCGATTAAGTGGATAACTTGAAGACAGGCAGTCCCACACAATTTCCATCAAAAGGCAATTTGCTGCTTTCATAACAGCAGGGATAGCTACTAGTAGTTAGAAAGGCAGAAGTGGCTCATCTATCTTTGGGGATAATTTATATAACTTGGATGACGTGTAATTTAACACCCAAAAGGATGGTGATTTAATACCCTAGATTTTTTTTTAATGCTGCTTCATTGCCATTAGGTGAGTTTCACTCCATACTTCTTTGTTTTCACTTGAAGGGAAATCTGTTTTTAAAAAACATCATTTTTTTCAATTCTGGACAGAGAATAAGAACTCCAAGGTCAAACATCTGATCTTGAACCCTAGAGTTAAGCCTTTGTGCTCTCAGTAAAAAGAAGAAAGACTTGTGAATGTGAAACAACAAAGGGGATTCACTATTCCTGGGAGATGAATGTGGGAAGCTGGATTTTCCTATGTTTGCCTACAATGTCCAGATATGGGATGCAAATAATTTCTTCCCTGCAACTCTGTGAGGAAAAAAACTGCCATGGCAGTCAGCTTCTCATGAAGATCATTACCCTTATAAAGCAGCCCATCAATTCCCATTTGTTCCAGGAAATGTTTGGTCACAGAAGACCCTCCACTCCAACACTAACCAATCCTTCCTCTTTTAAAATGTCCCCAAACTGCTTACTTGTCCCTTGCAGCCAACTAAGACTGTCAAATGTACCTAAAGACTAACTACAAAGTCTCTCCTGCTCTCAAAAATCCCACCTTAATGGAACACCTGCCAATCAGATGTTGCCTTGGTGTTTCCTCTTTTTACCCTATAAAACTTACTTTCCTGGGGTGCCTGAGTGGCTCAGATGGTTGAGGATTCAACTCTGGGTTTCAGCTCAGGTCATGATCTCATGGACTGCGGCGCTGAGCCCCACATCCGGGCTCTGTATTCAGGGAGTAGTCTGCTTGGGATTCTCTATCTCTCTCTCTACCCCCACTCCTCAAATAAATAAATCTTAAAAATAAAACTTATTTTCCTTCCTAACACCTTTGAACTCTTGCTGATGAAAGGACAGCAGATGGGTGCCCTTGCTGTAAGTTTATGAAAAAAATAGACTTGTTATTTTGTTGCCTGAGACTGTTTAGTGAGAAAATATTATTCCCAAGGACTGACAAGTAATAGAAAGTTCGCTGGGATTTTTTTGATTTGCCCAAAGTCACACAGGAAAGCTGTAATTTGGACCCTGGCCTGTTTGCCTCCAAGGTCATGCATTTTTCCTTAACCCTCCCTGCTCCCCACCTTGGTGGATACAACCTCTCCTTCTGCAAATAGGTTGCTCCAGAAAACTGAGAGAAGGGAGGTCCAGAAGGAGGTAGCTCTGGTGCCTGGGACCCAAACAAGCAAATGGCCCACCAAAACTCAATGAAAAACATGAGCTCACAGCATGTGTTCATCCTACTGGCAAACCATGGCCACCAGTGCCAAATACACAGGCCTGGTGTGCTTTCGCCGTGCATTAGACTGCAACATCGAGGCTGCACGTGATGCATTTTAACTTGATTTCACTTATGACACAATATTGAGGTAACAAGCAAGGGGTGATGGGACAGGGTTTGGTTTGTCCAGTGGAGTCTTGAAGGCCCTAGAGCTAAGCTAAGTTCTCACTCCTCCACAGATGATCCCCCAAACCATCTGTGCTTCTCATAGGAATCACCTAGGAATCTCGTAAAAATGCCATTTCTGGGTTTGAGATCCTGCAGGTCTGACAAAGTGTCCAAGTGAAGCCAATGTTGCTAGCCTGAAATATCAGGTCGCCCTTCTCAGTGCTAGCCACAGGGTCATGAGATAGGAGAGTCACCTGAGAGCTTTTAAACACTGAAGCCCAGGTCCCAGGCCCAAAGTTTCTGATTTAATTAGTTCTGAATTGGGACTTGGGCATAGCCAACAACATTCTAGAATCCCCTCAGCAGCCAGACATGAGAACTACTGAGCAAGAGCCTCAAGGTAATTAATTTATCAAGTCTCACTCGGTTATGAAACAATGCGATGGCTGCACCAAAAACAGTAAGCTACATTAGTGGCTACCTTTTTTCAGTTTAAGGCAGCCTTTCTTTTCAGAAACTCTATTCAGTTTAAATGTTAACATATTAGTGGCAATATTTTAAAATATGTTTCCTCATCATGAAGCTGGTTTCTCTCCACAGTCCCCACAGCCATTAAGAAGACTAAGGCATAGGTTTAATGTGCCAGGAGGATGGGGACAAGAACTGACCAAATTAGGGAAGTTGGTTGGCTGGGGAAAGTGAAGTATGGTGGCATGGGGCCGGGGGAGTGAGGAGAGACAGGAAGAGCAGGAGAGGCCCTCTGCCTGCAATAGAGAGCATTTCAGAGGAGAGTGAGCAAGAGATGGGGTAGGAATCCACCTGTGCCTGATCATGTCAACAGAAGAGACCAAGAGCTTAGGCCAGGGTGGACTTTCACAGCAGAACCAACAGGATGCCCACTAATTTAAGAGACAAAGGTCACCCCTACAGAGGTACAGAAACCCAGAGGACTACACAGAGACCCGTACCTGAGTCCAGCTTCTTCTATCTCTGAAAGCTTCCTTTTGTATCTAGACATCATCTGGGCTGAGAAAAGGCAGGAGAGAGAAATCCACAATTCTGATATAGATCATTTACTCACAGGAGATATTTTTGTGTCTCCTTCAAATGGCAAATTTAAGTTTCCTTGGCTGTTACCTCACCACCATCAGCAAGGAAAGGAGGAAAGGCAGGTTATTTTTTCCGTGGAACAATCATAGGAAATAAAAGATACTGTTCTTTTGAGCATGAGTCAGTTTTTCACAGTGAGTTGTTGACTTCATATATCTAAGTCATTCTAAATAAAGATAGCCCCTTGTTTGTTGCTGTTGTTGTTGTTGTTGTTGTTGTTTTCCTTAAAGTAGCCTAAGGGGAAGAGAACAGAGAGTGATCCATGTTTCCTCTGTGGGACTTAAAGGAAGCAGAAGAAAGATCTTTCTAGTGGGAAAAATACAGACAATAGTATTGCAGTATCTGCTGAGTACTGCACCCAAGTAAGGCTTACCCCATACCAAAATGCTCTTTTAAATCTAACTACTTAGAGAAAGTGGTTTCTCAACTATCTGTGAAATTGGTAAAAAGAGGATTATTATATCGCTTAATAACCAAATCAAGTGTCATAAAGTAGCTCTTTTCAGGCTTTTCATGGCTTCTCTAAGCCACTATTTGGTGTTTATCTCCTCTTGCCTCCCCTGTGTACTTGCCAACCACCCTTTAGGCCTCCAATCTACCCAAGATAGGATTCTTAAGGGGGATTTCTCAAAAGGACACAGGCTCTTTACTGTAGACATAAAGGCCATCAATCTAAGTAGTGGAAATATTCATTTAAAGTGTTTTTTTGTATTAAGCATGTCCTATTTTCTGTATGCTGATGCTTTGACATCTGGGGCCTTGCTGACCCTGGATAGACTGCCCCTCCCAGGGCTAGCCAATTCCTAAAAATAGGAAATAACTCACCTGTGAACATGCCTTCCATATGCAACCAACAAATCCAGAGCCCACATTTCCAACCACCTCCTCTGCTGGGTCCCCATGCCCAGGGCCACTATTCAATCCCTGCCCTGAACACCCCAGGGCCAAGTACCAGACAACTCCTATGCCCCAGAGCCCTCTGAAATTATTCAAACTACCCAATCTTAACCTCTTACTTGCCTTACCTGTTCCTTCCTGTAGAAACCTCCCTCTGCCTCCTAGTGACCCTCGTGCTTCCCCATGTGGCCCCAGGTGGTTTTCCATATCTCCTGTTTCCAGGGAACTGTGAATAAATTTCTTCCTTCATGACAATAATTTCTGTGTCTGTTTTACCACATCAAATTAGAACAAATCCTGGATACCCCTTACAACACTTGTCTTGTTAATGGTCCAGCCCCAGGCCAGACCAGGAAAGGCCACTTACTTCATTCCTTTTCCTTGAAGAATGAGAAGCCTCTTCACTTCCACCCCAACCCCAACCTCAACCCCATGGAGAATACAAAATGCAACCAGATAGCTGATGGCCCAGGAGAGAAAATAAGAAGAGTTAAGAAATTATGGGATTGAAGAGGGGAGACAAGAAATGCAGGCAAGAGAGGTAGTTGGCTGAGTGAATATAGAGAGGCAACTCAGAAAAGCAAGAATGTTTTTTACCCTATCCTTTTTCTTCCACATTCAGGTTTGATCCTGGAATAGGAAAAATCCCCCTGCCTCACCACCAGTCCCTGGACTACACACCATCAAAAGTACTTCCCTATCCTACCAAAGGTCAAAAGCAAAAGGGATTTGTCACTTTGCTATTATCACGATGTCTCTCCAAGTCCTATAATATTTCCTTACTAAATCCTCAGCTTGCTTACCACATGACTAAAGCTTAATCTGGTTACGTGGCATTTTCATGTGGCATTTTACTATTTATTTACAAAGCACTTTATTTCCATCACCCCACTGGATTCTCCCAACAATCCTGAAAGGTCAGCAGGAATTAATTTTCTGATAAAATCCCTCTCTATTCATCAATCCCTCAATTTAAAAGGCAACCTCAGCAAAATTTTATTATCAGAACACACCAAATACCAAATGGGATTCAAATCTTTTGAGCCATTTCCACCAATCCTCACAAGCTTTCCTCTAGATAGTCAAACAGGGCTCCCTTTAATAGGGGCTGAATCCTGACATGTAGCTTGAGACAAGGGAAATTATTCTAATACCATTTATGTCTCCAATACTTAGATCAATACCAGTGTAAAAAAGGTCCATATTCTACACACTCAGGGAAAAACTCAGATGCAAGAGGTTCAGGAAATAGATGTGGAAAAAATGTATTCAGAATTTCACTACAGCTGAAGCCATAATTAGGAGCCTTGTACTTGCTAGCTATTAAGTGCTAATCTTTATAATAGTGCAGATATTCAGGAAAACTAATAAATTTCTATTAACTCTATGCTTCTCCTTATGGCACATGAAAACGTGACTTTAAAAAATTACAAATTGGATAACTTACAGATATACCTTACTTTGTACAATAGATTTCTCTCTTTAAATGTGTGAGCTGACTGCACTTCTGTGAGTCAGACTGCATTGATATGAAAGGATATGGGGAAGGGGGAAAGGGTGGGTTTAATATTTAAAAGAAACCCCTGGGGCAGCCTGGGTGGCTCAGCGGTTTAGCGCCACCTTCAGCCCAGGGCGTGATCCTGGAGGCCTGGGATCAAGTCCCTCATGGCATGGTGCCTGCTTCTCCCTTGGCCTGTATTTCTGCCTCTCTCTCTCTCTCTCTCTCTCTCTCTCTCTGTGTGTGTGTGTGTGTGTGTGTGTGTGTGTCTCATGAATAAATAAAATCTTTTTTAAAAAAAGGAAAAAAAAAATAAAAGAACCCCATAGACATCTGTTATAACTGAAAGAATAATTACCTTACAAAAGCAGTTATCTTCTAATTTAAATACTGTGTAAAAGTGTGATTTTACAGGTCATATTTGCTAAAAGTGGGATATAGATAGAGTTAGTTTGCAAAACACTTCATGTAAATTCCCTTAATGAGACTTTTTATGTATGAAAACATGGCTTCAGATATAACTTCTGGTGGCTGCACCTAGTGTGGGGTCTGAATGTCCTTTTCTACCTCCAGTTTTGATGCAAACTAGCTGAAGGACTATAAGCAAATTACTTATATCTGGTCATAACTTGATTTCTCTTTTTTTCTTTTGAAAGATTTATTTGAGAGATAGAGAGAAAGAGGGAGAAAATGAGCAGGAGGGGCAGAGAAAGAGAGAGAGAGTCTCAAGCAGACTCCATGCAGAGGATGGAGCCCCATGTGGGGGTCAATCCCAGGACCCTGAGATCATGACCTGAACCGAAACCAAGAGTCCAACACTTAATTAACTGCACTGCCCAGGTGCCCTTGATTTGGTTTTCTGTAAAATAAGAAGTTTGGAATAAGTCATTTTTTATTCACTGATTTTTCTATACTCACTCATTGGTTTAACTTTTGAATTTAACATATATCAAGATGTTAATATACGTCAAGATGAATTGTCTAAGAACAATTTTTATATTTTTTTCCCTGTGGCTTTAAAGCTATTAAATTCAAGCCTGCTTAATGCTTCCATTAGATTGTGATTTTGCAAGATGTTTTATGTATCCAGCCTTGTTTACTCCTGTGAAGCAAGGAATATTATTTGGGGAAAAAAAGACTATATACCACTATCCAATGGATAATCATTACATTTATTATCTTGAATTTCTATTGAATTTCTCTCTATGTGTTTATTATCCCATAGTCAGCAAATTACCATATGTTCTCCTCTAGATAGCTACTATTATATCAGACATATGCTTGTAAGATTTACTTTTTGTCATTATTTATTTTTTAATCATAGTTATGCTCTGCCATAAATGAGAGAAGACAGATGCATCATTTCCCCAGCCCTGGCAGACAAAAAGGGATATATTCAGAATCAAACAAACACTATAGCACATACCCACTTTTTTTCTTTAAAACATACAGCACTAGAATCAGGGCTGTTGTGTATGGTTGTGCAGGTTGTATACTGCACAACTCTGATACACCATTAACATCATGTGAATGGTACCCTTGGCATTGTATACAACCTGCTGAGCCATATGCTGAGACCCTTGCTGAAATATATGCATGACTTAGACTAGTCAACATATTTCCAGGGGAAAATGCAATTTTAATAGTATATAAATACTATGGGGTTATTGTAGATAAGCTATAACCAGAGATAAGAAAAATCAGAGTCAACCACACAGTGTTCATAGCTGATATATTTCTCTTTACTACTAAATTCCTTCCATCTAAGGATATACTTGCTTTCTCCATTTTATCATCACCTTCAAAACTCCCTGCAGTATAGTTTCTGTTAATCCAACTTCCTGATCCAACTTCCTGTGCTCTCCCAGGTTCCCAGTGACGTGATACTGACTTAATTTCTCAGTCTTCATTTTCTTTGGATTATCTCCAGCATTTAATTTTGCTAGCCATCATTCTTTTTATATGACCTTTCTTGCTGAAATGGTTTCTTCCTTTAGGTTCAAAGATGGATGGTGAAGATCTTACCAAAGGGGCATCCTGTATGGATGAAACCTATGTTTTGTTAGAAAAGTTGGAACTACAACCGAGGCAAGAAAAATAAATTATCTGCATACCCATAAAGGAGGGGTATGAAAAATGAGCTTCCATCTTGGGAGAGGTATGGGTCATGAGGAAAGAAAAAAGGGATGTAGTGTTAGCACTACACCCTGACCTGGGATTCTAGTTTCTGCCCTGGTCCTATCAGGTGGCTTTATGTGCAACTTAGAGACTCTTGTCCCCAAAAGGAGAGCATTCAGGGATCCAGCTTCCAGGACTTGAGTATCCTATGAGTGAGTATGATTCTAGAAACTCACTTCTCAAGGAACTGCTGAAAGAAGATTTACCCCAAGACCAGCCACAGAAGGAGAAGACCAGCCTCCACCAATGTGGTCTCTGAATCTAATGACAGGACATCTTTACCTGCATAGATAGGGTCCCTCCTTTGTGTAGCCAAGGACCCCACTCAACCCCTGAGCTTCAGCCATAGAAGAAACATAGAACTTATCCCCTCAGTGTCTCTAAACCAGATGGGATACTCATCCACTGTAGCTCAAACCTCCACAACTTCTGTCTCCCGAGACATCAGGAACTGAAGCACATTAACCCTGGAGCCACTGTGGGAGTTGGGGCCCCACCCACCTTCTTCTATATAGAGAAAACTGGACATCCTCAGAGTTGAGGCTCTGAAACTGAGGATGTCCAGTCTAACTCAGTCCTACCTCATTTTCTGACTATGATAAGTGGAAGCTTATCTTAGAGAGTTATTTAGCTTATTTTTCAAAGTACTTTAAGTACAGTAAACATGCTCAGCCCTTGATCTTTTTCCTTACTTCCTTGTAGAAGCACTAGCTTTTGCAGGCTCAGGCTTTGTGTCTGCTATCCACTACCTGGAATAGTCCTCCTTTCTGTTTCCCTGTCACCTGAACAACTCCTACTTGGTTTTCTGGTCTCAAGTAAGGCATCACTTTCCTCTGGGATTTTTCCTTGACTCCCCAAGACTAAGTCGGATAACCCTGGCTGTTGTTCTTCCATGTCTCTAACTATCAATATCCTGACACTATACAAACTGCTATATAGTTGGATACACCAATATGGCCCTTAGACTGTAAGATCCTTGAGGGCAGGAAATGCCCTTAAGACATCACCTTCTTTGATATTACCAATGCCTAGCACAGAGCTGGGCACAGAGAAGGAACAAAATAAGTCTTCTGTTAAAAAAATGTAATGTGGATCCAATATTACTTAAAATATACTGAAGTAAGCTACAGCTGGGTTGAAAGACTTCAGCAATTAAGAATTGAAATAAAATTGAAGAAAGTATTTGGAATCTCTGTAGAGAAACTATTCTAAATACTGAAAATATTGAAGTTGTCATCAGAGAAAAAGATGGATATCTTTATAAATATAAAAATGAAAACAAAATATGGCAAAAATCTATTTAAATAAATAAGAATGCAAGAGAACAGGGGAAATATGATAAACATAACTAAAGCTCAACATTCAACATATATAAATAATATGATACAAATATATATAAGACCATATTCTACAATTGGAAAAGGGAGATATATGCTAAAGCATACAAACTAAAAAATTCACTGCTCAGTAACAAGTCAAGAAATGGAGATTTTAAAAGTCTGCAGGTGACGTTATATATCTATTAAGATAAATACAAATAATAAACCCCAATATTTATAATCCTGTGTGATTTACAATTATTACTGTTGACATTATAAGTTGCTGCAGTCTGGAAAGCAACCTGGCAAGATGAGAAAAAGAACTAGAATATGTTTATATGCGAAACTTCACAATTTTACTTTGAGGGGTATATCTTAAGGAATTATTCTAAAAGTAAGCCAAAGATTAGCTATATAAAAAAGTTCATAGCTAGGCTATCTAGAGATTCTGAAAACTGGAAACAATCCAGGTGCCAATTGATGGAATTATGGTATATAACTGCAATGGGCATCACTCAGGGTAGCATTATATGGACTGTGTCCTGATATGGGAACCTGACACAAAGTAAGAAAAAGATAAAAAGGCAAAATCTAAAACATGTACCCAGTGGTTGCTGCCACATTACGGACAGAAGGGAATTCAGAGATATTATATCCTGTTTAGCTTTTAATCTTCCCCAGCTTCCTTTATTGGTAAAATTGCTTCTACCTACCCCCTCCCCCCACCTCAGGTATATAAGTGAGGAAAAAAAGAAGGATCTGAAAAAGAAAGATATGTCTGTATAGGCATTTTAATTGGTATGCAATGTACATAAATCTGATTGCTGGCTATTATGAGTACAATCATTATTATTTAATGTACCAAGGCTAGAATTGTTTTGTTAAGTAAAAGCCAACTAGTTGGGGAGGGGGGATGGGTATTTAGTGGTTGCAACAACACATCCTCCATCACACATCCTCTCCCAGCCATGTAGCACACACATTCCTTCTCCCCATCTCTCTTTACTCCCTGGCCAGTGCAGACCACACCCCTCCTCTCACTAGGAATTTCTGCTTCTGGTTTATAGTTGAACAAGATTAGCTCAAAATTTGTAGGGATTATTATGCTTTGACCTCCTTGGAGTAGTGATCTCTCCTTTGAGTCTAACAAGACAACACCAAGAACAATTTGAGGTTACAAGGAGAATGACAGAGACTCACTAAAGAGACAGAGAGGTATGAGGAAAGATTGCTGCACAAGAAGCCATGTTCCAGGCTTGAGAACCAACTCAGCACTACCAGTTCCTTACCTCAAACAAGTTCCTCAGTCTCTCTGACTTCAACTTCTTCAAGTTTCATTTGGTAGAGTTGAACTACATGATTTCTCAGACCCTTTTCCTCAATGTTATTCTTCTTAGGGAGGTGGGGAGTGTGGTCTGTTATGCAGTTGACCCATAGTCAAGGAAGCATAATTTCTCTAAACTTTATTTCTCCACTTTGCCTTTCTCTCAGTTCGTGAGGTGATTCTTTTATTCACTGTCTCAATTTCTTCCTAAAGCTGTTAATATGACATTTCTCTTTGACTATCATATTTTCACTTTTCTTAGAATCCTCTGAAGCATTTTTTAAAAATAAATCTTATTTTAAGAACAATTTTAGATTTATAGACTCTGAAGCACTTTGAGATATATAAAAACAGAAAAGAGGGTTTTTTTAAAACTCATAAAAGACACAAAATACTCATAATTTTTGTTAAAATAATTACTTTATAAATACTAAAATATTCTTATATTTTCTTTTGTTAGAAAAATAATGAGATAAAGCAGCTATTAATTAGGAATATATCATCTTGACTCCTAGCTAGTCTCTGGGCATAGTTAAGTAGCTAAACTGTTTCTTCTTCCTCTTCTTTTTTTTAATAGCATTTCTCCCTTTTATGAGACAGAAAAATGGCATAAAGCTAGCTATTTGGAATTTTCATCATTTATAAATTTACTGTCAAATATTTAAATAGCAATAAACATATTAAAATGTAAGTGATGAAATTAGTTTTTCAAAAATGTTAACTTTTGTGAAAGAGCCGATTATTCACTTATCATTTCTCTATTAGATGTCCCTATAGTATCTTATTGCAATATAGAAGTTTCTAGAGCTAGACACTTTGCATAGTTTACATTTCTTAGAACTATTAGAGAGTGATTTCTTAAAGAAATAGCTTAAGACTTACAGACTCACTTGAGACATCAAGGCAACCTTGAGAAGACTGATAAGGTGGAGATTTATCCATGAACCACAGAAAGATCAAATGGTATAAAGGTTTAAGTTCATCTGATTGTGGGTTGTGGACTTCAATGACAGATGGAATTGATCCCTTAGTTATCACAGTATTTGCTTCCCAGCAATAAGGTTAAATGCCTGAGAACTCCCTTAGCAAGAGAATTCACATTTGAAAAATTTGTAACAAAATAGAAATGGGGCAATAGGTTGGAAGTGACCCAGTGAGGTTTTTATGAATAGTCCTTCTATTCTTGAAATAAGGAATCAAAATAGGTAAAGCACAGAAGATTTTCAGAGCAGTAAGACTACGCCACATGAGTGAATATATGTCACTATATGTCTGTCCAAACCCACAGAATGTACAACACGAAGAAAGAACACTAATGTAAATTATAGACTTTGGGTGATAAACTATGGACAATGTAAGTTCATCAATTGTAAAAAAAAAAAAAAAAAAGTACCACTCTAGTGGTAGAAGGGAGGGTGATGTTGTATGAGGGAGGCTATGCATGTGTGGATGCAGAGGTCATATGGGAAATCTTTGTATCTTCCACTCAATTTTGCTGTGAACTTAAAATTAAAATAGAGTCTATTTTTTAAATCCACTGAAACCAAAAAATACGGATAATACTATAGAAACCTTAAATTAGTAATAGCAAGTACTGTATTATTAATTTCCATGTACTATTCCTCACTAAAAACTTTTCTGCTTACTTTTCTTGGAGCTTCAGTGGGATGCTTATAAATTCATTTTCTTTTGTTGTAGAAATTTGCACAATAATGGAAATTATGACTCAGATTTCCTATATCCTGCTTCTGGGAAATTGTCCCATTCCCAAAGGCCCAGAATAACCTGGCCATTTTATAAGATGTTTTGGAATAGCTATTTGTTAGATATCTCTCAATTCCCTCCTCAACAATATAGAATTAGCTCTACCCATAAGTAACCTGTTGTCAGAACAACTACTGACATTCTCCTCCCCCTTCTCTGACATGCCCTTCAGCTCCTCTCTCCTCTAATGTCCCCCTTTGCAGTTTTGAAGTCTACCTGCATCATCCTTGAGTTCTTCCAAGGCCTTATTAAACAAATATCTCCTTCTCCACCATCTACTGTTACAGCTTTCTATGACCATTCCCTAGTTTACTCATTTTCTAAGTATCCCTAACAAGAACATATTGGCTTCCTGCCTATCTTCCAACATTCTTGCTTTTCCTGGCTGTGTTCCTGACTTTCTAAATAATATAGTCCAAAGCCATTATGCAGGCCAAGCAATGCAGGCATCTGTGTTGAGGGTAAGGTGCTGTCAGGGCCAACATCAGGTGCTAGAGCCTCAATAGGATGGCAAGGGCTCCTACCCAGGTTGGTGGGTAATGATGTAGCCTGATGTGCAATACTGGAGCCTGAGTGGGAAAAGGAGAGAGCCTATGTGGTAGGAGGAGGGCTGTGGCAGCCCAAAGTTGGGTGGTAGAAACTGAGAAGTACAGCATCTGCTTGAGGCAAGAGTGGGAAAAGTGATGGTTATAGGAGATTGATTACATACAGGGAGAGTTAATGTAATTACTGAATATGTTAAAGATAATTGGAACCAAGTTTCCTTTTGGATAGGGAAATTACAAATATGGTGTTGAAATTGAAAGTATGAGCTCATTTATTAGTTCATGAGTATTGAACTCATAGGTCTCAGTATAGAGATTGATTGATAGATAAATAAATAAACAAATAAATAAATAAGCAAGCAAGCAAGCATTCATGTGTAACAATGAGCAAACCTAGTCATCAGATCTTGGTTTTTAAACACCATTGTCCTTAAAATGTATCAATGCTCCTTAGAGAAATGTTGGATTTCAGGGTTGAGGCAGGGCAAGTACAAGATTGGCCTAAAATATCATATTAGGCTGGAAAGTAAGGATAAGCTCAAAAAATAATGGGTACATGTCAGATGGAAACAGGATTCAGCTTTAGGGTCACTCACTAGCCAAATCTGGGACCATTTCAAAATAAATAATGATATTAGTAGATTATAATCCACTGAATACAACAGAAACCAGTGATATAAATAAATGGAGAGGAAAAAAGCTGTCCTCACAATATGCCAACTGATAAACATAGAAATAATGATAGAATTAGAAAATCCCCATATGACAATTATCAGAATAATAATGGAGCAAAGAAACATCAATGGATGCTTAAAATAGTGGATAACATTTTGAGAAATAGAATATTTCATAATCTCAAAGTACCCCCTCACAAAATTCTTACTAATTACAAAGAGGAAAAACAGTAACTTAATAGTGGGAGAAGCCTGGCAAACAACATCAAGTGATCAAAGATAACATCACTAGTAACGGGTCAAATCAAAATCATGTACCACCTGATGGGATGCAATGAGAACACAGCATCATTTCTGTGATATTCCTGCCCACACACAACATTCCCTACCAAATGGGTAATCTGAATCTGATCAGGAGGAAATACCAGACAAACCTAATTTGAGGGGCATTCTACGAAATAACTATTTCGTAATCTTCCAAAGTGTCAAGTCATGTTAGTGAAAGAAAGACTAGGAACTGAAGGAGGTTAAAGAGACATGACAGTAAATATAAGACAAGATCTCAGACTGAATTCTTAGGTATGAAGAATGTCATTGGGATAACTGGTAAAATCTGAAGAGGGTTTAATGATTACATACTAATGAATAAATGTTAATTTCCTGATTTTGATGGTTCTGCTATGTCTATGTGAGGGAATATTCTAATATATAGCAAATACAGGTTAGACTATTCCAGGATAATGGTACTAGGTCTGCACCTTACAAGTAATTCAGAGGGGAAAAAAATGTTCTTTGTACTATTCTTGCAAGATTTTTTTAAGTTCAAATAACTTCAAAATAAAAAGGCAAAATACGAAATAGAATGTGCTGGTTGGGAATCATTGGCTGAAAGCAAAGAAATTGATGGTAACCAACTTGAAAATTCAGAAATGTATTTACTGACAGGAGACTGGATAGCCATAAGGAGGACTTGAATGAAAAATGAGCCTCAGAGAGGACAAGCAGCAGGCAGCACCGAGAAGTCTCGTTCAACCCTATTATGAGGCTGGAGCCCTTTCAAGCCTCCTCTTAGAACCTCCACCTGAGAAGGCTTGAACTTCTACACCTGTGGGCCTCCTCAAGTTTAAGTTTGGCAGAATCAGTAGTTCCATTGTTCCACTTGCATCTCTAGGTTTCTGCTTTCTCTTGGTTTACCATTTTGTCAGCTCTTCATGCTTTCAAGATTTGTTTTCAGTGGGAAGGTTTGTCCAAACAATCTAGGTGACCATATTCCATAAAGATAAATCTTTGCTTTATTCTCTTCATAGCCCTTACCACTTCCTAAAAAGTCTGTGTATTTCTTTACTTTCTGTCTTTATGCACCAGCCTGAAAACTGAGATGACAGGGCCCATCTGCCTTGCTCATTACTACATCCTCTCCCAAGGAAAAAGCAAGCATGGCCACAAAGAACCTCTGCTACCAGAGGTCTGACAAATCTTCCAGAAGACTGACCTAGGCACATACTCCTCAAATTACCCTGAGACCCATAAACGCACATCCATTCCTCTACATATCACGCTTAAAACCATTTTTGATATCTGGCTCCCCTGGGTTCATTGTCCCCAGCTGCTCCCTTTCAGGTGTACCTTACCTCTTCCTTCTCCACTCAACACATGCTGGGAATGGCTCTTCTTTATTTGGAAAATTGCTGCTTATCTTTTAATAACCTGTTCAAATGTTACCTGCTCTATGAATCTTTCCCCTTATCTCTAGACAGGGCACCATAGCCTCTTTAACCAACTCTACTATAAAGACCCTTACCATATTATACTGAAATACTTTGGTAATTTCTCTGGTATTCTCACTGAAATGTTCATGTTCATCACTGTATCCCCAATACTTAGCACAGTGCCTGGAACATATTAGGAGACCTATAAATGTTGACAACATCCTAGGGCATCAGAGCAGATTAGTGCTCTCTGGTCAAACTTCTTTCAACTACTTGTAACTGAGTCTCAAGTTACCCAGGAACTAAATAAACATTCATATAAAATATTAATAATTAAAATATCCTCTTAGGCCTTAGGATATTTTAATTCATTCATTTTACATTGGCATCCAAAGATCTACCTTGTGAACAAACATCCCTGGGAAAATTCTAGGGCAAATTTTGAGAAACACTGTTCTGGACTATTTGTGACTTTCAGCTTATCCTCATTCACTTTGGTCTTGGCTGGTCCCCTCTCTAGTTAATCAGCCTCTATAAAACAAGGCAGACATCCCACACAGTTCTGCTTTGCTGCTTTGGCATTTTGATGCAGATTGTCACTTTCTTAGTTGGATTTCCACAGAGACTTGAGGACTCAATTGTTTTGTTGAACTCTAGTTTTATGTGATTTTATGTCCTGCAAAACTCATAGTTATTTTGACTTTTAGTTCTCATACTTCATGGTTTCTAATCTGAATTCCAAATCAGCTATCTGGGACTCCTAGCTCTATCCCCACCCACATAATTTTTCATTGAAAAAAAACCACTAGACCTCCTGGATCTTGAAGGCCACTCTCTGCCCAGAGCTCCTAAAGGCATCTACCTAAGTTTTCCTCACATCTACAGTTCCTCCTAAAAAGCTATGAAAGGAAGCAAGATGAATGCATGCTTTGAAGCAAAATGTCAGTTCTTTTGCAGTTATAAAATTGGTTTTTTTGTTTCACTTGATGCTGACTTAAGGGGCTGAAATATCTGAGTTCTCAAGCTTCATTAACCACTATCCCATTAAATGTCATGTCAAGTGAAGATCAATCTTGAGGCTCTTCTTCTATTTCCTGAGCTGTGGTACATTTTATCTTCATCCCCCTTGATGAACCCCATTAAATTTGTTTCCTTATCTGGTTCCCCCAGGAACATGAGTAAGATAGATCTGGCCTGTTTATCCAATATAAAGATGGTCCCAGCAGAATGACACTCCTAAGAGTTATTTTTAGGCCCCAGTGAATGCCAGTAAGTGATGTGATCTGATCTACATGATCATGTCCAAGCTGTATAACATTAAAGAAACCCTACTTATTATCATGTGTTGTTTTAAGAGTTTTCAACTTGCAAAAAAACTGTATTGTTCCCAGGACAATGTCCTGGAATGTCCACAGGAGCCAGGAGGATAATATAAATGTGTGAATCTAGAATATGTAAGAAAATAAAGTTTGGTGAGTATTGTGGGAAAATGAGAATAGATTTCACCAAAAGGTAATTGAACTGAGAAATAAAATTGCTAGAAGTCGGAGATCCCTGGGTGGCTCAGTGGTTTAGCACCTGACTTTGGCCCAGGGCCTGGTCCTGGAGTCCCGGGATCGAGTCCCACATTGGGCTCCCTGCATGGAGCCTGCTTCTCCTTCTGCCTGTGTCTCTGTCTCTCATGAACAAATAAATAAAATCTTTTAAAAAATTGCTAGAAGTCCCTAAAACATAAAATCTGTTAACCCACCACCCTGCCACATTCATCTATATTCTAGCTACTATATTTGATTTACCCATAGTTTTTAACTAGATACTTTAGTTAGGTTCTAGGTTAAGCTCTTGTAACAAAGAAACCTGAAAATTCAGTGGGTTAAATAACACAGAATTTTATTTCTCCAAGAGACCAATCAAACTAGATGGACAATCTGGGCCTATGGCAGCTCTGCTCCATGAGTACTCTCAGATATCCAAGATAATAAAGCAATTCAGCCATCCTATACACATGCTTCCATCTGTGTGTCAAAGTGTCTGTTCCAGATACCACCATTTCCCAAGAGGCAAGAGGGGAAGTAGATTCATTTTAAGAACATGTCCCAACATTGTCCATATCACTTCCACTCAATTACACTGTCTCTCCTGGGGCTCCCATGAGCACTGCTAAAACCCATGGAGGGAGTTATAATAAATAAGACAGAAGAGAATAAGAGATGCTGGGAGTCAGTAACAGTTTCTGTCATGCTAGGTTTTCAGATAAACCCAAGAAAGTTTCTATAAACCTAAATTTTTCTCCGATCTTTAAAAATTGTGTTTACTGGTAAATCAATTCTGTACAAATCAGGTTTTAATATTTGGCATTTAACTCTGCACCAACACTCTATATTACTAAAAAGAATTGCTCACAAATTCACATGAGTAGTACAGTTGTAGAAAAGCAAGAATAACATAGAGAAGTCTGGATAGTAATGAGCCTTAAGGGCATCATTTAATAGGTGTAATGTAAGCAATCAACTACAATTATTACTAGAACATGACATACTATGACAAAAACAGCAAAGGGGAAGAAAGGTAAAGACTAGTCCAATTCAGGGTAAATGCAAAGGGCAAAATGTCTTATTCTTTATTACTCAAGCATCTACTTATTGTTGCTATTATTAACCCATCTTATTCCAAAAAAGAAATGATGAAAATGCAATAAGGATACATAAACACAGAAGGTAACAAATTAGACCTAAGTAAGAAACTTTTAAAAACAAACAAAGGTATGGGTATAAAATGGGTCTAAAAAGGAGCTGGCACTGCTTTGATAGTGAGTTTTAGCAGGTGGCAGCTTAGGTTACCAAAAAGACTGATTGTCTGGCTGCAAAATTCACAGCATTCCTAAGGTTCTTTCCTTTCAGTTTCTGTTCCCTTGACTTAGTTCTCTGCATATGTCTTGCATTTTCATGGTACAACATGACTATGCTGTTGCCTCTGCCTGCATACCATCTCCTCCACCTTCTCTTTACCACCGTCTCCCCTGTCCCAGGCCAAACAATTGCTGCCTTTGGAGGTCTTCCCAGATTTTCCAACAGAGTTACTCATTCTCTTTCTTATTCCCATAGTCACTTACATTATAGCAGTCATAATCTAAACTTCTGCTGAATTCCAATTTATTTTGTGTTAATATCCCCTTCAACAAGGTGTATACTCGTTAAAGCCAACACCTATGGTTTCTTTACTCATCTTAATTTTTCCCTTTTCCTAGGAAAATGCCCTACAGACATAGTAGGTGCTCAATCAATGCTGCTGAATCTATAAGTAAAAGTTTGTGTTTCTAGCTGTCCACTCTATTGAAAACTGCTCTTCTTTGTCCATTCTTCCCTACCATCCTTGAGCTCCCCATATTGCACAAGGAGCCATGCATAAGGACATTTACTGCATCATATTATTTATAAATACGTAAACCTAACAATCACCTTATTTCTCTATCAGTGAGTATAGACATAAACTACTTAATTCATATACCAGAACCCTATATAGCAATTAAAATAAATAAATCAATGTACATTTATTGGTCAATAAGAATAAATCTCAAAAAAAGCATTAAATGAAAAAATCAAGTTCATAAACAATACATAAAGTGTGATAACATTGACATAAATTACATGGATTATTTTTCACTAAAAAGACAGGTAATTTTTTTCAAAGAAAAATAAATTTAAAAAAATAATGACTCTTCCCTCAACCCCAATTTCCCCCCAGCTTCTGTGCTTTTTTTTTCTTTTTGAAGATTTTCCTTTTAAGTAATCTCTACACCCAGTGTGGGGCTTGAAATTATAATCTCAAGATTGAGAGTCATGTGCTCTACCAACTGAGCCAGGCAGGTGTCCCTGTACTGTCTTTATATGGCTTATTCTGGTGCAAAGCTCAGGAACTGGGAACAAAATTCCATAATCAAGGAAGACAAGAGCCCAGAAAGCTCTGTCCTATACAGTTCTTAAGTTTCTATCACATGGGGAAGTTCAAACTCTGCATCTAGACATCCCTGAAAAATCTCTAAGTAATTATTTTACCACATATTAGTGATGAAACAAAGAAAAACTGAGAAGGATGCTGATAGGTTTTAGCTCCAAGAAACTACTAAGAGTACTCAGGGACAATGGAATTTTAATGTGTGGATTTAAAACCCTTGTTAGTTAACTATGGATTCATCCATTGGTGAGTGGAAAAGAATCCACATTGCAGAAAGGAAAACTAAGAAAATCTCTACTCCTAAGAGAGAGGACTCAATGCTTCCTCCCCGTTAGAGGAGAACATTACACTCAACCCACTTCACCCAATTTCCAGAGTCTAGAGGAAAATGAAGTTGAGAAGAATATAAGAATATTAAATGGGAAATCAGGAGATCTGGGCTTCTAATTATTCTCCATTTGCCTCCACTCCCAGATCCATTCTCTGCCCAGCTCCAATTTCTGAGAGGCTAGGTAGGCTATCTGGACTATTTCATTAAGGTGTCTACTTGGGTTTGCCCAGTGGGAGGCATTTACAGGGGATAAGAATAAGAGAAAAGAGAGAGGTTAAGGAGTTTCTCCCTCCTTCCTCCCAGCATTGGTGCCACAATTCTGGCGGTGGCTGTGTCCCTGCACAACTAAAGGTCAAGTAACATATTCCCCAGATTCATCAGATACTGGGATGCTGAAGGGGATCTCAGTTCGAGACTCAGCTCTGCCCCTAACAAGTTGAAAGAACATGAATAAATTACTTCTTCATGGGCCCCAGCACACCATTATGTGAGGGGAAAAACAGAGGACACTGAAAATCTCATCCCCCTGGAAGATTCTGCAATCCACTTGAGCCTGAAACAGGATGGAATCCTATCTCAAATGATTTTTTGCAGCATATGCTCCTTTTAAGGGAAAGCTACAGATGTTTACCTTCCCATTTTTTATCCCTTCTAAAGGAAATGCTTCTGTAGAATGAGCTTGCGCCAACAGCTGATTGGCCCAAATATTTTCCTTAATTTCACTTCCTTCCCCTGCTCTGAGCTTTTGCAGAGAGATGCAGGGTGCTCAGCCCTACTTAGACAATATTCACTGAGCTTCATCATCCAGGGAGAGGCCAGCATGGCTCTGACAGGGACAGTTCATAGCATCAGAGCCATCAACAAGCTTTTGGAGGTGCCAAACCAATTCCAAGTCCTTCTCCTTTCCGGACTCTCTTTGCACTCCAGTTCTATTTCCCTCTTTCCCAAACACCTCCTGCTTCCTCTTTCATCTATTTATTGCATCCTGTCCTTTGTGTGTCACTTCTCAAGACTATTAGAGAGACAAGAAATACAAAGTTCTTGGCCCTTATAGCTTCAATGGTTTATTCAAAGAGCCCATTGGCAAAAAGGCTGGTCAGCAACTTCTGAGCCTAATGCCAAGAAACCTCTGGCCTGCAAGCATTGGTACCTCTACTAAAATAAGATAACTCACAAAGCTGTCCACCTGGAACGGATGAGCAGCTGGCATAAAGGAGATCTGGGGTGCTTCCAGCTAGGCACAAGGTAGAGATTGCCTGCCAGTACCGCTGATATGATCCAAATGTTTGCTTAATTTCTATTTGAGCACTCATTCCAGGGCTGGCAGGAAACTTAATTTCAGTCTGTTTTGGCATCCTTCATCCCTGTGTCCAAAGAGAAGGCTGTTTCTGAGGCACCAAGGCACTAGGAGACCTTCTGGTCATCAAGTCATATTTCACAGCATGGCTTCTTCAGATCTGAGTGAGCCCCCTTGCTTCTTCTATAGGCTGTTCCTGAGACCTTGGATCTTTTTATAGGTCTCCCTGGATACGCACAGGCATCCCTTTCTCAGCACACCTCCAAGAAGACAAGGCCAGGTTCCTCCTTCAGGATCCATAGACTCCTCTACTCTCATTCACTGTAAACAGGAATGACAGTCTTCAAAGGGGAGGAAATCCTTCTCGCTCCATAGTCCTGATCAAGATACATTATCCATGCCCTGAATCTTCTCATCTCTTTGGGGCTTAGGCTTTTAAAAGCAAAAGCCAGGATTTCTGCTTTCTGCCCTGCCACCCACTTCCCTTGAGTTCAATGAACACAGGACTAGCTCCCTGCTTGAAAAGGGGGAGGGAAGAAGAAAGGGCAGAGAGAAAAATAAGAAAATAGATTACTCAAAGCTTCAGAGTAACACCTGATTTATGTTTTTACTTCAGAATAACAGCTTATCTGTACTTTCTTCAGTTCACATTTAAGCTAATCTCAACCTCCAACCTCACCTCTACCATTACATAGCTTTTTTTTTTTAATGAAATGATTTATTTTTTTTTAATTTTTATTTATTTATGATAGTCACAGAGAGATAGAGAGAGAGGCAGAGACACAGGCAGAGGGAGAAGCAGGCTCCATGCACCGGGAGCCCGACGTGGGATTCGATCCCGGGTCTCCAGGATCGCGCCCTGGGCCAAAGGCAGGCGCCAAACCGCTGCGCCACCCAGGGATCCCCCATTACATAGCTTTAACAATAGATATAAACACTTTCTTTATTTACATGGGTACCAACACAGGCCATACATTTATTGAACATTGTGGGCATTTTCACCTTGCACCCCATTCTAAACTGACAATCCACTGGGTCCTAGACACCATTGTGGGGCCTCTTCAAAGCCTCCTAGTCCTCTCCTATACTGGTGCTGAGGAAATAATCCAGATAGCCTGGGGGTGCCACTGGAGGGCAGACAGGGAAGGAGTCCTAAACAGAGCTCTAATCAAAAGCACAGGCTTTTCTGCACGCAAGTTTTGAGTGCAAACTCCCCCTTTGCCAACTATGAATAGTGTGGTTTTAGGCCTCAGTTCCCTCTAATGTAAAATGTATATAACAATAGTACCTACTTGAAAGGACTACTGCCATGAGACATGAGAATGTGCACAAAGCATCATCCTTAGCATTTGTGGGCCCAATAGGTGATCTTTGCCTTCATTATTATTAAGACTTTGTATTACATGTGCCCCAAACTCTTCTGGAGTTCTTCTGGCCCCTTCCTGCCCATGGGAATCTAAAAAAGACAGATTGATTATGAAAAAGACAAAGCAGGCAACATGGTGCCCATGATGCAATCCCAGGAACCAGGACCCTCACTCTTGGTCTCCCAATGTCACATGTTGGGGGACAGTTCACTAGGCATTGCACTGGATGCTACTGATGCATGGGCAGCTTCACTAGCATGGTAGAAGCACTCTTAATCCCAACATAGAGGGTTGCAGAAGGCTCTTGGAAAACGTGATGCCTAAGATCAATCTGGAAAAATGAGTTGAAAGTTGCTGGGTGCATTAGAGGGATGAGAATGAGGAAGATTCAGTGTTACATTAGATCATGTGAAGTAGAAAGTAAAAATGGAGAAGTTACCAGAAGTCAAGTCATAAAGAGCCTTATAGATCATACTGAGAACTTTGGACTTTATTCTGAAGCTACTAAGAAGTTACCAAAGTATGTTAAGAAGTAAAATAGATTTTTATTTTAAAAATGAATGCTGATGTTAGGGTGAGAAATGAGCAAGAAGCAGAAAGAAAGACTGGTAATAGGAAAACAGGTAGGAGGTAATTGTAATAATCGGAGTGAGAGATGATGATTCTCCAAACTAAGTCAGTGGGGATGGCAAAGAGAGGATACAAAATAATAATTTTAATTGATAATATTTGAGTGTTTCCTATGTGCCAGACACTGACTAAGACCTACATGGGTTAGGCCATTTTAAAGCTCACAAAAGCTCTTTGTGTCAGGTACATTTATTATCCCTAATCTTCAGATGAGGAAAATGAGGCAGGGTCCCACAGATAGCAAACCTACAGAAACAGGAGTCTAACTTGGGCAGTCTCACTCCAAAGTTCTACTCATTGACCTGTGCTCCCAGGAGATTTTTGGAACTACCAAATTGGTTGTGGGGCTTTGATAGGGGGAGAAGTCAGGGATTACCTCTAGACTTGGATAATGGAGAAAAAGGAATTGCAGAGGATGATGGACTTGTTTTGGAGAAGCTGACTTTCACACACTCCCTGAACATCTAAGGAGAGATGGTAAGTAGGTAGTTGGCACGTTGGCAACTGGAGGGAGACGGTATCTTACATTTAAGTCTTCAGCACCTGAACTCTCAGGTGCTTAATAAGTGAGCATTTGATTACTGGAAATTTGGAAGTCATCAACAGAAGCTATAAGAGTAGATGTGATTACTCAGGTTACGAATATATGTAAGAGGAGAAGTGGATCAATGATGGATTCTGAGAAAGAACTAACATATAAGGAGTAGACAGAGGAAGATCAGCCACAAGGGTATCCATTCAACACATTTTAAGACCTCCATCTATAAAATATGGAAGGCAATACTTTTCCCGTTGTTATAACATGGTGGTGAGGTAGGAAGAGTGACAGGATTAGGAAGCAGAAAACTATCAACACTGATTATAATTATCAACAGTTATAATGTGCATATAATCTGTTAGAAAATACCCATCAAGACTTCTTTTTTTTTTCACTGTTTTTTTTTTTAATTAACTTTTATTGGTGTTTAATTTACCAACATACAGAAAAACACCCAGTGCTCATCAAGACTTCTAAATAACAGGATGATTTGGACAATGATGAGCATGGATGAACGGAGAAGGATATGGTCTTGCTGGTCTATATAAACCCATATCAGGCTCTGCCTATCAGACAAGGCGTGACTTCAATCTCACCTCTGTCAGATATTTTTCCTGCCCATTTCACTTGCTGATGGGGGCTTATACAGACACAACATCCCTGCAAATGTGGTCTAGCTGAGTTCATTTCAAAGAAAGCAAGACTACTTCAATTCCATATTTACCTGTGAAAATCCCAAACCAATGATTACTGGGATATCAGAATTTAGGGGGGAAATAAGGATTAATTAAATATTTCTTTAAAAAAGGAGGGTTTGTATTATTTTTAATACTGTTTACTATTCATTCACTGACAAAAAGGTGAAATAGTACTGGATTTCTCCTATAGACACATTATACTTAATGGTGTTCCCACCAACACATGACATCTCTGGACATTTGATTTTATTATTCCTAAGTAGGTAATGCCTCTTACCATCATTTGTTTTGCTTTGAGTATTTTGTTTTGTTTTGTTTCCAGAAAGGCTGACTTACTGGGAGGTATTCTGACATCATCTTTTAGCTTGGCTAGCAGTCTTGGGACCAGGACGGGAGTCCTCCTGTGACTGATCCAAGTCTCTGCACACCAGGGCTCATTTTCCTATGCTCCTGTGGATGGAAACTGAGGTCCTAACGGAGTAGGACTTGATGGTCCCAGGCCTTCTGCCACTCAATAAGCTCAAGGCCTTGCTGCCCATGGCTCCTCTGAAGACCAGCCTGGCCAGCCTCCTGCCACCTCCACCAGTGGAGTTTACCACAGAGATGTTCAGAGCTCCCACTTCATCTCCTGCCAACTGGCTCTCTTCACCCTCCAGCAGCTTGGGGTAGGTGGGGATCTCAATGTCAAGGGCCATTTTGACGTCTGTGAGCTCCTGGTACTTGCACAGTTGCCATGCTATGTCCTGCTTGGCTTGCAGCAGGATGGCCTCCAGCTCCTCCTACTTGACACATGCATGAATCTTTGAATGCCAGGTTCCCATGTTCTTCAGCCTCAGCAGTGGCAGCTTCCAACTTGACACACTGGCTCTTCATGCTGTTGCTCTCAGCCTACAGCCTCTGAATGGCACAGTTCATCTCTGCAAGCTCAGTAGGGTACTCTGAAGGTCTTCCTCATGCTCCCCAGCCTGGACCTGGAGGTTCTCAAACCTGATCTGATACCAGGCCTCAGCCTCATCTTGGCTGTGGTTAGCCACCTCTTTGGGCCTTGATCTCAGCGATGATACCATGTGGGTCCAGGGTGTGGCTGTTGTCCATGGACAGCATGATGGACATGTCCAAGATCTGGGACTGCAGCTTTACCAGCTCTATCTCACAGAAGGTCTTGAGGAAGTTGATCTCATTAGTCAGGGCATCTACCTTGGCATCCACATCCAGCTTGTTCATGCAGACAGCATCCATGTCCTTTTTCAGCACCAGGAACTCATTCTCAGCAGCCAAGTGATAGTTAATTTCATCCTGGTACTTGTTCTTGAAGTTTTCCAAAATGTCCTAATGTTCCACAGCTCCACCTCCAGGCAGCTCCCATCTAGTTGCAGCAATTCAAGCTGCCACCACAGGCCAGCAATGTGGGTCTCAAAGAAGCTAGGGGGGCAGTTGCTTTTGGCCAATTTCTGTTCCTGCAGCAGGGCCTGCTTGGTCTCTAGCAGGTATGGTTCTAGAAACCATACCTTATCAATGAAGGAGGGAGTTGTTGTTGAGGGTCTTCATCTGCTTGCACACCTCCTGGTGCACCTGCTGGGGAGAGGCTGATATCCTCTCGAAGTGAAGCCAGCCAGCTCTGATTGACGGTGACCTCGTGGATGCCAGCACCCACTGCACCCAACTAGGCAGAGCACAGGGCCATGTTCAGCCAGGAGGCACCCAGGCTGTAGAGGCTGCTACTGCTGAAGCCACTGCGGTGCTCAGAGCTCAGACACACCTGGGCGCCCCACTCCAGAAAGGCAGTGGAGCCTGAGCTGAAGGCCTGGGAGCTTAAGTGGATGCACATACCTGCTAGACCAGGTTGGACCTCGCAGAGAGTGTAAGGGGGCCAAACTCCCTTAACATCATTTGTAATAGGTAAGCCTAATACAGAATTGCCAGATGTATCAAATAAAATACAAGATGCCCAGTTGAATTTGAAATTTAGATAAATAATAAATAATTTTCAGTACAGGTATGTCCCAAACATTACATGACTTAAAATACACATATAACTAGACATCTTGTATTTTATTTATACCTAGTCTAATAGCAATGATCTTGTATTTTTTTTTTTTTTGTAGGATTCACAACATGAATCTGTCTTAGAGATCTGAAGGCCTCTGGTGCTATACATAGGAGAGTTCTATCCTTGGCTGGTTAGGGACGAGCTCTGCTCAGGTAGGTGGAGGCCAGGTGGCTGGTTTATACATAAGATGCAGCCTGGCTCCCTGGTTCTCCATGCTTACTTTTCTTCTGAGATCCCAAATCTACCAGCAAAGAAATAGCTTGGCCAACTTGAACATGAACTCTGAGGGCAATAATAATACCTTTTTTTTTACATTTGTATTTCATGCTGAACTCTCCTCTTCTAATTTTAGCTTTATTTGCCTTTATTTTCTCTTTAGTTTCAATGTTGTCTTTGAGAATTCCCTGAACTGGTGAAAAGCTTTTTAACTGTGGACCCAGCAGGGTGGCCACAATGAAACTAAAGGAGAAACTGGTCCTGTTCTCAGTCCACAAACCAAACATTGCTTCTCACTAAACCCGGGGAAGGAAGGCAACCATCTTTCAAACATTGTAATCATGGTTTGTGTATTGTATACATGAACTGTGTATTGTTCTAAGACATTTACAGTATCCATGTGTCTGTCCACCCATTTGTGAGTTCTGCCAACAATTACTACTGATCATCTTATTTTGCTAATGAGGAAAAGCCAAGCCCCACATCATGGAAAGGTACTGGAACCAGGTCTCAGATTCCCATTTAGCGACAAGCAAAGACATGGTAATTATGGTTGTTTTGAAACAGTCAAGGCTTTCTGCACCAGGCTGTGCATCTTCACTGAACATAAAAAGACTGGTGTTTGCCCCCTGTGTTGGGTGGCATTATCAGGGTGCTCTTTAGTTCTTAGTGCTTTTTATAGAGAAAACTTTAAAATACTCTTTTTTTCCCCCTCTACTCTCTATACTTCATATGGTTCCTTCTATTCCTTGTTCTTTGGATTTTACTATATCTGTAAAGTCAAATCACATTCTTATGATTTTTTCCAGGATGGTCTCAAGGACTCAGTTCTCAATGGCTAGTAAAACAATTCATCTTACACCTTACACTTTGACCATGTATCAACACTAAATCTATGGTGGGTGTTTCATGTCATATAAGCATTTGTATAATGTATATAGGACAGAAAACTCATATGTGCAAGGTACCGAACAAAGACAGTTAACACTTTATAAACATAATTAAAAATACATTATTGTACTAAAAATATTGAAAAGGTAGTAAATGCTCATTGAAGTTTAAGCTCAGTTTTATAAGCTCAGACAACCGCTAAATTGATAACCTTGATACAGATGAAAGAGGGAAACATGTTTTCTCTTCTCCCTGGAGAAGAAAATGCATTATCTTCTCTTCACGGCTTTCAGGCACCTGACAGCTGAACTTGGCCTTGGGCCAGTGAGTGACTCACTCAGTTACTGTCACGGTAATGAAAGGGTCTTTTGCTCCATCAGTTGCAAGTTTTTGCAAGACGTTAGATAGAAGCACAGTTTAGAAATGTCAGTAAACACTATGCCTCTCAGTAAGGCAGCCCAGAGTCCTGGGACTCTGTGGTGGCTCACACTTGGTCTCCTCAAAAGTCATTTGAAGACACAGTGTGAAGAGCTCCAGGCTCCAAGATTTCCAAGCCAGGGTGAGAAGAGCTACCCAGGGAATGGCTTTGGCTCCACTGGAATATTCATCCAAGCAGGAGAGGATATGGAGAGACAGCACAAGGGAACTCCGTGGCATAAATCTTCATTTAGGCAATGACTTTAATTAATTATGCAGTTTCAGTCAAATCATTCAGCCTTTCTGAGCCTCTCTACTTCCTCCTCAGGTGGTAACAAAGATTCTAAAACACCACCTCTCAGCTTTCTGAGCTATACGTAACATAATCAAAGGATGTTCGGGAAAACATAAAATGACAGCCTCAGACTATTCAGCCTTCATTTTCCCTCCCATTATGTCCCAAAGACTACATCAAATCCAAAGCAGATATTTGTTCCAGAAGACTTTTCTTCCCCCCAAATTTCTGGGAACAGATTAAGTTCAAGTGAAAGAGGAGGTGAAGCATTTAGGATATATATTGATATGATACATAGATATGGTGTTTTGTTTTGCCTTCTTTTCTTCTTTTTATTTTGGTTTCTTATTGATATGACCTTAAATTAGGTGATTTTTTTTCACCTTCCTTGGTCTCTATTTCAATATTTGTAATATAAGGAATCTCCATTTGAATGCCTGATGGGCTTCTCAAGGCTAACTATCCTGAACCAAGTTCTCCAAACCAGCCACTATCAATGGCATCAGTAAGTCCATGCCTTCATGGCTCATCTAGACCCTTGAGGTCACTCTTGACTCTGCTGTCCTATACCTCACACACAATTCATTAACAAATCCTATTGGCTCTCACCATAACCCATGCCAATCTCCTCACTGCGCCTTGAAGACCTATGAAATGTGCCCCATTTCAAGGTCTATCTTACTTCCTCCTTCTCTCCACTTGAAACACTGTTCACATGTCACGTAATCAGTGAGGTCTTTCCTTTGATCTTGTGTAGAAAGTGTTGATATTGTACTAAAATTATATAAGATGTAACATGTAGCCTATAACCTATTTATAAAATGTACAAGACTTGAACTGATATTTCTTCAAAAAAGATACATAAAAGGGGGAACATGTACATGAAAAATCTGCTCAATATCACTAGCCATTAGGGTTATCAAATCAAAATCATAATGAGATAGTATTTCACAGTCACTAGGATTGCTATAACCTAAAAAATAGACAATAACAAATGTTTGCAAGGATGTAAAAAAAACTAGAAGTTTCATAAATTGCTTGTGGGAATGCATAAGTGGTACATCCTCTGGAAAATGGCTTGTTTGGGAAAACATTTCCTCAAAATGCTAAACATAGAGGTACCATATGACCAATCAACTTTAATCCTAAGTATTTGCCAAAGAATCGTGAAAACATATATCCACACTTTCAAAAACTTTCAAACCAACACTGTTCATGATTACAAAAAAATTGGAAACCCAAGCATGTATCAACAGATGAATGGGTAAACAAATGTGGTACATCCATACAGTGGAATGTTATCCAACTTTAAAAAGGAATGAAGTACTGATGCATGCTACAACATCAATGAACCTTGAAAACATTTAGCCAAGTGCAAGAAACCAGCCACGAAAGGCCATATTGTATAATTCCATTTACAGAAAACATTCAGAATAGGAAAATTGCATTCAAACAGAAGGATTAGTGAAGGCCCTAGGCTGGGAGAGGAATAAGAGACAGAAAGTAATCGCTAGTGAGTAAGGATTTTCTTTTTGATTGGGACAAAAAATGTTCTAAAATTAAATAGTAGTGATGGTTGCACAACTCTGTGAATAACCTAAAAACTACTGAATTGTACACTGTGAAAGGGCAAATTTTATAATATGTGAATTATATCTCAACGAAACTTGCTAAAAAAATAGTGATGATATGAAATGCTTGAAAGGATGCAGAGAAACTGGATCTCTCACACATTACCAGTGAGAATGTAAAATACTACAGTTATCCTGGGAGAGACTGACAGTTTCTTTAAAAATTAAATATACCCTTAAATTTGGGGAAAAATATTAAATATACCCTTATCATACCTTTCAGCAATCACACATGTAGGATTTATTTCACAGAATGAAAACTTATATCCACACACAAATCCATACAATAATTGTTCCTAGTAGTTTTATTTCTATTAACCAGAAATTGGAAAGAGCCAAAATGTCTGACAAAGGATGCGTAATTGAACAAACCAATACATAGCATGAAATACTACTCAGCAATAAAAAGGAATGAATTTTTGATACAACAACTTCAGTGGATCTTAATGACATTATGCTAAGTGAAAAAATGCCCATTTCAAAAATTCATATACCATATAATTCCAATTACAGAACATTCTTTAAATGACAAAATTATAGACATAGAGAACAAACTAGTAGTTGCCAGTGGTTAGTGATGAAGGGGAGTAGGAGAAAGGTGTGACTGTAAAGGTACTCTCTGGGTAGCACCAGGGAGAGTTTTGTGGTGTTGAGATCATTCAATATCTTGAGTAAGTTGGTGGTTACATGAATCTACATCTGTGATAAACTGATATAGAACTACACACACACACACACACACACACACACACAATACCAATCAATGTCAATTTTTTAATTATAATATTGTACTAAAGTTATATAAAATATAGTCACTGGGAGAAAGTAGGTAAGGGTACATGGTATCCAACTTCCTCTGAATCTATAATTATTTCAAAATAAAAGTTTAAAGAATAACTAAACACAAAACATTGTTTTAGAGATTTTTTTAAAAGTCCCTTTATAAAGGGGCACCTGGATGGCTTAGTTGGTTAAGTATCTGCCTTTGACTGAGGTCATGATCGCAAGGTCCTGGGATCAAGTCCTGCTGAGCAGGGAGCCTGTTTCTCGCTCTCCCTCTGCCACTTCCCTGCTTGTGCTCTCTCTCTCTCTCTCTGTCAAATAAATAAATAAAATCTTTTTTAAAAAGTCCCTTTATGGGATCCCTGGGTGGCGCAGCGGTTTGGCGCCTGCCTTTGGCCCAGGGCACGATCCTGGAGACCTGGGATCGAATCCCACATCAGGCTCCCGGTGCATGGAGCCTGCTTCTCCCTCTGCCTGTGTCTCTGCGTCTCTCTCTCTCTCTCTCTCTCTCTCTCTCTCTGTGACTATCATAAATAAATAAAAATTAAAAAAAAAAAAAAGACTTCCCTTTAAAAAAAAAAAAAAAAGTCCCTTTATAAATGTTACAGGAAAAGAAACTGAGAATCACTGGAGCAGATAGGGATGGGGAGATAGGGTAACTGGGTGATGGACATTAAGGAAGACATGTGATATAATAAGCACTGGATATTATATAAGACTGATGAATCACTGACCTCTATCTCTGAAACCAATAATACATATGTTAATTAACTGAATTTAAAAATAAATAAATGTTCTAGGAAAGGAAAAACTGATTAATTGGACTACAGCAAATGAAAATCTTTGGCTCTGCAAAAGACCTTGCTAAGAGAACAAAAAGACTAGCTACAGACTAGAAAAAAATTGCAAACAACATATCCAAGAAAGAATTAATATCTATAATACATAAAGAACTCTCAAACCTCAAAAGTAAAAAAACCCAATTAGAAAGTAAACAAAAAATATGCATAAAAATTTCATCAAAGAGGATATATATATATGATGAAGACATATAAAGATGTCCAATATCATTAGGGAAATGCAAATTAAAACTACAATGACATATCACTATGCATATATCAGAATGATTAAAACAAAAAATAGTAATAATATCAAATGCTGGCAAGATAGTGAAGAAACTGCATTACTCATACATTGCTGACGGGAATGTAAAATGATACAGCCACTCTGGAAAATAGTTTAGCAATTTCCTTTCAAAACTAAAAATGAACTGGGGTGCCTGAGTGGCCAGTCCATTAAGTGTCTAACTCTTGGTTTCAGCTCAGGTCATGATATGAGGGTTGTGAGACTGGGCCCTGCATTGAGCTCCCTGCTGGGCTTGGAGCCTGCTTAAGAGTCTCTTTCTCTCTCCCTCTCTGTCTTCCCCACCCCCCGACTCATGCATGTGTTCAATCACTCTCTCTGTCTCTCTTTCAGAAAAAAAAAGCTAAAATGAACTTAAAACACAACTTAGAAATTGCACTCTTGAGAATGCATCCTAGCAGAATCAAAACCTATCTTCACAAAGAAACCTGTACAGCTTTCTTCATAATATCTAAAACCTGCCAACTACCCAAATGCCCCTCTACAGGTAAATGGTTAAATAAACTGTGGTACATATATACCATAGAATACTACTCAGCAATTAAAAGTAATAACTATTGATATAGCAACTTAGATAAAAGTCAAGGAAATTATGAGTGAAAAAATCTAAAAAGGATACATACCATATGACTACATTTACACATTCATGAAATAACATAATTATAGCAATGGAAAACATGAGTGGTTGCCAGGGGTTAGGGATTCAGAGAAGAGATGTGAGAGTAACTATAAAGGAATAACACAAGAGAGTCTTACAGTGATGAGACAATCAAGAATCTTGATTCTACTGCTGGTTACCTGGAGACACACATGTGATAAGATTGTACAGATATATGCACCCACACATATGCATGCATGAACAAATGATACTTATATAATTGCTGAAATCAGAAGAAGTTCTATAGATTATACCAATGTCAATTTTCTGGTATTGATATTACAGCTACACAGTATATTAACACAAGGGGAGGCTAGTTGAAAGGTACACAGAACCTCCCTGTACATTTCTTTGTATCTTTTGGTGAACATATAATGATTTAAAAATAAAAAGCTTTTAAAAATAAATAAAATAAGATAAATACAAAGTTTTTTAAAAGGAAAGAAAAACAACTCCTCTCCCCAACACCCATATGTGTCTCCTACTCTTCCTTCTCATGAAAAAAAAAAAAAGAAGAGTAACTTCTTCAAATTTTAAATAGCAAACAATAGAAGCCTATTTCTCTTTGCTTACAGACTCCTATTTAAATTATGTATTAAATGAAAACATTCTACTAATATGGTAATAGGGGGAAAATTAGGTCTATAAAATCATGTGGCCCAAATTAAAATGTCTAAAATGTATATAATCAAAGAAAGAGAAGCACAACATAAAACTGTTAGGCAAATTAAAGTTTTTAATAGTTTTTTTAAAAGAGATATTACATGGCAATCAACTGCTTTATTGGTTCTAACGCTGCCTACAATTAAATATTTACATACTAGTTCTCAGTTTAATTTGAACCAATTGTGCATAATTCAAATATGCTTTCTCTGGATTTCAAAACTCTCTAAATGTAAAGATCATTTTCCCCCATTAGATACAAACAGTAAGTTTAGATTTTAGGAAATTTTCCTCCTTCCCTTAGATGAAAGGAGTTACATATCTGCTTGGATTCAACTCCAAATTGGATAATTCAGGAAACATGGATGACCTATAGAATGCACTATGGATAAAGTCTGGTAGAAAACTCAGAAGGAAAGATATGCTGAGAGTACAAGGAACTCTCCAAGAATAGGTATTTGACTCTAAAAAGAGAGCTAGTGAGAGAAGAACAGGAAAAGTCCAAGCTGCAAAGTAAACTGGGATGATGTAATAGGAATAAAGATCTTTTAGGCTCTGAGTGAATTATAAACGTAAATATAAAATTTCCTAAAAGGGCTATAAAAATGAATTATGAAAGGAAGACTGTCTGGAAGTGTCGCTGTTTGCAAATATCCCCTGGGTATTTTAATTTTCCTTACATGAACATTAGTACAAATCTTCCTAAGTTAGTAGTCTGTGCTCTCATTTATTCAGCACAATTAATTTTACCTCATCTTCTCAAGCTGTCATTTCCTGATGAGTTTTTCCTACTCTTTGTTTTCTATTCCCCTTCCTTAAACTAGGGGTTTCAAATCACTGTAATCCCTGTGTGGTAAGAGAGCCCTTTCACAGTAGATCCTTAAAGAAAAGCAAATCCTACCTCAATCATGGCATCTTTATACCCCACCTGGGTTGAGCCCCAATGGAAGGTCAAAGCTCTAGACACCATACTTTCAGCTTACAGCCTCTCCCAGGACAGAGCAGGCTCCAGGAATATGGAATTGAAGTCAGCTTCCACATTTTCAATGTCAAAGACTAAGATTGAGAGCCACCTTTCTTCTGTAGGATCCTACCTCTCTCCATAAGAAATTTCACATAAGAAAATCAAGGCCCCTTCCCCTGCTCCCATCTTTTCAGTGGGAACCACCCTCAGTAAGCTGTCCCTACTTTTACTGTGACAAGGAAAAAATACAGGTTAATTTATGATAGCCTCCTCAACCCCCGTTTAATTTCTCTCAATGCACGTATGAAGATCTTCGTGTAAAAGATGTTCAAAGCATTATTTGCCCCCTTAACTCTTGCTAAGTGACATCAACTTTTAGTATTTGGACTTAGTATCTGAGTAGTGAATATACGATATCCAAAAAAAGGACTATGAATTCAGGAATTTCTAAATTAATTTGTATTTTCCTCATCATGGCAACAAAAATACTTATAAAATATTGTTTAATTCATGTGTGAAACCTATTATTTACTTAGTTCACAGCCAATATGTTATATAGTTATGTGCTGATGGATCCCTTTTAATAATTCTTCATCCCATTTTCAGTTTGGAAAACACTGTTCTAGGGAATGTTCTTAAAGCAATGAGTAGAAAAATATTTCCTATGGCAGAGACACATTAGGCTGGAATTTTCAAAGCATGGCCATGGATAACGCATATGAAATTTAAAATACGAGGAAAATAAAACACAATGTACAAGTGATTTGGAAGCTTCACTGAGATATCCTGGGGTATCATTCATGAGCACCAACTAAATTGCACTGCCAGACTGGTCTGCCACATGTGAGACCCTTATGTCAAGGCAAGTCTTTTCCAGCTCCCGGAGAGAATCTTGTGTCACGATACTGCTTTCAATCTCACTCACTGTTTCTCTTTTTCTGTTTCTTTTTTGATGTTTTGTTTCTGGGTGAGTTTGCACTGGCTGCCATTTTTTTGACTTTCATTGGAAGCCTGGCTTTGATTATATGGTCTAACAATCTGGTCTCTTGTGAGTTGAAGATGACAGAGAAACTGGTTTCTGTTCAATGGAAGATGAAAAGAAATCTTGTCTCTTCATATTTATTTGTTTGTCTTGAGGATTCTGACACTGCCTGTGCTTTGTCTTGTATATACACTGTCATGAGTTAAAGTCACTTAAGACGAAAAATAGTATTATTCCCCTAGAATGAAGAGTAGCCTATGAATTGAGGAACAGCTGACCTGTTTGAGATCTCTTGTGTATTCCTGGTCATCTTGTTACCCAGCTGCAACCTACCAGTGAGTTTTGCAGACTCAAGCTATAGTTGTAAAATGGAAGCTGCTAGTCCTCTCGCTATGTGTGTATAAATGAATAATGTCTTTTCCCTATTTCACAAAAGTAAGTAATTAGCCTTTTAAAATGGTTTATAAATAATTGTAGTTCTTTCTGTATCTGTATCCAGTAATGGGACTTGTGTTCATCTTCTCTCTCAAAAATTTAGAAAATTAATTGGACATATAAAAGTCTATAATGTGTACACACTTTGGGGTACACAATTCAATCAGACCTATTCCCATGGGAAAGAAAATGCACACAAGGATATAAATTAATGAAACTGGTTTTGTGTAGCTTTGAAAACAGACAGTTCTGACCTCTAAAAGGGCTTTGTGTAGTTTGTACAATTTTGGAAACAGCTGTGTGAATATGCCCGAATGTGAGTTGGAATGGGCAAAGCAGGATCACTGCTGGCTTGTCTGGTGCTTTATAACCTCTAGAGAAAGTAGAAGGGTTCTGAGTAAAATAGCCTCCCTTACCCATGGGGGATGCATTCCAAGACTCCCATTGGTTATCTGAAACCTCAGATAGTACTGAACTTTACACATACTACTTTTTTTCCTATATGTGCATACCTAAAATGAAGTTTAATTTATGAATTAGGCATACTAAGAGAGTAAAATAATAATAAAATAGAGCAATTATAACAATATATTGTAATAAAAGTTATGTAAATGACTTCTCTCAGAATATTTTATTGTATCGTACTCACCCTTCTTCCAGTGATGATGTGAGATGACAAAATGCCTACGTGATGAGATGAAGTGAGGGGAACAACGCAGGCTCTGTGACCTAGTGTTAGGTTTCTGAAAATAAGTCAGAAGAAAGATCATCTGCTTCCTGACTGAGATTAACCTCAGGTAACAGAAACCACAGAAAGTGGAAGGGCACCACTGGACATGACTTTTTCTCTTCTTACTCAAAAGAAAATAATTACATGGAACTACCTAAATGAACCAAGTCAAAATACAAAGAAAAATAAACCTCAGAGTTCAGCACTTAGCTTCATTCACAGTCTGATGAACAAGTACTACAGGAAATAGCTTACAATAAAAGAAAGAAAAATCCAGCTATCAACTCTAGTTTTCCCAGGAGTTATAAGTTGTACAAGTAGAAAGTATTTCCTGAGCAAACATACTGGTATATCTTGTCTACCTCTAGTAGAAATTAGTAACTTAGGTTATAAATTCTTTAAAATTTATCAGCCCTCCTATTTTGATTGGCTTATAAAGACTAATAAGCATACATACATTTAAAGTAAAAGAAATCAAGATTTTCCAGAAAATAAACAATTTCTTGAACTTCTAATGCTCTAAATGAGCTAGTCCTTTGAGAAAGCTTCAGATATTCACTGAAACAGTATCTCAGAGAAGAAGAAAAAAAAGTGGTAGGGGAGAGCAGGGAGTTTAACTTTAAATTAAATTATTGCCTTTGGTTGCTAAGTTCCAAGATAAGATGCAAATAAATACAAGTTGATAGGGAAAAATAATTCTAACTACAGCATTTTAAGCAAAAGTTAAAGAGTTTTTAAATATGTAGACAAGTATAAAATAAAGTTCAGGCAATATTGCTAATCAAGGTGAATCTTGACAAAGTAAACTTTTCCCAGCATGAAAAATGTTAACATAATATTCTACTTTATACAAAGCTTGGTTTTATTTTCCCATGAAAATCTAACCATTTTAAGCTATCCAAATTCTCTAAAATAATTTTATGGGTCAAGTAAATCTCATTTCCACAAAATGCTTAGAATCACAGAAAATAAAAATCATAAATTCCAAATTAAATTAGAATAAACCATGTCTTGGGATCCCTGGGTGGCGCAGCGGTTTAGCACCTGCCTTTGGCCCAGGGCGCGATCCTGGAGACCCGGGATCGAATCCCACGTCGGGCTCCCGGTGCATGGAGCCTGCTTCTCCCTCTGCCTGTGTCTCTGCCTCTCTCTCTCTCTGTGTGACTATCATAAATAAAAAAATAAAAAAATAAAATTAAAATTAAAAAAAAGAATAAACCATGTCTTTATTTAAAAGGATTAATTCTTACGACTATGTACCAAAAATTTAAAAGTCACCTCTCTGAAAAAAAATAAAAATAAAAAAATAAAAATAAAAAATAAATAAAAGTCACCTCTCTGGTAAACTCATAATACCAACAGGAACTCTGTTTTATTGTAGTGTATAAACATAAATAAATAATTTCCAAAATCCTCAGTTAATTATGAGAACTTTGACTAACATTACATTGAGAAGTTTTTGGTCATCTAAACAATCCTTTAAAATTTAAATTCACAGAAATAAAGGCAATGCAAAAACACCAAGCATAGCTTATATACATGCCTCTTTGTATACATGAGAAGCTACAGGTAGTTAGTAAGGGAAATGGTTATGCAGATACTTTGGGGGCATATTAGCATATATGTTTCTTTTTCCTACCTCAAGAAGGGTGAAATGGATGTAGGTGGCCACAGGCCAACGCATACTGTGCGTGCATATGAGGCACAGCAGTCCAAACTGGAGCTCTGTCAACGTGAAAGGAGCTTGTGTTGAACTGTTCTCAGCGACCTGTATCCCAGAAGTCTCCGTACCTGTGAAGGGAAGTCAATTACTTCAGTTAAAGGTTGAAACCAATTAAGAAAAAGAATGAGACTATACGAGGTAAAATCATTACAAAGGAATGTAAAAATAGTTATAAAATAATGGATGTGATTTTCCTGTTAGCTTATATAGCAAAAAGATGAATTTTGTCGTACATTTTGATCATGTAAGAATATGAAAAGAAATAGTAAAAAAAAAATTTTAAGGCTATATAATGAATTGTAGAAATGAATTGTTATTTTTCTTGGTCTTCTATCTGCAAGTGTGAAATAAGTGCCTAAGAAGTATTAAAGTGTTTAATAAAATTGGCTTA
Source organism: Vulpes lagopus (assembly GCF_018345385.1). NCBI lineage: Eukaryota > Metazoa > Chordata > Mammalia > Carnivora > Canidae > Vulpes > Vulpes lagopus. Next base: position 37,443,314 of record NC_054836.1, on the reverse strand, counting down.
ACTTTGAGGAACTAATTTATAAGATAGAATTCAGGGATAGGCAACCTGTTTCTATAAAGGGCCACGAGGTAGTAAATACTTTCAGTTTTGTGAACCATGGGTGTCTACCACAACTATTCAATCCTTCTGTTGTAGCCCCAAAAGCAGTCACAGACAACAAATAAATGAGTAGACGTAGCCAGATTTGACCTTTGGACTCGACCTTGTGGAGCTCAGAGACAGATAAAAGGCTGTGAATTCTTTAAAGAAAAAATCCTACATGAGTGGCATATAAAAAGAGTAAAACTAGAATTTAGTTTTCTTCCTATGATAATAACAAATTGATCTTTGAGTAACAGTTTGCTCTTGATGAGAAACAGTAAAAATCATTCTGTAGGTTCTCTATACACCGCAGCCTCTTAACTCTCTGTACTTCCATTATTTGTTCTTGAATTAATTTGAAGAAAAGTCTACTTTTGAAAAAGCTACAATTTCTAATGATTATAGTTACATGCAGCTATGGTTATTTTCTTTCTTGTGAGAAGCTAATCATTTCTTGCCTTTCGGCATCTATGACTTAGGCTCATACTCTATGTCCTCTGACAAATACTTTGGATATTGCCTTTCCCTATATAGGCCTATATTCAAAATAATTCATCCTTGATAAACTAATCTTTGGGATTTTCCAGGCTGGATAATATAAAAGATTTGCCCCTTACACACAAACACACACACACACACACACACACACACACACACACACACACACAATCTTAGAAGAATTACTACAAATAATTGGATATGTTGGAAAGTCCCCACATTTTTACTTACCCCACACACATTTATTAGAGCCCAGAATAATGGTGGGGTGCCTGGGTGGCTCAGTCAGTTAAGCATCTGCCTTCAGCTCAGGTCAGGATCCCAGGATCCTGGGATCAAGCCCCTCATGGAGCCCTGCGTGGAGGTCCACATCACACCCCCTGCTCAGTGGGGATTATCCTTCTCCCTCTCCCTCTGCTGCCCCCCCTTGCTAGTTCTCTCTCTCTCTCTCTTTCACTCTATCTCAAATAAATAAATAAAATCATAAAAAAAGCAAAGCCTACAATAATGAATAAGCTACAATATCAAATGGGAAGTTCAACCTCCCTAAGTTACACAAGTAATATACAAGTAAAATGTTATTAACATGAATATGTTTTGGAATTGAGTATCTTTCAGATTGGATAGAAATATCTTAATGGTTATGTACAAAGACTAGCACAATAACTCCCAACAAATGAAAATTTTAAATTAAAATGGTTTCTAGGCTTAAATATCCTTGCTAATCAGAAAAAAATGATAATACATTACAGTATGACTTAGAAAGTCCTGAAAATTTGTCAATGTCCACAATATACTTTTAGTCTAGAGGTAAGCATTGAGCAACTCCTTATAATTCCATAATACATCATACATCATGAGAGGAGTCCATCATCTTTTATGAGATTATCTATCATAATAAATTAATTCAAGTCATTTGATCTTATGATTGACAGATATTTTTTGGTTTTCCCCCAAAGTTGCCTAAAGGTTCCTGCTATAAAATTTAGATCAGAAATCTGAGTTTTCTGGAAAAAGTATCAAAAAAGCCTCAGTAAACTCTGTGTTCTCTTAACCAGTTCGTTAAAGTAATAGACTAATGAGTGTAGGCTTGCCAAGGTAAACTGACACTGTCATCACTAGCAGACACATCTGTCAGTCTGTACCAACAGTCTAAGTCAGTAATTCCAGGACTCTTAATCCAGAAGCAGACAAATTCATGAAAGTAGGCTGCTAACTAACCGAAGATCAGCAAAACAAGAATTGCCTCAGAACAAATGAAACTGACACAAGTGTGATTAATTGTGTAATTTTAACATGAGAAAATCTCTTCTTCTTGATCTATTTCTATATCTCAATTTAATAGGCTATACGTGTGTGTATGTGTATGTGTATATATATATATATATAAAACTAGAATAAAATATGTGTGTCTGTGCATATATACATATATATGTATGTGCGTATATATATATATATAAAACTAAAATAAAATCCTCTTCAAATGGTATCTTGTTTCAATCAAACTCAAAATTCAGAAAAAAATCTATGAAAGATCTTAAAATTATAATGTAATAAATAATCAGAAAAACCTAAGATCTATGGCTCTGGAAAAAGGAACATAAATTGACCTTTTTAATAAAATAACTCAAAATAAGGATAACCATGATTAAATATTATACGAAATACTTTACTAAATCTTTTTACTTTTTGAAATTATTTTATTTACATAGATTTGGTAAGAATAAGTCCTCCTTTCTACCAGAATATAATTGAAAAAAATTTATAACCTTTACCATGCTAGAAATGTCACTTAGAAAAATAAATTTCAGGAGCCTTCTGGGTGGCTCAGTGGTTGAACATCTCCCTTTGGCTCAGGTCATGATCCTGGGGTCTTGGGATCGAGTCCCACATCGGGTTCCGTGCAGGGAGCCTGCTTCTCCCTCTGCCTCTCTCTCAGTGTCTCTCATGAATAAATAAATAAAATCTTTTTTAAAAAAGAAATTTCATTTAATTGAGTATAATAATAAATCTGTGTTAAGGAGTAGAAGTTATACATAATATGTGAAAATGATGTCTATAAATTTTCTATTAAAAATTGAGTTGCTACCTGCTTCGTGGCTCACAATATCCTAACTTATTGGTGGTACAGAATATAATGTCCTGGCTGGCCAGGAACAGTGAGAAAGGGTAGGAAGCCTGTTATAGGAACTACAGACAAAAATCTGAGAGAAGAGAATTGGACAGTTCTTTGTACCTGGTTTCAATAGACAAACTAATAAGGGAATAAACATATTTCTCACACATAAAAAGGATAAATGTTCAACCCTGAAGACTTTTTAAAACTTTCAGACAGAAACTAACTCCAAAGCCTTAGTATCCTATGGCTCTAGTTTTATCAACCACATCAAAAGGAGGTATTTGTGCATTAATCAGCATTCCTTGTTATACTTATAAAACCAGCCAAATAAAACAACAAATTAATTATGTGAATCATAGAAATTCTAAACAAACATGTGAGATCACACCAACACCTTTGAGGAAGAAGGACTCAGAGAATCTATGCAAGCAAAACTGCTACCTTGTTCTGCCTCTTTTATGAGTTACTGCCAACCATGCCCTCACTATTAAGCACTTTGCACCTGAGAACAATAACAAGAAAACAACCAGGATTGGTTGCCTAACTCTGATTCTCAAAATAAATAAGACCTTGAGCCATTAGGCCACTACTCCTTAAAAACAACAATAAAAAACTCTATTCCTGACTTCAGAAGTCTTCTTATGCCCAGTTATAAGATTACCTTTCAGTATATGATAATCAAGTGAGAAAACTATTGTTTTCCACCATCAACATACTATAGTAGCCTTGCTAACTCTAATTTCTTTTCTTTAAATAACTATTACATATTTTATTTGGAGCAGTCTTTAAAAGCTTGGACTCCCTTGCAAACTCTCTTTGCAAGTAAGCTCCTTTTCTGTTCTAAATACTTTTGCCTCTGTGGCTTCTTTCCACGTTTAAAACCCCTGCTCTTCTACATGGAGCCCCTGCAAAGTAGCTTTGACAAAGTCCTTGTGAACTTGCTTTAGATTCCCTGACCCTGGCACAGTTTCAACTAGTGGGCAGCCTACGGGATGCCTACCCCAAGGTCCTAGAAAGCCTTGAATGGCTCGAAGGCTCTGTTGTTTGCATCTGGCAGTAACCCACAGCCATCTCTCTGGCACCACCAAGTTATCATCCCTTTTCAGCCACACAAGCTTCTTTCAACATGCTCAGCTTCCAGTTTAAATATGACCCTGAGAGGGAGGAAAGAAAAGGCAGGCTCAGAGGAGGTCTTTGGATATTAAATCAGCCCAAGCATAGAAAATCCACAGTGGATAATTCTTCTATTTCCTTTTCATTATGAACCTGTCTATATGAGCAGAGTCACCCTACCTCTCAGCTGTTATCTGGCTCTTCAAAAAGTTAATGCAGCTCCCAATTAGATCTTTTTCCTCCTGTTAATCTTGGTTCTGAAACCAGACTGCTGCTCTTCCTCTGCTGTCATCCCAGTAAGCCAAGTCTCAATTAGCCAGCCTAGTGGTGATTACCATCTTGTCGCTTCACTGTTCAGACATTCTTTAATTTCCTGGAGCATGCCAGCCCCCTTCCTCCTGTCTTCCCTCCCTCCAAAGCACTCTTGCTAAAACTGCAGCCCACAATGTCTCAAACTGTAATATTCTTCAGGGGGTGGAGGTCTGACAGGAAGGATGCTTTCTCCACTTGGTCCAGACGCATTTGCATGTAAGGAATCTTAGAAGATGAATGTTTTCAGGGCACCTGGGTGACTCAATGGTTGAGCATCTCCCTTCGGCTCCGGTTGTGATCCCAGGGTCCTGGGACTGAGTCCCATATTGGGCTCCCTTCAGGGAGCCTGCTTCTCCCTCTGCCTATGTTTCTGCCTCTCTCTTTGTGTCTCTCATGAATAAATAAATAAATATTGAAGAAGAACAAGGAGGAGGAGGAGGAGGAGAAGAAGAAGAGAGTTTTCTCGTGGTGCTACCATGAATCTCTAACTGTCCCAATGAGACTCTCTCCTGACCCTGTGAGTCTGAGGAGTTTAAATGGAACTAGTCCCCAAAGCAGACATTAGCTTTAAAAATAAAATTTTAAAGAGAAGGAGGAAGATTCAGGCTCTCACTTCCAATCATAAAACATGGCTGGCTGAACCCATGTATCAGTAAATCTTACCTCTGAAGTTAGCTCAAAACTTGTTAGAATTCTATTTTAGCTATGCCAGTAACTGAGTAGAACCTTGAGTAGAGCCAAATCACATTTTGACTGCAGTATTTTTGTTTATACGATTAGGTGTCATCTGTTTAACTTAAAGCTAAAAATACAAACTTATTTTCTTTAGACTATTCTAAAAACAAACTAAAATGGGTACATGGGGAAAAGAGACAAAGAAAATGAGAGAAGAGCAGACAAGAGATGTCCACAAAATTTAGAACCTAGAATGTAGATCAAGGAAATAATAGAGAAGATAAATCCCAAGTAAGGATTGCATTGAAGCAGGATAAAAGTGAGAATCAGTCATCTCGTACTGCAGACCCTCAGAAGACTCACAAACTAGAGACAAGTAGCCACAGAAGGTGTGAACAAGGTAGGAAGCTGGAAAAGGAGAGGGGGGGTTGGGAAGCATTGAAAGTCATCAGCAGGGGACACCTGGTTGGCTCAGTAGGTGGAGCAATCTGAATCTTGATTTGATTCAGAGTTATGCATTCAAGTTTGAGCCCCCTGTTGGATGTAGAGACTACTCAAAATAAGAACATATTTTCTTTATAAAGTAAGTCATCAGCAGGTTGAACCCCAGCTACCTCCCTGTCCCCAGCCAGACTATCTACCTTCTACCTCCTGTCTTCCATTGTAGGATACTGGAGCTTCATTCTGATGAGGGAATTGAATTAGAACTCCTCCATGTGTGTATCTCTTCTTTGGTGAAATTTCTGTTCATGTCTTCTGCCCATTTCATGATTGGATTGTTTGTTTCTTGGCTGTTGAGTTTAATAAGTTATTTATAGATCTTGGATACTAGCCCTTTATCTGATAGGTCATTTGCAAATATCTTCTCCCATTCTGTAGGTTGTCTTTTATTTTTGTTGACTGTTTCTTTTGTTGTGCAGAAGCTTTTTAATTTGATTAAGTCCCAATAGTTCATTTTTGCTTTTGTTTCCCTTGTCTTCATAAATATATCTTGCAAGAAGTTGCTGTGGCCAAGTTCAGAAATGGTGTTGCCTGTGTTCTCCTCTAGGATTTTGATGGAATCTTGTCTCACATTTAGATCTTTCATCCATTTTGAGTTTATCTTTGTGTATGGTGTAAGGGAATAGTCTAGTTTCATCCTTCTGCACATGGCTGTCCAATTTTCTCATCACCATTTGTTGAAGAGACTGTCCTTTTTCCAGTGGATAGTCTTTCCTGCTTTGTTCTCAAAGAGTTAAAAGTAGAGCTACCCTACGACCCAGCAATTGCACTACTGGGGATTTACTCCAAAGATACAGATGCAGTGAAACACTGGGACACCTGCACCCCAATGTTTATAGCAGCAATATCCACAATAGCTAAACTGTGGAAGGAGCCTCAATGTCCTTCGATAGATGAATGGATAAAGATGTGGTATATGTGTACAATGGAATATTACTCAGCCATTAGAAATGACAAATACCCACCATTTGCTTCGATGTGGATGGAACTGGAGGGTATTATGCTGAGTGATGTAAGTCAATTGGAGAAGGACAATCATTATATGGTTTCACTCATATGGGGAATATAAATAATAGTGAAAGGGATTATAGAGGAAAGGAGAGAAAATAAGTCGGAAAAATCAGAGAGGTTGACAAAACATGAGAGACTCCTAACTCTGGGAAATGAACACAGGGTAGTGGAAGGGGAGGTGGGTGGAGGGATGGGGTGACTGGGTGACAGGCACTGAGGGGGGCACTTGACGGGATGAGCACTGGGTGTTATACTGTATGTTGGTAAATCGAACTCCGCAAAAAAGTATACAAAAAATAAATAAAATAAAATAAATAAAAATAAATAAATAGAATGCCTCTAAACCCCAGTGCACCAGGTAAGGCAAAAACATCTACTGAAACATGAGGCTAAATAGATAAATGGAAGCCTACCTCCTGAACCAAAAGACCACAAATCTTCTACTTAGCTTCAATACTGCCCAGCTAATGAGAGGGCAGCCAAGCAGAAGGACATTGGTAGATTCTTCTCTAAAGAAATCAAATGGTCCCAGAAAATTGCCTATAGGGGAGGAAAAAACTTCTACTCTCTTAGATTCAGTAGCTGGATTTGTGAAATTAAGTGACAAGAAGACATATTAACAAGAAAAGAAACAGAATTTATTAACAAGTGTATCATGCATACATGTGAGAGAATTCACTGATGATCAAAAGAGGTGGTTGGAACTTGAGGTTGATAGCATCTCAACAAACAACAATAAATTTTTGGAGAAGTGACATAGGAAAAGAGGTTTAGGCTTTTACAGATGGCAGACTGTGGAAAAATGCCATAAATGGGGGAAAACCTGGGTGACTCAGTCTGTTAAGTGACTTAACTCTTGATTTCTGCTCAGGTCATGATCTCAGGGTCATGAGACTGAGCCCCACCTCGTGCCACACATGGGCCCATGCCTGGCACAGAGTCTGCTTGGGGTCCTCTCCTTCTGTCCCTCCCCCTGCACATGTGTTCTCCCTCTCTCAAATACATAAAATCAAATAAGTCTTTTTTAACGGGGGAAACTAATGGAAGATAAGAGTTATTTAATTATTTCTTATGTAGATGCTTCTGCATGCCCATCTCTGGGTTAATAAGAATCTAGAGTTCTCTCCTGGTGATTAAGACTTCTTCCCTTCCTGATATAGGAAAAGAAGACACCTCTACAAATTTATGTCCAGCTCTTAGGGAAATAGGTGGAGAATAAAGAGCTTTCCTTGTATTTGCTTCTTCCTAATTGCCTTCAGCCCAAAATAATCTTCATGCCAAAGTGTCATATTTTGGAATTGCCTATTCTGATAGCCTATATAAACAATAAAAATGATCCATAAGTACTGAGTATTAGGTTTCCCAAAGAGATGGCCAGTCATTCCACATGAACTCTATCAAATGACAAGTACACATAAACACAGCTTTCAGCTAACCTTTTAGGACCTTGCTCCTAAAACATCAAAAATATCTTCAGATACTTGAGGAGAGCCTAACATGAAAGATCAAGAACCAAATATACAATGAGAAGAAAGAAATTCAAAGGAAAGAAAGGTACTATAGGCAATAACCAAAAAAATATATAAATAACAGACCAACAGAAACTATAATTAGTATCCAGAGCAGTCAGAGAAGATATTGGATCCTTAAAATAAGATCACTCTGTGGAAGGAAGAGAAAAAGGCAGGAAGAAAGTAGGAAAAGAAAGGAGAGAGGAACAGAGGGTAAAAAATATACAAGAATAAGGAAAAACTCTGTTAAAAAAAATCCCCCCAAATTTTAAAAACCATAAAGCATGTTTGGAAGATAGAGTTGAGAAAAATCTCTCATAAAGTGGCAGCAAATGACAAAAGAAAAGGAAAATTAGGGGGGGAAAGAGACTAGAAAAGTAGCAAACTATTCCCATGACCAAGTCTGATTCACAGTTCCAGAAAGAAAAAATAGAGAAAACAATTATTATTAAATAAATAATACAAGAAAATAACTAAAGAACATAAATTTCCAGTTTAAAAGGTCCCATTGAGTGCCCAGCACACTTGAAAAGAGATCCCCTTTTCACATCACTGTGAAATTTCAGAAACTAGTTATAAAAGATTCTCCAAACAGAAACTGAATGTTTGAAGGCAATCAAGCAACACTTTCAAGTCTTACAGAGTGATGTCTATGATTCTACACCTATTAAAACCATTAGTCAATTTGTTGGAGGAAATAAAATCCTTTATGACTCATAAAGACTCATAAAGACTAACAGTATCTTTTAAAGGTTACCTTAATACACTCTTTCTCAGGAAGCAATTTTATCAGTTAGGAATTATATAGTTATGATTGTATAGAACCAATTGCTGCCAGCTTAAACATATAAAGGTTTCTTTGTCTCTCTAGCAAAAATAAATACAGAGATAGAGAGTCAAGCTAACATGTGACTTCAAGAAATCACCAGAGACATACTATATTTTACCATTCTGATTGATATTATTAGTACATTCATCCTCATGGTCACTAGATAGCTATCAAAGCACCAACCATCACATCCATACTCCAGGCAGAGGAAAGAAGAAGGCACAGAGAGGAAAAGAGCTGTTTCAGAAATCCTACCCATTTCTATATCATTGAGCACATCTATCTATAAAGGAGCCCAGGACACATAGCTTTGTCACTTGCTGAATCTAATAATATGATTCCATTAAACAGTAAGAAGAGGATAATGGATACTGGTTAGGCAACTGGTAGTGTAATGAAAAATAAGCTGCACTAAATGAGAGGGCAAACCAAGAAAAAAAGAGATATGATATTTGAGACACAGATGAGCTAACAAAGTGGGGAGCCAATGGAAAGCCCTGTGAAGCAGTCTGAGACACCAACTAGCCTCAGTGGAGGCCTCAAGAAGAGAGGTGTGTACAAGTGACTGGCATGCCTGAAGTATTTTACCAGGTATAGAACTTTTAAAGGTTTTAAAATTCTGTTGAATAATGTGATAGTAAGCTAAGTAAAGGGGGGGAAAGGTTATACAAAGAAAGCAATGCAGAGGCACCTGGGTGGCTCAGTCAGTTAAGTGTCTGCCTTCAGCTCAAGTCATGATCCTGAGGTCCTGGGATGGAGCCCTGCATCAGGCTCCCTGCTCAGTGGGGAGCCTGCTTCTCCCCCTCCCTCTCCCTCATGCTCTCTCTCTTTCTCAAATAAATAAATAAAATCATTAACCAAAAGAAGGAAATTAATCATAGCATACACCTTGGTTCATCAGTGAACAATACATTTTCATAATAAGGAGAACATTCAATGTATTTAGAGTATGATTATATTCATGGAATGGAAAGAGACAGTAGAAACATGGATAGTAAAAGAGCTCAAATTCTTCTTTAAAACAGAAATTCATTAGTGCCATTGATCATTCACTTCTGGATCCCCCTGCTGAGGTTGTATTTGCCTCGATACCACATCCTTGCTCCCTGCTAACCCTTGGAAGACTTAGGGAGAAGGGTCAGAACACCGTGCCTAGTTATTTTTTTCTATTTAAACTTTATCTTCCTCTCCTAAGTCTCCAATTCTTCTTTAAAACAGCTCAAATTCTTCTTTAAAACAGAAATTCATTAAAAGCGATAAATTAAGGGGCACCTAGATGGCTCAGTCAGTTAGGAATCTGCTCAGGTCATGGTCTCAGGGTCATGGGATCAAGCCCTGTGTTGGGCTCTGTACTCGGCAGGGAGTCTGCTTGAGATTCTTTCTCCCTCTCCCTCTACCCCTGCTCCCATTCTCTCTTTCTCTCTGCCCCCCCCCCAAAAACAAATACTTTTAAAAATTTTAAATAATTTTTAAACATTTAATGACTAAGGGAAATGTTCCAGGGAAAATCAAGTTGCAAACAATATGTGTAGTAAAATCCCAATTTGGGAGGCTTGAGTGGAAGAAGTACATGCAGATAGTAACAGCATGACACAGAAAGTACATGCTCTTTGTTAATATATAGGAATATAAATGTACAAAATAAAGTCAGGAAAAAAGCACCCCAATGGCTATTAGAACCTACCACAGAGACTAGCATGTAGTTGATAGTAAATGGGGACTTAAAAGTTTGGTGCTTATAATTTTTATGAGAATATATTTATGAATTTTAAAGCAACAGACTTTTGGGATGCCTGGGTGGCCTCAGTGATTGAGTGTCTCCCTTCAGCTGAGGGCATGATCCTGGGGTCCTGGGATGGAGTCCTACATCGGATTCCCTGCAGGGAGCCTGTTTCTCCCTCTGCCTATGTCTCTGTCTCTCTCTCTCTGTGTCTCTCATGAATAAATAAATGAAATCTTCAAAAACAAATAAAGTAGCAGACTTTTAAAAAGAAAGTAGGGTGAAATGCCTAAAGCATCTCTTCAGATTCATGCTTTCTTTGCAATTCTACGACCTTCTCCAACCCAGGTGGCACCCAAATAATCCACCTTCCCTTAACCTAATCCCTGTCTTTAGAGTTGAAATTTCAGGCAACAACTTTCCCCAAAGATATGTGACCAGGGGACAAATAATTTTTAAAGGAGGAACAATTCTCCTAATCCTCCTCCTCTAATCCATGTTCTACTTCAACCTATACAAAGAGAGGAAGTTCCACCAACATTTTCTCTGGAAAGGAGCCACCCTAGTCCTGTACTCTTCCTTCTCTTCTTTACTTCCTTCCTTCCTCTCTTTCTTTCTTTCCCCCCTCCATTCCCCTGTCTCTCCCTCTCTATCTCCCAGAACTGCAAGAACCCAGTAGAGCTCTCTCTCCTCCCGTAGTTACCATACCCTTGAGGTTCTCTACTAGAATAAGCCCCATTCCAGCTTTCTTCTCTAACACTGGGCTTGTCACCTCAAGCCAGGTAGGAAGCAGGAACTTCATTCCTTCAATGAAGCTGCACTAGAGTGATGGCATGAATTCTTACTTTGATAGGCAAATGCACCCAATATCATAGTTCAGGTTGTGTTTGTCCATTCTGTTTTCTCTTAATCTGCAGCAACAGTGACCTTTGGAGTCAATTCATCCACATGCTTCTGTCACTGTCTAATCCTACTCTCCCACCCCATTCCCTACCTCCTGGGTTAACTCAAATGTCCTGGAGAACTTCTGTAGCCACAATCAGGGAAGGGCTGTGTGTCTACTATTTCAGTCTTGGTTGTTGCCATGTAAATAGCCTTAGCTCCTGGGCTGTTCTTGACATCGCTGGTGAGATTCTGCTTTTACCTCCGTGACCTGGTGTAGTCAGTCTTCAAGGTGGTCACCTGGTAGCCCTTGGCCCTACCAGAATATTCCCCATTTCCCGATCCTTTATTGTAGTCCCCCAAAACAAATATGCTGGTTCTCTCCTTTGGCTAACCTCCATCTCCCAGTAGAGATAGAGGAAATCATTGGGTCTCTCTTCATGATATAAAAGGGGCCGGGAGTCTTCACATGTCAACATGCACTAAATCTCCACTTCTCTATGCCATCATCCATGTGTGATGGATGCCAGTTGTGAAGCGCCTCATGGGCAGCAGGATGCCATTGATTGTTCACTTCTGGATCCGCCCTGCTGAGGTTGTATTTGCCTTGAGACCACATCCTTGCTCCCTGCTAACCCTTGGAAGACTTAGGGAGAAGGGTCAGAACACAGTGCCTAGTTATTTTTTTCTATTTAAACTTTCTCTTCCTCTCCTTAGTCTCCATTTCCTCTAGTCCCCAGAGTATATGTATTACCTGCTCTATCTGTCCATGCTGGTGAGTAAATCCATACCATACCACATCAGAGAAAGAGGCTTTGTCTTTTAACTTAAAAGCTAAAGAATAAAGTGTCTTTGGGATCCCTGGGTGGTGCAGCGGTTTGGCGCCTGCCTTTGGCCCAGGGCGCGATCCTGGAGACCAGGGATCGAATCCCATGTCGGGCTCCCGGTGCATGGAGCCTGCTTCTCCCTCTGCCTATGTCTCTGCCTCTCTCTCTCTCTGTGACTATCATAAATAAAAAAAAAAAAAAAGAATAAAGTGTCTTTGCCCTGAGCTAAACTATTTCTGCTGTCAATATTTTCCAACCAAGCCCACCAGGAATATATTTGTAGTTAAACAAGTTCATTGCTTGTTGCAGGGCAGGGGGAATGGCACACTTTGGGAAATTGTGGCACATCTTATTAAAAGTGGGTTATAAAGAACTTATAGGATTTTGGCTTGTGTTACGTGATTTGGTGGAGGGTTAAAGAAAGCAGAGTTTTGCTCTGAATAGGATGCTGCAGAAAGCAGGGGTGAGGTCATTCTAACCTTTGGGTATCTTAATAAATCTAATCTAGAAAGAGAGAAGACTGGATCAAGGCTAAAGCCATAAATAGTAAAGAACAACAGTCATTCACATTATCCAGAAGAGGAGATGGTTCATATTTTGTGGTTTAGGCAACACAATTCTATTTTAAGGGGAGTCAAGCATGGTTGTAAAGTGGATTTGGATTTGTCTTGCTCCATCACAACCACAGAGTGGCCTTGCCTAGTGTTGACCTTCTGCAGCATTATTCATGTTCAGCAGAACACCAGGGCCTATTCAGTAGTGCCCGACTGGCTTCCAGATAATAGGGGCTGCTTTTCTCTTTCACATTGTTAGCTACAAAAGTTCACATCTGTACCATGTCAAGCAGGAAATGGCACATCAATTATGAATTTGAAGGGGCCTGCCACTGGGCGTAAAGCTGATGATCCAGTTTGCCCTTAATTTAGTTTCATGTGTCTGATCTCAACTGATCAAAACTCAGAGAAGAGGCTTGTGATTTGCAGTGCCAGCACCCAACATATAGAGGAAACCTTGAGAGCTTCAAGGGCCAACACTGGAGGGACCTAGCCCAATGCTGGGGCCACAGCAGTCAGCTGGAATGCACATGAACCTTTGGTCCCTGTTGGACCAGCAGCAGACATGGCTCTGGATACCACAGGCTCAGTCCAGAAGGTATATACCTGGGAGGGAGTCTCACTATATCAGGGAAGGCTCACCTTCAAAAAGGTGAAGCTTTAATATGCAGACTTTTTAGTGATAGGTGTATGGAATAATTTTTGCAACTAGGGCATGCTTTCTTTCCTTTAAATGTGTCTTAGCCAGAACTCCTGTAAAATGCAAAGAGCACCTATGTTCCCCATGAGTCACTGAACATTAACATGTGAATCTGATCTTTAAACCCATAGCACCAGACATCAGAGGAGGCACCACCAGCTGCCTCAAATTATGTCCTTCTATTTCAGGTCCTGAAGTTCTACTACAAGAAGTGGCAGATTTTATCCATGAACAAATACAAAGGAACTAGGTGACTAGCACGAGAGAGGTGCAGTGGTTTATCACAGGAGATAAGTCATTTTCTTAGAATAAAAATCAGGAAAAAATTCTATGAAATTTATTTCAAACCCAGAGTCTTAAAAGGGAATTAAAACGACTTTAGCAGGAACATGCTGCTTCCATATATTAGATTTACTCAATGACTGAAGGGAAAACTGGATTGGCTTAAGAAACAAGTTTTAGTCCTTCAGTCAGAACACTAGCTGCGGGAAAGGAAAAGGAAAAAGGAAAAAAAATTATATATATATATATATATATATATATATATATATATATATATGAAATAAAAAGACATACTGATTAACCTGTGGAGAGAAAAGGCTTGCCATAGGAGAAAAAGTCAGAGATGACAAAGTCCAGAGATCTCAAAACAGATGTGAAAGGCAAAAAAGGCCTTACTGCTTAAAAAGCTGCAATCAGGGATGAGTAGGACATTTTAGTTATCGTAGGTCAGATAGAGTGATGGAGTCAGGGTGAGTTCACAGAGAAAAATAGGAAGACCATAGACGGCAAAGGAATGAAGGTCTCGGGACACCAGGGTTCAGGAAATTTCACAGGGCCACCCTCCTTAAGGCTCAGGTGACAGAGTAATAAATAAAAACAATGGGGAAACTACCCTTAGATGATTCAGACACTCACAGGAGACATATAGAACATTTGCACTGACTTGAGAGAGGAAGACTAGGAAAATCAGTATGAAATATTTTAGGAATTAGTAAGTGAATGTATACTATATGTTGGCAAATTGAACTCCAATAAAAAAATATACAAAAAAAGACCTGAAGGTAGACACAGCCTGCACCGTGAGAGAAAAATGCCTGAGACACGCAGGGGATTAGGTGTACAGAAGGAAAAATGATAGGATAAAGTACAGCCTTGCAGGATACTCGCAGGTTGAGTCCTGGACTGAGTTACAGGCTGGGCATATTGTGGAATAAATTGCCTGATTTAGGGAGGGAAGGTATGAGGATTTGTTCAAACAATGGAGAATTCCATGGGGCCCCTATGAGGCAGAAACTGAGCCAGCTTGAAAGGAAGGAAGCACTTGTTGGCAGAAAAAAAGTTTGAGCTCATATATATGTGTTTCTGCAATATGATGAGCTTGGGGCTGGTGCCATGACAATCTTGTTAATCCTACTGACTGCATAGGATTAAGTCAACTTTGAAGAGGATGGGACATGCTAGTGTGTGCCCAGAGTGTCAGGGCTGCAGAGGGAAGCCAGGCTTTGCAGAAGGAGGCCCTCCTTACTATAGAGAGGGAAAACAGGAAAGTGGGAATTGGGCATTCACCTTTTAACTTCAATTAACAAGCCAAAAATTTTAGTTTTGAGTCTTTTGGGGCTTTAAAAATGAAAGAGAAAGCATATTCAAATTTGAGATACAGGCATACTGCTGGCACTGTGTTACTTGAGTTAAGTTTAGGTTGGCTGGCTTTTAAGTGCATGTAATCATCTCTGGTGAGCTGTATTGAACTGCATGGCTGGACATAAGCGGATTTAGGATATGGAAAAGGGAATGAATCCTTGTCCTAGGGCACAGTGTGGCCTTGGAGCTGCTTTAAGTAAAATCCTGTCCTAACCCATGTCAGAGGGCATTAAGCATTGGAACTATGCATTTGGCAATTAGTGGATTAAGGGGTTAGACTTTTCTCACCCCCAGCTAAATTTAGCCTGTGTCCTTTTTTGGACTGGCCACCAACTAAGAATAGAGTTTTACCGTTTTAAAGGGCTGAGAGACAAAGGAGAATATGCAATATACACCATGTGTGACCTCAAAAGCCTAAAATATTACTATTTGGCCCTTCACTGAAAAAAATATTTCCTGATCTGAGAGAAAACACTCCCTTCTCTACACATTCCCACCTTAACTCACCAACCCTACCCCTTTCTTTGAGAAGTGTTGGGTGAGATCTTCAACCTCTTTCCCATTCCTCCTCCTGAGAAATGAGTGGCTAATGAGTGGTGAGAAGCATTATAAGTTGGGCCCTGTCCCACATAATGAGAGCTGGCATGGCTCTTTATCTTCCATTGTTTTGGGCCCAGCTTTGCCTGGTAAGTGGTTTATGAGACCATGTGATAGACAAAGTTCTACTTTACCAAGTTAGCTTTCTCACTGGCAAGTCCTTCAGTTCAAACTTTTGGGGAGATAAGAATTGGGAACCACAATTTGGTCTTGGGTCGAAGCTACATTCTCCAAGCAAATCTTACCCATAAGCCCCAGCAGGGAGCTGTGTACCCTCCTGGCCCATTAATAAAAGTGACTTCAGGATTCTTAGCAGGTGAGTCATGGCTGCCTTCCCATGACTAGAACTTCACTGAGGCACACTCCATCATCCAGTGTTTTTATTCATGTGTATGAGTCCTGAAAGCCTTTCTATAAATTGGAAGGAAAAACAGGAAAATCCCTTAGGGAGACTTTATCTTTTTCTTAGAGATTCACATCTTACTATAAAGAATATAGTGATTATGTAATTAAGTTTCTAGAATTAGACATACTCGGACTCTAGCTTAGTCATTTACTGTCTGTACTAACCTTTAACTTGTGACTCAGTTATCTCATCTGTTAAGTGGGGGTTAGTAACAGTACTATAATAGCATGCTTTTGAAGGCAATTTACAGAAAGTTCAACTCAAAATGGGCTAAACAGTAAAATAATTGCTCACATACCTGATAGTTCAGAGGCTAGGCAGACTTCAGGTTGGTTGATCTAGCAGTGTCATCAAGGACCGTATTTTTTTTTTTTTCTGCCCCACCATCAACAGTGTCAGCTCCCCTTACAGCAATAGGAAGTAGGTTGTCCTATCCTCCTTTTGAGTGCTTTGACTTTTCAGGGATAGAACAAAGTAAACTGAAGGTGGGGCTCTGAGTGGGGAAAGGGGTGAACTGTAGCAGTCTCTGTGCCTTGTCCACTTCCCCTCACCTGTATGTCAGGCCATAGTGGCTTGACTTCCAACCTCCAGCCAGCACATGCATTTCTTTACCTGAGAGCTTTACTTGACTTCCAGAGCCAGGTCAGGACAGAAGAGTCCATCTACCTAGATCCATCAAGAGGGATAACAAGGAAGCATTCTACTCTAGTCTACAGTTCTCCAGGCAGTTTTCGCAGTAGTCACCCACTGTGCTAGCTAGTGCTAGCTGTGCTAGTCCCAGTGGCTTGGCAGTTTAGCATTGCCTTCAGCTCCAGATCCCTGGAGACCTAGGATGGAGTCCTGTGTCAGGCTCCCCGCAGGGAGCCTGCTTCTCCCTCTGCCTGTGTCTCTGCCTCTCTCTCTCTCTCTCTTTGTCTCTCATGAATAAATAAATAAAATCTTTAAAAAAAAAGTGACAAGGCAAAAATGCACTTGTTTGGGCTGCCTTCCTTTCTCTGTCTTACTTTTCTATTCTGTTTGCTGGCATTTCCTGTGCCTTCCAATCCCTGTATCTGGGTCTGATTTTTCCAAAAATCTATCTAAGACAGACACCTTGAGATTTGATGGGAAACCAACTCATTACTTTAAAAACGTGCAAAGGAAAAAGAAACAAGTACTTACCCTGCCTATCCTATATAACCTTAAATATTTGACAAGGGGAAGTCTTTTTATAGAAGATCTCCAACTGATAAATAAAGAAGAAATGATTGAATTAAATATCATCATTTGAAAACTACTAAAGAATTACTGAATCTAGGCAATGATCATCAGTGACTTCTAACCTCAAACCACAGACAACTGGACATCCTGATAGACCTATTGAAAGTATACAACATTATTTGGGATGTACTTTGTCTCTCAAAATTCAGTGCTGAATCTAATCAAGACTCTAGGGATCCCTGGGTGGCGCAGTGGTTTGGCGCCTGCCTTTGGCCCAGGGCGCGATCCTGGAGACCCAGGATCGAATCCCACATCAGGCTCCCGGTGCATGGAGCCTGCTTCTCCCTCCGCCTGTGTCTCTGCCTCTCTCTCTCTCTCTGTGACTATCATAAATAAATAAAAATTTTAAAAAAATTAAAAAAAAAAAGACTCTAGATCTACCAGTTTTCAGGAAATGCAAGGGATAAGGAACATATTATACCTTACTCGAGGGAGACAATCAGCAAATTCCAAACTATGAGAACTCTACACAACAAAATAACCAATTTCTCCTACAAAATAATAATAATAATTGCAAAAAAAAAGATGAAAAGGAGATAGAGAGGAGAATCAATAGGCTGAAGAGACATATTAACCAGCTGCAATAATAAACTTTTGGATTATCCACGAGAGAGAAGTAGGGAGGAGTGGGAAGAAAAGCAGAGGAGAGGAGAATAAAGGGAAAGAGATGAGATCTTTGTCCTATTTTCAAGTGACTTGTCCTTTAAAGAACAAACTGTTTATTCGAAAAGATTTCCCTACTAATTGACTAGTTGTCACAGCAGAACTGCTTCTTGGCATCAGAGAATGAAAAAAGAGATGAGAAGCCTAAGTGGAGTTGGAGAGAGCTTTGAAAATGAGAATGAAAACTTAATGAGCATTTGGTACGCTATTTTTTAAAGTGTATTTAAATCCAACCTAGAAACCCTGGAGTTTATGAG
The DNA here is from genome assembly GCF_018345385.1 of Vulpes lagopus. Taxonomy (NCBI): domain Eukaryota; kingdom Metazoa; phylum Chordata; class Mammalia; order Carnivora; family Canidae; genus Vulpes; species Vulpes lagopus. Next base: position 37,425,154 of record NC_054836.1, on the reverse strand, counting down.
ATCTTGGAGGGGGAAAGGAAGGGCTTCTAAGCCATTTATTATTAAAACATTCTTGTCTTTGCCCTTTCCTCTGCTTTTCTTCCTATTTCCTTCTTACAAAGAAAAGGCAATTTCTCCCTTTTCCTTTAAGGTAAACATCCATTCATCTCTGAGAAAAATGGCACCTGTGCCCCAACGAACCTCATGGAGTTTAGACTCAAGTATCTTTTCGACATCAGATAGGGCTTGATGTAAAGGGTTTCAGTGTGCTTATTTGAAGGGCAGCTTTTCTGAATTGCAGGCTTGCTTTTGAAGGCAAAAAAGGAGAGTATATTTGTTAGCATAAATACTTGCTTCAGCATTTCCCTCATTTACTCTACCTGAGCAGGTGCACAGTGCTTTAATTATAACCATCAAGAAAGGAAAGCTTGCAATTTCCATCACTTAAAAAGAAAGATGAAATAGAGGGGGAGTCAAGAGGAGGGATGAAGAGTGTGAGAAACAGACACATATACTGACAGACAAAGATTGCGGGGAAAAGTGGGATGAGGGACAGAGAGAAAGAGGAAAAGAATGAACACATGGTTTATATTTCTCTCTGTTATTATTTTATGAATAACAGATAATTCTTGTTGAGTTGAAAAAGATGGTTTCAAAAGTTTCATCTTAATGACAAATACTCACCATTTACTTCGACGTGGATGGAACTGGAGGGTATTATGCTGAGTGAAGTAAGTCAATCAGAGAAGGACAAACATTATATGGTCTCATTCATTTGGAGAATATAAAAAGTAGTGAAAGGGAATAAAGGGGAAAGGAGAGAAAATGAGTGGGAAATGTCAGTGAGGGAGACAGAACATGAGAGACTCCTAACTCTGGGAAACGAAAAAGGGGTAGTGGAAAGGGAAGTGGGCGGGGGGATAGGGTGACTGGGTGACAGGCACTGAGGGGGGCACTTGACGGGATGAGCACTGGGTGATATGCTATATGTTGGCAAATTGAACTCCAATAAAAAATTTTTAAAAATAAAATTTTCATCTTACATATAGGATGGCAGGCTAAAGACCTTTCAGAATGTTCAAAAAATAAAAGAAGAATAGTCAAGATAAAAAATTAAATTACTAATTATTTACACTCATCCCTTGTCACCTTGTGAGAGAGGTGGCAGTTTTGGCAGCAGTCACCCACTGTGCTAGCTAGTGGACTCTTTTATAAAAGGACTCTTTTTCTTTTTTTCCTTTTTTTTTTTTTAATTGAGCACATAGAGGAATACATTTTAGAGAAAGCCCAGGAAAGGATAAGTTGCTTTACTAAGAAAAAAGATTGTTAGAAAGATCTAGAGAGGAAGATCCAAAAAGAGATACCTGGAAGAGCACAGATGTGGAGAAGGTGGGAGATAAAAGCGCAGAGGGAATGTATACACACACACACACACACATATATAAACAATTATAAATACATATATATTCACATACACATATATGTATAGAGAGAGAGAGAAGGAAACTGAGACCTCAATGCAGACCTAGTTGAGAGTAAATGTCAAGGACAGGTGCTTTTGGTCCTAAGAATAAAGTGTAAAAACTCTAGGACGGGGACCATAAAGACCTCAAACATAACCTCCAGCTAGGAAGATGTGCTAGAACTTTCTCTTGTCTCACTATGCATTGACTAGAGTATATTTTATCAGAATGAGGGAGGCAGGGAGCCATCCAGAGAGAAATCTGATCTCTTAGTGAGAAAGTAATTATAATTCTCTATAAATGCTCACCCAAACCCTTGAGGCAGTTGAACAACCACTGGTTGAGTTATCATGAGTTGTTAGTTTATCTTACCAATTACCAACATCAAAATTACAAAATCACAATTAAGCCAGTGAGTCACCAGTGGGTTAGACAGACGCCATTATACATTCAGCTCCAATCTAAATGCACTTCCTATAACTTGATAGAGAAGGGTCTCTACTTGACTTATCAAACACTTGAGCAATCAGAACTATATTAACTATCTGATACTATGAGACATTTTGATTTTTAAAAAAATCAATGTATGGAAAAGCAACTCTTTATGTCATTTATAACAGAAAGTCATTGATTGCATCATTTAACCACAGTGTTATTTATGTGGCTGTCAGGAGAAGTAAACTTTATTATTTATAGTCAAACTGCTTGATTCAACATGCCAGAGCCTTACCTGATGCCTAGCATGCCCATTAAAATGTCCTTAATACTCTTTGCTGTAATTTACAGTACTGAGTCAAAAGAGATTGAGGGTATCTTTTAAGTCCTAAAGACTGATGCCAAATCAAATAATCTACTTGGAAATACAGTCACAAATGTTTCTCCCACCATTAAGAAGGAATAATGCCACAACTAACAGAACTCAGAGAAAGCACAAATACAACAAATTGCTACCAAAGTGAAATATATCAGAAATAAATAAAATCCTGTAGAAAATTCTCTCTGGAGGACATGGAACTAAACAGTTTGTATTTATTTATTTATTTATTTATTTTACTTGTATCATATCTACTTCCAAAAACTACATCAAGGAATTTATAATAATCATACATATAAAAAATGTGTTGAAAAAGATAATATATCAAAGATATAAGCTATTGCTAAACAACTCTGTTGAGCATTACATATGGTACTAGCAGCAAAGGCAAAAGGAGAATAAGACAGCTTACAAATGACTCATTTCCTAACCCAAAAAGGCATTAAATAAATATGTAAGTAAATCTTTACATAAGTAAGTTCCTCAGGAGGGGAAAACATCTTCCTGCATAAACTCTAAAAGATATTTGCCTTATACGTCCTCATACAAAGGCCATAACGCAACATAATACCTTCAACATCCTTCTTAATGGATCTGATGTCTGGGGGGACTTTTTCTATAAGAATGATTACTTCTACTAGAGCACAAAGTAAAGTACTGAAATACTTGTAACCCTCAAACTCCAGTTTGGAAAATTATATTGATCACCCCTTTTGCAATAATGTGAAATGCTCACAGCTTTCAAAAAAGAACTTATTTCAGTCCTACCATCCAGATTTCCCTATCTCTTCACAGAAAAATCTCAGTAAGTAGTTACATAGCTCATAAATTGGAGAGTAGAGTATGAGAGAAACAGCAGCAACACCAGGCATCTAGGTATAGAAAATGCTAAAGTCCACCCCCATAAAGTAAAAAATGAGCTAAACCTACTTAAAGGAGCTTCCTAAAATTCTAGAAAATCAGTATTATCCAAATAGTCAAATCAAAGTATTAGAACTACTTTGGGGTGGGGGAGGGAAAGGAAAGCCAGTGTTCAGTATCTTTGGTCCTAGAGGTTCATTTGATAGAGCATGAATGTCTTTCATCTTTACCACCTCTCTATTCAGACACTGTTTAATTAGGTTAATAGAAACATTTAAGGTTTTGATAGTCTTTTAATTCACCTGGACAAACAGGAACAGTTGGAATTCAATTTTGGAAAAAATGACACAGCATTTGAAAAAGCTTTCCCTTTTATTCTCCCTGAACACATTTTTGGCATCTTATTAACATTTTCCAAATTGAATGAATCTGTCTCTTTGTGTTAGCAGATAACTTAAGAATAGGGAGAGGCCAACAGTCATTAGCAATTTATCGTCCTTACTGATAAATTGGAACCTGGGCTGCCTAGAACATTAAGTTATAGGGGCAGCAGAGACATCTGAAGAGTCAATGATGCAGAGCAAATGATGTCACGGCACACTCTGCTTCCCCCGAGCGAATCAGCCAGCTGAGGACTTTCTTTCTACTCATTCAACTCTGCAGAAGTTGAAAATCCCATTTTTCCCAGGCAGCTTTGCTAAATCAACATGTCTCAACACGGGTGTAGTCTTAAATCATCCAAACAAAACAAGAAATATAAACAGCTATGAAATCCAAAACAGCAAAGAAACGAGAGGAACCACTTTCTCAAATACATAAAATATGTTCACATGTACCAGAAAAGAACTTGTCACAAATATATAGGAAGATCCTGGACATTTATTTATTAGTAAGAGCCTTACCATGACTTTCTTATCTCTCCAGCCTCTACTTGCCTCCTTCACACTGGTCACTATGGTACAACCACACTGGCCTTCCTTGAGCACCTCCAACATGCCACCTCACCATCTGCCCAGGGCCTTTGCACTCACTGTTCTGTGCATGGAACATTATCACTGCATATCTCCACATGGGGGCTCCTTCTCATAATTCCAGTCTCAGATCAAATGTCCATTTTTCAGAAAATCAGTGGCACTTACAAATAGATGAAATTATCTCATGTTTTTTTAAAAAATAAAAGATTTTATTTATTTATTCATGAGAGACACAGAGAGAGAGAGACAGACAGACAGACAGACAGACAGAGACAGAGAGAGGCAGAGACACAGGCAGAGGGAGAAGCAGGCTCCAGGCAGGGAGCCCAATGCGGCACTCGATCCCAGGACTCCAGGATCATGCCCTGGGCTAAAGGCAGGCACTAAATCACTGAGCTACCCAGGGATCCCTGAAATTATCTCATGCTTACTTTAAAATTTTTTTCTTTACTTACATATTTTCAGGTGCACACAATTGGATTAACCATAGTATGGTTTTTGACACACCCTTAGTATTGGTCTATACATGATCCAATTTATTTAATAGGTTTTTTTTAGTAATGTCATAACTGTTCATGACTTGAAAATAACTTATATCCACAAGCGACTCTCATTATTTGTGGTAGTTATGTTCTGTAAAGTCACCACACATACCATATTAGCAAGTACTGAAGCATTGCTCCAAGAGGAAATATAGGATTATGTTCTTGTAAGCCTCTGGCAACAGTTTGATCAACTAATCCATGACCTTATTTTATGTGTGCTCCTGTTGAAAGATTTCTTATTTAATATATAATGTTGATTCATTAACATTGAACCAATGGCCAACAGCACTATAACTCATGGCTGCACAAAGCTGAACAAAACACATACTTTCTCCATAAGGCATATTAGGCCTCCTTGACTTAAGAACACTAGGTAACACTTCAGATACTTGGGACTCACTTTAAAGAGTGAAGTCACCAAAAAAAAAAAAAAGGGCACAAAAATTCGAAAAAAAAAAAAACCCTACATGACATTAAATAAACCATGGAAATAATAATTGTTCACCATATCAGAGCTGGAAAATGAAGGCATAGCATGTGTGTTAGGCAGCTCAAGTTTCTCACCACTATAAGCATTCTTGCAAATGACCACAAAAACACTGTATTGATTTGAGGGTTAAAAATAAATTTTAGTGAGTGGAAAAATTTGAAAATATGAAATCCACTAATAAACTGTAAATATATGGTATTCCCTACCAACCCATTCACCGATCCCCTCTCCCCAAAAGTAATCATTAGTCTAAATCTTTAGAAAGCCTTCATTTCCCTGTTTCATCCTTTGTGTTTACACCTACATGAGTTCATCACAGAGATTATTTTTAATTTTAGTTGCTAAGTGTGTCCACCCCCAGCATCTCTATTCCCTGAAGGTGGGACTCCTGGAATCTTGACTCCTAGGATCTCAACTATTTCCTTACAGGACTAGCTCCGTTACCAAATAAGTTAGTTTCCTAGGGCCTCTGTAACAACGTGCCACAAACTGGGTGACTTAAATAACAGAAATTTGTTATCTCAGAGTTCTGGAGGCTTGAAGTCCAAAATTCAGGTGTAGACAGGGCTGGTCCTTTCTGAGGACTGTGAGGGAAGGAACTGCTCCAGACCTCTCCCCTTGGGGTAAATGAGCACCTTCTTGTGACTTCACATAGTCTTCCTCTGTGTGCCTATCTGCAAAATTCGTTTTATAAGCAACTAGTCATAATGGATTAAAGCTTATCCTAATGACTTCATCTGCACTTAACTGCCTCTGCAAAGACTGTTTCCAAATAAGTCCACATTATGAGATACTGAGGATTAGAACTTCAACATATGAATTTTGGGGGGACACAATCCAGCCTATAACATCAGATCTTGAGGACCTTGAGGACAAGAGTGTGTCCCATCTGTTGTTGTAGCCTCAGTGCTTAGTATAATGCAGGCTTAAAGTTTATTGAATTAATTAATAAAGTTCTTTCCCAATGGCTAGTCATCTGTTAACTTAAGAATCTCTATTTTGGGGGATCGCTGGGTGGCTCAGCGGTTTGGCTCCTGCCTTTGGCTCCTGCCTTTGGCCCAGGGTGTGATCCTGGAGTCCCTGACAGGCTCCCTGGATGGAGCCTGCTTCTCCCTCTGCCTATGTCTCTGACTCTCTCTCTCTCTCTCTCTCTCTCTCTCTCTTTCTCTGTCTCTCATGAAAAAATAAATAAAATCTTAAAAAAAAAAAGAACCTGTGTTTTTATCTCAACTATATTTTTTTAATACTGAAAGAACTTAGGCCCATGGTTAAAGTTCAGAATTTTCAGACTGTGAAATTTACACACAATCTTATTACAAGAGACATTGATTATTCTGACAAACTGGGAAAGTTTGGTTATAACAACCTAGAACAAAATTTAGAGTTCATAGAAGTTTAACAAGAATCTTAATTAAAATACCTAACATCTTCAAAGCAATTTTCTTATATAATATCACATCATGTCCTCAAATCTCTCATTTATTCATCAAATAATTATGACACACCTATTATTTGCCAGGTGTGGTAATAAGTACTTAGGATATAATCCTGAACAAAACTCTGTTCCTGCCATCAAGAGGTCATAGTCAGGGAAGGAGGCAAACGAGGCAACAAACAATATCAGGCCTGTCAGGCCTATGCATAGCCAGTGTCAGACCTGTGCATAAGCCAGGACAGGTGTCATTATCCTATAAAAAGAGATTAGGACACCTACATTATATATTCCTCTGATGACGATCAAGAAATTCCTGTACCATTCATCCTTTCCACAGACAAGGAAACTATCTAAAAGCAAAAATAGTGATTTTCTAAATATAAGATGTATATTATGTTACAGGAGTAAAACTCAGCTCTTATCTCCATGACTAATTCTCTCCATGCCATGTGACTGGGTCAATTAGAAAGGGGGAAAAGGCCTTCCCTGCTACCAACAGCAGCACAGTCCTATTACTCTCCGAAGGTTATATCACTATTTCCATACCAAAATAATATCTATCTAGAAGAGAAATGTCTTTCAGGAGCAATGAAAAATTATGGTACAATAACTTTTCTGTAAGTCTTTATCCAGCAACCTATTACACCAAGAAGTGGGATATAAGTTATATAAGTTTTTTTTAAGCTGCTATATATGTCAAAAAGTCAACAAACTTTTTCATACTACTTTCTGACTTTACTTGGCTCATACGACAGCTCCACAGATCCCCCTCAAAACCAAACCATTCATTTCACACACCACGTTAGCAAGCTTTATATAACATTTATAAACTATAACTTCACCCATCTTAGAGAGATTTACAGGAGCTTCTCTATAAGAAATGAGTAATTTCAAATGTATTTTTGTTTACTCCGAGCTTGTTTTTTAATTGGAGAGAATGCATGGTCTTAAGCAATATTTCTTGAAATCCCCATTCCTGTCCCATTAACTTCTCTTCCATACCAGAAATGCCTCCATAATTCTCTTCAAAACTTTCATTAAAAAAAAAATAAATGAAACACTACTCCTTTACCCCAGTTCATAGTTATGAAGGACAAAAAGAGATGAAAAGTTAAAGGCATGTCTTTAAAACCCACAAATATTTGTAGAATAGCCAGTATGCTGATCCTCTAGGGATCATGGCAGGGAAGAATGAAATATTGAGTCTGCCCTCAATGTTCTGTTATCTAGTAGAAGATAAAAAGCATGTGTACAAACAAGCATAGTGCATGACAGAAATGTTCAAAACCTAAGTGAGGCACAAGGTGTCATGCCTAAACTAAAGAAATTCTGAGTAAATAACCTCCAGTTAAGCAGTTTGAGAAAATTGCTTGTCACAAATGATAAAGACAACAAAATTTCCCCTTTTATCAATTAATGCAAGGAATTCCATTCACCAATGTACACTTCAAAAATTTTTTTTTAATTTTTCTTTATTTATGATAGTCACAGAGAGAGAGAGAGAGGCAGAGATACAGGCAGAGGGAGAAGCAGGCTCCATGCACCGGGAGCCTGACGTGGGATTCGATCCCGGGTCTCCAGGATCACGCCCTGGGCCAAAGGCAGGCGCCAAACCGCTGAGCCACCCAGGGATCCCCCCAATGTACACTTCAAACAAGGGAGTTGTATAAGCAAATTGTGAGGCATAACCATTATTATCAACTCCTGACAATTGTTCAGCTAAGGTGGCTGTAAATACCACTGTGCACAGCTAGAGACGAGACAATGAATGGGATCCATTAAAAACAATGGAAGCCTCTCCTCAGCTTCTGGCAACAAAAGAAAGATGGAAGCTGGGAAGAGGTAAAGTGGAGATAAGATGGACAGTGACAAACTGGTAGGGTTGGTGATTTCCTGACACAAAGCTGCACTGATGTGACCACACTGTGGAAAACATTTCATTTAAAAACTACATGTAGCAGGGTGCCTGGGTGGCTCAGTTGGCTAAATGTCTGCCTTCAGCTCAGGTCATGATTCCAGGGTCCTGGGATCCAGGCCCCCTTCTCCCTCCTCTTCTGCCCCTCCCCTGCTTGTTCTCTCTCTCTCTCTCTCTCTCTCTCTCAAAGAAATAAAATCTTAAAAAAAAAAAAGCTACACGTAGCTGGTGGTCCCTCTGTATCTGAAATGGAATATGTTGTAGGCATGAGTCAAATCAAGACTGAGATCAGATAAGAAGGTTCAAAACTATTTTGGTCAGTTAAATTTTTTCAATTGTCAAACAAATACTATATCACAAGCCAACACTCTGCTGGACACTGAGTATACATCTAAACAAAGTGCCTGTGGAAACTATCCTGGCTACCTATTGCTACATAACAAACCACCTCAAAGTTAATGTCTTAAAAACATTTATCATTACATTTCATGGTTCTTGGGGTTGACTCAGCTCAGCTAGGCTCTTCTTATTTGGGGTCTCTCATGTTTCTATAGCTGGGCTGGAGCTATCTGAATACTTGCCTGGGCTGGACCTCAGAGGTGGTCGCTTCCAAGGCTGGCTGTTCTTGTGAGCTGTTGGATGGGAGTTCATCTGAGATGGTGGACTGGCGTACTTCACTGTATCTCCACGTGGTTTGGACTTCGTCACAGCATTGTGTCCCAGAGTAGCTGGACTTCTTATACGGCAGCTCAGGGCTCCAAGGTGACCACGCAGAATCTGCCAATCCTCTTAAAGGTTGGACCTAGACTGTCGTAGCATCATTTTAACCACAATCTATTAAGTAAGCATGTCACTAAGGTCAATCCAGATTCAAAGGGAGGGGATAAGACTTGTGAGAAGCAGAGAATTTATGGCCATTTTTAATATACCAAAGGAGGCCTCTCTGAGGAGATAATACTTATACTGAAATCTTAACCTCGAGAAGTAGCCAGTAGTTAAAATAATAGTTAAGAGCATTTTAAGCAGAAGGCCTCTCCATGTTTCTGAGCACACATCTAGTCCATTCACTGCATAGATACTGTGTGTCAACCACATTTAACTTGCCCATTACCCCAGTAAGAGACACCTAGATTCTTGACTTCCTGCCACCATAAACAATCCTGCAATGGCCACCTTCATCCTCTTATGGATCTGTGTGGGATTTTTCTCTAGGATGGTAACTAATCAGAAATAGCACTACTGGAGGGAGGCCTGGGTGGCTCAGTGGTTGAGTATCTTCCTTTGGCTCAGGTCATGATCCCAGAGTTTTGGGATCTGAGCTTGCTTCTCCCTCTGCCTTTGTCTCTGTCTCTCTCTGTGTGTCTCTCATGAGTAAATAAAATTTTTAAATCTTTAAAAAAAATAAAGAAACAAACAACCAAACAGCACTGCTGGGTCATGAAGATACATGCACATAGCTAATGTTTGCCATATTGCACTTCAGAATAGCTCTACTGGTTTGTACAACCACAAGCAGTGTACAAGGGTTCCTATAGCTCCACATTTCTATCCATGTTTAACATTATCCAACTTTCTAGTTATTGCCAGATTGATAAAAATAAAGCAGTACCTCATTGTACTTTAATTTGCATCTCCCTAAATAGTAATAAGCCCAAGCATCCTCTTGTAAGCATTTCGGCCACATGTGGTACATCTCTATGATTGCATGTTTATAGACTTTGCCCATTTTTCCATTTTCCATTATTGTTTTTTCTTGCTAATTTACTAAATTGTTTGTTTCAGATATTAGTTTCTTTTCAGTTTTAGACATTACAAATATCTTCTCCAAATTTGTCATTTGTTAACTTTCTCCCTGGTGTCCTCCTCAGAACAGAAATCCTTATTTTTTTAATAGAATCAAATCTCTGAGGATTTTGCTTCATGGTTTACCTCCAGGGTTTAAGAAGTCCTTCTCTCATCCACAGGTTATAAAACTATACACTATATTTTCTTCATACTTTTACCTTTACATGAAGTTAGAAAAATATACAGTCCAAATATATGGCATTAGAAGAGATCCGGTTTTATTTTTTCCATAGACTAAGTCAATTCAATTTTCCTAACATGATTTATTGAACAATCCATACTTTCCCTCTTGATTTTGTTGTTTATAATTCTTTTATTATTGTCTACTCCCTGTTCCGTCCATAGTTATTTTTCCTTATACATTCTGCATCTCAACCTTATTCACTTTCTGATTTTTTTGATCAAAGTTGTCTTATCCATTTACTTACTAATTCTTTCAAAGGAACAGCTTTTGATTGTGTTAATCTTCTCTATTTTTATTTTTGTTGTTGTTCTCTTATTCATTGTTTTTTACCATTGTTTTCTTTTTTTTTTCAACTCTTTAGAAAAAATTCTTGAATTAAATTATTAGGTTATCTCTATGTCTTTCTTCCTGGTAAAAGTATTTAGACCTATAGATTTCTCTGTAAGTACTCATTTGGCCATGTTCTACAAATGCTAATGTATAGCATTTTGATTGTATTTCAGTTATAACTATTCTGTAATTTTTCTTACAATGCATTTTTAGCACAAAGGTTATTTGGTCATAGGTTATTTGGTTTCCAGAGAAAGGAAATATTCTTAGCCTTATATGTGTTACTAGTTTCTACTCCTATTGCATTATGACCAACAAACATAGACAGCATAATATTGATTCCTTGTATCTTATTAAGCCTAGTGTACTCAACATTCTAAAGCCTTTTTTGTGAATTCAAAATTTTCTAATTTTTGCTGGTATTCTTCTTTCTAAATCCTATTTTAGTTGCCCATGGTTGCTAGAACAAATTACCAAAAACTTGGTGGCTTAATACATCAGTAATTTATTCTCACACTTCAAGAGGCTAGAAGTCTGAAATCAATTTCACTGAACCAAAATCAAAATGTTGCACAACCACACTCTCTCTGGAGACTCTAAGAGAGAATCTTTTTCTTGCCTCTTCCAGTTTCTGGGGCTGTTGGCAATCCTTGACTTGTAGCCATGCCACTCCAATTTCCGCCTCCTGGTCACATTGCCTTTCCCCTTAGGTGTGTATCAAATCTCCACCTACTTCTCTTTTTCTCTACATATGATTGTGTTTAGGACCCACCAGATAATCCAGGAGAATCTCCCCATCTGAAAATTCTTCACATAATCATATCTGAAAAAAAATTACACAAGGTAACATTCACAGGTTCCAGAGATTAGGATATAAGTATCTTTTGAGAGGTTGTTTTTCAGACCACCACAGTAAATTTAATCCATTTGTACTTATTTTAACTACTCTCCTATTATGACTTATTTCTCCCATCTTATATCATGGTTTCCATTGTCCTACACTTTCTTTAATATACTTTCTTTATATTTTCAATTTACCATATTTTCTTTCCTACCTTTTAGGGGATAGATCAATTTTTCTTCTGCTGATTTAATGGTTACAAGACCTACTGACATTCTTATGGTGGCTGCCCTTGGGTCCTTTATCAGTAGACTTACCAAGAATTCATAGCCTCAAGAAAAAGTTTGCTCCAAAGCACAATTCCAGCCCACAACCTCCAAAAGCACTGTCCTGCCATGAACCTTCCCACTCCCCCTTTTTCTTCCCTCCAAAACACACCAGAAATAAGTCCCATTTGTTGAACTCCACTACATGGCAGACACCGTACTGAGCCTTTAAACTTGACATCTCATTTATCCTTATAACAATCCTGTGCAGTGGACATTAATGTTCTACTTTATCAAATGAGGACACTGAGGGTCAAAGAACTTGCCCAAAATCACAGTGAGTGGCAGCACTGGATTTCAAACTATTGAACAGCTTGATTCTATTGCAACTGAGCAGTTTGTCATGACAATGAGATGGAATTGCACACAAAGTTGTGAAGAGTTGCTCTCTTCTTTTAAAAACGCAACTGGTTTGTAAATGAAAGTATACAATGCATTCAAAGATGCCTGAAACAATCTGCTTGATTTTTCTATAACTATACAGTACAGTGGAAATAGTATGGTTTTTGGAATGAAAAACCTGAATTTAGTCTCAGCTCGCCTACTTCGTGGAGAGCTGAATCTTAGACAAGTCACAAAACCAGATAAGCCTCATTTTCTCCTGTTTAAAATGAAAGCAATGATAGTATCTACCTCACAGAGTTCTTGAGAAAGCACATTTCTGTTTTGAAACTTTTCATGTTTTGAAATTTTATATATTTATTTTAAATTTTGTCTATAAACAAAATGAAGCAAAATATACAAATTATATATATACAAATATATATATTCCAATATGATATATTGGAAATATTGTTAGACTGACAATCAGGAAAACATGATTTCTAATTTTATTTTTACTTTGGTTTCCTCAGCAGTCAAATGAGGAGACTCAACTAGATGATTTCTAAGACTACTCCCAGGGCTAATCCTCGTGGAGTCTACCTACATGGACCACAGAACTGGAGCTGACATTGGATTTTTTTGTTTTGTATGAGTGACACCCACAGAGACTATTTATGGAGACAAATACAAACAGTGGTAGCTTGTGTTTTTGTCATATTTTCCTTGACATCAGAATAATGGCCACGTGAGATATTATATTAAATTTTATTGTCAGGTTTCTGCCCATTGATCAGAGAGTGATTCCTGGGAAAAGTACTTACAGTCATGTCCACTGAAATATTACCTTTAAGTTCATCCAAACAAGGAAAGCAGAGAAGTATCTTGTTTAAGTTTTTGTGATCCGATAGTGCTTGTGTTCACATAGGCTACAACAAAACCCAAAAGTTGAGAGCCTACATCATAAATTTTAGAACTGGGCCAAGTAGCACATGCAATATTAGAATGCAATTTTTGGTCTACAAAACTTCAAAGTATACTCTTCTTATAATACAAATAACAATTAGAATCGTCTTGGCTCATGGGAAAAGGAAGAGAGGAGGAGGTGGTTCATATGAGATTTAGGTGGATTTAGGAGAAGTGAGTTTTTTAAGATTATTACAAGGGAACATGAATTAAAAGGGTTGAGAAACACTGCTTTAGAAAGATAAAATAAGCTGTTCCTTGAAAGATTTTCTGTTTAATTTTGTTAGGTTTTTGACCAACCACAGATCCAAAACTGTGAAAAAGAGCACATACTCAATATGCACAATACTTGAGTGTTACCTCAAATTCCTAGAAACTGATGAATCAACTCATAAGTACATGAATCAAGGGCTTGATTACTAACAACGCCTTCCTGTATCCAGAATCCACGAGTTCCCCAGCACATTTATGATTTCCTGTGTTGGAAATTTATTTTCAATGTTCCCTTCCTTTCAATGTTCAGAACAAGTCATACTGGGTACCTAAATAAAGGCCATTTGCAAATGCTAAATTGCCAGCTCTCTTCTTGACTGACCAAAGCAGAACACTGTAAAGAGCTTGTTTCCTAATCCCCACATGTTGTTTCTCAAATTGCCACTTAACCATATTTATACAGTATAACTAAGCCACTGACCACTCTGTCCTTGTTGTGCCCTCTGATTACAATTATTTAATGCCGTGCAAAGGTGAGGGCAATTATTCTTAGATAGTATTTATATCCTGCTTTGGACCAAAATAAACAGCCAGTTACTTCCCCAGAGAAAGACAAAATTATACTGTCCTGTGTTTTTCATTCCATGTAATGCTTTGAATCTTTAATAGAACACAGTAATTTTACAGTGTTTTGGACAATGTGTATAGTTTTGAGGCTTGGGGCATTCATGCTGACCACTGTTTATCAAGTACATGTATCATGCCTACTCAAGGGGGAATTTCAGATGGAGACTGAGCTAGCACTTATGAAGTGCCTTCTCCAAGCCGGCGATTTCCTAAGCACTTATACAATAATGAATGGATTTATTAACAGAATTATTTGATAATCAACTTAGTAGAGGTAGTTAGATCTGGAACTAGTCCAAGTAAGTCAGCCTCATTTTCATGTGTTGATCCTGGAGCCTTTAAATCCACATTGTCATAGGTAAAACTGGAGAAATCTGAATAAGACCTGTAGATTAGATAGATGTCAATATCTGGTCGTAGTATTGTGCCATAGTTTTAAAAACCGCACTGCTTCCTTAAATTTTTTCTTAGCTCTGAAGGCTCACTTTGTATCTATATCTCCAGTTTTGTCAATCATTATTTATCTCTAATTTAATTACTTAAGTAGGGCAGCCTGGGTGGCTCAGCGGTTTAGCGCCGCCTTCAGTCCAGGGCGTGATCCTGGAGACCCGGGATCGAGTCCTAGGTCGGGCTCCCTGCATGGAGCCTGCTTCTCCCTCTGCTTTTGTCTCTGCCAATCTCTCTCTCTCTCTCTCTCTCTCTCTCTCTCTCTCTGTCTATGAATAAATAAAAAATAATAATTACTTAAATAAATTATTTTATTTACCCTTTGATTGCTTATGAAATGACGCCTCGTTGCACCCTCTGAATTCATTCTGTTCAATATCATGAATCTTCTTCAAAATCATGCTATCATTTACCTTTTTGCAAATGTCTACCATATTTCCTATGTTTTTCCCATTTTATCTCACATTTACTCAAGAGCAGGTCTATTATTAGTACCTGCCCCCGAAAAATAACATTGTTTAACTGTCTGGCTTTCCTCTATGTTAATCTGGGCATCATTCAGTCCCCTTGGCCTCCAAGCTGGAGGGCTAGAAAGGGTTAGTTTGCTTGATCAATCATTATGCTATGTAGAGTCAAAAGACAGTTGAAGCTAGGGACAAATTTACTTTTTCTGTTTTTTGTTAAACCACTATATAGAATCAACTCTTGCAATTTTGGACAGTAGGGCCCTGTCATTTGCAAAGGGACAAAGTGACAAATGCAGCTTGGCTCAAGAGATCTTCCCTAGTTTTGGATTACCTGACCATATTATTGAGAAGTCACTTTACAGAATAGCCTTGCAGGCTCTCAGTGTTATATACTTGCAAAGTCAAAGTATTTTCTAAACATGGCCACCTTTGCTGTTAGTTGCCAACATCTATGAAAATATCCCTTCATAGATTCATCACTTTTTCCTTACTAGGACCAGCAAAGCAAGGACAAGATTCCTAGAAAGCCAAAGAGGATCCTCTTGATCAAGCCAAACTCTTTGTCAAGTCAGGATCTTCCCATATGCTGTTCCTCTTCCTAAATGCTTGTTACCAATTTTTCTCCTTGCTACTTTCTACTGGTCCTTTAGTGATCAGCTTAAATGCTTAAATGCCTTGGAGATGCAGTCATGAAAATGCAATTTTCATTTCATGAAATTGAAGTTTCTCTCTGTTATGTTCCATCAGAGGTCTCTGTTCCTTTCCCTCTTGGAATGTATCGTAGTTTGTAACATGTTTATTTGTGTTTGCTTGTTTAATGTCAATCTCCCCAGTAGCTTGTAAAGTCTATGAACTTATAGATTGTGTCTATTTAGTTTACCACGGTCTACCAATACCTTAGCCTCAGTGTTAAATACTCAGTAAATTCTTGTGGATTGAATGAATAAACAAGCTAAGGAAAGAAATTGTGTTGTGTTTGAGTTATTATGCAATTGTCTGTTCCCAAAGTTCCCAGGTGCTATTACAGATGTTGATTATTATCATTACTATTTTATTTGAACTTTCGGAATAAAATCTCATCAAAGGTTAAGAAATATCTGAGGGTGCCTGGATGGCTCAGACAGTTAAGTGTCTGTCTTCGGCTCAGGTCATGGTTCTACAGTCCTGGGATCCATGGTATGTGGAGCTCCCTGCTCAGTGAGGAATCAGCCTCTCCCTCTCCCTCTGCCTCTCCCCCAACTCTCTCATGCTTGCTCTTTCTCAAATAAATAAATTCTTTAAAAAGAAAAAAAAAAAGAAAATGCCCAAAAGTTGAGAAATATCTGTATGTGAGGGTAGCTCGGTGGCTCAGTCAGTTAAGAGTCTGCCTTTGGCTCAAGTCATGGGATTGAGCCTCACATTGGGCTCTCTGCTCAGCAGGGAGTCTGCTTCTCCCTCTCCCTCTGTCATGTCTTGCTCTTGCTCTCTCACAAATAAATAAAATCTTTTTTTACAGAAATATCTGTATTTGATAATGTGTTTTGCTCCAGAATCCATATAAACTCTGCCTTTAGATGATAATCTGCATAGGATAGCATAAATACTATCATAAATAGTATAAATAGTATAAATAGACATAAAAACCATGGAATTTATGTATAAGAAAGTTGGATTTACACTGGCTGAATGTAGTTGGGCAACTTATTTAAATAAATTTAGCTTCAATTTGTACCACTGTGTGGAATAACATGGACTGCTTGAATCTTTGTTGCAAGGATAAAATGAAATAATAAACACTAAGTAAAGGAGAAAAAATAAGTGGGAAATATCAGAAAGGGAGACAGAACATGAGAGACTCCTAACTCTGGGAAACAAACAACGGGTGGTGGAAGGGGAGGTGGGCGGGTGGTGGGGGTGAATGGGTGACGGGCACTGAGGGGGGCACTTGATGGGATGAGCACTGGGTGTTATGCTGTATGTTGGCAAATTGAACTCCAATAAAAAAAAAATTTTTAAAGAAAAAAAAAACACTAAGTGCCTAGCACTATAATAACAAACAGGTATCAACTTATGTCCAATTCAGACTAATACATGGTGATTTCCAGGAGTGGTATTCAAAAAAACATTGTAAGGTCTTAGCCAGGCTCAAAAAGTGCTATGAGGGCAACCCCAATGGCCCAGCAGTTTAGCGCCGCCTTCAGCCCAGGACGTGACCCTGGAGTCCCAGGATGGAGTCCCACATCAGGCTTCCTGCGTGGAGCCTGCTTCTCCCTCTGCCTATGTCTCTGCCTCTCTCTGTGTCTCTCATAAATAAATAAAATCTTTAAAAAAATAAAATAATAAAATAAAATAAAATAAAAGTGCTATGATTGATTAGCACTGTCTGCCAAGGACAAATTAAAGAAAGTGGTAGGAAGTATGTCCTGTATTTGTCAACTGTGGACTAGCAAATGGCAGACACTCAATGATTGCTAGTTTCCTTCCTTCTTTGTTGCTATAAATTCAAAATAAATCTGAAATAAAGATTAACATAAAATGTCTCAAAACTTGAAGCTGAAAAATAGGCTTGCATTAGACCAAAATGAAAACATGACTTTTGGAACATGTGTAGAACTACTTACAGATTCCAATAACATGAATTCACAAACTCCGGGTACAATTCAACACAAGGTCCTTGTGTCCTGACAACTAACCTCTCTCCCACTGTAGAATGATATAACTGACTCACAGTTATTAGCACCCTTATCGTAAGCAGCACAAATCTGGACAGCTATCTTGTGGACTTTAAAAGATTACAAAACTTAATCAAAACTCTAGGACTTTAAAAGATTCTGTGTCTGTGCTGCATCCATGGAGAAAATTGATGGGCTTTAGTACGTAGTACATTTGAACTTGGCACAGGTATTTTCATGCACATATAGCAATGATCGGATTGGATAAGGCAGGAGAAAAAAGATGTTATTTAGAAACAAGCATTCAGCCACTGCAACAAAGGGCAGCTTAACACGAAGCCTGCCTTGGATAGTAATAGCAGATCATTTAGAGTCACAAGAAACACAAAACCATTGATATAGTGTTCTAGCATATGCCAGAGTGTCCTCGAAGTTCCCAGCACATTAAAATACTCGATTTTTACATTTACGCACTTTTTCCAGTTATTCCAGATAGACTCAGTGTGAAAGAGGAAAACAGTTTTTCTTTCCTGAATCTTTCTGAACATTTTCTAGAGTTATGAAAAAATTATGTCATGACTGACTGAATCAGAACAATCATTTATTGTTTTGTTCTCCCAGCAAAAGCAGTGCACTCCAAACCCTAAACAAATCCTATTGCCCCATCCCCACCCCAACACCACCATCTGGGAAACTCTGGCAATCATACTCCAGCCCTTAGCAGCAATTTTACTACCACAGTTCAGTGTTATTTGTAAAAGTGTATTATAATGCCAAGGATAAGAGGCGATTTGAGGGAGACTCAGCAAATGGCACCCCTGAAATAATCTCCTTATCCCCATTTGGTGAACCTATAAGGTACCACTTCAGAAAGTCAAATACAGTCCACCTTCATACCAAAGGTCTAGCTAGTAATGACTGAATTAGAACCTAACACTGGTTTCTCAATTGTAATCCTATACTTGTTACTTTCTACCCTCTTCCCATAACCAAGTTTAGAAGAGCAGGTCAGCTTTGGGCTTATAAAAGAGCCACCATGTTTCCAGCCCTAGATCTGCCACTGTCTAGACAGTGGCAGACAAGTCACTTCATCTCTCTTGTTAATGAAAAGGTTAGGACAAGGTGATCTCTGATGTCGCTTCTAAATCAGACAGTCTATTCTATAAAGATTGATCCAGCTCTTCTGTTTCCTCCTTAACCTTTTAAGAAGTCTCCATAGCTTCCAGAGGTTGGTAGTATCACAAATTCTTTACTGTTTCTGGTTTCCAAAAGGCCATCCTCGAGGCAACCCTGCCTGGATCTCTCAGAAGAAACAGCTCTGAAAGTTGCACCTCACACCTCTCTAGAACAAAGTCAGCTTCATGCACAGCCTTGAGAGACAGCTCCAGTAATCTACCAAGTATGATCCATAAAACCTAATCTACACACCATTCCCATGTTCTCAGACTTTGTTACCTACATACAGTGGATGGTCTTTGTATTAGAAGTGCCCCCACCCTGAATTTCTACAATATATAGAGACCCTATTTTGTTGAGTAGGGCAGAAGTGTCACTTGGAAAGTCTTCCCAAAGGTCTCATTTGGTATTACTAGAGACGCCTCAAGAACAACCTTAGGTGGGATTCTACATGGGATCAATGAATCATTCAATGCAGCAATTTAAATCCCAAATAATACCTGTGATCTTGATAGATGCATAGTCCATAATTTTATACATTCATCTTAAGTCATCTCTCAAATGGAATGGCAGCAATGAAAGATCCTTGCAGGACAAGTATCATATGAATCACAGGGAACAGGTTTGCTGACCCCAAACTCTTAAAGAATGGAAACTCTAGCCAAAGCACCAGCATTTTCACAAAACAATATTCTATAGATATGGCCTTAATCTAGGGCAGGTTCCAATGTAATGTGTACTTTACAGTTTCCTCACCCATTAGGCATATGCAGCCTAAATCATTAGTTCTGTTACCATCATGCACAGGTAAATAATCATACTGCCAGTTTGTGCTGTTGATTGTTTCAGTTTATTTGTTTCTCTGTTTACTCTTTTTAAGAACCTCTATAGCTGGTAACAAAAGGGGAAAAAAATTATGAGCATGACCACCATCTTGGGAAGACACTCTGATGACAATAGTTTTGAACACAGCTATTTCTTTGATTTACCTTTGCCCTGATGATACTTAGATCTTTCTCTCTTACCTCCAACTTTCTGCTGTACTCTAGATGGTTATTTCTACCTGCCTAGTGGGCATTGCCTTGATGTCTCACAGTCACATCAAAATCAAAATCTCCCCTCCTCAAGGGGTTCTACTTTCTCTATCATCTTATAGTATGATTCCATGGCTAGAAAACTCAACTAATTCCCCCTCTTTTTTACCTTCACTTTCAGAGAATCATCATATCTGTTGAGTCTGTCCCCAAAATGTCTCATCAGGCTGCTCCACCATCCATCCTTCTGCTGCTATATTACCCCAAACAGTTAGTTAACCCACCATTACTTCTTGTCCCCAACATAATCATCATGATTCTGAGATCACCTCTATTCCAGCATGACCTTTCTGAAATGTAGATCTAATCATTGGAAAACCCCCACTGGCTATCCATTGCTTACAGGCTTAAAAATTGGTTTCATTCAACCATATTGATCATTTCTAGAGCTAGTTCCTTGTGTCTTCTCCCTCTCTACAGACTGTTTTATGCCTAGAAGGTATTCAATAAACATGATGTATTAACTTGACCTATCTCTCACAAACAAGTGAAAGAAGAATATGTAGAATCTAAGAAGTTGTTCATATTGGGTTATAAAGTTCAAAAAAGAATGTTTTAAATCTCCTCTCTAGCTATTCATCACTGGCCAGCTCTGCTTAGTCAGTTTGCAGTATTGTGAGCCAGGAGCTTTCTGTTCCCACCCTAAAGGAAGTTTCCTGCTGAGAGAATGCAGAAGAAATAGAGCTAGGATTGGAGGTTTCTAGAATGTGACAGTTTAGAAAGCTGTTATTACTGAGTGTGTTTAACCAAAAAAATGCAATTGTACTGCCTTGAATACACAACAACAAAGAAGTGGGTTTACTACTAAAAGATTATTTTCTAATGTTAACCTTACATGGCTGGCCCTCCACCCCACTTGTCTTTCCATCTTACCACGTATTTCCTGTTTCTCACTCTGGATCAAAAGATATATCTGGAATATTCTAGATTTGGAATCAACCTACACAATTACATTGAGAAGCTCATTATGTAAATGTTGCTGTTGGTATAGGGGGTATTGAAAAGAAGGATATACATTTCAAGGTATCAGACAGAGTACTAAAGAGATTTTCCTTCCTATGAAAAAATATATCCTACAAACTATAGGTTAGCAGTCACTCTGAATCAGAAACTCTTATGGTACGGTTTGGAGGTGGATCTTAGGAAGTTGGGAGCAGTCTTCAATCTCTCTCCAGTCACGGCCATGTTTATCATTAGCTCCTTTAAAAAAATAAAGTGGAGGCTGGGACTCTAGTTCAGCCCTTATAGACATGCACATGATCAGACCTGACAGGGTCCATTTGCTAATTACATGTAGCTACTACTCTGCTTCATCAGAACTTGAACTAAAAGACCAAAAGCCAAGCCATTAGTCATCTGAGAATATAAATGGAATTTCATGTTCCTATGACTGATTGGTCTTAATTTATGAAGGACTCTGTGAGGACAAACAACAAGAATCAAATATATATCCTTGCCAGGGCTCATAAAATGGGATGTAATTGGTCTGGGCCTGTGTTGTTTTAGTGCTTTAAGCAATATTAATATCTTTAAGAAACTAAAAGCTTCTTTTGTAAATCTGTTTGGTCCTAATTGATGATCTCAAGGTCAAAGTCAATGTATTTATGTTTCATTTTCCCTTTTACAGACAAAACAATGGTGCAAGCTCAAGTGCTCACACATATATCAAACACCAGATATAAAAGCAGAATGTAAGTAATGTCCTTGAGTATTAGTGGCTGAGAGCAGACGCAAAAGCTGCTGACACACATGTGCTCAGTGAAGTGGACCCAGGCCAGGACATGTCTATTTCAATCTCTTTATCTTTAAAATAGACCTTATACAAATGTACCAATATACCACAGAATCTTGGTCTTTATGAACTCAGGGCTGAGTATTTTTTTTTAATATCAAGTTAATATCACTGCTAAGCAGTACCAAGTATGCCAGAAAATATCAAGACCATTTACATAAAATTAAGCCTAAACCCACCAACCTCCAGAAAACTTTAGCTCCTCTTCATTGGACCAAAGAACCATATTCATTATCCATAAAATCATTATTGAGCATCTACTACGTACTAAGCATTAGTAAAAGAACAGTGAACAAAATAATCATGGTCTTTACCTCCACAGAACCTATATTCAAGTGAGTAAAAAATCCAAAAGATTAAATAGAATAAGCAAACAAATACAATAACCACAAGTTATAATAAGTGCAAGGAACTTGGAAGGGGTTGAGAAATCAGAAACAGCATTTAGATCATTCAGCTCCTCCATCTACAGATAAAGAAACAGATACCTAGTGGTGAAATAATTTGCCCAAGGTCATATAACACCTATCCAAATCCCTCCTTTGACAAGTAAGGAAATATATCAAAACTATATTCTAAACAAATGCAGAATTTTATCACTAACCAAATGACTAATAGTCCTGATTCAAAGATATTATAGTGACATTCTTATGATATTCTAATTGAAATTCTAATGTACTTCTTCTGTAATACCACAGTGTAGAGAAAACAGTCAGGGTCCTGGCAGTGTCACCATCAATTGGTTTCATTTACCTAGCTAATGGGCAATTCCAGACTTCTGCTTATTAATTTGGCTTAATGACCCTAATGGGGAGCACATTCTGACCAATAGGATCTTTCTCCTTTTCTCCCCCACAGAGCCCATCAAAAACACCGGTCTCCCAGGATATCTCCAGTTGGTATGCTCCAACCATCTGCAATCTACTATGCCTGTTCAAAACTGGCTTCTCCTGTGGGAACAACCTCATTATGGAAGGATAATTTTCAACCTGAGAGTGTCTGTCATAGCCAGGAGTAGATCACCTAGTATGTGTATTGTTTTATACTTTACATGCCTCTCTTATGCATTACCCCATTTAAACCTCACAACAACTTTATGAGAAGAGCAGTATTATCCCCATTTTACAGATGAGGAAAATGAAGCTCAGAAATGTTAACTAATTTGTCCAAGTTGATTAATAAACGAGCACCAGGACCAGGATTAGACCTTTAAACTCTAGGATCTATATGTTTTCCTATCAGTTGCCCAAGGGATAGTCTTTGCTACGAGGCTGAAGAACAGAGATACTATTATTAAGTCAAAAGTTAAACTTTAGACTGCACTAGCCACCCCACAGATGGTTAGGGGAAGAAGGGAAATAGATGATTTCTAAAACGCAGCATGAGAAAGCAGCTAGAATGTCAATGGCAATTGAAGCAGCCTCTATGATCTGCCCACAATGGCTACCATATGGTAGGGCAGAAGGAACATGCATTCCACATTAAATGGCTATAATAGCTGACCCTTAAGTTAACATTCAGTTGGTAGGCTCTCTACATATCACATATATTAACTCATTTAATCCCCTCAACAACTCTATGGAGCAAGATTCTGGTATTCCTATTTCACAGATGGAGAAACTGAGGCATACACAGTTTTTAGGTGTTTTGATTATAAGATCCTTAAGGAAGAATAGGGATTCTGGCTCCAGAATCCTTGATCTTAGCCACTACACTATATTATATTGTGGTCACTGTAGTGGATAGGATATCTGTTATTTTCACACCTCTATTTCCATCTACTTTCTCGTAGTAGCACTATTTTAGAGAAACTTATCTCTCCCATTTTGTATTTAGTCTTGATGAGATTACCTATCATGTTGTCCTTTAAAACTTGGTCAATTTGCTCTTATCTCTCAAGAATTTGTATCTTGAGTGGACAAAAACAAAGACAGGGAAATAGTTGGATAATCTATCCCACAGCAACACCCTGAAGGGATTACATTTGCTCCTGCAACCTGGATCTTCAGAGTATGCTAGTCCCCAACTTTCTGAGCCTGGTTCTTCAGCTTTTCCCTTAATTCTAAGAGTTGCCCACATCCAGTTGGTTCTTTTTTGCTTAGTACAATACCATTTGCATTGCTCACAACCAAACTCTGACATACCACTATCACTTGCCCCTTGTCTGCCCTCAGCCAGCTGTGTGACCCTAGGACACTATTCTCAGGACCTCAACTGCCTGAGCTATACTATTGAATTAGAAGGACCTTTTGGCGGGTGCCTAGGTGTCTCAGTCAGTTGAGCATCTGCCTTCCGCTCAGGTCATGAACCCCAGGATCCTGGGATCAAGCCCCACATAAGCCTCCCTGCTCAGCCAGGAAACTGCTTCTACTTCTCCCTCTGCCTGTAGCTTCCCCTGCTTGTGCTCTCTTAAGTGCACTTGCTCTCTCTCTCTCTCAAATAAATAAACAAAATCTTTTTTTTTAAAGGACCTCTTTTTTTTTTAATAGCTCTAACATTTTTTAATTTGATTCTATGATTCCCTGGTCATACATGTCTCCTTGTTCTTGCTATATCTACAACTCTTATACCACTCTATAGACAAGGATCTCCTTGCTTCTCTTTCAGGCCACAAAATGCCACCTATGCAGATCTGGTTTATCTGTTATTCGTTTTCTCTAGCCCCCAAGCCAACTCTCCATAGCAGCTACTTCAGACTTTCTCCTTTCTCTCAATATCCCCTATTAGATTCCAAATGGATGGCCTTGTCTTCCGTGTTAGCAAGAATATTACAGTAATTCATCATCTGGCCCAGAGTCCCTAGGTTATTTTCATCTTTTCCTCCACACATCTTCACCTCATTCTCTCTCCACTCTTCTTTCCTTTTCTTCTCTAAACCAGACTTCTTCCCAAGTATGCAGAGTGCAGTTCAACAATGGGTATCTTTCATGTACCATGTTCTAGGCACTGTGCTAAGCACAGAAAACACAAAGATAAATAGCCTTGCCCCCAGGAAGTAGTCTACTTATGGAGGCGTATATAAATAGATAATAGCAATCAAGGTTGCAAGAGTTTTAACAGAGCTATTTACAAAGTGTTATGGGAACACTGAAGAGGTCAGGACAGATTTCCTACAGCTGAAGAATGAACAGGAGCTGGCGAAGTGAAGGCTGTAACAGGTAAATTAGAAAGAACAGGCAGGGGATGCCTGCGTGGCTCAGTGGTTGAGCATCTGCCTTTGGCTCAGGGTGTGATCTCAGGGTCCTAGAATTGAGTTCCACATCAGGTTCCCTGCAGGGAGCCTGCTTCTCCCTCCGCCTATGTCTGCCTCTCTCTGTGTGTCTCTCATGGATAAATAAAAAAAGAAAAAGGAGGAGGAGGATGAAGAGGAGGAGAAGAAAGAGAAGAAAGAAAGAAAAAAAGAACAAGCAGCAAAAACAGAGAATCATCCAAAATCACAGAACCCCAGGTAAGTCCATGCCCACCAAACACACACCCCTTATTGATAATTATGCCTGCCATGCCTGATTGTATCAAGTAACAAAAGTCTGACCAGGACACCCAACTCATTCCTATGCTCTGAATTCACATGCCCCATATGGCTCTCAACACTCCTTGTTCTGACCCCATCTCCTAAAACCCTTCACTATAACTTCATTGATGCTTTACTTGGTTCAGTCATCATCTAAATCCCTTCTTGGAACATTTCCTTCACCGCTTACTTTACCAAAACTGGCTCTCCCCTGAAGACCTGCTTCCTCTGCAGCCCTCACAAAGGTGGCTGCTTTCTAACTTCCCTATCCTCCACACCAGGCATGGAGATAGGGTAGAGTGCTCTCTTTGCTCCTATTGCTGCTTCAAGACCATTCTCCTGCCTCAGGAGAATGCAGTTCTCCTAAAACAAAAACAAAAACAAAAAATCAGCTTTTAATCTATCACGTGTCAACAGACAATCACCCACCATCCCCTCCTTACTGCAATCAGCTACAAATTCTAGGTCATTCTTTCTCAGTGTTTTAAGATTTTAGTTCCCAGTTCACTATCACTCCCTGCAACACTTTATTTTAATTCACTGCAATTCATTTTATTTTAATTATCTACATGGATGATGTTCTAACACCAGTGCTTTGCTATCCTATCTCCTCAGGATTTTCCTTGTTCTACATCTTAGTCATCCACTCCCATTGCCCGGGCCTTGTCAGTATCAATAACAGAAACCTCTCCATTATCTCAGTCTCAACAGTCTCCCACCCTAACCATCACCTCCCACCTCCCTGGATCACCAGGTAACACAACTCCAACATGATTTCAGTTTCACTGGACCATGTGTTGATCTTATTCTCTGTACCCTCATGTTCTCCTCTCCCTCTTACGCAGTGCCATGGTCTGAATGTTTGTGTACCATCCCCTCACCAAAATTCATATGTTGAAATCCAATGTCTGATGTAATAGATATTAGGAGGTGGGACCTTTGGGAAGTGCTGAAGTCATAACAATGGAGCTCTCATGTAAAAGATCCCACAAAGCCCCTTCTACCACATGAGAACACAAGAAGTCTGCAATCCATGATTCCTCACTAAGCTAGCACTCTGATCTCAGTCTTCAAGCCTCTAGAACTATGAGAAATAAACTTCTGTTGTTTGTAAGCCACCCATTCTCTGGCATTTTGTTATAGCTGCCCAAATAAACCAAAAATGGATTCAAACACCCTGCTTAACTTCCTTATTGGATCATTACGTCACTTCCCCGCATATACCTTCTCCTTTATGGAATTTGACTGGAAAACCTCCTATTCTTGTTAAATCCAAATTTCCACCCACTGTATGCCTACATCCAAGTAAACTAAGCCTTCATGGAAAAAAATCACATGGTCATGCTGACTAGTCTATAAATTTGTGACTATAAACAGGTATATCTTTAGTACCACCCAATAATCCTATGAAACTTACTGGGTACATTCAATCTCTCAATCTCCTGAATGAATATTTTGTACCTTTTCCTCTCTTCTCAAACCTCCAGCATTTCTTCCCATCCTCACTCCCAGCTGATAATTTTATTTCTATTTCACTATTAGAGCCAGCTAAAAAGAACTTCCATGCCCTCTCACTACCATATCTACCCATCTATCTATACCTGCATCACACATTACAACTTCTTTTTTGTTCCTAGATGAATTGTTCCTGCTTCTATCAATTCCTACACATATTCCCCGGGTTCTATCTACCCTTGACGACTCAAGGATATTGTCTCCCTTATGCTGCATCACCAATTTCCCCTTCTCTACTGAATCATTCTAAAAGGACACCTACTATAATTTATTTTAATCTTAACTCCATATCCCCTTTAACCCACCCTTCTGTTTCTCTGCTTCCTTTTCAGAAGATCTCCTCAGAGTTGTCTATATATATTACCTCCAATTCCTATCAATCTAGTATCCTTTTTGAGACATAATAACACGTGATAAAATTCACCATTTTAAAGCATACAATTCAGGGGTTGAAGGTTGTACAATCATCAAATTATCTAACTCCAAAACAGTTTCATAATAAAAAAAAAAACCCTACCTATTAGTAAAAACTAATCTACCTTTTGTCTCTATGGATTCTAGACATTTCATTGAAATGGAATCCTATCCTATAATATGTGGCCTTTTGTATCTGGCTTCTTTCACTTAGTATGTTTTTGAGGTTCATCATGTTATAGCATATATCAGTGGTTCATTTCTCAATCTATTTTTTGAAATTACTGCAATCAAGTTTTCCCCTCCCCTGAAACTATGGTTAGTATTCTTCTTGTTACAAAATCTAGTGACCAGGTCTCAGTCATCACCTTAGTCTGTCAGCACTATTTGACATGGGTGATCCCCATCCTTGAGAAACTTCCTTCACTTAGTTTCCAGGACCCCACATACCCTAGCTTTCCCTCTATGTCACTGGTCATTCCTCCTGGGTGTCCTTCTCAGGTTCCCTCTTAACTTTCTGCTTCTAAATGTTCAGGTTCCCATAAGCTCAGTCCTTGGATCTCTTCTCTTTTTCTCTACTTTCATTCCACGAGGGATCACAATCCAGTCTTGTGGCTTTAAATTACATCTACAGGCTGACAATCTCCAAACTTCTATTTCTCATTAGAACTTCTCCCCCAACACCAGACTTGGAACTTTCTCAAGATGTCCACTTGAATGTCTAAAGTCATCAGACTCTACATATCTAAAACCCAACTCCTGAATTCACCAATCCCTGCTCTTCCTCAGTCTTTCCCATCTCAGTTAATCTAACTTCACCGCTTCTAGTGCTCAAGCCAAAACTCTTGGCTTCATCCTAGAATCTTCTTTCTTTCGTATGTCCACATAAGAAAGTTATCTTGTTTTTACCTCTAAAACATATCCACAACTAGAAATTTCTCATTACCTTCACCTCACTCATCCTAGACCAAAACATTATCTTTGTTTATTGCAATAATCCTTAACTGGTTTCTCAGTTTCAAACCCTTGCTCCTACCCCTCAACACCAGTTTCAACACAGCAGTCCAAACAATCCTTTTTAAAAATAAGTCAGACCATATCATATCATACCTCTGCTCAAAATCCTTCAAATGACCTTACATCTCACAGTCAAACCAAAGTTCTTTATAATGGCTGACTAGATTCTACATAAAATGACCTTCACAACCTCTCTGATGTCAGCTATTCCTCTTAGCCACCTCCTTTCCTCCATTCTAACCAAAGAGGCTATTATTGGAATACTTCAAGCATGCTCCTGCCTCAGGACCTTTGTACTTGATGTTCCCCTTGCCTGGATTTCTTTTACCTCAGACTACCTGCATGGCATACTCACCTTTTCAATTCTTCACTCAAACAACTCATTCCCAGGTAGTTTTCTTTATTCTATCTATTCCCCAGCTCTCCTTGTACCCTTTCCTCACCTATTTTTCTCCACACCATATTCAACATCTTATATACTATATATTTACTTGTCTTTATGTATGTCCTTTCTAGAATATTAGCTCTATACAGGCAGTGATTTTTGTCTGGCTTGTTTCTAATTTATCTGAGTGCCTAGGTTGGATCCTGACACATAGTAGATACTTCATTAATATTTGTTGAATGAACAAATTAATGAGGTGCTCAACACCCAGCTGAAACTGTAAGCCCTAAGTTTATAGCCTCATGTTTTTCATCAATTTATGAAGGCAGAGAAGGTGAGATTGTAGAACTTATTGAAGGAGAAGGAGAAAATATGAGGGTTGTGGCTATTAGTGATAAAGTGGTCCATGGGATCACCATGGAAACCAGTTTTGGTAAGGGGAAAAAAATGATACTACAAAAAGAACAAATAGACCTGGTAAAAATAAAGTATTTTAGAGTATAGAGAGTCCTATGAGGTTGAAAATTGGATTAAAGACTTAGAAAGATAAGGTGCTGTGATCACAGAGTAGATTTAGAGTTCAAATATCAGAGCTATATCTATTATTGATTTTTACAAGGTCCAATGTGTCCATATGTGAGTGACTGAGATGAAACAGAAAACTTCACTAGAAATAACAGAGTGAGACTGTGTTGTGGGAAGGGGTCATTTCTATAGACACTGAAGTACCTCAGGTTCCTGGAAGAAGCTGGAATAAAGTAAAAAATTATCATACCAGCTATATATGACTTCACTATTAATTTAACATCTATGTCTCAGTTTCCCTGTCTAAAAAACAGGGTAATAATGGTACCCAACCCAGACAGTTATCATGAGGTTTAAAGAGTTAATGTTTGTAAAACCCTTAGAACACTGCCTGGTAAAAAGGTACTGCTTTAATTCTAATAATGCACAAGATTACAAAGACTTTTCATGAATTCAAGAGCATGAGATGAGCCAGTCTAGCAGTTTAGCACATGACAAAGATATTATGAGAAAGCAGGGACTTCAAAGGAGCAGGCAAGCAATGCCAAAAAGACTGGGAAACTAACATAAACAGCTAGACATTCCTGGAGGAGTTTATACGAATGAGTTAGATGAGCAGTGGGGACTGTGGTGAACTAAGAGGGGTCACTTCACCACACCTTGAACCAGCCATTGCCCTGCAACAATGTAAGCCCTGTGTTATTGAAACTCCTAGTTTTTACAAGAAAAGCAATAAATGTCCATTTTTATTTTAAATCTTCCAGTTATGCAGATAAAGACACACACCAAAAACAAAAAAAAGAAAAGAAAGAAAGAAAGATCAATAGGCTGGTATCTCTGGTAACATACATGCAAAAACCCTCAACAAAATGCCAGCAAACAGAATCCAATAACACATTTAAAAAAATCATTCACCACCATCAAGTGGGATTCATTCCCAGGATGCAAGGGTGGTTCAATATTCACAAATCAATCAATGTGATACATCACATCTGTAAGAGAAAGGATAAAAGCCATATAATCATTTCAAGAAAAAAATCTGATAAAGTACAACATGCATTCATGATAAAAACCCTCAACAAAGTAGGTTTCACAAACTAGAATAAACAACCCTAAAATTCGTATGGAACCACAAAGGACTGCAAATAGCCAAAGCAATCCTGAGAAAAAAAAAGCAAAACTGGAGGCATCATAATTCTGGGCTTCAAGTTATATCACAAAGCTACAGTAATCAAAACAATATGGTACTAGCACAAAATAGATACACAGATCAATGGAAAAGAATAGAAAATGCAGAAATGAACTCACAGTTATGTGGTCAATTAATCTTCAAGAAAGCAGGAAAGACTATCCATAGGGAAAAGGACTGTATCTTCAACAAATGGCATTGAGAAAACTGGACAGCCACAGGCAACAAAATGAAACTGGACCCCTTTCTAACACCAGACACAAAAATAAATTCAAAATAGATTAAAGACCTAAATGTGAGAACTAACAGCATAAAAATCCTAAGAGAGAGCACAGGCAGTAAACTTCCTTGACGTCAGCCATTCTCCTAGGTAGGTCTTCTGTGGCAAGGAAAACAAAAGCAAAGATAAACTATTAGGACTACATCAAAATAAAAAGCTTATGCACAGTAAACAAAACAATCAACAAAACTAAAAGGTAACTAATGTACAAAATGGGAGAAGTTGTTTATAATACAAATAACTTATCCAATAAAGGGTTAGTATCCAAATTATATAAAGAGCTTATAGAACTCAACACCTCAAAAATGAGTAATCCAATTTTAAAAAGACATGAACAGACATTTTTCTAGAGGACGTACAGACAGCCAACAGACACACGAAAAGATGTTCAACATCACTGATCATCTCAGATTCTATATAAAATGCAAATCAAAACTACAAAGAGGTAACACCTCATATCTGTCAGAATGGCTAAAATCAACAACACAAGAAACAATAGGTGTTGGTGAAAATGTGGAAAAAGGGAAACCCTCCCGCACTGTTGGTAAGAATGCAAACTGGTACAGCCACTCTGGAAAATAGTATGGAGATTCCTCAAAAAGTTAAAAATAGAAATACCCTATGACCCAGCAATTGCAATACGAGGCATTTATCCAAAGAATACAAAAATACTAGTTCAAAGGGATACATACATCCAGACGTTTATTACAATATTATCTACAATAGCCAAATTATGGAACAGCCCAAGTATGCATCAATTGTTGGATGAATAAAGAAGATATAGGAGATATATATCTATATATACACATATATATATGAAATTATATGTAATGTAACATTACTCAGCCACAAAAAGGAATGAAATTTTGCCATTTACAATGACATGGATGGAGTTAGTGAGTATTATGCTAAGCGAAATAGGTCAGTTAGATAAAGACAAATACCATATGATTTTACTCATATGTGGAATTTAAGAAACAAAGCAAACAAGCAAAGGGGGGAAAAAAGAAAGAGAAACAAACCAAGAAACAGACTCTTAACTATAGAGAACAAACTGATGGTTACCAGAGGAGAGGGATGGGTTACCAGAGAAGATGGGAGAGTGTTGGGGATTAAGGAGTACAGTTTTCATGATGACCACTGGATGATGTATGGCATTGTTGAATCACTCTATTGTACATCTGAAACTAATGTAACACTATATATTAACTATATTGGAGTTAACATTTTTTAAAAATTAGAAAAATTAAAATAAATAAATCTCCTGGTTATGAAAAGTTGGCTAAAATTTATAAAGTATTATAACATCCAAAATGTTAGCAAACCATCTTTGGTTAACTGTGTCTTTGGATGCAGCAGGTACCAGTCTGAACCCCCTGTTTTCCAGAAATGTAAAAATGATGGATCAGAAGATGAATGCCATCCCATCCTCCCTGCCCCATGACCTCCATGATATAGGAAAAGAAAGAGTGTCTTTGTAGGTGGGAGGTGGTTTCTGTCAAGGTCACAGAAGAGGAGGAAACTTTCAGTGAAGAGGCTGAAGAGATAGAAAGCCAAAGACAAGAGCACATGAAAGGGAAGGTAATCAAGGGCTTACATTTTAGGCAGTGACTAAGCATGAGAAAGCTGAGAAGGACAGAGATTAAGTGCTTTAAATTCCAAATGGACCCCTGGCATCAAGTCCAGGCAGATAATAGGAGACCCAACCTCCAGACGTACTAATTTCCAGGGAAGCCAGTTCCCACATTACAGCTTCCCTACCACCATCTTTAATTCCCCTCAAAGGAATTCTTTCCATTTTCCAAATAGGCATCATTTTCTCTATTCCAAAAATCATTTTCTGTATGATATATTAATAGGACTTAAGTAATCATTTGCAGCTCTTTTGGCCATTTCTTGTCTCCCTCTCCACAGGCCCTTCTTTCCCTTCTCACCACTTGGGCCTTCTCTAATTTTGGCCCTCATCTCATTTTTTTCTTTTTCTCTTGGAAAATCAGTCATTATCAGGCAGCAACTGTTGCTTCTTGCCTATAACTCCCAAAACTGCACCATGATGAACTCCAATTCTGTATTTCCAATTGGCCCCTTCTAGATGAGAAGTTTTTTTTTTACCAGTCCATTAACTTTTTTAAAAAAAGTACAGTGACTTATTCATTAATGTTTGTGCTCCAGCACCTAATCTACTGCCTATTATGTGGTAGATATTTAATAAATTTTGTTTAATAAATGAAGTGTCTCAAAGGTATCTCCATTTCATATTCAGTAGGTCCAACAGTTAATGATTTTTCTAAATACGTTTGTAAACATACATAAGTATGTTCATGTCAGGTATGTTCATTCATGTGTGTTGTGTGAACCAAAATGTAAACAATTATTAACGTGTTAAATTCATATTAATTTCTAATTTTTTATTTATAACTTTCTGCATCACTTGAGTATTTATAATCAGTATATTATACTGCTTTTAAAATCTAGTCAGGAGCTATTTTCATTTTTTAAAGTAAATAAATACTATATTTATTATCTTCAAACTAAAATGACCTTCACTTTCCCCATATCTGGTCTTTAAACACTGACATTCTCTTCAAAGCTTTCTTCTCCCAGAATAACCATATTCTATCGATGATGTGGCCCACAGGTTCCACCTTTACAATTTCCCTTGACACACTCCTTAACCCCATTTGATCTATCACCATTTTTTACCTAGAGTACCAAACCCTCAGACCATCAGCCAGTTTAGACTATGTTCTGCAGGGTCACAAATGATACAAATTTTATGCCTAGTGGCATAAAATGGCAAAGGTTTATTTTTCTCTCATGTTCCATAACCAGTACGAGTTGGTTGAAGGTTCTGCTCCATGTGTCCTCACTTTAGGACTCAATTTGATGGAGCAGCCAATATGTGGCATGCTACAGTCACAGAGGCAGAGGGAAAGAGAGCTCAGAAGGATCTTGAGCTGGCATGCAATTGCTTTTATCTAGAGGTGACATACATCTGCTCATAACACATTGGCCAGAATTATTCACATGCCTCCTCAACTATAAGGGAGCCAGGAAGTGGAATCCTGCCATGTGCCTGATGGGGGAAAATTAGAAATATTTAGCAAAGAAGACAAATACCTACCACACTTGAAAAAACCCACCAAACTGACTCTACTGACTCAAAATTATCCTATATTACTTGGCCACCTGAGTCACCAGATTTAGAGTCCCAAAGATGGAGCTCCAGTCTTAATCTCTCATTTATTACTTGAGTGACCATAGTCATTTAATTTCCTCAGGTTTAATTTTTAACAACTCTTCTCCCTACCTACATTCCTAAGAATATATAAAATATTAGATGGGAACTCGTACAAACATTTATAGCAATAAGTTGAATTAATCTAATGCGACATTAATTCAATAGCTGGCTTATGAAGCTGGCTGTGCATATTATTTCACTTACAGTGATGCCTGAAGTGTGCTTGTGTGGGAGGCAGGGACAGGGAATGTCTCCAATGAGGCCGCCCTGGTGCTGTTAAGCACTTCCCTGAGCTCTGATATACAGGATTGCTCTTGGTGCTCTGCCTCATGCCTTTCTTGGAATGCTACCCTTATCAATCAGCTTAGTGACTCCTGTCTTTTTACCGTGAAACCTTCAGACCACAGAGCCTAGACACCTGCTGGGCTTGAAGAATGAAAGGGAGTTATTCCCTTTGACTACAATAAACATCTTTTCCCCTTGTACAGTCTTCTTGCTCTCTTCTTTCTTATGACATTTACTGTGCTACCTAGAGAATTCTCTCTTCCCAAAGGCATCTGACCTCCCTCCTCATGTTATGGAATATCCCTGTATTATCTCCCACCACAATCCATAGCAATGCTGCCTGATGCTGACAATCCCCAGGTTATACCTATGGCATGCTGTTTATCCCTGCCCCTGAGACCCAAGCCTAGGCTCAGAAAAGAAACAATTTCCTTCAGCCCCTGAGTACAAAAGCATAATTATTCAGGAACCAGCCTGTTCACCCCACAGGAGAAGGCACTTAAACATCATGTGTCATCTTGAAACTTCACCCAATAGCTACAAGGGTGAGTCACCTTCAAAACACAATAGAAAGTTGAGTTACTTGCTCCATAGGGTGCCAAGGCCTTTATGCTACCACCAGTAATTCTCAAAAGCCATGACTGGGAGCAGTTTGTCCTCCATTTTCAAAGGCTCAGGTACCCAGCTGTTGGGTCCAGGCTTGAACATGAGGATGCAGATTTCTGCCTTTGAAAGCAGTCAATTGTGCATGAAAAAAGCAAAAAGAAACATGCATCTTTGTTAAAACTTGTTCTAAGGGAACACAACATCCACAACTGGGTCACCACAGAGATTGATAGATGATGCCTGGGGCTCGAGCCCCTAATGCAATCTGCCCAGCTGGAAGAGCCACAATGAATTGTTAAGACCCCTTAATCTGATGATTCACCAGCAACAAGATGGATGCCCAGAATACAGTGATTGCTGGAGGGTTTGCAGACACCTAAGCTGAACAGATGGAGCATGGTGGAGGTATGGTATGGTCTCAAAGACATACAAGCATTATGGCTCCCCACAAAAGAAACATTTTATGTCAACCACAGCAGCATCACATTCTCATCAAGATAATAATGTCTCTTTGAAACCTTCCCATTCAAGAGAAGCAAAGACACATACTACAAGTGATTGCCCATTATTTTAAGGGGGAAATGCATCTCAAATTATAGACCTTTTATTTCTCCTTTCTACCTAATTTCCACTCACCATCTACATGGATCTCTTGTGTAAAAAAAAAAAAAGCAGTGCTAAAATCATCCGTGCCTGCTTAGTAGTTTGACTGGCTCATCAGAGGACTGGTCACACAGACATACTCTTTCCAACAGCTGCCAACTTGTCTCATGTCTCAAGGGGAAAATTAAAAAAATGTTACTACCTTGATATCAATTCACAGTAAACATGTTCCCTCCATGTTTTTTTTTTATGTTTAGCAGCATATTGGTAGTTTAATTTTTATGGAGTTATAATTGGCATAAGGTAATTTATTTTCAAAGTCTTCCAATTTAGGGAAACTAAACAGACTCATTTTTTTTCCTATAGTATTTTTTTGGTGATCTTCCTTGAGTTTCCTTTTATCTTTTAATTCTTTACCAAAACAAACAACAACAGAACACAACCCCCTTTTGTGGATAAGTAACTGTTAAAGAGTATAAGAATTCGAACTGATATGAGAGAAATCACCCTGCAAAAATGTTTTCTAAGTTATGGTTGGTGGCTTTTGGATGCTGTGACTCACTAAAGAGGAAAAATCAGAGAATGGCAATAGGGGGAAAATTGAAAAATAATAAATCTCCACTTTCAGTTTTTATTTTCCAGTTAACTAATTCTAATTAACTATTTTTTATTCATATAATAAAATAAAAATATGAATAAAGGGGTTTTATTCTATGAATCCATCTTTAAGGTTCTAGTCCCCAGTTCTTTCCATCTCAATTTGTAAGACAAACTATATTTGGCAGTGAGAATCTTTTATTTTATACATTGTAGAGAAAAATTTCTAGGTAGTAATTTTTTATCCTGTACACCTTAAAAATACATGTAGCAGGCATAATCTCAGGAAAAGCCTCAAAGTTGAGCCACAGTTCTGTCTAAAAGGCAAAGACTTATTTTAGAAATGGCCCATATGGCTCCACTTTTGAGCTTTTAGTACTGACAGGCCGCTACAGGGAGCCAGATGGGTAACATAGGTAAGATTCCAACATCATAAATCTTCTTAATTAAATTAAATTTTCAAAAAAGGGGGGAAATTTAAATATAATAGAATACAATTATCTCAGGAATAACACACATGCATTGCATCTTTCTGTTTATTTTATCTGGAACTTGTATTGGTATATAGTTATTAACTGGGATTGGGGGGGAGCATGATGGTGGAGGAGCAGGGTCCTCACCTTCCCTGGCCCCACCAACTTACCTAGATAACTTTCAAATCATCCTGAAAACCTATGAATTCGAACTGAGATTTAAAGAGGGAACAGCTGGAATGTTACAGAGAGAAGGGTTTTCACTTCTAACAAGGTAGGAAGGCAGAAAAAATTTTAAAAGAATCCTGTGGGGGAGGGGCCCCGGGAGGAGCCGGGCTAAGGGGAGCAAGAGCCTCCAGGATGGGAAAGCCCAGCCCTGGAGAAGGGGGAGGTTTATTTTTTTTTTAAGATTTTTTATTTATTTATTCATGAGAGAGAGAGAAAGAGAGAGAGAGAGAGAGAGGCAGAGGGAGAAGCAGGCTCCATGCAGGGAGCCCAATGCAGGACTCGATCCTCAGACCCCGGGATCATGCCCTGGGCTAAAGGCAGGTGCTAAACCACTGAGCCACCCAGGGATCCCCAGAAGCGGGAACTTGAAAAATCCACACCGGGTTCTTCCCCGAAGGAAAGGTGCTGGCAGGGAACTCAGGCAACACCGTAGGAGGGGCAGTGGGCCCCCAGGTTCCCGGGTCACTA
Organism: Vulpes lagopus; assembly: GCF_018345385.1. Classification (NCBI taxonomy): domain Eukaryota; kingdom Metazoa; phylum Chordata; class Mammalia; order Carnivora; family Canidae; genus Vulpes; species Vulpes lagopus. The sequence continues at coordinate 37,388,061 of NC_054836.1, read as the reverse complement.
CAGAGGAGGTGTGCCCGGGGGAGAGCGCCCCACACACCGCAGCCGAGGAGTGAAGGGCTGGAGTGCACCCCGCGGGGTCTCGAGGAGAAGCCAGTTGGTCAGGGGGCAGCTCCAGGAGAGGGGGCTGTGCCCTGCTGCCTTCGGGGGGCCGGGAACACAATTCCAGCAGCGCAAGTCCCAGAGCCCAGGGCACCGGGGGACACAGCCCAGGATCCAGCGCTCCCCCTAGGACAGGCAGAGGCAGGGGAGGGCACAGGAGAGCGAGGATGGTCCTGCCACCAGTGGCCCCCGAGCTGTGCAGATCAGCGGCCCCCACCCCCGGAGCATCCAGGCCCCTGCGGACTGGGAGCTATGGTAGTTACTGGGGGAGCTGACTCCAGGGCTGGACAGCTGGCCGCTGCCAGTGGTGGTGTTCCTCCTTGTGTCACCGTGCACCTGGGAAAGGTGGGGCCACCAAGGAACAGGAGCCTCACAGGGTAAACAGCTCCCACTGAGCCCGCACCTGGCAGGGGGAAGTGCATCTCCCCCAGGTACACACACCTGAGAATCAGCACAGCAGCCCCTCCCCCCCAGAAGACCAGCTGGAAGGACAGGGGAAGAGCAAGTTCATGACCCAGCAGCACTGGAAAGCTCCAGGGAAAGTTGAGGGATTTACAGTATATAGAACCAGAGGGTAGCCCTCCTATTTTTTTTCTTCCTTTTCCCAGTACAACTCATTTTTGTATCAGACTGTAAATTTCCCAATTTTTTTTCTTTTCCCACCTTAACTACAATATTTTACCACCTCTTCATTTTCAAGAGTCTTCCTTTTGACTTTCATATTTCTATGATTACAGCTCCTAGATATATTTTCCACTTCTAGATTCCCTTCAACCTACTCAACTTAATTTTGGGAGATGTTCAAGATATGCTTTTTATGTTTTGTGTTTTTTGTTTTCTCTGCCTCATTTTGTTCTACAATGGCAGAAGTTAATACCTTCTAAAACATGACCAGCACGCACCCAGAACCAAGTGGTTCATTCCGTGAAGCTGGTTCATTCCATGAGATTCCTGATACCCATTCTGCCCCCCTCTTTTATCTCATTTATGTTTTGGTGGTCAATGTTGGGGCCCTCTACAAGTATTTCTGGTTTATATAAATTTGGAATGAGCTTCTTTAACATACAGAACTTAATATACTCAGAAACAAGAGGATCACCCTCTAGAGCCCCTCAGGTAGGCTACATTCTCCCTCCACTACAACTTCGTCACCACCACCACCTCCCAGGCCCCCCCTTTTTTTTTCTCCTTTTTTTCTCTTTTCTTTTTTTTTTTTTTTCTCTTCTCTAGCATTCCTGGCCTTTTATTTTTTACTACTTTGTTTTAAAATTTGTTTTTCACTTTAGTGGTACTTTTGTTTTATTTCATTCTGATCTTTGTTTTCAAATTCTGGTCTCTGACCTCAGCAGAATCATCTAGGGTGAAATTTACTCAGGTCGTGGTTGATATTCTTAACACAGCCTGCTCATACAGCTACTCTGCACTGAGCAAAATGACTAGAAAGAAGAACTCACCACAAAGCAAGAATCAGAAACAGTACTCTCTGTCACAGAGTTACAGAATTTGGATTACAATTCAGTGTCAGAAAACCAATTCAGAAGCACAATTATAAAGCTACTGGTGACTCTGGAAAAAAGCGTAAAGGAATCAAGAGACTTCATGACTGCAGAATTTAGATCTAATCAGGCCAAAATTAAGAATCAATTAAATGAGATGCAATCCAAACTGGAAGTCCTAACAAAAAGGGTTAATGAGGTAGAAGAAAGAGTGACTGACATAGAAGACAAGCTGATGGCAAGGAAGGGAGCTGAGGAAAAAAGAGAAAAACAATTAAAAGACCATGAGGAAAGGTTAAGGGAAATAAATGACAGCCTCAGAAGGAAAAATCTACATTTAATTGGGGTTCCAGAGGGTGCCAAGAGGGACAAAGGGCCAGAAAGCATATTTGAACAAATCATAGCTGAGAACATCCCTAATTTGGGGAGGGAAACAGGCATTCAGATCAAAGAGCTAGAGAGGTCCCCCCCTTAAAATCAGTAAAAACAGTTCAACACCTCAATATTTAATAGTGAAACTTGCAAATTCCAAAGATAGAGAGAGAATCCTTAAAGCAGCAAGAGACAAGAGATCCCTAACTTATATGGGGAGAAATATTAGATTAACAGCAGACCTTTCCACAGAGACCTGGCAGGCCAGAAAGGGCTGGCAGGATATATTCAGGGTCTAAATGAAAAGAACATGCAGCCAAGAATACTTTATCCAGCAAGGCTCTCATTCAGAATAGAAGGAGAGATAAAGAGCTTCCAAGATAGGCAGAAATTGAAAGAATATGTGACCACCAAACCAGCTCTGCAAGAAATATTAAGGGGGACCCTGTAGAAGAAAGAGGAAGCCCAAAGAAATAATCCACAAAAACAGGGACTGAATAGACACTAAATTCATATCTTTCAATAGTAACTCTGAACGTGAAGGTGCTAACTGATCCCATCAAAAGATGCAAGGTCTGGATAAAAAGCAAGACCTATTTACTTGCTGTCTACAAGAGACTCATTTTAGACCTAAGGATACCTACAGACTGAAAATGAAAGGATGGAGAACTATTTACCATTCAAGTGGTCCTCAAAAGAAAGCTGGGGTAGCAATCCTCATATAAGATAAATTGAAGTTTATCCCAAAGACTGTAGTAAGAGATGAAGAGGGACACTATATCATACTTAAAGTGTCTATCCAACAAGAGGACCTAACAGTCATGAATATTTATGCCCATAATGTGGGAGCTGCCAAGTATATCAATCAATTAATAAGCAAAGTAAAGACATACTTAGATAACAATACATTAATACTGAGAGACTTCAACACAGCACTTTCTGCAAATGAGAGATCTTCTAAGCACAGCATCTCCAAAGAAACAAGAGCTTTAAATGACACACTGGACCAGTTGGATTTCACAGATATTTACAGAACTTTGTATCCGAATGCAAATGAATACACACTATTCTCAAGTGCAAATGGAACTTTCTCCAGAATAGATCACATACTGGGTCACAAAGAAGGTCTCAACCTGATACCAAAAGATTGGGATTGTCCCTTACATATTTTCAGACCATAATGCTTTGAAACTTGAACTCAATTACAAGAAGAAATTTGGAAGAAACTCAAACATGTGGAGGTTAAAGAGCATCCTGATGAAAGATGAAAGGGTCAACCAGGAAATTGGAGAAGAATTAAAAAGATTCATGGACTAATGAAAATGAAGACACAACCATTCAGAATCTTCGGGATACAGCAAAAACAGAACTAAGAGGGAAATACATCGCAATACAAGCATCCCTCAAAAAACTGGAAAAAAATCAAATACACAAGCTAACCTCACACTTAAAGGAAACTGAAGAAAGAATAGCAAATAAAACATACACCAAGCAGAAGAAGGGAGTTAATAAAGATTCGAGCAGAAATCAATGAAACAGAGACCAGAAGAACTGTAGAACAGATATACAAAACCAGGAGTTGGTTCTTTGAAAGAATTAATAAGATAGATAAACCATTAGCTAGCCTTATTAAAAACAAAAGAGAAAATATTCTAATTAATAAAATCATGAATGAAAAAGGGGAGATCACAACCAATACCAAGGAAATACAAATGATTTTTAAAATATATTATGAGAAAAAAAATATATTATGAGAAGCTATATGCCAATAAATTAGGCAATCTAGAAGAAATGGACCCATTTCTGGAAAACCACAAACTACCAAAACTGGAACAAGATGAAATAGAAAACCTGAACAGGCTGATAACCAGGGAGGAAATTGAATCAGTCATCAAAAACCTCCCAAGACACAAAAGTCCAGGGCTAGATGGTTTCCCAGGGGAATTCTATCAAACGTTAAAAGAAGAAACAATACCTATTCTATAAAGCTGTTCCAAAAGATAGAAAGGGATGGAATACTTCCAAACTCGTTTTATGAGGCCAGCGTCACCTTAATTTGAAAATCAGACAAAGACCCCGCCAAAAAGGAGAATTATAGATCAATATCCCTGATGAACACAGATGCAAAAATTCTCACACGATTCTAGCCAATAGGATCCAATAGTACATTAAGAAGATTACTCACCATGACCAAGTGGGATTTATCCCCAGAATGCAAGGCTGGTTCAACATTCATAAAGCAATCAACATGATACATCATATCAACAAGAACCATATGATCCTCTCAATAGATGCAGAGAAAGCATTTGACAAAATACAGCATCCATTCCTGATCAAAACTCTTCAGAGTGTAGGGATAGAGGGAACATTCCTCAACATCTTAAAAGCCACCTATGAAAAGCCCACAGCAAATATCATTCTCAATGGGGAAACACTGGGAGTCTTTCCCCTAACATCAGGAACACGACAGGGATGTCCACTCTCACCACTGCTATTCGACGTAGTACTAGAAGTCCTAGCCTCAGCAATCAGCCAACAAAAAGAAATAAAAGGCATTCAAATTGGCAAAGAAGAAGTCAAGTTCTCCCTCTTTGCGAGTGATATGATACTGTACATAGAAAACAAAAAGACTCAACCCCCAGATTGCTAGAACTCATATAGCAATTCGGCACTGTGGCAGGATACAAAATCAATGCCCAGAAATCAGTGGCATTTCTATACACTAAAAGACTGAGAAAAGAGAAATTAAGGAATCCATCCCATTTACAATTGTACCCAAAAGCATAAGATACCTAGGAATAACCTAACCAAAGACGTAATGGATCCCTACCCTAAAAACTACAGAACACTTCTGAAAGAAAGTGAGGAAGACACAAAGAGATGGAAAAATATTCCATGCTCATGGATTGGCAGAATTAATATTGTGAAAATGTCAATGTTACCCAGGGCAATTTACACGTTTAATGCAATCCCTATCAAAATACCATGGACTTTTTTCAGAGAATTGGAACAAATCATCTTAAGATTTGTGTGGAATCAGAAAAGACCCCGAATAGCCAGGGAAATATTAAAAAAGAAAACTAGAGCCAGGGGCATCACAATGCTGGATTGCAAGTTGTACTACAAAGCTGTGATCATCAAGACAGAGTGGTACTGGCACAGAAACAGACACATAGATCAATGGAACAGAATGGAGAACCCAGAAGTGAGCCCTCAACTCTATGGCCAACTAATATTTGACAAAGCAGGAAAGACTATCCGCTGGAAAAAGGACAGTCTCTTCAATAAAAGGTGCTGGGAAAATTGGACAGCCACATGCAGAAGAATGAAACTAGACCATTCCCTTACACCATACACAAAGATGAACTCAAAACGGATGAAAGATCTAAGTGTGAGACAAGAATCCATCAAAATCCTAGAGGAGAACACAGGCAACACCGTTTTTGAACTTGGCCACAGCAACCACTTGCAAGATACATCCATGAAGGCAAGAGAAACAAAAGCAAAAATGAAATATTGGAACTTAATCAGGATAAAAAGCTTCTGCGCAGCAAAGGAAACAGTCAACAAAACTAAAAGTCAACCTACAGAATGGGAGAAGATATTTGCAAATGACATATCAGGGAGGGGCTAGTATCCAGGATCTATAAAGAACTTATTAAACTCAACAGCCAAGGGACAAACAATCCAATCATGAAATGAGCAAAAGACGTGAACAGAAATTTCACCAAAGAAGACATAGACATGGCCAACAAGTGCATGAGAAAATGCTCCGCATCACTTGCCATCAGGGAAATACAAATCAAAACCACAATGAGATACCACCTCACACCAATGAGAATGATGAAAAGTAACAATACAGGAAACAACAAATGTTGGAGAGGATGTGGAGAAAGCGGAACCCTCTTGCACTGTTGGTAGGAATGTGAACTGGTACGGCCACTCTGGAAAACTGTGTGGAGGTTCTTCAAAGAGTTAAAAATAGAACTGCCCTACCCCCCAGCAATTGCACTGCTGGGGATTTACCCCAAAGTCACAGATGTAGTGAAATGGCAGGACACCTGCACCTGGGCTCACTTCTGGGTTCTCCATTCTGTTCCATTGATCTATGTGTCTGTTTCTGTGCCAGTACCACTCTGTCTTGATGATCACAGCTTTGTAGTACAACTTTGTAGTTCATAGCTGCAATGTCCACAATAGCCAAACTGTGGAAGAAGCCTCAGTGTCCATCGACAGATAAATGGATAAAAATGTGGTATATGGATACAGTGGAATATTACTCAGCCATTAGAAACGACAAATACCCACCATTTGCTTCGACGTGGATGGAACTGGAGGGTATTTTGCTGAGTGAAATAAGTCAATTGGAGAAGGACAAACATTATACAGTCTCATTCATTTGGGGAATATAAAAAATAGTGAAAGGGATTAAAGGGGAAAGGAGAGAAAATAAGTGGGGAATATCAGTGAGGGAGATAGACCATGAGAGACTACTAACTCTGGAAAATTAACAAGACTCCTAACTCTGGGAAATGAACAAGGGCACTTGATGGAATGAGCACTGGTTGTTATGCTATATGTTGGCAAATCGAACTCCAATAAAAAATATAAATAAATAAATAACCAACCAGGATTGTGGGATACTTTAGATACACTTGATAATATTAGTGGAAATTTAACTATCTATTTTGGATTACAGAATAGATTTCCCTGTGTTGAGCAAACATAAATGGGATAAAATAAATATAATCAAAATATCCCATCTGAGGCAAACAGAAAGGATACACAATTAGGGTTAAGTTTTGTGCAAATCTCAGAAACCTCAAATAACTGTGCTCACACAAGTAGAAGTTTGGAGATTGGTGGTCCATGGCTGGAAAGGAAGCCTCAGGGTCACTGGGGACCCAATTTCCTTCAACTCTGTGCCATCATCCCTAGGGTATGGCTAATTGCTCTTAGCACATTCTCGAGGATGGCTTTATGGCTCAAGATGGCTGTAGGAACACTTCTATAGTCTGAGCCAGAAGAAAGAAGATGGTAGGCAGGGTTTAACTGGCTCACTCTCCAGCTGGATCAGACCTCTTTACAAGGATTCCTCAGAAATTCCAAACAATGGCTTCTGTTTATATTTCACTAGTCATCCCTAGTGGCAAGGAAAACTGGGAAATATAGAAGCTTTAGCTATCTTCCAAAAAACCTGAGATTCTAAGGACACCTGGGTGGCTCAGTGGTTTAGCATCTGCCTTTGCTTCAAGGTATGATCCCAGGGTCCTGGGATTGAGTACCACATTAGGCTCCCTGTGGGGAACCTGCTTTTCCCTCTGCCTGTGTCTCTGCCTCTCTTTCTCTCTACATCTCTCATGAATAAATAAATAAAATCTTTAAAAAGAAAACTTGGATTTTGGTAAGGGATACAGAGCAAATGGATATTGGAGAGAGAACTAAAAGTCTGTGCTATACAAAATGCTGAATGGGAATAATCAGTAGCCAAGAATATTCCATCCTGCAAAGCTATCATTCAGAATTGAAGGAGAGATAAAGAGTTTTCCAGATGAAGGAGAAAAAAAAAGTTTCTCAGACAAACTCTTTTAAAGGGGCTCATGACCACTAATTCAGCCCTGCAAGAATTGTTAAAGGGGAACTGTTTTGCCTGGAAAGGAAAGACCAAAATAACAGTATGAAGGTAGGAAACACAAAACCAGTAGAAATGAATACTTCTGCAGAAAATCAGTCAAGGAACTCACAAAATAAGAGCATATAAAATATAATGACCTATACCTAAAATGTGAAGTGGAGAGGAGAAAAGAATGGGTTCAAACTCAAAGGACCATCAACTTAATAGAGACTGCTATATGTAGAAGAGGTTATATACAAACCTAATGGTAATCATATAATCAAAAACCACTAATAAACATTCAAATAATAAAGAGAAAGAAATCCAAAGATATCACAAGAAAAGCCCACCCCAACCATGAAAAAGACAAGAAATGTTAAGAGAAAAATTTAGAAACAATCACAAAACAAGTAATAATATGGCAGTAAATACATATCTATCAATAATTACTTTGAATGCAAATGGACTAAACACTCCAATCAAAAGACTTAGGGTATCAGACAGACTAAAATAAACAAGCCCATCTATATGCTGCCTATAGGAGATTCATTTTAGACCTAAAGACACCTGCAGATTAAAAGTGAGGGGACGGAGAAACATTTATCACACAAATGGATGTCAAAAGAAAGCCAGAGTAGCACTACTTATATTGGACAAAATAGACTTTAAAACAAAGACTGTAGCAAGGACAAAGAAGGACACTACATAATAATAAAAGAAATAATCCAATAAAAAGATATAACAACTATAAATATTTATGCACCCAACATGGGGACACCCAAATACATAAAATAGTTAATAACATACATAAAGGAAATAATTGATAACAATACAATAATAGTAGGGGACTTTAATACCCACTTACATCAATGCACAGATCAATGCATTTTAAACAGAAAATCAACAAGGACAAAATGGCTTTGAATGACACATTGGACCAGATGGTCTTATTCAGAACATTCCATCCTAAAACAACAGAATACACATTTTTTTTCAAGTGTACATGGAAAATTTTCCAGAATAGACCACATATTAAGCCACAAAATAGGCCTCAACAAATACAAGAAAACCAAAGTCATACTATGCACCTTTTCTGACCATAATGCTATGAAACTAGAAGTAAACCACAAGAAAATATTTGGGAAGACCACAAATACATGGAGGCTAAATAATGTGACAATAAACAATGAATAGACCAACCAGGAAATCAAAAAAGAAATTTGAAAATACATGGACACAAATGAAAATAAAAACACAACAGTCCAAAACCTTTGGGATGCAACAAAACTGGTCCTAAGAGGGAAATATATACAAATATACAAGCCTACCTCAAAAAGCAAGAAAAATCACAAATAAACAATCAAATCTTAAACTTAAAGAAGAACAAATTAAAGAATAAAAAGCTTCTGCACAGCAAAGGAAACCATTGATAAAACTAAAAGACAACCTACTTAATGGGAGAAGATGTTTGCAAATGACATATCCGATAAAGAGTTATATCCAAAATGTATAAAGAACTTATGCAACTCAACACTCAACAAGCCAATAATCCAACTGAAAAATGGGCAGAAGATACGAACAGACATTTCTCCAAAGAGGATATACAGACTGCCAACAGATACATGAAAAGATGTTCAACATCACTCATCATCAGGGAAATGTAAATCAAAACTACAAAGAGATATCACCTCATACCTATCAGAATGGCTAAAATGAACAACACAAGAAACAACAGGTGTTGGTGAAGATGTGGAAAAAGGGAAACCCTCTTGCACTGTTGGTGAGAATGCAAAGTGGTACAGCCACTCTGGAAAACAGTATGGAGGTTCCTCAAAAGTTAAAAATAGAACTACCCTATGATCCAGCAATTTCACTACTAGCATTTACCCAAAGAATACAAAAATACTAGGGATACATGCATCCAGATGTCTATTACAGCATTATCTACAATAGCCAAACTATGAAACAGCTCAAGTGTCCATCAATAGATAATAGATATATAGAGATATAGAGATATATATAATGAAATATTACTCAGCCATAAAAAATAATGCAATCTAACCATTTACAATGACATGAATAGGGCTAGAGAGTATTATGCTAAGCAACATAAGTCAGATCAAGACAAATACCATGTGATTTCACTCCTATGTGGAATTTAAGAAATAAAGCAAACAAGCAAAGGGGGGAAGAGAGAGGCAAACCAAATTCTCTCTTAACTATAGAGAACAAACTGATGGTTTACAAAAGGGAGGTGGGTGGGAGATGGGTTAAATAAGTGATGGGGATTAAGAAATACTCTTGTGGTGATGAGCACAAGGTGATATATGGAAGTGTTGAATCATTATATTTATACCTGAAACTAATATTACACTGTATGTTAACTAACTGGGATTTAAATAAAAACCTAAGGAAAAAAATTTTAAAAAAAAGAAAAGAAGCATCTGTACCATAGAATCAAAGAGTCCCAATCAGGGAAATGAGTATGGCTCAGATATCCAAAGGCCCTTGTGAAACACACACACACACACACACACACACACACACAAGTCTCTGAGCAAATATAAGAAAGGATAAAGGAATTTCCAAGTTTGAGGGTGAGAATTTCTAGTAAGAAATAAGAGGGTCACTAATCAATTGTTGATGGTCACCTTGTCTTTTTACAGCTGAAGAAAACAATTAATTGCTAACTCTTAACTGTTCACATTAGGAAACAGAGTGGTAAAACCATGAAGTCTCCATGCTGAGTGAGGCATCTCTCAATCATCTGGGAGATGCCAACATCTCTTAAGCCTGCACTTCCACACCTACCCTGAGGACAACTTTTAAGGACCATGTAATGCCTGGCATCTAGAATGGATCTGAGACAGTCACCCTCTACTCCACCCATTTTTTCTCACTGTGTGACCCTCAAGTCTACAGAGCTCCATTAAGAAGTAAAAGCCCATGAGTCATGGAGCAAGGAAGCTGTTCCCCCATCTACTGGCTGTCCATCAAAGTCCAAAAGATGGAATTCTCCCTTAAAAGCCTGAATGTAAAGAATGTATACCTGAGTTGCCTGGCTGGGGTAGGAAATGGGACCGTAATGAGGGGTTATCAAAGCTCTTCCTACTGCTCAAGAAGTCATGCACTTTCTTGAAGTTCTCTGAGATTCTGAGGACTTAAGTTGAATTCACAGTCAGATGCCTCAAGAAGACCAGAATTGTAGGGTCTATGAACCCAAATAAAAGGCAATGATAAAAGAAAGACCTATGGTACCGAGAACATCTAGCATTCAAGATCATGAGATTTAGAACTATGTGAGACCCAACCCTAAGGGATCTAGTTACCACTGGAGGTCATTTGTACTCTCTTAGAAAGTGACTTACACCTTCCAAAAATCTCTTTTACTATCTCTTATAAAGACATCCTGTCACTGGATTTAGGTCTTACCCTAAGTCCAGAATAAATTCATCTTGAGATCCCTAACTTAATTACATCTGCAAAGACGATATTTCCAAATAAGGCCACATTCACAGATACTGGGGATTAGGACTTGGACATATCTTTTGGCAGCCACTATTCAAACCACTATAAGAAATAAAAACAAAATAGCAAACATAAGCTAGATTCTTAATCTACCAAAAATTTAAAATATAAGGTGCTCAAAATTGTAATTTTTTTATGTGATGCTGTTAACCCCCTAATTTTTTGATGCTGTTAACCCCCTAATACAACCTTTCCTTTCTACTAAAATGCATATGGAGGCACCAGGAAATAAAAATAAATCACATAACCACAGAGACTAAAAATAAGTTAGTAACTTTTTGCCAGAATCTTGGAAAATGCCCACCCACCTTAAAATATAGGGAAAAGGAGGGGACTTGAGTGAGAAAAATTAGAGAGGGAGACAAACCGTGAGAGACTCCTAACTTTGGGAAACAAACAAAGGGTTGTGGAAGGGAGGTTGGTGGGGGGATGGGGTAACTGGGTGATGGGCACTGGGGAGCTCACTGGATGTTATACTATATGTTAACAAATTGAATTTAAATTTTAAAAATGCAAAAAAAAAATCTACGGAGCTCATTTGAAAATCAGTTAGTATTTTACAAACACCGTCCTCTGAAACCAAGAGCCCTAATGATTTGGAAGTGGCAGTGTGTCAGGAGATCCCAAGACAACTCCAAGGTTTGATTATTCTCTAGGAGAACTCTCAAGACTCAGCATATATAATTTATTTATATTTATACATCTATAATTTATTACAGCAAGAAGATACAAAGGAAAGTCAGCAAAGGGAAAGGCACATGAAGTGAAGTCAGGGGGAAACCAGGCACAAGTTCCCAAGGGACTTCTCCCAGTACAGTCACACAGGATGTGCTTACTTTCCATTGCAATGAGTTGTCACAGCATATGTGAAGTGTTGCCAACCAAGAAAGCTTGTTAGAGACTGGGTGCCCAGGACTGTGACCGGGTAATGTTCCCAGAGGCAAACCCCTGCTTGTAACATACCCAAATTGTGGACTCTCGGAAGGAAAGCAAGTGTTCAACAGAAACTATATTGTTTGTACATGTAGTTTAAGCACTGTGAGCCATTTTAACAGTTCATGATGGGAACCCTCCAGAAGTCTAAGTTTCTAGATACCAGCCAAGGACCAACTTTGCAAACAGGCCTTTTCAAGGACAGCAGTTTAGTTCTACTATGTTAACTCTCTTCTGCACAGGTAGACTGAGAAGAGATTTTGCCCTCCCTCCCCTGCTTTCTGTCCCTGACTCAGAGATGCAGAGTTATCAGAAGAGCTATCCCCAGGCCTTGCACAATGCTCTTAGAGGCAGATAGAGTTTGGGTCTTATCTTTACACCCCCAGTGGCAGTTTTCTCTCTATATCTGTCTATATTAGAGACTGAAACTGTAATATTTAGAAGGTAACACAAGAGAGGATAAGGGAATAGAGACCCCTTATTCTAGGAGGTAGGGTCTCTACTCATGATGCACTCTAGGTAGGAACAGGGACAGGTAGGGCCATGGCACATAACCAAATTGCAAACTCTCAGAACTGACAGGAAGATCATACCAGTACCATACAGACAATAACACAAGCCACCCTTAGCCTCTCTTTTAGAAAACACCAAGTCTGATAATCTGGCTATCTATAAAACATGTAAATCTTCTATGGTTCAATTCCAAATGTTAGAAAATGACAGAAAAAAGACAGAGTGGTTCTAACTATTTAGACATGTGCCCTATCAACTAAAGGATGAAAGCTACAGCCCCTCAAACAAAACCAAAACACACACACCCTCACTTAAATGCAATACTCTGTAATAACTATTTTAAAGTGTTCACAGACCCCTCTCATCCCAAGCTCAAATCCATGTTTACAGCCTAAAAGAGAGCTTCAGAGCAGTTTTTGGTGGAAAAGACCTACTCACACTGTTGTTCAGATTTGAAACCAAAAGAAAGATATTCTTATAAATGCAATTATGTGAAAATATGTATTTATTCAACAAATATCAAACTCCAGTAATATCCTAGTGCCAGGGAATCAGTATGACTAAGCAGACAAGGCACTTGCTTTTGTAAACTTTACGTTCTATTTGAGGGACACAGACAAAAGAGGAATGCAAATGAATACATAGCTCCTCAATGAGGAGGTGCTCACACTTGATCCCAATGACAAGAAGAATCAAATCAAGTAACCTGACACAGAGGATTTCAGACAGTAGAAACAGTGAGTATCAAGACCTCAAGCCTTAAGCATTTTGGCCTACAAAGCTTCTGATGAGAAATCTCTGGTAATTTATTGAGGACCCCTTGTATGTGATGTCCTCTCTCTCTTGGTTTTTAAGGTTCTCACTTTAGTTTTTGACAGTTTGATAATATGTGTTGGTGTGAGTCTCTTTGAACTATCCTACTTGGAATTTGTTGAGCTTCTTGGATCAAATTTGGGAGGTTTTCAGCCATTATTTCTTCAAATTATCTCTCTTCCCCTTTCTTTATCTTCTCCTTCGGGACTCCCACAATGAATATGTTGCTCCACCAAATGGTATCCAATAAGATGGTTAGGTTCTATTCACATTTCTTCAATCTTTTTTCTTTCTGTTCCCCAGACTTAATAATTTCCATTACCCTATCTTCAAGTTAGATGGTTCTTCCTTCTGTCTTCACAAATTTGCCTTTGAATCTCTCTAGTGAATTTTCCCTTTCAGTATTATAATTTTTAGCTCAGAATTTCTTTTTGGTTTCAAGGTTTTCATATCTTCACAATATTTACATTTTCTTCATATATCATTTTCTTGGCTTTTACCATATCTTCCTTTATTACTTTAGCATCTTTAAGACAGTTGTTAGCTTTTGTCTAGCAGATCCACCATTAGGTCTCTTTTAGGGACACTTTCTTTTTATTTTTTTTCCTTTAAATGAGCCATACTTCCCTATTTCTTTGCAAGACTTGTGATTTTTTTTTAATTGAAAACTAGACATTTGAATCTAATAATGTGGTAATAGATTCTCCCCTTCCCCAAGATTTACGAGATTTTATGTTTTTATTATCGTTTTTATTGTTGTAGACTGTCTCTATGCCAAGAATCAGCTTGTGCTGTAAGTTTAAGGTTCTCTCAGGTCTTTGAGTCCATGCCTTTCTCAGGGCATGCATGATGATTTTCTAAGTTCTGTCATATATGCAGTAGATTTTGAATGTACTAGTTTTTAATGTCTAGCTACCATGGGTAGAGGAGAGAGAAAAGAAAAATAAAGGTGGGAGAAAGGCAGTAGCCCTTTAAAAACCTCTGGAAAACTCTTTAGCCAAAGATGAGGGCTTGCAGAAATAGGCGATAGAACAAAAACAATAGATGCTGCCTCTTTGTACCTCTGTGATCAGAAGAAGAAATCAGTGATTAAAGCACAGATCCCTGATGTTTGGGGTACAGGGTCCTTTTTGCCCACCCTGGATCCCACAAGCCGCATGTAACTTCACCATGAACATGTGCACAGCCACCTGCTACAGGGCTGTGGGATACAGAATGGGGAACTGCTGATCTAAGAATTGAAATCAGCCACAATTTGCCACCCAAAATTTCTTCTAAAGTTCCAAGTCTCAACAGAATCCAGAGTTCCAAAATAGTTACATCAGACAGACTCTGCCAGTGTGATTATTGTTTAGTTGGAAAGACAGATTCCTGGTGCATCCCACTCTGCTGCCTTACCTCTCTGATTTGCATTTTATAAAGATGAGGATGTTGGATGGTTAACAGATTGTGGGAATATGAATGAATTAAGATTTTTTCAGGTGCTAGTGGCAGCATTCCCAACTCAAGTAGCCAGTGCCCGAATTTACTATCACACATACCACAAAGTCTGGAGGCACTGCTTCCAGGTTGGGTGATTCACCAGCACAGGAATGTCAGTGTTGTAATCGGACTTTGCTTTAAGTTTCTTATTTTCCCATCTCAGTCAGAGATGCCACCACGACTTTTTAAGAGCTAGGGAACCTTTCCCAGAAGCTCCCCATGTTTCTCCCTGCTATATCTCATTGGCTGGTATTGCTGCACATATAAAAGTCTACATAAGTCACTGGACTGACTCATCAATACTCATCCTTTGAGCCACATAATACATAGGTACTCAAATATCTAAACAAAACTGGAGTTCCTTAATAAAGGGGGCGGCGGGGTGGCGGGGCAGCGGGGGGACTCAGTGGCTCAGTCAGTTATGCTTCTGCCTTCAGCTCAGGTCATAATCCCAGGGGTCCTGAATCAAGCCCCACCCCAGGGTCCCTGCTCAGTAGGGAGTCTGTTTCTTCCTCTTCCCATCTCCCCTGCTCATGCCCTCTCTCTCTTTCTAATAAATAAAATCTTAAAAAGAAAGAAAGAGAGTAAAATGACTTCTTAGTAGACAGTCAGTCAACCATGTCTGTGACAGGGGAAAAGAGGAACCAGCTAGAAGTCTCTTGCAACAATTAAAGCAAGAACAGATGATAGTTTGCACACTCTGGTTCTCCAATGTGAACATACATCACTTGGAGAGCTGTTAAAACAGATCTGAGCCCAACCCCAGAGTTTCTGACCTGGTACAGCTGAAATGGGGCCCCAAAATTTGCATTTCTAACAAATTCCAGATGATGCCACTGATTGTCCAAGCCAATGGACTAGGGTGACACAAGGGGAGGTAGAGAAAAGCCACTGGGTGGCTCAGTCGGTTAAGCAACCAACTCTTGATTTTTGGCTCAGATCATAGTCTCAGGATCCTGAGATCAAGGCCCACATCAGGCTCTGTGCTCGGCACAGCGTCTGCTTGGGATTCTCTCTCTCCCTCTCCCTCTGCCCTCCCCACCCCACCCCCAACTCTCTCTCTCTCTCTCTCTCTCTCTGGAAAAAAAAAAGATAGATTACTGCAAAACAAAAATTGTATGTGACTATTTTGAAACTAAATACATTAAATATTGCAATAATCTCCTTGTCTTGAAAAGAATTAAGTGTGATAAATCTGGAAGGCCTCAGGCTGACTGTTAGATTTGGTGACATGGACAAATTCTAGAGCATATATACCAGAGTATGAATATAAGTAAATGAAGTTATCAACTTGGACCCCAGATGAAACTAGGGAAATTTCTTTTTCCTAGATTTATTAAGCAAAATCAATAGCCTTGAAGGGAGTCACCTTAGTACATGAGCATTTTTGGTTACTTTCTGTATTTTTCTATGTTTGAAATACTTCATAATTTTTAAAATGAGAATAATTTTTGTTAACAAGAATGGTACAAAACATTCTCATATTGTGTAGATAAGAATATATATTGGGAAGTAACATTTATTAAAATTTTTAAAAGCATGGATACTCTTTATTTGGCTCACTAATTATATTTTAGGGACATCTATCCTTAAGGGGAATAATATGGTCAAAGGGAAAAATGTAGTCAATATGTTTACTGAAATATAATTTATAATAGGAAAGTGAGAAATTCAAAAATAAAAGATCATTACTTAACTTAGAGATTGGCAAACTATGACAGCCCATGGACCAAATCCAATCCATTGCTTATTTTTGTAAATAGTTTTATTAGAACATAGCCATGCCATTTGTTTTCATATTGTCCATATCTTCTTTTAAGCTAAGTTAGAAGAGTTGAATAGTAGCAATAGATACCATATGACCCACAAGGCTGAAAATATTTACAACCAGGCCCTTTATAGCATCTGCCAACCCCTAACTGAAATTACATATACAAAAATACAATGTAATATTACGTTAAAAATGTGTGTATAGAATGACCTCAACCATAGAAAACAATATGTATATAGCTCATTTACATATTCAGGAAATACTTATTGAATACCTACTACATCTAGCATCAGAGATTCTGCTAAGTTTTAAAAACACAACTATTGGGGAAAGGGTCTGTGAATACAGACAAGTAAACAGACATTTACAACATAGTGTCACAAATGCCTAGAAAGGTGAATCTACATGAGGGTAGATAGGAAGGTATTGTAACCAGTGCTTTGGACCAGGGAAGGCATTCAGAAGGAAGTGATATTATTTCTAAAATCTAAAGGAAAAGAGTCAGCAAAAAGGAGGTAGGGGGATAAAGTGTCCCTGGGAGACAAAGCAGCAAACCAGGGGTTAAAGCAAACAAAACAAAGGCTTAAGGGCAAGAGTAGGTTTGATAATTTGACAGGAAATCAAAAGTAGTTAAACACGACCAAAATATACTCTAAAGGAATACAAAAGAAACTCTTTCCCAGTGGTGAGATTATAGAGCACATTCCAAGGATACTAGAATAAAGCTTAACATTAATATTCATAGCCCCCACCATCACCACTATCCCCTTCTCAGTATGCGCCCCCCTCCCCATCCAAAGAAAGAGGACTCTACGGGAACTGAGTCATTGTACATAATAAGAAGATGGGGAAAAGGGAAGAGAGACACAAATCTGTGTGTTAGCAGGGAATTCCAGGGGGGTAGGCAATTAGTAAGTGATCACACATACTTTTGCTATTCCAGGAAAAAAATAATAAAATATTTTAGTTATATTATAAAGATCAAGGGTGCTACAAAGCATAAACATTATAGTTATCTACATAAAAGAGGATTTTTTAAGATAGAATTTATTTCTATAAATGGTAAACTCTTTTTCTCATAAATCCTCTTATAGACTTCAAAATTAGATACTCTTTCATTAATACTTGAGGGATAGTTTCCCTAAGTGGAATTTAGCTGGATAATCTCCTCTACCACTTACTTAACATTTAATTATGAATCACCTTGATATGTCATTAATACCTGAACCGGTGGACCTAATCCTATATTCCCATCTTCATTTGTCCTTGTTCCTATGTTGTACTTAACTAGGGGACTGTAATTTCCTCAAAAAATCTTGCTTAAGTAATTCTATCTATCTCATTTTAAAGTCTTATTTAATTGCTAAAAAGAAATATTCAGAGTTGTGGTTCCATTTTTCTAAAACTAATCTGTAGAGGGCTGCTGTTCCCATTATTAGATTAAGTTGAGTGTCTCAAATCTGGCACAGATTGTAAATTATGATGTTGCAAATTCTTCCAAATTCATACTTGCTAAAATCGTCATCCCTCTGTGCGTGTGTGTGTGCATATTTTACCCTATATTACATCAAACTTGGATGACTAATCATTTGCTATGTGATTTACATCCTCTAAGCTATCTTACACATCTCTCAAAAACATCTTTTCTTCAATCACTACTCTGTTTTGGAAAATCTTCAATAGTCTCCCATTAGCCATAGGATAGACTCCAAATTTTACCTTAGGACTTTGATATTCTTCAAAATTACATTGCAATTTGTTTGCAAATTCTTACCTTTTACTAGCCCCATGACTATACTCAAACAAGGCTATTCAGACTTTGTTGTTTTCCTATACCCCCTACCTCCTACTGCCTAGTATCTCTACTGCTCAGACTCCCCCATCACTTCTATCCCTCCATCTGAATCCAACCCTGAATCCAAGGCCAAGTAAGCCCATTGGCCATTCTAAAACACAAAAGTCTTACTCTACTTCTTCATCCATCAATTTCACCATTCACTTGGCACTTTGCACATTCTGACATTATCAAAATTCTTTTTCATATGTGTTGGTTGTATCTTCCCAGCTAAAACTTACATTCCTTGAGAGCTAAGCAATGACTCATTCAGCTTGGACCAAGTACTCAAAAAATACAAGTAATAGATCATTCATTTTAGGATAGAAACATTCTAATTTGACACACCTGCAGCACGGAGGGTAGGTTTTCTCTGTACTGCTATTCCCCAAAGCTGCAAGAGCCTCATGCTGGGTTTTCCCCCAGGCTGCTGGTGAGGCAAGGTTAATACATTTTATTTCTGTCCAAGCTACTTACTCCACCTCATGGCTAAACAGATACCTGGTACTAAGAGCTAAAGGGCAACAGGCATAGTACACTCAACCCTAATTTGGGAGAAAGTGTATTTAACTTTGAAACACTGACATTTACTGTAAAACTGAACAAAAATTGCTAATTACTGAACTCTTACCATATGCCTATTTTTCAGACACTGAACCAAGAACTTTATATACTTTAATTTTTAATTCACTTAATTTTTTAACAACCTTGTGAAATACATATTATGAGCCCCTATCGCACAGATAAAGAAACCAAGGTTCAGAGAGGTTAAATAGTTTGCTCAAAGGAACACAGATAGAAAATGAAAAAACTGGGATTCAGATCCAGGTCTCTTTGACTCCAACTCTAAGAATTATCACCTACTACATGATATTGCCTCTCAATCATAGCCCAGTCTTTCCTCTTCTCCCTCTCTTTCTTTTTGATGAACATGTAATCTGAAAAGAGCCATATAAACTAAAAGAACCTCACTTTGACATAAAATCAAGAATTTCTAGGATATCTGTGCTATTTTATAGCATTTATAATTCCTTACATTTATGATCTGGACTGAAGGCAAATTAAAGGAGGCAACATGATAGAATTTCTCAACTTCCCTTCTTTTTGTGTTTTTCATATGGACATTAGTGATTATGATGATATGTTGAAGACATATAAAATATATAGGTAGGTAATTGGGAAGTTGGCCAGCTGATGAAAGTCCTGAGACTTTTGCAAAAGCTTTGTTTCTGAGGAAGTCTTGGCTCAGGATACTGCTTGATCCCTAGGATTTGAGGTTGATTATGAAGCCAATAAAAATGAGTAAGGATCTGCCAAGCAATGTCAGCTTCTTTTTTTTTTTTTTTTAACCCAAGGACTTTAGAAGCCATGAGTACAGATGTACTTTGTGAGGCTAGATAGAAAGGAGTTCTGCTTGCCATAAAAATGTGTGCAGAAGTATAGTTTAAAAGACTGATGTTTATTTTATCCCAGACTAATCCATAAGCCTGGGAATGACATCATCAAGATGGTGACACAGATCATTTCCAACTTCAGTCTCCCTTGCAAGAAAACCAGCAATTACCCATACATTACACAGCACTGTTAAAATCCCAGAACTCAGGGGTAAGGCTGAAGCACCCCTCTGGACTTCAGAGACCAAGAAGGACCACATTAGAAGAGTAAGAGGAGTGACTACACTCTGCCACCTCTCCCCCAGGCAGTCATGGCACTGTATTTAGAAGGTACCCCCCAAGGGCCGTGGTTTCTCCAGTGGGAAAAAAGGGAATCCACACAGTTTATAGGATGCTTCCCAGGAAGCCCACTTGGGTCATACCTCATGGGAATCACTAGAGACATCTGCAAGCTTGACCACTGGAGATTAGATAAAGATGGAGAGGGGAACCAGCACTTAAATCTTAACAGATCATATTCCTGCTTGTAGCAGTGCCCAAGCAGAGATCGCGCCCAGTGGCTCTGGTCATCTGCAGAGCTGAGCTGGTAGCTTCATCTGGTAAGAGAGCTCAGTTGGCAGTCTTGCCTGATTTTGGTCCCCAGAAAATAAGCTGTACCAACCATGGAGCTCATTTTTTGGCCCCACTTGGGCAGAGAAGTAAATTCACAGCCCTGTCCAACTGAGTATAGCCTGCCACCCTGCCCAAACATTAAGCCTTGCCAGAGAACCTGGGCAGCCACAGAGCCTATCCCACAGCCCTATTTGAGCAGGGAGCCAAGCCAGCAGCCCTGTCCAACTGTTAAGTAGAGCCTCCAGCACTACATTACCAGCGAGCCTGAACACTGATCCTGGGCCGTTTTGGAGGCCAGAACTATACCACCCAGCCATGGAGTCCACTGTACAGTGCTACTCAATTGCTAAACATGACCTGTGGCCTTGCCCAGGAAGAAAGCCAAATCCGCACAGAGTATAGCCTGCAGCTTCACCCAACCTGAGAACCCAAACAATGACCCTGCCCAGCCACTCAGCATAATCTCTAACCCCACCCACCTGTGGGATACAGCTGGAAGCCCCATCCAACAAGAGAATCCAGACCATGGTCTAGACTAAAAGTAGAGCACAACCAGTAGCCTACCTGACTATGAAACCCAGCCTGCAGTCCTGCCAACTTTAGAGCACAACCAGATGCTTTGAAGCTTGATCACAGAGCACAGCCAGATGCTCTAACTGGGAAGCCAAGCCTTCATCCTTGCCTAAACATTGGTCAAGCCAGTGGCACCATCTAGTCAGGGAGCACAGCCTGAGACCCCATCTAACCAGGAAAGATTGCAGAGCATAGCCCATAGCCTGGTCAAATCACAGTGGCACTACCCTACCAAAGAATAAACCTGTGACCTCACCGAACCAGAGGTGATTGCAGAGCCCAAATCTTTGCCCTGCATTACTGCAGAACATGCTCAGCAGCCCCACCTGATCAGGAAGCCCAACTGGAAGCACCGCATGAACATGAAGCCCAGCAAATAGACCATCCAATTACACAGGCAAATCAAGAAATGTGAAATCATGTGAAACACCACACTGATAAAATAAAAAATAAAGATCACATGATGATCTCAAGACAGAAAAAGCATTTGAAAACTTCGTGATAAAAATGCTCAACAAATTGAGTATAGAAGAAACATATCTCAACATAAAAGGTATTATGGTAAAAGGTTTGAAAATTTCCCTCTATGATTAGGAACAAAACAAGGGAGCCCACCTCACCATTCCTACCCAATATAGCCCTAGAAGTCCTAGCCAGAGAAGTCAGGCAAGAAAAAGAAATAAAAGACAATCAGATTGGAAGGAAGAAGTAAACTGTCTCTGTTTACAGGTGACATAATCTTATACACAGAAAATCTAAAGGACTCCAGTGGAAACCTGTTAGCACTAATAAACAAATTCAGTAAAGTTGCAAGATAGGAAATCAACATGCAGAAATCAGTTTCATTTCTATGCACTAAAAACAAAACATTTGAAAATAAATTATTCCATTTACAATAGCATGAAAAACAATAGAATACTAAGCAATAAATTTAACCAAGATGGTGAAAGATCTAGACCCTGAAAATTGTAAGACATTAAATTAAATTGAATAGAACACAAATAAATGGAAAGATATCTCATGTTCATGGATTAGAAGAATTAATATTGTTAAAATGTCCATAATACCCAAAGCCATCTATAGAGTCAATGCAACCTCTGTCTAGATTCAAATGGCATTTTTCACACAAATAGAAAAAACAATCTTAAAATTCATATGGAACTACAAAAGACCCTGAATAGCAAAAGCAATCCTAAGAAAGAAAAACAAAGTTGGAGGCATCACACTTCCTGATTTCAAACTATATTACAAGTTATAGTAAGCAAAACAGTATGGTACTGGCACAAAAACAGACACATAGACTAATGGAACTAAATTAAGAGCCCAGAAATAAATCCATGTATATACAGTCAACTAAAATTTGACAAGGGAGCCAACAGTACTCAATGGAGAAAAAGCAGTCTCTTTAATAAGTGCTGTTGGGAAAACATTTTGCAAATTTTTCATGTGCAAAAGAACAAAATTGGATACCTATCTTACACCATTCACTAAAATTAACTTGAAGTAGATACTTAAATGTAAGACTTGAAACCATAAAAATCCCAGAAGAAAACATATAGGAATAGCTTGTTGACATTAGTCTTGACAATAATTTTTTTGATATCACACCAAAAGCATGAGCAACAAAAGCAAACATAAACTAATAAGATTACATCTAACTAAAAAGCTTCTGCACAGCAAAAGTAATGATCAAGAAAATGAAAAGGCAACCTACAGAATGGGAAAAAATATTTGCAAACCACATATCTGATAAAGAGTTAATATCCAAGATAAATAAGGAACTCATACAGCTAACTATCAAATAAATTAAAAATCTGATTACGAGACACCTGAGTGGCTCAGCCATTGAGTGTCTGTCTTTGGCTCAGGGTGTGATCCTGGGGTCCTTGGATCGAGTCTTGCATCCGGCTCCCCGTGGGAAGCCTGCTTCTCCCTCTGCCTATGTCTCTGCCTCTCTATGTCTCTCATGAATAAATAAATAAAATCTTTAAAAAAATAAAAAACTTTAATAAATAAAATAAATAAAAATCATTAAAAAAAGGGAAAAGAGGGGCACCTGGGTGGTGTAGTCGGTTGAGTGTCTGACACCTGGTTTCAGCTCAAGTTGTGATCTCAAGGTCATGGGATCAGGGACACCTGGGTGGCTCAGCAGTTAAGCATCTGCCTTCAGCTCAGGGCATGATCCTAGAGTCCCAGGATCCAATGGAGTCACACATCGGGCTCCCTGCATGGAGCCTGCTTCTCCCTCTGCCTGTGTCTCTGCCTCTCTCTCTCTCTCTCTCTCTCTCTCTCTCTCTCTGTCTATCATGAATAAATAAATAAATAAATCTTTAAAAAAATTTTTAAAAAAAGATCAAGGTCATGGGATCAGGTCCCATATCAGGCTCTGCCCTCAGCAGGGAATCTGCCTCAGATTGTCTCTCCCTTTCCCTCTGCCTCTCCCACTCTTGCTCTCTCTCTCTAAAGTAAATAAGTAAATATTTTTTAAAAATAGACAAAAGACCTGAATAGACATTTTTCCAAAGAAGATATTCAAATGGACAACAGGTACACGAAAAGGTGCTCAACATCACTATATATTAAAGAAATGCAAATCAAAGCCGCAATGAGGTATCTTTTCATTTCGGTTACAGTACCTATCATAAAAAAAAAAAAGAAAAAGGTAAGAGCTGTCAAGGTCGTGGAGAAAAGAGAACCCTTGTACACTGTTGGTGGGAATGTAATTTTATAAGGCCCATGTGGAAAATAGTATGGACATTCCCTTAAAAAAATTAAAAGTGGAAGTATTATATAATCCAACAATTCCACATCCAGAATATCTCCAAAGGAAGTGAAATATCTCTCTTCAAGAGGTATCTACACTCCTATGTTCACTGCAGCATTATTTACAATAGCCAAGACATGGTAACAACATAGGTGTCTATCAACAGATCAACAGATAAAGAAAATGTGGCATATATATACAATGGAGTATAATTGAGCCATAAAAAAGGGAAACCTTGCCATTTGCAGGAAGATGAACCTGAAGGACATTATGCTAAGTGAAATGAATCATACATAGAAAGATAAGTACTGTATCATCTCATATGTGAAATCAAAAAAAAAAAAAAATCAAACTCTTAGAAATGAAAGTAGACTGGCAGTTGCCAAAGGCAGGGGGTGAGAGTTGAGTGGAAGAAATAGATAAAGGTATTCAAAAGGTATAAACTTTCAGTTATAAATAAATTCTGGGGATGTAATGTACAGTATGGTGACCATTGTTAACAATAGTGTTTTCTATATTTGAAATTTAGGATAGTATATCTTAAGTGTTTTCACACAAAACTATTATGAAGTGATGAATGTGTTAACTAACCTTATATGGTAATCACTTCATTGTTTATATATATATCAAATAATTATGTTGTATACTTTACATTTATACAATGTTATATGTCAATTATCTTAATATCTTAATAAAGCTGCGGAGAAAATAAACCATGACTCAGATTCCATAGGTTCCATAACTTTTGCAACTCTTCTTCTAACCTCCTATGACACATGACAGATTTGCTGATAATGAACTGTATGACCTCTGATAACTGCAGTTTTTTAACTCTAGTGATTTCTTCAGTCTTCTGTGAGGTCTTTACTTGTGTAAAATTTCTAACCCACCTTGCAAGCAGCTGCCTCACTTTTGAACACTTAAGGACTAGTCAGTTGAGGGAAGTTGAGTTGTAGTGTCCCTGAAAATTATAAACTGAGCTTAACTTCAATTTTTGAGAAGAAACAAGAACAAATCATCCAACATTCAACTGGCAAGCACCTAGAAGATCCATTCTCACAGTCATTGTTCTAATCACATTCTAGCACCTTATTATGGATGTCTTGGTGCTGACATATGAGATAAAATATGACTGAAGGTATCAGCTCTGAATCTACCCTTCTGCAAATTGGAGGTTGAATTGCAAGTCTCACCTCTGAAGGACAAAATGAAGATTAACAAGGCCCTCATGTCTCAGAGTAAAATGACAGTGAAACGGAAGAAAATAGCTTAACAGACTCTTGTCACATACAAAAGAAAATCCTTTTCAAAAATTTTCCATAAGTCTAGGTCTGAATTAGGTAAGCACTAAAGTATACAAGACTTGGAATTCTTGGGCAATTATCTAAATATCCCATGGCTATTTCCATCTCAGTAAATGGTAATATATTTTCCTCAAGGTCTTTTGTTATATTACTTTCTCATTTCTTAATTTGTGTTTCTTTATGATTAGATATTACTAAGACTATTTCATTTTACTATATAGTGCTAAATTTCAGGGCTCAGCACCATAACTGCCCTGCAAACATCCTACCTGCCTTGCCTCGTAGGCTCTAAGATTATTTCATATCTATTCTGTTTCCTCATATCATCAAAACCCTTCCCCATCTCATCCTCAGTTAATGATATAATTTAACAGAAAAAATAGATACAAAAATCTGACCAAATCTACTTCATCTTGCCACCCCAAACTCCATCAACTTACTTACCTACATTTATTTTTTTTATTGTGGTAAAATATACACAAAATTTACCATTTTAACAATTTTTAAATGAAGAGTTCAGTGGTATTAAGTACATTCACACTGTTGTGTAACCATCACTATCACCACCTGCAGAACTTTTTTGCATCTATATTTATTTTTTAAAGGAAATAATAATAGCTAGCTTTAATTGACTACTCGCTATTTGCCAAGCACTGCTCTGAACAATTTATACACATGCACTCATTTAATCACCACAAATCCTACTCCATGAGGTATTATCTTCTGCATTATACAGAGCTAAAATTAAGGCACAAGTAAGTTCAATAATAGTCTGAAGGCACAAGGCAAATATTGTTATAGTCACATATTCTCCCTTTCCTCTTGTAATAGTGGATAAATTGTCTACTCCCATCCAAGGTGACCTTTCTACCTGTGTCCTAGGTCCCATCACTTCCTCAGGGACTTCACTCTAGCCATTGTCTTTTTGCCCTTCTACACCAACAGTGTCTTCCTCCCTACTATATCTTTCCTGTTGGCATACACATAAATAGGCCTATCATCATCCATCTCTAACAACAAAAGAGAAATCCTCCCTTGATTCCACACCCTCCTCCAGCTACTGCTCTGGTTTTTCTGATAATTTTCACAGTCAAAATCCTTAGAAAAGTTGCCTCTACTTGTCTTCACTTCCTCTTATTCCATTCTTTTCTTAACCCACTTCGATTCTGGTTTTCTGCACTGACATAGTATAGCCTGATTTAAATTCCATTACTGATTTCTTTTATGCTTTTCTTTTTTTAAGATTTTATTTATTTATTCATAAGAGACATAGGGAGAGGGAGGCAGAGACATAGGCAGAGGGAGAAGCAGGCTTCATGCAGGAAGCCCGATGTGGGACTCAATCCCTGGACTCCAGGATCACACCCTGAGCCGAAGGCAGATGCTCAACCGCTGAGCCACCCAGGCATCCCTCTTTTATGCTTTTCAAAAACATTCCTAAACCTATACTTACCTAGATATTAAAGATCAAAACTCAAACAATTTTCTGTTTCCTACTATAGAAGACAAGGAACTGAGTCCTCTTTCTCTGCATTCTTTACAATTTCCAGGTCTTTATTCATTTAATTTGGGGTTTCAAATCCCATCATAATTGCTCTCTTTAATGTACTCTTTTATGACTTTTTAAGATTGTTACATTCAATCTTGCAACCATATTCACACTAGTTAACACACCTATTTCCACATATTTGGTAAGTGTCGGTGCTCTCCATTATATCTTTTTTTCTACTAGCACTCCTCACAATTTAATATGGGTTCATGTCTCATTGAACTGATAGGTGCATAAATATATCTTTCAGGAAGAATACCTAAATATTATATTTTATAAAAATCTTAACGATACAGAAATACCATTCTATTGCTTTCACACACAAATGTCAGTGGGCTTAGAATTTCTGTGTCACAACCTGATTTTTCCTGACAAATTCTGTAGAACAGCAAATCTCAGTGTTTGGCTATGTAATGCTACTCCCAGATTTGATCAGTCTAGGAGGAGGTTTACTCATCTGTGATTTGCATAAAGCTCAAAAGCAATTCTGATGAGAAGATAGTGGTAAGAAGCATTGTCATAGGCATTCCTCCAGTTTTTCTGGTGTTCTGGATTGCCAAAAACTTAAAAAACAACCTGAAATTCTTTCTTTCTTAGGTAATTTGTTTTCTCTTCTTGCATGCCTGTATTTAACTCTAAACTCTACCACTGAGTATTGCAGCTGTATGATGAGGATGAGATTATGCAACTTCTCAGAGCCTCAGCTTTATCATCTATTGCTAAATAAAGTTGTCTGTGTCTTACATTACTCTTATAGAGAATGATAGGGTTTAGTGTCAAACACATAATAAAGGATCAGTAACGTTTTTGCTTACCCTTGGAATGTACAAGTTTGACCAGGATATATTCAATGATGGATCTCTCTCTCTCTCTCTCTCTCTCTCTTTTAAGATTTATTTATTTATTTATTTTTAGATAGCATGAGTAGGAAGGGCAGAAGAAGAGGAGAGAGAATCTCAAGCAGACTCCACGCTTAGCATGGAATTTGAGGCAGGGCTCTATCTCAAAACCCTGAGATCATGACCTGAGTGGAAACCAAGACTAGGTCAGTTGCTTAACCAATGGCACACCCAGTGCCCCAATGGATCTTTTAATCTTACCTGGCAAGAACTTTCACATTAAGTTCAGATTTAGTTTTTTGTTTATTATTTGTATAGATAAGGAGTTTTCTTCTATTACACTTACATTACAAATCAATCCTATCTTAATCATGCATCCTCCTCCAACAATATTTATCACTCATGGTTTAGATTTTTGTAATCCCTCTCTCGTATCTTCCATCTCACATAATTTTCAAGTTTTCATCATGTATTCTAGGAGTGCCTTCTCAATTTTATTCTCTACCTCAGTGGTTTTCAGTGTTCTACAGAAACTTCAGTGAAAGTTCTAGAGAAGCCCTTTAAGATCCACTATTTGGGTCAAGGATGACAGTGTAATAAATGGAGCTCTGGGAACCTATCTGCACTTCAACCAGAAACTCATTCATTACCTTTATATGGTGAAAGTCTACATATGGCTTCATTAAAGAAAGAGACTGATGGTTTTTAAAAAACATTTAAAGCCATTGTTATACATTACTTATTCAATATTCTTTACTAGTGAATTTGTTCTTTCATGCTTTCAGTATGGATTTTTATTCAACGGCTATGTTTTTTATTTCACTATGCCCCTTCCTAAAGCTTTCTTCTTCAAAGAGGTGATATCCTCTTACATATTAATAAAAATAATCAAAAATATTTTCTAAAATTTTTTTCTAGTTCTCACAGTGAATCAAATTAATTTGTATTTTACATTTTTCTTCTATGTCTTTAAAACATTATCTCTCTTCTTTGGTGCTTATCTTTTAGTTGCTTGTTACCATTAACCAGGAGGACCCATCCTAACCCCATGTTGGAGAATAGACAATGCAGGTGTGCTCTCCCTAATGTATGTGCTATCTCTTCTAGAGCTGGGGAATCATACACCAAATATAAAGCCAACAGCAAGTTGATATGCACAGCTCTGAGCCCAGTTTTTCACAGGTCAGTCAACCAGGATCCTTTATCAAACCAAATAGGACCATCCCCATTATTTCCCTAGCCATGAGGGGGCGGGAAATGTAGTTCCCAGGGAAACTGAAGACATCTGTGAACTAGTCCTTTTTAAGGAGAAAATTAATGAAAGGAAGAGTTAGACCTTTTAACATTTCCACATCTCAGAGTTCTCAATATGCATCTCTGAAGGATGTGATGCTCCATCTTCCATTCCCCTTCATCACCAGCCACATTATATCTGTAAACTTGTAGGCTCAGAACAAAAGCTGATACTAATCATGCAGACATCATACCTTCCTATTTTATGATTCTGTTTTAATGCATGCTTTATATGCTGGCTGGATATAAAGCATTGTCATATGTGACCCATCCATAAAACTCCAAGTTATTTTCCAAACTTCTGCTCAGTGCTCCCCTCCTCTGTGAAGACTTTCCTGAATAACCTCTCATCCAGACAAAATTAATATGTACTACTCCTCTCCATGTACATAATTCTACTCTATTTTTAATTAATTAATTTAAACATGTCTCCCCTACTAGATTGTCCCTGGAGGTTAGGACTCCATACCTAGCAAAGTGTCTCATCAATAGTAGATGATCAGTAAAAGACTATGGTACAGAGACACATTCCAGCCATCTCTAGACCCTAACTCTCTAGGCTTCTAGAGCTTTTGTGGGGGGTGACCAGGGTGGTTACCTCCAAATAATACCTGGGAATGTTGCTTTAATACTGGAGCAGACATTCTAGAAGTAGTATGACTGGGGTTTCTTAATCTAGAACCACACCAAAGGAAGTGGTAGAAATTTCTCCTGGATAATGAGATATGGTATGTTATCATCCTTAATTTTGAGAGTAATTATAGATTAAATCAGGAATAACTTGAGAGAAGAGACTGTACTGAATATCTATATCTCTAAAAACTGTCATAGGAGCATAGATTTCATTGAATTAAATAATTACATAAACCATATTTTCACAGGTGTTTAATGGATATTTGGGGAAAGTCTGGTCAGGATGAGTAAGATTGCAACAATTCTTTTTTAAAACTGCATTTCAGGAAGAAGAGCTAGTATTAGTAAAAGTAAGTGCAAAGACGTACAGAGACTACTTTCAAATACAAAGCCATTTAAAACTTCCAGCACTATTAAAAAAAATAATAAGAAAGAAAAAAAAACCTCTAGCATTATTGAATGAACTGCTCAGAACTAGAAACAAAAATATGAGTGCTTTTGTTATTATTGTTATCACCTGCATTAAAAAATATTCCATCCATAAACTAAATGCCCTTGGCAGTAATTCTTGACTATCTAGTTAATTATTTCCAACAGAGAAAAGACCAGACATATTTAATCTTCTCTTACACAAAATTGCCAATAAATTGAACTTTCCTGATAGGCAATCTATCACAATAAGGCAGATTTTACCATGTGTAATAGGATCAAATTTATCCTAATCAAGAGCCATTTTATATATCATTAATGTTCTTTATAATTTTTGAGCTTATAAATTTATGCTATTAAGGTGGACTAGATGCTCTTAATTTGTCCATGTAAGACAAATAACAAAAAATATTTTTCAGTGTTTATTAGTGTAAAGACACAGTGTTTCTTAAAATGTGTCTTTCTTGGTCTACTGGCTGAATCTAGCCCCGGTAAGTTTTCTTATTAGAGTTAACTCAGTCTGGCTTCTGTTTTGAGACAATATTTAAGGTCTCACAATATGTGGGTTCTAATCCTTAATACAACCAGTTGATATATGGAATTCCTCTACTCAGATTCCCTCTGAGCCCTCATGTTAGCTCTTATATACAACTTTTCCACCTTCTTGGAGAATGCTAGTGAAAGAATTTCACGATTCTCTGAGGTTTCCTCTCATTCTCCAATTCCCATCGGCTGAGGAGGACATATCTGGTTTGTGGAAGAAGGACAAATATCACTGCTCATGATTTGCTTCCCTCCTACCATGCAGAAGTAGACCAGGAAAAACTCTTCAACTGCCCCACCTGCAAGTGGGAAGCTGTGTTAGAGTTTTCAAGAGAACAAAACCAATAGGAGAATAATTGATTGACTCATTGATTGATTGGTGAGATATATATGTGTGTATATATATGTATATACGTGTATATACATATATATATAAAATAAAGAGGTTCATAATAAGGAATTGCCTCACACAATTGTGGAAGCTGAGAAGGAAGTCTCAAGATCTATAGTCAGCAAGTGAAGATTCAGGAGAGTCAACAGTACAGTTCTGAGTGTGAAGGCTTGAGAACAAGAAGAGCTAATGTTATTTTAACAGAAATAATTCTTTTTTTACTCAGCCTTTTATTCTATTCAGGCCTTCAATGGATTGAATGGGAGCCAAGCACATTAGAGATGGCAATCTGCTTTATTCAGCCTAATGATTCAAATATTAATCTCATATAAAAACACCCTCACAGACACACCCAGAATAATGTTTGACCAAATATCTGGGCACCCCATGCCCAGTCAAGTTGACATTTAAAATTAGCCATCACAAAGGTTAAGTCAGTTCAGTTTAGAGGGAGTACTTCCAGTACAAACCACCTTCTCTAATCCTCTTTCCTAGTGAATCCCAAATTAGAGTAATATGGCTGACACTCCACTTTTATCAGGACATGAGAACTATGTCTATAAATTTATTCAAAACCCATAGTGGAGGAAGATTTTCTTAATTATCAAGTTTCCACAAGCAGTCTTATATGATAGTTATTGACATTTATTTTTCCTAATTTCCTAATTTCCTAAAAGTAGGTCCTTATTTCTTGCTTTTTTTTTTAAGATTTATTTTATTTGTTATTTTGGAGAGAGATTGAGAGTGCACAGGGCAGGAGGGGCAAAGGCAGAAGGAGAGAGAGAATCTCAAGCAGACTCCATGCTGAGCGTGGAGCCTGATGCAGGGCTCCATCTCACAACCCCAAAATTCTGACCTGAGCCAAAATCAAGAGTCAGGTGCTTAACTAACTGAGCCACCCCGGTGCCTTTCCTTCCATCCTACTTTCTAACTGGAAGGCTCAAAAGAGTTCACCCTATTTGTTCTGACTTTTTGTTGGTTTCCAGCCCAGTTTGGAATTTGTCCACTCCTCTGTAGCCCAGTTTGAATCCACTACACTTTATGCAGTGTTTGGAGATAAAGAATGAAAGAAATGAAATGTCCATCTACAGGTGTTCCATCAGTCATCATATTGCTTTCTAAACCTGAGAGTGTAACAAGAGACAATGGACTTCCATTTGGTAATTTTCTGCACTAAAATGAGTAGTACCACAACATATCTCTTTGGCTTTAAAGACTGACTATATCCCCCTTTCTATTAAAACTTTTTTTAAAATTAGAAGAATTGATGTTATGTAATTAAAAAGTTCACATAATCTATTAAACATTCTCATCAAAAGTTTTTAACCTGAATCTATTAGTTAAGCCTCTAGACTTAAGTGCCAGTTTGTAGGAAGTAACAAAAACACAAGGAACAAGTTAAATGTCCCATGAGGAATCTATATGACAAATCAAGAATTTACAAAACAATGATGCTGAACTCTTAAAAAAGAAAATACTAATAAGGTATAACAACCAAATGCAATAATTGAATTTAGCCTAGAACCTGGTTTGAAAAAGATTACAAAGAATTTGTAGGTTCTTTCATATGCTACATTTTGGGAATGGTGGAAATCTGAATATGAACGAACTATAGCTTACATGATACTATAAAATTAGTGTTAACCTCCTAAGATAATTTTAAAGAGAAAAAATATTTTTTTGAAATTTTAAAGTGACAATTTATTGTTATCTTTTGTTCAATAATGGTACTTGTAATTTTTTTCATTTTTACCATGTTTATTTTATTTTATTTTTATTTTTATTGGAGTTCAATATGCCAACATATAGCATAACACCCAGTGCTCATCCCACCAAGTACCCCCCTCAGTATCCATCACCCAGTCACCCCAACCCCCTGCCCACCTCCCCTTCCACTACCCCTTGTTCATTTCCCAGAGTTAGGTGTCTCTCATGTTGTGTCACCCTCACTGATGAGGTGAAAATGATATTTTCACTCATTTTCTAAAGAGAAAAATTATTAATCTTAAGCAAAATATGCAAAAATATTTAGGGATGAAGTGTCACAATGTTTACAAATTACATTCAAGTTATACACTCAAAAAATATATATAAAGCAAATATGGTAAAATGTTAGTAATTACTGAATCTACATTCAGGGTCTATGGGTGTTCACCATACCATCACTATTCTTTAAACTTCTGTACATTTGAATTATTTTGTAAGAAAAATGTTGAAAAAATACTTAGAAGGGGCCCAGTTCTTTCTGAATGTTCTGGCCACCTACATACTAAATTGAGACAAAACAGTTCAGCAGGGTGGTAAGTAGTAATGATACAAATATGTGGAGCTTCCACACTAGAGCCTTGGTGATACTTCACACAGGGAGCTCACTGCCCTTTCTGTGGGATCCACTGCACACTGCTTCTATAG
This sequence comes from Vulpes lagopus, assembly GCF_018345385.1. Taxonomy (NCBI): domain Eukaryota; kingdom Metazoa; phylum Chordata; class Mammalia; order Carnivora; family Canidae; genus Vulpes; species Vulpes lagopus. Next base: position 37,354,870 of record NC_054836.1, on the reverse strand, counting down.
CCTTCCCAGCCCTAATGTGATCCTCCCCTACATACAAGAAGATGTTTGCATACCTGTGTCCTCAGGGAATCTCCAGTTCCCTCCTGGATACAGACTATCTCATTCATCTTTGATCCTTATACCTTAGTCCACAGAGATGTTCGATAAAGAGCTATCAGATGGATCAAAAAAAGTACTTCTCCTTTCCTCTAGTATCTTGATCTTGTTCTTTGACTTTCCAGCCTCCAGAACCATGAGAAATAAATGTTTCTTTTTAAGTCACCCTGCCTATGGTAGCCTGAACTAAGATAAAACCAATATTCTATTCAGATCATCACCTCAGTCTTAGTTTTTTAAACCATCTGGGAAAACTGAGAAGCAGAACATGAAAGCTGCTGGGAAATACTATCATCTATGTATTATTTTCCCACCACCTTTTAAACTAGACCATCATACCCATAAACCAATCCCAAAGTGGTACCTTCCAAAGTGCAGTCTATTGAAAATTACAGATTTTTTAGCCCCTTATTCAGTGATTCTGAATCAGCCCAAAGTGGGGCCTAGAAACTATTTTTCTCAACTTTTCCCAGGAATTCAGATGTGCACCCAGGTGTAAGGATTACTGTCCTAAATAGCAAACATTGGTTCTAGGTGACCACACATGCACCAACACGCACACACACAGAGTTTCCTTCTGATTTGATTATGCTTACTTTCTCCTCCCTGACCTAATAATATTCTCTTCCTGCCTGAATTTGGACCCAGTTGGTTTGGGTCACCCTCCTGCCTGCCCTGACTTGTTGGATGTTGGACACATCTATGCATTTGGTAGCTTTTCTCACTCCTCTATTCTTCCTCCAAGGCACTGGAAACTCCCCACTCTGCCTTCTTGGCCCTTTAGAGCAAAATGGATCCCAAATGCTCCTCTTCCACTCCAAAGAGAGGAAGGCATTCAAGCAGTCAACTAATGTCCTTAGCAAAACTCCAGTTCAAATCACAGGACTATAAGCAAGCCTGAAGGAGCAGGGGGAGAGACCTAACTTGTGCTGCCTCCTGTTACTTTCTATAAGGGCCAGGGCCAAGGGGCCCCTCCCACCACTCATGTAGTATGTAGTTTAGACATAATCTCTGATTTTTTTTCATTACACAGGTAATACATAAATGTAATCTCACTGTAAAATAACTTAAAATAATACCGATAGGCTAAAGCTACAACACCCCATTATGGGGTGTTGCCTCCCCATAAATAACTGATAAAAAAAATCAGTTTGGTGTACATTTTTCTATTTAGATATATTAAGTTAAATAAGTGGTTCTCAAGGCAGGAGAGGATTTTGCCCCCCAGGAGACATTAGGCAATATCTGAAGACATTTTTGGTTGTCACAAATGGGAAATGATAACAACATCCAGTGAGTAGAAGTCAGTGATACTGCTAAACATCCTGTAACGCACAAGACACTCTCCATAACAAAAATTACCTGGCCCAAAATGTAATAGTACCATGGTTAAGAAACCCTGAGTTAAACTATATGCCACTACCAATGTCTAAACAATTCTGATCTTCAAGAAGGCAATTTTATATGGTACATTCTAATAAAAATATATTTTTAGAGAAAAAATATATAATATATACACTATTATCTTATATATGTTACATATAACATTTATATATTAAAATTATATATTATGTATTTAAAATTATGTATTATATATTTAAATTATATATTATATGTATATAAATAAAACATATTATATATAAATTTTTTTTTAGAGAGAGTGTGCAAATTGGGTAGTGGGGGATTGCAGAGGGAGATGGAGACAGAGAGTCTCAAGCAGACTCCACACTGAGTGCAGAGCCTGACATGGGGCTCAGTCTCACAATCCTTAGATCATGACCTAAGCCAAAATCAATAGTGGGATGCTTAACCACCTGAGTCACTCAGGTGCCCCTTGTTTGTGGCTGTTTTACATAAGTGCATTAGACCATATGTCTTCCTATACAACTTTCTTTTTTCCTTTAACAATATGCCCAGGAGATTCTCCATGCCAGGAACCAGAGCTCTGTCTGATTCTTTTCCACCTGCTCATTGCTGAGAAGTCTCCTTGTGGGCCTTTTACCAGCACTTTTCAGAGGAACGTGGCTATTTCCAGTTCCTCACTGTTATAAACCATGCTACCATGAGCACCCTGACCCATTCCCTTCTCCTCACTCTGGTTAGGTCTCAGGCAGAGCTACGGATGAGGGACACAGAGGACCAGAGAGGAAGGGGCTTGCCCCCAAGGGAGGGCAAGGAGTCTGCTTCCTCCCTTGGCCCTCTTTAAGCCTAGTAGCCATCAACTGTAGTTGCCTGTTTCCCCTCATGGCAGTAACCATTTCATGCCACAAGCATTTACAATAGAGCAAAATAGAGCAAACAGTCTGAAACCTGTTTTAAGTACTTCCCACCTCGCTATTCTCATGGGGTCGGGAAAGGGCCCAGGAAGCGATTTACACCACTTGCCTGCCTTCCAGGCCTTCTCCAAGCTGCTGGGAGTTTCTGTTACACCTCTTTGAAACCTACTCAGATGTCAACACATCACTCAGCAAAACAACCACACACACACATTTTATAAGCATCCAGTATCAATACATCCAAAGAACCAGAGCCAGAAGAAATCTTTGCTTTTCCACACATGACTTAAGGGCATTAATTATCATGGAAAACTACATGCAGACTGTTCAGAGACAAAAAAGACACCCCCTCCCCACGTGTTCCAAGAGAATAGCATATTGTCATCTGAAAGAGTAATTTATTTCCACATAATTGGCTCTATAAAGGGCATCTTCGGTGTCTAATTCCCTAAATAACTCAAGGCCTACTGTTGCTAGTTCTGACCCCACAGGGGAAGGAGAGCTGTAATTAATTGACTCATTTTTGATTAATGCATTCCAGCTTTCCTTTACTGCCACTCTTCTAGGAGAAAATTGGCCAGCCCTGTGACTCCATTTCCAAGGACCGAATTCATTTAAAATAAACAAAAAATCTGGATGATAAGCAAGAAGTTGGTTGTTCATGGGATACCCCTGGAGGCTGCACTTTTCCTGTGTGTCCTACATCTCAGAAGATTAAGGGACTTTGCTTGGCTCTCAGCACTAAGATCTTTAACACACAGTAGTAGAGGCCTGCTTTTGTGTTTATTTATTTTTAGTTCCCTGGTTTATTTAACAACTGTGGTACCTAAAAGAGATAGGAAGGGAAGAAGGGAGGGGGAAAAGAGAAAGAAAAGAAAATGCCAAAAAGCATTTTAAGTGGCCTCACCTCTTCACATAGTATAAAGGCTACCTATTTTGGATCACATCTAAACAATGTATTTTTATAAGCAGATTATGATGAAGCACAAACTGAAAACTTTTTTGGGGGGTGGGGGTTATTTGTAAACATCCTATTGTGTCCTTTTAATACCTTTTGTTTGAGCTCAGATTCATGGAAAAGAGTAACTCAATGACTTGCAAATCCGAACAGTTCTTTAATCATCCAATACCATTTTTTTAAAGCAAGACTAGATGCTAGGTGCTCCCTCATTTTCCTCTTACCCCTATTTCTCAATCAAAATCTGATTGTCCTAGGTGTTCTATTCTCTGTCTTGCTAGACAATTCCATTCATATTTAGATAACTGCACTGCCCACAACTCCAATGGGTAAATTATATTCACCAGTTCCAAGTTTTATTATTCCAAGGCATGATATATTGGGGTCTTTAATAGGCACCCTGATAAATCCTCTATTGCCCTATTATTCTGTTTCCAAAATCATCATTCTATTCCCCTCTCAACCCTTTTTCAGGTCTATGATGACTGGATTGGACTTTCAGCTCTTACATATTTCCTTATACACCTTGGACAATCCCATTGTAATCTCAAGATCTCCAAAAGCAACAGATGGTGTTTTCAATGTAAAGATAATAGCAAGAGACTTTCAGGACCTCCTAAAATAATGACAATAAATACATACATACATACATACATACATACAACCTCCAAATAACTAGCATTTAAATGAGTAGTAGTTCATGTATCAGTTGATACCTATAGGAACCTAGTGAGAAAAAATGTCAATGGGGAGGTCATTCACATCCTGTTTCAAGAAGTTTACTTTGATGTATTTTTACATTTTATAGATGAGAAAATTGGGGATCAGAAGTAAATATCAACCTTCATGCAATCCTGTCAATAACACAAATTCTCACTGACCAGTAAATTTATAATTCTTTTTGTTGATACTGATTCAGGTTTGTTTGTTTTAGGATTTTATTTATTTATTCATGAGAGACACACACAGAGAGAGAGAGAGAAAGAGAGAGAGAGAGAGGCAGAGACACAGGCAAAGGGAGAAGCAGGCTCCATGCAGGGAGCCCGATGTGGGACTCGATCCTGGGATCCCAGGAACATGCCCTGGGCCGAAGGCAGGCACTAAACTGCTGAGCCACCCAGGAATACCTGATTCAGGCTTAAAAAAAAAAATGAAACATATTCAGCTTGAAGATTCAAGGACATAAATAAAGGAGTAAAGCAGGAATGGCATGTCCGTGCCTGGAAATTCCAAATTGATGATAATGCTCTGGAAAACCATACAACTGGTTTCAAGTCCTCTTGGGTACTTAACTTAGCAAAATCCTAACCTCTCATGGTTTTAAAGACCTGGATTCATAGCAGATGCCCCAAACCCTCAACATAGTAATTATCTCCTTATGGCTAAAGTTCATAAACTTGGGCTACATGTGAGGATCACTTGGGAAGTTTTTAACAAATACAAATGTCAAGTTCCCAAGAGATGCTGATTTAGGTAGTCTGAGGAAGGGCTGTGGCATCAATATTAATTAAAAACCTCTCAGATTATTCTCATAGCCAGCCAGGGCTGACCATGCCATGTCCACAGGCATCCTTGGTCTATAGCTGCCGTTATGGTCAGAAATGTTCCTACTCTCTCTTCTCTGACTCTCTTGGAGTCTATCCTCTCAAGTTACCTCTAATAATTCCCTCTATGAAGGCGTTCTAAAATTGCCTCCTCAAGATTCTTTCCAATTAATAAATATGAGCTTTTTCACAGGGAGCGGAGAACAGCAAGAGGACTGTGGACAAAGGCAAATTTTGCATTATTACTTATTATTGAAAATTTATTTAGCACCCACAACGTGCTGAAATAAAGGGTTTTGAGATTGCCTTATCTGGTTTTCAGCTGCTATGAGCACAGTTAGTCATGTGGTTTTATATCCCTCTATTTAACTGCCTGTGAAGTTAATAGGTAGATGCAATGCTGGAGTTGAGCTGGTTCAACTCTGAACTCAATATTCAGCTTCTAAAGAACTGAGAAGTTGTTGCCTCTAAGATTGCAAAAATCCAATTAAGTATCACTTTCCCCTGCTGCTAGATAGACTTAGACCCTGGAAGTAATGTTAACGATACCACATGAACATCCAGAACAATCACCATGCCTCTTTTACTGAAATCACACCCCAGCCAGCAATTAAACAGAAAGTGCAAGAATATTAATGCAGCCCTCTGGCTTTCAGTTGTCAGACAAAATACTATGAGAGGCAGGGGATGATGTGGGCCAAAAAATAATTTAAAAAGCAAAATGTGCCATTATTCTGTTTTCTTTTTCAAAGAGAAGGCATTCAAGGTCAGCAAAACAGATTACACAGATATTTTTCCAAAAGATATCCTTTGGGATCCATTGCCCCAACCTATGTGCCCTTCCATGCATTCTCCACTGTAATTAAGATATATGTGCTTTTCTGGGTTTCGAAGTTGCTGACAGACAGCTCAGCTGCCAACAAAGCGTGCATTGCCAAAGGCAGATGCTTAGTGTTAGATGGTGCCCCAGGCAATGCCAGAGTGTGCAACTACACCTGGGACCTAGTCAGACTACAAAGCATGGTGTTAAATTAAACAGTTTCAAGAAAAATAAAAAATGGCAGTTGATTTAGATCGCTGTTTTTTCCTTTAAAAGATATGGATGAAAGGGTATTCCCAAGACTGAGCAATTTCATCTGGTTCTTGGCACTTGCCCTACCAAGCCCTAATAGTCAAGCCTCCAAGCCTCCTCTGGGAACTCTTTCCTCCTCAGAGCGACTTAGGATGAGCCTGGTTCCATTTCTGTTCTCAAGCATGAGCCTGACTCCTCACATTGTGACTAAAGGAAAATAGAGTGCCTGTGATGGACTAAATTGTGTTCCCCTAAAATTAATATGTTGAAGTCCTAACATCCAGCATCTCAGAATGTGAGTGCCTTTGAAGATGGGGGCCTTTCAAGAAGTAATTACATTAAAATGAGGCCATTAGAGTGGACCCTAATCCAAGCTGACTGCTGTACTTATAAAAAGAGGAAATTTGGACACATTAAAGAGATGCCAGGGATACATGCATACAAAAAAAACCACATGAGGACACAGTAAAAAGACTTGGAAACCAAGGAGAGAGGCACTAGGAGAAACCAAACTTGCCAACACCTTGATCTTGGATGTCCAGTCTCCAGATTGTAAGAAAATAAATTTCTGTTGTTTAAGCCATCCACTTTGTGGTATTTTTGTTATGGCAGCCCTAGCAAACTAATATGCGGCCCCTGTATTATAATTAAACATTGTATTGATATACAAATCAGAGAGTACTAATCTTTCTGTTGTCGAAGAAGACTAACAAACTTTAAGAGTGTTCACTATTAGGAGAGCTGATATTCCTACAGTGATATCTTGAGCCACATTTGCTTATAAATATAAGGAATCTCAGCCAGGCTTGGAAAGTGTTCTTGGCTGTTTGCTAGACCTTGAAGGATCTGAACTCAATCACAAAAGTGACAGCTATTTCACAGTCCAGGGCAATGCTCCATTTGGGCTAGTGGGGGGCTAAGGAGGTATCTTATAATCCTTACCTATCAGTGGTTAAAAATGAGGTAAAGCCAATTATTTCTGAGAACTTTAAGGTAAATTACTCTCAGAGGAGTCCATTGTCATTCCTTGAACATAAGAAAAGCTGGGGGATTGAGCAGCAACAGCCCAGTGCTATGGAGGACTGGTCCCCAGGTCACAAATGACCAAGGGGCCTGAGAGAAGAAACTCTCAGAGACCTGTCACACATTCAGACTCTGCCTCCAGAAGGGGGTCCCCACCTTAGACCCTAAAGTCACTTCTGTAGTACTAACAGCTTCTTACAAAACTTTATTATTATATCATACTTATTACTCATTACTACCCAAACCTGTCTATATTTACCAACCAGAAAATATCTGCCAGTCAAATACAAGTTCTAGTGACCTCTGCTTCAGTGCTGGAGTTGGGATGAGGAGGTGGGGAAGGGAGTGGGGGTGACTTATATTAGCCTGAATGAGACACACACAGCAGAGTCATTACCATATTCAATCTCCCAAATATTGTCTCATCAGATTTGCACAAATTTTTCCTGACTTCCCAGAATGAACTTCTTTGGTGCTACAAATCACAAGACAAGTTCACAGCTGAGCCAACGTCTTGCCATTAACGGTCCCAACAGGGTCTCTTATATGAGCTACCTACTTTACCTGTCAAGTGACATCTTTTCAATTTAAACAACTTATACTGCTTAGAGTTTTCTACATTAAATTACATTAAAATATAAGCTGGCCTCATTTTGTTCTGCAATTTCTATCTATCCTCGTTTTTCCTTGGATTTCCATTATAATTTTAAATATTCTGGGATCCCTGGGTGGCGCAACGGTTTGGCGCCTGCCTTTGGCCCAGGGCGCGATCCTGGAGACCCGGGATCGAATCCCACATCAGGCTCCCGGTGCATGGAGCCTGCTTCTTCCTCAGCCTGTGTCTCTGCCTCTCTCTCTCTCTCTCTCTCTCTGTGACTATCATAAATAAATAAAAAAATAAATAAATAAATAAATAAATATTCTTTATTTTGATCAATCTTCAGTTTATTATCACTTTAATTTTCAGTTTCTGGACTCCGTTACTGGCTACTCCTTCGACAGGAGGAAAATTAACATTTGAATATATCAAAGAGGTCCTGTTTGAAGGATCCTTGAAGATCACTTTAAAAGGTCATTTTGTGTTGTGCATACACACACACACACACACACACACGTATACATGCCCCGTTTGCCAACTTTGAAGTTGGCTTCTCTGTATACAAGACTTCATTAAAGCAGAACCTTCTTGTATTATTTTCCTTGAGAAAGAATTGCTTTCTTTATCCTTCTTAGAAATTAGTTCTTCTGAGAACATTTAATTTGAGAAGGAAAGGCATCTAAATTCTTTGAAACACTTTTTTTCTGGTTTATAATTCCTTTTAGGTTCAAGTCCACTTTATTTACGTGTTGATTCTCCACTACTTTAGTTTCAACATTACTAGCATAGAATATGGTAGCAGCAAAGAGACCATTATCTTGGCAAACAGTCCCACGGACATCACCCATCTGATAGGATTTATTCTTATCTCACTTCCCAAGCATTCTGACAAATCCTTCTCAAAGTTGGTTGGCTTTCCTTAGCAGATATGCCCTCAGTTTCTAAGAATCTCTGTCCTTTTATCTCAACAAACCATCTTCCTTCCTAAACAAAGCTGCCTCATATAATATATACCTTGCATATATAATATATACCTTGTCAGTATAACTAGAAATATATATGTAAGCATTTTTTTTATTTCCTGACTTTCTTGTGTTAACAGAGGCAGCTATCCTATTTATCTGAAATATGCAAAATCTTCTGTTTTTATTAGACGTTTCCTAGTTGTGGTAATTCAGATAAATGTTAAGATTGATCTCACTTGAGCATTACAAAAAAACCCAGTGGGAGAAGTACTATTATGATCATTCTACATTAAGCGTACGAAGGCTCAAAAAAGGGAATTTACTTTCCCAGAGTAGTAAAGCCAGAATCTAAATCCAGGAAGTGGTACCAAAGCCTGCATTCTTTATTTCTGGTTTGAATATACGATTAGGGAGGGCAGGATGCTTAAGTGATCAGATGAACCAACTATTGATATAAGTTTAGAGATGGACCAAATACCCAATACAACAACCACTTAAGGCAAATGAAGGGAAGCAAGACTGGATGATAACTGGACAAAGAAACTGAAACTCAGTAACTGCATCATGCTATGTGAGGAAATATGCTGATAAAAAGGAGGTGATTACATCTGTTTGCTATCTATAAAAAGAAGTCAAAAAGAAAAACATCATCAGTGTGTGGCCACCATCATCTAGGGTAGACTGCTCAGGCCTAGATCCAGAGGTTTTAGGAACATTAGTATGGCAGGGAGATGCCTCCAGACCAGCCTGGGAGCATTTCACACCAGATCTGATCACCCTGACACCACTCCAAAGACGTGCAAGGCTACTCCAGGAGGAGAAAAATCTTCCTTAGGAAACCAAGGCCAGAAATTGTTAGATGAGTATTCCAGGGGCTATTAAAAGAATTTGGCATATGCTATCTCATTTAATCATCTCAACAACCCTAGGAAATGTTACTATCTCTAAATTGTGGTATACCTAGATCTAAGTTCACAAAGATAAGAAAGAAATGGTTTCAGTTCCATATTTGAAGTAAATATGCTGACTTTTTTGGGTTGGTTGGTTGCATGTGTGTGTATCTGTGGGCAGTGAAATGGAGAATCCCATGCCCCAAAGTCTTTTGAGAGAATCCTGCAATATCCAAGAAACACAGCCCAGAACTCCAAGCATGGTTCTATAGGGGATGAACATGAGACTCAGTCTCCAGAAGGAACCAGAAAAGTTTATGTTCCACAAATAAGAGACTTAATGGAAAGGCTGACCTGATTTGAATAGCCCTTGCTTGCATGGATCTAGAGCTTTCTCTAGATGATTTGAGAAGATTTAAAAATACTGAGATCTGCCCAACCACCCACCACCCCCTCCCACTCCAAGATCCTAACTTAATTGGTCCAAGGTGTAGCAGAGCATGGGGGATATTCTAAAGCTCTCCAGTGGCTCCAGAGTGCAGCCACAGGTGAGAAATATAAGAAGTCTATCAGATTCCTTCATCAAGGAAAAGATTGGCCTCTAGAAGCTGAGAGAATATACTCAGTAGGAAGGCACTGGTAGCTGGAAGGAGAGACTGGGATGGGGAATGTAGCTAAGTTGGTTAAGAATAAAAGATTCATAACCAAAGCTCTTATTTCCCTTCTTTCCAAAAATCTTGACAGGTATGGCAAGAAATACTAAGTAGAGATAGGATGTTCATTTACCAAACTGACAATGCTGTATTATACTACCCACTGAAATTGGTGAGAAAACAGTGGTGAGGGCCCTCTCATATACTACAGATTGAATTCAAACTCTATGGCCTTTAGGGAAGGAGACTCACCAGTATGTATCAAGGGCCTTAACAATGTCCATAGCCTTTATATATGCAAAGAAGAAAGGTATGGAAGGATATGTACCAAATTAACAGTGGTTTCTCTGGGTCATAGGATTTCAGGTGAATTTTATTTCTTTATGTTTTCCTAGATTTCTATGTCATCTGTCGTTTACACAATGAACACGTATTGCTTTGGGAAAAAAACAACAAAATATTAAAAATTGTTTTGTTAAAAGGTTCACATCTCGGACATGATTATTATACTTCTATATTTCCCACAATTTCTTCCCTACCACTCCATTTTTTCTTCTTTGGATTCATAAGTCATATGTCACCAGATATAATTGCACATTGTTCTCTGTAGAACTGAGCATGGAGCCTTGGTCTGTATTTCTCAAATACAAGATCTCTCAAACAGATTTAGGGGAATCCCCATTTCTCTCAAACAGATTTAGGGGAATCCCCATTTCTCTGTTCATATATACACATATGAAATAAGAAAAGAAAGAAAGAAACAAAGAAACAAAGAAACAGAGAAACAGAGAAAGAAAGCTGGCTCATTTCAAAATGTTTTGTTCAGTATGATTACCTCATCCCAAAGCCCAAAAGTTCACCAAGAACATGGACTCTTAAGTCAGAAGTCTTGGAATCCAAGAAGTGTCAACTTGAGCAAATTAATATTTCTGTGCCTCAGTTTCCAAAAATGTAAAGTGGAGTTGAGAAGAAACACTATCCTAGAGATAATGGTTTGCACTGAGTGTAGTGGGTTTCATCCAGCCCTTGTTCTGCCACTTGAGAGCTTCTACCTGGGACACACCTCAGCCTCCCTGAGCTTCAGATTCCTCATCCATAAAAAGTGTGATGATCATAATAAACCTACCTCTCACCTTGGTGTGAGCACCAACTGAGACAGTGTATGAAAACTCTAAAGGGCTATACAAATGTCACTAATTATTTTTTACAAGATTTTCTATTTCATTCTGTCAAATTTGATCCACCCAGCACCACCACCACCCCCACAATGACTGTATGGGAGCCAAGTACAGGGTTGTGCTGCTTACATTTTTTAGGAAAGCAAAGAGGCCCAGAGCCTTCGACTCCCCTCATCACTGTCAAAACAAAGAAGTAACTTTGGCAGCATTTCAACCCCATGATGTATGCTAAGCCCCAGGAATCTGGAAAGGCATGGCTATCCAGTCACACCCCTGAGGTGACTGCTGAACTTTGTGGATTTTAAATAGAAACCAACACAGTTCTTCCTAGATAAGCCATGCCACCATAGTAGGTAGGGATATAACTCTGCAGTACTTGAGATTTTTTAAATGTCACATTTCTACAGTTCTCTAAGTCAAATATAAACTGCTCTGAACATTCACCCCCCAAGCACTGGCAGGAATTTAATCTCTGTCATTATATCAATGGCCTACTCCCTTCTCTGGGATCGTACAAGATTCCCCAACTAAGAGGGCACCCAGTGCAAAGGTCATGGGCCCCAATCCAAGGTAGCTTCTGCTCCCTGAAACTGCAGTCAAGCCCTAGACATCCAGCTTTAAGGGGATTCTGTTCTGCATGGACTCAAGGAGACTCTTGTACCAGGTGAATGGAACATAAGACCACAGACTCAGCTTTGTAAACAAACTTTGTCATTTTCTTAAAATGGCTACGCAAGGAGGCAAGAAGATTAGGAGCCCTCACAGCCAGAGCTGGACAACCACCATACCCAGTTTCTTAACAGACCAAATTACAGACTTTCTCTTACATCCTGGTACCAATTTAATACCTGCAGAACAATAGCTTTGTGGCTGGCAGAGGGGGGTCTTGGCCACTTAAGTGAAAGGAAAGTGACATGATGCTCCAGGGAGGGGGAGAGGAGGCATCCTGTGGTTATACCTCAACAACCCACAAATGAGCTATTTGTAAGGGGTGCTGATACCATGGTTTGAAAGTGGAGACAGTGTTTGTCCAGTAAGACATTCAGGGTTCACCATTTTATTGAGATTAACATTTTCTCTGTCCATTTATGTAACATGAAGTATTGTCTATTTAGGGAGTTTGGAAAGCAAAAATCCTCTAAGGACTACTTCTTGACCAGAAACTTCATAATTAAGTTGTTTCAAAATGGAGTTTGAAGTTATGTGCTGGCTTCCTGTTCCCTGACTTGCTTTCCCATCAGTCATCTTCCCCAAGCAGCTACAAAGCAGACTGTGTTTTGTTTTGTTTTGTTTTGTTTTCTCAAATCAGACTGTTGCTCTCCTACTTAAAACCCACCACTGGCCTCCCATACAGTTAGAATAAAATCCAAATCTTTTCCATGAGGTCATCTCTTTTACCTGAGTTTAATTCCCTTTTGTTTTCTTTCCTCCATTCACTTTGCTCCATTCACTTTGCTCCAGATACTCCAATCCCCTTCCTGTTCCTACAATACCCAGGCATATGCTGTCTCAGGGCGTTTGGACTTGCTGTTCCCTCTGCCTAGAATGTTCTTACCCCAGATATCTGCACAGTTTCTACTATACTTCAGTCAGGTCTTTACTCAAATGTTACCTTCTCGTGAGGACTTCCCTTACCACCCTTCCTAAAATATCAACCAACACACACACCCATGTATGCATGTACTTCCTAACCCTTTCTACACTTTATTTTTCTACATGGTACTTAGCACTAACATAACATATATTTATTTATTAATCTTTTTGTCTATTTTGTTCACTATTGTATCCTCTACCATAGTACCTAGCATATTGTATGTGCTTAACAAATATTTGTTGAATGAATGATTTCATGTGACTGCCTACTCATCACTCAGATCTCTATGCAAACGTGCCTCCTCTAAGAGGTCTTCCCAAACATGTCTAGTTAAAAATGCCCAAAGTACCCACATGCACTATTTTCTATTCTTTTTATCATGCATTAGTACCTAAACTATCTTATTTATTTGCTTATAGATGTATGGTCTATATCTCAACCCTAGAATGAGACTTTTCTGAGGACAAAGGCTGTGTTTACCTTGTTTACAACTATATCCTTGACACTCAAAATAATTCTAGGCATTTAAGAATGTTCAGTAAATATCTGGTAAATGAATGAATGGCAAAAGGAAAAAAACCTAAGCGGGTGAATAAGTTGGCCTTCTGAATGAAGTTGTTGGATGCAAACCAATTAATTTTTTAGGGGAACTAACCTGCTCAGTCACATTTCAGTTTTATTCAGTTTTATTTACAAATTAGGAAGTTGAAGGCTCCCCTACATGAATTCCATTCTTCAAATAAGTAAACTGTGGTAATTGGACAAGATATGGAATAACAGCCTCTTCTGGTTTGAACAAAAATTAAAAATCCTCAGGGACCTTATATTCTAGCAAAGAAGATAAACAATAAACAAATAATCACATATATGGTGAATATCTGCATGGGGCTTCTAAGCATATAACACAGGGCTCAATAGGGTTGGGAGACAGATGCAGTTATGGAAGATGGCTTTGAAGAAGGTATTTTAAATATTTGTGCTGAGACCTGAAGTAGCTGGTAAAGGTGGGTCATGGAGGAGGGCTGGGAAAGACCACTGCCAGCAGAGGGAGCAGCATGCAAAGCACTGGAGTGGAAGACAGCCCTCTGTGTTGGATTCAGAGGGTAGCAAGTGCAGCAGAAAAGATAGGTAGGGCCAGAACATGAAGGGCCTTGTCAGTTATGGCAAGGATTTGAGATGTTATCCTATGTGCAATGGAAAGCCTCTGGAGGGACTTAAATAGGGGAATGTCATTAAAAGATGATACCTGCAGGAGAGATTGAGAATAGATGGGAAGAAGGTGACACTAGGGTCAGCAGACCAATCAAGAAGCTGGGGCAATAATCTAGGAGTAGAACAATCCCAGACCAAGGTGGCAGCAGTGGGATTCCAGAAGAAACTGGTGGTTGACAGGTGACAGAAGATAAATAGAAAGAAGGTGCAAAAAAGACTTGGCTTTTTTTTTTTTTTCCAACATGGTAAATGTTGTTACTTATTGAGATTGGAATACTACAAAGAAAGTCAGATTTGAAGGAACATCATAACTCCAGGTAAACTCAGTTTGGGCCAAGTAGGCATCCAAATAAAGGAGCCAAATAGGTAGTTGGATAAATAGGACTGGAGCTCAGTAAATGTCTGGGCCCTGTTGTCTCCTATATAACAAGATTGATTAGCAAATTCTAGAAGATTCTAAGACCAGTAGTAATCCAACCATTAGCAACTTGACCTTTAGCTCATGGTGGGAGTGATATAAGCTTCCTTAGAAGCAAAGAGGAGGGATCCCTGGGTGGCTCAGCGGTTTAGTGCCTGCCTTTGGCCCAGAGCAAGACCCTGAGTCCCAGGATCAATTCCCGCATCAGGCTCCCTTCCTTGAACCTACTTCTCCTCCCTCTGTCTGTGCTTCTGCCTCTTTCTCTGTGTGTCTCTCATGAATGAATAAATTTTAAAAATCTTAAAAAAAAAAAAAGAGAAGAAGCAAAGAGGATTAAGGTCCTTAATAGGTCCTCCTATATGCCTATTGACAACCAGGCAATGATCTATTCTGGATTCTCTAACAGTAGAGACAATGCCTTACCAAAGAAAGAGCCATACATCATTGGGGAATTGAATTATAGCGACTTCTATTTATTGAACCAATACGATGTGATAAGCCCTTCACACTTGTAATATGGGAGTAATCATTGTTTGTAGTTGTTGATATAGCCCTCAGTTGGTGTTATCTATCCTTTTGTTGTTGTTGCTGTTGTGCATGATTTCACTCAATCCTCCAAACAACTCTTTGCTGTAGTCATGATGATCATATTGATTTTATACACAAAGAAACTAAGTTTCAGAAAAGTGAAGGACTTGCTCAAGATTACCCAAAAGAAGGAATGGAAATCCCATGATGCAGAACATACTTGTCTGACCGTGTCCTGCTCCTAATCCAGGCAACAAGTTTCCAGAAAGTTCACCTAGCAGATGGTCTTTTTCTTTCCCTGAGGCTTAGGAAACAATATCCAAGACAAAAGAACTCATCATTCTGGTAAGCCTCTGATTATCCTGTCCATACTGTCAACTTCATATTAAGAAATGGGGTCTGGAAAGATGCTATTAGCAGAAAAATGTCTACTTTACAGTTATATGGTAGAACTGCCAAAAATCAAAGTTCTCCAGCCTATGTAAAGTTCTCTTACATGAAAGACAGCATATCCTCCTGTGGAACCCAGGGCCAAAAGCAAGTCTATATAACTTATTTTTCAAAACCTCCCACACTTAGTGACATTGTGCGCTGACAGAAAATATTCTCAGGACCTGAGTGCAACAGTAGGAGACAGTGTCATTTCCTTGATAGGTAACCTTAAGCAAGTGACCTAATTTTTTCATGTGTTCAGTGGAGCTAATAGTGGTATTACTTCATATCAACAAGGACTAACCATTTTATAAGGCTTAATATAGACCTGGCACTACTCTAAGCACATTACATATATTAACTCATTCAATCCTTTCCACAACCCCATGAGAAAGGCTGAGTGGGACCTATGATTATCACCATATTACAGAAGAGTAGATGAGGCACAGAGAGCTAAATCATTTGCCCAAGGTCACACAGCTGGTAAAAATAGAACTCAAACCCAAGCAATCTGAGAAAATCTCACCACCGAATCAGCATCTTCACATTGTGAAGATTAAATGAGATGATATATGTAAAGCATTTTTAGCACAGTATCTGGTATATAGTAAGTCCTTAGTTAATGCTATGTCATTATTTTTATTATAACCATCATATCATCTAAAGACTGAAGCAGAAGATAGCATTTAAAACTGAGATAGAACAGCATAACTCCAAAAAGCAGACTTCCAACCTTTTTAGAATTGTCTTATAAAAAAGGAAACACTATTTGCAAGACAGATCTTAAAACCTGACCTTGAGGAATGACACTTTTTTTAAGAATCCCATTTACGCAAGCAGTTCAATAAATGCCAAGGGAGCTAAATAGCCCTGCAGACCAACCACTGAGGGAATTCCCCCATAAAAGCCCCCAAACCATTTGGAACACAGTCAGCAGGAGATGAGCAGCACACTCACTCATCCTTGCCATCTCTGCCTCACTACCTGACGAATTAACGAATTGCCACATCCTTTTTAGGAAGGAGAAGAAAATAAAACTAATTAGAAAAGCTTTATATTGCAATGAGAAGCCTGTTTTTAGTGCTAAACTCAGTCGGGAGTGACACAAAGGATTATAGGGCTGAGTAGAGACTTTGATGTTCCTCCCACTGTGGGCTCCTCCTCAAATCCTAATGACACCATCTCAACAATCTTCCTTGACAACTACATTTAAAGCAGCTTCCCCCACTCATCCTGCTCTTCTCCTTGTAACACAATCCCTAAATGTTTCATGTAACTTGTTGGTTTCTTGTCACACATACCTCTCTAGAACAACATGTATCTCCAACACGTACTAGCTGTTCAATAAATACTTGTTAAATAAGAGAGAGAAATTCCAATCTCTATTCACGCCTTACCTCTGAAAAACATTTAAGAATGTCTAACTGTATAATCCAGAGCGATTACCACAAAGATTTCCTCTCTTCTCCTCTTTCTGCTCTAGCACAAAGCTACCTGATAGAAATATACTACTAGCCATCTAGCAGTAATTTTAATTTTCTAACAGAACATTTTAAAAAGTCAGAGGAAACAAGGAAAATTAACTTTAATAATGTATTTTATTTTTCATTAACCTAATATATTCAAAATATTACCAAGATGTAATCGATATTTAAAAGCTATAAAGGAGATCTTCTGGTTTTTTTCTTTTTAGTTCTAAGTGTTTACTTAAGAAACAAAACAGAAGATCATAAGGGAAGAGAGGAAAAAATAAAAGATGATTAAATCAGAGAGGGAGACAAACCATAAAGCTGAGGTACCTGGGAAACTCTGGAAGGCTTACTCCCAGAGACAAATTCTTTTGATTTTCACCTGGTTTTAGGATTAATCTACAAACTTGTGCAGTCACAGCTAGTCTTGTCCTCCTAGACATCCAAAGTAGTCATGAACAATGTTAGAAGCTGGTTTTCAAAAAAAAGGGTAAAATCACTACTCTCATACTATTTAAAAATGAACTTTTCATTAAAAGATTTTATTTAACTCATGATACTATAACTGGTTCAAAGGGAAAAAATTAGAAAGCACAAACTTATATGGAGTAAAGGAAAGTTGCCATCAATGCACAAATGGAGGAAAATTTTTTTCCATGGAGGGGAAGGCAAGTCAATTGAATCTCCACTGGAGAGGATAGAATTTGCTGGTCTCTAGACAAAAATTATTTTGTATTGCTATCTATCATCTATAAGTTAAAGAGTTGAAGAATAGCTCCAACAAACTCAGGATCAGATAACACAGAAGACTGAGTTACAGATAATGCATAGTTTTCTACTGAGCATAAATTCTTCCCTATTGCAAGAAGAGTGACTATCTCTTTCTGGTTCTCTGTCCCCTGTTCAGCTAATATCTTGCAAAACTGTTGACTTGAATTGCTACCTTTGACCTGTGGGCTCCTCAGTTAGATAACACCTTTCTGTGGAAAAGACCAAAAATGTAAACTTTTCAGATATTTAAAGCCACATAAATAGAGAACATTTTGATTAGTAAAGAAGTATTAACATCTTTTTTTATTGTTTTGGTATTATGAGGCTAGAAGAAAGTGTGTGTGGGAGCTGGTGATAAAAAGAAGAAAAAAGTCCCTTTTCATAAAGAAGGATGGGATTTGGGGTGAGTGAGAGGATTGCTTGGGGTAAGTGGCTTTATTCTTTAGTGCTTAGTGCCCAAGAGTGAATGGTGCGTGGGTTCTCCTGGCTGGGGTAGGAACTCCTCTCAGGTGATTTTCTGAAGCACTTTTATAATTGCCTAGTGCTTCACAGGCAAGGCCCACCATTTGAAGAGGGGCCCTGCAGGACATATTCTGAATAAGGGAGCAGCCCAGATAGGCTTAGTTTAATGTAATGGGTGGCTTACCTGAGTCTGTTAAATCCCATCTAACTCACTTAACTGGCCCTGGAGAGGTAAAATCAGTGGTTGTCAAGCCTGCCTGCACATTACTATCATCTAGGGAGCTTTGGCAAACACCCACCTCAAGAGAATCCAATTGAATTGGTCTGAGTGGACCTGGGACTCAGTATTTTTAAAAATTTCCCCAAATGATTATAATATGCAGTGAGGGCTGAGGTCTGCTGGTGTAAGCAGTGTTTCTCAAATTTGTCTAGTGGTTAGAATTGCTAGTAGAATTACTAAAGTGTGCCTGTTAAAAATACAAATTCCCAGACCCTTCCATGGTGACTTGGATCCTGCAGTTCTGGGGTATAGCATACAAATCTGGATGTTTGACAAGTACCCGAGGTGGGAAAGCACTGTGTTCTGTTAGTCCCTAATGGGAGGAAACTTCAGAGTCCTTGGGATTAGCTAACAGAGCAGTTTTTGAAATTTCAAGGCTTCTTTGTTGAAAATAGGTTTTAAAGGATGGCACTTTGTTAAATATATCTGGAGACGGTATTCATACAGATCACTTAGGTCATTGGGTTATATCCCAGTTAGCACGTGGAAGTAAAACTTCCTAGATGCAGGGCTGTGATGGGTGTGAAAATGGCTCCCAGAAAGATACCCACATCCTAATCCCTGGATGCTATCGATGTTACTTTGTGTGGAAAAAAGGGTCTTTGCAGATGTGACTTAAATTCAGGATTTTGAGATGAGATTATTTAGGATTATGCCATCATACAAGTCCTTTGTGTGGGAAGCTAGAAGAGGCAAGGAATAGATTCTTCCCTCAAGCATCTGAGGAGAGTGTAGTCCTGCCAACACCTTGATCTTAGCCCAGCAAAACAGATTTTGGACATTTGGCCTCCAGAACTGTGACAGATTAATTAAAAAAAAAAAAAGATTTATTTATTTATTTATTTATTTGGGAGAGAGAGAAAGAGTGCGTGAGTGGGAGGAGGAGCAGAAAGAGAAAGAGAAGCACACTCCCCCCTGAGTGACACAGGGTTTGATCTCAAGAGCCTGAGATCATGACCTGAGCTGGAATAAGAGTCAGTCATTTAACTGACTGAGCCACCCAGGCATCTCTGTGAGAGATTAAATTTTTGTTGTAAGGATTCAAGTTTGTGATAATCTGTCACAGCAGCCATAGGAAACTAACACAGTGCTTCTTAAAATTTATAGTGCATATGAATCCTTAGGAAATGGACTGTAACTGAGCACCTCATTTAGTAGGTCTAGGGTAGTGCCCTAGATGTGGCTGCACTTCTAAGAAGGCTCCTGGATGATACTGACATCGCAGGTCTGAGGGCCATACATTGAGGAGCAATGTTTTAGGGGTTTAAGGGGTAAATATAGAAATGGGCATGAACATGTTTACTGAAGAGAGAAATCTGACAGTTTTTAAAAAGTTTTCTAAGCCCATCCTTGTCATATCGAACTCCTCCAATCATGTCATATTTCTACCAACAAAGGGAAGATCAGGATTCAGGCAGCTGCCCAGATAATTGAGATAAAAATTAATTAGACGATGGCCTCATTTCCCGTTCTGCCAATGAAGACCTGGCTAAAAATGGTGTGTGGCCATTTTAAAGTAACAAAGGGATAATTGCTTCAGCAGTCACATCTGTAATGTGTCATCGTTTTTCTGAGTGTCAGTGGAAATTTCTATACCTATTGAGAATGAGCAGATAGAGTTCATTTAATTTCAAAAGCTATAAAAGCTGAAAATTAAAAAGAACCCCCACCCACCCCGTGGGTAATTCTAATGCTAGGTGTGGGTGAAGAGTTTTAGTTCTGTTAGTCTAGGGCTGGTACAGCAACAATGTGGAGGTTAGCATTGGCCTTGGGGTGGTTTTTAATTTGGTGTTTCTCTTCCACTTAAGGTATTGTGAACAGCAAAGGAGGAAGAATCAATTTACTAAAATGCAGACTCCTTTGATAAAGGACAAGGAGCAAATGAAGAGGGCACAGAACAGTTAATGACATTTGGATGATGCCAAAACTACAACTTCCCTTAGAGAACTGACCTCAGTCTTTTCAGAGGTGACACTGGTTTTGGAATTTGATTTCAGTCTTTTTCTCTTTTTTCTTCTTTATCATTTTCCCTCCAAAAAACCTTGGAGGTACTCAATAACATTTAATCTTTTTGTTGTTGTTCTTATTGTGGCAAGATATATGCAACAATATTTACCTTTTGAACCATTTTAAAGTATACATTTCAGTAGCATGAAATATATTCACACTGTTACACAGCCATCACCACTATCCATTTCTAAACGTTTTCATCATCCAACTAGAAACTCTGTACCCATTAAATAACTATCTTTCCTCTGCCCCTGGTAACCTCTATTCTACTCTCTGTTTCTGTGAATTTGACTATTCCAGGGACCTCATGTAGGTGGAATCATAACAGTATTTGTCCTTTTGCATCTTATTTCACTTTGCATGAATCTCAAGATTCATTCATGTTGTAGCATGTATCAAAATTCTATCCCTTTTTATGGCTAAGTAATGTTCCATTGTGTGTATATATCACATTTTGTTTATCCATTCATCTCTTGATGTACATTTGTGTGGTTTTCATCTTTTGGCTATTGTGAATAAGAATTTTATCTTTTAAGTCAAGATTAATTTTAATGATTTTTGAGAATTCCATGACTTTCCTTTTAAGATAATGGAAGAATTCTCATGAAAGCAAGTTTGGGTATTATTAAAATAGGACAGTGTGCCTTTTAAATTTTTATTTGCATACAGGTGAAAAAGTTTTAATGAATGAATTTGCCAGCAACAGGAACTGGAATCCAGATACTTGGAAATGGAGAAAGATGAATGATCATGGGAAAAACTGTCTTTAGACCAGAGGCATTGGGCTGCTGTCCTGGGTCTACACTTTAAAAGCCCCACTCTAACTTTATGTCTATAAAATAAAATAAATAAAATAAAATAAAAAATAAAAGCCCTACTCTGGCCCTCTTGCAACATTTCTTTTTTTTTTTTTCCTTGCAACATGTCTTGCAGGGTTAAATGTATGTGCTCATCTAAATAAAGCATGCCCCTTTTCTAGACCTTGTTGTGGTATCTGAGACCCAAAATTCCCTACTTCTAGAGATCTTGGGCCTATTTCCTGGGTTTCTTCTCTGTGTTTGAGCCATGCTGCTGGCACTGCATGCCTGGTACTAGGACTGAGGGTGCCAAGGGGCACTTGTTTGTTCTTTACAGGTGGGGTTGGGAGGTGATTGTGAGATAAGAGTGAGAGCCCTTAATGGGAAGACAAAGAAGATAAGCCTCACTGTGAGTTTCTAGCAATGCTGCCTATATTTAAGATTATTTTAGGTCTTGGGATCCCTGGGTAGCGCAGCGGTTTGGCGCCTGCCTTTGGCCCAGGGCGTGATCCTGGAGACCCGGGATCGAATCCCACATCGGGCTCCCGGTGCATAGAGCCTGCTTCTCCCTCTGCCTGTGTCTCTGCTTCTCTCTCTCTCTCTCTGATGTGACTATCATAAATAAATAAAAATTTTTTAAAAAAAGATTATTTTAGGTCTTGAGGAGTCTCAGAACATTTAATAGAATATTGAATCTGGTTGATGAAAAGAGATTGTGCAGATGCACAGTTGTGAAATAGATATAATTGTTTATTCCAGTATACCCTAGAGTCGGAAAATTGTCCCTACCAGACACATTTGACAGATGAGAACATCAAGAACCAAATGGGTGAAGATCTTAAAACTCTCATGGTAATCACTGGCAAAGGCAGTGTTTGAAACCTGCGGCTCTTCCATTTCTGCCCACAGCCTCATACAGTGGAGACTTCTCACCCCAGTTCCTGTGACATGGTGATTTAAAGGCCTAGAATGAAGTTTGAGTCCTGACCTACTATCTTGGAATGTAGAGTCAAGAGACTTGACATCCCAAAGTGGCCTGTTTCCTAACTAGCAGTTGGAATTTGGGAAAGCGCCAACATTTTTGGACCATAGTCTCCTCATTATTTTAAATGGGGATAGTCCTACCTACCTGCTCTGCTCACAATCTGTTCACACATCTGTTATGCAAACCAAACAGTTTGAAAACATGAAATGCCATATACATGTAAGAAGTTAAGGAGAATCTGAAAAATAGTGAGAGATAAAATTGTGTAGTCCCTTGGTTAGGAAGCATTGTACTGCTCATGCGGGAAGGATGGGGGGAAGGAGGAAAATTCTGACCTACTTTTATATGTGCCCATCTCTCTCCATCTTTTCCCTCATTTCGCTTTCCATCCTTTCTTTGTCATCTCAGCAGGAAAAAGGGAAGGGTTTTGTGTGGGAGGTACCTGGGCTGGATGGGAGCAGAAAGAGCCTGTACTAAGAAGTCTGGCTGAACTGGGGCAAGCTGACAAAACAGCCTGACAAATGCATCTTGATGTCTCAATCCACTGCAAGTATGCCAAAGGCAGCAGGCTGGGTAATTGTCAGCGACAGTCCAGCTGCCACTAGAGCCAAAGGCACAATGACAAAGTGGGACAAGTTTGCATGTAATGCCTTCTGCTTTCCTTTCAGGATCCTTGTCCTTCCTCTACCCTCTTCTACACTTATATTTTCCTTTCCCCCTTACCCAACCCTGACCTTGAGCCACCCAGTTGCTGTGTTCTGAATATTCAAACCTCTTCCTTGCCATCTGCTTCCTTCCTAAAAAGTTTTTTTTTTCTTAAATAACCTTGCTCCTCTGCATTGTAATCACAACACTGAAATATCAAACTCTGGAAGGTACTGATTTGATTTAAATAATTTATATGAAGATGGGAATTGATAAGCTTAATGCTCACAGGTGATTTGCATTTATAAAGATTGTTGACACAAGAGAATCTCTTATTGGTATATTAATATGAGAGAAAAATAATAATAAAAATTAAAAAAATAAAAAATATATGAGAGAAAAAAGTTTTTTAAAAGGGAGTTTCTTTGTTTCTCCCTTGTTCCTACCCATATCTAACCTAGTGGGGAGGGATGGGCATCTACTGAGAATTTTCTGTCATTCTCATATCAGACACTTAATATGTGTCACCTCATTTAATCTTCCTGTGAACCTACGTAAAAGGTATTATCATCCACATTTTAGAACTAAGGAAACTGAGATCCAGAGAGGTTACGAGGTTTTCCTAAGTCACAATAGCTTATGAATGGTAGTGTTGGATTCAAACTCCACTTTTTCAGATGTCACACAGCTTCACATAAAGGACCAGGATCTGGATTGGTTTTAGGTTCTAATCTGTGTGCTGGTAGCAAAAGGGGTAAAAGATGAGGCTGGAAGTAAGGGTTGGGGTAGATAGTGGGGACCTTGTATTCTGAATTGAGCTTCATTTCTGTATTTGACTTCATTGTGTATAATAAATAGACTGCAGGTATCTGGTAAGCTATCATTATCTTTCCCCCCAGCATCCAGGATGATTCCCTGCTCATGGCAAGAGCTGAGGTCATGTCTCTAATTTTCTTCTTTTGTTACTAGGGACCCTTGGCCTGGCTCTCTTTCATAGAATCCTGATAGGTGACCTGTCTTGGGAGGAAATCAGGGAGTATGACTGGGGAAGAGGGCAATGCAGGGAGTATGCAAAAAAAGAAGAAAGAAGAAATATTATTCATTGAGAACAGAGCTTTCCAGGACTTTTGTTGGAGTATGAGAGCAAAATCAAGCCTCCTCTTTCCACTTGGCACTGACACCTCCCTGTTTATATCTCCAAGGGAAAAGAGACCTTGGGAATGAACTTAAATAATGAACAATTAATGAACATCATGTAAACTTAAGGCTTTAGACTATCACTAGTTACAAGGATCCCAAAAGTCAGAGAAGGGAAACTAAAAAGTTGAAAATAACCTCATCACCAAAAAATTGTGACAATCCAATATTTTTATTCCCCTGACATTTTGTTGTCATCACTTTGTGAGACAGAGGGACACTGCCTTCCAACTCTCTTGATGAGCAAGGATGTACACAGGGAGGGCGGGGACTAGTCTGTTGTGAGATGTGACAAGAGATCTGTTCAGACGCTGGGCATGATATCTGTAATTGACATCCTGTACATGTCAGTTCTCATGTCTTGCTCTGTGCTGTGCTAATGAATAAGTTGTTTTTGTGTTATATAAAATTACCTTCTAATCATCACTACATTATCATTTATTTTACAGTAGCACTGAACAACAGCACTGAACAGCTGAAATTCTTCAGCAATCAGGTCTCTCATTTTGATTTCTTGCTTCCCCTCTTTGTACCTTGATTTGCCTCACCTTCTCCTTTCCAGACAGACACTGTACTCCTCTTTTTGACTCTTATGGTTCATATTACACAATGATATTTGCTGTTTACTAAATACCTACTGTGTGCCAGGAATATTATCCATTGAATCTCTAGTCCTCATAGTACCTCCATAACAGCATTATTTTCTTTATTTTACAAATGAGAAGAATTGAGGCTTGGAGAAAAGTTGACTTGTTGAAGTTCATCCAGGTGATAAGTAACTGAGCTGGGCTATGAATCCAGGATTGTCTGACTCCAAGTTCACACTAACCTTGAAAATACATTGTTTTCTCTCAATACTTTGGGGATGGGGAAGCAGTGTGAGAAGGTGGTGGTTATAGTTGGGGAATGCTCACAGTGGGATTGCCCCCCCCCGAGAACCAGCCTCTATGGTCTCCTATCTTTTATACAGAAATCATTTAAAAATCTCTGGGTTATAGGATAGCTTAGAGTGGATAATTTTCTGGCCATACTTCAAAGCACTCTGAATTCCGTTTTTTTCCCCTAAAGCAAAGCTACTATTCCACTTGCTGGCCCTTATAATTGGGATAGGGGTAAGGGCTACTTATCTCCTTATTGGGGAATCTTATCTTTTCAAATGTAGATATTTGGTTGAAGGCTTGTGGCTGAGAAACTTAAAGTCAGAAAAAAAATAGAATTGATGAAAGTGAAATGAACGCTGTGTGGCAAAGCCTATTTTCTTGTTCTTTATCCTTCTCTCAGCAACTTTTGCTCTACCTGAATGCCCCTCTTCATAATTAATTTTCATTCGAAAAAACAGCTAAGAAAATACAGGTAACATTTATTAAACAAAACTGTATGTTCACTTAATCCTCATTGTGGCTTTCCAAGGGAAGCCTATTACCATGTTAATGTGAGGCCCTAAGGAGTAAAATAACTTGACCAACCTTACTTATCTGTAGACTTCCAGGATGTCAGTTCAGGCTTGGATAATTCTAATCTCTTTTCACCCAAGCATGTGGCTTGACAGGAGCCAATGAAGGCAAATGACCCGAAAGCAGAGCAAAGATGGCCAGCAATGCTGATTAGACAACTTCAGGAAACAGTGTAGAGGACCTGCTGGACACTGACACTGATATTAGAGAAAGGGCATGAAGGAGGGATGGGCCAGTAGAAATACCAACAACACTATAGGTAACATCCCCTTGGATGCACATGGGCTTTGGAAAGTAAGTCCATTATTGTATTTTATCCTGCTTCCCATCCTGGGAGTAGAAGGTCTCAACCTTATCTTACAGGTTGAAGCATCCAAGATTCAAGGAGGCTAACAATTCCCCCTGGGCCAGAGTTAAGCAGTGATAAAGCCAAGCTAGGATGAGTCTGAAGTTTACGCTTCTGACCAATGTGTATGATGCCCAGACAGAATGCCTTTATTTGGAACACCTGGCTGGCTCAGCAGTTGAGCATCTGCCTTCAGCTTAGGGTGTAATCTCCAGAGTCCAGGGATCGAGTCCCACATCGGGCTCCCTGCTTCTCCCTCTGCCTATGTCTCTGCCTCACTCTATGTCTCTCATGAACATATAAATAAAATATTTTTTAAAAAAAGAATGCCTTTGTTTTTAAAGCACCAGCCATATCCTCAGCTGCTACCCCCAGACTGCAGTAGAAAAGGAACATTAAGACATTTTGTAATTATCTTCTCAATCTTTCACTCTGAGGAAAAAAGGACAAAGATGAGGGGCTATGCTCTTACCTAACATAGAGGCTCTTAAACTGGAGTCCATGGATGCCACAAAGTGAATAGAATTGAAAGGAGTCTGTGAACTTGGATGGGAGAAAAATT
The DNA here is from genome assembly GCF_018345385.1 of Vulpes lagopus. Taxonomy (NCBI): domain Eukaryota; kingdom Metazoa; phylum Chordata; class Mammalia; order Carnivora; family Canidae; genus Vulpes; species Vulpes lagopus. The sequence continues at coordinate 37,328,455 of NC_054836.1, read as the reverse complement.
TGCTTTCCCTAATCTCTAACTGAAATGTAGCATTTCCTTTTATTAGGAATAGAGTGATATTAGCACCTAAGACTATCACCCATAAGAATTAAAAATGTTTTCATATCACATTGTAGTTTGACAGATGTCTCAATAAGACATGTACCCTTATAACTACTTCAAAATTAGAGAAGTTATTAGACTCACTGCTAGATCTTGTTATTTATTGCATTAATAAAAAGTGCTATATTACCATACATAATTCTAAGGAAAATTTGCCAACTGTAATTACATGTAATGAGTTTTCTTTGTAATCCTGTGAATATTATTTTATGCATTTAAAGACATTATTTTGAGGAAGGATCCATGGGTGTCACAGATGACCAAAGAGTTCATGGCCCAAAGATAATTAAGACCCTGCACAAAAGCAGGTGGGGCCTCACAGGATTCACGCTTCCCAAGGGAGGGCTAGAAGTTGGATGGGTCTGTCTTCTAGGAAGGCTTAGTACAAAGGCTTAGTACAAAAATAAAATACATTATTAAGTTAATTTTGCTTATTTCCTTTTACTTTTAAAACCAACTAGCACTTTCTCCAAGCTTGCACCTGGGCATCTGAGGGCTACTGGGAAAAACCCCATAGTAGGACCAATTGCTGTTACTCTAAATAACTGAAGGTCACCCTTAACCAGATCCTCAACTTGACCCTATAACCTCATTACATGGCTATAGACAATCCCATCACCTATTTCAAACCCTCTCTTTTCTCTCACTTCTGACTCTATGAAACCCCTCTGTTATTCTCAGACAATAAGCTAATATTACAGAATAAAAAGGAATCTTCAAATGGGAACACCCCTGACTTCCTGCTGTAAAACCTTCATACCCACTAGAGCTTTATGTACCCTTTACTCCTGTCAACAGAGGCCAGTCATTCTGTTCTGGATTGATCCCCCTCACCCCGGCTGCCCCACCTCCTCAGGAACTGCATATAGTCAGCCACTGCTCTGACCATCCTTATTTTTGCCTTCCCCAAAACTACTGGATCCTTCTTAACCACAGGTAAACATTCCTAAGTTCTTTCCTTATTAAAAAACAGAAACAAAACCTTCATCAATTTGCATTTCCCTCTCTATATACTGCCCTCTCTCCTATCCACAAACTCTTCCAACTCTGTTTTCCTTTGCCTTGCGCCAGACTCCTGATTTATACACTACGTTTATGGTTCTTCTCAGCTCATTTAACTCCCCATCCTTCTCCTCCCAGCCTCTAATTGTGGAACTTCTTCAAGCCTTGGCCTCATGCAACTTTCTTTCTTTCTTTTTTTTTTTTAAGAGTTTATTCATTTATTCATGAGAGACAAAGAGAGAGGCAGAGACACAGGCAGAGGGAGAAGCAGGATCCATGCAGGAGCCTGATGCAGGACTCGATCCCGGGACTCCAGGATCATGCCCTGGGCCAAAGGCAGGTGCTAAACCGCTGAGCCACCCAGGGATCCCCCTCATGCAACTTTCTCTCCTCACTCTCTATTCTGTCGATGCCCATGATAGGGGCCAGCTATATACAGATGACTCCCTAATTTACACATCCAACCCTGGCCCCCATATAAGCTCCAGTCCCAAAATCAAACTCTAGATCATCACTTAAAAAAAATTAATCTTCTTCTAGTTCATCTCAATGACTGGTATCATTATCAATTTGGTTAGACAAAACAAAAATTTTCAAGCCATTCCTGCTATCTCTCTCCCCCTCAGCCTGCATATCCATTTCATCACCAAGTCTTGCATTTTTGCTTCCTCTTTGCATGTCAATCAGTTCACATTTTTCCATATCTATTAGCATATCTAGTCCAACCTGCCACCATGCCTTGTTTAGACTCCTGCTTGATGACCAACCACTCCATACAATGCAAGTGGTTCGTTTCAGGCACTTTTGCAAGAAAGCAAGCAAGCATATGAATGAATGAATGAATGCCTAGAGGAAGCAAGACTTGATGGACCACTGGGGAGAAAAAAATATTCATTAAGTAAATACTTTTTGTTTTTCTACTCTGGCCTAGGCATTGTGTTAGGTATTAGAGACAAGATCATCAGAGAGTTACTTCTCAAAAAGTTTACAATCTAGAAAGTGTTAGTAGTACTCCGTCAACAACAATAATACAAAGCACCATATAAAAAAATCCATAAGCAAAATGGTCATTCTCCCTGCCCTAGATGACAAGCAAAGTTCAAAGAAAGGAGAAATCACATCCATTTGGATTTTTAGGAGACATTTCCTAAAAGGAGATGGTGCCAACATATGGAAACAAGATATATGTTCAGTAAGTACATTCTAGGAGGAAATGATCTAAACAAAGAAGCCAAAGACAGAAAGAACAGGAAAAAAATAATTCAGCCTGGCTAAGCATGGACTAATGAGAAATGGAAATGGAATGGAAGAGTCACTGGAAGTTCCTAAGAGAACTTAGGAGAGAAGAAATTCCTAAGAGAAGAGAAGAAATTCCCTGCAATATGAGAATAGCTCAAAATACAAGACGCTTCTTCCTAAGTGGCTTTGCTTTAGTTGGAATTTACTTTTTTATTTACTTACCTAAGATGAAGGAAAGCTTTAGGTTCATACTCCATGCAGACATGAGAATTAATAGAGAAGAATCTTACTGATGACATATATGCAATCAGTTGTCCATAGTTCCTCACAGTGTGCTTAAAAAGGAGATATGTCTGCAACTTCTGCATTCTGAATTAGATCTGCATAGTCTTTAGATTGGCACCTAAGAATCCAATTACAGGGACAAATAAGTCACTATCACCTATGCCTTCACATAAATGTGACTGGCCTCTACTATCGTTCCTTCACATAAATACCTTAAACTTCTTTAAAGGAGCCTCAGGAACATGAAGTAGTTGCCTGAGTCATCTGTAATCAGAATAGAAGAGACAACCACAGCAATCAGGACAGAAGAGGCAAGCACATTTACCCTCGTGGGTAGTATTTTTTATTATTTTAACACCTGGTCCAAAAAAGAGGAGGGGGTACTACAAAGAAAGGAATTACGGAACAGTACAGAGAGAAAGGGGAGAGTAGGCAATGAAAAAGCAACATGCCAATGCATTTCATACTTTACCAGTGGCAGACATAACCCATTGATCATAACATCGTTTCCCAGAGAACATTGATCATAACATCCTTTCCCAGAGAACCCATCAATGATCTCAAATTATTTCTGAACTTACCACTCTAAATAATGACTAGTAAGCAATCAAAATTGGCCCCAAAAAACAAAAACAAAAACACCTCTTTTCCATTCTCAAAATAATGAAAAATAAATTTGAGGTTCCAGACTCTGGATTCAAATCTGTATTCAGATTGTTACCAACTATGTGACCAACTCTCTAAACCACAATTTTCTACAACTTTGAATGGAGGTAATGACCTTGCCAGCACTGTGGCAAGACTCAAAGTGCCACACTTTGAGTGTGGCAGTCAAAGTATCAAAGAACACTTTGAAAATTGTAGGACTCTATAGAGATGAGGTATTCTCCATATAGATGTTACTACTCACTACTTCCAGAACATTCCCATGTGCCCAGAGCACATTCCTTAGCATTCATCAATTGCATGTAGGGTCACATGTGAAAAGAAACCAGCAGGAGGAACTTGGCAATTCTCTACTTTGTGTCCTTTTCATAGATCCTTTCCCTGTCCCCCCAGTCCATTAGTTCATGAAGCTAAGACTTATAGCCTGCTGCTTAAAGCTGCTGGCCCTGCCCACACAGGGGTTAGCCAGTTAGTCTTTATGGGATTGTACCCAAATGTAAAATGCAACCACAGCTGTTGTTAAAAACAACAATTTACAACAGAGTAAATGATTCACTCCTGAATAATTTTTATATAGTTTTGTTTTGCATTTTGTGATGAAACAGGGACAATCAAGGTACTCTGTACAGATGGGGCCCTAAGTTAATAAAGCATAGGCCTTATCTGCAAAAGCTAATCTAGCTGGAAGTCCTGAAGATTTACTCAGCAGCCTAGAGTTAGATGCCATCAAAAGCTAGAGGTTGACACAAATGTTGGAGAGGATGTGGAGAAAGGGGAACCCTCTTGCACTGTTGGTGGGAATGTGAACTGGTACGGCCACTCTGGAAAACTGTGTGGAGGTTCCTCAAAGAGTTAAAAATAGATCTGCCCTACAACCCAGCAATTGCATTGCTGGGGATTTACCCCAAAGATACAGATGCAATGAAACGCCGGGACACCTGCACCCCAATGTTTATAGCAGCAATGTCCACAATAGCCAAACTGTGGAAGGAGCCTTGGTGTCCATCGAAAGATTAATGAATAAAGAAGATGTGGTTTATGTATACAATGGAATATTAGCCATAAGAAACGACAAATACCCACCATTTGCTTCGACGTGGATGGAACTGGAGGGTATTATGCTGAGTGAAGCAAGTCAGTCGGAGAAGGACAAACATTATATGGTCTCCTTCATTTGGGGAATATAAAAAATAGTGATAGGGAATAAAGGGCAAAGGAGAAAAAAATGAGTGGGAAATATCAGAAAGGGAGACAGAACACGAGAGATTCCTAACTCTAGGAAATGAACTAGGGGTGGGGGAAGAGGAGTTGGGTGGGGGGTGGGGGTGACTGGGTGATGGGCACTGAGGGGCACACTTGATGGGATGAGCACTGGGTGTTATTCTATATGTTGGCAAATTGAACACCAATAAAAAATAAATTTACAAAAAAAAATCTAGAGGTTGAGGGGTACCTGGGTGGCTCAGTGATTGAGCCCTGTCTTTGGCTCAGGTCATGATCCTGGAGTCCAGGGATCAAGTCCCACATCGGGCTCCCGGTATGGAGCCTGCTTCTCCCTCTGCCTGTGTCTCTGCCTCTCTCTCTCTCTCTCTCTCTCTCTCTCTCATGAATAAATAAATAAAATCTGAAAGAAAGAAAGAAAGAAAGAAAGAAAGAAAGAGAAGAGAAGAGAAGAGAAGAGAAGAGAAGAGAAGAGAAGAGAAGAGAAGAGAAAAGAGAAGAGAAGAGAGATTGAAATAATGATGTCCTTGCAGCAACAGCAATACATGTAGGATATACCAAGAACATCCAAGGAGCAGCACCATGAATGTGGGACTCCTGTTCATGTTCCCAGGATGAGTTATGCACAATTTCTTGCCATTTTTAATCTGTGATGTGGAGAATGAATTATAAGGGAAACTGAGAAGGCAGAGAGGTGATTTAGGACTACTAGAATAATTCAGGTGAAAGATGATCATGGTGAGAGATGCAGAATAGGGAAGGTGTCTGGGTTGGAGATTATTTTGGAAGTAGAATTACCAGACTTCTTGATGGATCAAATGGAGGGCAGGAATGAAAGGAAGGAGTTGAGAATGGCACCAATGTTTTTGGTTTAAGCAACTGGGTGAGTGGGAGCAATATTTTCTGAAATAAGGAAGAAAAGAGGGAGCGTGGCTAAGAATCCATAATCCTATCTTGATCACTGAGAGATATTTTCCTTCTTGACACCAACTACATGATATCTTTTCCAACATTACTTCTCCTACTCTCCAACACCAATGGGTTGTTCTATAATTCAATTCTGACATTAATTACCGGGAGTTAGCATCAAACTCCACAGATTAAGGGCTTACTCCTGTAAGACTGCTCTCATTTCAGAGGCCAGTCACAAATATCAGGTCACCTACACTTATGACCAACCAGCTATAAATCAGGAGATCCTTCTACCCGCCTTCTCAGGTTCAATAATTTGCTAGAATAGTTCACAGAACTCAGGAAGCCATTTTACATGCATTTATAAGCTTTTACAAATAATACGAATAAGTAGCCAAGTGAGGACGTGCTATAGGGCAAGGTCTGGAAAGGTCCCAAGCCCAGAAGCTTCTGTCCAGGAGTTGGTGTACCACCCTCCGAGCACATGAATGTGTTCACCAACTCAGAAGTTCTCTAAACTCCACTGTTCAGCTTATATGCAGGTTTCATTACTTAGGCATGATTGAATAAGTCATTGGCTATTGATAATCAACTCAATCTCTGGTCCCTCTCTCTTCCCTGGAGACTGGGGAGTAGGACTGGAAGTTCCAAGCTTCTAATCAATGCTTGATCTTTCTGGTGATCAGATCCCATCCTGAAACTATCAAAGGGCCCACCACAAGTCGCCCCATTATAACAAAAAACTCTCCTATCACCCTATCACTCAGGAAATTTCAAAGATTTTACAAGCAAAGAAAGATCTTTCTGGTGCTGCAGGCACATAAGTTTCATAGGTTGTCTCTACCATCTTACCAGGCAGGTGATCATATACAAAGCTGGGACTTATGAAGAAATTAGAGGCCAGATTCGAATCCTAACTCTACCACTTACTAGCTTCTGTGATTGTGGATAGGTACTTAGCCTCCCCATCTTAGCTTCTTCATCTCAAAAATGCAAATAACCATTTTACAGGGCTCTATAAAAATAAGAGAGCATATAAAGCTAGCATTCAATCAACAAATATGTTTTGAGCCTCTATCCCATGCCAGAAACTATTCTAGGGTCTGGAGACAGAGCATAGGACAGAACAAAAATCCAGCCCTCATGAATCTACATTCCAGTGGGGAAAGCAGAAAGAGAACAAATAAATAAGAAAATACATACCATGCAGTTGATGGTAAGTGCTATAGAAAAAAAATATCAGCAGAAAAGGAGCTAGGGAGTGGCAGGGTGATCAATGTTGTCATCTTAAACAGAATAGTCAAAGAAGACCTCATTGAGAAGGGGCAGAGGCCTGAGAAGGTGAGACAGAAGGCCAGGCAGACAACTAGGGAAGAGCATTCGAGGTAGTGAGAAAAGCAAGTGCAAAGACCCATGGGGTGGAAGCTTGCCTAATATTGGTGCCAAGCCCAGAAAAGAGGTCAGTGTGGCCAGAGGTGATCCATTGAGAAGTGATAACCTCTGCTCAGAATTCCAATATCATTCATTTTGGGGATGGCCTATTCAGTCTGCATCCTAAATTACTACTTTTCAGATAAATATTGTTTGAACTCTCCAATTGCATTCTAATTATTTATCTGCTAATTTACACACTAAGAGCAGAGCCCTCTTGAACTAACATTCCCATCCCAACCAAGTGCCTTAGACATGGAAAATCAACAGTCATCTGGAACCTGACCAAACATGCACATGCCCACTCACATGAACAAGCAAACTGCCAGCTCATCCTACTTCCTGAAATACAGCTCATCCTCATCTCTTCCTGAGATGAGGCCCAAGGTGCCTCATCTCCACAATTTGACTAAATTATTTTAAATTTGTTTGCATTAAGAAGTGTTCACTCTTGGGAATTCACTTTTAACATGGCAATCTCCTCTAAGCCTGGCTTTCCTGAAATTCCTTCAGTAAGGATACTACATACGTCGGCTCCATTAACAGCTAACCCCAGCAAGAATGAATCTAAATCTTACATACCTGAATGCTTTCATATGCAAGATGCTTTATTAGCAACACATGTTTTCTCTGCAGATCATAATCACCTGCTGTTCCAAAGACCATAATTTGAGGAAAAAGCTTCCAGAGGGCCAGAAATGCATGTGGAGAAAGTTAGAAAAACCATTAGTCTTCATAATTGCTCCATGAACAAAGAATAGGCATTCTAGTAAAAATAATCACTACCATTTATTGAGCATTTACTATCAACCTAGTACTGTGGTTAAGTGCTTCACTGAGCTAAGTTAAATCTTCACAGTACCCTGCAAGGTAGGTATTAGCCCTAAATGACAGATTAAAAAGGCCATCTGAGAGAGGTTAAGTCATTGGCCCAAGGTCACACAAGCTACTAAGGGGCAGAGCTAGGATTTGAACCCAGACCAACCAGTAGCAAAATCAGCACACCAAAATGTATATACAACAAAATCCAACAAGTGATCTCATTCTAAGACTTAGGACAAAGTTATTTTCACAAATTAGAAGGCTTGTCCTTACTGGTAGCGAGGAAAATCTAGAGCTGAATACCTGGTTGGATTGTGACCAATCCCCAAGAGAAGAAGAGGAGGCATGGAGAGCACCTAGATCCATTTCACATGAGCAAACTGACAGACAAGTTGCATTTGGGTCTGCAGTGCTGGAACCTTTCCCCATAAATTAGCTGTGGGTGCTCGATGTTGATGACTGAGAGCAATTATACCACTCATAGCAGATGGGAGCATATGGTGCCAGCCAAAATGAATCAATGTGTCACAGCAGCAAGGTTCTCGGATAAGATTTAGAAAATGTTGTCAAACAATGATTATATTACCAGGGGGATTGAGCCAGCAACTACATCTTTCAGCCAATAACTTATAGCACTTGAATTTTTTTTACCCTTATCCAATGTCCATTGTTATGACTCCAGTTTACAGACGGAGAAATATAAAGTAGTTTGCCCCAGTCTATAGAGTTAAATCATTGGCAGAACTTGTAGAGTTTTAACAGAACCTAATAGGTTCCTTTTCCATGCCTGGATCTTGAAACATTTTTTTTTTTAATGGCAAAGGCAGAACTGGAGCACAGAATACCATCTTTATTACAGGTAAAGCCAGGATGGAAGACAAATGGCCCAGCTAACTCCCTGACAGTCAGCCTTAAGGACAGACAACCTGAGGGGAAGGTAAAGCTGTCCGAGTCACTACTACTCCCCTCCACCCCTACCCCCACCACTAACTTGGACTGAGAAAGAAGGAGAAATCCCCTGCTCTCAAGACCTTGGCTAGATAAATTAGCTCCCTAGTTGAAAAACATGGAGCAAAAGCCATTGTCAGCCAACCATGTGGCAAGTCAGTTATTTAGAGGTGTCACTCTCTTCTAGGATTTTCCTCTTTAGGGTCTTCAGGTACAACTATACTTCTATAAGTGGGAGAGAAACTTTCCCTGAAGAGAATAGATATAACTATTGCCAATCTTCCTAAGAAGAGGTTGACCCAGGTAAGAAATTAGGGTTCAAGGGCACCTGGGTGGCTCAGTCAGCTGAGCATCCAACTCTTGATTTCAGCTCAGGTAATGATCTCAGGATCCGATGGAGACCCCTTCAGCAGAGAGTATGCTCAAGATTCTCTCTCTCGGGTGATAGAACATGAAAGACTCCTAACTCTGGAAAAAACAAGGGGTAGTGGAAGGGTAGGTGGGTGGGAGGATGGGGTAACTGGGTGACAGGCACTGAGGGGAGCACTTGACAGGATGAGCATTGGGTGTTATACTGTATAGTTGGCAAATCGAACTCCAATTTAAAAAAAAAAAAAAGGAAAAAAAAGATTCTCTCTCTGCCCCTCCCCCACCATGCTTACTCTCTTGCTCACTCAAAAATAAATAACTATTGGGGCACCTAGGTACCTCTGTCAGTTAAGCATTCAACTTTTGATTTTGGCTCAGATCATGATCTCGGGGTCAAAGGATTGGCTCCACACTCAGCTAGAGATCCTCTCCCTCTCCCTTCCCCCTACCTGTTTGTGCTTGCTTGAGCATGCACACATGCTCTCTCGCCCTCTCATAAATAAACTCTTTAAAAATAAAATAAGTAGATACATCTTTTTTTAAAAAAAAAAAAAAAGGAAAGAAGGAAATTAGGATTCAGGGAAACAAGCCCCACATTGAGATGAATACAAAAATCCCTTCTTTCTAAAAGCTGGGGGTAATAATATTGAAGCAAAAGTTCCTGTCTCCATGTAATGAAGCATAGTCGAAAGAAAGGCAGGCAAGGGCAAGGGACCCCTGCCCTAAGAGGAAACTCCTCTTAAAAGGATTTAACACCACCCTGGAAAGAGCCCTTTACCCTTTCCCACATGAACAATTACCTGAGAGGTAGATGAGCACCTGAACAAAAACCTGATTGTGTGACAGGTGCATGGAGGATTAATCAGATTAAAATAGCCTGCCAACATTCTCATAAAACCCTTTAGACTTAGAAACTCCGGTGGCGGGATCCCTGGGTGGCGCAGCGGTTTGGCGCCTGCCTTTGGCCCAGGGCGCAATCCTGGAGACCCGGGATCGAATCCCACGTCGGGCTCCGGCGCATGGAGCCTGCTTCTCCCTCTGCCTGTGCCTCTGCCCCCCTCTCTCTCTCTCTCTCTCTGTGTGACTATCATAAAAAAAAAGAAACTCCGGTGGCAGTTCTCTCTGGTCCCCTCCCACTTCAGGAGCTTTGTACTATCCTTCAATAAACTTTGCTTTGCTGCCCACCACTCTTCTTCTAGTCTCCCTCTTTATTCTTTGAAGCAGTGTAACCAAGACCCACAGGCACCGAAGGAAAAGAGATTCTGTAACACAAGGAGAATACAAAAGAAAATGTACATGCTCCCACCTTGGCTCATTCCTTGGACTTGTGTTTCCAAGCCACTCTTTGTCAATGCTGCCTAGCTCCACAAAGGTGTAGGCCCACCCTCAGCACCCAGACAAGAACAGTAAATAAGAATCTCATTGAAGGTTGGGAGACACAAAAGACCATTATAGCACTGAGCAGATACCATCAGCTCAATGTCACATTTGCCCAGGTCCACAGGCCAAGCCTCACCAGCCCTGGGCAGGGCCTCTCCCTCTCTCTATCCTCAGACCTGCAGCCTATGCCAAGTCCCCTACCAAGAGCTCATGTTCCAGATCTCCTCCACGTCCTTTTTTATTTTATTGAAGTTCGATTTGCCAACGTATGACACCTAGTATTCATCCCATCAAGTGCCCATCACCCAGTTACCCCATCCCCTCACCTCACTCCCCTTCCACTACCTTTTGTTCATTTCCCAGAGTTAGGAGTCTCTCATGTTTTGTCACCCTCTCTAATTTTTCCCACTCATTTTCCCTCCTTTCCCTTATAATCACTTTCGCTATTTCTTATATTCCATGTATGAGTGAAACCATATGATTGTCCTTCTCCGATTGACTTACTTCACTCAGCATAATACCCTCCAGTTCCATCCATGTCAAAGCAAATGGTGGGTATTTGTCGTTTCTAATGGCTGAGTAATATTCCATTGTATACATAGACCACAGCTTCTTTATCCATTCATCTGTCGAAGGACATCGAGGCTCCTTCCACAGTTTGACGATTGTGGACGTTGCTGCTGTAAACATTGGGGTGCAGGTGTCTCGGCTTTTCACTGCATCTGTACTTTGGGGGTAAATCCCTAGCAGTGCAATTGCTGGGTCATAGAGTAGCTCTATTTTTAACTCTTTGAGAAAACTCCACACAGTTTTCCAGAGTGGCTGCACCAGTTCACATTCCCACCAACAGTGCAAGAGGGTTCCCCTTTCTCCACATCCTCTCCAACATTTGTTGTTTCCTGTCTTGTTACTTTTCCCCATTCTCACTGGTGTGAGGTGGGATCTCATTGTGGTTTTGATTTGTATTTCCCTGATGGCAAGTGATGTGGAGCATTTCCTCATGTGCTTCTTGGCCATGTGTATGGCTTCTTTGGTAAAATTTCTGTTCATGTCTTTTGCTCATCTCATGATTGGATTGTTTCTTTGCTGTTGAGTTTAATAAGTTCTTTACAGATCTTAGATACTTTATCTGATATGTTATTTGCAGATATCTTCTCCCATTCTGTAAGTTGTCTTTTAGTTTTGTTGATGGTTTCTTTTACTATGCAGAAGCTTTTTATCTTGATTAAGTTCCAATATTTCATTTTTGCTTTTGTTTCCCTTGCCACCTTAGATGTATCTTGGAAGTAGTTTCTGTGGCCAAGTTCAAAAACAGTGTTGCCTGTGTTCTTCTCTAGGATTTTGATGGATTCTTGTCTCACATTTAGATCTTTTGTCCATTTTGAGTTCATCTTTGTGTATGGTGTAAGAGAATGGTCTAGTTTCATTCTTCTGCGTGTGGATGTCCAATTTTCCCAGCACCATTTATTGAAGGGACTGTCCTTTTTCCAGCGGATAGTCTTTCCTGCTTTGCCTAGTATTAGCTGACCATAGAGTTGAGGGCCCATTTCTGGGTTCTCCATTCTGTCCCATTGATCTATGTGTCTGTTTCTGTGCCAGTACCACACTGTCTTGATGATCACAGCTTTGTAGTACAACTTGAAATCCGGCATTGTGATGCCCCTGGCTCTGGTTTTCTTTTTTAATATTCCCCTGGCTATTCGGGGTCTTTTCTGATTCCACACAAATCCTAAGATTATTTGTTCCAACTCTCTGAAGAAAGTCCATGGTATTTTGATAGGGATTGCGTTGAACGTGTAAATTGCCCTGGGTAGAGCAGCATGGGTGGCTCAGTGGTTTAGTGCCACCTTCAGCCCTGGGCAGGATCCTGGGGTCCCGGGATCGAGTCCCACATCAGGCTCCCTGCATGGAGCCTGCTTCTCCCTCTGCCTGTGTCTCTGCCTCTCTCTGTCTCTCATGAATAAATAAATAAAAAATTTTTTAAACTTTCCCTGGGTAGCATTGACATTTTCACAATATTAAATCTTCCAATCCATGAGCATGGAATGTTTTTCCATCTCTTTACATCTTGCTCAAGTTCTTTCAGAAGTGTTCTGTAGTTTTTAGGGTATAGGTCCTTTACATCTTTGGTTTGGTTTATTCCTAGGTACTTTATAGTTTTGGGTGCAATTGTAAATGGGATGGATTCCTTAATTTTTCTTCCTTCAGTCTCATTGTTAGTGTATAGAAATGCCATTGATTTCTGGGCATTGATTTGTATCCTGCCACACTGCCGAATTGCTGTATGAGTTCTAGCAATCTTGGGGTGGAGGCTTTTGGGTTTTCTAGGTACAGTATCATGTCATCTGCAAAGAGGGAGAGTTTGGCTTCTTCTTTGCCAATCTGAATGCCTTTTATTTCTTTTTATTGGCTGATTGCTGAGGCTAGGACTTCCAGTACTATGTTGAATAGCAGTGGTGAGAGTGTACATCCCTGTCAGGTTCCTGATCTTAGGGGAAAGGCTCTCAGTGTTTCCCCATTGAGAATGATATTTGCTGTGGGCTTTTCGTAGATGCCTTTTAAGATGCTGAGGAATGTTCCCTTTATCCCTATACTCTGAAGAGTTTTGATCAGGAATGGATGCTGTATTTTGTCAAATGCTTTCTCTGCATCTATTGAGAGGATCATATGGTTCTTGTTTTTTCTCTTGTTGATGTGATCTGTCATGTTGATTGTTTTACAAGTGTTGAACCAACCTTGCATCCCAGGGATAAATCCCATTTGGTCATGGTGAATAATCTTCTTAATGTAGGATCCTATTGGCTAGTCTCTTGTTGAGAATTTTTGCATCTGTGTTCATCAGGGATATTGGTCTATAATTCTCCTTTTTGGTGGGGGTTTTTGGTTTTGGAATCAAAATGATGCTGGCCTCATAAAATGAGTTTGGAAGTATTCCATGCCTTTCTATCCTTTCGAAGAGCTTTAGTAAAATAGGTATTATTTCTTCTTTAAACATTTGATAGGATTCCCCAGAGAAGCCATCTGACCCTGGATTGTTGTGTCTTGAGAGGTTTTTGATGACTGCTTCAATTTCCTCAGTGGTTGTTGACCTGTTCAGGTTTTCTATTTCTTCCTGTTCCAGATTTGGTAATTTGCTCCATGTCCTTTCAAAAGAAAAAGCTTTTTATGCTCCCCTCCCAATCAAAATATTTTTCTATTCCACCCAAGTAAAGGTGACACTCATTTTCATTTTTATTTCAGTTTATTTTAGACATTTACTTTAAACAGAAGCAGTTTAGCTTCTGGTTGGATTAAACCTTTCTACTCCAGAATAGGTTCTTGCCTTTATCTTATCTAACCAGAAGGCCCACTAAAATGTTGCTTCTGTTGTTAAAGGAGCAATCTGGCCTCAAAAGTCAAGTCAAACTTCTATCTCTAGGAAAGCAAAAAAATGCTGGAAATTTTTAAATAGCTTTGCCCACCTCCATCCCAGCCACTGATTCTAGCCCTTAGAGGTTGCTAAAAATATCAAGGGTTCCATCTAGTTCCATCACAAAAGTTCTGTTCCTATCTCAAAGTAGAGAAGAGACACAGATGTTTTCCTGTTTCCTTCTGACCTTAACAGAATCTTCATATTTTTAGAGCTCTGTCAAAATTTTTTTCTGCCCCAATACACCCAAGGAAGATAATAAACTCTGTCAGTACCAGCACCTCAACAGACCATAGCAAGGAATCTCATTTTGGGTGCAGAATACACAAACCTTATAGAGACATAGCAACAATTTTGAGAAGAAAGTTGTATAGTTTGAAAAGGTAATTATAATACCCCTCCACACTCAACCCTCATGTTCCCCTCAAATATAAGTCAATTCTTTAAATGCTCTAACTTGCCTATTTTTTTACCCCTCAGCCATTATATAATTGAGTTGTGTCACCATTCCTTCAAAAGTCCAAGTCCTAGGATTACATTAATGTTTCCTTTCATTTATTCCTTCTCTGCCCAAAAATGTTGCTAATACATAGGAGAGATCCTACATGCTCACCTCATTAGAACCAAATGCTAATGATCACCTCATTTGAACGAAATTTTACATTTGTAAAGAGCAAAAGCAATGCCTCAAACACAGTATTCATATTCCTTCTACATCCTCCTCAGCCTTTCACATGTCCTAAAAAAATAGCATGCCTCTGTTAAGAGCTTGGAAGAGTGCTGTCCCATCAAACTTAAAATACACTTAAATGGGCACTGAGGGGGGCACTTGGCAGGATGAGCACTGGGTGTTATGCTATATGTTGGCAAATGAAACTCCAATAAAAAAGAAATACACTTAAAGCTTTCTTGTAGTTTTTTTATCTTTGTTTTTCATAATGATACATTTGTATCAAGAGCACTCCTCCTTTAAGCAAGACCATTATGTAAAAACTATATTACCTAAAAGAAAAATGAATATATATTCACTTTGTAAAATCATTTACCCATTGAGTTTCCCTGGTACTTTTGAAAATGATTAAATTTATTTGAAATTCTGATTTATACAATGTGGAGGGTAGCCTTATAATGTTAAGTAAGGTATTCTGATACCTATAATGAAGATTCTTCCTCACAAATTCATCAACCTTTCTCTATACATTCTATTTTTTATATATTCATTATAGTCATGAATATCCCAATAGATACAGAATATGAATAGCTGCACAAACATGTGATTGCTAGCTATTATTTGGGTACTTTCAGCAAGGAAAACTGTTTTTCACATCACATCAGAAAAGACTGAGCTGAAATGTCAGTTTCTGGATAAACACTTTTAAGCGTCTGATTAGGTGAGTTAGAAGTTAGGTATCTCAGGAGCCGAAAGCCTCTGCCCTAACATTTATTCACTCCTAGAGAAAACAACTATGCTGAATCACACGCAGAAAGATAAGAAAAACTCTTTAAGTCTTCAAATTAAGTTAGTCACTCATTTTGCCACTGTGTTCACTTCTGACAGTCTTGATAGACAAATATTTCAGGGGAAACTGTTTATAAAGAAAATAAATTGCCATTTGGAACTTTTCATGCCTGGCACCCTTGAGGAAAAAAGAACCCCATCCTTATTCTGCACACAGCACTTCCTGCTGCTTTGTTCTTTATTTAGTTCTCTTTAAAGTTCAGCAGCATTTTAATTCTTTCTCAAATTCTCCAAAATTCTAAACCATTCTATACGTGACAGAATTTTTAATAAATCCTCAAGTTCTCAAAATACAAAGTCCTGAGCCATGACTGAAAAAGTAGCCAGTGGTTTTGTCAGGTATCCTTTCTCCTCTGGCCTGGCATGGTGCCCTTAGCCAGCACTATCTCCCCTTCTTCACTGACCACAGCTACCTACTGCCTCACACTCACTTGGGGCCTTCTGCCTCCATCACCTTGGTCTCTATTGCTTGTTTCATCATTGCATGCATATTAGCCTCATCATCCTCTTTCTCCATGGAATCCTGACTTTTTTTTTTTCAAGTATCCACTCCTCCACACAAGCACAAGCTCCAAGGAAACTAACCTGGAATCCTGTTTCAAGGCATGGATCTGGTTAGCCTGAGCAAATCAGTAGATAGCACTCTTCTGGTGACCTTCATGACTGGAGTTGGTCCATTCAGACTGAAGAAAAAGACCTGTAGCTCATGGTTGGAAAAGAAGTTCTTTCACTCTCTCTTCTGTCTGCTGGACATGAATAAGGAAGCATAAGGCCCCAATTGTCAGTTGTGGCCTCCTGGTGATTATAAGGAGAACCATCTTTGGCATGAAATGGATGTGAAACTATCTGGAATGGATTCCTGATGTCATCACTGAGCCACTAACCATACCGATTCTGGAGACTACCTGACTTCTGAATGTCATTCTTGAAAGACTTCTCAGAGGCTTTAATATTCTAAAACACACTATGAATTCTTTCAAGAGGGAGTATAATATACTCTCCATTCCAAACATACTTAAACTAATAGCCTTACTTCTTTCAAAGTCTAGTATTCCATGGAACCCAACTTGGGAAACATGCACTATGGTCATTTTAGGGTTGTCTGACACCAAAAATTTCTCTGAGAAGTTAGCAATCATCAGCCACTAAAGAATAGAGATAAAGGACACACAACATAAACCCTTAAGCCCAAGATTCTCTGCTTGAGATGCATACTCTGTGTTGGCAGTTTGAACACAATCATGTAATAATTCCTTTTTCTAAATTAGGTCAATATGCACTTGTTAAATCATATATTTACTTTACCCAACATATGGGTATATACATTTTATACATGGCCTGATTCTTCTGCCCAAGAAATTAAAATGCCAACTACAGTAAGGCTTACTTCTTCTACCTGACTTTCAAAGCCATCCTGATCTGACCCTTCTCTAGTTACCCATTTATTACAACTCCCACACCCAGACTACATTTCAGACTCATTACTCACTCCATCCCTGCGTCCTCAGCTCAGATTCCCAACCACAGCAGCCTTATCCTTCTCCTGTTCCTTTTCAAATTTGGAATTTCAAATTCATTTTAATTATACATTTCATTATATAAGCAATACATTAATATATTCTCCTTATAAAAACTTAAGTACTATGCTAAAATTCTCTTTGATAGGCTCAATTCCAGCTCATCTCCTACATCTCTAGGAGTATCAACTTGGTGTATAAGCTTCCAGACATTTTCCTAAGCAGTTCTATACATACATATATATGATCCTATAGAACATACGGGGCCCATGTTACATTCTACTCCCACTCTCCATCCTCACTCTGATTACAGACAGCTTTAAGGATCAAAAGCTGAAAGAGCTATTAGCTTTAGAAAACTGAGAACAGAGATAAGAAAAGTATAACTTAGCCTGTCAGGAAAAATTGGTGGTACGTAGCACCCACTATTCCACAGAAAATGCCACATTCTCAGAAAGGCAAATACCAGACAGCAGAGCCTTCTTGCAAGCGGGCACAGAAGGAAAGAGGAGCTACAGGGTGTTAGGAATAAGGCTATAAAGCTCTTTGAAGACTTCCTACTTTCCATCAGGTGCCAGACAGCAGCAATGATTTGATGTAAGCAACACTCCAACACTGTGCTGCTGTCCAGCTCCTCACTGGGATCCTCTTCTCACAGTTGAGAGGCCTAAGCCACACTCTGCTCCACTAGTTACTTTCCATTTCCCATTTCTTTCGTCTGGGAAACTGGAAGGGATGCCATTTTGGATTTGGACAGCTACTTCCAAGGGTAAAAAAAAAAGAAAGTGTGTCTAAACTTAGTTTGCCAGTTCTTAGCCCATCTTTTACCAGGATGCCAAAGACTGTTCTCTTCCGAGTTTGAGGGAAACACACAGAGCAAGCATGTTCATGGTACATATTTTTCCCCAGGATCTGAAAGAGAACATAACTGGTACCTGAAAAGGCCAGGACTCCATAGACATATATCTATAGTCTCACCAGATTCCATCATCACTTGCCTCCCTGCTCCCTCTACCTTCCTTTTCATTTCCTAAACTGGGCATTTGGTTATGAAATCTCTTTTGTTAATATCTACTATATTCACTTGAATAAAAGAATAAAATAACCAGATATAATGATTTCTAATGACTCCACTGAAGATGGCCTCATTGGATTCCCAAGTTATCAAAGGAGCAAACTACTGTGTGAAACCAACAGGGTATGTGAGAGGGATCATCACCTTGGTTCAAGCAGTGCTTTCAATTGACTGAAATCCTTACTCCTTGCTCATGCCCCAGAATAGAAGCAAAGCTCTCTCTTCTGGACACCTATAATCTTTCCTTTTTCTTTTTGTTTCTACTTTTTCAAATATAAAATCCCAGGGAAAAAATAATATATTATAAATTTGGAATTATGCCCAACATAATCTCTGCAACACTGATTATAGACAGCTTTAAGATCAAAGCTGACTTTAATCCTCCCTGACTTCATGTCATACCTCTCTCCTCACCCATTCTATCCACTTTCTGTTCCACTCACAGGTCATACTCCATCTCAGCTTAGGTCTTTGCACATGGTGTTTCCTCTGCCTGAAATGCTCTTACCCTGATCTCTGTGTGGTTTTCTCATGTCATTCACCTTAAATGTCTTGCCCTGCCCTGGGACATCTGGATGGCTCAGCTGGCTGAGCATCTGACTCAATATTGGCTCAAGTCTTGATCTCAGGGTCTTGAGTTCAAGCCCTGCATTGGGCTCCACACTGGGCCTGAAGCCTACTTAAAATGTTTTTTAATTTTTAAAAAGTCTTGTCTTAAATTTCACCCCATAAGAGAGGTCTTCTTTGGATATCTTATTACTGAAAGATCTATCATAGACACTAACTAAGGAAACAAATGAATAAGCTCTGGAGTGCTGACTTGGCCAACTGCTCTGCTCCAGGAAATTCTGAGGTAGCTGGACAAATTCAAAGTATAACTTCTGGCTGGGTTTGCCAACACTGTTGCCAAAAAAACTCAGATAAACTTGTTGCAAGAGAAGTCAGTAACTCAAGAGAAGAAGACTTGGAAAAGAGAAAGGGAGAAATTTATTTTGGGTGTCAGCCGCCAGGGGAGGTGATAAACTCAAGCCTTAACAACCAACCTCTTAAAAAAAAAACAAAACCACAACCTCTTTGTCTGCAAGGTAGGCACCTAGAGTATTATAAGAGGTTGTAGGGGTATGTGCAAAAGAGCAGACAAGGAGCTCCTGATCATTGGTGAGGGTCTGTATGTGTTCAGCTCCTGATCAAAAGCAGAGAACAATATGTGTGTAGGGTGTAGTCTTCCAGTCATTCCATTGCTATCCGGGCTTTTCTGGTCTGGTGGGCAGATATTCCAGTCATTGAAAATCAATGCCTCAGGAAAGTGCAATAAGAAATAAGCACAATGGGTTTTAGTTAGAGTATGAGTTAAATGGTCTTGCCTATTTCTGATTTTAGTTTTTTGGGTCTATAATTGAGAAAGAGGGCTCACTAATAATCTGATCAAATGTAGTCACTTCCTTCACATCTCCCTGTCTTAGATTTCTGCATAGTGTTTATCACTTTTGTCATTTTCCTTTCTTATTTTTCCTGTTGTTTTTAAATTGTCTGTCTTCTAGACTAGAATGGGAATAAGGTATCATCTTGTTTATCCAAGCATCACAGATACCAGAAAACAATGCCTAGCATATAGAAAGTACTTAAGGGATACCTGGGTGGCTCAGTGGTTGAGCATCTACCTTTGGCTCAGGTCATGATCCTGGGATCCTGGGATCAAGTCCCACATCAGGCTCCCCACAGGAAGTCTGCTTCTCCTTCTGCCTGTGTCTCTGCCTCTCTCTGTGTGTCTCTGATGAATAAATAAATAAAATCTTTTTTAAAAAGAAACTTTCCATGGCAAAGTTTCTTATTAAAAAAATAGAAAGTACTTAATAAGTGTTGAATGAAAGAATTCTTAGATCTACAACTTCACATATAAGGCCCTCCCTCCCTCTCTCTCTCTCTCATTTCTGATCCTTCCTCCAAATTATACTTTTCTCCAACCAGATTCACCTACTTTATTTTTTTCTTTTACTTTAAATTCCTTACTCATGCCTGCTGTATTATCTATCATTCTGTTCTACATATTCTTCCCTCCTCTGCTATTCCCACCCCACCCCCAAGTCCTACTTTCCCCACCTAATTGAATCCTCCCTGACTTTCAACTTGTTAAGTCAAGCATTACCTTTTTCAGAAAGAATCCTCACCTGCCTTCTCTCACCTTCGTTAAACCACAGGTTCCTCCGCTTTGCTGAGAATTCTGTGCTTGCATTTATCAAAATATGCATCTCACTATACTAGTTATGTGTCTTTTTACCCCCATTTACTGCCCTGGATGCTGAGGTCATGCACTGAGGCCATGTGACTTACTACACAACTGCAGCCCACTCATAGGGGAGTATTCAATAAATGGTTGCTAAATAAATGAATAGAAAACATCCAAATATTTCTGAAAGGAAGGGAAGAAACAATAAGAAGAAAGGGAGGAGGGAATTAGCTTAAATGAAGAATAGAATCCATTTAAATTTTTTAGATTTAATGAGATTAAGAAGAAAA
Source organism: Vulpes lagopus (assembly GCF_018345385.1). Taxonomy (NCBI): domain Eukaryota; kingdom Metazoa; phylum Chordata; class Mammalia; order Carnivora; family Canidae; genus Vulpes; species Vulpes lagopus. The sequence continues at coordinate 37,308,041 of NC_054836.1, read as the reverse complement.
CTCTGGCTGAGACCTAAGAAACACCAAGGGGGTCTAGACTTAGACTACAGTGACCCTCTCTCATCCACTCCACTGGCTTTCATGCAGTGATGTGGAAATCTACTAGTTGTAGCTTTCTCAAATTATTTATATTTATTAAAGAGCTATTGAAAGCAAAAAAAGGTAGCCCAATATGAAATTACCTAACTCATCTAAACTAATCCTTCCTGTTAGCACACTTCTGTGGGATAGGAGTAAAAGGCCAGAGTAACAACCTTTATGTGGGATCTGTGATAATGCACTATCACCCTGTAGGTATGGATTTGCTCCTCCACTCATCCACAGCTGCCTAAACCCATTCTGGGGACTAGATCTAATATCAGGACTCTCACTGGAGAATATCAAGAAACATTCTCAAGAGGCTCAATCTCCAGGATCAAATAAGGAGAAGGCGAGCAGACACCCCTGTAGCAATATCATAGGGCTATGAAAATTTCAGAGTCTTATAGTTAGTGGAAATCAATATGTTTGTCCTACACTTGTGTATCCTGTTTCTGTTACTACAACCCTATGGTTATAAATTTTATGGATGTATAAATGAAATCCTAAGGTGTTGGTTTTAGCTTTAGTTATTATGTATATACAAATTAGGCTATTTTTTATGTCAGTTCTAGATGTGGTTAAGTAGACTCTAGAGTACACTGCTCTGATGGGAATATCAGAACAGAATTCCTATCTGACTGGAGTTTTACATATATGTAAATTAAACAGCCCTGAAATGTTGCTCCTAACTAGATGTGGTGCTGACCAGAGCTGGGACTGAGAATTATAATTTACACATAAACACACACACACACACACACACACACACGTCACACACATTGGAAGCTATAATCTATACTGCACAATTTCTTTCTCTTAAAGAGAGAAGTATATATGATTCATTTCATTCTGTTCATAATACTTACAGAGGGAACAAAAAGAACTCTTAGGACTCCTTCCCGTATCTGTAATACTTTACATAGATTCTAACCAAAGCTTTCCTTTCTACCATCTCTTATTTCCTGATGGCTTCAAGGGTATGGAGTATGATAGAAAGTGACACATAAGTTCCCTGCATTTGACCCCCTAAAACTTACAGTTAGCCCAATTTTTCTTCTTGATATCCTAAGAGAAAAAAAGGAAATTATAAAAGATTATAGGTCAACAGGGTGATGGTCCCACAACAAACATCTTTCTTTTCTTTTTTCCCCCTTAGGATTTTTTGTTGTTTTTAAGATTTCTTTTAAGATTTCTAAGATTTCTCCATTTATTTTATTTATTTGTTTTAAAGATTTTATCTATTTACTCATGAGAGACACAGACACAGAGAGAGAGAGGCAGAGACACAGGCAGAGGGAGTAGCAGGCTCCATGCAGGGAGCCTGAGGTGGGACTCGACTCCGGGTCTCCAGGATCAGGCCCTGGGCTGAAGGTGGCGCTAAACCACTGTGCCACCCGGACTACCCTCTCCATTTATTTTAGAGAGAGATAGAGAGAGCATGGGGGGGGGGGGGGGAGCAGAGGAAGAGAGAGAATCTCCAGCAGATGCCAATAAGTAGAGGGTCTCAATGTGGGGCTCAGTCCCACAAACCCAAGATCATGACCTGAGCTGAAATTGAGAGTTGAATCCTCAACCAACTGAGCCACCCAGGTACCCTACAAACATTTTTCAAAGACCATTGAATGAATAGTGGTGCAATACATAGCACACAATAAAAACATAAAGCAAGAAGATGGATTTCCCAAGATTCATACAGGCCTATTAGTTTCATTTCTGTAGTTGTATCTCATATATCAAGAGTCTCTAGGACGGCCAACTGGTCACCTGCTGGCATAATATCCTCATTCCTCAGATAATCAAAAACCTGCATTTACAGAAATAGCAGAAATGTACACCATGTACTGGGCCATCCCTCTCCCCTATATCTACTTGGTAATAGGGCATGGGGAAGCTGAGAAAAGCACCAAGTCAAGGCATAAATATGGCACATCTTCCTAAAGTTCAATTTTACTGAGAAATTTGAAAGGAGAAATGACGTGAAAGAAAGGTATTACAAAGAAACAATAGGTCCAAAATGGAATCACTTATCTTAAGCCCCACCAAGAATTAATACCTAACCTAAATGCAATTTCAGCCTCTCCCAGGAGTGGAATTTTAAACCAATCAGTCTAGAATTTCCTGATTAGTACTGAGGAAGTCATTTACATAAGACTCCTTGCTCTTCCCACTAAGGGAAGATGAACTTGCATGAAACAATCCTTTTTCTTTTGCAAATTTCCTTGTTCTGCCCTCATTTCTGCCTATAAAACCCTTCCATTTTGTGCAGTTCCTCAAAGCACCCATCTATTTGTTAGATGGAATGCTGCCCAATTCATGAATCATTAAATAGAGTCAATTCAATCTTTAAATTTACTGGGTTAAATTTCGGTTCTTAAAGTGATTTGGTGACAGCAGGGACCAAAGAAGAATTTCTGTGGCTTCTTTTTTCTTTTAAGATTTTTTTATTTATCTGAGACAGAGAGAGAGAGCATGCATAAGCAAGAGGGACAGAAGGAGAGGAGAGAGAGAATCTTAAGCACACTCCATATAAGCACAGAGCCCAACTCAGAGCTTAGTCTCACCACCCTAAGATCATGACCTGAGCAGAAACTAAGAGTCAGCTGTTAAACCAACTGCACCATCCAGGTACCCAAGAATTTCTGTGGCTTTTAAGACAATGAGAAACACAGGCACAGCACCCTCAAATACTTTTAGTTCTCTTGCTCACCATTCCTGAGATTCTTTATATCCAAAGAGTGCCACCTATAGAGTGCCATCCTAAGCATGCCACCTTCTGGGACACTTGTTTATGTGTAGGAACTATAGTCCCAAAAGCTGCAGATATCTAGCAAAATGGAAAAATTCTATTAAAAATAATGTAGAATTTCAATAGCCATTATGGGGAACATTCCAATTAAACAAGATCACTCATTTAAGAAATGCACTTGAGAGGAAGGAATCCCAAGTTAAACAGAATAGGATGTATACTTTAATTGGTATGCAGAGCTTCCAAAAGGCTTCAAGATTCTAAAATAGCTTCACTGAAAGATTCCTTACAAAAGGCTAATAATAAATTAAAGACATAAGATGTACCTAAAACAAAAGACAACAGGATGGATGTGACTCCTACTGCTCCCTCTTATCTTTTTTACCATGAGTACTCACGTTATACTAAACATTGTCTGAACTACCTTTCCATCTGAGACTATTAGGCTCTTACCTTGTATTTTTTTTTATTTAATTTTAAATTCTAGTAGAGTTACCATTATTATATTGGTTTCAGGTATACAATATAGTGATTCAACAATTCCATGCATCACCCAGTGCTCATTTATTTAAAATAAAACTACCCAAGTTTGCAGATGAACTTCCTCAGTATTCTACACCCCTTGGTCAAAGACTAAACTAAGGGCCATAGTTAAAGACTTCATAAACCTTGGGTGGAAGGCTAAAAGTTTTTTGAGAATTCAGAATCATTATCAGAGCCTATGACCCTGGCTGCCAGATCTTGATCAGCCTATACACCAGTTGGTAGCACCTGGTAAAGCTCAAAACTGAAGGAAAGAAGCAAGATGGCAAAACTACAAGGATGAAATTCAAGATCTTCTGTCTTTTACATCTTAGGGATTTGGACAAACTTACAAAATACAACTGAACTTTTGCAAGCCATTCCTAAAGTCTTCCCTGCCCAGACTGACTGGTCTAATATACAAAATTGCAAACAAAAATTGGATGAATCTGTGGCAGACTTTAAAGCCCATTTGGAAGCACTTTTTCTATGATATTTGGGGTTCCATACAATTAATAATGTCATCCAGCCTAGCCTCTTTGTAAACAGATTATCTCCTGAGATTAGTGGATTGATAAAAAAGCAGAAAATGGGATGGGAGGCCACCAGCATAACTGAACTCATAACTATAGCCAAGCATTTTGAGAGGACTCCGGAGCAAGATCAAAAACAAAAGTCTGCCAAGCTATTAGCTTTACAGCTACAACAACTCCAAAACCAGAGATTGGAACAATGTCTGGGCCTCCCACATTGTAGCCCCCGAGGGGTCCATCATCAAATCACTGGTCTAAAGATAAAAGTATCAGCTATAATCAACTGGGACACTGAAACAGAGAATATCTTCAAAGATCTTATGAAAATCTTCTCAAATATCCTCATACTAACCTCTAAACTTAAGCCCCCATATGAGCCCCTCCAACAGTTAAGTGGTCTCCAAGGAGTTCTCTGGTAAACTATTACCAGTAATTTTATTAAAAAGCCAAAAGAAAACTAAAAGTAAAATTAATGAGAAATCTTGCCAAATTTTACTTAATGCCAGAGCTACACCTTCTACTTTAAACACTACCCTCATAGGACAACAAACCTCTCAGAGTAAATAGGTTTCAATAGTAGGGGTATCTAAGAAAGTTCAGAGGAAAATTTTATCTCAACTGGTGTAAATAACTCTAGGACCTTCTACTGAAAAACATTCCTTTTTGCTATGTGATACAGCCCCAACCTATTAGGTAATTTAAAGGGCTAATACATTTTGCTGCCAATGGAGATGACTCCTTAGAATTTCCTGACCAACTGGACCTGATATTTTATGTTCCTTGTAGTCTGTCCTTGACACAAAAGAGGAAGAATTCCAGCAAAAGTCCCCTAATTTAATTGAAGTACCTGAAAACTGTGAGCTGCTTCTAATAGTAACATTAGAAGAATAAAAACTATGGGACCTATAAAGATTTGGATAGATATATATATCTATAACTAAACTTCTCCTTAAATTACCTCCATATCACTAAAGCCTGATCCCATACAAGGCCACACATCACAGAAGACGGCCTAATTGCCCAGGGGCTAAGCATTCCCTATACTAGTCCCTGCAACACACTAATCTTACTGGCCCAAAAACCTAATGTATAGGGATGGTGATTTGTCTAGGATTTGAGAGATGTTAAGAAGGTAATTATCCTCCACTTTCCAATTGTTCCAAACCAGAATACCCCGTCACAAGTGACACCAGACTCAAAGTACTTCATTGTCATAGACCTTCGTTCAGCCTTTTTCAGCATCCCTATTGACCCCTACAGCCAATTTTTATTTGCCCTTACTTGGAACAATTATATGTGGACAGTTTATGCCTCAAGAGTTCACTGAGGCTCCTTCTTATTTCTCTCAAGTAGTTCACCATGATTTAAGCACACTTCATCCAGTTCCCTGGGAGATAGGTCCTTTTACGACATGTAGATGATCTTTGCTGTGCTCAGTTACCAAAGAGGCATCCATAATAGATTCCATTGATTTGCTGCCACAGCTAAAAAGAGACACCAAATCTCTAAGGAAAAAATTACAATTATCTCTAGATACTGTCCATTATCTAGGTCACGATCTAAGTGCTGAAGGAATTCAACTGTCTCCAAAAAGAATTAAACTAATCTAGGAATTTCCTAGATCCCTAAGTAACAGCTTCTTGGATTTCTAGTCTTATTTGGTTATTGCAGGCTATGGGTTCCTAGTTTTTCTCTATTAGCTTCCCCACTGTATGAACTTACTAAAACCTTTCCTTGAGAAGACAAACATGAGCAGGATTTCATGATACTAAAACAGGCACTGCAAGAACTGCCTGACTTAGGGCCACCTAACTATTCAAAACCTTTCATTTTATTTGTACATGAAAGGGGTAATCAAGCCCAGGGAATGTTCACACGACTAATGGTAATAAACATAGGCCTCTTGCCTATTATAGCACACAACTTGATTCCGTTGCTCGTGCCAATCCCAGCTGTCTTAAGGCTATAGTCACAGCTGCAAAGTTAATGGAAGCCTCAGCAGATCTGACCCCAGGAAATGACGTTTATTTGCAAACTCCACTGGCTGTCCAAAGTCTTAACTCTGAACTGACTCAACATTTCTCTGCAAGTAAACTAACTTCCTATGTGATCCCTCTGTTTTCACCACGTAATCTACATGTTAAACATTGCAATGTCCTTAATCCTGCTGTGTTACAACCCTTACTTGATGCAAGCAAGTCCCAAGACTAGAAGGTGATAACATCCCATTACAAGATACAAGATACCCCTTTAACTAATCCTGACCTTATTTTGTTTGTTAATGAATCATACTGTAGAATAGAAAAAAGGAATTTTCAAGCTGGTTTTGTACTGAGCAGGTTATCCTACTCAAGAGGGAAAACTTCCTTCAAGCTAAATCTACCTGATAAGCAGAGCTCCATGCCCTTACTTGTGCATGCCAGTTATCAGAAGGACAAACCATTAATATTCAATGTATTATCCTGATAGTTGGTATGCTCTTGATGTCATCCATGATTTGAGGATATTATGGAAACAAAGGCGTTTTCTTACATCCCCTGGGGCCCCAATTAAAAATGGGCAACAAGTAAATGATCTTAGTGTTATCCTCTTATTTTCTGAAATTGCTGTCATTGAAACTGAGGCTCACACTAAAAGGACTAAACCTAAGTATCAAAAACATGCCCTAGCTGACTTTCCTGCAAAGGCAACAGCACTAGAATTTATAAAGACTATGACACATGTGGATGAAGTCCATTCTGCTTCTGCAAAAAGAATGATCCCGCATTGCCAGATTTTTGCCATCTTGCCATCCTTGTCACATGCCAACAGTCTGCTCTCAAATCAGAGAAATTAAGATGGGTAAGCAATGGCTATAAAGTAAACAAATATTCAGCGCTATAAGAATCCCAAAACAACTGCTTGGTTCCTCCTAGTTCCCTGGCAAACCCTATTTTTCAGTTTTTATATCCTTCACTTATCATAGTGCATTTAAGATGACTCAAATTATGAATTGACATTGGTAGGGAGACTTTTATAAAATTGCAAAAACAGTCTACTGCTAGGTTCACAGTCCTAGAAAAACTATTTTTGTACCCCAAGGCCTCAAACCTCTTCCCTCTGGACCCTTTGAACACCTGCAGCTGGACTTCACTAAACTACCTCTTAGTATGTGTTTTCTTTTTTTTTTTTTTGTATATATATATTTTTTATTGGAATTCGATTTGCCAACATATAGCATAACACCCAGTGCTCATTCTGTCAAGTGCCCCCCTCAGTGCCTGTCACCCAGTCAACCCAACCCCCTACCCACCTCCCTTTCCACTACCCCTTGTTCGTTTCCCAGAGTTAGGAGTCTCTCATGTTCTGTCTCCCTCTCTGATATTTCCCATTCATTTTCTCTCCTTTCCCCTTTATTCCCTTTCACTACTTTTTATATTTCCCAAATGAATGAGACCATATAATGTTTGTCCTTGTCCGGCTGACTTGCTTCACTCAGCATAATACCCTCCAGTTTCATCCACGTTGAAGCAAATGGTAGGTGTCGTTTCTAATGGCTGAGTAATATTCCATTGTATACATAGACCACAGCTTCTTTATCCATTCATCTTTCGATGGACACCGAGGCTCCTTCCACAGTTTGGCTATTGTGGACATTGCTGCTATAAACATTGGGGTGCAGGTGTCCTGCTGTTTCACTGTATGTATCTTTGGGGTAAATCCCCAGCAGTGCAATTGCTGGGTTGTAGGGCAGTTCTATTTTTAACTCTTTGAGGAACCTCAACTCTGGAAAACTGTGTGGAGCTTCCTCAAAGAGTTAAAAATTAATATGTGTTTTCAATATATTTTTCTTACTGGATATATGTTTTCTGGATGGGTTGAAGCCTTCCCCTGCCACAAACCTGACACCCTCCTCATACTGGCAAAGAAACTGTTAGAAAATATGTTTCCAAAAAAAAGAAAATATGTTTCTCATTTAGGGTATACCCTCCACAGTCTTCAGGGATCAAGGCACCCACTCCAATGGGCAAATCATACGAGCCTCAATAAAAACCTTGCAAACTTCTTGGAATTATCACTGTCCCTAATACCCTCCATCATCAGACAACACTGAGAGAACTAATGGGATCCTCCAACTTAAAATTCCTAAATTTAGATTTCCCTGATCTAAGGTATTGCCTTTGGTCTTTCTCACTGTTAACAGTACTCCCTTTGGGAAGCATAAACTCACTCCACATGAGAAAGTTATTGGCAGACCAATGCCTGTTGGTATACAACCTTCTTCTAATCCCTTGTTGTCTCATACAAGTATGACCAGCTACTATGAGTCTTCAATGTCTTATATTTAAGTGTATCATCACCACATTAAAGAATTCTTCCCAGATCCCAATTCAAAGGATCTTGTTGGTCACAGTTTAGAGCCTGGTGATTGGGTATTCTTGGAAGTGTCATCAGAGGAAGACAGCCCTTGAGATGCACTGGAAGGGACCTTACCAAGTATTCCTGACCACTGACATGCTATAGAACTAGAAGACATTGAGCCTTTGATATACATCTCACAGCTAAATAAGGCTCCACCTGACATCTGGTCCTATACACAGACACTGGACACGTGCAAGTCAAATTGATGAGGAAGAGAAGTAGCTAACATCAAAGCTGACAACTTCCAAGATGCTGGTTCAAAACTTCATAGTTTAACTCACCATGAAACCATTTTTCCTTTTTTTTTTTTTTTTTTAAACTCTAGCCCTGGCCTGGAAAGCTAATGTCTTTGTCTGTATCTCCGAAGCCATTGCTAAGGGGAGTAACCTCTCAGATGCTGAATTCGTCGTGATTGGTTAAGAGGTCCTCTGATCCTCCCTGTGACCAACTTCTCTTCTATTCCCAATGTCACTGCAAAGTACAATAGACTCCCTTAGAAGTATTTACCCAAGTAGACACATTTACCTACATGAATCTTTGTACATTTGCACACCTATATTCCCATGATTATCTAGATCAGATTTGCCCCCATGCATCAAGAGATTTCACCAGAAATATTCATTTTTGTAAGTCATTTAGGGTACTTTTTATTTTAGGTTAGGATAGGTCTCTTCACATGATGTGCTAAAAACCTGACTGACCCCTGGCTTAGGAGTAAATACAATTGAGAACATAATCAAAAATTTCTCCTTAACTTTTGGAGACGTTGCAGACGTCCATTGTTAGGACACTGGGTACCCAACAAATATCTCTAGATTCTCTAGCCAAAGCTGTTCTTGATAATAGTATTATTGTTTAGCTGAGCAAGGAGGTGTCTGTTCTATTATCAACACCACCTGCTGTACCTGGAATAATACTTCTGGGGAAACTGAAACAAAGTTACAGGTCATTAAGTCAACTGGCTTAAAGGTGACTCCATCCATTGGGTCTTTCTTTGATTGGTTTAGGGACCATGACTCTGAAGTATACTCCAAACATTAGGAATTGTCTTGCTTATAGCTATCATAGTACTCTCTCTGGTACACTGTATTCTCTCAAAAGCTTTAAATGCCTGTTGACAGCTACTAACCACCAAGCAAATGATCTCTCTAAGAAATGGAATATCAAAAAATGCACAAAGAGAATGACCGACTGAAAAAGTGTGAGCCTAAAGTTGTGATCTGTAAATACCAAAATGACTCAGAAAAAACAGGATCAGTGTGTTGAAAAGAAAACTATAGGCCCAAAATGGAGTCACTTATACTAGGACACATCACCAAAATAGAGTCTTAATACCAAACCTAACTGTAATTTCAACCTCCTTCAGAAATGTTACCTTAACCAGGCAATCAGGAATTTTCTGGTCAGTACCAATAAAGTAATCTGTCACATGGTCCCTTTCCATCCCCCAAAGATGGGGTAATTCACTTAATAAGACCCTTTATCACCCAAAAGGAAGGTGACCTCCTGGGTCTTTTTCTGTTTATGATTTCCTTGGCCTGCCTTTAAAAAACCTTTTCCTTCCCATAGCCCTTTGGAGCTCTCTTCTACTTGCTAGACAGAATGCTGCCCAATTTATGAATTGTTTAATAAAGCCAATTAGATCTTTAAAATGTACTCGGTTGAAGTTTTGTTATGTAACAAAAACTTCACAAACTATAGATCAGTAACTAAGAGTAGCACTAATGCCCTTAATTTTGACCACATCTCTGTTAGGCTAAGAGTATAATTGAAAGAGAGGAACTGTTAAAAAAGAAACAAACTCCAAAATAGAGTCACTTATGTTAAGCACAAAGACTTAATAACTAACCTCACTGCAGTTGCAGCCTCTCCCAAAAGTAGAATTTTAAACCAATCAGTCTAGAATTTCCTCATAAGCACTAGTGAAGTCATCTATATGATAAGACTCCTTGCCCTTCACTTCAAGAGAAGGTGGCCTTACCTAAAACAATTTTTTCTTTTCCTTTGCTAATAAATTATTTGCTCTGCCCCATTTCTGCCTACAAAAGCTTTCTATTTTGTACAGCTCCTTGGAACACGCCAATATCTGCTAGGTGGAATACTGCTTGATTCACGAATCAATGAATAAATAAAACAAATCTTTAAATTTACTTAGTTGAATGTTTGCTCTTTAACCAATGAGAAGTATCTTTAAACATAATTTGTATAAAAACACATGTTATGTTATAATGTTATAATGCCTAATGCAAAGTGTCTATTAATTTTAAAGATTCAATGAAAAACAAAGAGTGTGAGCTTGGTGCAACCAGTTTCAGGATCTAATTCTAGTCGCTATTTTCTCCAATCTCAACTAGACTAGTGATCACCCCTTTGGGTATTTTGCAGTGAAAAAGTTTAAGAAGCATTGAATCCCTGTAGATTTTCAGAAATGTAGAATGACAGCTGAAACCAAAAGCAATATTTGTGTGTACTTTAAATATATATAAAATCCATATAATCAGGACATATCATCTCTCCATTCTGAGTTTGTCCTCCTTTTTTTCTGCTATACCACAGTACTCCTTACCCTGCAAAAAAGAAACTCATGCACATATTACCACTGTCCCCAAGTATTCTGAGCCAGCAAAACTTTATTTGCACTAATGATAATGTGCGTTACAGGTGAACATAACCATCCTTCCCCCTTATCTAACAATCACAGAGTTGGGCACCTGAGGATACGAAGGTAAGTGTGATGTGGTTCCTACCCTAGAGAAATTCACAGGCATGTGAGGAACTTTGATATTAATTTTTAAATGACTTATAATGTGATAAATCCATTAATAAAGCTACAAAGTGGGATCCCTGGGTGGCGCAGCGGTTTGGCGCTTGCCTTTGGCCCAGGGCGCGATCCTGGAGACCCGGGATCGAATCCCACATCAGGCTCCCGGTGCATGGAGCCTGCTTCTCCCTCTGCCTGTGTCTCTGCCTCTCTCTCTCTCTCTCTGTTACTATCATAAATAAATTTTAAAAAAAAATTAAAAAAAAAAAAAGCTACAAAGTGCTGCAGAGAGGGAAAAAGGATTCCTCATTCCTCACAGGAAGAATTATCAGGGAAGATTTCCCAGATGAGGCAACCTTTAGGACTCTACACTTGGGGTATAGGCGCAAAGTGAGCTTCCATCTGGGTAGAATCCACATGTGTTCTGAAAAGTCCTCTGCCTAGCTGGCTTCTTCCTCATGTCTCTCCCTCACCCCATCCCTAAGTGCCTCCATTGCCTGTACTTCACTCAACAACTCTAAAACACTTTCCTACTTTTTAAATTATGTTAAGATTGCACCATTTGTTGAACATTTGTCCTATGAAAGGCTGCCCTTGCACAGTTTTTACTGTAACATTTAATACACCCAACAACCATATTTTATCATTCCTACTCTACTCTTGAGGAGATTGAGGCTCAAAGAGGTTAAGTTTCAAACATAGATCAATCTACATTATACATTGCATTCACTATCTCCCTTGGTTATAAAGTTGCCCTTGCCTGCAGGTACTTGACATGCCTATTTTTATGAATGAAATACCAATATCTAGACTAGCCAGCAAAAGATTTAGGATGGACAAGGTCATTATTTGATGATGAAATTATGGATTTTTCAAAATTTTTCTTTCCACTTATACATGTTACAAAATTTTTTTATCTTAGTCTGAGTACATATTATTTAAAAGATGGGATTATGCTTGTTGCTTGCTTTATTTCTACTAAAAGAAGCAGTGCCATCCTGAAGAAGATAATAGAGAAACCCAAATTAGAAGATGGGTAGGGAGGGGGAGACACATGATAAGAGAAAGAATAATGAACAGAGACATGGAGACATGGAGGGAGATAGCTTAGACAAAAGGTCAAACAGCCCAATCTCAACATCCTTTGAAATTTTAAAGGCCCAGAAAACACTGATCCAAAACCAGGAGGCATTAGACTACAAACTAGCCTGGGAGATGTCAAAGAAGCAAGGCTCTCAAAACCTGTGGAGCAAATGGCTCAACTAAGCAACCCCTGGTGAACAGAGCTCCAGGGTTCACAATTCACAGACATGCTTAAGAGGAAGGCCAGCAGGGTGTTATTCTCTATAATCAGATGTGGACAAAGAACTTTCACCTGTGTCCACCATCTTAGCTTCCTCTGAGTTTGGATGCAAATCTGCAGCTGGCAACATGATGTTCCCTAACCCCTGCCATGTCCAGGGTGATATCAGTACTGCCTACAGAGCTAGGATCTGTGTCCAGGGCAAAGTAGAGTGCCAGAAGTCAACAAACCAGGAGAGAAACATAAAAACACCCTCCCCTTGTCAAATCTCTGCCTTCTGTTGTGTGCCCTGAGGATGATAAGGGGCAACACTTCCACTGCCACTCTGTCAAAGAGCATTTCCCAGGTTGGGTTTCTCAAGAGACTGAGGCCGATCTTTCTGACAGAGTTCTTCTCCTACTGACCCAGGTGGCTGCAAGAAGGTATCTCAAGCTAAAGACTCCTCAAAAAGGAAGCTAAATTTGACATTTTCAACCCCTTTGATTTCCACTCTGCATCTGTAAGGTCCTTTTCAAAATCCATGTGGTTTCACCAAATACTCTCTTAGACCTATTAGAAGTTGAAGAAGAAAAAATCAGTAACCCAAAAAGACCTCATCAATTCCTTTTTTCTGTGGCTGCCACATCAAAGGACTGGTAAATTCAGTCTTAGTTGCCATTTTCCAGGAGTTGGTTATCACAAAGGGAAAGGATTTTATTTAAGGTGGAAAAAAAAAAGGCAACAAGTAGACCAATTTATGTTTCTTGGAAGCAGTGAATACCAGGGGCTGGATGCAGATAAGATTATCTGAACTAACAGTGTAACAGGAATGGCCTATCACCCAGTTCATTTCTAATATTCTATCTACTGATAAAGAACTGCCAATTAAAGAAAACCTCGCCTTGCGTCTGTCAAAAGGGAGAGTCACTAGTCAGACTGAAAAATTCAAATAAGACGTGTCAGCAACATTCCAGGAAGCAAGTTGAGAGAAAAAGAGTTATACACGCACACACATGCGTGCGTGCACACACACACACACACACACACACACACACACACATGGCATATACGTAAGGCATCAGGGGTGTAGTACTGCTGGTAAACACAGATGCAGAGCTATGAGGTATAATTAATCACTGCTCTTATAGTCTCAGCAAAATAAAACTGTTCTCGGGATCCCTGGGTGGCTCAGCAGTTTAGTGCCTACCTTCAGCCTAGGGTGTGATCCTGGAGTCCCAGGATCGAGTCCCACATCAGGCTCCCTGCATGGAACCTGCTTCTCCCTCTGCCTGTGTGTCTGCCTCTCTCTCTCTCTCACTCTCTCTCTCTCTCTCTGTCTCTCATGAATAAATAAATAAAATCTTTAAAAAATAAAATAAAATAACTGTTCTCCACCCAAACCCTGAGGAGCCTATCATAATGAGTTAGGGGGGAAAATCAATTTTCTTTCTTGTTCAGGTGTTATGATGTGGATGAAGACAGACATGCCACAGGTGCAGAGTTCTCCTGATACTGAAAGGAGGTCCTCTACAGGTTGTAGCTTCTCATCTCCCCTCTGGCAGTTACAAAGGAATGTTCTCATATTTCTAGGAACGCTTCTGGCATAGAAGGTGAAATACATCCTTGTCAACAGTCAAGGCACTGGGAAAATGAGCCTGTGCTGTCAGTTCTGCCTATGAACGAGAGTGAATGGGAATCCTTTGTGTGCTGTCACTGTGCCCAAGAGTCCTGCATGTGGCCTATACGTCTGTCTCCCTATACTTTAAGTGACTCTCCCTGTCCTAATGACTGCCTCTCAGGGGACACTCAGTTGTATTCTTGTCTCTTTTCCTATATGCTTTTATCTAGCTCAGTTTCCCACCTCTCCCAGAGAATGCCCTACAGACAGGTGACAGAACAAAAAAACCTCACTGTAGCCCAGCTTTTCCCCCAAGAACCAGTCATCGTAGGACACAGGTAGGACCATCTTTGCCCACAACATACTGGGAGTTGTGTATGTAGTATGATTTTAAGGTTGTAGCTGTATTAACTTGAACTAGCCTATCATGGAGCCTAAATTCTACCATAATGAGTAATTTTTAGAATACAACACAGTCAAATGTACTCTTATAAAATTCCACAAAGGAAGAACACATAAGCATTATTAATGTGCAGAAATTTATTTTCTCCAGCTCTGATGGATGACTATGTGAGAATGTGGCAGAAGAAGAATTAAGGAAATTCTTAGAACTTCTAATCCTTGGTCCAGCCAAGCCCCTCCCAACTGGTCTGCCCTGGTGTTGAGAGCTCCATGAGATTAAACGAAAGTATCTTCATGTTCAACACTAACTTTTCAAAAAATTTATCTTTAGATATAATACTAAACGCTCTTTGACTTTGCAATGCCAATTGTTCATTACTGGCCTTTAGCTCCCAGCCATTTCCCATCTAAAACCTGTGGCGCCCTCCCTAGAAAGTTTCATTCTCCTTCCAGCCACTCCCTAACAATTATTTGCTCTCTTTCTCTCTATCTTCATCTATTCCTCCTACTACCCATTCCCCAAACTTCCTCTCCTTTATTTAACAAAACTCAGGTGAGTCACAGTGACAGACATACCATGTGAAGCTTCATCCTGAATGGATTTCAATGAGTTAGGAGAATCTTGAAGATAACATTTCTTGTTTTAAGAGATTTTAAGAGTTTGGAAACATGACAGTAAGATTGTAGGAATCTGGCGACTACGTAAGGATTGCATCAAACCCCACTGGTAAGGAGATGCCGTGGGAGGCATGAGCTTTGGAAGCTGCTGGAGTTGGGGGGGTCAGAAACAACTAGATCCAAATCCTGGTTCTACCATGTCATAGCTATACAACTTTGGACAAATTGTTCAATCATTCTGAGTTTCATTTTTCTCATCTCCAAAATGGAATAACAATGTCTTTTTTTCAGAGTTGTATTGAGGCAATTAATGTAAATGAGTGAAATAAACATAAATGGAAAGTTGTTTTGTTTTGTTTTGTTTTGTTTTTAATCATTCTCTTTTCTTCTTCCTGATCAAAGCTGCAGTGGTTTCTTTGGATTTTGAGAGAAGAGAGCTCAGTTTTCAGTTACATTTTTTGTTTCCTGGACTTGAGTTGAAAAGGTAGCTTACTATATGGCCACTGGGTATCACATGCTGTAATCAGATAAAATCAAGGTCAAGGGGTGCCTACGTGGCACAGTTAAACATTCAACTCTTGGTTTTGGCTCAGGTCATGATCTCAGGATCATGAGATGGAGCTCCATGTCAGGCTCCACACTCAATGGGGACTCTCTCCCTCTCTCTCTGCCCCTCTCCCCCTTTAAAATAAATAAATAAATAAATAAATAAATAAATAAATAAATAAATAAATAAATAAATAAATAAAATCAATGTCAAATAAAGAATATGGAATCAGATGAAAATTCCTACTCAGATTCTGTATCTTTACTTCCGATAAGTCTAATTGAGTGATTAAAACCAGATAAAATCACCTCTTCTCTGAAGCCATTTAAAAATAGTAATTGAATCCCCTCTGTCCTCACTAGACAATATGGGCAAAATGGTGAGCAAAACAGATATGAGCCCTGCCCTGCAGGAGTAATTATGTATTTACAGATATGCCTCTTCCATTAGACTCCAGAGTCACAGCTAAGTGTTCTTCATTCCAAACTTGGTTTAAAAAAAAAAAAAAAACGTTTTTTTGAATGAATAAATGAATGATTGGTTCAATACTTCATAAAAATTAAGCTTTTTCTAAAAGGAAAAGTCAGGCTAGCTTAACTATGTTTTTTTTTTAACTTTTAAAAATTAAAATGTTTATGGAGCACCTGGGTGGCTCAGTTGTCAAGTGTCTTTTGGCTCAGGTCATGATCCTAGAATCCCAGGATTGAGCCCCACCTCAAGCTCTCTGCTCAGAGGGGTGTCTGTTTCTCCTCTCCCTCTGCACATTCTCTTTTTCACTCACTTGTTCTCTCTCTCAAGTAAATAAAATCTTTTTTTAAAAAATTACAGTGTTTATTCCTAATACATCTCTAGTTGATTGGCTGCTGTCTTCGTCTGTTCAGGCTGCCATAACAAAATAATATAGACTGAGTGACCTACACAACAGGAATTTATTTCTCACAGTTCTGGAGGATCTTAGTCCAAGAGCGAGGTGCCACTCAATTTGGTTCATCAGTGAGAGATGTATTCCTGGTTTGCAAATGGCTACCTCTAGCTCTGTCCTAACAAGGCAGAAGAGAGAGCAAAAGAATTTTCTTTCTCTTGACATAAGGACACTAATCCCGTCCCATTTTCATAACTTCATCTGAACCTAATTACCTCCCAAAAGCCACACCTCCAAATATTATCACATTGGGGGTTAGGCTTTCAGCATATGAATTGGGGGTGGGAGGGCACAAATATTTCATCCATAATAGCAACAATCTTTCATAATTTACCCAATAGAGGGCAAACAAAAAGTTTTTAGGAGATACTTCTTAAATTATTAGCTTGTTTTAATTAAGAGAAAGAAAAAAAAGAGAAAAGAAAGGAAAAGGAGAGAGAAAGAAAAGAAAAAAAGAAAAGAAAAATGAAAACAGGGGTGCCTGGGTGGCTCAGTTAAGCCTCTGCCTTCAACTCAGGTTATGATCCCAGGGTCTTGGGATCACCACCATTGGGCTCCTTGCTCAGTGGGAGTCTGCTTCTCCGCTCCCTTTGCCCTTCCCACTCTTCAGCACACACTCTCTCTCTCTTTCTCTCTTTCTCTCTCTCTCTCTCTCTCTCTCTCACACACACACACACACACACACACACACACACACACAAATAAATGAATAAAAGCTTTAAGATGGAAGGGGAGGGCCAGGGAGGAGGAAGGGAGGAAAGGAAAAAGACTGATTCCCAGGAGCAAAACTCACATTTAATGGAAAAATCCATCTGGAGTAGTGGATCCTAACACGATCTCTATAAGAAATTATGATGCACTTTGATCAAGTCACTTCAGCTCTGTGCTCCTAACAGGGAAGGAGCCAGACTGAGTGATCTCCAGTCCCTCTTCAGTTCTGTTATGCTGGGATTCTCCTAGAAGTAGCCACCTTAAACATCATTTTTTAATTTGAGAGTCCCTATTGTTGCTTTTCCTTACCAATCTCTGATACAGACTGAACAGAAATCCACAAATGAAAATGGTATTTCTTTTCATTCAAGACTGCACAAATCACTAAGGAAGCAGTTGCCTTCCACTTCCCCTCCCCACATCTGTAGCCAGGTCTGTGATTAAAGCACCCAGAGTCGTACTTGAGGCAATCTGCACTCACCTTATTTCGTGAAAAGACAGAAAAAGAAACTCTTTCAGAAGGTACTCTGAACTTGAAAAAATATCTAGTTCCACATAAAAAACGTTCCTTAAGAGTTAGTAAATGCTTACATTCAAGCCTAGTATATTTATAAACAAACAACCAAAACCATATAACTTCTCAATTTTCAAAAAAGACTGAGGCTAATGTGTTACTCTTATTGATAGGCACTGTATTTCTATCTTAAATTCTGCAAATATATGATTGCAGTAAAAAAAAAAAAATGTATCCACATAGACTCCTCAGAGAACAGAAAGCCCTAGTTGAAGACCTACTAAATAGGAATGTTCACGTTGCTTGCTCAGGTTTCCTATGTTTCTCCCAGATAACCTTAATCTCATTTGAGAATTTTAATAGAGGTAGACTAGTAATAAAAATTAAAAGGACTTCTCTCTTTCCCCCTGCTGTTTTCTATTAGCAGTGCATTGCACTGTATTATATTCCAATGTTTACTTAAAACATCTCATAAATATTAGATAGAGAACTAGGTTATCAAGAATGGTGACCACAAAATAATGAAGAGCTGAAGATTAAACATTTGAAGATAAAAAGTTCACATAAGCCTTACTCGTGTGCATATAGGCAGCATAGCCCCTGCCTTGAGGCAGTGTATTCTGTGAAATCACATGGAAAAGAAAAGCAGATTTATTCTCTTTTGCACTGAATCCTATAGTAATTCCCTTTTTGCTGGTAGATAGTGACCCTGCAGTTATAAGTGGAAACCATGAAATCAATGACAGTAAAAGAAATTACAAATCAGCAAGCAAAGTATATACTGATATGCAAAAATACCCATTCCTGAGCACCCATCTGAACAAGGGCCAGACGTCTCCACATACACTATCCTAAACAATTCTGACAACATTGTGAAAATGTAGTATTATCTTCATTTTACAGGAAAGAGAACTAAGAGAGTTTAAATAACTGAGTAACTTAAAGTCACTCAGTTTGTAAGTGATAAACATCTAGATTCCTAAACTCGTGTTTGTTCCTCTGAACAGGAGGAACAGGTGCCATCATAGGCATTGAAAGATAAAGAGACAGTCTGTGCTATGGACCGAACTGCATCCCCCTAAAATTTCTATTTGAAGTCCCAAACCCAATGTAACTATATTTGCAGATAGGGCCTTATGGAGATAATTAAAAATAAATGAGGCCATAGGTGGGGAGCCCTGATTCAAAAGGATTAGTATTCTTATGAGAAGAGATGCCAGAGGGGCACCTGGGAGACTAAGCTGGTTAAGGTCTGACTCTTGGTTTCTGCTCAGGTCACCATCTCAGGGTCATGATCTCAGAGTCGTGTGATGGAGCCCCACATTGGCCTCCCCATTCAGTGTGGAGTCTGCCTGGGATTCTCTCTCCCTCTCCCTCTACCTGTCCCCTATGTTCTCTCTCTAATAAATAAATAAATAAATCTAAAAAAAAAAAGAAGAAGAAGAAGTACCAGAAAGCTGCCCCAGCAAAAAAGAGGTCATGTGAGCACACAGTGACAACACAGCCATCTGCAAGCCAGGAAGTGGACACTAACCAGAAACTCCATTGGCAGGAATCTTGATCACGGACTGCTAGCCTCCAAAACTGTGAGAAAATAAATTTGTTTGAGCCACTCTATGGTATTTTGTTATGGCAGCATGAGCAGACTAACACAGCCTTCATTTCCTGTGAAGCCCCTCACCTTTCTCTAACCCTCCCACGGTTTCTTCTCTCACCTGTTGCACGGTCCTTACTTAGTCCATCCTCTATCTTGCCACCAGTGTGATCTTTTCAAAAGGCAACCCTGACCCTCACTTTCCCTGAAATACTTCCACTGACTTCTGAACTGTCAACAAAAAAATCTACTCTCATAGAGTTTTCAATGTCATGAGGGGAAATGAGAACAGACATAAAAAGGAGCATAAAACTCCAAACTCCTGAGCTTATGAGTCTCATCACAAAGTCCCAATATGTTTTTCTATTCTTATCTCTGACTACTCATACCATTCCCCAACACATACCCTAATCAAATATAATATATCCTAAAATATATTTTTATATCATATTCTCTCCCCCCAGAAATAGAATTTTCCTTATTTCATACTCTCCTCATCCTTCTGGATAATTCCTATTCACCACTCAAGATCCACTTTACTTCCTCCTTGAAACTGGATTATTTGGTCTTTCAGCTATTAAGCTGTATGAGTTTTTATATTTTTTGGATATTAACCCCTTATCAGAAAACGATTTGCAAATATTTTCTCTGTAGGTTGTCTTTTCATTTTACTATTTCTTTTGATGTGCAGAAGTTTTTTAGGGTAATAGTCCCAATTATTTATTTTTACTTTTTTTGCTTGTGCTTTAGGTGTCATATGCAAAAACCATTGCCAATACCCATGTTAAGAAGCTTTTCCCATGTTTTCTTCTGAAGTTTTATGGTTTCAGATCTTGCATTTAAGTCTTTAATCCATTTTGACTTAATTTTTCTAAGAAGTGTAACATAAGGGTCTAGTTTCATTCTTTTACATGTGAATATCTAAATTTCCCAGCACCATTTATTAAAGAGATTATCTTCTTTCCATTGAATATTCCTGGCTCCCTTGCAAAAATTAGTTAACTGCATGTATATGGGTTTACATTTGGCCCTTGATTTTGTTCCATTGGCCTATGTGTCTGTTTTTTGTGCCAGTACCATACTGTTTTGATTACTATAGCTTTACGATATAGTTTGAAATCAGGAAATATAATGCCTCCGGCTGTTTTTTTCTCAGGATTGCTTGGCTATATGGAGTCTTCTGAGGTTTCATATAGATTTTAAAATTGTTTTCCCTCACTTTTCTAAAAAATAACATTTAGAATCTTGACAGGGACAGCACTGAATCTATAGGTGGCTTTGGGTAGGATCGATATTGTAACAGTATTAATTCTTTCAATTAATGAGCACAGAATACCTTATACCTTATTTGTGTCCTCTTCAATTTCTGTCATCAATATTTTATATTTTCAGTGTAAAGGTCTTTCATCTCCTGGGTTAAATTTATCCCTAAGTATTTTATTTTTTGATGATATTTTATTTTAAATGGGATCATTTTATTTCTTTTTCAGATAATTCTTTGTTACTGTACAGAAACACACTGGCTTCTGTATGTTAATTGTGTATCCAGCAACTTTACTGAATTACATTAGAATTAACAGTTTTTGGTAAAGCCTTTAGGATTTTCTATATATAATATCATGTCATCCAATAATAAAAAGAATATAGTAAAAAAAAAAAAAAGAATATAGTCTTCCTTTCCAATTCTGATGCCTTTTTTTTCCCTTGCCTGATGGCTCTTGTTCGGATTTCTAGTACTGTGTTGAATAGGAATAGTAAGAGTGGACACCCTTGTCTTGCTCCTGATCCTAGAGGAAAACTCTTCA
Organism: Vulpes lagopus; assembly: GCF_018345385.1. Taxonomy (NCBI): domain Eukaryota; kingdom Metazoa; phylum Chordata; class Mammalia; order Carnivora; family Canidae; genus Vulpes; species Vulpes lagopus. The sequence continues at coordinate 37,286,984 of NC_054836.1, read as the reverse complement.
GCCTTTCACTATTGAATATGATGTTAGTTAGCTATGGGCTTGTCGCATATGGTCTTTATTATGTTGAGATATGTTCCTTCTATACCTACTTTTTTTTTTTATACCTACTTTTAATCATGAACAGATGTTGAATTTTGCCAAGTGCTTTTTCCATGTCTATTGAGATGATCACATTGTTTTTTCTTTCCCTCTATTAATGTGATAGAATTAACTCTGTTTTGCAGTTAAGAAACATGAAGTTAATAATGTTCATGTACAATCTCAAAACTAGATGCAAACACAGCAAACATGCTGAAGATGGATAAGTCATGTAGTGACTGCACACAACCACTGTTGTCATTATATCTTTGTTGACGGAGGGCAGAGATGATATGTTTTGGCTCTAGAGTGTAGCTTTGTTCCTGATCTGTACCTGGGTAAAACTATGGGTAAAGGCGTTTCTACAGCAATAACAAAAAACATGTAGTCTTCATGAAAGAGCCTCTTACTCCCTAGAGCCTATGTTTGGCTTACAGGCAATTTTTATGAATAAAGTCCTCTGGATTCTCTCCCCAGAAGATCAAGAATAGTACATAATAAAACTATAACTAGACTAATAACAGCCTGAAGTGTTGCTTTACAGTGAAGGTGAGGTATCTAAATGATAAAAACATAAAATAACAATCTAAGACCATCTAAAGTAGAAATGGCCCTATATAAATTGTTCCTGAGGGCACCACTTACCATAACACAAGTAGCCAACGAACCGGAGTCACTAAAATACTAAATTACAGTTATTCTGTTCTTTTTAAGAAAGAAGGAAAAGGGGAAAGGGAGGGGTTTATTTACGTATAGAAAGATAAAGAATACCTGGAGAAATATTTTTGTATTACATTATCGCATTTAATCACCAATCACTTTGGGTAGACATTCTCATGTTACATATGAGATTCAAAGAATTTGCCAGGGTTACCCAATTACTCAAATTCAGGTCTAACAGATTCCAAAGTCATTGTTTTTAACACTATATCACACACTGCCTCTCGTACTATGTTCATTGCTACACTGAGAATTAAAGTGCTATAAGCCAACACAGGAACTTAACCCCAGTTCATAACATCATTTCTATGGAATGAAAAGGTGACCTATGTCAAGCAAACTACAGATGAATTTTAAAAACTCAACATATTCTTTCTTGGGTTCTTCCTATAATACATTTGCTACCCCTTAAAGTCTCACCTAGCCAAATGCAGGTAAGAGAAATACTTCATAAATTTTTGTTAGGTTTTTAACCAGATTCCCATGTCTTAATATTATCCATTTAGGCTTCTATTTTAGGTAAATCCTCATAATTGTCTAATATTTGGTAAAAATATTTTTATGGAAATAAGACATCTTTGTCAAATATGTATTATATACAGTGGATGAAAGCATTTCCTTCCACAGCTCTTTATTATTATTATTATTATTATTATTATTATTATTATTATTATTATTATGATAGTCACACACAGAGAAAGAAAGAGGCAGAGACACAGGCAGAGGGAGAAGCAGGCTCCATGCACCGGGAGCCTGACATGGGATTCGATCCCGGGTCTCCAGGATCGCGCCCTGGGCCAAAGGCAGGCGCCAAACTGCTGCACCACCCAGGGATCCCCTCCAGCTCTTTTGACAGAAAGTTCTCTCAAATAATGCCAGATACATAGTAGGTACTTAAGAAATTGCCAGTGAATGAATGCATAAATTAATGAATGCAGAGTGTGGCTTACAAAAGGTAGCTCAACTTTGGCAAAAAGGTTTGCCTAGGAGATCAGAATCTGGAAGTAGACCAATTCACTGGAAATCAATTCACTGAATGAGCAATTTGCCAATGTTACAGCAAAACTGAAACAAATTGGTGGATTGATTATCTGACATATTAATCATTTGGTAAATTGATGTTGGCAAACCACTTAATAGGTAAACTGGTCACCTGAAAAATTGGTCATTGTTTTTAAAGCACTTCTTGAGCAATGATTGAGCCTTGCATTTTAAAAGTAGGGATCTAGGGGTACCTGGGTAGTATAGTCAGTTAAGTGCCCAACTCCTGATTTTGGCTCATGTCATGATTTCAGAACCAAGAGATTGCGCCTCACATCCAGCTCTGCACTGGGTGTGGAATCTGCTTAAGATCCTCTCTCCCTCTCTTTCTGCCCCTCTGTCCTACCCTTCTTCCCCCCACCCCTGCTCGCACACACTCTCTCTCTCAAAAAAATGTTTAAAAATTTAAATTTTTAGGGATCCCTGGGTGGCTCAGCAGTTTAGCGCCTGCCCTCAGCCCAGGGCATGATCCTGGAGTCCCAGGATCAAGTCCCACATCAGGCTCCCTACATTGAGCCTGCTTCTCCCTCGGCTTGTGTCTCTGCCTCTCTCTCTCTCTCTCTCTCTCTCTCTCTCTCTCTCTCGAATAAATAAATAAAATCTTTTAAAAAAATTAAATTTTTAAAAATTAAAGCAGGGATCTAGCCTGGACTGTCTCTCTGGCAATGTCCATCTGATCAAGTCATATGTCAAAATCCATCTATTTAAGTTCTCTTCTCCTTCACCTAGCTAACCCTCCTCCCTTCCCTTTTATGTGTCCTTCTACTCCTGTAGCTACTGCCTCCTGTCACAATAAATTTCCCCTTCTCTTATCTTTAGTATATGTCTCCATCATTCCTGTCAGGTCTGCCACTGTAAGCACAAACTGTTGAATATTTTTGTCCTTTCCACCTTTACCTATTTCTACCCTAAGCCTCCATCCACATTGTGGCCTATTTGAGGCAAACATTTGGTGAAAAAAGAAAATGTGTTTCAAGAGAGAAGTATGCATTGTCTAGAGGATATCCTTCTAAGTCATATGATTCTAGCCTTTCATCTTTGAACACTTTCTACATACAGCACACTCTGCCAGGTTATTTGATTCTAGCCCTATTTGTTGTCTTTGTTTTACAACTCTGTATAAATATGTCTGCTCTTTTAATTCTCTTTTGAAATGGTTATAACATCTAAACCTAGCTCCTTCAATGAACGACCTAAATAAAATCTTTAACATGTTCATTTTTAAATCTGTATGCGAACCATGACTTTACCTTTTTAAAAATACTATCTTTTGGGATGCCTGGGTGGATCAGTGGTTGAGCATCTGCCTTAGGTTCAGGGTATGATCCTGGGTCCAGGGATGGAGTCCCACATTGGGCTGCCTGTGAGGAGCCTGCTTCTCCCTCTATGTCTCTGCCTCTGTCTCTCTGTCTCTCGAAAGAAAGAAAGAAAGAAAGAAAGAAAGAAAGAAAGAAAGAAAGAAAGAAAGATTTAAAAAATACAATCTTTTAACACACTCCCTTTTCTTCTAGCTTACTTGCATTTGTGCAGTATTAAAAGTATTGTCACTGAAGTGAGACTGTATACTGATGTCTATGGTCTTGAATAGCCATTACAAGCCAGAGTACCTTGGTTCACTGGGAGCCTTTGACCAATTAACACTAATGCTCTCAGGATATTCTTTGCCTTTATTTTTTATAATAATGAAAATATTTATAAATAGATGAACCATGAGTTACTTTTAGTATCTTATTGGTACACAATTTATATATACCATAAAGCTCACCCATTTAAAGTATATAATTCAATAGTTTTGAGCATATTCACAGAAATGTGCAACAATTACCGCAATTTTAGAACATTCCCGTCACTCAAAAACAAACAAACAAACAAACAAAAAAAAAACCTCCATATGGATTAACAATCACTACCCATTTCCCCCACAATTCCCCTTGTCCCTGGCAACCACTAACCTATTTCCTGTCTTTATGGATTCATCTACTCCAGATATTTGATATTACTGGAATCATGCAATATGTGGTCTTTTGTAACTGGCTTCTTTCACTTAGTATAATGTTTTCACGTTTAGTCCATATTGTAGAATGTATCAGTACTTCACTTCTTTTTACAAACAAATTACCAAATCATATTTCATTTTATGGATATGCCACATTTTATTTACCCATTCATCAGTTGATGAACACTTGGTTGTTCTACTTTTTAGCTATTATGAATAATGCTGGCATGAACATTCTGTACACGTTCTTTATATGCACATGGGTTTTAATCTCTCTTGGGTATATTCCTAGGCTGGATCATATGGTAACCCTATTGAACCTTTTTAAGAAACTGCCAAAACATTTTCCAAGGCAGTTGAGTCATTTTACATTCCTACCAAAAATGTATAAATAAATGTATAAAAATTCCAGTTTCTCTATCAACCATGTCTGCCAACACTTGTGATTTTCTCTTTTAATATAACCATTCTGATAGGTATGCCATGACTTATTTTATAATTTACATAATTGATTTCACTTTCTCATGACCATTCTTTTAATTGTGACCACAGATTTTTTCTGGTGAGAGATCATCAAATCTCAAAAGATGAAAACCAACAACCTAATCACTAAACCCAGTGTTCTTTCCCATTATCCTTCCCCTGTGACCTGTTGCCTTCCCCACAGTTGTTTAAGAACCAGTAAAACCAATTTAATTGTTCAAACTACTTCAATTTGATTTCTATAGCTTGCAACCAAGGGTCCTGGCTAACCTGCCATGGGTTAGTTCTTAGTCTGCTGATCTTCTGCTATATACTTTCTTTGAGAGATTTTATCTATGCTCATAGCTTTAATTTGATCTATGATAGAAAGATATTCGGTGTGGAAGCTTTTGGACCTCAATTCAAGCCCCAGCTCTTCTAATTAGCACCTGAGTAAATTTATTTAACTTATCTGAGACCCCATCTCCTCATCTATATAATGGGGCAATAAAATATACTTTACAGAGTAAATTAACAGAATGGAGTCTGGAACATGATAATCATGCAATAAATAATGTTTCTCTCTCTACCTCCCTTTTATAAGTAGATGACCCCAAGACCAGCCCTTCAACTCTCATTTCTCTATTGACACTCCAGTTTAGCCTTTCTCTTTGCCTGCCAGACATTTCCATTCACATTAACATAACTAATGTTATGACATACAACATGTTTAATCTATCTAAAGGTGAGACCATGGCCCCCTTAAAGTCACTTCCTCATTATCTTACTGTTTCTCTCCACAGCATCACTGTTTTCCAAATTGAACCTTCTTTGATTTCTCTCTTTCCATCAATCAGGCACCATGATCTCTCATTCTGTCCTTTGGAATGTGAAGTGCCTTAGTCACCTCAAGTCTCAACTATTCCCTCTGGAGTCTTTTCTCTACCTCTAGAATATCTCCACTCCAATCTATCCAAGGCCAGGTTAAAGATCAGAAAACACTTTCTTTGACCATGTTGTTACTCTTTTTAAATGGTACCTCAAAGATTACAGAATGAAGTACACATTATCTAGCCTGATAATCAAGGTCAAGCATGATCTGATTCCAATTAATAATCTTCCATCACAAAACTTTTACTTTAATCAAAGTGGTTTTTAAACTACCCCCCAAACATATCTGGTACTCTCCATCCCTCCATACTGCAATTCTGTTCCTTTCTTTCCATTGTTCTATCTTTCAAAGGCTTTCCAAGTCATTTCTAAGAACTATCTCCATTAGTTATTCAGCCTGGGTAGGGTACGGGGAAGAGCACCAGAGATTACAAGAGATACCCAAGCCCTGGGATGTGTGAGTAACTTTGAGAACACAAAACAGCCTTTTTGTTGAACTTATTAAAAAAGCATCACCAACTCCTATCATAAACAAAGGGGAATTTTCTCTAATATATAAAGACCTACTAAATACTTCAAAGGAGTGCCTGGTCCAAGATGGTGGCATAGGAAGACCCCCAAACTTACCTCCTCTCATGGATGTAGTGAATCTATACCTACAAATACAGTAATTCCTCCTGAAGAACTGAGGACTGACTGAACAGCTTCTGTATGAATGGGTAGAGGGACCACATAAAAAATGGCAGGAAAGACAGAAACATGATAACATTGGGAATTGTACCGCAAACACTAGGAACTTCAGTAAAAAGAATAGCACTAAGAAGCAAAACACAGATTTACTTGACCTGGGGCACAACATTAAAAACAACTTAAAGGGCAACTAGACTTAAGTGAAGGAAACCCATTTATTAACCCTAGAGCACTCACCAAATGGTAGAGGAACTGCTGGAACTGTCTCCAGAGATAGAGCTGCTGGCAACACCATGGTTTACAGCCCCCTCCACCTTGATAGTACAGATAAGAACATGGTCACAGTGCTACAGTGCTCCACTGCCACCTCAGTGAGCCCCAGATGCCTATCCCATACTAGATCCAGCAGTCCTACTAAGTCTGCTTCAGCATGGTGCACATAGGAAAACCCCACCCTATATCCACTACAGTCAAGGCAATCTCATCAAGGCATCCCAGGTGCAAAGCACCCCACAACATCCCCAGATGACCTACTTCAGCTCCACCCATCCCAATAGGACATCATCTGCACAGAGTGTCTCAGCTCACACCCACCCCAGCTCCAGCCAATTAGCCAAAACTATCAGGCACACATAGTCTATAAAGGGGACATTCTACACAAGACCGCCTCAAAACTGGGATAGGCAGCTGTTTCGCATAATTTATAGAAACAAGCACAGAATATTAAACTAAAGGAGAATATAGAGGAATATGCTCCAAATGAAGTAATTAAGACAAAACTTGAGAAAAAAAGTAAACAAAATGGAATAAGCAATCTAACTGATAAAGAGTTCAATGTGTTGCTCATAAAGCCCCTCACCAGACTTCAGAGAAGAGTGGATAGTTTCAGTGAGAATTTCAACAATGAAAATATTAAAAGAATCACTTAGAGTTGAAGAATACAATAAGTTAAATAAAAAGTACACTATGGGGAATCAACAGCAAATTAAAGGATGCAGAAGAACAGATCAGCAACCTAGAAGAATGGAAATGGAAAGCACCCAAGCTGAACAACAAAAAGGAAAAAGACTTTTTTATATAAATTTATTTTTTATTGGTGTTCAATTTGCCAGCACATAGAATAACACCCAGTGCTCATCCCGTCAGTGCCCACCTCAGTGCCCGTCACCCAGTCAGGCCCACCCCCCGCCCACCTCCCCTTCCACCACCCCTAGTTCGTTTCCCAGAGTTAGGAGTCTTTCATGTTCTGTCTCCTTTTCTGATATTTCCCACTTATTTGGAAAAAGACTTTTAAAAAATAGGACAGGTTAAAGAACCTTTGGGACAACATCAAGCATTATAACACTCACATTATAGGTGTCCAAGAAGGAGAAGAGAGAGTGAAAAAAGCAGAAAAATTATTTGAAAAAAATAATAGCTGGGATCCCTGGAGGGCTCAGTTGGTTAAGCATCTGCCTTTGACTCAGGTCATGATCCTGGAGTCCAGGGATCAAGCCCCACGTTGGGCTCCCTGTTCAGTGGGAAGTCTGCTTCTTCCTCTGCCCTTCTCCCTGCTCCTTCTCTCTCTCTCTCTCTCTCTCTCTCTCTCTCAAATAAATAAAATCTAAAAAAAAATAATAATAGCTGATACACTTGTGAAAATAATTTATAGAGATGTTGAATCAACATATTATATACCTGAAACTAATGTAGCATTGTAGGTCAACTATACTGAAGGAAAAATGTTTTCTTAAAGATTGAGACTAGTTGGATAAGAATATTCTTCCATATAGCACAACTACTTAGTATTTAACACACATTATAAAGTTATGAAAAAGGGGTGCCTAGGTGGCTCAGTCAGTTGAGCATTTGACTCCTGATTTCAGCTCAGGTCATGACCTTAGGGTTGTGAGCTTGAGCCTCACATCTGGCTCTGCATTGAGCATGGAGCCTGCTTAAGATTCCCTCTCCCTCTGCTCCTCCACACACACACTCCAAATAAATAAATAAATAAATAAATAAATAAATAAATAAATAAATAAAAATAAATAATTTATGATAATACATTAGGTAAAAACTAGGGAAAACTGGAATAAAGTATGGACTATAGTTTTAAAATACTGCATCAGGGCACCAAGGTGACTTAGTTGGTAAAGTGACCAACTCTTGATTTCAGCTCAGGTCATGATCTCAGAGTCATGGGAATCAGCCCTGCATCAGACTCCGTGCTCAGCAGGGAATCTGCTTGAGACTCTCCCTCTCTCCCTCAGTTACCCCTTCCACCCACCGTTCATGTGCTCACTCTCTCTCTCTCTCTCTCTCTCTCTAAAATAAATATTTAAAAACAAAAATACTGCATCAATGTTAGTTCATTAGTTGTGATATATGTACCATAGTAATGTAAGATGTTATTAATAGGAGAAACTAGGAACAGAGTATTTAGAAACTGTCTATGCTAAACTAAAGTTATAAAGAAAGAGAGAAAGAAAAGCTGAAAATTCCTCTAACCTGGAGAAGGAAACAGACATCCTAGCCCAAAGAGCACAGAGAGTTCCAAAGAAGATGAACCCAAGGATATCTAAATGAATACACATAGGGCAGCCCGGGTGGCTTGGTGGTTTAGTGCCTGCCTTCAGCCCAGGGCATGATCCTGGGGACCCGGGATTGAGTCCCATGTTGGGCTCCCTGCATGGAGCCTGCTTCTCCCTCTGCCTGTGTCTCTGCCTCTCTCATGAATAAATAAATAAAATCTTTAAAAATAAATAAATAAATAAATAAATAAATAAATACACATAATAGTTACAATGATAAAGATTAAAGATAAAGAAATTTTTAAAATCCAAAAAGAGGCAAATATATATAGTTACATATAAAGGAAGCCAAATAAAACTATAACCTGATTTTTCAGTAGAAACTTTTCAGGTCAGAGTGAGTGATATTATATACTCTAAGAACTGAAAAGAAAAAACCTGCAACTAAGAATATTCTACCTAGCAAGGATATCATTAAGATTTAAAAGAGAGATAAAGAGTTTCCCAGACAAACAAGTTAAAGCAATTCATCATCAATAAACCAGCCTTACAAGAAATGTTAAAGGGACCTCTTTAAGTAGAAAAGAAAGGCCATAATTAGAAGAAGATTATAAATAGAAAGATGTAAAATCTGACAACATACATATAAAATATGGAGGAAGGTAAAAGATAAATTATTTTAAAATGTGTTCAAACTTGAGTGACCATCAACTTGATGCTTAGTGCTATATACTTAGGATGCTAAATATGAACCTCATGGTATAACCACAGACCAAAAACCTATAAAAGATACATAAGAAATAAAGAGAAAGAAAGCCAAATCTAACACACACACACACACACACACACACACATACACACAGTCATAAATCACCAGGAAAGACTACAAAAGAAGGAACATAGGAGACCTACAAAAGCAATCACAAAATTAATAACAAAAGTACATAACCATCAATAATTACTTTAAATATAAATGGTCTAAATGTTCTAATCAAAAGACACAGGGTGGAGTTAAGTGGGGGTTCTGAGAATATGAAGTAGAAAGACCCTAAACTCACCCCAAACCCATATTTAGAACTAGATATCATTCCCGTTGAACTCAACAAACTGGAGAGCCACTGAAAGACTAGCAGAACAAACCACAACTAAAGGTAGAGAAGGAGCCACATTGGAAAGGTTATGCAGGGCAGAAACAGTGGTTGGAAGATACCCAGAGGAGGGACAGGACTGTGAGTGTAAAGAGGAAAAAGTACCTGGGAGCCCACAAAGGGAAAACAAGTCCCCACAATGTCTGGTCTTGAAAACCAGAGGGGATGAATTCCATGAGTTTGTATGACCAGCAGGACTTGGAGCCTGGAGCTTTAAAAATCTGTTGACTCAGCACTAAGCAAGCAGGGAGGGTGAGTGATATAGCTGGATCCCCACCCTTATAGAGACAGTAGCCCATAGAGAGGCAACATAGAGTCAACAGGTTGCACAATGCCTGGGCAAAAGGGAGGAATATCTGTTTATAAGGATTTCAGAAGATGTTGAAGGACTTGTCTAAAAACAAAGAAACTAGCAAGTACAATTTTCCTCACCTGCCCCTCAGCATAAACAGAACTACCAGGAGGCAGTGCTGCACAGACACTTGCTACCTAACCTGTTAGTGGTATGCTCTGTCCATGAGTTCTCCTGAGAACTTGCCCATTCTAAGCCTGTGGGCTGGGGCTCTAGGCTCAGTGCAATTTTTTTTTTCAGTGCGAATTTTTTAACACTGTTTCTGCCCTACCACTTCAAATGCCATGCCCTCAGGAGCCATCAGGAGATCCAGCCTAGGACCAGAAGTTCAGTGCAAATTTTGCTAATGTCACCAGGAGCCCCACCCAATCACCACCAAGCTCCCACTCAGCCTTGCACATACAGACACCCAGCCCTGCTCTGCACCCCAGGCTGCTGCCACTAATGCATGCTGCACCCTTGGCCACTGCTGCACCCCTAGCCACCACTGCACTTTGGGAGATCTAGCCTAGGAGCAAGAGAAGAAAATAATAGAGAAAGACTATGAAAACTACCATAAAATGAGTAACAAAATGGCAATAAGTACATACCTATCAATAATAACTTTTAACAAAAATGGACTAATGTTCAAATCAAAAGACAGGGTAATGGAATGGATAAAAAAAGCAAGACCTATCTATAAACTCCCTACAAGAGACTCACTCCAGATATAAAGATACACACAAATTGAAAGAGAAGAAAAGGAAAAGCATTTACCATACAAATGGAAGCAAAAAGAAAGCCAGCATAATGAGATGCCGGGGTGGCTCAGTTGGTTAAGTGTCTGCCTTTGGTTCAGTTCATGACCCCAGGGTCATGGGATAGAGCCCCACATAGGGCTCCCTGTTTAGCCAGGAGTCTCCCTTTGCCCCTCCACCTCTACTCCTGCTCTCTGTCTCTTGCTTTCTCTCTTTCTCAAATAATTAAATAAAACCTTTAAAGAAAAATATTTTTAAGAAAAAAAGGAAAGAAAGCCAGGGCAGCAATACTTATATCAGACAAAATAGACTTTAAAACAAAGACTGTAACAGGAGACAAAAGACACTATATAATCATAAAGGGAATAATCCATAATCCAACAAGAAGATGCAATGATTGTAAATATTTATATATATACACACCCAACATGGGAGCACCCAAATAGAAAAAAAGCACCTAATAACATGCATAAAGCAGTAATCAAGAATAATACTGTAATTGTAGGGGATTTTAACACCCCACTTACATCAATGGACAGATCATCCAAACATAAAATCAACAAAAAAACAGTGGTTTTGAATGATATAATGGACCAGATGATTAATAGATATAATCAGAACATTCTACCCTGAAATAGCAGAATACAGAATCTTCTCAAGCGCACATGAAACAACCTCCAGAAAAAAATCATATTAGGCCACAAAACAAGTCTCAACAAATACAAAAAGATAGAAGCCATACCATGCATCTTTTCTGACCATGACACAGTGAAACTAGAAATCAACCATAAGAAAAAAATCTGGGAAGAACACAAATACATGGAGGTTAAAAAACATGCTACTAAACAATGGATGGGTCGACCAAGAAATCAGAGAGGAAATCCAAAAATACATGGAGACAAATAAAAATGGTCCAAAATTTTTGGTATGTAGCAAAGGCAGTTATAAAAGGAAAGTATAAACAATACAGGCCTACACATAGAAGCAAGATAAATCTTAAATAAACTACTTAACCTTAACCTAAAGGAATTTTAAAAAATAAAAACAAATAACCCCAAACCAGTAGAAGGAAGGAAATAATAAACATTAGAACAGAAAGAAAGAAAACAGAAAGTGGAAAAAAAACAAAAAACAGGTCAATGAAACCAGGATCTGGTTCTTTGAAAAGATCAACAAAATTGATAAATCTTTAGCCAGACTCATCAGAGAGAGAGAGAGTGAGACAGGATCCAAATAAATAAAATCACAAATGAGAGAAGAGAAATAACCAACACCACAGTAATACAGGCAGTTATAAGAGAATATTAAGAAAAACTATATGCCAAAAAATTGGACATCCTAAAAAACAATAGATAAATTCCTAGAAATGGGGGCGCCTGGGGCGGCTTAGGTGGTTAAGTGTCTGCTTTCAGCTCAAGCCATGATCTCGTGGTCCTGGGATCAAGCCCCACATCAGGCTCCCTGCTTGGCAGGGAGTCTGCTTCTCCCTCTCTCTTTTCCTCTCTCTCTCTCTCTCTCTCTCTCTGCTCCCCTCCTACTGCTCATGCTCACTCTCTCTCTCTCAAAAAAATAAAATAAAATAAAATAAATTCTTAGAAACATAATCTCCCAAAATTGAATCAGGAAGAAATAGAAAACTTGAATAGGCTGATTAACAGTAATGAAATTGAATTAGTAATCTAAAAATTCCCAACAGACCATCTGGCTTGTCCAGGACCAGATGGCTTCCCAGGGGAATTCTACCAAACATTTAAAGAAGAGTTAATACCTATTCTTCTCAAAGTATTCTTGAAAGAGAGAAAGAAAAAGAAAGAAAGAAAGAAAGAAAGAAAGAAAGAAAGAAAGAAAGAAAGAAAGAAAGAAAGAAAGAAGAAAGAAAGAAGAAAGAAAGAAAGAAAGAAAGAAAGAAAGAAAGAAAGAAAGAAAGAAAAAAAGGAAAGAAAACTTCCAAATTCATTCTATGAAGCTTGCATCACCCTGATAACCAACCAGATAAAGACATTACAAATAAAGAGAACTATGGGCCAATATATCTGATAACATAGGTGCAACAATCTTGACAAAATATTAGCTTATTGAATTCAACAATACATTTAAAAAAAATCATTCACTGTGAATAGCTGGAATTTATTCCTGAGCTATAAGTGAGGTTTGACATTTGCAAATCAATCAACATGATACAATCACATCAACAAGGGAAAGGATAAAAAGCATATGATCATTTCAACAGATGCAGAAAAAGCATTCAACAAAGTACAACATCCATTAACAATAAAAATCCTCAATGAAATAAGTTTAGAGAGACATAATAAAGGCTATATATGAAAAGACCCACAGCTAACATCCTTAATGGGGAAAAACTGAGAGTTTTTCCCTGAAGGTCAGGAAAAGACAAGGATGACCATTCTTACCACTTTTATTTGACATAGTACTAGAAGTTCTAGTCATAGCAATAAGACAACAAAAAGAAATAAAAAGCATCCAAACTGGTAAGGAAGAAATAAAACTGTAATTATTTGCAGATAACATGATAGAGTATAGAAAACCCTAAAGTCTCCACCAAAAAACTACAACTGATAAAGGAATTCAGTAAGGTCACAGGATATCAAATCAATATACAGAAATCCATTGCATTTCAATACATTAATAATGAAGCAGTAGAAAGAGAAATGAAGAAAATAATCCCATTTAGGACACCTGGGTGGCTCAGTCGGCTAAGTGTCCAAGTCTTGATTTTTGCTCAGGTCATGATTTCAATGTTGTGAGATTAAGCCCCATGAAAGGCTCCATGTTGGGTATGAAGCCTGCTTAAGATTCTCTCTCTCTCCCCTTCTGCCCCTCACCCTCTAAAAAAACTGAAAGAAAGCAATCTCATTTACAATTGCACCAAAAAGAATAAAATACCTAGGAATAAATCAAGGGGAAAGAAGAAAGATCTGTATTCTGGAAACTATTAACTCTGATGAAAAAAAATCTCAGATTTCAAGCTATACTACAAAGCTATTGTGATTAGAACAATATAGTAATGACATAAAAAATAAACACATTAATCAATGCAGCAGGGCAGAGAGCCCAGAAGTAAACCCACACATATATGGTCAATTAATCTACAACAAAGGAGGCAAGAATATACAATCTCTCCAATCTCTTTAATAAGGAAAACTGGACAGCTACAGTACAAAAGAATGAAACTAGATCACTTTCTTACAGCATATATAAAAATAAACTCAAAACGGATAAAAGATCTAAATATAAGGCCTGAAATAATAAAACTCTTAAAGGAAAACATAGGCAGTAATCTCCTGAACATTAGCCTTAGCAATGTATTTATGAATATGTCTCCTCAGGCAGGGGAAACAAAAGCAAAATTAAACTATGGGGACTACAGCAAAATAAAAAGCTTTTGCACAGTGAAAGAAATCATCAACAAAAGAAAAAGACAACCTTGTGACTAGGAAAAGACATTTCCAAATGATACATTTGACAAGGGTTAATATTCAGAACATGTAAAGAACTTAAAACAACTCAACACACACACAAAAACAAATACAAAATAATCTGATTTTAAAATGGGTAGAGGGGACGCCTGGGTGGCTCAGTGGTTAGGCGCACCTGCCTTCGGCTCAGGGCGTGATCCTGGAGACCCAGGATCAAGTCCCACATCGGGCTCCCTGCATGGAGCCTGCTTGTGTCTCACTCTGCCTCTGCCTATGTCTCTGCCTCTCTCTTTCTGTGTGTCTCATGAACAAATAAATAAAACCTTTAAAAAAAATGGATAGAGAACCTGAACAGACATTTTTCCAAATAAGACATAGAAATAGTAAACAGATCATCAGGGAAATGCAAATCAAAATCGTAATAAGATATCACTTGATACTTGTCAGTCGGCTAGTATCAAAAAGATAAGAAATGACAAGTAATTTTGATGAGGACGTGGAGAAAAAGGAGCTCTCATACATACACTGTTGATGGAAATGTAATGTAGAAAACAGCATGGAGTTTCCTCAAAACATTAAATATAGAATTACCATATAATCCAGTAATTCCACTGCTGGGTATTTACCCAAAGAAAATGAAAACACTAACTGGAAAAGATATATGCACCTATCTGCATGTTTATTGCAGCATTATTTACAATGTCCATGATATGGAAGCAGCCCAAATGTCCATCAATAGAGCAATGAATAAAGAAGATGTGGGTATATGTATGTATGGATGGACCCAAATATGGACAGACCTAGAAAGTATTATGCTAAGTTAAATAAGTCAGACAGAGAGACAAATATCGCATGATTCCACTTATACGTGGAATCTAAAAACCAATACAAATGAAAATAAAGCAGAAACAAATCCATAATACAGAGAACAAACCCATGGTTACCAGAGTGGAGGTGGTGGGAATGGGCAAAATTGGTAAAAGGGAGTGAGAGATACAGGCTTTCAGTTATGGAATGAATAAGTCATGGAGATAAAAAAAAACACGTAGAGAATATAGCCAATGGTATATAGCATTGTATGATAACAGATGGTAGCTATACGTCTTGGGAGTTAGCATAACATTATACACTTGTCAAATCACTGTTGTACACCTGAAACTAATGTGACATTGTGTGTCAACTACACTTCAATTTGAAAAAAAAAATTTTTTTTTAATTTTACTCCATTGTCTCCTTGCATTCGATATTGCTGTTAAGAAATCTAAAGTCAATTTGATTTTTGTTAATTTTTAGGCAAGTTGCTTCCTTTTCTCTAAAAGCTTTAAAATTTTTCTTTAATCTTGAATTTCTTTTTTTTTTAAATTTTATTTATTTATTCCTGAGAAACACAGAGAGAGAGAGGCAGAGACATAGGCAGAAGGAGCCAAGGCTCCCCACAGGGAGTCCAATGCGGGACTTGATCTCAGGACCCTGAGATCACATCCTGACCCAAAGGCAGACACTCAACCACTGAGCCACCCAGGTGTCCTAGAGAGAGAAGGAAGCTCCCCGCCTAATGCAGGACTCTATCACAGGACCCCAGAATCACGACCTGAGCCAAAGGCACACCGAGCCACCCAGGTGCCCTACCCTTGAATTTCTTAAACATTCTATATGTCTAGATGTGGATTTTTCTTTCTTCTGATTGGTAAAAAATGTGCCTTTTTGATCTGAGGTAATTTTTTTTAATTCTGAGAAATATATTTATACTACATTTATCAATTATTTCCTCCTCTCCAGTCTTATTTCTGTTTCTGAAATTTCTATTATTGACACTACCATTTTCATCTTCCATATCTCAAGTTATCCTTCTGGGAATGTGCCTTCTAAGAGTCTTCCTTACACTTATTCATTCTTCAGCTATATCCTCCTTATTAGTTGTTTAGTGTATTGTATTATTCCAACTATTTTTGAGATTTTTTTTTATACTTTATGCTTCCAGATACTTCTTTTAGGAAGAGGCAGCTTTTAGAAAAAGGCCATGTTCCTTGAATACAACATTTATTTCACCTTCACTTTGTATTTTTATTTATTTTTTTAAGATTTTATTTATTTATTCATGAGAGACACAGAGCGAGGGAGAGGTAGAGACACAGGCAGAGGGAGAAGCAGCTCCATGTAGGGAGCCCAACATGGGACTCAATCCCAGGTCTCCAGGATCACACCCCAGGCTGCAGGCAGCGCCAAACCGCTGTGCCACAGGGGCTGCCCAATCACTTTGTATTTTTAAACATTTTTCAAAACTTGAAAGTATTTTCTTTTGCTTTATATCATCCTAAAATCTCCACAGTAGTTTACATTTGTGAAGCATATTACCAAGCTCTTTCAAAGACATTATCATAATCTCTTCAATAGGCCCAAGAGGTAGATGCCATTTTATCTGAATCTTATAGAAAAGAAAACAGAAACCCAGATAGAAAAAATGACTTGCAAAGTGTAATATTGTCACTTATAATAAGAATTATATACATTTGGTCTTTGTCCCTGTTTCTGTCAGAACTCTAAAACCTTTGAAATTTCAAAAGTGATAAGAACCATAATGGTGTTTGATATCATAACCAAGCTCTTTCAAACACACCACAGTTATATTAACGTAGTGAATTTTAAAAAGCTAGGTGAACCCACCGTGCAGTCCCACAATTAGAACTTTCAATCCCACCTACCCTCACATCCCAATAGGGAAGAGAAACTAGAGGTTGAATTGATAATCAATGGCCAAAGATTTAATCAATCATACCTAGGGAATAGGTATGGAGAGCTTCTGAGTTGGTGAACATATGGAGAATAGAGGAGAACAGTACACTCGGAGAAAGCATGGAAACTCTGTGGCTACATACTTTCCCACATACTTCATCCTATGCATCTCATCCATGTAGCTGTTCCTGAGTTACATCCTTTTACACTGAACTGATAATTTATTAAGTAAAATAGTTCCCTGAGTTCTTGAGCCATTCTAGCAAATTAATCAAACCTAAGAAAGGGGACTTGGGAAACTAATTTAGAGTCAGTTGGGCAGAAGCACAGGTAACAACCTGGACTTTTGATTGGCATCTAAAGTAGGGGCAGTTTGATGGAACTGAGCCATTAACCTGTGGAATCTGACACTATCTCTAGAAAAACAGTATCAGAAATGAGTTGAATTGTAGGAACACCCCCCCACCACCACTGGTATCAGAGAACTACTTGATAGTGTGGGGGAAAAATATATATCAGAATTGGAATCAAAAGCATACAAAGTAATGGAGCAGTTTGGCCTAAAACCTAATTCCTGTGACCCCCAGTCTAGGGCTAATTCAGATCTGCATCTGAAACACATATTATCTACTAAGAATTTTTTGGTTAGAATTTATTATAATAATTGATAGTCCTTAAATTATTTAAATATTTTTAAATTATTTTAATTATAACAGTAAATATAATCAGACTACAGAAAATTTAGAAACTTAAGGAAAAAATTACTATTATTCTAACATACAACCTTATTATTTTCCCTTTAAGAGTGTACCATAATGCAGAAACTTCTTGAATATAGTTAGCTAAAATACATTTAGCAAATAAGTATAAGACAAGCAGTAGGAAAATTACCTTTACCCCCAATTCAAATTCCTATATTCTGATTACTGATACTACCTGTCTTTTTCTGCTCCTGTTTCCTGATCTTTGTATTTTCTCTTTGACAAATTAGACTTGGTCATTACAGCCCCTAATTTCAGATCCTTTCTTGGTTTACACCTAGAAACTGAATATCTTAAATATCTAGACTGTGATGGCAAAAGTACCTGGGCTCATGGGAAAGAATGTCATGATCTACAAAATGATCAACCATGGAGCCAGAGGGTAGCATTATAGTTTTTGTTAATCTTGTCCCGGACCTTGATCTTTAAGTTGCTTCTAATTTGGGTAATTTTAATCATTAACTTAATGGTTCAGAATCCAGACTTCTATTCCACCCTCTAAGTCCAGTTCACCTATCTAACTTAAGCCTATCTCCTTTTACCTCCCAGAATAAACTGAAGAAAAAATAAAATAAAACCCCACATGAAATGAAGTGACCTATTTTACTTAAAAAATACTTTCTAAAGCCATTTTAAAAGGCTTATGCAAACTTTATAATAATATGGAAAAACTATGATACAATTTTAACCTGAACAAATTATTATACATATAAAACATGAAAATAACAGATTTTTTTTTAATTTTATTTATTTATGATAGGCACACAGTGAGAGAGAGAAGCAGAGACACAGGCAGAGGGAGAAGCAGGCTCCATGCACCGGGAGTCCGACGTGGGATTCGATCCCGGGTCTCCAGGATCGCGCCCCGGGCCAAAGGCAGGCGCCAAACCGCTGCGCCACCCAGGGATCCCGAAAATAACAGATTTTTTTAACCTCTGCAGGAAAAATAGAATGGAAAACACTAACATTTTAAAAATTATTTTTTAAGTGGTTGAAATGTGCTATTTTATTTCTGCCTGGTTGTTTTGTTTGTTTGTTTGTTTGTTTTCGAGAGAGAGCGCTCTCAAGCAGGCTCCATGCCCAGCCTGAAGTCCAACACAGACCTTGATCCCAAGACACTGAGATCATGACCCAAGTGGAAACCAAGACACTTAACCAACGAAGCCACCCAGGAGCCCCTTATATTTCTTTTATTTCTATTCTACATTTAGTAAGAACAAATAAATATGAAAAATACAACTTTAAGAAGCAATAAAAAGTCTAAAGTATAGTTTAATACCTCTCATTTATTAATTTTTAAAAAGCAATACACAAATAATCAAATTTTCCTTTGTCAACTCAACCAGAATCCTAAAATTGTCAGAAGTTCTACCTAGGAGTTGATTCTCAACTTCTAGACTGTCATAATTTTCAAAGGTCCCAATTTCTTAATTCCTAGATGTCTGTTGTCTTTTCCATCCCAGCACCTTTGCTGTGTAGGCTTATCTTAATGTAGGTCACTGCTCATTAGTGGACTACAAACACTTCATACATACAAAACTTATTTTTGTTACAAATAAGAATATAAAGATAAATAATGATAAATGTGTATTAGACTTATAGGTTATGTGAAAGATTAGATACAGAGAAGATAAAACTTGTCATAAATTAGCTATAAAACACCTGATGGAGCATTTGGCCAATGCCAAAAAAAAAAAAAAAAATCTTCCTGATTTGCTAGAACATTAAGAACCGAATGCTCTGAGTACGCAGGAAAATATAGTCAAAAGAGTCAACAGTCTTAAAACAGTAACAGTGAAGAATACAATAACCATGAAATGTATTTTCTATTTCCCACCAAAAAAAGATTTTATTTATTCATGACAGAGCGAGAGAGAAGAGGGAGAAGCAGGCTCCATGCAGGAAGCCCTATGAGGGACTTGATCCTGGGACCCCAGGATCATCCCCTGGGCTGAAGGCAGACGCTCAACCGCTGAGCCAGCCAGGGATCCCCTATTTCCGAAAAATTTTTTAAGAAAAAAAGAGGAAGGTGCCTTGGGTGACTCAGTCGGTTGAGCATCTGCCTTCTGCTCAGGTCGTGATCCCAGGGTCCTGGGATTGAGTACCACATTGGGTTCCTTGCTCCATGGGGAGCCTGCTTCTCCATCTGTTTCTGCCTCCCTCTGTCTGTCTCTCACAAATAAACAAAATCTGAAGAAAGAAAGAACGAAGAAAGAAAGAAAGAAAGAAAGAAAGAAAGAAAGAAAGAAAGAAAGAAAGAAAGAAAGAAAACATCTATCTTCTAAATCCCTCAAATGGCCTGCTACAATTTCTACTCTTCAAAAATGTATAATGAACACAAAAAGTTTGAGAACATTGAGGTAGGTAACACTTCTTTCTATTCTCTCTACATGTAATGCCTCTGTTCCCTTTCTCTCAAACACTGATAATAAAAAATGAAAGCAAAAACTATTTCGCTTGTGTCTGATTTCCCTACTAAAATTGAGAGACATTTCCCTAAAACTGGTGTGAGAGTTAATAAACTCACTTTAATCTCTTACTCAAATCAGAACTGACAGTTTTGTATTCCGTATTACATTATTTATTTGTTCTACATAGATGGTTCCTGGCACTGACTTTGGCCTGAAAAATGAGCTCCAATTACAAACTGTTTCTATTAAAAGAAGTGTATCTCCTAGAGTATTTTTACTAAAAAATTAAACTTGCACAGAAATTAAAATTTATCTTTACATGTATAGTGAATCTTTCTGTCAGCCATTCAAGAAAATTATCTCTACACATGAAACTAACTAGCTCCTAATTTACCAAAGTAGTGAAATAACATATGGCTTGTTACCTAAATACATTTCATTTCCACACAGAAGTTATACCTCCATTTCACTTTTTAAAAATAAGGGGACATAGATTTCAACTCTCAAGAATATAAGGGCAGTAAACAGATTCATGCAAAAATAGTGGAGATGCACTTCATTTTGGTCTCCAGAATAGAATCTCAGGTAAGTTTGCTGACCCCAAGATTTACTCACTTCCTCTTGGAGATATTACTGTAGGATTAATGGCACTTACAAAGCATTTCTTATCTCTCTCTCTCTTTTTTAAGATTTTATTTATTTTCTCATGAGAAACGCAGAGAGAGAGGGAGAGGCAGAGACATAGACAGAGGGAGAAGCAGACTCCACGCAGGGAGCCCGACACAGGACTGGATCCCGGGACCCCAGGATCAAGCCCTGATCAAGCCCAGGATCAAGGCTGTGCTAAACCGCTGAGCCACCCAGACTTCCCTTTCTCTCTTTCTTTTGTAGATATACCTTGTCTCAACAACCATACTGAAGACTTTCTAGAATAAAGACTCTTACCTCTTAGTGTCTTCAGTATCTATCCTGATGCCCCACACATAATTTCAACGATGATAAATGTGATCCTTACCAAGAACGTGGCCTTTCATACTTCACTTTCCTTCCTCCTCTGTAAAAGAAGAATATTAAATATACCTTATAGGGTTGTTATGAAGATTAATATAATGGCAACATAATGCCTAGCATCCACCTCACCTTGTACACTATGAATTGATTGTACATAGGCTTTTATGATAAAACAAAGTAATGTTTCCACACTTAATGAATTTTTAACACAAAAAGAAGAGAAAATTGAAACCAGTAGATCAAACTAACAACCAAAGTATATTTTAAAATCATATGCTATATTGGGGTTTGAAAGTTTACTTAATTATATTGATGGGGTTCCGGCAGGCAACCCCAGAATGTGCCACTTTGGCATATAGATTATTTGAGCAAAAGGGAATCAAGGCCTAACAGACTCAAGAAGAGATTTTACCTCCTCCCTTAACTACCTAAAAAAAATCTAGATTTGAGGTCCGTACCAGGAAGAAAGTTATCACCAGAGAGAAACTTTTAATCAGAAAGACTTATCCACATGACATGGCAAACATTTGTTTACCAAACATTTGCTCTTCCCATCTTCCTGTGAAATGTCTTGCTTCCCTTTGGAGCCCCAGATGCCTATCCTTCTCTCTTTAGCCCAGGGTGGCATTTAAGCCTCAATTGTCTAACTGCCTTTGACACTCTCATGCCTCTGTCAAGCTCTCATACATACATACAAAATTAAATTTGCTGTTTAGTTAATCTGTCTTATTTCAATGTAATTATTAGACCAATTTTCTTCCCCTACAATATTAAAGTTATCAATGGCTACTCTGGCTCAGAGCTTTACTATGAATGTGCTAGTCATATTAGAACAAACCACATGCTTCCCAACTTCCCAAAAATAAAATGAAATAATTTTGCTAAACTCAGTAATTAATAAAAAATCTAATTTAAAATAACCTCTAAGCACTATGAAACAGAAAAAAATGTTATTTAGCAGAGCATAAAACTTATTGTTCAAAGAAAAAGGTGAAAATTCTTAAATTAGCCCAAAAGAAATTATCCACATTTTCCTACTCTAGCAAACTGTAATCGCATATTTATCTGCTATGACTGATGCTTATATGGGGACTGAAAAGATATAGTGGAAATAAAATCTGCAGAATCATAAATCAGATTGCAGAAGATGATGCAACTCATGACTCAGGCAAGTACAATAGTGATGATCAAAATTATGCTTGCATTTTTCAATATATTTATATTATATTTATATTAAATATATCATATTAATATATTAATATTAAATTAAATATATTTATATTAATATAATATTTACTATATTAAACTAATATATTAATATAATATTTAATATATTAAACTAATATATTAATATAATAAAATATATATTATATTATATTATATTATATTAAAAATATTTTTTGTCATAGCAATTGTAATTTGTAGTATCAGCTGATTATCATGAGTGGAGCTAATGTTAGATAAAAATAAATCATGATGTTCAAGTAAAAGCAAATAGATGTTAAAATATTAATCTATATAATATTTTTGGACAGTAATAAAAACATGATGATAATGACCTAAGTCTGTACTTTACTACAAAGTTCTTCAAGAGGAATGCCTGGGTGACTCAGCAGTTTAGCATCTGCCTTTGGCTCAGGGCATGATCCTAGAGTCCTAGGATCAAGTCCCTCATGGGACTTCCTGCAGGGAACGTGCTTCTCCCTCTACCTGTCTCTGCCTCTGTGTGTATGTATGTGTCTCTCATGAATAAATAAGTAAAAACTTTTTAAAAAGTTGTTCAAAAAATATTTTACATTCTCCAAATATCTGTTGTAAAATTCCCTCAGCAGTTACTAATTTTTCTCTAAACAAACTGGCAATGGTTAAAAAAAAAAAAAGGCATGGAGTGTAGGTTCAGTGAGGAGAAAAGAGCAGAAGGAGGAGAGAGAAGACAAAGGAAGCGAGAGAAGGTATGTAAGACAGGTATGCAATATAGACATTATTTACCTCAAGGAAATGAAGAACAGTAAAGATCTTCAAAGTTCCAGCTCTCCAGGCTATATATATAAGGATATATATATATATATATATATATATATATAGAGAGAGAGAGAGAGAGAGAGAGAGAGAGAAGGAGATTTATATATATAAGGAGATATATATATAATGACTCTTCCTTGTCAAGTACAATTGGAAGAAAACATGTAAAAGCAGAATACAGTGATAAAACATAAAGCTTGCCAATAATTTAATTCTTGAGCTAAGTAATTTTGTGGTCCTATTTCTCTGAAATATTCTCTTTCTGTAAAACAAAAATCCTTCTAAAAACAACTGTAACATTTATTCTTGATGAATCTTTTCATCTTACTATCAAAAATTCCAAAACATAACATTAAATTCTTTGAGAAAGACATCTCTACTTACACTAAAATTCTCCCAACACCTTTTATTCTGAATGGCTTCATTTTACTAAAAAAAAAAACTACTATGTTTCATATGTCTTCTTTAAAAAAAAAAAAAGATTTTAAATTGAAAAATCCTTCCCCCTGGTTATTCCAGTAGACAGTTTAATTTATTTGACTATGCTATTAGAGTCTTGCCTCGATGACTTTATTCTCTGGTATGTAGAAACAAATTGATAGTTGGTGACATCTAACATAGCAAAAATTTGATGATTCCTTTAAGGAGAAGAAAAAGAAGAGAGAGTATTTTTTATTAAAAGGGCTTTCAACATAGTTAGGCTCTATTGTCTTTTAAAAATGACAATATTCTTTTTTTGCAATTAAAAATAGAAAAATAGGGATCCCTGGGTGGCTCAGCAGTTGAGCGCCTGCCTTTGGCCCAGGGCGTGATCCTGGAGACCAGGGATCGAGTCCCACATTGAGTCCCACATCGGGCTCCCTGCGAGGAGCCTGCTTCTCCCTCTGCCTGTGTCTCTGCTTCTCTCTCTTTGTGTGTCTCTCACGAATAAATAAATAAAATCTTAAAAAAAAAAAAAAGAAAAGAAAAGAAAAAGAAGGGCACTTGGGTGGCTCGGTGGGTTAAGCATCTGCCTTCGGCTCAGGTCATGATCCCAGAATCCTGGGATCCAACCCTGAGTCAGGCTCCCTGCTCAGTGGGGGGAGCCTGCTTCTCCCTTTCCTGCTCTCCTTGCTTGTGCTCTCTCTCTCTCTCTCTCTCTCTCTCTGTCAAATGAATAAATTAAATATTAAAAAAAAAACCAGAAAAACATTTCTATCCACGAGCTATTTTTAAACTATGAAGAATATTTAATCTTTTAACCTTTATTAAAAGAAAATAAAAATGGAACAATCACACTTCTTTAAAAAATGGATTTATCAATTCCTACAAAACAGCCTTCAGAAAAATGCTTCAAATTATTCTTTATGTGTATTTAACAAATATTCACTGAATGCCTGCCATTGTGCTAGGTATAGTCCAATACCTTATAGAGTTTCTGTTAAAGAGATAAAGACGTAAATCACACTAAAGAAAAATTATAGTTGTGATGAGTTTTCATTGTACAAAAAATACGAACATTTCCATTTCCATAACTAATTTAACCTTCTTAAAATAACCATTTCAAATAGGTGATAATATAAACATACTTGTAGTATAACCAAAAGTTTTGACCTGGACGCTGTGGAGTCAGAAAGTCAAACTCCAGGTGAAAGAAATTGTGGCAAAGACTTTCTAAACAATAAAACAAATATATAACCTAAATTACTTTAGATCTTAATGAAAAAGAGATTTACTGTACCCTTACCGAATAAACAAAATAATAATGATTCCATTTGGAAGTTACCTTTGCTAAAACCTTTCCTCCCAGGATGCTGTGGGTTCAGAGCTACACCTGGTGGCCATACACAAACTTGCAGGAAACTGTTGTAAACCATGGAAATTTAGAAGCTATGCCTCCATTAACCAAAAATAAGCATCTCTCAAGAAACTGTTATGATAACTGAGGGAAATTTTAAATTTTTCATGAAAAATAAAAATATGGTAAAGTATAACATGTACTAATATTCTAACAAGGCAGAATTTAAGTGATGATATATGGATACTCACTGGACAATTATTATAACTTTGCTATATTTTGAGAAATTTTCAAAATAAAATGTCGAAAAAATTAAGGATTTTAAAAAATATTCCATCACCATTATTTTTTAACACAAACACCTTTTTAGGTATTGTTTTAGGTATTGTTCCCTATTGTGAACTTTGTTCACCAACTTGTGCAAAAATGACAGACAGCCCTATACTGTTAGTGAATTAGCCAGTCATCAAACCAGTGCTGAGTCTTGGGGTATTGGCAGAGCTGTGACTTGAGTTCTAAAAGTTCAAGGTGGTACAACTCACTGTTCTGGACAGGGTGCTTTTGGAAATATGTATTGTGGGGGCTGCATGTTTGCACCAACCAAAACCTGGAACCATTAGCACTGCAGAGTGAACACAACACAAGTGATATACCATCAGCTCTACCTTGGCTGCCTCAACCGTACCACCACAGGTCATGTCTAAAAGTCATCACACTGAGGAAGTTCCTGAACTTCCTTTGGTGGTTGAAGATAAAGTTGAAGGCTACAAGAAGAAAAGGGAGGGGGGTGCCTGGGTGGCTCAGTCAGTTGAGCATCCGACTCTTGATTTGGGCTCAAGTCATGATCTTAGGGTCATTGGATCAGGCCCTGTGTCAGGCTCCATGCTCAGTGGGAGTCTGCTTGAGATTTTTCTCTCTGTCCTATCCCTCTGCCCCTTCCTCTCGCCATACAAGCACTCCCTCTGTCTCTAAAAAAATAAATAAATCTTAAAAGAAGAAGAAGAAGAAGAAGAAGAAGAAGAAGAAGAAGACGACAACGACGACAAAGATCAAGGCTATTTTGTTTCTTAAGAAACTTAAAGCCTGCTAGGCTGAAGCCTTTATTTGTTGGTTCAGGACTCTAGTGTTTTTCCTGCCTCCATCATGGAAGCCCATACAGAAAAAGGGGCCAGAAACTCAAAGTAGTTTGGAATGCTGAGCCCTCTACATGGAAAGCAGCTGTTCTGTAGAGTCCCACAGTCCTATGATGGACTTTGTAGGAATGAGAAATAAACTTTTGTTAAACCACAAAAAAAAAGGAAGAAAGAAAGAAAGAAAGAAAGAAAGAAAGAAAGAAAGAAAGAAAGAAAGAAAGAAAGAAAGAAAGAAAGAAAGAAAGAAGAAAGAAAGAAAGAAAGAAAGAAAGAAAGAAAGAAAGAAAGAAAGAAAGAAAGAAAGAAAGAAAGAAAGAAAGAAAGAAAGAAAGAAAAAAGAGAAGAGGCTTAAAGCCTGAAATAATATCAAAAAGGTCTATGCCTCTCTGCAAATGAGGGCTGACAAGGGCAAAATGAGAAACGGACATCATGTCCAGCAAAGGGGACCCTGCATTATCTGTAATGAGGGAAATAGTACCACCAAGGCCTTCAGAAACATCCCTGGAATCGATCTACTTGATGTAAGCACACCGAACATTTTGAAATTTGCTCCTGGTGGGCAAGTGGAACATTTCTGAGTTTTGACTGAAAAGACCTTTCTGCAAGTTAGATGACCTATATGGCACTTGGTGTAAGGCTGCGTCCCTCAAGAGTAACTACAACCTTCCCATGCACAATATGCTTAATACAGACCTTAATAGAATCTTGAAAAGCCCAGAGATCCAAAGAGCCCTCTGAGCACCATGCAAGAAGTCATCACAGAGTCTTAAAAAAGAATCCACTGAAAAACCAGGCAAAAATATTGAAGCTAAACCCATAAGCAAAGACCATGCACTGGAACACCATTCTTTGCCAGGCCAAGAATCACAAGCTCCAGATGGATAAGGCAGCAGCAACCTTAGAAGCCAAATCAAATAAAAAGGGGGTTCCAGGCAAGAAATTGTGGGAGTAAAGAAAGGAAAAAGGCTGTTCATGTTCAGAAGCAGAAGAAATGTTTGGTGGGAAAAAAGGCTGCAGCTACCAAAAAACCAGCAGCTGAGAAGAAGCCTACAGAAAGAAATCCACCACAGAAGAAAAGAACCTGCTGAATAAGCTTTAATTTGTTCTCTCCATAAATGTCAAATTGTTATGGGCAGCTAATTTAGGGGAAAAAAAGGCTTGATCAAAAGCAGTGAGAAACATGAAAAAATAAATAAATATTTTTATTTTAATCTATACACATTCAATTCAGAAAGTAAAATTCCCTTTAAGAAGATGAGAAGGAAAATTTTAAAACATGGCCAGTAAAAAAAACTGAGACTTCATCTCCCAGAGCAGTTTTTAAATGTAGTCCTCCCAAGTAGCTGCATCAGAGATACTTAAGGGCACTTGTTATAAACATAGATCCTCGAGTCCCCATCTCATCTCTGGGTATGGACACTGGGAAACTTTCATTTTTAAAAAAGAAAACTAGATGATTCTCATGCAGATTTAGGTTAAAATTACAAACGAGGAGAAAGATTTTAGTGAGTCATATACAGTGGGATTATTTAGATGCCGGACAGTCAGGAGACAATCGAATACATTCTGAATGAACACATATATGCATTTTTTTCTTATAGGATAGCTTTTTTGAGGTATAATTCGCACACCACAAAATTCACCCTTTTAAAAAAGCAAATATTCAGTGGTTTTCATATAACCAGAATTTTGAAAGTTTCACCACTATTTAGAGAACATTTCCATCACACACACAAAAAAAGACATCCCACATCCATCAGCAGTCATATCTTCTCCCTACCATTCCTTATCTCCAGGCAATCCCTAATTTACTTTCTGTCTTGATAAATTTCTTTTTCTGAGCATTGCATAATACCCAGATATGAAATGTTCAGATAAATTAAATTATACAGTATGCAGTCTTTTGTGACTAACTTCTGACATTACACTTACTGTAATGTCTTTAAGATTCATCCATATTGTGGCACGTATTAGTATTTCATTCCTTTTTATTGCCAGGTAACTTCCACCGTATGACACACAACGTTATGTTTATCTTTTCCTCAGTAGATGGATATTTGGATTGTTTCCACTCTTTGGCTATTATATAAATATGCTGCCATGAATGTTCATGTACGAGGTTTTTGTGTGAACGTAAGTTTCGTGACTATTGGGTAATTAGCTAGAGTTATTCACCAGTCTATCAGGTAACCCCATGTGTAATATTTAGGGAAATTGTCAAATTGTTTCTCAAAGCTATGCCATTATACATTTCCACCAGCATTCAAGTTTCTACCAGTCTTCCCCAACAGTTGCCATCTGACTATTCAATTGTAGCCCTCCTAGTTAGGGATTTGAAGTGGAATCTCATTGTAGTTTCCTTTGCATTTCTCTAATGACTAATATTATTGACTATTTTCTCATGTGCTTACTGGTGATTTGTGTATCTTCTTTGGAGAAATGTCTATTCAGAAACTTTGCCCATTGGTTTGTTTTTTATTATTGAGTTATAAGAGTTCTTTATACTAAATACAAGTCCTCTAGCAAACATAGGAATTGAAACTACTTTTCCCATCCTGTGGGTAGTCTTTTTTAATTTCTTAATAGTATATTTTGAAGCATAAAACTTCGTAATTTAATAAATTCCAATGTATCTAATTTTTCTTCACTTGTGTTTTTGGTATCATATCTTAGAAAACTTTAACCCAAGGTCACAGACATATACACCTATGTTTTCTTCTAAGAGTTCTAAAGTTTTATAGTTTTACCTTACATCTGTGAACCATTTTGAGTTAATTTTTGCATGTAGTATAAGAAAGGGGTCCAACTTCAATCTTTTATATACCCAGTTGTCTCAGTATCATTTGTTGAAAAGACTTCTTTCCTTAGTGAATTGTCCTAATACACTTGTCAAAAATCAGCTGACCATTTTGAAATTTATAATAGAAACTATCAATCCTGTTCCAATGATCTATATGTCTATCCTTATGCCACCCACACATCTTGATTACTGTTACTTAATAGTAAGTTTTGAAATTAGGAGTGTGTTCCCAGAAAAATTTAGATTTCTCTTTCTTTTCAGTATTGTTTTCATTATTCTGGGTCCATTTCGTTTCCATATGAATTTTAGGATCAGTTTGTCAATTTCTGTAAAAACAGATGCAGAGATTTTGATAGAGATTTTGAATATTTAAGTGATTGGGGAGTATTACCAACTTGCCAATATTGCCTTCCAATCCATTAACATTACTTTATTTTGGTCTTCTTTACTTTCTTTCACCAATGTTACAAACAAGTCTTACACTACTTTTGTTAAATTTATTCATAATTATTTTATTCTTTCTGATGTTGTTGTAAATGGAATTGTTTTCTTAATTTCACTTTCAGTTACAGAAATTTCCAGGGTATAGAAATGCAATTAATTTTCATGTAATGATCTTGTATCTGTAACCGTGGTGAACTTATTACTACTAAAAGTTTTTTAATGGCCTCGTTAAGATTATCTATGTATAAGATCATGTCATCTGCAAATAGGGACAGTTTTACATCTTCTTTTTCAATTTATATTCCTTTTATATCCTTTTCTTGTCTAATTGCCCTGGCTAGAACAAAACAGTCCAATGTTGAATAGAAGTAGCAGGAGTGGACATCTCTGTCTTGTCACAGGAAAGCATGCATAGTGTTTTATCATTAAGTATAATGTTAACTGTGGGCAATTTATAAATATTATTTATCAAGTTGAAGATGTTCCTTACTACTCTTAGTTTGTAAAGTGTTTTTATCATGAAAAGGTACTGGATTTTGTCAAATGCTTTTTTATATTTATTAACGTGGTCAAGTTTTGTCTTTATTTTGTTGATACAGTATGTTATATTGATCAATTTTCAAACATTAAGCCTGCATTCTTGAGAAAAATTCCGGTTGTTCATGGGTATAATCCTCTTTAAATGTTGCTAAATTTGGAAGGAAGGAAAATGGCAAAGGAGAAGGATCCTGAGCTTACCTTGTCCCAAAGACACACCAAGGTAACAGCTACCTTTATGCAACTAACTCTGAAAATCACTTGAAGCCTGGCAGGCAGAACAAACCTTCCATAGCTATCTCAGAGAAAATGCCACATTAAAAAGGGTAAGAGGGGCAGAGATGCTGTTGGGAATCAGACCCCCAGAGTGACCAACCACAAATGTGAGGGCCAACACAAGCAAAAAGAAGCAAGAAAATCAGACTCCACGCTAGGTATATCCAGCAATGGAGAAATGCACTAGGAAGACAAGCCCTCATAATGTTTAGCTTTGAAAAGCAGCAGGGCTTACTTCTGTGAGATTTAAAAATCAGTGGGCTTAACTCCAGGAGAGCTGGAGAGCAACAGGAAACCAAGTTCTCGCCCTTAATAGCCAGCATACTAAATAACTCAGCCCAAGACACAGCACAGAAACAGCACCTAGAGTATACATAAAGGAAATTTACTGATTAATATTAGAATGTGTGCCATGGGGGGAACATCTGCAGATTTCTACAGGAACAGAAGTGCTAGTGGACACCATTTCTCCTCCTCTCTCCAAGTCTAGATAACCAGATATTTGTAGGAGCCAATGCCAACACTCTCCATCTACCTTACTAGCACCTCATACCCTGCCCCAATGTTCCTCTGTGGCTTCACCCCAACCCACCTCAGCAAGCATCTCTCCAAAGTGGCTTCTACTCCACCACACCAGTAGGAAGCCTCAGCCAGGACCAGTGCCCCTCCAAAGTGATTCCTCCCTTAGGAAAGCAGAGGGGATAACTACACATACCAGTGTACTCAGTTCATGCAGCAAGCCTCTTAGCTGGCTGTGCAGGGAGCAAGCCCTGTCTTTCTGTAGGTCTGCAGCTATGGCAGAAAGGCTAACTATAGATGGCTATGCTGACTGCTGGCTTCACCTACCAATAAAGCTGCAGTAGCTTCCACCAGGCCATTTAATAGTACAGGGTACACACCATTTGCTTCAATGTGGATAGAACTGGAGGGTACTATGCTGAGTGAAGTAAATCAATCAGAGAAGGACAAACATTAAATGGTTTCATTCATACAGGGAATATAAAAAATAGTGAAAGGGATTATAGGGGAAAGGAGAGAAAATGAGTGGGAAATATCAGAGAGGGTGACAGAACACAAGAGACTCCTAACTCTGGGAAACAAACAAGGGGTAGTGGAAGGGGAGGTGGGTGGGGGGGACAGGGTGACTGGGTGACAGGCACTGAGGGGGGCACCTGACAGGATGAGCACTGGGTGTTATATGTTGGCAAGTCAAACTCAAATAAAAAATATATACAGGAAAAAAAATAGTACAGGGTACAAATCATACTCAGTGCACCTACAGCAGGCAAAGCAGTCCATTGCAACCAGCAGGCCTACAAACAATCACTGTTTGGAGACAACAGGAGGGCCTACGTGCCCATACATCGGACAACCCTGGAGTGTTTGATTCTGGTGGCTGGAGAGACTGCACAATAGGGTACCTATTGTAGAAGAGGTACAAGACCTCTTGAAATGTTGCTGACCTACCAAATACATAAAACAAATGCAGAAAGTAGACAAAATGAGGAGACAAAAGATTATGTCCCAAATGAAAGAACAAGACAAAATCAATAGTACAAGAACTAAATGAAATGGAGATAAGAAATTGCCTGATTAAAAAAATTCAAAGTAAAGATATTCATCAGATTTTAGAAAAGAGTAGATGAACTCAATGAGAACTTCAACAAAGAAATTAAAAATGTAAAAAAGAAAAGAAAAGAAAAAGAAAAAAGAACCAGTGAGACCTAAAGAATTCAAAAGCTGCAAAGAAAAATATGCTAGAAGGACTCAAAAGCAGAGTAGACAATGCAGAATAGAACAGTGAAGTGGTAGACAGGATAGGGGAAAGCAACAAGGATGAGCAGCAAAAAGAAAAAATAATAAAACATGAGAATAGGTTGAAGGTAATCTATGGCATCATCAAGAATAGTAACATTCACATTCTCAGGATCCCAGAAGGAAAAGAGAACGGGGAAGAAGATGTATGAAGAAATAAAACCCGAAGACTTCCCTAATCTGAGGATAAAAAACAGTCATCCAGGTCCAGGAAACACAAAGAACCCCAAGCAAGATAAACCCAAAGAGGTCCACATCAAGACACATAATAATTAAAATGCCAAAGATTAAAGATAAGGAGAGAATTATAAAAGCAGCAAGAGGAAAGCAACTACTCACATGTAAGGGAAACCATATAAGGGTAGAACGCCATTTTTCAGTGGAAATATTGCAGGCCAGAAGAGAGTGGTATGATATATTCAAACTGCTGAAAGGGAAAAACCTACCACCAAGGATACTCTACCCAGAAAGATTTCCATTCAAATTAGAAAGAGATGACAAGAGTTTCCCAAATAAATAAGTATTTTTTTGTATATTTTTTTTCTTGCAGTTCGATTTGCCAACATGTAGTAAACAACCAGTGCTCATCCCGTCAAATGCCCCGAGCAGTGCCCATCACCCAGTCAACACAACCCCCTGCCCACCTCCCCTTCCACCACCTCTTATTCTTTTCCCAGAGTTAGGTGTCTTTCATGTTCTGTCACCCTGATATTTCCCACTCATTTCCCCTCCTTTCCCCTTTATTCCCTTTCATTATTTTTTTTCATTCCCCAAATGAATAACACCATATAATGTTTGTCCTCCAATTGACTTACTACACTCAGGATAATACCCTCCAGTTCCATCCATGTCGAAGCAAATGGTGGGTATTTGTCGTTTCTAATGGCTGAGTCATATTCCACTGTATACATAAAACACATCTTCTTTATCCATTAATCTGTTGATGGACACAGAGGCTCCTTCCACAGTTCGGCTATTGTGGACATTGCTGCTAGAAACATTGGAATGCGGGTGTCCGGCCCTTTCCCTGCAGCTGTCTCTTGCAGTAAATCCCCAGCAGTGCAATTGCTGGGTCGTAGGGCAGTTCTATTTGTAACTCTTTGAGGAACCTCCACACAGTTTTCCAGAGTGGCCGCACCAGTTCATATTCCCACCAACAGTGCAAGAGGGTTCCCCTTTCTCCACATCCTCTCCAACATTTGTGGTTTCCTGCCTTGTTAATTTTCCCCATTCTCACTGGTGTGAGGTGGGATCTCATTGTGGTTTTGATTTGTATTTCCCTGATGGCAAGTGATGTGGAGCATTTTTGCATGTGCTTGTTGGCCATGTGTATGTCTTCCTCTGTGAGATTTCTGTTTATGCCTTCTGCCTATTTCAGATTGGATTGTTTGTTTCTTTGGTGTTGAGTTTAATAAGTTCTTTACAGATCTTGGATACTAGCCCTTTATCTGATATGTCATTTGCAACTATCTTCTCCCATTCTGTAGGTTTTCTTTTAGTTTTGTTGACTGTATCCTTTGCTGTGCAAAAGCTTCTTATCTTGATGAAGTCCCAATAGTTCATTTTTGCTTTTGTTTCTTATGCCTTCGTGGATGTATCTTGCAAGAAGTTACTGTGGCCAAGTTCAAAAAGGGTGTTGCCTGTGTTCTCCTCTAGAATTTTGATGGAATCTTGTCTCACATTTAGATCTTTCATCCATTTTGAGTTCATCTTTGTGTATGGTGTAAGGGAATGGTCTAGTTTCATTCTTCATGTGGCTGGCTGATTTTCCCAGCACCATTTATTGAAGAGACTGTCCTTTTTACAGCGGATAGTCTTTCCTGCTTTGTCAAATATTAGCTGACCATAGAGTCGAGGGCCCATTTCTGGGTTCTCTATTCTGTTCCACTGATCTATGTGTCTGTTTCTGTGCCAGTACCACACTGTCTTGATGATCACAGCTTTGTAGTACAACTTGAAATCCGGCATTGTGATGCCCCTGGCTCTGGTTTTCTTTTTCAGTATTTCCCTGGCTATTCAAGGTCTTTCTGATTCCACACAAATCCTAAGATTATTTGTTCCCAACTCTCTGAAGAAAGTCCGTAGTATTTTGATAGGGATTGCATTAAATGTGTAAATTGCCCTGGGTAACATTGACATTTTCACAATATTAATTCTTCCAATCCATGAGCATGGAATATTTTTCCATCTCTTTGTGTCTTCCTCACTTTCTTTCAGAGGTGTTCTGTAATTTTTAGGGTAGAGATCCTTTACCTCTTTGGTTAGGTTTATTCCTAGGTATCTTATGCTTTTGGGTGCAATTGTAAATGGGATTGACTCCTTAATTTCTCTTCTGTCTCGTTGTTAGTGTATAGAAATGTCAGTGATTTCTGGGCATTGATTTTGTATCCTGCCACACTGCTGAATGACTGTTTGAGTTCTAGCAATCTTGGGGTGGAGTCTTTTGGTTTTTCTAAGTACAGTATCATGTCATCTGCAAAGAGGGAGAGTTTGACTTCTTTGCCAATTTGAATGCCTTTTTTTTTCTTTTTGTTGGCTAATTGCTGAGGCTAGGACTTCTAGTACTATGTCGAATAGCAGTGGTGAGAGTGGACATCCCTGTCGGGTTCCTGATCTTAGGGGAAAGACTCCCAGTGTTTCCCCACTGAGAATGGTATTTGCTGTGGGCTTTCTGTAGGTGGCTTTTAAGGTGCTAAGGAATGTTCCCTCTATCCCTACATTCTGAAGAGTTTTGATCAGGAATGGATGCTGTATTTTGTCAGATGCTTTCTCTGCATCTATTGTGAGGATCGTATGGTTATTTTTTTTCTCTTGTTGATATGATGTATCATGTTGATTGCTTTATGAGTGTTGAACCAGCCTTGCATCCCGGGGATAAATCCCACTTGGTCATGGTGAATAATCTTATTAATGTATTGTTGGATCCTACTGGCTAGTATCTTATTGAGAATTTTTCCATCTGTGTTCATCAGGGATATTGGTATATAATTCTCCTTTTTGGCGAGGTCTTTGGTTTTGGAATTAAGGTGACGCTGGCCTCATAGAACGAGTTTGGAAGTATTCCATCCCTTTCTATCTTTTGGAACAGCTTTAGTAGAATAGGTACTGTTTCTTCTTTCTAGGATTCCCCTGGGAAGCCATCTGGCCCTGGACTTTTGTGTCTTGTGAGGTTGTTGATGACTGCTTTAATATCCTCCCTGGTTATTGGCCTGTTCAGGTGTTCTATTTCTTCCTGTTCCAGTTTTGGTAGTTTGTGGTGTTCCAGAGATGCGTCCATTTCTTCTAGTTTGCCTAGTTTATTGGCGTACAGCTGCTCATAGTATGTTTTTTAAATCGTTTGTATTTCCTTGGTATTGGTGGTGATCTCTCCTTTTTCATTCATGATTTTATTCATTAGTCTTTTTTCTTTTTAATAGGGCTGGCTAATGGTTTATCTATCTTATTAATTCTTTCAAAGAACCAACTCCTGGTTTTGTTGATCTGTTCTACAGTTCTTCTGGTCTCTGTTTCATTGAGTTCTGCTCGAATCTTTATTACCTCTCTCCTTCTGCTGGGTGTAGGTTTTATTTGCTTTTCTTTCTCCAGTTCCTTTAGGTGCGAGTTTAGCTTGTGTATTTGAGTTTTTTCCAATTTTTTGAGGGATGCTTGTATTGCGATGTATTTCCCTCTTAGGACTGTTTGTGCTGTATCCCAAAGATTCTGAATGGTTGTATCTTTTTTTTTTTATCTTCATTTTCATTAGTCCATGAATCTTTCTAATTCTTCTCTAATTTCCTGGTTGACCCTTTCATCTTTTATCAGGATGCTCTTTAACCTCCACGTGTTTGAGTTTCTTCCAAATTTCTTCTTGTGATTGAGTTCAAGTTTCAAAGCATTATGGTCTGAAAGTATGCAGGGGACAATCCCAATCTTTTGGTATCGGTTGAGACCGGATTTGTGACCCAGCATGTGGTCTGTTCTGGAGAAAGTTCCATGTGCACTTGAGAAGAATGTGTATTCATTTGCATTCGGATGCAAAGTTCTATAAATATCTGAAATCCATCTGGTCCGGTGTATCATTTAAAGCTTTTGTTTCTTTGGAGATGTTGTGCTTAGAAGATCTCTCATTTGCAGAAAGTGCTGTGTTGAGGTCTCCTACTATTAGTGTATTATTATCTAAATATGTCTTTTCTTTAGTTATTAATTGATTGATATACTTGGCAGCTCCCACAATAGGGGCATAAATATTCATGATTATTAGATCCTCTTGTTGGATAGGGCCCTTTACGTATGATATAGTGTCCCTCTTCATCTCTTACTACAGTCTTTGGGATAAACTTTAATTTACCTGATGTGAGGATTGCTGCCCCAGCTTTCTTTTGAGGACCATTTGAAAGGTAAATGGTTCTCCAACCTTTCATTTTCAGGCTATAGGTGTCCTCAGGTCTAAAATGAGTCTCTTGTAGACAACAAATAGATGGGTCTTGCTTTTTTATCTGGTCTGAAACCCTGCGTCTTTTGATGGGATCATTTAGCCCCTCCCCGTTCAGAGTTACTATCGAAAGATATGAATTTAGTGTCGTCATAATACCTATTCAGTTCCCGTTTTTGTGCTTTCCCCCGTCTTTGGGCTTCCTCTTTCTTTTACAGGGTGCCCTTTAATATTTCTTGCCAGAGCTGGTTAGGTGGTCACCTATTCTTTCAGTTTCTGCCTATCTTGGAAGCTCTTTATCTCTCCTTCTATTCTGAATGAGAACCTTGCTGGATAAAGTATTCTTGGCTGCATGTTCTTCTCATTTAGGACCCTGAATATATCCTGCCAGCCCTTTCTGGCCTGCCAGGTCTCTGTGGAGAGGTCTGATGTTAATCTAGTATTTCTCCCCATATAAGTTAGGGATCTCTTGTCTCTTGCTGCTTTAAGGATTCTCTGTCTTTGGAATTTGCAAATTTCACTATTAAATGTTGAGGTGTGGAACCGTTTTTATTGATTTGGGGGGGGGGGTGCGAGGATCTCTATCTCCTGGATCTGAATGCCTGTTTCCCTCCCCAAATTAGGGACATCCTCAGCTATAATTTGTTCAAATATGCTTTCTGGCCCTGTGGCCCTCTTGGCGACCTCTGGAACCTCAATTAAATGTAGATTTTTTCCTTCTGAGGCTGTCAGTTATTTCCCTTAACCTTTCCTCATGGTCTTTTAATTGTTTTTCTCTTTTTTCCTCAGCTTCCTTCCTTGCCATCAGCTTGTCTTCTATGTCAGTCACTCTTTCTTCTACCTCATTAACCCTTTTTGTTAGGACCTCCAGTTTGGATTGCATCTCATTTAATTGATTTTAAATTTTGGCCTGATTAGATCTAAATTCTGCAGTCATGAAGTCTCTTGATTTCTTTATTGCTTTTCTCCAGAGCCACCAGTAGCTTTATAATTGTGCTTCTGAATGGCTTTCTGACATCAAATTGTAATCCAAATTCTGTAACTCTGTGGCAAAGAGTACTGTTTCTGATTTCTTTTTTTTTGTGGTGAGTTCTTTCTAGTCATTTTGCTCAGTGCAGAGTGGCTAAAAATGAGCTGTTGTTAGTGCAAACTCTTCTCTCTGTAGCATGGCAGCTGTTCTCTTTAAATCTCAGGTCGAATTCATAGGTTTTCAGGATGATTTGAAAGTTATCTAGGTAAGTTGGTAGGGACAGGTGACTTGGGGACCCTACCCCTCCGCCATCTTGCCCTGTCTTCCCCCAAATAAACAAGTATTAAAGTAATTCATCACCACTAAACCAGTCTTATAAAAATGATAAAGAGGATTTTTACTTGTACTGATAATACTTTATTTTCATTTTTTCAGTTGAGAGTAAATAAATATACACACGATCATTGTTTTGTTTTGGGGCTTTTTACATCTTTGCATACTTAGAAAACAATTTTTTAATTGAAGATATTAAAAATTTAGCTTAACATCTATAGCTTTCAGATAGATAATATTCTTAAGCTCTTTCTCTCCCCAGGAGCACACCCAGAGGCAGATAACCTCCCTTCTTTAGACTGTGGTCCTTCTCCACATTATTATGTTTAAAGTCATAAGTCCTTCCCTTGCTGCCACCTGGAACATAAAAGATTAGGTTCCATATGTCACATTATTATTCCTCATATCATGAGGCACACTACAGAACAAAAGAGACTTCTTTAGTGTTTTGTTGCCTTGCACCCTGAAGCTCTCTTTACAATACCTTGTATCCAGGAGAACAGCAAAGGATCTGATATTTACCTGTCCCATATTTTGTTTCCCCTGGATCATCCATGAAATATCTCAGCAGTAGAGCAGGCAACCAAACATTTAACCCATGAAGCAGGAAAACTACTAATGTTTATCCCTCAAGTCAAGGGATCCCTGGGTGGCGCAGTGGTTTGGCGCCTGCCTTTGGCCCAGGGCGCAATCCTGGAGATCCGGGATCGAATCCCACGTCGAGCTCCCTGCATGGAGCCTGCTTCTCCCTCTGCCTGTGTCTCTGCCTCTGTGTGTGTGTGTGTGTGTGACTATCATAAATAAATAAATAAATAAAAATAAATAAATAAATAAATAAATAAATAAATAAATAAATATCTCTCAAGTCAAATGGCCAACTGAACTACTGGGGCTAAAGAGAATCCTTTAAGTGAAGAAGAAAAGGGCATAACTAGAAGAAAATTGTACAAGAAAAAAATTTAATGGGTAAAAGAAAAGGTAAAGATAATCACTTTTAAAGGATCAATCACTATTATAAAGCTAATATGATGGCTAAAAGACAGAAATAGTAAAATCAATTATATCTAAAATATTAGTTAGTGGATTCACAAAATGAAAAGACATATGACAATATGTACATAAAATGTGGAAGGTAAATTAAAAATGTACTACTTTTAGAATGTGTTCAAATTTAATCAACCATCAACTTAATATAGACTGCTATATACTTCAGATGTTATAGATGAACTTCACAGTAACCATAAACCAAAACCTATAATAGATAGATAAAAAATAAAGAGTATAAAAGCCAGAATAACACTAAAGGAAGCCATCTAACCTTGTGCCCTTTAACCTTTCTTCTCTTGCTACAGTCTTTGTAAAGAGAGCAAGAGAGCAAGAGAAGAAAGGAACAGAAAAGATCTACAAAACAACCAAAAAACAATTAACAAAATGGCAATGAGTACATACCTGTTTTTAACTACTTTAAATGTAAATGATCTAAATACTTTAATCAAAAAACAAAGGATGGCAGAATGGTTAAAAAAAAAAAAAGAGGAAGACCCATCTATATGCTCCCTGCAAGAATCTCACTTCAGGCCTAAGGACAAATACAGACTAAAAGTGAAAGTATTAAAAAATGTATTTCAGCCAAATGGAAGAAAAAAAGCCAGGATAGCAATACTTCTCAGACAAAACAGACTTTATTTTTTAAAGATTTTTTATTTATTTGAGAGAGAGAGCATACCTGAGGGGAGTGGAAGAGCAGAGAGAGAAGGAGGGAGAATCTCCAGCAGACTCCACACTGAGCACAGAGCCCCGCATGGTGAGATTATGACTCAAGCCAAAACCAAGAGTCAGACGCTTAACCAACTGAGCCACCCAGACATCCCCAAAATAGACTTTAAAACAAAACTGTAGCAAGAGACTTCAGGTATTACCCAATGATAAAATATCAATCCAATAAGAGGATATAACAATTTTAAAGATATATGCATCCAACATAGAAGTACCTAAATACCTAAAAGTATTACCAGACATAAAGGGAGAAATTGACACTAATACAATAGTACAAAACTTTAACACTCCACTTACATCAATGAATAGATCACCCACACAGAATATCAATAAGGAAACAAGTATCTTTGAATAATACATTAGACCCAATGGACCTAACAGATAAATACAGAACATTCCATCCAAAAAAAAAAAAAGAGTACATATTTGTTTCAAGTGTACATGAAACTTCTCCAAGATAAATCACCTTAGGTCACAAAACAAGCTTTAATAAATTTAAGAAAATTGATATTGTATTATCTTTCTAACCACAATGCAATGAAACTAGAAATTAATTAAAAGGAAAAAAACTAAAACCTCTTCTTTAAACATTTGGTCAATTCACCAAGAAGTCATCTTAGCCTAGGCTTTCCTGTGTAAGGATTTTTTTTCTTTTCTTTCTTTTTCAAGATTGATTCATCCATTGTGAGAGAAAGAGAGAACAGAGTGAGAGGGAAAGAATCTCAAGCAGACTCCCTGCTGAGTACAGAACCCAATGCAGCACTCAGTTTCACAACCCTGAGATCATCACCTGAGCTAAAATCAAGAGATGGATGCTCAACTGACCAAGCCACCCAGGCATGCCTGTAAAAATTTTCTAATTACTAATTCTCTTTCTTTCCTCATTATTGATCTACTGGGATTTTCTGCTCCTTGCATCAGTATCAGATTTGCATCTTTCTAGGACTTTGTCCATTTCAACTAGGTTATCTAACTTATTGGCATATAGTTAATAGTATTCCCTTATAATCCTTTTTAATTCTTTAATATCTGTAGTGAAGTTTTTTCATTTCTGATTTTAATAACTGGAGTGTTCTTTTTCTTGGTCTAGCTGAAGTTTTCTCAATTTTGCTGATGTTTACAAAGAACCAACTTTGGTCTCACTGATTTTCTTTATTGTTTTTCTATTCTTTATTTCTGTTCTCATCTTCATTATTTCTTTCCTTCTACTTGTTTTGGCTTTACTTTGCCCATCTCTTTCCTAACTAGATAGAAATTAAGGTTAGGTTAGGTTGTTAGATTAGGTTAGATTATTGATTGACATCTTACTTCCTTTTCAGTAAGCCGTGGTCCAGTAAGTCTCAGACCTCCACAATTGCCATGGTGCCGCTCAGCAAGCAAATAGTACATTGGATTCTGG